>NC_064264.1:4802857-6003571 GCF_003254725.2 Canis lupus dingo
CTTCTAGACCCCCCGGAGGGCTGGGGCTGGTTGCCAGGAGGACCAAACATGTGATTCAAGGTTTGGGAACTTTCAGCCCCACCGTTGGGGCCTCAGAGAGGAGACAGGGGCTGGAGGTCGAATCAGCCAGTGGCCAAAGATTTAGTCAATCATGATTATGTAACGAAGCTTCCATTAAAAACCTGAACTGGGTAGTTTGTTGGTCTTTTTCAGAGATTTTTCTACCCTTGGGAAACCAAAATGCTTCCTCATGCCGCCCAGCCACGAGGAAACTCCATGAGGACAGAGCTGCTCTGTTCAGGACGTCACTGCGTGCTTCTGTTCATCTGACTATTCATTTGTATCCTTATCTTACTCTTTAAAAAAAAGGTAAACCTAAATAAATGTTTCCCTGAGTTCTGTGAGCCGCTCTGGCAAATTAATCAAACCTAAGGATGAAGTCCCTGGGACCTCCAGTCTGCAGCAGTCGCAGCAGCCTGGGGCTTGAGACTGGCCTCTGAAGTGGGGGACAAGGCGGGTGGCAGGTGGCCTTGCGGGACGGAGCCCTCAGCCTGTGTGATGCTACCTCCGGGCCAATAGTGTCAGAATTGAGTGAAGCTCTTGGATGCCCTGCTGGTGTCTGAGAATTTCTCGGCGTTGGTCGTGGTGAAACCCGCCCCCGTGTTGAAATTGGGCTCAGGAACTCTAAACAATGATCTCATTTCATCTTCATAAAAACCTATAGGATAGGTGTTATCATCCTTTTTTTTACAGATAGGGAAAATAAGTGCTCGTGAAATGGTCAGCCCTGTTAATAAACAAGGTTCTAAGCATTTATTACATAAGTTCTCCGAAATAATCGTATTACCTATTTTGACCTTCATCGTCACCGTATTGCAGTGGATGCGCTCATTGTGCAGCACACGGAGGCCTAGAGAGCCTAACTATCTTGCCTGATGTCATGTAAACACTCACCATTCATACTATCTGCGGCTTTGTGTCCTTGACAGAGTCCAAACGTTAGTCCCCATTGGTTCCCGGCCTGTCTCTGAGAAATGCATTCCAATACCAAGAAGACAGATTTTAGCAAGGCACTTCCTCATTTATGATAACCGGGAAGAGGCTGGCATAGAGCAGATCCACGTCTTCACACCTGCACCTCAGTCCATCAGGAGGGTGCCTTTTCTCCCTTAGTTTCCATAATGTAATGGACACGGGTTTGGGATGCTTGGGTCTTAGGTTGCAGGGAGTCAAGAAGAGTCTGATGGTACCAGAAACGTTTGTGGGATGGTCCTTATGGAAGATGAACGTGGGGCAGAACCAGGACGTGGCTCCCCGCACAAGAGTGGGTGCACACCAGTGGGTGACTTCTCCATGCCAGGCCCTGTGCTAAGATCGGGAAGTGCAGGCCCAGGCGCTGCGTGGGGTGGGCATTCTATCCATCTTACAAAGAAGGGGACTAAAGTTCAAGAGGCGAGCGCCCAAGGCATCCAGCTGGTAAGTGGCAGAGGGACAGGAGCCCACAGATGTCAGGTGGGGAGCCCCCCCTCTAAACACAGCCTGACTGCATTTTGGAAAACTAAACAGGGGGGGAAGACCGCCGGCTGAGGAGGAACGAGCGGCCTTGCCTACCCACCCTGTTTTCACTTGTATTCACTGCCAACTTGAGAGGATTTGAGGAGGGAACCAAAACCAATAAAAGGAAGACTTGGGGAAGAAATCAAAATGGATTAGACCCTACAAAGTAGAGACGTCGATGAACCGAACACGTTACATAAATTTCAGTCTGGAAAAAAGCAGTCGGGATCCCTGGGTGGTGCAGCGGTTTGGCGCCTGCCTTTGGCCCAGGGTGCGATCCTGGAGACCCAGGATCGAATCCCACATCGGGCTCCCGGTGCATGAAGCCTGCTTCTCCCTCTGCCTGTGTCTCTACCTTTCTGTCTCTGTGACTATCATAAATAAATAAAAATTAAAAAAAAAAAAAAAGAAAAGAAAAAGAAAAAAGCAGTCAAAGCTATATGGGAACCAGGACTCCCGGGGTCGCAGGGCTGCCAGATATCGTCTACCTTATTATCCTGATAGAATGATCCAGTGTATAATTGAACACATGATGCTCTCGCTTTTATGCAAAGACCTGCTGCTACCAACCCTCACGTCAGCAAGCCCATCCTTAAGTCTGGCCGAGGGCTGCTTGCCTAGAAAGGTTGGAGGGGTGCCTGGGTGGCTCAGTTGGTTAAGGGTCTACCTTCGGCTCAGGTCTTGATCTCAGAGTCCCGGGGTCCAGCCCCACATGGGGCCCCCTGCTCCCCGGAGAGTCTGCTTCTCCCCCTGCCCCTCCCCTAACCCCCGTTAGTGCCCAGGCCACCCCCCGACTCTCTCCCACTCACTTTTCTCCCAAATACATTTGAACAACAACAACAACAACAACAACCACGACAACAAAAAGATTTGGGAGAGACAAGTTCCTGAAGCTGGGAGGGTCACATGACCCCAAATGATGCCAACAGCTTCATCAGGAGCCCTCTGCACCGACAGCCAGTCTTTCTGTGCTGCTCTCTTGTTAGGGGGGGTTGTCAAAGCACCATTGAAGCCTCTTTTTTGTTCTCTCTTATAAACCATTAGTTGGGAAAGGGTCTGGTATTTTGCAATTGCAATGCATCCACGAAATGAATGTGGAACTTAAGGCTTTGCGTGTGCGACCATTGGGATCCATCTCAAGAGTCATTCACGATGCACCGCACCCCTCACATAAACCCAGCTTTCCCTTCCTGACTGTCAGCAGCATCTTTGTTGCCTATCGAGTGGCCTGTGAGTCTGTTCGCACGATTTTGTGCCATTGATCTATTAGTTGACGAGAGCCTTGAGCGTTAACTAGTGAGTTACACTGTCTTTCTGAGGTTGGAAGGAAGAGAAGACCCAAGCTTAATGCAGTTTAATATCTTAATTATAAAGTCATACGTCGGATGCTTCCTGTGTACTAGACATTGTGCTCAGTACTTTACATTTACTGTGTCGTTCGTGTGTGGCTATGCCGTACTGATGACACAAATGCTTGACAAGTCCTGTGTTTCCCTCTGCAGTCTCAATTTGAAGGAACCTAATTTTTCTTTCTTTCTTTTTTTTTTTTTTTTTTTGCAGCCTTCCTTCACATCTCTAAATTATCCGGACGGAGGCATGGTGATCATTTTTGAAGAATCGGGTGTTCTTGGCTTGACGTCAACTCAAGAAACGGAATAGTCAATCCCACTTAAGACATGAGGAAAAAAAAAAAAGGAATTTGAACTCCTATTTGTAACAAAGCGCATGGAGAGCAGGATGAGACAGGGAGTTCTGAGTAATGGTCCAGAACAAACGAAGAGCTCAGAAAGAATGACTAAGGGCATGGCCACAATGTTCTCTGCCCGGGCTATTAGATCACCCCAGGAAAACACACAGCTATTTGAAGATTGGAAAAGAGCTTTGTGTGTGCCCTCCAGCTGCTCCCTTGCCTTCTTACAGGCTCTGGAAAAAAAATCAGTGGTGGATCTCACAAGTGATTCTGTTCAGGCCTTTGCTACTGGAAGTGTGGCCTGCAGCTCAGCAGCCGTGGCATCCCCAAGGAGCTTGCTGTAGCATGTGGGGCTCCTCCTGAGGACCACTGAATCTGCACTTTTTCAAGACGCAAGGGGATTCCCATGCACGTGGGAGTTGGAGAACTTGAGACATTTTAGATCACCAAGGAAGGAAAGTGCAAACATCACCAGGCTCGCAACCTGATCCCGTCCCACCATCCAGAGCTCTTTAGCTTCCCTGTCCCTAGGCTAAGACTCCCAACACCTTCACATGGCCTTGGACTCCCACTGCCAGCCTCCTCCCCTCACTCTTCCCTTGTGTGCTCCACCCAAGCTCAACAGGAAACTTTTTCTTCTCCGTGTTGCACATATCTCTGCTCATTGAAACAGGACTGTCTTAAAGCCAGGGAAATATGGCACTAGTTAGGGGCGATGAACATAAGAAAGTGGTGCCGTGGCCCCGGGAAGGGCAGTGAATGTGCGTGTGGCTGGGTCAGCATGTCAGCTCTGCACACAGCTGAATTCAAGAAGCAGAGCTCGCCCTGGGAAGGTTCTTGAGTCAGCAACTTTCAACTAGTGGTATTTTTCAAGGGACCTTTGTGTTTACACTGGATTTGACTCGCTGACAGTAGCTCCAACACCAGAGAATGACAACAGGACTCTTGGGAGCCCTTCTAAGTTGGCCAACTGTTGTAATGGTTCATTGAAATGCTCTGCTTGTCTCTCCTTCTCCAAAGAGGCCCAGTGTTCCATGCTGTACGTGATATGGGTGTCAGCTGTGTTGACAAGAATGTCACAAGCTCTTTCACCCCCCAGCCTAAAGAACTTCCTCACACTGCAGAGTCCAAATGAAGCTTCCTCTTGTGAGAGAAGTCACTACTGTCTGCTAGGACTGGCATTTATTTTTAAATTGAATCCACATTTTCTCTGCAAGCAGGAGAAAGAACTGGGTATTATCGTCACAAGTTTCTCTGTTACTTCACGTCCGTATAATTTAACTACCAAGTTCTTGATAGCAGAGGCCTTCGCTCACAGCCAGCTCAGGAGAGAGATGGTTATCCTTAGGGTTCCAGGCTATCAGAGGTACACCAGTCGTGGCTTACAGGCTCCATATTTTGCCAAAATTTACTTATTCGGCAGATATTTTTAAGATGGCCATGTGATATTTCTCTCTGATGATCAGAGAGGAAAAAAGAATTGAGATATTTCCAATGGAATCCAGGAAACCACTTGGCAAAGACTCTACAATGCTGCTCCAAAACCTGCATTTCATCAGTGCAAGCAAAATCACTCAGTCTCTTGGAGTCTGTGACTTAAAACAATACAGATTTATTATCGTGCATTTCTGGAGGTCGGAAGTCTCAAGCGGGTGCTATGGAGTCAGAATCAAGGTGTCAGCAGGGCTGCGTTCCTTCTGGAGGCACCAGAGAAGAATCTACTTCCCTGTCTGTTCCAGCTTCTGGAAGTTGCCTTCATTCTTTGGCTCCTGGCCTATTTTCATCTTCAAAGCCAGGAATGGCTAGCCAGGTCTTTGTCACGTTGCATGGCTCTGACTTTCCTGCCCCCCTCTTTTATTTACTTGTGATCATATTGGGACATGTGAAAGGTCCAGCATAATCTTGTCATCTCAAAGTCAGTTGATGAGCAACCTACATTCCATCTGTAACCTACATTCCCCTTTGCCATGTAACATAATTACTGGTTCCAGGGATTTCCGGGGATAAGGATGTGGATGTCTTTGGGGGACCATGACTCTCCCGTTTACAGGACCTGATTTGTTTTATTTATTTATTTATTTATTTATTTATTTATTTATTTATTTATTTATTTATGGGCCTGATTTAATTTAACCAAACCCACTGGCAATTTATAGGTAGGGAGGAATGATAATTTATTACTGTTTACTATGAAAGATAGAACTTTGGGGAAGTAGAGTAGGTGGGAACGCCCATGGTGGCTGGTATGCACCTTCCTTCCCTGTAGGTAAATTGATACAGAAAGTCTACTTTTAAGTAGAAGCCAGCCTGGAGAGCATGAGATTAGAGCATCAAGTCAGGCTAAACGGCTTAACGGCTGATGAAATGAATCAAGAGGAGAGAGAAGCTGATGGTTGGCTCCATCTCCGCTCACTTC
Source organism: Canis lupus dingo (assembly GCF_003254725.2). Classification (NCBI taxonomy): domain Eukaryota; kingdom Metazoa; phylum Chordata; class Mammalia; order Carnivora; family Canidae; genus Canis; species Canis lupus. The sequence goes on from NC_064264.1 coordinate 4,808,521, forward strand.
TCTCCAGACTGGACACCAGTCTCCGCTGGTGTTCATTTTACTGGCACATTAAAAGATTGTAACTTAATGTGGCAAAATAATTTGTTGAGAATTTAATTTCTATGTCATTGTTCATGATAATTTATTGAGCAGTGCACTTATTTTATTCTTAATGCTTTGCAGAAAAATCCAAATGAATGAGACCACTGTTCTCTCATCTCCCTGAAGAGGCTCAGTAGGGCCTTGAGTAGCCCAGGGTGGAGCTAAGAGATTTCGTGTTTAACTTAATTGGAATTAAGAAAGGCAGGAGTTGCCTGAGTGGCAAGTGGCTTCTTCAAAAAGAGGAAGATTTTTTTTTTTTTAATGGGAAGGGCAGAGAGGGTCTGTGAGAGAGGGACAGACTCTCTGAAGGGGTAGCATTTGAATGCTGAGTGACTGGACCCCTAAGAGACTTGTGAAGCATCTTGGTACCCACACTCGGCGTAGAGCATGGAACCGCTCCAATTAAAAGATTTCAAAATTGAGAATCTCTGCAGCAACTTTGATGGAAGAAACCAGAAGTCTTTCCTCAGATGTCACACAGGTACCTGAGCTCTTGAGAAACGCCAAGGAGGGGGTGAGGCTCTCCAGCGCGTGGTGGATTTTTCTTGCTACTTTTTCAAGTAGGGATACTGAGCCAACTAAATCTGATCCTGAAAAAAAAAATTAGAAAAACCAGGTAACTTTTTTTTTTTTTCTTGGTATCCAGGTTATGGAGAAAGATTCTCACCAGCCACACAGGATTTAATCTAGGCGTAGCTTTTCCTTGTCAAACAGTCCATGTGGAAATGACTTAAGGAATGAATGGTCTAACCTCGGCTAGAAGGCTATCCGAAAGGCAAATGAAAATATCAGGCAAGCAACATAGAAGTCCCAGGTCAGCTCAATGTGAAAAATATAAGATGTGGTCGATGGCTTGAGGTATAAAGGTAGGACAATGCAAAGAATGTTCCCAGAACAATCGGTGGGCCATTGAGGATCTTAGGGTAATTGAGGCCCAAGTGAGAGAAGAGACTGGAAATTGGGTTGAGATCACAGTAAAGGACACTTCACGTGTTGACTAAGAAACCGAACGTTGGACACTAAGTGTTCCCAAACATGAGATAATCGAAGCCCAGGGTCTTTCTCTTTCGTAGGACGGCATTCAAATCACACCCCACAAGCTACCTGAGCAGTTAACAAATACATGGAACACCAGAAACATGAGAAGTACGGGACCAGGCCCACGGGAAGGAGGTTGTGGGGGAGGAAATTCAGAATTGAGTAAGGTCCTCCTCGGTCCACAGCCTCGAGTGCAGGACAGCATACAAACCACTTACAATTTTTAGTCCTGAAGGCAGATGACTATGCACCACGGCACTCATGTGCGAACCCCCATGTTCACGTACACTGCAGAGCTTGTGAAAAGAGACCACAGAACAGGTGCAGCTGGTGGTTCTCCCAGCCCTGCTGAGGGTATTTTCATAGAGGAAGAGTGGGAACTGTGGAATGGAAAGTGGAGGAGGGGACTGGGGACAAGGTTTACGGATTATTTGTCAGGCTGAGGCCACATGCCCTTCATCTTGTCATCCCCCCTGGAACAGGCTGACCTTGGGTATGCATGTCTGGTATTCCTGGTTGGCTGGAAGCAAACAACATTTTCACCAGAGCCCACAATCCTTTTGCTGGTTTGTTACAGAAGGAACAACAGGCCTGAAATGGAGTCACTTGGCCCCACAAGAGTAAACCGAGGTTTCATTAGGGTTTCGGCTACGCCTGGGAACGTGTCCTTCAACCAGTCAATCTGCAATGAAATGGTCAGTGCTAGTGAGGTTAGTCTGCGTGATAAGCCCCTGCCTTTCTCCCAGACGAAAGGGATCTTGCTGGAAATAATCCTTCCTTTTGTTTTGACTTCCTTGGCCCGCCCCCTTTCTGCCTTTAAAAAAACCTTCCAAAAAAAAAAAAAAAAAACCTTCCATTTTTGTACAGAGCCTCGGAGCTCCTTTCTGTTAGCTGGAAAGGATGCTGCTTAGTTCATGAATCATGGAATGAAGTCAGTTAGGGCTTGAAATCTACTCAATTTGTTTCTGAACCCGTTTTGGCTTTCTTTCTCTGAAAGGTAAAGAGCCTCTTGCAGGACGTGGCGCTTCTGAATATGCCCCTCACAACCCCCCAAAGCCACCGATCGCCAGCAGAAGCAAGCAGCAAAGTGGCAGGATTACTCTTCCTTCTGAATGAGGGGTGCTACAACCCAGAAGCGAGGCCCTGGCACCCCTAAAGGAAAGCAAAGTAAGGTAGGACAAAATTCACGAAAAGAGTTTCCAGGGGCAGAAGCCATCTCTTGGCATATTGCTTTTACTTGGGTTTTTATTCCAAAGAAGTAAGACATCATGATAACAGATCTCAAATATTTTTTTTGTTTTTTTTTTTTTACAGATCTCAAATATGTATGTAATATATATACTTACATATAATACAGATATAACACACATATTTAACACAATACATATATAGTGTGTTATAACACACATTATATTACATAACACCCATTATATATATTTAATATACAGCACACATCATATTAACATTAATATACACTACCTATTATATATTACATTAATAGATACATGATGTAACACATTATATGTTAAAGAATATAACACACATTATATTTAACATATACAAATAGTATCTATAATGTATAAATGTTTATTATTTACATATACATTTATTATATATAATAAAATAAAACTACTCAGGAAAAGCAGAGGCTGGTTTTCTTTTTCATGGGGAAGGTCATCTTCCAGGTCACAGTGCCTTCCATGCCCCAGGGCCTGGGACAGTGAGACCATCAGGAACAACTCAGGCTTCAGCTAGTCAGACATATATATATATAGGCACACACAAATATAAACACACACACACATATATATAACATATAACATTGTAACATTATAATACATATATTTTCAATATATATTTACATGCATGTATATACATACACACATGCATATATACTTCACTATAGTAAAATATACATACCATAAAATTTACTATTTTAACTGTTTGTGGGTATGCATTTCAGTGCCATTAAGTACATTTGCAACCATGTGCCACCATCCCCACTATCCATCTCCAGAACTTCCTTATCATCCCAAAAAGAAACTGTGCCCGTAAACCAATAATTCCCCATTTCCCCTCCTCCGGTCCCTGGTAACCTCTATTCCATTTTCTGCCTCAATGCATTTGCCTATCTAGGCTCCTCAGGCAGTCACCCAGATGTGCCCTTTTGTGGATAACGGGTGCTTCAGACAGAAAGGAGGAAAAGAAACCGAGGCAAGCCAAATGCAGCCTCCCTGGGTTCTTTGACTCCCTGTCGCATGTGTTAACCTCCCTCTCGGGTGGGATCCTACCCCCTTCCCTGGACGGCTGTGATGGTATCAGTTTATCTCTTTCCCTCCCTGCTTTGCACAGAGACTGATTTCTCCTGTACTGATGTGGTCGGGCGAGCTCAGAACCAGGGTCGCAGCCCTGCTCATGGCACAAGTCACCTCTCGTGAAGTCTGGCTGGGTTGGGGCAGGCAGCTGCCGGCTTCCCGTCTCCTCCGAGGCTGTCTTGGCCACAGTGGAGCCTTGTGTGTGACCAGTGGGTGCTGGGCCTGGGCCCACCCAGCTGAAGTGGGGGGGTGTTCCCAATGGTCTCACTGCCCCTGGGCCCTGCGGCGTGGAGGGCACAGCGACCTGCAGGATGACCTTCCCATGAAAGAGAAAACCAGCCTCTGCTTTTCCCAGGTGGTTTGTGGCTGGTGATGGTCGGCGATGTTCTCAGAATTGAACAGCTAACACTAGGTAGTCTTGGGATGCCCACCCTCAGCAGGACTTGGGAAATCCTACTTCCAGGACTCTAATCCCAGAGGGGACAGTAGGTTTCCAGTGAGTATTTCTTTTTTTTTTTTTTTTTTTTAATTTTTATTTATTTATGATAGGCACACAGTGAGAGAGAGAGAGAGGCAGAGACACAGGCAGAGGGAGAAGCAGGCTCCATGCACCGGGAGCCTGACGTGGGATTCGATCCCGGGTCTCCAGGATCGCGCCCTGGGCCAAAGGCAGGCGCTAAACCGCTGCGCCACCCAGGGATCCCCCAGTGAGTATTTCTTAAATGAAAACAAAACAAAACAAAACAAAACCCGTCCTTGAGCTTTCTTTCTTCGTTGTAGAGATACTTTTCCAGAATGTGGGCTTCCTTTATCTGTGATAAGCGAGTGGGCACGTTCAAGTCTGTAAGAGGCCTGCAGAGAAGCGCAGGGGCCGGCCTACTTACCTCCTGGTAAAGAGCGTGTCAAAGTGGGCAGCCCGGGTGGCTAAGTGGTGTAGCGCCGCCTTCAGCCCAGGGCCTGACCCTGGAGTCCCGGGATCGAGTCCCACCTCGGGCTCCCTGCATGGAGCCTGCTTCTCCCTCTGCCTGCGTCTGTCTCTCATAAATAAATAAAATCTTCAAAACAAACAAACAAAAAAAGATGGTGTCAAAGTGACTTCAAGGGGGAACTGCCCAAACCTTGCCATCTTGGTCTAAAAATCTCCTAGTGCCTTTCCGAGAATGTTTTTCTTGCCTTGGACTTGGGTCTTTAAAGCCCGACCGTGCTCTACCAGCTGTGCGACCTTGGGCAAGTAACTTAATCTCTTCTACACACAGATTTCTCCTTTGTGAAATGGAAGCAGGTGATCTGTTTATTCTCAGCGATGTCCACAGGATAGTTCAGAATAATTTGGAACCTGGTACCAGGGCGGGCAGTGCACATCCATGGGCTGCCCTCCCTCCCTCCCTCCCTTCCTTTCTCCCTTGTTCCTTCCTTCCTTTCAATGTAAAGGAAGCCCTTCCCAATCTGCCTTTAGCCCATCTGAATTCCTGGGGCAGAACCTCCAAAGTCCAGACTCCTTTCAGGTCCAAGCCTTCCTAGGCCTCCAAACAGGCTCCCCAGGAGTGGGGGGGCGGGCAGCTAGCTTGTCTAGGGGCGCTGATGCGGACCCCACCGTCTGCCTGGAGCGGGGACTCCCGGAGCTGCGCCTTGGCCACCCCACTGCGGCTGTGCCAGGGACAGGGATGCTCTGCAGAGCCATCCAGCAAAACCAAGGCCCCGTTACCTGCCACCTGGTTCCACAACCTAGAAGCCACCAAGGAAGCGAGGGCAGGTTGCTTGCAGCCAGCAGACAGGCTGGCCGGCCTCTGTTACCAGGGCGGGTAACTCTGAGACCCCCGCCCCGGGAGAGATGGGGCGCTGCTGGGGCGCCTGGAAGGGACGGCCGCGGGGCACGCAGCCTCCTGACCCTTCCTTAGGGCTCGGGTTTCGAATTGTGAGCACTTTGGGTTTGGCTTGGCGGCTTCTCCGCAGCGTCCACCTGGATCCATCACACCTGGATGCTCCCCCCCCCCCCCCCCCCCCCCCGCCCAGGTGTGATGGAACCGCAAACCCCGGCTTCAGCAGGACGCGCCGACCTGGGGTGGGGGTGGGGGGGTGGGTGCTGCCGCCAGGTCCCGGGAGGGGGGCTCCCGGCGGGGCTCGGCGAGCAGCAGGTGCGGGGGGGCCGGGCCCCAGGTCCGCGTTGCTCGGGTCTGCGCCGCGGAGGGCGCGGTGGGCCCCCCAGAGGGCAGGGCGCGGCTTGGGGGAGGAACCGGGGCGGGACCCCGGCTGGCCCGGCCCGCGCCCCCAGCGCTCGGCCGCGGGGGTGGAGCCGCGCGGGGGCCCAGCGCGTCCCGGCTCCGTCCTCCCGGGGCCCGCCCGGTGGCTCCGCACGGGGGGCGGCCCGTCAGGCGCCGCTGCCCCTCCGCGCCCCGCTTCACGGCGCCCACCTGGAGAGCAGGGGTGAGGCGGCCCGGGCGGGGGGTGCAGGTGCTGCGGGGAGGGGGCGGCGAGGGGCGCGGGGAGGGCAGCGCGAGCGCGTGGACACGGGCTCCCCCGCGGGCGGCGGGTTTGCCGGGGACGGACTCGCAGGGGGGCGCGACCCGGGGCCGGGAGCGGGGACCTCGGGGCGGCGGATGTGGGCGACTCTGCGGGAGCACAGAGCCCCGGGCCCCGCGCCGCGCTCGGCCGCGGCGGCTTTTGTCGCTTCCCCAGAAGCGCGCCCGGCGATGGCGAGGGCCGGCGGGGGCTGGGCGGTCCCCTCCCCACGGCGCCCACACCTCTGGGCGTCTCGTGGCGACCACCACGCGTGTGGCTGCTTGAGCGAGCTGGGGACAGCCCGAGAGCGCGGCACCGGGGGCGGTCCGAGCGGCCCCAGGGTGGGGGTGTGTGTGCCCCTGCTGAGATGGCCGGGGTGGGGGTGCACCTGATGAGGTGGCCGGGGCGGGGGGTGGGGTGTGTGTGTGCACCTGCTGAGATGGCCGGGGTGGGGGTGCACCTGCTGAGATGGCCGGGGGTGGGGGTGGGGGGGGGTGAGGGTGCACCTGCTGAGATGGCCGGGGCGGGGGGGGGGGGGGTGGGTGCACCTGCTGAGATGGCCGGGGCGGGGGTGGGGGGAGCACCTGCTGAGATGGCGGGGGGGGGGGGGCGGGGGTGCTCCTGCTGAGATGGGCAGGGGCGGGGGTGGTGCACCTGCTGAGATGACCAGGGGCGGGGGGGGGGGGGGGGGGTGCACCTGCTGAGATGGCCGGGGGGGGGGGGGGGGTGCACCTGCTGAGATGGGCAGGGGCGGGGGTGGTGCACCTGCTGAGATGACCAGGGGCGGGGGGGGGGGTGCACCTGCTGAGATGGCCACGGGGAGGTTCCCCCCACCCCACCCCCCCGCCTCCCCGACCCCCCTCCCCCGCGATCCTGGACGCTGTCAGCTTGGAGAGCGTCGAGAACCTTCACAAGAGGGGTTACTCATTGGGTTGAGGGCTAAAAGGAAGGGGTGCCTTCCAGACCCACCTGCGGCGCCCCCGGAAAGATGTTTGCGCTGAAGGTGTCTCAGGAGGGCTGGGGGGGCCGAGGGTCGCCCTTGGGCGCCTGTGTGCTGAGTGAGGGAACGTCCCTGCCCTGCTTCCCCGGGGGGGGGGGGGGGGTCGGGCAGGGCCGCGCTTGGCAGGGCTTGCAGCGTGGGGTGGACACAGAGGTCTCACCGTGCGGCCCACGCCCCTTCCTGGCCCAGCAGGACAGCCTCAGGGGAGCATTGGGGCGGCCGCTTGGGGTGGTACTCACCTTCCCCCCCCCCCCCCCCCCTTACCTGCCCTCGGTAGCAGGATGTGCCTGTTTCTCCGTGTCTGGCCGCAGCTCCTCTTCGCAGCACATCAGGGGACACATCAGGGGACCCATCAGGGGACGGGAACTTTGCCTTCCTCATCTTCTCCAGGGCCTGAGAGGCTAAGAAAGTTGACAAATTGGTAGTGACCTCTGGTGGGGGTGGGGGGGCAGGGGGGTGGATCTGATTTGACTTGACGTGCCCTACAGGAAACCTTTGAGCTCCGAAAACAGGGTTGGCCTTCTGGAGTCAGAGTTCTTGGTTTCTGATAAGGGGAAAACAATGTCAGAGCCAAGGGTCACTCTGCGAGAATCAGCATTTCCGTTTGAACGATCCCTAGAAGAAGCAGGAGCTAAAGAAAGAGTCACCCTGCTTGCTAACAGGTCGTCCCCACCTGTCTGAGGGCACACAGCTAGTGGCACTGCCCGCCAGAGCAGTTTCCCTTGTTCCTAAGTGGAGATTCCTGTTGCTAATATGGAAAGGAAAGGTCACAGGGTTGCTCGTGTGACTGCTGCAATTTAAGCAGCTCTTTGTAAATAAGCGATTCCCAGCCATTGTAAAGGAGAGCAGGACTAAGGCCTGCGTGTCACGTTGTATCTGTTCTAAAAAGATAAAATAAGGTAAGCGGGACAAAGCCACCAAGGCCTCCGATTGGTTTTTCTTTTTCTTTTTTTTTTCTTGTATTTTTTAAATTTTGTTCGATTTGCCAACATATAGTTTAACACCCAGTGCTCATCCCGTCAAGTGCCCCCCTCCCCCCAGTGAGATTGATTTTTCATTTTAATTGAAAGGAGTTGTGGGGCACCCCGGGGGGACTCAGAGGCTGAGCCTCTGCCTCCGGCCCAGGCCCAGGGGTCCTGAGATGCAGGCCCTTGATCCCGGGGTCCTGGGATCGAGTCCTGCATCCGCTCCTCACAGGGAGCCTTCTTCTCCTTTTACCTGTGTCTCTGCCCCTCTCTCTGCGTCTCTCACGAATACATAAATTAAAAAAAAATTTTTTTTAAGAGTCTGATTAAAAGGAGTTGAGAGGTGACTCATTTACAAAGTTGAGAAGTAAAACTAAGCCTCCTTAATTGTGCTGTTGTATATGCTGAACTACAAATCTTTATAAAATAACACTGATAGTGATGATAAAGCTAAATTTTATTGAATATTGTGTGTCCGCCTGATTATATGCATGTTCCAGTTCATTGAGTTCTCACAACAGTCTATAAAGAAACTGAAACACAGAGAGGTTAAGTGCCTTGCCCAAAGTCACACAGCTAGTAAGTGGAGAATTTCTCAGATTGGCATAAAATTATATTTGATGGGGACCGTTGTGTGTGGGTTTTTTTTTTTTTTCTTAACTTATGTACTGGGTTTTATCTCCCACATACATAGAGGCAGCATTGAGGGCGAGAGCAAGGCTCCAGGTCCCCAGTGCTGAGCTTGCTGCCGTTGCTGGGTGGTCTCCTCTTTACTTCCTTTTTCTGGGCCTCCGTTTTCTCATCCACAAAATAGTCACAATAATCCTATATTGAAGGAATGCTTTACTTCTCGCTGGAACATGAAGTGTGAATTGTGAAAGAGAAACCAGTCCAGCAAGTGAAAAAGAAGTTTCAGAGGCAAGTGGCTTTTGTCTTCATTAACAGTCGGCTGGAAAATGATAAAGGAGAAAAAGCCAAAACAATCTACACATGTAAATGTGATCTGCCCAACTATTAATGTTTGGAAATTACATTTTTAAAAAAAGAACAACAAAACTTGAGTTCTGTTCTTGGAGCCTTAGTTTTACACTTATTAAAATAATAATAATAAATGTAAATCAGACCTCAGAGCTTTTGGGGGGCAGGTCACAATGAAAAGCACCCCCCGCCGGCAGGTGCTTTTTGTCTTGTTGATTTCGGGATGGAGGGCAGGGTGGGGGTTTTGGTGGTTTTTGTTTTTTATCCTTTCACTTTTCTACATTCTTTTATTTCAGCAATCTGTGGTGGGTCAGAGAAAACTATCTGGAAAATATATGTAAAGTCCTTCCCTATTCTCTCTTTCTTTGGAAATTGTTCTTAGAAGACAGCTTGCAGGATAGCTCTTTTAAATACGGTATGTCAGAGGAGTTGAACTCTTGTTTATGCACATTTCAAGGGTATTTTAAGGATACGACTCAATCATCAAATCATTTGAACTGTCTCATGACGTATGTAAAATGTGTTTTTTGGATTTTTTTTTTTTTTTTTTTGGATTGGTTTGGTTTGGTTTTGGTTTTGGTTTTGGTTGCTCACCCTTCATTTAAACTCTTAGTGTCTGTGGAGATTCGGGCCAAGGGAGGTAAGCATGACATTGCCAGCAGTCCCGTCCTGCTTGATAAATTTTAATGTTCTGGAGAAATCTTTGGGTCCGTGAGATTTGAAGGTCTTTCCTTTACCCCTGTGCTGTTATGGGGAAGAATGTAAACTTGGGAGCAAGACTGCCTGGAGGTGAAATGCACCATTTACAAGCTGTGCCTCGAGTTCTCACCTGTAAAATGAAAATAGTGTTGTTATAGCTACCTCATAAAGTATTAGAAGGATCGTGTGTGTGTGTAGAAGCATCTAGAACAGTGCCAGGCAGACAGTAAAAGCCATGTAAGTGTCAGTTATCAACTGATGATGATGGCCAAGATAATAAAAGATGAGTGCTCTTGGGGAAAAAAAATAGGACAGTAAATGAGGATAGCGCACCCCTTAGGGATGCAGTTTTAAAAAGGGCTGTGAAAAACGTCTCATTCCAAAGGTAAATTCGAATAGAGATGGGAGTTCATGTAGAAGAGTCTAGATGGGTGTAGGGGTGCAGAAGAGTATAGAGCTGTGGGGATGGAGAGGTAGTAGATAAGGAGGTCAGACAGGTACCCAGGGGTACATGGACAGATATAGCAATGTGGAATTCTTTCTTTTCTTTTAATTTGTTGTTTTTTTACTCTTTCTCTGAGAGAGAGAGAGAGAGAGAGAGAAAACGAGGCAGGGGGTGGGGGTGGCGCAGAGGAAGAAGGAGAATCTCAAGTGCACTCCACGCCCCGGGCTCGATCTCATGACCCTGGGATCACGAACTGAGTGGAAATCAAGGTTAGACGCTTAACCGACTGAGCCACCCGGGTGCCCCTGTTGTTGTTGTTGTTTTAAAAACTTTTACCTAGGGAGTTTGCTTATGGAAAATTTCAAACTTTAAAGCACAGGGAATAGGACATGTACCCTTCTCCCATTTTCAACAGTTCTCACCATGGCCAGTTGGGTGTCATCCGTATCCCCTGCTGGCTCTTCCCACGGTATGACTTTGCCAGAAATGATTTCTACGTACGTCTGTGTATGTTTCTCAAACATGGGCACTTAGTCCCACGTAAGCACACTACTGAGCTGCGTTGATTTTGTTTCCCATCTGTACAGTGGGACCCGCACAACCTGCCTGGCGGTGCTGGTCTGAGGACGAGGGTGGCGGTCTGGACAGTCGTGTAGGGTGCGGTGACCAGCGAGTGCCCAGTGACTGGTTGCCATCACACTCATGAAGTCATCTTTACCAGCTCTCAGTTTTTGTGTTTTTTCCTCTTTTCTTTTTCTAGATAGTTCAGTTGTGGCAATTTCACTTCTACTTCCCCTGTCTCCTCCCTGCCTACTTCAGGCGTCTATGTTCTGTGTTCCCTTGATCTACGCTCTGTTTCCCCTGAACTTTCAGTGCCGTTGTGTGCAGCCTGACCTACAGCTGGTGCTCCTCTGATCCCCGCAGCCCATGTGATACCAGCACTCTCTGGGCGCCCTACACATGTATGTATTTATTTATTTTTTGACAGAGCGAGAGAGCGAGAGAGAGAGAGAGAGAGAGAGCACAGCAGGGGGAGCGGCAGAGGGAGAGGAAGAAGCAAGCTCCCCACGGAGCAGGGAGCCTGACGCGGGGCTCCATCCCAGGACCCTGGGATCCTGACCTGAGCCGAAGGCAGACGCTTAACCGACTGAGCCACCCAGGCGCCCTTTCCTAGACCTTCTTGAAGGATGACGAAGGGAACTTCTTCCCATTTCGTTGTATTGGACAACATTATCGAGATTGAGATAGGAGTCACATAACCTACAATTCACCCATTTAAATTGTACGGTGCAGGGGCCCCGGGTGGCTCAGTCAGTGGAGCCTCCGACTCTCGGCTTCATTCAGCTTAGGGTCATGAGATCCAGCCCCGCCTAGGGCTCCATGCTCAGCTTGGGGTCTGCTTGGGATTCTCTCTCCCTCTTGCTCTCCTCCTCCCTCCCTCCTCTCAAATAAATAAATCTTTTTTTTTTTTAAGTGCTGCTTTTAAAGTGTACAGCTCAGTGGCTTTAGTATATGCAGCAGATATGTGTCCTCATTAGCGTTGAGATCCCCAAAGATGTATCCTGTAGGGCAGCCCGGGTGGCTCAGCGGTTTAGCGCCGCCTGCAGCCTGAGGTGTGATCCTGGAGACCCAGGATCGAGTCCCATGTCGGGCTCCCTACATGGAGCCTGCTTCTCCCTCTGCCTGTCTCTGCCTTTCTCTCTCTCTCTCTCTGAATAAGTAAATAAATAAATCCCTCTATGGCTTTCCCCATTCTGGACATTTCATTAAAAAAAAAAAAAAAGTACCTATCAGTATGAAATGAAATATCTTTTGGGACGGGCTGTTGGACTACGCATATCGTTTTCAGGGCCTGTCGGTGCTGCAGCGTGTCTCAGCACTTCACTTCGTATTGCGGCCCAACGACCCCGCTGTTACACGCTTTGCTCGCCCCGCCATCAGTCTCTGGACGTGTGGGTGGTTTCCATTTTCTTGCCTATTCTGAATAATGCTGCCGTTCACATTTGTGCACAAGTTCTCATGTGAACATGTACTTTCACTCTCTCGGGTACGTACCCAGGAGAGGAATTGCTAGGTCAAATGGTAACTGCATGTGTAACTATTTGGGGAACTGCAAGACTGTTTTCTGATATGGCTCCCCATTTGATTTTGCCCAAACATGGGAACCTCGCCATCATTCAAGGATAGGTACCTACCCCTACTTTGGGTAAATTTTTGTCTTATTCAGTTGTTTCATATCCACGTAGAGAGGCAATTTTTTGTTTGTTGTGGGTTTTTTTTATATGGAAGGTTTTAAGTAAAACATTAGTTGAGTGGTGGTATGTATTTTTAGGCTGCAAGATGATTTATTGGAAAGGAAGAACAAAATGATATTTTCAGGACTTTTTAAGTTACATAGTATATTAGAAGAGCTGTGCACATATAAAGTTTTTTTTTAAGATTTTATTTATTTATTCATGAGAGACAAAGAGGCAGAGACACAGGCAGAGGGAGAAGCAGGCTCCACAGGGAGCCCAATGCGGGATTCGATCCCGGATCTCCAGGATCATGCCCTGAGCCAAAGGCAGATGCTCAACCGCTGAGCCACCCAGGGATCCCAAGATTTGTAAATAAATAGTCCCATATTGGAGATGTATGTACAATGGTTTTGTTTGTTTGTTTTTATGAACAGGTATAATCATAAAATTCCAGGCATGGTATTCTAAAAACATGGAATCAAATATAGTGGTGTGGTTCTTAATCCTTTGTTTTGCAACAGATCTCATGAGAAAATTCTTAATATGACTTTGCCAATGAAATTAAAAATATCCTAATTTCAGCCCAAATGGCACATGTAAATATCAGTGGAAGGAGCTTTGGATCAGGTATCAGACTTTTGGTTTTTGTTCTCCTTCTGGTAGTTATTCATGGTGAGGCTTTGGGCAAGTCCCCTAATGTTCTTTATTTCAGTCCCCAAATCAGCATAATACCTGAAACATTTCATGGTATCATTGTGTAGAATGAGAGCGGTAAGTGTGACATACTGACATACGCAGTGACCACAGGAAGTTAGTCATTTGTGTATCTTGGGCAACCTTGCGGTTTTATTGGGCAAAGTATCTGGCGTTCCTTGGTCTTTGCCTTTGTTGGGTCTTCCCCCTTCTCACCCCACCCATTTGTCATACTTACTTTCTGTCCTTCTGTCCTTCTGACAGCAGACCTTCAAAATTCAGGGTCATTGCCAAAGGTTAAGTTGGTCAGAGAGGAGTCCATATGATGCCACCAGCCCCCATTGCAATATAGCCCTGTTTCCTTCCTGGTGCACATCGTGTTAGAACACAGAGTCCAGCATGTGTTGTGGGTGACATTGCAGCTGTATGAAAATGGCAGGGGACTCTGATTCCTGGCCATTTGGTGGAACCTGTGGAGCCACTCCATTGGGCATCTTGGCGGTTTCTGTGTGACAAGTGATAGTTTGAGTCTGTCGACATCCTCGGGGATGCGAGTCTTGTTTAAAGTCAAAGCGTGAAGGGAAGTAGATACTGAAAGATGGGAAGAGGACTGGGGAACTGCGTTAACCCCAAATAGCTCACAAGCTGTCTGTTCACTCGCGTTTGCTTATTCCTGAGCATGCTCTGTAAGGCACCACCAAATTGGCGTAAACGAAGTTTACCTTTCCCTTCCACTCTTATTTATGATTTCTATTCTCCAACTTCCTTTATTCTAAGGCAATGATGGACAGAAATCTTGGGTCGTGATCTCTGATTTCTTCTAAAGGTTGGCATCTGTTCTTGACTTTCTTTCTTGGGCAACAGAAATAACCAACGGAACCATACTTAGCTACTGTTTGCTCATTCCTTCTTGCAGTCATTTTATTCACACTCAAAGAATAAATTTGCTGAGCACCTATTAGGTGCCCCTGTCTTGGGTTCTGGGAACAAAGTAGTATATCCAAAGTACAATTTTTTTTTAAAAGTTAGGCTCAGAGATTTTACATTCTAGTGGGTGTTAGTCTTTGAGGTTAAATCAAATGTGGATTAGTGCTAAGGAGTAGGGAAACTAGAGGTGGAAAGGGGGAGAGGAAGTACTGGCTGGACAGTTGCTTAGACCTTTAGGGGGACCAAGGAGGCCTCGCTGAGAAGGTAACATTTAAGATGAGTCTTTAGTGCTCCCAGTGATGTATTCAGTTAGTAGTTTTGCTGGGGCAGAGAAAGTCTTAAATCCTAAATCTGACACGTTTGTGCTTATTCATGGAGTGACTCTAAGATTGTTAGGGGCATTAGCAGCTAAAAGCTGCTCCTCTGCCATCAAAGTCCTGGCTGGTTATGGTCTGAAAGACTTTTGTGAGGTCACTATAGAGGTCATGGTGGCTCATGCCCAACTGAGTCGTCCACCCCTTTTGCAAAAGTTGCGTCTTTGCCGTTGGCATTGTGGCTCCGAGGTTGTCCTCGTGATGCAGTCATTCTTGACAGAGCCACACTGACTTTGATGGGCAGAGGCCCAACCAGAATGACTTGGCAGGGGGAACCCAAGAGTCTCTCTTTTCATCTAGGACCTTTGCTGCTTTATATATGTTAACTAATAATCTGGCCTGTGCTCACCCTCAACAGGAAACTCCTGATAGAAATGACGGTAAGCTTTGTAATTTGATTTCTCTCCCTTTAAAATGTGTTTGGAAATTGATTTTGCCTTTGTACCTAAGCCTCTGTGATTCAAAAGACCCCACCTGGGAAGAAGCCAACCATTGCTCGGACTCATAGTGCCTACTGCCTATCGGCACCAAAACGTGTGAACGTATGGGTTCGGTCACGGTCTCTCCTCCACCAGAATGTAAACGACTGGGGGGAGCATAGCGCTCATTTTACTCCCGGGCTTCCAAAACAGAAAAATGCCAGTCATGTAGTAGATGCTCAGCAAACGGTTGTTTAATCGGATAATTAACAAACTACGAGCAAGGCGATAACAAGCAACACAATGATACGATGGTATCCCATGAATGATCTGTTGCCCCAAAGATCAAGCGATGATGTTGACCTCCGGGACCAGGGCTTGGACTTGGTTTCTAATCATTGCTCTCTCCTGTGTCAATCTCCCTCTCAGAGAAACTCATGCTCCTTAATGAGTGTCCCACCTGCCTTTTCATCCTCTCTCTGACATGACTCAGTGGTGTCCTTAGACGTGCCTTTGCATCTCGTTGGGCCTATTCCAGCTCTAAAATGTTCTCGTTTTGTAACCCAGACAAGCCAACACCTGCCGATTATGTGTGTGAAACAAGAACATCTTTCTAGAAGGAAGTGGAGCAAGCACCTGCTTCTGAAATTACTTTTTAAAAGAAAGTCTGTTTTGCCCAGTGCAGTTAAGTCAGTTCCATATCAGGGAGGATCATAAATAACATCATTCTTCTTGAACTATTGCCTTTAGTCTGTTTCTTAAAAAAACACGCAGGGATCACCGCTGCGTATCGTTGGTTGGAGGCTGTGCATTTTTTTAATGTGATTTCACATCTGCAATCATCTCCCCACACAAGGACAGCTATGATATGTAGAGAAATGAGCGTAAAACATGACTTTCAGCTTCATTCTTGTGGAAATAGTGATATTATCATGAGCTGTGGACTCAGAACTAAAACTGGCAGCTGTAAGAGAAGAAATCTAGTGAAAGAAAACCAACAACAAGCAACGTGAGCAGGATGTTGGTTGCTGTATATCTTATGATAGTGAAAAACGGAAAATAAGTTTCTGTCAGTAGGAGTCTGGTTAAGTAAATTTTGAGACATTAATAGTAAAGAAAGTGGTAGCATAGTTAAGAGTGATATATACCCTTAAGACCTTGTCGGGAGAAGAAGATCCATTGCAGATTCTGCCCAGAGTGAGCCCACGTGTATGTACAGAGGATCCCACGTGTAAGTCTGATCTGACTGACGTACGTCTGTGAATTCCTAGGAAAAGGTTGGGAGGGATAAAGTCGTTTCCAACATCATTTCTGGGATTGGTGGGTTTGTCTGGTGCAGGGTGGGTGCTTCGTTTGTTCTAGGCTTCTGTGTTTTGGGCACTTCACAGTAATGCAGTCAGGGTCCGTGTCTGTGACTACGACACCCCAAAATTATTGGAGAGGAGAAGATGCATGATGAAAAGAAATTGAGGCACTAGCTGAGATTTGAGGTTTGGAGAAGGAAGACGAAGCGCTTCAGATGAGTTATGGCAATTGCCGCCACACCTCGTGATGTTTGGCGAGAGCGGTGATTTGGGGCAGATGCGTATTGCGCGGTATTGTACGTATCTCAGGGATGTACAGGCGTCACTTCCGAAGGTGTGACCTAGAAAGGGAGGCCCCCAAATCAAGAAAACCTAAGGAGCCGTAGTACATTTTTTACATGTACCTTCCTGGGGGTATTTGTAAGCATTGGGTGAGCAACATGTCGCATCTCTAGGAAACATGATGGATTCGCTTCTATACCTCGTGTGAACAATTCTCCCACCGTGGCAGAACAGCTGTACCCACCACAGAAGTCTTCTCTCCAGCTCATGACGTTATTTCCATTTTGTTGGGTTTGCTCATTCAGTCCATGAGCTTGGTGAGCTCTCCCCCGCCCCCCCAATCCCGTATGTAACTCTGTGGCCTGGCGGAGAACAGACGGGACCCCTGCTCTCATGGAGCTTCTAGGCAGGGGGTGGAGGAGGATGACAGTAAGGAGCTAAAAAAAAAAAAATACCAGGAAGTGAGACTACTCTGATGAAAATTAAGCAAGGTGATGTGATAGCGAGCGGCTAGGAAACTACTTTAAGGAGGTAGTTAGGAAAGAGTTCTTTGAGGAAGTAATTCATCAACCAAAGCATGCAGCAAGGCAGGGAGGAGCCAGATGTGTGCTCAGCGGGAGGAAGAGAGGCACCGGCCAGAGGGACTGGGACCACACCATTAGGGTGGGCGACAGCTTGTAGGCCGTAAGCGTTGGCCGCGTGGTTGGGGCTTATGGAGGGTGGACGGAGATGAGTGAGAGCGGTCTGCAGGACAGGATCGTGACATGCCTTAGGGACAAGGTAAGGATTTTGGATTTCAGTCCAGATTTGACCGGAAGCCGTCAGGGGGTGGGTGGGTGATGGGGGGGGGACCACATCTGACTTAGGCTTAGAAGAGATTTCTGCGTCCTTCTTGGTTATAAGTTGGCGAGAGTAGAAGCAGGGAGACCCTTTGGGCAGGTGGAAGGAGGCCCAGGTGGGAGAAGATGGTAACCTAGGTGGGATGGCAACTATAGGGAGGAACTTGCTAATGGATTAGAGAGAGAGAGAGAGCCCTAGGGACAGGTAGGATCAGAGACGACTTCCAGTTTGGGCTTCAGCAGCCGGCAGGTGTTTCCTGAGATGGGAAGACCAGGGAGCATTGGCTTTGGGGGAAATGAGAGTCTGCTTGAATGTGTTTGTTCGTGATGTCCCCTGGATGAGTGTCGGAGAGGCAGCAGGATACGCCAGCCGGAGGTCCCAGGGGAGGCCTGGGTAGGGCTGGGGGAACGGGGAGCCCCCGTATACATAATGGGAGTAGTTAAAGCCCTGGGACTGACTGCAAAGTCTCAGCTCACCACCCTGTGGCTGTGCTCCCACCCTTCCGTGGTGCTCCGCTCACCTAAGCCGACTGCTTGCATCTCTGGGCCTTCCCCCTCGGACCTTTTTTTTGCTGTTCCCAGTTGCTTGGGTGGGAGCTGTGGAGAGACACATGCTGGGCCTGTGACTACGGTGACCCGGTAACCAGAGTGCTCCTCCTTTGAGTAGCTCTCGACCTTTTCATCAGGACTTTTCTTTTCTAGAGCTAAACACTAAGCTTTTAATAGCGAGCAAACTGGGACGCCCGGGTGGCTCAGTCGGTTAGGCAGCCGACTCTTGATTTCAGCTCAGATCAGGATCTTGAGGTTGTGAGCTCGAACCCTGGGTCAGGCTCCATGCCCGGAGTGGAGATAGAGAGTCTAGATTCACAGTGTGTTCTTGAGCTATGAAAAGCTACTTACCAATTGCTCTTGCTGCTATAACTCAGTATTGTAATCTCAGTTACATAAAACAAACTTTTAGGGCTAGTGGTTGTCCTGTTTCACATGCCGCCGGTCTACTTTGTTGAAATGGACACACAGACGGACGCCCGGGTGGCTCAGCGGTTGAGCATCTGTCTTCAGCTCCTGGGATCCAGTCCTGCATGCGGCTCCCAGCGGGGACCTGCTCCTCCCTCGGCCTGTGCCTCTGCCTCTCTCTGTGGGTCTCATGAACGAATAAATAAAATCTTTAAAAAAGAAAAGAAATACACACGCAGACTAAATAAAAGCAAGAAACGATGAAAGTGCACCTTTACTTCCAAAATGGTATTCCCATTTGGGGTTTGACCTTCAATTTTATTGGAAGAATGCACAGCTTGTTTAATCAGCTGTATGCGTCTATGACTCTATCCTGCAAACTTCCATTATTATCTTTAGGCCTTGAAAACCCATTCCTGGGGATCCCTAGGTGGCTCAGCGGTTTAGTGCCGCCTTCAGCCCAGGGTGTGATCCTGGAGACCAGGGATCGAGTCCCACGTCGGGCTCCCTGCATGGAGCCTGCTTCTCCCTGCCTGTGTCTCTGCCTCTGTCTTTCTGGGTTTCTCATAAATAAATGAGTGAAATCTTTAAAAAAAAAAAAAAAAAGATAAAAAATAACCTCGTTCTATCCCAGTGTCTGGCCTCCTGTGTTGGCTGCTAGTTTTATTGCTGATTGATTGATTGATTGATTGATGCGTTTACCTAGTCTTGGAAGTCCAAGGGGAATTCACTGTGTTGTGCAGGCTCAAGTACAAACCTGTGTGTTTTTTGTTTCTTTTCCTCCCACGATTTGGAGTGAAGCAATGACTGCCGTCCTCTGCGTGTCCAACCATTTCTTGTTTGTTGCCCCTCGCAGGTTCGCTGCTGCCCGGCCCCGGCCCGCCGGCCGCGTGGCGAGTTCGAGGCCCGAGTCCGCTAGCCCCGCGGCCGCTGACACCTGCAGCCCCGAGCCCGGGAGATGGTGTCCCAGTCGGCGGGCGGGCCCGAGGCCCCCGGGGAGGCCCGCGGGAGGGCCGGCAGGGGCCCCGGCGACCCGGGCGGCCCGCGCAGCTCCCCGCACCTCGAGCGGCCCCGCTGCGCGCCCGACGCCAGGCTGCGGAGGCACAGGGCCGCCTGGGTGCAGCCGCCGCCCGCGCAGCGCCCGGGGCCCGACTCGCCCTCCGCGGGGGCCCCGGGGCGCCGGCCGGCCTGTCCCCGGGGCAAGGGGGGCCCGGAGCCCCGGGAGCTGCCCCCCGCCCCGCCTGCGCCCCGGACCCAGGGCGGCGCTGCTCCGCCGCCTCCAGCGCAGGAAGGTACGAGGCTCCTGGGTGCGGCCCGGGCCCGCGGCAGGTGCATCCCCCGGGAGGGGGGGGGCGCCCCGGGAGGTGCCCGTGCCCCGCCTGCGCCCCGGCCCACGCGGGAAGGTACTAGGCCCTGCGGCAGGTGCATCCTGGGGGGGGAGGGGGGCGAGAGGTGCTGTGCCCCGCCTGCGCCCCGGCCCGAGGGCGGTGCTGCTCCGCCGCCTCCCGTGTGGGAAGGTACGTGGCTCCTGGGTGCGGCCCGGGCCCCCCGCGGCAGGTGCATCCCCGGGAGGTGGGGGGGGGGGGCGCCCTGAGAGGTGCTGTGCCCCGCCTGTGCCCTGGCCCATGCTGGAAGGTATGAGGCTCCTGGGTACGCCCCGGACCCTGCGGCAGGTGCATTCCCTGGGGGCGGGGGGGTGCGCCCCGGGAGGTGCCCGTGCCCAGCCTGCTGGGTGACTGCGGGGTGACCAGGCCACGTGGGCCCGCGGGGCTTGGGGCACTGCGGCCCTGGGATGGACGCGAGGCTCCCCACCCCCATCCCACGGTCCTGTGCCCGAAGCCGTGGGACTGCAAAACCAAAACCTCAAAAAAACCCAAATCACGATCCCCCCCCCCCCCAAAGACTGTGGGAGACCTGCGTCGTTAAAGCCGGGAGCCCTCGCACTTCTGTGGACGGAGGCTCTGGTCTCCTAAACAAAGAAACAAACTAAACAGCAAAACACAACCCCTGGAATCCCTAAGGGAAGGCACCAAAGAGTCAGTAAATCGTCCGCTGCTCTTGTGATTCGTGGCCTTCTAATTCCTTTTAAAGATTTTATTTATTTATTTATGAGAGACACAGAGAGAGAGGGAGGCAGAGACACAGGCAGGGGGAGAAGCAGGCTCCATGCAGGGAGCCCGACGTGGGACTCGATCCCGGGACCCCAGGGGTCACACCCTGGGCAGAAGGCCAGGCTCTCAACCGCTGAGCCTTCCAGGCGTCCGAGGGCTTTTTCTTTTCTTTCTTTTTTTTTTTTTTTTTTTTAAGATTTTATTTATTTATTAATGAGAGAGAGAGAGAGAAGCACGCTCCATGCAGGGAGCCGGACGCAGGACTCAATCTGGGACCCGGGAGTCACACCCTGGGCCTAAGGCAGCTCCAAACCTCTGAGCCCCTGGGCTGCCTCGCGACCTTCTTTCTAATTCTTAACAAAATGTGCCATCCACACTGCCTTAGTGTTTCTCTTGGAACCCTAGCTCAGATTGTCAAGGAAGTTTTTTGTCTTTCAAACCAATTTGAGAGCTGCCTGGGTGTGTGTCTGGCTGTATTTAGTATTTCTCACTAGCGAGAACCAGCCCTACCCCTTTCCTAAAATAGGAGGAGTTTTTTGTTCGATGGGGAAAACTTCTGAATAGTCCAAGATGAGGACAGCCTTTTTTTATTTTTTAAAGATTTATTTATTTATTTGTTCATGATAGACATAGAGAGAGAGAGAAAAGAGACACAGGCAGAGGGAGAAGCAGGCTCCATGCAGGGTGCCGGAGCAGGACTCAATCCCGGGACCCCAGGATCGCGCCCTGGGCCAAAGGCCCGCGCTAAACCCCTGAGTCACCCAGGGATCCCCGAGGACAGCCTGTAACATGTTATTCATCACTTAAGGATGGTGGATTGTGGACAATCTTAAAATGGGCTAATTTTGAAATAAGAACCAAATCTGAGGGGCGCCTGGGTGGCTCAGTGGGTTAAATGTCTGTCTTCAGTGTAGGTCATGATCCCTGGGTGCTGGGATCAAGCCTGGTATTGGGCTCCCGCTGAGCTGGGAGCTGGGAGCCTGCTCCTGCCTCTCCCTCTGCTCCTCCCCCTGCCCCTGCTCCCTCTCTCTTCTCTCTCACTCTCTCTCTCAAATAAATTAAAAAAAAAAATTTTTTTTTTTTGAGCAAAATGCCACACTCTACAGCAAGTGATTCTGCGATTTAAAATTCTCCTGTAGCTTGGTCGTACACCAGCCCCTTTTGTCCCAAGACGGTAACCCCCAGCAACTTCTCTAAGTACCTTAAAAAAAAAAATCACTCCATGTCAAACTTGGTAGGGGGATTCAGCCCATGGGATTAAAAACAAAAACAAAAAAGGAAGTCCCCGACGGTCTGGTCTTTGTTGTGGGACAGCAATGCAGAGAGCAGACCTTTTGTACTAAGATACAGGATTTCCCCCCATTTTCCCCACTGGGTCACCAACGACAGCAGCAGGGTTAGTCCTTTTCTAGAAAATATGATAGAGCGAGACCCCCCCACCCGCTCCCCCAGCCGAGAAGCGTTTCCCAAGGCCCGAGGACACTTTGCCACAGTTCCTGGCGTTTGCAGAGGCGCCCACTCCCATTCCCAGTCTCTTCCAACCTCCTAATTGGGAACTATCCAGTTTAAGGGGTGAGGACCTTTTAGTGCAGAGGCCGGACCGGCTGGTGTCCACACTGTTGGCATCTTCTCGGTCCCTTTTTCTGTCTCTGCTCAGGCTCCAAAGCCCATGGCCTGCAGACCCAAGCCAGCCGGTCCCCTGATCTGATAAATACAAGCTTTGTGTCACTGTAGCTGCTTGTCACCCTCAGGACAGAACTGCGTGGCGGCAACAGGTGGGCCTCACTCAGGTCCTATACTGGTGGCTACGGAGTCCTTCTCAGAAGTGTGCCCGCCCCACGCGGATTCTGCACCCCAGAGATGCAGGTTCTGGGGGGTATGGTCACTGTCTTGAAGCCGGGGCTGGGGCCGGGGGATCCAGCTGGCCCCTCTGCTGCTCGCCCTGAGAGCTGCGGCATCCACGAGCCACCTGCAGCGTTTTGGTCCCAGAGAGCGGGTTGGAGCAGCTCAGCCCTCGGGGGGCGCTCACAGGAACCTGTTGCCTGACACCTGCAAGAAGAAATCACACATGGCAGGGGGCGTTTTTATTTGGGGGCGTTTTTGTCTTGATGGTCTTGGCTGCCAGGAAGGGAGCTGCTTTGGGGTGCAGAGGCTTCAGGGTGCAGAGCACAGGAGTCAGCTGGACGTACCCTCTGTGGTTTCTTCTTGTTTTGGGCTGGAGGAAGAGCATTTTAGAGAAGCACTTCACGCGGGCCTTTTGCAGACAGATTTGTCTCCCTAAACAAGAAGTTTCGGGTCCAGTGCAGCGCCCGGGAAGAGGGATCCCATGACCCTTAGGGCCCTGCTTCTAGGCTGTTCCTTCTTGCCTGTCTCCACCTCGTGTAGGGAGTTTCCACGATCCTCTTCTCTTTCTACCCTCTTGGCCTCCTCATGGGTCTCCTCCGTCTCCCATCCCTTCTCTGAAGAGTCCCTCCAAGTTGCTCCAAGAGGGTAGAAACGATCCCTGGGTGCTGGGATCATTGTTCGGGCAGTATCTGCGATGCCTACCACCAGAAGGATCTGTCTTCTTCTGGCATCCTAATTTATTCTAGAATTGTGCTCATTAAAAAAATTTTTTTTCAAAGACCACTGCCTACAATTGTTTGGTTTTCTTAGGATTCTTTGAACTTCTTTTTCTCCATTTTTAATAACTTGCTGCCTTGGCAGGTGCTGTGCAAGTCAGTGGAAGAACCTTGAATCCCTTCTCACCAGAGGCATTCCTGCTCCCTGTCGATGTTGAAAAGGTGAACACATCTTTCTTTCTTCTTTTCTTTTTCTTTTTTCTTTTTTTCTTTTTCTTCTTTTTTTTTTTTAACCACAGAGAGTGTTAATTCCATAGATGGTACTGTTCTGATTTAAATCTGGAAACTTCACTTGATGAAGCGTGGCACGTAGGTTTCCTTCCAGCCTTTGGCAGGAGCATAAGCTAAGGCGGGCTCTGAGTCAGTGCGCTCAGCTGGGCAGGTTTCCATGACTGATGTCTACCCCCCGGGCCACTGCTAACCCCGGGGGTCATTTTCCATCACGAGAAATCCAGCGTGGGCTGTCTGTTGGTCGCAGGGGGCTAAACTGTGTGTGTCTGGAAGATATGGGCCGTCCTTCCTATGATGACCTGTGGTCCCTCAGGTAAATGGACATTTCTGTTTCCATGCATTGGCTCCACTTAGATGTAGCCTCTTGATTTTTCAACCCAATACACCCTCCGTGGAAAACAGGCGATCACGCTTGTGAGTATTTTAACTGATACTTTTCTTTTTTCCTGCAGGAAAACGCCCACTTCTACGTTGCGGATATGATTATAGCGGCAATGGAGAAGATCAAGTACGCCATCCTGAGTCAGCAGCACCCAGACCCCTGGGGTGAGGAAGAGGCCAGGGGGGCACCCGGCAGTGGTCATGCTGATGCTGAGACGACCTTCTATAGCAACATGAAGCAAGGATCTGGGTCTTCCAACTCTTCTGACAGCGGCTATGAAGGCAAGTGGGGGCAAATCAGGGGAACTCTATGCTGTGTTCTGTGCTTACGTCTCTTTTCCGGGCATGTCCCAAAGTAGATCATCATATCCTTTGTCTAAAAGGTCCTGAATAACCATTATCCTCACCATTTTTGCCTTTGGGATTTGGCCTTGGTTGTCATCATGTTCCACTCGGTTGGTACATCAATGTGTTTGGTTTGGGTTTTGTTTTTTCCCCCTTCGACTCCATCATACTTTCTCCTTGGCAGTGGCTGATAGTTTCCCTGTTCCTCTGTTTTCTGTCACCTGGCCGTCCCCCAGCTCTTCTCACACATTGCTTCTTTTCCCGAGGACTCCTCTGTCCTTCATCCCACAAACCAGGAGCCCGAGGGCCTGGGTGATGGGTATCAATGGGGGCAACACGCCGTGCTCCTTCCTTGCAGGAGCATCCCTGTGGGGATGCAGGAGTAGAGGCTGAGGACGCCATATGGGGTCCCCAGGGTAGCAGAGGTAGGCCCCCCCACTGTAGGCCCCAGAGCGGGAGGAGCGGGCTTCATCCTGGGAACCGGGGAGTCCCTCCTGGAAGAGAGGGTCCCTAAGCTGAGAACTGCAGGTAGCATTTGCCCTTCCTAAGTGGGAGCCCTGCTCCGGCCCTCGGAGCTTCGTCTGTACTCACGTCCCAGGAGATGTTCTGCACCGGGGTGTCTGCCCAGGATTCCGTCTCCCTTGGAACCTCCCAAATCTGTTTCCCCTCCTGCCCGTCTCCTAACAAGTGCCTGCTCCACGCAGCGGGGACCTGCTCGCCACATTTACCTGGTTGGCAGGCAGTAACCAACGAACTTAACATTGTCTCAACTAGTCATCTGTTCCTCCCTTCCAACCCCTTTTTTTCCAAAAGAAAAAAGATGAAAAACTAAAGTTTGCTTTTCCTCTTGGCTTCCTTGACCAAGCGTCTTCAGGCGTTTCTCAGTAATGAGGGGAGAACTCACTCCAGCTCCCACCGTAGAGCATGACGCCTGGCACCAGATCCATGCACAATAGCTGGCTGTTGAATGCACTACCTAGCTCAGAGTGAAAGGGAAGTTCGTTTTATTTTATTTTATTTTATTTTATTTTATTTTATTTTATTTTATTTTATTTATTTTTTAAAGATTTTATTGATTTATTCATGAGAGATGCACAGGGAGAGAGAGACACAGGCAGAGGGAGAAGCAGGCTCCATGCAGGGATCCCAATGTGGGACTCGATCCTGGGACTCCGGGACCATGTCCTGGGCTGAAGGCAGACTCTAAACCGCTGAGCCAGCCAGGGATCCCAGGAAGTTCTTTTTTTTTTTTTTAACAGGATACAGAGCACCCTCACCCAACCCAGTGGTGGGAAACACAGGGCTGACCAGTATAGAGGACCTGCCCTTTCTGGGGCTTTGTGGCCTCTTTCACCTTGTGCGATGACGTCATTCTCCTTTCCTGCAGCCTGACTTCCTCTCCCCATTCCCTCCACACCCCGCAGCATCTGGCCTGGGCTCTGCAGCTCTGCAGTCCTCCTGAGCGCCCAGCCGGGGCTGCGCAGCCCAACCCAGGTGCACGGGACCCCTGGAGCACCTGCCGTGGAGAACATCTCCCAGGGCATGAACATAGAGAGCACCTGCTAGTTCTGCGCTCTTATCTTTGACTCTTTTCGGGGGGTGGGGGGTTGGCCTGTGTCCTGGCCCCATTTCTAGTGAACACATCAACCCTGACTTCTCAGTAATGGTGACATCCCCTCCCTCCAGTCCCTGTTCCTGCCCTTGAGCTGCACCATCGCCGCAGCCTCCGGCCGGTCATTCTGCAAGAAGTGCATTCAGGTCCTCACGATGCATTTGCTGCCTTTAATTTTTCTCTTGACTTGCGGCCTCTTTCCTTTCATCGATCCCACACACATCTGTCCTCCTAGAACAGCTTCCGTGCCTCTCAAATGGCCTGTCGAGTTTGTCCCATGTTTTATCCTGGGACTTTTAGGCCTGCGGGCTGCAGCTTTCCAACGGGCATCTCCTGATTTCTCCAGGTTGTACGTGGGCTTCAGGTACCCTAGTCTGGTAAACTTGCCTGCAGACGAGCCTCTGCCCCCCACCCTCTGCTTTGGCTAGGCTCCCTGGAATGCTGGGTCCCCGGGAACTTCACATGAGTTCCTTCATTCTCCCCATTCTTTGAAAGCAGTCTCCTGCCACCAGCACTGAGACAGGCTCCCAGATTCGCATCACAAGACAGGGGCACCATTCATGTGAAATTAAGCGTAAGTTGTGCTCCACAATGCTCTATGATTGTCTGTGTGCGCGCCCCACCGCCCCCTGGAGTTGTGCAAGGTGGAGCCGCCCTGCCTTCTGAAGGTCCATGGCACGCACCTCTGTTTCCTGACGGTGGGTGATGTGCGTCGGGGTCTCAGCTCCCTTACAAGGTGTTAAGCTCTTGGATGGACAAGTATTCCCATTTGAATTTCCCTTCCACACAGTAGTACCTTGCCTGAGATGGTATTTTATAAATATTTCTTGAAATGCTAGCTGAGCTTTTTTTTTTTTTTTAAGATATCATTTATTTGAGAGAGACAGAGCATAAATAAGCAGGGAGAGCAGCAGGCAGAGGGAGAGGGAGTAGCAGACTCCCAGCCGAGCTGGGAGCCCGACGGGGGGGGGGGGGCCTCCATCCCAGGACCCTGGGATCGTGACCTGAGCCAAAGGCAGATGCTTAACCCACTGAGCCACCCAGGTGCCTCTAAATATTTTAAATATGAATATAAATATGTTAAATGAAATCTCAAAAATATTTCTATTGCCCCAATAAAAAAATATGCATCTTTTATTAAGGCTCTCTCTTGGGACATTGGCTTTTTAGTAGTAGCTTTTCTCCTCTGGGGTAGGTCAGCATACTTCAAGTTGCAGGGTAGTCTTGAGAGCATTTGAAAACGAATGAAAAAAAAAGATTGGAAAGTGTCAGCATTCACCTCACCTAGAGGAGGCAATGTGTCCTGGAACTTTTTTGTTTGTTTGTTTAATCGGTGAAATATATTTTTGTGTTTGTACTGAGTTGCAATGTGAATGCATGTTCCTGTGGATCATGGTCAAAAGAGTGTGGGGAACACACAGGTAGGGTGACGTTGCCCTGTTTTGCCCGGGAGAAAATCAATGTTGAGAAGTTGATTGTACATGGTCACCTCGCTAGGATGGGGCAGTGTGGTGGTGGTTTTTTTTTTAATTTTTTTTTTAAAGATTTCTCTATTTATCTTAGAAAGAGAGAGAGAGCATGAGCAGGAGGGGCAGAGAGAGAGAGGGAGAGAGAACCCCATGCCGACCCCGCACTGAGCACACAGAGCCAGACACGGGGGCTCGAACCCAGGACCCTGAGATCATGACCTGAGTTGGATCCAAGGATCGAGTCAGACGCTTAACTGACCTCACCACCCAGGCAGTGCTGTTTTAAACCCTGGCCAGTCCCTTCTGAAGCCCATTCGTGTAACCTGTGGCCTAGAATATTTTCCTAAACGACTGTATCCACTTCTCTGTGTTTTTCTCTTTTTTTATTTTTATTTTTTATTTATTTTTATTTTTGTGTGTGTGTTTTTCTCTTAAACTTAATCATGTGAGTACAGTTTCATAGTGATTATGTACTCGTATTACTGTAATTCCATTAATAATATGATCATATCATATTAACACTATTTCATATCCAGTTTTCCAAGTTGCTACGGTTTTCACATTTTTCCCACGATGGTGCTTCTTGAGTTAATAACATGATTTGCAAAATTAACTTACCAATATTTGGCACGTAGGTGGCTTTCCATATTTGAATATTTAAATGGACTGCCAATAGTTCCTTTATGATCAAAGCCCACCTTTTTCACCTTTTTAACTTTCTTTTCTTTTTTTTAAGATTTTATTTATTTATTCATAGAGACAGAAAGAGAGAGAGAGGGGCAGAGACACAGGCAGAGGGAGAAGCAGGCTCCATGCAGGGAGCCCGACGTGGGACTTGATCCCGGGACTCCAGGATCAGGCCCTGGACTGAAGGCGGCGCTAAACCACTGAGCCACTCGGGCGTCCCTTAATTTTCTTTTTAATGATATTCTTAGGATAAATTCCAATACTAGCATTTGTGATAGAAAAACCTAGACGTATTGGAAGTAGTTTCCTAGGGTTGCTGTAGCAAAATACCACAAACCAGGTGGCTGAAAACAACAGAAAATGTATCTTTTCTCACTTGGGGAGTCCAGAAGTCAGCAATGAAGTTGTTGGAGGGTTTGGTTCCTTCTGGAGGCTCTGAGGGAGAACCCGTCCCATGGATCTCCTGGCTTCGAGTGGTTGCCCATGGTCGTTGGGCATCCTAGGCTTATAGACGTGTCACTCCCGTCTCTGCCTCCATCTCACAGGGCCGTCTCTCCGGAGATCAGTGTCTGTGTCCAAATTTCCCTCTTTTCATAATTCCCTCTTTCTAATCTAAACGGTCATGTTGGATTTAGGGCCCACCCTCATCCAGTATGACCTCAGCTCAACACGATCACCTCTGCCAAGGGGCTAATTCCACATAAGGTCACATGCACAGGCTCTGGGTGGATATGAATTTCGGGAGGACTCTCTTCAACCCTCTGTGTTGCCTCTACCCTTTGCCTCACCGTGAGGCTGATTTTTTACCCTCTTTCATTCTTTTTTAAACTTCGTATCATGGAAAATTTCAAACACGCCTGAAAGCAGGCCGCTCACTCTTCTGAAGGCCTCCTCGTCACAGATCCTCATCCATCTGTTTCGCTTAATCACAGCGAATGTAAGAACAACACAAAAATAGCTCCCTGCATTTTTGAATTCTCAAAATTGGGTTTTAAAACTCTTTGAAAGTAAACTCTTGTCCCATTTTATTCCCCAGTTTCTGGTTAGTTGGATGTGACAGGTGGTACAGTTTTTCTTTTTTTTTCTTGTTGATGGAACCCCCTTTCTCTCTTGTTCTAGGTTGTGCTATGTTACAGGGCAGCCCGGTGGCTGGGACACCCACTTACGGTGACGTTCTCAAAGAAGCCTGTAAATGTGACTTTGATGACTTTGTTGTCGTAGGTAAGATTTGGAAACTCAGCAGCTGTGACTCGTAACCTCCCTCCCCACCTCCTGCTACACACACACGTGTTGACGTGCATCACATGCCATCCCACATTATAGTGGCTTTCAAAGGAACTTCTCCCAGGATCAGATTATGTCCCTGATATAAAAAAAAAAAAAAAAAAAGGTGTCCTTCTTATTTCAAATGTCTCGACAATCGATCTTTCATCTCACTTACAGAATTGAACACAAAAGCAGATACTAAAAAAAAAAAAAAAAGGCAGATACTCCTTGTAGTCAGACAGAGATCTGTCTGGCCTCTCAGTTACATTTGGGTGGAATTCCGGGAGGGTGTATTTTGAAATGCCATCTTCGGTCATTAGCTGTACTTTCTCATAATAGAAACCCAAAGAACCTGAAGTACGGAGATGCTGAGTAACTCGTTCTTTCTGCGGTGCAGGGATTTATTTTTGTAGTCTTACAAAATCGAGTATGAGTAAGTGAAACAGACTGAAAGATTTTAATACCCTTTCTTCTATTTGCTTGCAGAACTTGGTGAGTTTAGCAATATCACAGAAACCTGTGGATGTTCCTGCAGCTCTTCCAAGAGGTATCTCTTCCGTGTCCACCTGGGCCGGGACCCCTGGGCCGTGACCTCTGAGGCACTGTGAATGCCCAACCTCTGACATCTCAGACTGAGTTCAGCCAGTTCCAATGACAGGGATTACTCTTTAGCAATGGAACAGTCACCGCTATAATTTTTACAGAGCTTAAAAGGCCTTTATATACATTCTCATTTAATCAGGCGGGGGGTTGGGGGTTAACTCCCATTTTATAAGTGTGGAAACTGAGGGTCAGATTAAATGTGCCTCAGGACACAGTGCTGCTAAATGAGCAGAGGTGGGACTTGAATTCAAGGCCGAAGGCTCCAAATCCAGTGCTCTTCTTACCACATTTCCCAGTCTTGGTACCCTCAATACCTAAATGAAAGCTGCTCTGTTGAGCACAGGGCAATTGTGTTGAGTAAGACAACCAGTGGATGGTTGGTGCATGCTGCCTCATGTGACACCCCTTCTGAGTTTTTGGAGCGGGAAAGAGAGTTGAAAATCTGAAGACTCCTCGCGAATATAGTTTTCCACTTTCTGCATCCCTTACCTTTCAGTATCGTTTATGAGCCAGACTTCAATTCCGCTGAGCTAATAGCCAAAGAGTTGTACCGAGTATTCCAGAAGTGCTGGATGTGGTCAGAAGTTCATCATCAGCTGGAAGGTTCTCCCAATGCCGCTGGCTCCATAGTAAGTATCAAAATAAATGGGCCTTGAATCGAAAGTTCCTAAGTTCTAATTTTGCCTGCTGTTCCCTTCAGACATTTATGTGTTTCCCTGTTTGGTCACCGGGTGTTGGGGGAGACAGGAACAGAAGGATGGATCTGGCATTTATTGAGGGTGGATTATTCTCCCCGAGAATTCAGCATTTTGGATTTTCTTTCTCACAAATATCCTACTGAGTAGATGCTAGAGTGTTAGTCCCAGCACCTGGAGGGGCCTGGTCAGGGGAAGAGCAGGAGCCCGCCCAGCCTGGTCCCTTGGGGAGCACTCTGCCTCCTGACAGCGGGGAGCCCACCATGGGGAGAGGACTTTGCAGCAAAGCCAAGACTTGGGTAGGAGAAAAGCACTCTGCACGTTGCAGAGGAGGAGTGTTTCATTTTCTCGGGGGACTTGGGAAAGCCAACTGGAGATCTCAGGACTTGAGAAATGGTAGCAGGTAGAAACACGTGGACGAGGATCTTGGCTAAGGGCAGCTGGGGCAAAAGTGACGGGGAGGAGGGCACCTGGTGTTATTTGTTGAGCAGGGCAGCTTGGTGTGGGGTGACATGTGTTTGTGTGTATCTGTGTTGGGGTGAGGGGTGTTGATCTTCCTGGGAGGTTGGGTTTGAAGATGGTCAAATTGTGGAAGACATAAAATGCTAATTCGAGAAGTTTGCATTTTATTTTATTTTTAACAAAATATTTTATTTATTTATGGGAGACACACAGAGAGAGGCAGAGACACAGGCAGAGGGAGAAGCAAGCTCCATGTGGGGAGCCTGATGTGAGACTTGATCCCGGGACTCGATCCCGGGACCCCAGGATCACGCCCTGAGCCGAAGGCAGACGGTCAACCGCTGAGCCACTCGGGGATCCGCTGGAGTTTGCATTTTAAATTCTTGCAGGAGAATTGAATGGTTCAGTTGGGAGCCACTGGATGTTAAGCAGGGGAAGGGGATTAAAAGAGCTGTTTCTGGGGAAGTCTGACAACAGCTGGGGGGTCCGGTTGGCAGCATCTGTCAGTCTGTCCACTAAGAGCGGTGAGGCTCCTGCTGGGAAATCAAAGCATTCCAGGTCCCAGTGACCTACTTACAGTAACTCCAAGTCTGGAAAGAAATGAACTCCCCCCAAATAAGAAAAGTGATCTCAGCCGGGTGGTGTTCCAACCAGCAATCCTGCAGACGGCTTCAGGGACGGGGAGGGCTCCTCTCGTTCAGTGGAGGGCAGTTTTAATTTTTCATGGCGAATCTTAATGCTGGAGACACAATTGAATGCTCTTTTTCTTTCAGTTCCTGAAATACGCTCATTTAGGTACATGCTCTGAAATCCTCCTCTGTGTTACACACAGGTTGTAAATGAAGAAGGTGTCCGGAAAGACTTTGAATCCAGTGTGGATGTGGTTCAGGAAATTAAACTTCAGTCGAAGATCAGAGAGGCTGAAGACTGGGAGCCCCCCCGATTTCAAATCATATTTGATGTTCATCCACCACTCAAGTAAGTGGGGCTGCTGCTTGGGCCTCCGGGCCGGGTGACAAGGTGTGATGGGTCCCACCTCCCCGTAGAAGGAGGTAAAGGGAAGAAAATTACACACCAAGGGATGAAGGAAAGTTTGTTTTAGGAAAAGGCAAGTTGGGCATATTTTTCTGAGTCAGCTTCTTAGCACCCTGTTTATCATGGGTTTGGGGGGTGGGTGGAGGGTTGGGCTCCGTAGTTGGACAGTTGAGAATTTAACTGTGTCCTGCATCATGTATGTTACATAGCAATTGAAAATTATATAAGTTCAAGTGGGGATTTTTTTTAAGGGGCTAATATGGGATCTTAAAACTCATATACAAGAATTTTAAAAGACGGCTCTTTTCACCAGTGCAATGTGAAATAAAAACCGATGGATAAATAAATAAATAAATAAATATTTTAAAAAATTTAAAAAAATTTAAAAAACCCCAATGGATACATTTTTTAAGGGAAAATCTAATCTTGAGGATAGCTCCTATAGTTAAGAAATGACACAGAATGCAAAAATCAAAAACAAACAAACAAAAAAAACTTTGTTCTCTAAGAAGTAACCAAATCCTAAAAGACAAACGACAAAGAGGATGCAAAAGAAAAAAAGAAATAAACTCATTTTTATAGATGTATTTGTATAAATACAATATGTAATTATTTAAGGTAGTAATTTTATTTGTCTTTGAGAGTATGTGACATTATAAGGGGACATTTTAACCAGCTGCAGTTTCTCCATTCCTCTTGGGTTGTATTTAATGTGGCACCCACACTGCAGCATAAAGAAGGGACTGGCGATGGTGACTGCCTGTGACCCACGGAAGTGCCTCATAAGCTCTGTCCTGCATTTTTTTTTTATTTTTTTAAATTTATTTATCCACGAAAGACACAGAGAGAGAGGCAGAGACACAGGCAGAGGGAGAAGCAGGCTCCAT
This sequence comes from Canis lupus dingo, assembly GCF_003254725.2. Lineage (NCBI taxonomy): Eukaryota > Metazoa > Chordata > Mammalia > Carnivora > Canidae > Canis > Canis lupus. Next base: position 4,840,978 of record NC_064264.1, read on the forward strand.
GCAGGGAGCCCGACATGGGACTCGATCCTGGGTCTCCAGGATCAGGCCCTGGGCCGAAGACAGTCCTAAACCGCTGAGCCCCCTGGGCTGCCCCCTACGTTTTTCTTTTGAGAGAACACCATGAAGGCCTCTGGGGTGCTTGAGCGGGAGAGCTCCTTCCCTAGGCTTTGCGAGGGATCACTTTCCTTAGCAAGGGGTGTCTTTATTCTCTAGAACAACTTCCTACGTCGTCTCTAAGGGATACGGATAGGGTTCCACATATTTTTACATATTTTCTCATTTTGGCTGATCCTAAACTGTAATAAAACTTTACGACCACCTTCGTATTTCCAAATCACATGTGAAGTTGTGGCATCAAACAGTCCAGTAGAAAACACGTCAGTGGACTGTTGCTCAACGGAGATGTTTGATGCTTACGTCTTACCCGACCTCCAGATTTCTTTGGATCCATTTGTGAACTTCCTGAGTGCATCACCTCTTGGTGTTTGGTCTTCCTGAACTTTCTCCCATGAGTTACAGGTCTCCGGTTCTCTCTGGCAGGGATCCTGTGCCTGCATATTGAGCAGTCTCTAAAGATCCCGTGGTGGAAGAGTTATTCATGATACCAACTTCTGCTTGGCTGGTAGCAGACGTTTTTAAAAGACCCAGAGATCAGAAAAACAAAACAAAACAAAACAAAACAAAAACAAAAACAAAAAACAAACCCAGAGATCCCCCCCAACATAACAAAAATAGAAAAAAATAATAATAAAATAAAATAAATAAAAAATAACTTAAACAAAAGACCCAGAGATCTCAACTAGAAAACTCTACTGAAGAATCCTATAATGAAAAATGACCAAGAAAAAGCCCCAAGCAGGGAAAAGCACCATGATGTCAATGTCCTTTCCAGTCAGTGAAAAATGCTCCCTTGGCTATTTCCGAAATGTAACTTACCGTTTTCTGTACTCAGGAGGGATCTCGTGGTAGCAGCCCAGAACTTTCTGTGTGCTGGCTGTGGCACGCCGATAGAACCCAGTAAGTACGGACAGTGGCTTCCCTGCCTAGTATGTGGCGACAGGGCGAAGAAGAGCCCAGTCGGAGCGTGCATTGCTTTTGTGGACGAAGTTGCTACAAGGACTTCATGATGTTGCCCTTTCTTTCATGAAGAGGCCCCGTTGACCTATCAGGGCTGCGTGGCTGGCCTGGTGCCCTTGGCTTCATCCCTAGTCCTCTCCTCATCGGGCCCTCGGCTCCAGCCAGTGGCCTCCCTGCCGGTCCTCGAAGGAGGCAGGCTCGCTCCTGACTTAGGGATTTGCATTCGCGGTTTTCTCTCCCTAGAGTGACTTCCCTTACTTCACTCTTCTCTCAAAAGTTAGGAGGTTTCCTCTGGCTCCCATATTGAAAACGTCAACCTTGGCCCTCCTGGCCACAAGCATACACTTTACCCTTCCTTCTTCCTTTGTGCTTCTCTTCCTAAAATACTCTTAGATTTTACTGATTTTTCTCATTGTTGGCCTGTGTCCCTATCTAGACTCTAAGTTCCATGGGGACAGACGTGTTGTCTGTTTTATTCATTGCTTTATCCCCTGCTTCTTACAACAGCACCCGGTACACAGCTGTTCCTCAAAAGATACCTGTGGAAGGTTTGCGTGGCTTATGGAGGAGCTACCCAAACCCCTCCGAGGGGGTTTGAGGAGGTGGCTTGAGGGGAATCATTCCTGGGTCAGCTGGGGCCTAGAAAATCAGACTTCTTCCAGTCAGAAATGCAAATTGCCCAGTGAAGACTGGGAATCACATGTTCTGCTCGTGAGGGTATCCCCAGGTCTGCCCTGTGGAAAGCTGGGGAGAGGAGCTTTGCCGGAAAGGGTTCCCTTGGCCTTTGATGGGAAGTCATGGAAGGGAAAAGACTTTGAGGACTCCACCTCGAGAAATAAAAATAGAAAACAGAAGTCTGTCTGGGATTCCTTCTACCACACTGAATGGCAGTTCGAGCCATTCATCACAGTTGTAAACCAGTTTCCTTTAAATGACTCATCCCACCCCCTCACCCCCAGCTAGTCCAGGAGGGACCCTGTTTGGTTAACCACTGTATCCTGGTGCCTCCGTGTTGAGCACAGGACTGAGCGCCTGAGTCAGAAGTTATGGACACGTCACCGTGACTCCATCAGCTCTTCAAGTGTTCCCCTAAGTTGGTTCAACGGTGGAGATGTACGCCTGCGCTGGTGGCATAAACGTGGTCCTCCCCTCGTAGAACTTGCTTACTGGAAGGCATAGTTATCAGCCAAGAGAACAGCAAGGGTGGTGCTTGCAACGAAAGAGAAAGTCCAGAGTGCTGTGGGATTGACAGCACGGGAACTGAATCCGCGCCTGGGGGGCTGGGAGTGAGAAGTTCTGTAGGGAAGTGATCGTGCCCAGAAGCATGTGCGTGTGTGTGCTATGGGGGTAGAGGTCACCATGAGCAAAGAAAGGGCCTGCAGCGATTTCAGAGAAGTCCCGTGTGACCGGAGAGGAGAAAGCAGGCCATCACAGGCGCCCAGGGCACACGTGGTAGATGTGTTATCAGCCGTGTCGTCGGTTTTGGACTTTGCCTGTCAACTTCCTATGTAGTTCTTAGGATATAGTTTGACTCTACTTTTTTTTTTTAATTTTTTAAAAAATATTTTATTTATTTATTTGAGAGAGAGAGAGCCCCAGCAAGAGGCAAGGGCAGAGCAGAGAGAGAAGCAGGAAGGAGCCCTGAGCAGGGAGCCTGATGCGGGGCTTGATCATGACCTGAGCTGAAGGCAGACGCTTAACTGACTGAGCCACCCAGGCACCCTTTTACTTTTTATTTTAAGATATTTTTGGACTTACAGAGGAGTTGAAGGAGTTGAGGGAGGGAAGGGCACACGGGAGACTTAACTGAATTGCTGTCTTCTTCTTAACCTGGGTGGTTAAGAAGAAGACAAGTGCCCAGGGACTTGTTGCACTCGTCTCTATACCTTTTGCTTGCCACCGTATTTTGTTAGATGTATTTCCGAAAGCAGCGCTTGCCCGTTTTAGCAAACAAAAAAAAATGCAAAGAACGAAAATCCTTCCTCCCACCCTTTAGAAGTCTTCACTATTGGCTTTGTGGTGGGGATCTTCTTGGACTGTGCATGTGTGTATTTTCAAAAGCAAAGTCAAGATCACATCATACAGATCTGGAACGGGATGTTCACTCCGCACGCTCACCCACGCGTTCCTGGGCTCTCTGGCGTCCCACTGCTGAGTGCACTTGCCTAGCCAGTTGCTTCTTTAACGTAGATTTAGATTGCTACCCCTCCTGCGTTATCAATGTGCTGTAGAAACACCCTTCTAGATCTCTCCATGTGTGCGTTAGCGTTTCTGTCTAGTGTTACAAAAGTAGGATTCCTGCTACACAACAAAGAGGTGAAGTATATCAGGTAAATGTCCTCCTAGGAAGTAGCCCTCCTGTCAGCTGGCGGGTGCAGGGGGCACCCACCCCTCTGCACCTCACCTGCTCCGGATCCTCTACCATGGTGACAGTCTGATGCAAAACCAAGTAGTTCATAACCTGCACGTCTTTGTTACCGAGACTGTTTCTCACGTGGTCACTGGTCATCCACATTCCAAGTTTCCCTGTATTGCCTGTTCCCATCCCTCGCGTATTTCCATAAGGTCTTCCTCACCGGTCTATGCAGGAGGTCTTTGGGGTGCTCCTCCCTAAGGGCCTCCAAAGCGTGCTTTATAATTTACAAAGCCCTTCCCATGTGTGAGATATCCCATAATCTAACTCTGGGTTGCTTTTCGTGGCTTCAGGATAGTTAACCTGAAGAGTTTCCCACCAGCCCTCAGTCTGCCTGCCAACGGGAGGCAGAGCGTGGACTCCCCCCAGATTTCTAGACCCTAAATCTCGTGCTCATTTGGCCACACTGTTGTTTATTCCAGTGCCCCTCTTCCAAATTCAGGAGTATTTTTAGGAGATTTCTCTCTCTCTCTCTCTCTCTCTCTCTCTTTTTCTGACAACTGTTTTTGGAAAGCAGAGCTCACGCATGGCCATCCTCCACGGCCTCGGGTGGCTGCCCCAGCTTTCCCAGCTGCCATGAGGTCGAGTGATGGGGTCAGCCGCACACACCCAGCAATCTGAGCCTTGCACCTGGGACGGGGAGGGGAGGTGGGACTGGGAAGCAGGGGGAATGGACAGCGGTGGGTAGGCTGCCCTCCGAGGTGCCCTGCGCTCAGCCTTCTGTGCACCCTGCAGAGTTTGTGAGGCGCCTGCGGTACTGCGACTACCTGGGCAAGTATTTCTGTGACTGCTGCCACACCTACGCAGACTCCTGCATCCCGGCCCGGATCCTGAGCACGTGGGACTTCAGGAGGTACTACGTCAGCAACTTCTCCAAGCGCCTGCTGGACAGCGTGTGGCACCAGCCCATTTTCAATTTGCTGAGCGCAGGCCACAGCCTGTACGCCAAGGCCAAGGAGCTGGACCGAGCCAGGGTGAGCGGCTGCCCCTGCGGGGAGGCTGGGCCAGGGGCATGCTGCGCCGTCCCCGGGGACCCCAACAGCCCCCCCACCCCCACCCCAAGGGGCCCATCGACCATCGGAGGCTGGAGCAGTAGCCTCAGGACCCTCTCCAAGGCCTCGGAACCAGTTTCCTATTTATGCATCATTTTGCGTTTATATGTAACTTTTGAAATTTACTTATTATTATTTTTAAAATGAAATTCTCTACATTTGGGGTTTACTGCGTGAGCATTAGATGCACAAATGCAAGTGAAATGATTACTGATCAGGTTAGTGGACGTTACATCATGTGTGTCCCTGTGTGCGTCGGGGGCACCTGAACCACACCCTCTTGGCAAATTTCCGGTATTCAGTAGAGTATGAGTCACCGTGGTCCCCATGTCATATATCGGGTCTCTAGACTTATCCGACGCAACTGCAATTTTGTTCCCTTTGGAAAATCTCCCCGTTTGCCCCACCTCCCCATCCCTGGTGACCTCCGTTCACCTCTGCGTCTGTGTATTGGATTTTCTTTAAGATTCCACATGTAAGTGGAACCATGCAGGTTTTTTCTTTCTGTGTCTGTTTTATGTCACTTAGCATAATGCCCTCCAGGTTCATCCACCTGGATGTTTGTTGCCACAAACGGCAGGATCTCCACCTTTGGCACATAGCTTTCTGCTTTCCCCAAAGAAGGCCCCCAACGGTAGTGTAAGCTTCAGACTCCATGAAGCTTGGGGTCCACCTGGACCCTCTGAGGATCTCTGGACTCAGCCATGAACCTCTGCTACATACACGGTTAACTTCAAAGGCTCGTCTTATAGAGCTGCAGCATTTCCAAGTTAGAAAGAACAGTTGCATTTGATTTACTCGTTTCCTGTGTCATGTATCGCCTTAACTTTTCCCCCTGTTTGGTTTCTCACATTAGGAAATCCAGGAGCAACTTTTTCAGATCAAGAAGCTGTTGAAGACCTGCAGGTTTGCTGAAAGGTACTAACTAGCGTGGCTGGGCCAGGCCGGGCCGGGCCTGAGCTGGGGAGGGCTGCGAGCCTCCACACACCTGCCTGTGCCGTGTGCCACCTGGTCCCCGCCGCTCCGATCCACAGGGTCTCTCCCTAGGTCGCTCCCTGGCTCGCTAGTAGTGAACTTCTAACTTCGGTTTTGTTGTCTTACCGGTAGATTTTTAATCGAATAGATTTTTAATGTATTTATTTTAAAATAGATTTTAATATCTTTGTAGATATTAAACCTAATAGATTTTAATACCTAGTAGATACTTCGTTAGATGTGTAATACCATTGGTTATTTAAAAAAAAAACTAGACTTTAGCTGAATCTCTGTGCACATCCGAAAATATGTCCTTAAAATAAATTTCTAGAAGTGGAAATTTCTGGAAGCCATGACACAAAGGTATAGGCGTGCCTTCATTGACAGAGATAGAATTTTTTTAAGTGAAAAAACAGATTACTCAAGGGGTGAAGATTATGTATTATAATAGGATATAGTTTTTAAAAATTGTTTTGTTTTAAAGCTTCTTTCAGCTTCTGATCTTCATTTAATGATAATATATTGCTTTTGCATTAAATTTCTTTTTTTAAAGATTTTATTTATTTATTTATGAGAGACAGAGAAAGAGGCAAAGACATAGGCAGAGGGAGAAGCAGGCTCCGTGCAGGGAGCCCCATGCAGGACTCGAACCCAGGACCCTGGAGTCACAACCTGAGCCCAACGTGGATGCTCAACCGCTGAGCCTCCCAGACACCCCTTGAATTAGATTTCTTGAGGAGGAGCATGTCTCCTATAGTTATTTGGCCTCAAGCTCTACCTCATGGCAACGACGTGACAGTTCAATTACTTCTCAGGTCGTCGCTTTTCTTGTGCATAACATATAACAAGACCCACAGTTATTACCGTCTACAAAAATTTCCCGAGTATCCATTCTGTGCTTCAGATACAAAAATCAGTGCGACTGGTGTTAAGTCCAGGGAGAAAGCACAAACAGATCATTGCCCGGCCGTGTTGGACACATATGCATGTGCCCTGAGGGTGCAGAAGAGGCAACATTTAAGTCTGAAGGGGTGAGGTGGGGAAGAGGGCCACAAAGCTTCCCCGAGAAAAAGCCTAGCGAGTTGGACCAAAGAGGTGTCAGGGGTCCCCCGGCCGATAAAGCGGTGTGAGCAAGCACCCCAGGCCAGATGGAGAACTCCACGCAGTTTGGCACGACTGGAAGGCCACGTCTAGCGTAGGCCGTGGCCGGGTTGGGGCTGCGTGCATGATAATTCTACTACCTAATTTGGGGCATTTAGGAAGAGGTCACTGGCAGTCGGGGAAAGCTACATTCAATATTTGGGTGTCCTTGGGACACTCAGGTGGCTTTGATCTGCTCCCAGTTGGATGCTCAGGGCTGGACTCCTGGTTATGGGTGGGGGGTCACACGCCTGCCTACGGGCAGCTGGACAACAGTCAGCATGTAGATGGACTTGAAATTTAGCCAGAATGGAGAATCAAGTAGTTTTCTCCTCCTCCTCCTCCTCCTCCTCCTCCTCCTCCTCCTCCTCCTTCTTCTTCTTCTTCTTCTTCTTCTTCCTTTTTTTTTAATCTCAGTACATGTTTTTCAGACTTGAAGCACAAATTCGCAGGTGTCTTTTGCTCAGTGTAACATGGGCAGGCTGCATGGGGTTTGTTTTTCTGCTGGTTCAGCTTTCTGAAATCCGCTTCTATGGAATTTTAAGATCCTGGCTTTCCAGGATCTTTGACATACTTGCAAAATGTAAGATGACGAGTTAAGGTTAACTGGCCCTTGGGCTTCTTTTAGTTTTAGTTTTTTTGTTTTTTAATTGAGTTCCAAAACATTAAGTGCGAGTGCCTGCTAACCCCTCTTGTCTCCCGGCCTCCGTGCGGGTGGGTGTCTGAATTGCTCTTTGTTTCCCTCCTGGCAGCGCAGTAAAGGCATTTGAGCAGGTGCCGAGGCACTTGACCGACGATCTCCACCTGTTCTCTCTGGAGGACCTGGTCAGGGTCAAGAAGAGGCTGCTGGTGCCCTTGCTCAAGGACATTCTCAAAGCTTCCCTTGCACATGTGGCCAGCTGTGAGGTAAGGGCTCACCTGGGACTGCTGTGTCCCCAAGCTATCCTTGACCCATCGGGACCTATGATGGGTGTTCTGGCCTTTACCTCACTTAACCCCCACCAGCCTTGAGTACAGTATTTTCAGATGAGAGAAACGAGGTTCAGAGCTGTTCAGGAACAGCCGAGATCACCGTGCTGGCAAGTGGCAGGGCCAGGATGCAAGCCTGGGCCCAGTGACCTCTTCGTCTTGGGGGCCAAAGCCCTGCATGGGGCCTCCCTGGACTCCCGTCTGCCCTGCCGTGCCACGTACAGCCATGGGGACTCACAATCCAGTGGCACAGGAATTCTGTGTCTGCGTGAACGTAGGAACGGTGGCACAACCATCAGAAACAAAAGTAGATCATTAAAAAGCACGCGTGCAAAATTAAGATCTTTCCCTGGTGCCTCCAACTCGCAGGCTGTGAAATGTCTCCACGCAGAACCAGTGCACATGTGCCGTTTGAATCTACTTGCTACCTTAGAGTATGATGTAGCTTCCCATTTCTTCCAGAAGCTGGGGTTACAGACGCTTAAACACGGACGTTTATAAGGTTCTGTACAAGTAGTAACGGGGCTCCTCCATCAGAAGGCCAAATGGGGGCCTTAACTTTTTGGCACCTTCCCTTACAGCTGTGTCAAGGAAAGGGCTTCATCTGCGAATTTTGCCAGAGTACAGCCGTCATCTTCCCATTTCAGACCGAAACGTGTAGACGATGTGCAGGTATCTTAATAACTTCCTAACATGCGCTTAATAATAGCTTAACAACCGAGAGACAGAATTAACTTAACGGCAACTCAATACTTTAAGCACAACAACGTTGTTTAAAGCATCGTGGTGCTGGCATGGGCCTGGATGTTGGATGGGTGCGGGGGGGTGGGGGTGCGGAGGATCTGGGTGGGGCAGGGGCCGAGGGTGAGGACTCCCCGTGTAGGGTTCGGGGAGAGGGGTGGTTGCTCCTCGGCCCACGCCCAAGCTCTCTTACACCAGCACAGCCGCGGCCCAGTTTTACAATCAGATCACAGTCAGATCACAATCCATCACAATCGATCACAATCGATCGCAGTCATGCCTGAAGCCTGGGCACCAGCTCCGGCTTCTTCTGCGTGACAGTGGCAGTCGCCGAGTGGCTATGGAGACCATGGAGGCGGGAGGACCCAGCACAGTTACTGTCTGGCTCTTTCCAGGAGAGCGTGGCAGCCTTGTTTGGATGTGTCCACGCTCGAAGCAATCCTGTGATCCCTAAAGTGGCTCCTGGGGGCCATCTGATCCTGCCTGCAGCCTCAGCCTTGACAGGAGCCCTTCCTCCCCTTAGGCCACTCCCGCCGTCTCCCCTGACCCCTTAGGGGGCATCCAGCACAGGCTCCCCAGCAGACAAGCTCCGGCCCGGATTTGCACGAAGCTCACGGGGGGGGGGGGGGGGGGGGGGGGGTGCTGTTCTCAGGCCAGCACCTGTTGGGGCGGGGGAGGTCAGCAGGCCTCGGCAGAGGGAAGAGTCCAGCTGTGGGTGGCAGCCGAGAAGGCTCAGCAATTCCCACGGGGTGCTCTGGAGCTGGAGCAGCTCGGCCTTCAGCGTTGTCACATCGTGGGGACAGGGCCCAGCCACATCCTTAAACCCAGTGTTGCTTGGTCACCAGATCCCGGCCAGAGGGAAAATGACCTTGAGATGACCTGGAAAGGGGGGAGGCAGGTCTCTCCAGTTAGGGCCATTTCCAGGGAGGGCCGCCTCCTGTGGGGTCGGCCACCAACACCCTGGGGCAGTCCCGGGTTGGGGGGGGGGTTTGCACTTCGTCCCCAGGACATCAGGCCCTCTCAGCCTCCCATTCGTGACCTACTGGGGGCTTTAGAATCCCTCCGTGTGGAGCTGCCTCATTTCTAGTTGGATGACTCTGCTTTCTGGCTTCGGACCACCTGTCTCCCCGGGATGGGGATGAGCACCTGTAGTAGGTGGGAAAGCAAGGTAGCCCTTCGCTGACGCCTTCCCCCCTCCCCCGCTCGTAGGGTGCAGAGCTTGCTTTCACAAGCAGTGCTTCCAGTCCTCCGAGTGCCCCCGGTGTGCCAGGATCACAGCCAGGAGAAGACTTCTGGAAAGTTTACCCTCTGCAGCAACATGAGCCCCTGACCACGGTGGAAAAGACTGTTCAACATGCCTTATAACACCGATTTGTGTCGATTATTGACAATCGTGTTTCAGATTTTGAGTATTGTATATTAAGAAAAAATGGTGGCCAATCTTTTTTATTATATATATATATATATTTAATGTGTTACAAAGAATGCACATTTTTTTGTTATTAAGCATAGGTTTGTTACTGGTGGTCTTGTTTACAAACGTTCAGTGTTTTTGCTGCTACTGTTTTTTTCTTAAGAATTTTTTTTTGATACTTCTTAAAATTGCCTTTGAGTGGTTGCATTCAGCTGATACTGGAGCCTATTTTTTTATGAATTGTTAACTGACAAGGCAAATTACTCAGTTTGTCTTTCTACAAAGCTAGTTTTAAACGAATTGGTACTTTCAATGAACAAAAATGCGAACAATGATCTGTTTACTCCGGGGTTCTTTTCCCCCCCGACTTAAATGCCACTTTGTAATTGCATCCGTGTTTTAGATCATACTTATTCCGGGGTTGGCACAGGGAGTCCCTGTTCCCTCTGCATCTATGTCCAGATGAGTGTGAGCTGCTTAGCGGGGCTGCAGCTGCCATTCGAAGGTGTCGCCCCTGCGGGCCACTCTCAGGCACACACCGACCCTGTACTTGTCCTCTCCCTTCCACACACTAAATCAAGGGCTGCATGGCTGAGTCGAACCTCATCCCTGCCCTTTAGGATTTTGTCTCGTGGATATAAAACTGAACATAAGGTATTGACAAACTTAAACTGTGGGAAAGTCCCGTCATTGAGCAATGTGATTTTAGTAATGACAATAAAATCATGGACCTCAATTAAAAAGGTGAGGTAAATCGCTAAACCATTATGCATTTATTTTTCCTAATATTTCTTTTATCTAGATGATTTCTTGAGGCATGTTGGTCTGTTTTGTTGTTGTTTTTCCTTCTACCTCCTGTATACTTTCTCCTACTTGAGAAGGATCCCGGGCCCACGTCCTTTCCCAGCACATCTTCCAACTGGAGCACGGGGGTCGCACACCCCAGGACTCACATGCCCCAACTAAACCTATTCCAAGTGAACTTCTCAAACAGTAGGGGCGGACGATAGAGTAGGACCTGTCCTTCCCTAACCCCATCTAGTTGTGTACAGGTGCTTGTGTGTGTGTGTGTGTGTGTGTGTGTGTATTTTATTCAGGGGTTAATATCGAGCACATGAAAGAGATGGATGTGTCCTACTAATCTGGTATCTACTCTTTCCGTCACTTGGTTTCCCATCCCAGATGCATCCAGAGCTATGCTCCCATTCATGATTTAACCCGGTCTCTTTTAAATAAAAATTTAGGTCCATGGGATAAGATAACTGAGATCAAATTTAAAGCAGTGTTTTATTCTTACCCGTCACTTGTATTCCTTCTTAGGAGTCCAGAATCAAGTGGCACGTCGATATGCCTTATAACACCTCTGGGAGGTTCATTTTTTTTTTTTTTTTATTTACGATAGTCACACACAGAGAGAGAGAGAGGCAGAGACATAGGCAGAGGGAGAAGCAGGCTCCATGCACCGGGAGCCCGATGTGGGATTCGATCCCAGGTCTCCAGGATCGCGCCCTGAGCCAAAGGCAGGCGCTAAACCGCTGCGCCACCCAGGGATCCCTCTGGGAGGTTCATGTCAGCATCTTCATTTCACAAGTGAGACAACAGTCTGAGAGAAGAGAAATAACTTAAGTTCCCACGGGCCGTGCATGGGAGAGCTGGAGTTGGCATTCAAGGCTGCCTGCCTCCAAAGCCCGTGTTCCTGGTCCCTACCCGTGTGATATCTTTTTGAGGTGATACAAGCAGAACCAATTCTAGCTGGTAAGTGCTGGTCATACTTTTGCAGTATTGGGCCGAATGCCTTCTCCCTCATTCTCTTGCATCGGCTTGAGGAAGTTTCTGTGGCTTAGGTACTATTTGAAGGGCTCCGTGTCCAGGCTGCTGTGTTTGCAAGACACTGGTACGAGTGTGTGTGTGTGTGTGTGTGTGTGAGAGAGAGAGAGAGGTACATCTTTAATGTTGAGGAAGGAAGAGTGCGCAGCAGCTGCCAGGAAGTGATGCTTTTGACTTTTCGTTTTGAGGAAGAATGAGGCAATATAAATAGCCATTCTATAGGTTTGGCTGAGATGCGGTTCCTCCCCACTGTGGTGGTAGTTGCTTCTTCCCAGTGAGGTGCCCGTGAGAGCCCAGAAGCGGCTTCAGCTCATGTGCAGCACCCTGTGGGGACGTGATTATTTTTGACATATGTTGCTCTTTAATGGGTCTTATTCACTGTCCTGGTTTTTCTGTGCAACTCTGCTGGCTGCTGGAAAGAAGATAAAGACTTGGTCTTTCTCATCAGATTCTCACCCGCCATGAGGCATCCAGTTGCAGTACTATGATCACAATGACTAATTTTTCCTATACACTGTTCACTTGGAAAGTTCTAGTAATGTGTCCTTTACAGTCATGATTCTCAGTTGCAGGTAGGGACTGACAGCAGGGGACATGGAGCGAAGAAGGATGAGGCATCTCAGAGACGTTCTAGTGGGTTGACTGGGGTGAGAATTATTGGATCCATTCCCAGATCTGCCACTTTCTATTTGTGTGAGTCTGGGCAAGCTACTTAAATGCTCTGTGCCTCTGTTTGCAAAATGGGGGAATAATAAATACAAGCTGTCAGTTTGGGATTAGACATGAAAAATGAAGCACTCAGCAGAGGGCCTGGTACAAGTAATTTTTAAGTGGTAATAATTAGATCTAGACAAATTAAAAACTTATTTTCTGGGCACCTGGATGGCTCAGGGGTTGAGTGTCTGCCTTTGGCTCAGGTTGTGATCCCAGGGTCTGGGATCGGGTCCTACATCAGAGCCTGCTTCTCCCTCTGTCTGTGTCTCTGCCTCTGTCTGTGTGTCTCTCATGAGTAACTAAATAAATCTTTTTAAAAAAAACTATTTTCTGTGTATCTTTGGGTAATTTACTCTGTGTCTCAGTTTAGTATGAGAGTTAGAACGATACCTGCTAGTGTGGCTTGATTTGGCACCTGCCCCACCACCACCAAAAAGAAATATTGAAGTTTTCGCTCCAGGTACCTATGAATATGACCTTATTTGGAAATAGGTCTTTGATGATGTAATTAAGACAAATACCCACCATTTGCTTCAACGTGGATGGAACTGGAGGGTATTATGCTGAGTGAAGTAAGTCAGTCAGAGAAGGACAAACATTATATGTTCTCATTCATTTGGGGAATATAAATAATAGTGAAAGGGAAAATAAGGGAAGGGAGAAGAAATGTGTGGGAAATATCAGAAAGGGAGACAGAACATAAAGACTGCTAACTCTGGGAAACGAACTAGGGGTGGTAGAAGGGGAGGAGGGCGGGGGGTGGGAGTGAATGGGTGACGGGCACTGGGTGTTATTCTGTATGTTAGTAAATTGAACACCAATAAAAAAATAAATTAAAAAAATAAAATAAAATAAAATAAAATAAAATAAAAAGATGAGGTCATATTGAAAAAAAAAAGATGAAGTCATATTGGATTGGGCGGATCCTCATCCAATGACTGGCGTTCTTATAATAAAAGGGAAATTTGGACAGAAATACAGACACAGAAATCACAGGGAGAATGCCATGGGAAGGAGACAGACACTGGGGCCTCATGTCTATATGCCCGGGAACAGTGAAGACTGCTGGCAAGCAGCAGACGCTAGAAGGGAGGTGCAGAGCAGGTTCTCCCTCCCAGCCTCAGGATGGAACCAACCTGGCCGACACCTTGACTTTGGATTTCTAACATCCAGAATTGGGAGACAATAAGTGTCTGTTGTTTTAACCCACTCGATTTGCAGTCATCTGTTGCCACAGCCCCGGGAAACCAAATGCTCCCACATTGGGGTTGTCAGGAGGGCTAAATGGTGAGTGATTGGCACAGTTCCTGGCATCCTCTGGTTCTGGGTCTCTCGCCTTCAGGAGTCAAGACCCAGAGAATGGACTCCAAACGGTAACAACAGCATAGAAACGACACCATCTATCGATCTGTGCGTGGGTGTACGGACGGAGATCCCCAAACACAGAGCAAGGGCGTCTGAGCACCACCTCCACCTCTTCTACTTCCACTCTCGAGGGTTGGAGAGAACCACCACCCTCAGGTGCAGGGAGGGGGAGGACAGCCACGAGCTTGGAGGGTGCTCGTTTGAATCATCATGAGGGTGGCTGGGGGAGTGGCTGTTACCTCACGTTAAAAAACAAGTGAATCCATCTTGATTTTCAGACTTCACAGAAATTGGAATATACCTTCAAACCAATCTTGGGTGAGGCGCTGATTGGGAGCACAAAAAAGGCCCCTCCTTTCCCTCATTGCCTACAGAGGGCTGGAGGGGGATTGGTGCTCACTGCCGGCCACACTCGGGTGTCTGTGGGTAACGGGCAACGGATTCTGGTGGCCCTGCCCTCTCCCAGGTTCCTGTGGGAGGACCTCAGATGGGAAGAGAGACTGTCAAATAGCAGGTGTCGTGGTGTCACTTTTGTCGCCCTTTGCCGTAGGTGCTTAGAGCGTCAGTCTAGGAGAAGGTTCCAACTTCAGATCAAGTCTGAGGCATCACTGGGACATCCATCAGTCAGAGAAGATCCGTGTTGCTGAGGAGAAAGCTCCATTATGGAGACCATGAAGGAGATAAGGAGAATGTCTGTCCAAGTATGAACTGGAGGCTGAGGACACGCGAGGGAGTAACTGGGCAGTGTTGCTGCCCAGCCCCGTGGATCGGAAGCAGGGTGCAGGCTCACTGATCAAGGGGCCTATGGTCACCCCTGAGGTGAGGGGGATGGGGGGGCAGGGTGGCAGGTAGATTAAGTCTAACTCAAAGAGCAGGTTGAGTCAAAGCACTGTAGGAGCAGCAGGATCTATGTGGGACACCACAGGTGCTTCTGGAAACTGGTCCTGGAGGCTCAGCCAGACTCCACAGGGAAGGGAGGGAGTCAAGAGGCTCCAGCAGAGGAAGAGCAGCCCAGGAAACCAAGCATCCGGCCCACCACAGGCCCCTCTGGGGAAGGACCAGTAGGCGGGCCTAGAATGGAGGGATTTGGCCGAACGCGGAGGGATTTGGCTAGGGATGAAGCCAGAAAGGTTAGCAGGACTCAGAACATGTTGCCAGTGAGCATGATGGGCTTTGGATTCTAAGGGAGGCAGGGAAGCTTTGAAGGATTTTGAGAGCGAGTGAGCGAGAGAGAGAGAGGCTCACAATTCAACCTACGCATAGGCAGATAATGCTGGGTCCGGGCGAGGATGGGTGGGCAATTGCAGGCTGACCAACCGACCAGATGAGGCTCTGAACAAGGGCTGTCATGGAAGAAATGGGAGGGGAGAGATGCTGGAACAGGTGGGAGGGGAACGAGGTACTCGTCTCAGGCGTAAAGTTCAAGGGAACCCGAAAACTCAAGACTCGAGAGAAATCATGTTTTGGGCAATATTTAAAAAAAATAATGCCAAAAAATTTACCATGAACAAAATCTCAACATTTCTTTTTTATTTTTGTTTTATTTATTTATTTGAGAGTGAGATATAACAAGAGAGAGCACGAACAGGCTGGGACCCTGGGATCATGACCTGACCCGAAGGTGGATGCTTAACCTACTGAGCCACCCAGGCCCCTCAAAATATCAACATTTCAAATAAAGACAGGATCCTACCGTGGACTGGCTCACCTTGGCCTCAGGCATCTGCCCCAGATCCCAGCTCCGGGGAAGAACACAGGAGACACTGTGACCATGGGCAATATGTTGAAAACTGAGGAGGTTGGGCGGGAAGTAGGAGGGGAAAGGGCACCAGAAACATTTGCAGAGCCCCTGCCAGAAAACAAATGGAGGCCCATGTGCCAGAGCATTAAATATGTAAAAATTACACAAGATTTATTTTATCCTCTTCCCGTGATGACCAGACCTTCATCAGGACCTGGGGGAGGCAGGTTTGAGTCCAGAACCTCAGACTCCTTGGTGTCATGCTCTGGATCACAAGGGCTCAGGGCTAGCCTCTGAGGCCTGACCTCTTTCTCTTCTTGTCTCTGGCTCCATCCCACAGGCCATCTTGGTTTTGGTCTTGGTCTTGGGGCAACACAGTTCACCTTCAAGACACTGGACCAAGGGCAAGGTCCTGATTGTCCTCCCCAAGTGGTCTGGGGCCACAGGGGAGGAAATGCTGAGGTTGCCCAGAGCACCATCTGGAGGGAGGGGCGGGGGCTGTATAGGAAGGCTTGTCCCCTGGGCCTTTGTTCCATCACCTGTGGGGAGGGACAGAGCCAGAGGAAGGCCACACAGCAGGGCCTCTGGTTTCCAGATCTAAATGCACAGTGACCTTGGGTAGGGGGTGCAGGAGGTAGGGATACAGCAAGATGAGGGTGAGGGGCAGCCCGGGGACAAGAGAAGCCTGGAGATGCAGGCAGAGGCCCGAAAAGTGCAGAGGAAAGTGCAGGATTTGTCTAAGCTCTACGGTTAATTTCTTGGTTCCTTAGACCTCTCGACAAGGGCGCTGCCCCTGAGGGTGGAAGCGGAAGAGGTGGCTTTTCTGTTTTACCCTGAGACTTTCCAGTTGTGTTTGCAGTCGACCTACCGTGGCATCCCTCACCAAAGCACTATTTTAGTGTCTAGTGAAGTGAAAAGGGCCATTTCTCGTTTCACACCAGTTGGGGAATTGTTTATTTAAAGACAGAGCTCGTTTTACGGAACCATGCTTGGGAAGGATGTTGACAAATGAGACGATGTGATTCTCTACTTCACTCCCTTTTGGAGGTGACCTGAGAAGGCTCATGCTGGAGGATCCCTATATGCTGTGTTTGGCTGAGGTTGAACCCCCCCGAGACCTGGTGGCAGGCCTGAAGTCCCAGTTCCTCCCTACGAGTCTGCAAGGTTCTTTCAGCAAGAAGAGGAACCCGGGGTTCCAGCAGAGGGTGCTGTATGGAGGTATTAGATCTCCAGACCTGGTGGCCAGGGTCAGGGGCCTGCCTGCATACTAGCTTTCCACTCACACAGTTCTCCGGCCACCACCCCAGGCAGAGGTAGAAAAGCTTCTAATTGTTCATTTGAGGAGCATCCCCTTTTGCCACTTCCCTACCCGTATTATTATTATTTTTTATACTTTTATTTATTCATGAGAGACACAGGCAGAGGGAGAAGTAGGCTCCATGCAGGAAGCCCGATCCAGGACTCGATCCTAGGACCTCGGGATCACGCCCTGATCCCGGCTCAGACGCTCAACTGCTGAGCCACCCAGGCATCCCCTCCTACCCATATTACATCGATCTCATCCTCAGTCCCAACCACTTTAGCAAATTTCAACATTAAAAGCAAAATAACGGGGGATCCCTGGGTGGCTCAGCGGTTTAGCACCTGCCTTTGGCCCAGGGCGCGATCCTGGAGTCCTGGGATCGAGTCCCACATCGGGCTCCCGGCATGGAGCCTGCTTCTCCCTCTGCCTGTGTCTCTGCCTCTCTCTCTCTCTCTCTCTCTATGTCTATAATAAATAAATAAATAAATAAATAAATAAATAAATAAATAAATAAATCTTAAAAAAAAAAAAAAGGCAAAATAACGAAGCCATCCAGTAGGGTATATATTGACCAAGTACTATTGGCAGACACATAGAGACGCCCTTGGTGAAGGGCTTCACTGTAGATCTTTCCCCTGTGCTCTGCTTATTATGGATTCCACGGTGTCAAACAGAAGCGCATCGCCGTACCACTGAAGGTGGAAGGCCCTGGGGGACAGATTCTCTGTCCATAACCAACAGGAAATGGCTTACGAGCAGCCGGGAGACAATCTTTATTAAAGCGAGTTGATAGACAACGGCCTCCATCATCAGCCATGGGGCTGTACAGAAGCCAAGAAGAGAGGTGTGTCTACAGCCTGTGGCCCGCCCGCCAACATCAGGCTCCCCTCCTCATGGGCACACGGTGAAGCTACATGCTCTAGCCCACTTGCAGCTGGGTGAGCCAATGCGGGATCGAGATACAAGTGGGGGTGCAGCACGCTACTTCCAGTCTGGCCCTATACGTCCTGCTTGCCTTTCCCCTCTCTCAATCCTCTCTGACCATCTAGAAGCAAAGAGTTACACGAGGGAAAAAGCCCAAAACCCTGAGTGATTGTTGGAAGGAGACCTACTCCTAAGAATGGCATCTGCCGTGGACTTGGCGTGATTCAAAGAGAACTTCTATTTTGTTCGGTTACAGAGATTTGCTAGTAGTGCCTGTTACTGCAGCATAACGCGGCCTTTCCTGACTAACGTAGGCGGTCCCGATGCCCATGGTCAAGTGGATCAGCGGGAGGGGACAGGTTCGTCATACAGACGGCAGAAGCTATTCCACTGTTGGTCATCCGCTATCATCCAGTATCCCTCATATTAAAAAATAAATGAAAAAGCAGAGGGAAAGAAATTCTTTGACTTCACATTCATCTCCACCGTCACTTCTTTTTTTTTTTATTTTTTTAAAGATTTTTATTTATTTATGAGAGACAGAGGCAGACATATAGGCAGAGGGAGAAGCAGGCTGATGCGGGACTCGATCCCAGGACCCCGGGGTCACACCCTGAGCTGAAGGCAGATGCTCAACCGCTGAGTCACCCGAGTGTCCCTCCATTGTTCCCTCTATGTTCTTTTCGCAGCTTTTTTCAAAGAAGAATCTTTAATTTTTGTCTTTATTTCCTATACCTCTTCTTTTTCTTTTTTGCTTAATCCAACAGAGTTTCTATTTCAACTATTCCACTCAAACTGTCCAGGTCACTAATAATATCTTTGTTACCACGTACAATAGTCATGTCATTGCTTTCATCTTAGTCTGTCCCTTAGGAGGATCTGCCATGGTTGCCTGTGTATGTTTTCTTGAAAGCCATGATTATAATTTTATTTTAACAATATGTTAACTGCCCAAATGGAAAAACTAGACCAGAATGAGATTTACCATGTTTATTTAATGATGAATACCTCCATATAGTGAGATTGGAAAAAGCTCTTTTCAGGCAGCCCGGGTGGCTCAGCAGTTTAGCGCCGCCTTCAGCCCAGGGCATGATGCTGGAGACCCAGGATCGAGTCCCGTGTCGGGCTCCCTGCATGGAGCCTGCTTCTCCCTCTGCCTGTGACTCTGCCCCTCTCTCTCTCTCTATGAATAAATAAATAAAATATTTTTTTTAAATCTCTTTTCTAAGCTCTCCTGTCTAGAGGATGTATCATTTTGAAAATCACATCTGCACTACAACCATGTTTTTTTTTTTCCTAAGAGTTTGCTTTGCAAACTCTCATAACTTATCTTGGGAATGAGAAGGTGATTGGCCCATGAGCATGATGAAAATGCGAAGCAGAGGATTAAGTCAGGAAACCCACATTTGAAGGCTGGCTCAGATGCTTTCAGGTTGTGTCATGTTGACCAGAGCCTTTAATCTCTCCACGTCTTTTCTTCTTTATCTGGAAGGCGAGGTAGCACATCCACCTTGCAGGGTTGGTTTGAGCATCAAATAAGATAATATTAGCACAAGTGCTACAGAGCTAGGACTTAGAACACCTACTCTCCTCTGATGCGAAAGTTCAGAGAAAACCAGTGCTTGTGGTTTCTACTCTCAAAGCACATGTGAACTACTACTGGCTTTCTGTGAGCTAACGTGACATTTTGACCACTTCCTGGCCATCTTCCAGGATACACGTCACCGTCTTGGCCAGTCATCTATCCAGGGGGCTGCTCTTGGTGGCCGGAGTGAACTCAGAGAGTCACTTCCCAACCAACCCTCTTTCGTTGCCAAAGCCTAAATCGGCTAACATTGAAAAATGTTGGATGTCTACTTTTTGTACATCCGGGTCCTGGTAAGACGATGCTTAAAAATATGTCACTTTTCTCAACCTAGAGTTCAAGCCAGCAAGTCACTGGAAAGATTTGTTACTACAGAAATGATCATTAAGTAGCCTGTGATCACTGGTTTGTAAATGTAGGTCAGTGCGCCAGTCTCGCCCTGGGAAACAGGTGTGTTTTAGTACCTGCCGGAAGTGAATTAGTGATCATGCTCCAAACCCTCAGAGTGGACACTCTCATTCTTTTTTTTTTAATTTTTATTTATTTATGATAGTCACACACACAGAGAGAGAGAGGCAGAGACACAGGCAGAGGGAGAAGCAGGCTCCATGCAGGGAGCCCGACGTGGGATTCGATCCCGGGTCTCCAGGATCGCGTCCCGGGCCAAAGGCAGGCGCCAAACCGCTGCGCCACCCAGGGATCCCGGACACTCTCATTCTATACAATATTTTCTCCAACAAATTTCCACTTGGGAGAACCTTCTTTCCCAGACCCAGATTTATGAAAAAGAAATACTTCCAATGCCTTGGGCATGCAACTTGGGTTTGGTTGCTTGCTAGATCTGTGGGCCATTAGCCAACCTCACCTGTAGAGGTCGTGATGGGTTATAATCGAGACCCTGTATGTGAAAGCATTTGCAGCCTGTAAAATGCCGCTCAAATGTTGTCTTTTATCAGACACCCCATACATGGTTAAGGACTTTCTCTAATGAAGACAGCAGGAAGGTGATCCACAATCCAAAGTGCCATTTTTCTGTGGCTTTTATGCCTGAGATCCATCTCTGACTTTTAGCCTGAGAGGAGAAACCAGAGGAGATCCGGAGGTGTCTCTTTTTATGAACGTGGATTATGGTAGCTGTGTGGGACCCGGGGTGTGGGTAACGGTAAGGACCACCATGTGTGTGTGGGGGGGGGCCCGGGAGGGGGGACAAGCCCAACTCACCCGCTAATAGCTCTTCCCTCGGCCTTCTCAGCTAAATGAACTTCTTCTAATTGGTAATGTGCTCTCCCAATCCTGTGCCAACATCAGAGCCGGGGGCAGGTGAGGGCTCCACACAATAATTCTCCATGCTCGTGGCTTTGTTTCTGATCAACAGCATCAGAGCCTGTGCTGTCTGGTAAACAGAAGGAAATTAATATTTATCACTTACCTGTTATGTAGTAGAGACTGAGGCTTTATGTCTTAAAATAAGTGGCCAGAAAGTGTCCCTGGGGAGGTGACATTGATTCTAAGTTTTAAGTAACAGAGGAGACAGACTGCAGAGACTGGGGTCCAGAGCAACCTTTTGGCAGAAAGAATGGCAAATACAAAAGATCCAAGGGGGGCAAAGGAGCCTTTCTTGTGAAAAAAAAAAAAAAAAAAAAGACAGAAGGTCGTGGTTGGAGGAACCCAGAGGTCAGAGCAGGCAGGAGCTAGATGAGGTGGGGCTGCCCAGGCCATGCTAAGAGTCTGCATTTGACCCTGGGGGACCTCCGGGGGTTGCATGAAGGGGAGTATGTGCTCTGCCCTCCATGAGGGTGATCACCTGGAGAAGAAAGTGTGTAGGGAAGGAAACAGTGGCAGGTGATTAGATGGAAGTGGCTCCAGGGCCAGGTGAGAGATCACTGTGCCCGGATGTCTGTGGTGGTGGTGGCGGTTGAGGGAAGTCAGTGGTCTGTTGGTTAAGCATCAACACCGCAATTAAGACCTTGAAATATGGGCACTTGGGTGGCTCAATGGTTGACCATCTATCTTTGGCTCAGGTCATGATCTCTGGGGTCCTGGGATCGAGTCCCACATCGGCCTCCCCGCAGGGAGCCTGCTTCTCCCTCTGCCTGTGTCTCGACCTCTCTCTGTGTGTCTCTGGTGAATAAATAAATAAAATCTTTATAAAAAAAAAAAAGACCTTGAAATATGCTCTCATGGGAGGTGAACCAAAATTATGTCTTTAGCCATGATCACAATGAGGCACCAATTTAGCACATGAGGAGATAGATTAAGATTGAAATCTCTCCTTTATTTCTACAACTGTTAAATTGTTTAGGAAAGAGAGGGGGAAATCCTCCACTTCTACAGCAGATGGCAGCATCGCTTTGAGTTCCACACATGACGAGCCTCCCGCAAAGAAGCAGGCCCAGCAAGGCGACCAAAATCAGGTGTTTCCAGCTCACTTCGGTGTCCCCATGGGAAGAAAAGCACTTAATCAGTCTTTATCATTGTCTAGAAAATCACCCTTTAGGAAGATGGTTGACCAGATTCTGCTTTATATATGTCATTTTCCCAAAAGGGCAACACGTCACCTTTTGAAAAGGAAGAGTTGGTTTTTTCTGTCTTTCCAGTCATTACAGAGCGCGTTCTGAGACGGGGCTAGGTGGGGAAGACAAGGGAGAGGCCCAGAGTCAGGCTCCCATAAATCCCAAAGACACCGAGAGGACCCAGAATCAGGCTCCTACCCACCCTAAGGAAACAGAGATAAGACAGTGAAAATAATAATAATAATAATAATAATAATAATAATAATAATAATAAAAAATCTGGCTTCCTAGCTCCAAAATGTTAGGGAGTATCTTCCTTTAATGGTTACCAAGTAATCATAGAAACTCATCAGACCTTGAAGAAATAAGTCATTAAGGATGATATAAAAAAAAATAAGATGATATCGTAGTCCTGCTCAAACCAAGATGGCACGAGGATCTCAAGGCTTTGGGTTCCCTGGCTAGGTTCTCAATAAAAGGCCAGCCGAAAAGCCCTCAGTGGCAACCCTGTCGGGACTCCTCTCACTTCTCAGAGCTTTCTCTGCATCTTTGCTTACTAAACTCCTATGGCTTTACTCATTCTCCATTGTCCCTGAGATTCATCCTTCGACTCCAGGAGACAAGAACCCAGCTCTCCCGTGTCAGTGCTGTGCCCTGGGTGGTTCCCTGCCAAGTCCACGGTGTCTTTATCACCTTAACGGCAGGGCTCCCAGAGCTGTGTTTTCAGCCTTGTGGGGATGCGGGGCAGGGGTGGGGGTGGGGCGGGGGGCTCTGGGTCCAGGCCCCTTGGATTTCAAAGCTGGCTCCCATACTTACTAGTTCTGTGGCCTCGTGCAACTTATTTGATGCTCGTGTCTCAGTTTCCTCATCTGCAGACGGGCATCATAGCAGTGCTTGCCACGCGAGCTTGTGGACATGAACCTGGGGCAGAATGGCAGGGTTCTTGTCTCCCGAGTCGGAGAGCAGGTCTCACAGACACAACGGGGGGCGGGGGGGGAGTGAACATCTACTAAGTGAAGGTGGGAGCGGCAAGGAAAGGAAAAGCTCTCTGGAGTGAGAGGGGTCCCCAGTGGGCTGCCACAGACAGTTTTCAGGGCTGGCCTTTCATGGAGAACTTGACCAGGAAGCTGTGGCCTTGGGAGTCTTGTGCCATCTGGGTTTGAGCAGGGACTGGTGGCAATGGCCTTAATGACTTACTTCTTTGAGGTTTGCCCATTTTCTGTGGTTACGGTGTAGACGCCAAAGAAACACACGAGGCCCAGCATGCAAGGCCGGGTGGTCTGGTCTAGTCCCTTATCTCTCCTTCACTCTATCTAAGCAGCTTCTGCCTACCAGGAATAGTTTTAGGGCCTGGTCAGGGGCCCCCATCGCTCCCTGACTATACCTTAACCCTTTCCTTACTCAAAATGAGTTATAAGGGCAAAGCATGAAGAGCAGCGCTGGCCCCGTGGCAAGCACAGTGGGTGGGACCGGCAGCTAGCGTTGTCCACACTGTGTGGGCACCTCCTGGGCAAGCACAGCTCTCTCTAGAGTACCATGTGGACCGGAAGCAACTGGCCATAGACTATCCCCCTAATCTTCCAAGGTTAGCATCTAGGTGGTTGAAACCCAAAGTTGCAGTGGACTGAGAAAGGCATAAAGTGTGTCCCTGCTTCTGGAATGATCTATACACTAGCCCATGGAGAGGAAGGGTAGGTACTAAGTTTATACCTCATCCAACCTCCCCCTCCTCTGGGTCCTCCTGACCTCAGAATTTGGCCTCTGCTTGAGGAGCACTCTAGAAAGCACAGCATTTGCTTTCTAAGACTCCATCGGATCCCCTATTATCTACGCACCTGATCCTGATTCCACATCACATCAGCCTCAGTAGATGGAACCTGCCCCCATTCCAAAGGTTCCTCGGGGGAAAAGGAGACACAGGATGTCAACTTTGGCCCTCAATACTACCATTGTTGGGGAGCCCATGAGGAAGGGGGACTTCAGGGGAATTCTTAAGGAAAAGGGATTCTTTCTGAACTTAGCCTCCCAGTGCTTTTGGTTGGAAAAGAGAAATTCATTGCAGTATGACCTTGACGGTGGGGTCAGTCATGAGCTGGTCTTTCTTTTGACGAGTGTCTGAGTCCCCGGGTCCACTAGCTGCATCAATAGGAGGAAAACACACGGCTAGAGGATTTGAGTATCTGTGAAACAGCAGCGGTGACCAAGGTAAGGGCTTCACTGACCTGCCTCTGGATCCCGCCCCCAACCCCCATTGTCAGAGTCACCCAGGAGGTGCTAGGATAGGCCCGAAGCCCCTGTGGAAAGGGCTCTTACAGGCATCACCCCCATGACCTAACTGACATGAGCAAGTCACCTCACCTCCCTGGGTCTTCATTTCCTCGCCTACAAGCCGAGCATCAATGAGCTAGAACGGTGTTTCCAGAAGTGAGTTCCCTGCAACATTAGTCCTTTGAGTCGCTCCATGAAGAAAAGAACTCTATGGCCTAAAACAAGGGTCACCAGGTGCGTTTTTGCCACTCACATTTGGCAACGTCTGGAGCCATTTTTGGTGGTCACAATGTGAGGAGAGGGCAGGGGTGCTCCTGGCATCTAGTGGGCAGAGGCGAGGGATGGGGCTAATCGTCCTGCCACCCACAAGAAAGGTCCCACAGCAAAGAGCCACCTGGCCTGATATGCTCTGACGTAGAGGAACTAAAGAGAAACTAAAGAGTTGGGGGTATACGTGACACATTCGATCACGTTCTTTCTCATTATTCTATCTCATTCTTTCTTTCACCCGAGCGTAGTAATGAAGGCAGGGAGCTGTGTCACCATAAATGTTCTTCAACTTGGTATTGGTCAAACTTGTTTGATCTTGGACCCCTGGGTCTCTGCACCCCCACCAACCTGCTCCCATAACCTTACACCCTTCTGCGGACCCGCCTCTAGAGTGGGCCACGCGGGGGGAGATGCTGGCTAGGGGATCCCTAAAGTAGTTTTCCATTTCTGACAACCTCTTAAAGTCATTTTCCTCTGATGGGACACGGTAGTGGTGAGTTCTGAAGACGCCTTGGAATCCCGCTGCCTGAGTTCAGGGCTTGGGTGGGAGCTGGGCGGCCTTGGACAAGGGATCTCTAAAATGGCAGAAGTAGCACGGCTCCCTCCATGGGGGTGCTGCAAGGGTGGAGGGGGTAAGCCTCGTGCGGCCTGCAGGTCGGCATCCAAAGCCCTGATCAAGGTCAACCCTTAATATTTAGGTGCTTGCCTCGTTGCTATTTTGATTTTGCAATTTCCTGACGACGTCATTTCCTGGCTCTGTGACGGGTCAGATCTGCTCACGAGAGGGCGCTGGCAACCCAGCCTAGGCCGAGAAGGTTCTTAGATCTCCTAGGAAGGCCAGGCCTCTTTGGGGGTATTCAGGTCTGATTTCTCAAGAGCCGCAGAACCGCAGATGGCAGGGCTGGAAGAGAGCCCGCGGATGATTTAATCCACTCTTTGGATTTTGCAATTCTCAGCCACGGGAGGTTAAAGGAGGAGCCGGTGAGTGGGACTCGGGAAACCGACCTAGTAGCAGGAAAACCAGCTTCGGGGATAGTCTCCGTGGTGATAGGTGGCAGGACAGACAGTCTTATTTTTCTGGAAGCAGAGAAGCCATCCAATGGGTTAACAGCAATGCCGGGCTGAAAGGAAGGGAAACCACCAGTATGGCCATGGGCGGAGGGGGGACCATGTGCCCTTGGACCACCTGGGCATCTGGGAAGGGAGGGCTCCTGGGGCATAACTCCTCCACCTTTTGTTTTGTTTTGTTTCTGGAAGAAATCTGGGTCTCTAGTTTCCTGCACCTACATTGCTTAGTGGAGATAAAGAGAGTTTTGAAGGCTCCATATCAGGTTGGAGACCCCATGACAACAGCAACATGGAAGGTGTGGGTCTCAGGAGTGCAATGTCCTTGTAAGAGAGCCTGCAGGGGTGCGGAGCAGGAGATGCTCCCCCACTCTCTCCCACCCCTCCCCCCTCCTTTTCCTCTTTCTCTTTCTTGGCTTTCTCTTCCTGCTTCTTAGCTCTAACAGTAAACACCTTTGTGATTTTGCAATAGCTTCAAGAATTACGGAAGTTGCGAACACAGTGCAGAGCATACGCATTCGCCTCGGCCTAGCTTCCCCCAGGGTGGGCATCTCACCAGCACTTCTCTGGGCATATGTAGGTATGTGATTCCGAGACTTCTGTGAATAATGGCAGAAATGGTGCCCCTTTACCCCCAAGCATTTTGGTGGGCAGTTTCAAAATAAATAAATAAATAAATAAATAAATAAATAAATAAATAAATAAGGACATAGTCTTACATAATCAGAAGTCAGTAAGGAAAATCAGAAAATGAATATTGATATAATGGCCCCTGGAATAAATTTTGAAGAGTAAGAAAAAGCTTTGAGGTGAAGACTGAGGAGAAGTAATTCTGGAGGGAGGAAACAGCTCCCTTGCTTGGAGGTGAGAAAGTGTGTGGCCCTGGGGACCTGGTCAGCTGGCGTGGCCTCCGCCGAAGCCTGCGCACAGTGCAGTGGCTCATCTCCTGGCTCTGCTCGCCCCGTGCACTCCTCAGCCTGCTACCATTCCCCTTTGTCTTCCCTTCTCCCCTCCTCTCTGGAGGGTCCCCACTCAGCCCTCAGAACCCAGTGGATGTACTTCCTCTCTCCAGCTGCTGGATGGTGGTAAGGAACACAGGTGCGGAGTCCAGTGGGCCTGGGTTCAAATCCTGCCTCTAGCATGTTAGCAAGTGAATAATCTTGGGCAAATAGCTAACGTCTCTGAGACCCAGTGCCCTCCTTGCACAAATGAGAGGTGGTGGCTGGTGCCCCACTGCCTGTCACAGGCGTGGCAACTCTGGACAGTCTCCTCACTTCAAGACTGGCAGCCCGTCAAGTCCTTCCTGTGATTTCTGCCTGTTTCTGGGCCTTAGTTCTCACGCTCTTCTCTCTTGCATATTGCCCCACCTATGCATGCTGCGTTAAATTCAGACATGGGGTTCAACTTCTTCCCCATTTTCAAAGAGGAATTCAACATACTCACCACTTTTGAGCTTAGTAAACTCCTTGAAGATTGGAGGGGCTGTGGGAAGATACCGCGTGGCCCACTGACTGGCCTTCTGCCCTCTTGGGGCCAGTGTGTCGGCCCCCTGGAACTCTGCTGCCACCCAGAGCCCGGGCATGCTCCCCCTTTGGTCCATTCATTAACCAAACTTTTCCCTTCCCACAGAAACTGAAGATTAGGACAAAAAGTTGGATCTCAAGGTAGCTGGTTTGGAGGTGGCAGGACAGGTGGCCCCGCGGTGGCCCTCACGGCTGCCTGGTAAGTGGCTTGTCAGATTAGTCCAGGTCCCACACCCCAGGGGCTGACCCACCCCCACCCTGCCTTCTACTTTCTCATCCCTTTTGACTACTCATTCTTAAGATCCTATGACATCATCATCACTGATTAAAGTGTCACCTCCAAAATATATTTTTTAAGGTTGACTTATTTGTTTGAGAGAGAGAGAGAGAGACAATGTGCACGCAGGGTGAGGGAGGGAGGGGCAGAGAGAGGTAAGGAGAATCCCAGGCGGACTCCAAAGTGAACGCAGAACCAGACGCAAGTCTCCATCGCATGATCCCAAAATCAAGACCTGAGCTGAAACCCAACTGACCGTGCCACCCAGGCGCCCCTCACCTCTGAAATCTTAACTTCAAAGCCTCCTGTTGTCTGAGCATCATCCCTTGACCCCCAGACCACTTACTCCACTGTGATGCTTAATTTTATGTGTGACTGGATCAAGGGATCCCCAGCTGTCTGGTTAAACATGATTTTTTTTGGGGGGTGGGGTGTATGTGAGGGTGTTTCCAGAAAAGATTAGCATTTGAATTGGTTGACTCAGTAAAGTAGATGGGCCTCCTGTGGTGGGTGGGCATTATTCAATCCGTTGAGGGCTTGAAGTGAACACAAATATGGAGGAAGGAGGAACTCACAACCCCCCTTTCTTTCCTGCCTTGCTGTTTCAACCGGGACATCTCCTCTCATCTCCTCTTGCCCTTGAACTAGAATTTACATGATGGGGCCCCTGGTTCTCAGGTCTTCTGACTTGGGCCGAATTATACCACTGGTCTTCTTGGGTCTCCAGCTGGCAGATGGCAGGCCCTGGGACTTCTCAGCTCTCATAATCACGCGAACCACTTCTTCATGATAAATTTCTTTTATATCCTGTTGTCTGCATTTCTCTGGAAAACACTAATACTTCTGTTATCCTCACTCCAGCAATTCTTCAACATTATTGAATCCCTCACTATCTTGGCCCTTATTCTTCTCATCATCAGTCACCCCATATATTCAGTCCTCTGACCTCATCTTTCTCTACCTCGTCCCCATCGGCTGAGCTTCAGCCACACCGGCCTCCTCTCTCACATCCTGTAGAAAAATCTAGCCTTGGTGTTCATCGTTTCCTCTGCCTACAGTATCGCCCCACTTTTTGTGTTTTGTTTTTTAGCTAAAAGCAACTTGTGATGAATACATGCAATATTTATAAGATACATATCACGTTTAAAGAAAAACAACATACCTTATATTCATGTACCCACCAATCATCAGCCATTTAACTGTCAAACTTGTGAGCTCCTCCCTGATCCCAACCCACTCTGAGATAAATGCTAGCCTGAATTTTGTATCAAGCATCCTCTTGCTTTTCTTTATGGTTGGTTGGTTTGTATCTCTAAACAGGGTTTAGATTGCATGTTAATGAAATCATAGTATTTCTGCCACTTGCTTTTTTTTCACTCTGTTCTATGTTCCTGAGGTTCATCATGATGTTGAATGAGGGTGTAATGCATGCCTTTTCGCTGCTATATCGTATTTTATTGCACTAAAATATCAAGATGCAATTATCGATTTTATAGCCTACCATTGGTGGACATTGAGCCTATCCCACCTTTTGCTGTTACAACAAAACTACGAACATTCTCAGACACATCTCCTAATATACGTGTAAAAGTTTCTCTGTGGCACATACCTAGATGTGGACTAGTCATTTCAAGGATATAAGCATGTCAGTACTTTCCAGGTAACACAAAATTACTTTCAAACTGGTTGCACCAATTTGTCCTCCCTTCAGCAGTGAATAAGAATTCCTGTTGCTCTATATCCTTGCCAATATTTGGCATCACCTAACTTTTGAATTTTTGCCAGTCTGATAGGTATTAAAGTGATATGATAGCTCATTATGCTTTCAATTTGCATTTTGCTAATCATTTGCCTGGATCTCTGCAGGCTGGTTCCTTCCCTCTTGTCATTCAAATTTGAACTTAAACAACCACCACCTGGAGACAACTTTGTCACTCAACTACATTTATTTTAATTCTTACCATCTGATATTTCCTTTTCTCTCTTTTTAAAAAATATTTGTTGGCCTATTTTATTCCTTCCTACCCAGGCTTGTACATGGTAGCTGTTGCATAGATTTATTGCGTATTTGTTGAGCCAATGAATGGGCTAACTTCAATTCTGTTCAGACCAATACTTACTGGCTAACGGTGCTAGCTTTCTTTGTGTTGGATTCATGTCTCTCTTTCGTATTGCTTTTGTTCTCTTCTCATACATTCTCCATTGTCTTTGTTTCCATTACTGTCCACTTTTCTCTTTGGTTTGTTTGTTTGTTTGTTTGTTTTTTCCACTTTTCTCTTTGGTCTCATTCTTGCTAAATTCTTTCTTCTTGGCAAGGTCTCTCTCTCTTGCCTACACCCTTGTTTCAGGTTCTCAACCTTCAGGAGACCCTACTCAGATCTTTCAAAACCAACTTCTCCTGTACCCAGCTCTCTCTTGCCCTGTTTGGCATCCACTTGGGCAATGGTCACTCAGAAGCAATCTGGATTCTAGAGGACAAAGATGAGAAGACCAGACAAAAGCATAATTCATTCAAGTCATCTGCAAAGAACCCAGAGAAAGAGCTCTGTGGGTCCATGTCATTTGTTAGAGGTGATTAATTCTAGAGGCAAAAGTTACATACTGTCTGGAGCTCATTTCGACTTTAGCCTTCCCTCACCTATGCTGTCAAACTTCACAACCCTGGTATTGCAGTAGTAGGAAATAAGGGTGAATATACCTGGGAGATAGAGCGATGTATCACCCAACAAAGTTTTAAAGACAAATAAGGGGTAAGGAAATTAATTTTGAGTAGTGGAAGTAATCTTAATTTTTGTGTGTGTGCGATACTTTTCTGAAATATACTACCATGTTACTTCTATATTTAAAATTCACTAGAACACAGATTCAGCTTTCATCATATTTTTCAAATGTTGTTCTAAACAGCAGTTATTGAATGCTGCATAAGCATGGCAGATTAACAACATGCTCCTTTCCCCCTTAGGATCTTATTAAAATGACTGGAGAGGAAATAAGAAAATTAAAAAGTCCAAGAGGACAAAGTGAATTGGATAAGAAACAGCATCAGATGAAAGAGACTTCAACAAAATTTGGGGCTCTAGAGGATTTGTAACTAATGTTGGTTACGTGAGCTCCCTCTCGAGAGGGAGCATGGTGGCAAGTTAGGGTTTTATTTTCAGACCCACAGAAAGGTTCTGAACAAGTGTGAGGTGCCATGAGGCAAGGCTGAGAACCCGGAATTTCTTAGAAATCTGTCGGGAGCGGTTAAGACACCCTTCCCTATCTTTGTGAAGTTTAGGCAACTGCCTTCTTGCTGGACTGAGAGACTGGAGGCTTATTCTTTAAAGAAATTGAACTTAAGAAACTCAGGAGAACCACAGTGAAGGAGATTGGGGAGAGACAGGAGTACAAGCTGAAGACAGGGGAATTAAGTGAAAATCTGCCCTTGGAATAGTAGGCTCTTCACTCCCTCCCCACACTCTGCTTTCAGGAAGTTGGCAGCCAGGCTTACAGTCCTCCCCAACCCTGGGGTGAAGATCAGAGGATTCTTCACTGGACCCTTCAAATGAGCCTAGAGAAAAGATCCCAGATGCTGACACTGGAGGATCCTCCAATGAAAAAGCAAACTTGCCTATGATCTCCCTGAGATGAGGCCCCTAACCATCCACAGCTAAGCTTCATGCTCAACTACAAGTCAATAGGCAACATCATCAGACATTTTCGAGTAGCTTCCAAAATGAAAGGGATGAGAGAAAGAGAGAAAGAAAGAGAGAGAGGGAGAGAAAGGACATTGAGGAAACAGATTATGCTGAAAATAGGAAAAATAACTTTAAAAAGTCAATGTTCTGTGGTGAAGGAGAAAGGATGAGATTATAAAGGGGCAGCACAAGGGGGATCTTAGTGGTGATGTATTTTATGGGATCGAATGACAGAGAATTATACGAACACTTTGCACCAATGTCAGTTCCTTGGTTTTGATATAATATTTCAAGTATGTAAGATGTAACCATCGGGGGATACTGGGCAAAGGGGTAAGAGGCACTTGGCACCTCCCTGTACTATCCTTGCAACTTCCTGCCAATTCTAGAATTACTTCATAATAGAAAGTTAAAAAAAAAAAACAAACCTAACATCCCCAATGAATTATGAGAAGACATTGAATCCAAAACAGGAATGAGAGCCTGTAAAAGTAAGCAAAGGAAGAAACATTTCTTTGAGGTTAAGAATGATACTTTTCCAAAAAATTAAAAGGCTACGAGATCATATGGAAGAAATCACACATAAAACAGAAGTGAAGTTATAGCAGTGGATGATGTGAAAAATAAAAGAGATAGATCCATCTAGAATGTTCAATATGAACTACCAAGACTTTCATTCAGAAGAGAAAAGAAGAGGAGGAGGAAGTAGTGAAACGAGACAAAGCAATGCGACGAGATAAGCTCTGGGAACTGGAGGGCCGAGTTCCAGGTGACAGCACTCACGGACTGCCCAGCGCAACAACCCAAGAAAGACTCACAGCAAGACTCACATCATTATGTAGCTACACGACACGAGAGATAAAGGTTCCAAAAACTTCTGGAGAGAGAGACCAAAATAATTAATAATAATAATAATAATAATAATAATAATAATAATAATAATAAACCCCAGCAATCTACAAAGGCTCACGAGTCACCACATCCGATTGCCATCCAGAGTTAGCAGACAAGGAGCCTCGCTGAGCCACAGCGCTCTTCCACCCTGAATTTATAAGCTACACACATTGAGGTGAGAAGAAAGGCATTTTCCAAGCCTTCACATGCATTGCCTTCCTTTTATACTTCCCTAGGAAACTACCAGGGTGTGTGGTCCATCAAAACAAAGGGATGCATCAAGAAAGAGGAAGAAGGGGGTCCGGAAAAGAGAAGATCTAGCACGGGAGACTGGCAGACGAGAAGCCCCGACATGGCAGTGGACAAAAATGATGGGAGAAAACGTGTTCAACAAGCACGGGCGGGAGACTGTCCAACTTGGAGCAAGAGGCCAGGGCTCCTGGGAAAAAATGCTAAAAGTAGCTGATAGGTTTGGGTGCCTGGAATACGTTACTGTTGAGCACGTGACAATAACGAGGGGCATCTGGGATGGCTCAGCCATGCATTGGGTGGACCTGCCGTGCAGCATAGTGGTTTCACCAGTGTGATTACTGGGTTTTAGAATTTTAGAGCTGCAAGGTGTTTTAGACATCATAAATCCGTGGACTTGGACATCCAGATCCTTGGCTTTAAGGTTGAGGATCCCGAGAACCTGCAAGTTTTGGCACCTTGCCCAGGTATGCAGTGGCTGCAATGCCATATGAAGTAGAAGCCAGTTGTCTTGACTCTTTATTATTTATGACTAGTATTTTTTGAAATTCCTAAAGGAAGATGAATTTTCTCTGAGACTCCTGCTGAAGAATTGTCAGGCTCCTTGTGTTGTAGGGATTCAGGAGAGGGGCCAGGTTGTGTCCTGGGTAGAAGCGTAGTGTGGGGAGGCTGAGCACGGGCTTTCAAAACAGATCTGGGTCATGTTCCAGCTCTGTCTCTTACTAGGAGAGTATCTTTGGAAAAAGTGCAAAGTACTTAAATTCTTAAAGTTTCGGGCAGCCCGGGTGGCTCAGCGGTTTAGTGCCGCCTTCAGGTCAGGGTGTGATCCTGGAGACCCGGGATCGAGTCCTGGGATGGGCTCCCTGCATGGAGCCTGCTTCTCCCTCTGCCTGTGTCTCTGCTTCTCTCTCTCTGTGTCTCTCATGAGTAAATTTTAAAAATCTTAAATCTTAAAAAAAAAATTCTTAAAGTTTCTTGATAAACATTCCACCTCCATGGTTGCTATGAGGATATAGAGATACAAAAGCAAACTCTTTGGTGATCCCTCTTGTGGTAGGCAGATTAATTGTCCCCCCCCCCCCCCCGCCCGCAAAGATGTCTCCATTCTAATTCCTGGAACCTGTGACTATGTGATGTTCCCTGGCAATGGGACCATTAAGATTTCAGAGGGAATTAAGGTTGCTAATCAGCTGATCTCGAGGAGGTTGTCCGGGATTACCCAGATGGCCTGTGGCCATCACAAGGGTCCTCAGGAGGAGGACAGAGAACAGGAAGCATCAGAGAGATGGCAGTGTGAGGATCACTAGGCCTGCCACAGTGCTGGCTTCGAAGATGGAGGAGTGGGACCATGAGCCAAGGAACGTAGGCAGCTTCTAGAAGCTGGAAAAGGCAGGATAATGGACTTATCCCTAGAGCCTCCAGAAAGAACACACCTTTGCTGACACATGACATCAACCCAGTAAAACCCATTTTGGACTTTGGAGCTCCAGAACATGAAGATAATACAGGTGTTTTGTGTTAAGCCATGGATCTGCCGTAATTATTTACAGCAGTGGTAGGAAATGAATAGACCTTTCCTCTGAACATCATGCCTGCTCCCCCAGAGCCATCTTTACATCATCTTCTGGAAGATGCAGCTTTTTGGAGGATGCGCCTCATAGTGGTCTGAGCAGAATCTGCTCTTAACACAGGCCAACCAAAGCAGAAAGGCTGCTTCCTGGGGGGCGGGGAGGGGGCTTCGCTTCTATCTTGCTGCTTCTCAATTCATTTTTGCTCACTCAGAGCTGAATCAAAAGCAAGGGCTCATATTTGGGACCCATCACCCTTGGGAATGCAGATGTACCCTAAAAGAGCCGGTGATCTGAGAGTTGGGTTTTTTTTTCTTTCTCTTGCCTGATCACACCTTTTAATTAGAGCTGCCCTCTTTCCAGAAAGCAGCTGCCCTCTTGCAAAGTGTCAGATGCTCTTTGCCAGGAAAGGGTTGAGAGAGGGAGGCAACCATGAGCTTCCTTGTGGTGACTGGAGGTGGTGGCAGACGGTTTGTGGTCTCTGCCCCTTGCAACACCCATCATCCTGTTTGCCACAACCCTCTGATGCAGTGTGAAAGCCACGGAGTGCCTCTGTGTGACCCACTTCCCCACACTGGAGCACAGGTTGGGGTGGAGGGGGAGGGTTGCATGTTTGACAAGCACGTGCTCCTGAAGTTCCATCCAATTTTCAGCAGCAGAGACACCATCATGTGATCATGGCCAGTGGTGAGTTTCTATAAGAAAAGGAGGAAAGGCACAGCTGGGCTCCACCTGGTTTCGGTGCGTCAGTGCCCGCAGCTGCCCTGGCGCCGCTGATGCCTGCGCTGACTTGGGCTGTGGAGAAGGGGGGCACAGCAAGCTTCCTCCTTGTTGCTCGGCGTCAACCATCTGTTCCTACTTCTGGAACGAGCCATGGAAGCGTGGGTTACTTTTAGCTTCCCCTTTTTCTAGATCGTTCCTTTCCTTTTAGAAATGAAATAGCTAAGGCTGCCTCCTGGTAGAATAGGAAAGCATTGCCCCCCACGCGCTTAGGGTTTCTGTCACATTTGCGCCCCACGCAATTCAGAAGGACAACAAAATTAAACTATTAGAAAATGGGGAACTTGTGTGTGGGAGATGCCTGGGTGGCTCCGTGGCTGAGCAGCTGCCTTTGGCTCAGGTTGTGATGCAGGACCCTGGGATCAAGTCCTGCATCGGGCTCCCCTCTCCTTATGTCTCTGCCTCTCTCTCTGTGTCTCTCATGAATAAATAAATAATCTTAAAAAAGAAAAGAAAAGGAAGTGGAGAGTTTCAAATAAAATCCATTGAGATAAACCATAATAAGGTTCCGTTTTCCTCTATCAACTGATTAAATAGGTCAAAGGATAATCCTCAATGGTGTTGCTGGGTGTGTGAAATGTACCCAGGTAGGAGGTGCAGATTTTCCAGAAAACAAATTGGCTTCTTGTCTCAGGAGCCCTCAATATGTTTATGTTTATAAACCCAAAATGATACCATTTTTAAATCCATCCCTTTAGGGATCCCTGGGTGGCGCAGCGGTTTGGCGCCTGCCTTTGGCCCAGGGCGCGATCCTGGAGACCCGGGATCGAATCCCACGTCGGGCTCCCGGTGCATGGAGCCTGCTTCTCCCTCTGCCTGTGTCTCTGCCTCTCTCTCTCTCTCTCTGTGACTATCATAAATAAAAAAAAAAAAATTAAATCCATCCCTTTAAAACTCATGCTTTCAGTTTCCTCACCTGTAAAATCAAGTGATGAATAGACACTATTGAGTGATGTGAGAAACAGAATAACGGATAACAGGCACACAATGGTGTGCCTGGAGATCCTGAAGCATCATAAAAGATGAAGAAATAAGAAGTTTTCCAGATAAAAATTGTTGCAACATCACAGCATAGACATTTCAGGCATTGACAGTGCCATGTGCTCGAGCAAACCTAAAAAACACTTTAGGAAGAGAGCTTTGGCTCATCCACTTCCCATTCAGCTCTTGAAATAGATCTCTTAAGGTGTCTCAAAGTTATGTAAATTGGAGATCTTGATTTAATTCAGACATATTGTCATAAAAAAAGGGGTAGGAAAACATAAGAAAACCGCACGTATTATTTTTATGGGCTACTTCTGTGCCGACTTAGTGTTCTGTTGAGGGAACATTCTGGTGAGCACCCTGTTCCTGGAATTGAGTGTTTAGTGTGGGCTCACCACCCTTTGTCAGCAGACTCTGTTGTAGAGCTAGGATATGGGTCTATTTGAAGGTTTTCAAAGAGCTTTGAAGATGGAACTTTCTGGGCCCCCGAGGAAAGGGAATCCAGATGCTTTGGCTGGGAGCTGTGGGCTGTGGTTTAGATAAGGAAATCAAGTTCTCTTATGAAAGTAAAGGACTATAGCCGTTTGGGAAGACGGTAAAGATGGTGTGTGAAAGGAACTCACAGAGAATAGAGAATAGAGAGCTCTAGTGGTTCTAGGATAGGGACCCAGTGACCTAGGCCCTGAGCAAGAGAGAGTGGCCAGGATGGGGAGGAGACACTGTCAAGGGGGTAAGAGGAAGGTCCCAATGAGTAGACTGATAGGCCTACTATCAGTAGGTGCTGGGTCCCTCGCATGCACCCAAAAGCCACCTTAAATGGGGCCTTCATCGCCGCCCACCCAGGCTTTACCTGTGTGGAGACCACCATGCCCTCCATCTCCGAGCTGCCTGCAGGAGGAAGTGGGCTCCTTGCCAGCTGACAGACTAACAGGGCGACCCTAGCAGTGCCGCAGGCTTGCTTCTGTCCAACTGCCCTGTGCAGACACCTCCCCACAACTTCCCAGGATACCTGTAGACCCAAAAGGAGCATCGGGGGAGCCCCTGTCCTGTGCTTGGGCAGGGGTCCTGCCAAACTGAGCAAGATCTAGACCAACCATCAGGCTGAGGGGTGCGTAATGGCATCCCTGATACCTTCATAACAGAATATTATTTTCCCACTTCTTTTAAAAGGATTTGTCTTTACACAGGAAATACTATCCACTGTGTCCACTGAGACATAGGAGCAGCTGCAATTCCACTTGCTCCGTCAAAGAGGGGCGGGCAAGGAGCTGGATCTAATAGCCAGGATAACAAACACCCTGTAGTATCCTAACGGAATGAATGCAGTTGGAGTCCAAATACAGGGACGTCTGAGGGCTCCTTGAGCTTTGCCAAACGGAATACTGTAAATGATTTGGGGTCTCTTTTTGGGCATATCTCCAAATAGAAAGGGAAATGAAAATGAAGTGAAATGAAATTGGAAAGTGATAGGATGATATATGATGTGTGATGTTACAAAGAAATGCCCTTGTCCAGATGCTGTTTTAAGAACTGTCTATGATCATGCTTTCTGGGCCAAGAGAATCCTTAGTTAAGGTCAACTGGAAATCTGGTGTTTGAGCAGATATTTCTCAATTAGATAATGACTTTTGGTAACTGTCTCTGTATCTGTCCCAGGCCTTCGGGAGACTATCGATCTGGTCGTTGAGCCAAATTTTGCATTACTGTAAATTGCTTGGGTAATTCTTACTTTTTTAGGGCCTCACTTTTCAAATTAAAAGTGTATGACAGAAGCAGGAGTGACCCGGGAATCAAAAAATGCAATTAATGTGCATCTCTTTTTAGTACAAAAATTTATACAACCCATAAGCTAGGGGAAATTGAGCTAGAGCAAAAGCAAAGGAGGAAAATCAAGCTATTATTTCTACCATTCTAAGTAAGCCCATTATTCTCACCGAGCTTTAAAAAATTATAAGTGGTTTGGCTGAGTTCCTGAAGAATATGGCCATTTCCCCCCATAAAGTACCAACTTAAGAGAAATCTAGTCAAAATCCTATTCTGGGCATATCCCTGGCCTCTGCAGAATTTCTAAACATCAGCTTTCTGTATCTGAAACATACTGAACATGTAACTGGTTCAGATTTTCCTAGTGGTCCCACAAATTCAGCAAGTGAAGTGGATGTGGAAATGTTGAGGAGGGTCAGTCGTTTCAAACCTGACGTGACACTTGGAGGACTCTGACCCCAATTCTTCTCATGCTCCAGGGGTCAGGAAACGTCCTTTTCAGTTTTCAGGGGCAGCTGGGATAGAAATCCTCTCAAAAGGGTTAGGGAATTCCAGGGCCCTGGGTTCAAGCCAGGCCTGTGGGCCTTGTGCGGCCTGATGGTGAAGCGGCTGGGGCTGCTTCTCTGAGCATCTCTGAGCATCAGGGACCTGGCAGGCGAAGGGTGGAGGCTGCAGGGGGCAGCACCAGAGTAACCTGAGCCTCGTTTTCCTCAGTCCTTTATAATCTCTTCCAAGGACAGGTTCTTTCCTGCCTCTGCATGAAGTCTCTGGTAGGTGCCAGAAGTCCTTCCTACCCTTTGGGGTCATAAGAGCAGTATCACCACGGCAGCAAAGCATCCAGTCGGGTGTGACAGTCACACTGGAAGCTACTAAGCAAGTGAGAATAGTGTTGGCTCAGGCCTGAGGCCCACAGGGGGGACCGGCCCCCCATCAACTGTGCCGCCCGCCCTCTGGCCACCCTCCCCCAGCTTGCTCTCCCAAAGCTTAGTGGATGGGAGACCCTTTCCAAAAGGGATTGGGAGAAAAGGACACAGTCTTTGTCACTGGCACTGTCGTGATGGGAAATTGGGCCTCTGGCCTTGGTGGATGCTCCCAGCTCCCAGATGACGCCATCTGGGGCAATTCTGTGGCTTTTTTGGAGAGACCCCAACTTACCAGGAAGAGGGAGGGTTCTTTTTTTTGTTTTTGTTTTTGTTTTAGCAGTTTATTTGGTTCATTTTAGTTTATTAGATGTTTACAAAGCAGTACGTTTGAATCATTCTTTGTGTCACATTCTATCAACTTCGATCAGGACTTTGGGAAATTTAACCTGCGCTTTTCTTTTTTCTTTTAGTATGCTTTTCAGGAAGCCTTGAACAGTGCCGGGGATAAACTTGTAGTAGTTGACTTCGCAGTCACGTGGTGTGGACCTTGCAAAATGATCAAGCCTTTCTTTCATGTGAGTATGAAACCGGTTCTGCTTTAGAAGAGATTCTGTGTTTCTCGGGTTGGTAGTGGCAAAGCTGGCCATTCTGAATTACCCTCCTGGCTAAGTCTATCAAAAAGCAGTTCATGAAACAATCAGGTGGTGGTTTTTTTCCTCAAGGAATTTGCAGCTCTGGGTAAAACCATCCCCTCATTTTGACTCTTTAGTCTTGAGCTTCCTGGGCACCTGGGCCATGTTTTCTTTCCATGTTTCAATGGGGAACCTCACCTCCAGCGGGCAGCAGAGACCACAGGGTCCCAGAGACAAAAAGCAGATGTAACTCAACTGTTGTGGAATGTTCTATATATGACCTGGATTTGGAAACTTATCATTTTACTTTATTTATTTATTTATTTATTTATTTATTTATTTATTTAACTTTAAGCATTTAAAAACAGAAACAGCAGGAGTCCCATCTTAGCTTCGCATAACAGCTGCTAACCAGCAGCAAACAACAGCTTAGCAACCTTAGACAAGGTGATATCAAATACATGCATAAGGTGCTAACATGTCAACAAAGAGAAGCTGAGTTGGGGAATTATTCTGACAAAGACTCAGAGGCAGAACTGGGCCTAGCAGGTGAGAGCTAAGGGTTGCCTAGTATTGTCTGTGGGGAGCAGGGACTATGATGAATTCTGTCCTGGTAGATGTTGGGCACCAGATAGCAAAACACACCTTGCGTGCTTACGTCTGTTCCTAGGCTTTCTTGGTTTGCTGGTTCAGAAGACTTTTTTTTTCCCCTTCCTTTTCAGAGGTATAAGGAAGAAAACAATTGACCAGAAGTGGTCGCTTTCTTCCTTCCAGTAGGTCATATAGACCAGCGTTGGATGAGGTGAGAGAAGCTGACTCCCCACCCCACCAGCCCCACGGGATCATGGGCAAATCAGTTGGCTTACCCTGGCCCCCAGCCTAACATATAAACCTAAATGAAATCAGGTTTAAAAGAGAGTTAAGGGCAGCCCGGGTGGCTCATCAGTTTAGCGCGGCCTTCAGCCCAGGGTGTGATCCTGGAGACCTGGGATCGAATCCCACGTCAGGCTCCCTGCATGGAGCCTGCTTCTCCCTCTGCCTGTGTCTCTGCCTCTCTCTCTCTCTCTCTCTCTCTCTCTCTGTCTCTCATGAATAAATAAATAAAATCTTAAAAAAAAAAGAGAGAGAGAGAATGTTAAGAGGGCTGCCTGGGTGGTGCACTTGGTTGGGTGTCCAACTCTTGGTTTTGGCTCAGGTTGTGATCTCAGGGTACTGAGGTCTCTGAGTTCAATATAGAGTCTGCTTAAGACTCTCCCTCCTTCTTCTTTTGCCTCTCCCCCCAAAATATTAATATTTTTTTAAAATTTTTATTTATGATAGTCACAGAGAGAGAGAGAGAGGCAGAGACACAGGCAGAGGGAGAAGCAGGCTCCATGCACCAGGAGCCCGACGTGGGATTTGATCCTGGGTCTCCAGGATCACGCCCTGGGCCAAAGGCAGGGGCTAAACCGCTGCGCCACCCAGGGATCCCTATTAATCTTTTTAAAAAAGGAAGTTAAGACAGCTTGAAAGGAAAAAGAAATGAGCTAAAAACACATTACTCTAGTAAAAGGAGTATGTGACTCTTTCCTGATGTAGTTGATTGGAGTGCATTACAAGCTGTATTTGTTAAGATTAAGTTTGGTTGGAGATAACAGAAATATCCAAAATATTGGCAGTTGGTGCCTAAAGCAAGATAGAAATTGAATTCTCTTCATTTATAAAGTGGGCATACAAATTTGACATGGTGGCTTATAATGTCACAAAGATGTAGGCCCCTACTTTCTATTTTCAACATCACTTCCTGGCCCAAAATGGCCACTGGAACTCCAGCCATCCTGTCTGCATTCCAGGTAGCAGGAAAAGGGAGGGATCAAAGGGCAAAAAGGGTCTTCTCTCAAATCAATCTGTTCTTTTTAACCAGCCTTCCTGGTATCCTACCAATGCTTTCACTTACATTTTATCGCCATAACTTAGTGGTTGGATCTAGCTGCAAGAGAGCCTGGGAAGCATAGTATTTTTATATTGTGAGGCAATTGTGCCGAGTCAAAGATCAGGATTCGATTCCAAGGGAGAAAAAGGAAAAAGGAAATGTGGTGTGTAATCCACTTTCCGTACACATGTGTAACACTAAGAAAAAATGATGGCTTTAAAAATTTCTCCTTTCCTTTGGGATATTAACGTGCTTTGCAAATTATAAAATATTTAGGCAATGTAATCTGCTTTACAATGAATGGTATGTAGAGTCTGAAGTGATGCCAAGACAGTGCACTATTTGATGAGAGATTAAGTGAGCAAATTAGGAGTATTCAAATCATAGAGTCTTTTTCTCCTGACAAATAACTTAAAGAGTGTGAGGAAATACCTGAATTCTTTTTAAAATAAAGAATATTCTGACAATAGATCAGAATATTCAAAATTGTGAAGTGCAATATATTATTAGAGTCACTTTCTCCAATTCTGTGGAGTATTTATCCAATTGAATATATAGAAAGTCTCTGCCATGTGCCAGGCACCATCCTAGAAAATGCCTTTAAAACCAGCGAAAGGGAAAATAACATATCCTATTTTTTAAAAAGAAAAAAGGGACAATTTATCAGGATGCAAATTCCATGAGGACAGGAACTTTTGTCTGTTTCATTCACTGCTATGGTTGAAGTGTCTAGGACAGTGACTGGCGTACAATAAGACCTCAATAAATATTTAATTGAATGATTGAATGAATGAATGAATGAATAAATAAATAAATAAATAAATAAATAAATAATAAACAAATTCATCCAAGAAAATATTGATTTACCGCTTACTCTAAAAAAATACAACAACAACAAAAAAATTTCTTGGGGGGAAAAACCCCCACAAATCAACTCAAAAGTATGTATATGTCTGTTTTATAAAACAGGTATATTTCCGAGGAGCAGAACATTACATCATATTTATAGCTGACCGTTTAAAGGTGTCAAATGAAGATTTGTTTTGTAAAACAAAGAATCCATGCATAAAGGGAATAATCACCCTTGTTCTATTTGGCAGATCTGGATTTTCAAAAAGGGGCAAGTGCATAAGGTAGCCTCAACTCCACTTTGACAGAATATGAATTCATAACCAATATGCAGTTTTAAAATATCATATCAGTTCTATAAAACTATTTTTTTCTATGACAGTTATCAGCTTGGAGAATTGAGTGAAATTAAGTTTTTTTTTTTTCAAACTTCTTCCTCTGGTGAAATAATTAAGGGAATCATTCCAGAGATTCCTCTTCTTCTTCATGCCCAACATCCGTTCTGCTAATTTTACATTCTAAATATTTTTGCAAAATGTCCCTCCCTGCTACCACTCTCATGCCTGGTTGGAAACCTCAGCACCTTCTCTGAATTTTCCAATCTATTTAAAATGCACAATTGATCGTTTTATTCTTCTATTAAAATCTTCAGTGACTCTTTAGCAGCTAATGATACTTCTTAGCACGTCGCATGAGAGCCTTATGGCCCACCCTGTTTATTTCTCTGACCTTAGGCCTTGTCTCCCCAAATCCTCTGCTGTAAACTTTACATCAACCCAGTCCATTTGGCTTGACAAATAGGCCCTCAGGAACTCTTCCCTGAATCTCCATGATCAGCTCTGTGCTACTTCACTGTGCTCCTGCCATGCTGGGCATACCTCTGTCTTGGAACATTCCACATTATACTTTATGCGGAGAGCCTATATTTCATGGCTCCTAGCATCTAGTTGGTGCTCAATTAATCCCTGGTGAATTGAACTCAATGGAAAAAAAATGATCTCCAGGGAACACTTTTTTGAAAGTTTTATTCAAATAAAGTTGATGTGATTATTATTTATTTTCTTTCTTCCACTACAAGACACAGAATCTTCATGTCTCCCCAGAACGGCCCTTTGGCCTCCCACACACATGTCCTCCAAGTACCATTTTCTGATCAAACATACAGCACTTCTTATTGGTGAAAAATAGCAATTCCTGACGTGTCAGAAAAGAGTGGCTAGATCATCAAAATGGCTTGGCATTTTTGATTTGTGCAGTTACCGGTTTCTGAGATTAATTGCATTTGGAACATTTGCATTGTTTGCTAGCCAAAGGAATCCTATTTAAAGACTAGAAGTGCTTAACTAAGCACAACGTGGGGAAAATGGAAAACAGGTTCAATTTTTTGCCATCAATCTCTCCTTCCTCCTTGTCCCTTAAATGTAATGGAAACAACAAATAATAATAATAATAAATCAGAGATCTTCAATTGGCATCCACTCAATTGGAAATGTCCTTCTGTTGATCATTGAAAAATAGGAGAAATTGGAGATGTATGTGTTTAAAATCAATATAAAAAGAAATCATAATGCCCTTGAAGGCAGCCATCAGGGTAGAGGAGAAGAGAGAATTGGGTTGAGTCTGGCAAGATACACACCCTGACATTGAAAATAAGAGCTACCTTTTTCCGAGCACCTGCTCAATGCCAAGTCCTGCACCAGGTACCTTGTCAGTCATTCCTGTGAACCTCGGGCATGGCCTCCATCTCTGCTCTCCTCCACCTTATTGGAAGTTAGGACCCTGAGGCTGGGGGTTTGAGAGGGATGGAGTTGGCCCAGCAGAGTGCCCAGTCACCGCTTTGAAATAGGACACTCCTTGGGCTTCCTGAGCAACCAACTCTGGGGCCTGGGGCCAACCCTGGAACCTGCAGGAAGTGGAGTGGTGCACCTGGCCTGCTCCCTGCAGCTGTGCCAGCCCGAGGCTGGAGAGTGCTCTGGGCTGCCTTGGTTGGGGGTCGGTGCTCCCCCATTTCCACCCCCTGTGTCTCTGGCAGATGGTGACACCACGGAATCTCTTCAAATTGTCACATGTGGTGTGTTGCTGGAGGGGCAGTTTATGGGAGACAATAATCCAGGGTACAGGCCCAGGGGTATGAATTCAGTGAAAGTAAAGCACTTCGCCTACACTTAGTTAAGAGGATGCTTGAATGGTGACACCAATAAGTGACTTCTGAGCGCCCCAGGGCCCAGAGCATGTTACATACTTCTCCCTCCTTAGGTTCCAAGCAGGAAATGACAATTCCCAGCAACAGGGGACTTAGGAGGCCCTGCCGGCCCATCCCCGACACCTACCTTGTGCCACAGCCAACTAAGCGTGCAGGTTCCGCACTGAGTCCTGACGGTGGCCCAGAGGACAGGGCAGAGAGCAACCAGAGCTGGCATCCAGTTTTTCTGAGCGAGGCAGAGTATTCCTTGGAGCTGCATTGATCAAACCTTTGAGCTTAAAAATTCTGCTTTTTGAATAAGTGCATAAGTGATAATATTCACGATCGCTGCTCCAGATGAGACGCCAGCATTTTGTCATAAACAATGTTGGTCTTATAGAAGAAAA
This sequence comes from Canis lupus dingo, assembly GCF_003254725.2. NCBI lineage: Eukaryota > Metazoa > Chordata > Mammalia > Carnivora > Canidae > Canis > Canis lupus. The sequence continues at coordinate 4,884,895 of NC_064264.1, forward strand.
TCCCCCAAAGGTTGAATTATTATTATTGTCATTATTATCATTATTATTATCATTATTACATCAGTGAGGTCATACGGTATGTGTTCCTGGATGTGGAGACTCTGTATTGTGTGGGTATCAGTCTTCTTCGATTTCTAACAAAAATTCAAAACAGCTTACAAAACAACTAAAGGTTTTAATAAATACTATAGAAAATAAACATATAAGAATAAAAAGTATTGAACAGGGGCACCTGGGTGGCTCAGTGGGTGGAGTGTTTGTCTTTTGGTTTTGGTTCAGGTCCTGATCTCAGGGTTGTGGGATTGATCCTCGCTTTGGGCTCCACACTCAGCTGAAGGAGTCTGCTTGGGATTCTCTCTCTCTCTTGCTCTCTTGCTCTCTCTCAAGTAAATCAATAAATCTTCAAAAAATGTATTGAAAAAACTAGCAATGAGTGGGGACTTTTTCTTTGAGATATATTAAGATGTGGTTTCAATTAAAATAATTAAAACAGTATGGTGTTGGCATCACATAGACAAGTTAATGGAATAGAGTAGAAAGTTTAAAAAGATAGGCCTAATTATCTTAGAATTTAGTGCATCATAAAGATGGCATTTCAAGTTGGTTGGATGAAGCTTCAGTAGGTAATGAATGGGACACAACTTCCTAGCATTCTAGAAATTTGGAACAGCACCTCACATCCCATACGAAAGTAATTTTGAGATGAATCAGGATTAAAATGTAAAATAAGTGAGGATGCCTGGGTGGTTCAGGAGTTGAGCGCCTGCCTTCAGCCCAGGGCATGATCCTGGGGTCCCAGAATCGAGTCACGTCGGGCTCCTCTGCCTGTATCTCTGCCTCCCTCTCTCTGTGTCTCTCATAAATGAACAAATAAAAATCTTTTTTTAAAAAAAGTAAAATAAGTGAACTACAGGTGGATATTTATGTAATTTGGGGAGAAATGTGGACTTGCTAAGTTTAGCAGTAAGAGACGAAAACATAAGGGAATAGATTGATTAGGACCCACATCTGCTCATTTTCCCTTAACCCCAGCCCCTGTAACCACTGCTCTCCTCCCTGCTTCTATGACTTCGACCTTTTTAGAGTCCACATATATGGGAGATTTTTCATTTTCAATATTTTTCATTTGGTGTTTGGCTCATTTCGCTTAACATCCTCCTTAGCATAACACCCTCCCAGTTCATCCATGATGATTTTATAACCTAAAATTTAAAATCTTAATGTCAAAAAACTCCCCACTTGGAATAAAAATAAAAGGCAGGGAGTTAATGGAGGAAAAAACCTTTCATCATACATGGCGGGAGGCTAACGTTCTCAGCATACATAAAGCATTACAAACCAACAAGAGGGACATATGAATAGAAACATCAGAAAAAGATGTAAAGAGAAAAATCACAAAAGATGATAGAAGTATGACTATTTAACATGGACTCATATCAACTTTGTTAGTAATAAAAGGAAGTAACTTAATCGTTTGCATTTTCTATCTAATTGGCAATGTATATAGTTAATTAGTTACCTGAAATCAATGATGTTGTGGGTTTGGGAATTTGGTAACAAGGGCATCTCACACGCTGCTGGGGAAAAGCTGAACAGATATGAGGGTAACAATTTTATCTTAAGAATAAAAAGCTTTAGGGATCCCTGGGTGGCTCAACGGTTTAGCGCCTGCCTTTGGCCCAGGGTGCGATCCTGGAGTCCCGGGCTCGAGTCCCACGTCGGGCTCCCTGCATGGAGCCTGCTTCTCCCTCTGCCTGTGTCTCTGCCTCTCTCTCCCTCTCTCTCTCTATCATAAATAAATAAATAAATAAATAATAAATAAATAAATAAATAAATAAATAAATAAATAAAATAAAGAATAAAAAGCTTTAAATCCCTGCACAATGTCTATCTAGCGATCTTAATGCCAGAAATTTTTATTAAAATAAAAGAAAAACAAATCTATATTTTGGCAGAGATTTAGCTTGAAGAGTTTTTATTAAAGTTATTAAATCTATTGTTATGATAAACGCTGAGGATAGTTTATTCAGCAAGAGAATTTTAAATGAGCAAGTTAGGTCACATCCATGATGACTTATCAATATTGGATATAAATAACCTAGAAAAATGTTTGCAATATATGATTGAGGCAAGAAAGACAGAAAAATTGTTTTGCACACAGATGCAAGTATTCTTGAGCAATAGCTTCTATAATAATTATGGGGATCCCTGGGTGGCGCAGCGGTTTGGCGCCTGCCTTTGGCCCAGGGCGCGATCCTGGAGACCCGGGATCGAATCCCACATCGGGCTCCCGGTGCATGGAGCCTGCTTCTCCCTCTGCCTATGTCTCTGCCTCTCTCTCTTTCTCTCTCTGTGACTATCATAAATAAATTTAAAAAATTTTTAAAAAATAATAATTATGACGAAAATACATGTATAATTTAATTTTGTTATTTAAAGATTTAGTTCACCTTTTTCTTATTTATTTATTTTTTTTAAGATAGAGAGTGAGTGCACATGCCCATCACCCTGGGGGAGGAGCAGAGGGAGAGGAAGAAGCAGACCTTCCGCTGAGCAGGGAGCCTGTTGCAGGCTCCAAACCAGGGTCCTGGAATCATGACCTGAACCAAGGCCAGATGCTTAACAGAACAAGCCACCCAGGAGCCCATGTTATTGTTATTTGTAACAGCTTACTGGGTGTTAGGAATTGTGGAGGTCTCCGATAGTTCTAGATTTTAACTGCCCAGAACATTCTTCCTTCCCTTAATTTTCTTTTTTCTTTTTTTAAAGATTTTATTTATTCATGAGAGACAGAGACACAGACACGGACACAGACACAGACACAGACACAGACACAGACACAGACATAGACACAGACAGAAGGAGAAGCAGGCTCCATGCAGGAAGCCCAATGTGGGACTCGATCCCAGGACTCCAGGATCACACCTGGGCTGAAGGCAGGCGATCAACCGCTGAGCCACCCAGACGTCCCCCTTCCCTCAATTTTCAATTCCAGAACTCTTCCTTGGAGAGAATCTCATGTGTTTTGGGAAGAGCTAATGCCACCTTTCCCAGTTCCAGAGATGGGCATGCGGCTCAGTCCTGGCCAATCAGACTATTCCCTCCATGAAGCTATAGAGCTTTGTTCATATGTGAACCTGACCTGTGAACCAAGCTGAGCCAATGAAAATCATCCCTAATCTGTTTTAGTGTCATAGTTGATGCAGACAGTGCACTTTTCTCAAAGGTTCCTGACATCCCAGTACCTGAACTTGGAGTCGTCCCTGGCCATCCTTGCTACTTGGAAATGAGGCAAACTTAAAAGTGTTGCTCAAGGATAGGTGACAGATAGTTGGATAATGCCTTCATGACAGTTGGGAGTTCCTGAACTGGCTGCGCCTGAAGACACAGGCCAAAACGGATACGAATACACTTCCTTCAAGTGGGTTTCTGTCATTTACAATCAAGATTTTCTTGTTTGTCAGTCATGTGTTCCAGACGTTTTCCTGTGTGTCGCTTGTTTTTTGACCTTGTCTATGATGCTCTTGGATGTACAGGGATTTAAAATTTTTTTACATAGTCAATCCGTTCATCCTTTCTTTTGGGCTGCATTTCCTGCTTTATCTATCTATCTATCATCTATCATCTATCTATCATCTATCTATTTATTTACATGAAGATTTTATTTATTTATTCATGAGGGACACAGAGAGAGAGAGAGACAGGCAGAGGGAGAAGCTTCCCATGGGGAGCCCGATGTGGGACTTGATCCCAGGACCCCCAGATCACACCCTGAGCCGGAGGCAGACACTCAACCACTGAGCCACCCAGGTGTCCCTACATTTCCTGCTTTAAAAGAGCTTTCTGATTCTAATTTTATTTATGTATGTATGTATGTATGTATGTATTTATTTATTTAGTTATTTAGTTATGAGAGACACAGAGAGAGAGAGGCAGAGACACAGGCAGAGGGAGAAGCAGGCTCCATGCAGGGAGCCCGACGTGGGACTGGATCTGGGGATTCTAGGATCACGCTCTGGGCCAAAGGAGGGCGCTAAACCACTGAGCCACCCAGGGATTCCCCTGATTCTATTTTTTTAAGAAAATTTTAAATATTTTTTATATTTTCAATTTAGACCTTTGAGGAATCTAGAAATTAATTACTGTGTGTGGTGTGAGGCAAATAATCCCATTTTTAGAAAAGAATAATATAGGGCACCTGGGTGGCTCAGCGACGAAGTGACAGGCTTGATTTCTGCTCAGGTCATGATCTCAGGGTCCTGGCATCCAGCTGTGGTCAATCTACAAGCTCAGGCAGGAGTCTGCTTGAGGACTCTCTCCCTCCCCTTCTGACCCTCCTCCCTGCTCATGCTCTTGCTCTCTCTAAAATAAATAATCTTTTTTTAAAGTTATATGTAAACGTGCACATATACACATGTACGGGTTATCTTTGATTTTCACTGGGTGGCATAACAAGGAGAACTTTTTGTCTTAGGTTTCGTTTTATTTTCAAATGTTTGTGTAATAAGTATATCTTGGATCACTTAGATTCGAGATTACGCTAACCATGAGGAAACAATGAGACTGGGCTCTAAGCGTATATCATATTTGTCCGAATGTCTAGGTGTATTTATTTTTCTGTAGCATCTCTAAGATATTGCAATTTCCTCTGAAACCTGTTCTTTCTTCCCTATCTCAATTTATTTTATTCCCTATCTCAATATATTATCCTGTTACTCAAAGCAAAAATCAACATTTTTTCAATTAAAAAATAAGTGTACTTATTCTTCCGAGAAATATTTCAGGGTCAAAGGTGAGTATTAATAAGCTGTATGCCACTAGATTTTAATTTTATTTTTTATCTTGTTTTATAATTATGGATATATTAAATTTTAATACATGTATTTGTTATTATGCTATAAATACCCCCTTCTGATTACGTGTGTGATATGGTAATTACTTCTATATAAATAATTTCATTCTTTTGCTGGTGAATATGGTGTATACTTCTCAAGCAACATTTTCTTATTTCTGCTTAAAATCAAACTGAACTTCAAGGAGAAGCACATGAGTATCCCAATTTATTGAAATCAATAGTCAGAAAAAAATATTTTGCCTGGCTTATCCTATCTTTGATTTGAATAGTACTGAATGAAACACACACATACACCTGACATAATGTGTATTTTCTGATATTCTCTAAAGATAAGACTCCTGTATAAATTTCATTTGATTTCATCAAGTTTCATCATTAGTAATGATATTTTGGATTTAAGTGCACATAAAAATATGCCAAATATGAAACATTTCTATGCCATTCTAAAATTTAGTCATTTGAATATCAAAATGCTTTTACCTTCTTCTTATCAAACACTAATTCTTCAAGTCTCAAGTTCTACTGTATTCATACGTTGCTCTGCAATGTAATTTTGTAAGTTTTACTTTATCTTCTTGCCAGGCTATCATCAAAGGCTGTTGAATCCTGGCACTGGCCTATGGAATCAGGTTTTGTGAGATGAAGGTCAGGATAACTGACCAGAGATTGCACCAATTTCCTAAGAGCCTGGGTGATGAATTCAAATAACTAAATACAGGGCTGGAATGGGTCTTTTATTCCCTTAAACAATCAACAATTGAAATGGTTGGCACTGGACAGATTTCCACCGAAATTCACCAAGAGAACTTGGATACTTGACTTCGAGTCCATATGTGGCACAAACCCCACTGATGACTTTAAAAAGCTAGCTTACTACTTGGAATGGGTGCACGAAAATGCCAGTTGTAAGATAAACCCTCTTCTGCAAAGTTTTCCATCATTTCTCGTTTTCTGGTAAACATGCTCTGAATGAAATTTTCTAGATCTTTGCTGAAATCCAAAGACCTTTAACTATTCCTTCTTAAGTAATTATTCTGCAACAATTCCTAAACAGTCACAAACTTTTTCCAGAACTGGCTGTGATTACAAAGAAGAGTTACAGAAAATAGAACCTATACTCTCAAAGAAATGAATTACTATGTCCCTAAACCTTAATGGCTTTTAAAGTGGGACTCCTAAATGATCACATGACTTATCAACTCAGAATTTAGACTATTATTCCACTAGGAATATTCTCTGAAAAAAAACTGCTTTCTTTCACTTTTCTGTAGCAGGAAGAAGAACAGACATGAAACAAAACAGGAAGGTGCGTTGCTCCAGAAACATCATAGGATCGGATGACTTGAAAACCTTCACCAAACTTGGGACCGTTACACCATTCACATCTAGATGTGCTGCAATGGAGGACACATCAAATCAGTATTTTAGTAAACATCTACTGAAGAGAAGACATTATATTTGATGCTCTGTGAGACTCACAGTAGTATCAAATAGGACCTTTGTTATTGATCTTACCATCTTAGTTGAGGAACGAAAACATACGCAAGTACAATTAAATGCTAAAAAAATAAAGTAGATAAATATATATGACACTCCTAATTTTCTAAGAACAAAGAGGTATAGATGCATAGTAAGAAAACACTCTGAGGATAGATCCCAAATAGAGGACAGAGTAATTATTCTTGGTCAGTGCGATCACAGGAAATTTGACATGCTTTTATAAATGTTTTTCCAAATTTTCTATAATAAATATGCATTATTTTTATAATTCAAAAATAAATATATCATTTTTAAAATAAAGAGACTCCATCATAGCCTAGTATAGGATTAGCGCCTCTGTGTGTGTGTGTGCGTGTGTGTGTGTATATATATATATATAGAGAGAGAGAGAGAGAGAGATTTGAGAGAGAGAGAAAAAGTGTATGCGTGCACATGTGAGCATGAAAGGAGGGAAAGGGCAGAGGGAGAGGGAGAAGCAGACTCTCTGCTGAGCAGGAACCCTGGGATCATGACCTGAACTGGAGGCAGATGCTCAACCACTGAGCCATTCACATGCCCTTAATTTACTAATTTTAGATTAAAAAAAGAAAAATTTAATATAAAAATGTATACATGTTAAATTTTATATATAACATCTCAAAAGAGAGATTTGATATAATGTCTTGGACAACTTTTTATTGCAATACATTTTGTTTTACTTCATATTAATAGCATTATAGTATTCCATAATATGGATACACCATAATTTATTTTATCACTTTTTTTATTGGTGCACATTGAGGCAGCAATTATCATCCCTATGCCCAACTTTGTGTTCACATGTAACTATTTCTATGAGACAGATTCTGAAGATTTAAATTTCTGTTTCAAGGGGTAAGTAGGATACCATCCAACTGCATTCTACAAAGCTTTCGCCAATTTACAGCACTACTAATGGTATATGATAATCCAGTTTTGGGCCATCAAAGACAAAAAGTTTTAGAAAATTTTTATAAAGATTTTGTTTACTTGAGAGAGAGAGAGAGAGAGAGCATGAGCAGAGGGGAGAGGTAGAGAGAGAGGGAGAAGCAGACTCCCCACTGAGCCTGGGATCATGACCTGAGCTGAAAGCAGATGCTTCATTGATTGAGCCACCCTGGTGCCTCAAAGACAACATTGAATGTCCATTTATTTATTTATTTATTTATTTACGTTTTTTTAATTTAAATTCAATTTGCCAACATACAATCTTTTTAATCTTGATAAAATAGGTAAACAAAAAATTTGTCATTGCTATTTGATATCGCAGTTCCTTGATTACTAGTGAGATCTAACACGCTTCATTTTTATCAGCTCTCTCTGTGTCATCATCCATGAATGGCATATTCCTATCAGTTATACACTTTTTTATTGGTTCTATCTTTTCTTCTTGATTTCTTGGAGACATGTATATGTGTCAACAGCTATACGCATTGCAACATCTTCTTAATGGCTTTCATTGGTGGTGTCACATTATGTGGAAAATAAACACTTGTCAAATTTATAAAACATGGTTCTACTGTTTTATTTTTTGTTTTGCTTAACGTATCTTTATCATGCAGTCATACAGATTAGCCTCCTATACTTGCTTTTAAAGTCTTTTAAAGTTTGCTTTTCCTATTTAAATCATTAATCCAACTGAAATTATTTTATGTATGATAGTGACATGCAGATAACAGAAATATAACTGTACATTTTTTCCCTATAGGTGGCCAAATATCTCAGTATCGCCTGTTGAAAAGTCTCTCCTTTCCCTACTGATCCACAAGGCTATTTTGTCCAAGTTTTCACATATGCATGAGAATGTAACTGGACTATGTCTTCTCTTTCACTGGTTAATGTGTCTTTCCTTGCATGTAATACCACCTGTATTACTTTCTCTAACTTTATAATGCATCTTTATATCTAGTCAGCAAGTCCCTTACTTTGTTAGGCTTCTCTTTCAGGCTTGTCTTGGCTATTTTGGGGTCTCTACTTTTCCATACACATGTTATAATCAGCTTATCAAGTTTCTCAGAAGACTGTTGGGGTTTTGACCAAAACCACATTGAATATACAGCTCTATTTGGGGAGAATTGATACATATTTTTTATGTTGCATCTTATTATACCCAAAAATGTATCTCACTTAATTCAGACTTCTTTACCTTTTTGTCAAGTTTTAAGTTTTCTCTCTGTACATGCTTTGTACATATTTCGATTGATATATTTCTAAGTATATCATGTTTCTTTCTGCTATTATAAAAAGTATCCCACAACTATTACATCTCTAATTTTTTTGAGAGAGAGAGAGATTGCCCACACATGCGTTCATGGAAGGAGGGGCAGAGGGAGGGGGAGAGAGAGAATCTTAAGCAAACTCCCTGCTGAGCACGGAGCCTGATGTAGGGCTGCACCTCACAACCCTGAGATCATGACCTGAGCTGAAACCAAGAGTCAGATGCTTAACCGAATGAGCCACCCAGGTGCCCCCACATCTCTAACTTCTTTGATGTTTAGTTTTAATTATACTTTCTTTCTTTCTTTTTAACACCACACCATAGACATTGTTATTATTATTTCATGTCATGAGCATTGACTCCTCAATGGATTAAAATTAAAAACTTTAGGTCCTCGTCCCCTTTTTATTGGTAGATTATTAATAACCTTTCTCCATTTCTTTGATGATTGCTAGTCCATTTAGGCTTCTGGCCTCAATATAATTACTCAATATAATTACTCAATATAATTAGTAATTGATATTACTAATATCAATATTAGTAATTTAAATACTCCTGGGAAATTTTACTTAAGCATACAACAAATATTGGTTAGATCAATAATATAAACACTGATGGGTGTAAACATAGTTTTAAATTATCTGAAGGAAGTAAGAGATAAGCTGAGTGGATTCCCCATGCATGGGGTTTAAAAACCCTAATCCTGATATTAGGCAATGATTCTCATGCTGGCATTAATCCCTGCACATCCCTGCTCTAAATATGACTGCTCTCTTTTTGGTCTCTAGGAAGTCAGAGTCTAAAGCATTTCCCTGAATAGGACGCCTGGGACTAAACCCTCTTTTGGAGGAAACCACTTCCATGTCCTTAGTAATCCATAGAAAAAATTAATACCACAACTGGATAGGTGTTGCCAGTTACACCTCAGTAATTCGTAACTCACCCTGGAATTAAATAGTAACTTGAAAATATTAATAAATGGGCTGAACTCAGACAATATTATTATGCCTGAAGAGCCAGAAGAAGAAATTTGAAGAATGCTATGTATGTTCAAGGCTGGGGTGTAGGTATGTTAATAGTAAAATTGTCACCTGGCCTCGAATGGATAATATTTTAAATGCTCAAAAGTGTGTTTTTATTAAAAGGACTTCAGAGGTGCAGTCCGGGTGGCTCAGCGGTTTAGCGCCGCCTTCAGCCCGGGGTGTGATCCTGGATACCTGGGATCGAGTCCCACGTCAGGCTCCCTGCATGGAGCCTGCTTCTCCCTCCGCCTGTGTCTCTGCCTCTCTCTCTCATGAGTAAATAAATAAATAAAATCTTTTAAAAAAATAAAAAATAAATAAAATGGCTGCAGAATTTGCTCACCATTTTAGTAGCTTTTGAATTTCCACTGGGATCGTATCGTAATGTTTATGTAGATTATTTTTTAAAAAGAAAAAAGAAGTAAGTTGAGTGAGATGCTGTGGGCTATTCAATGAATTTTCTTTCCAAAGAATAGGATGAGTGTAAGTATTCTCAAATTGGATTTTTTTCAGGTTAAGCTTCAAAATCGCAGGAGGAAAACTCGTTAGATCATTCCCATCAACATTCAGTTTTTCAAGTGATCTGCAAATAAAGGAAACCAAAATTAAAAGGTATTTATGCAATTCATAATACTGAAGTAAAATTCCATCTCAGTGTTCCTGCAAACTGGCATCAAACACAGTAGCAGTAAAATACAAGTGTTTAAGTGCTTCCTCAGAATCAGAGAATTATAAAGCAAATGAAACACTATATTATCATGCAAATAAATGCATTTGTGTGACTGGTAGAGTTAAAGTATGTACTTTGGGTCTTTGTAACATGTCATTATGGAAAAAAAGAAAAATATAGATAGTGACACAAAGAAAGAATATATTTTCATAAACAAATTGAACATCAGGACATTTTTTCCCTCCAAGCCTAATCAAAACAGTGAAATTAACACCATCAAAATGTATCATGTTCTATGTCCCAATTTTGCTTTCCCATCACCTGAATACTTTGGTTTTTACTGTCAGTTGCTCCTTTGTTCAAAGAGAACCAACATTACTGATGTTCTCATTTTCTACTAGTTGTCTTGATGGTATTTGTTTGTTTGTTTGTTTGTTTGTTTGTTTTACAGACACTCATCTCCTTCCTACTTAGTGCTGGAGACAGAAAGAAAAAGTATCTGTTTATGAGGGACACATAAAAACAGATCAAGGGGCACCTGAGTGGTTCAGTGGTTGATTGTCTGCCTTTGGCTTCTCCCTCTGCCTGTGTCTCTGCCTCTCTCTGTGTCTCTCATAAATAAATAAATAAAATCTTTAAGAAAAACTAAACCAAAAAAAAAAAAAACAAAACAGATCAAAGGCTAGTCCAACTTGTCAAAAGTGCTAAGAGGGAAGAGGATGACATGAGGACTTTAGGTCCTAAGTTGCTGAGGACTCCAGATTCTTGTGTGCAGTGTAGTTTCTCCCTCACACAATTTAAAGTCTTTGGTTCTGACTCCTGCTGACAGCATTAAAACATGGTCAAAGAAGGGATTTTAAAATAATGACACTAAAAAGATGGCACCTCAACTGTCTTCATCCTTCAGCCACCATCTGACTATGACACCTGTCACAGTCTGGGAAAGGTGAGCAAGACCTCAGGAGTTAGTGTGGTCCCAAAGGAGAGCCCTGGCATGGTCACTCTTCTCCCTCTACACCAGACACAAGCCTTGGGCCCAGTGACAAAGAGCTCTATGAACAACCAGAATAAGTGTGCTGTACTCTAGGGAGGTGCCAGTGAGGGTCCCCGAACACCCCTGGGGGAGGTTGCCCTGCCTGAACTGCTTTATCTTGAGGTTTCACCAGTGTGCGTTCCTCTTTCCTCTCGAGGAGCTCTGTGGAGTTTGATAGGCTGGACAATCTCTAAAGCTGGGAGAGCTCCACGTCGAGACAGCCTTTGCAGCTGAGCAGAAGCCGAGAAACTTCCATCAAGAAACGCTCTCTGGAAGTTGCTCTGAGAATGCTTTTGGTCTTGAGCAGAAGACACAGCAGCCAGAAGAGAAAAACTAACAAACACACAGAATAGTGCTCCTGAGGCAACTGTGCTCTGTGGAGGCAGAGAAGGAGTCAGGGAAACACGTAATAAAATTCACTTGACAAGACGCACACATGCGTGTACACGCACACACCTTCTTGAACAAATACATCATTTGTAAAACTAAAGAATTAAGTGGATGAACTGAAGAAGAACGTGATCTTCCTAAAGATCTGAAGTAGAGGCAAAGACAAAGTAGAAGTAACTCAAACAGAGCAAAAATATAAAGAAGAAGCATGAGAAAAAACTACATCGATGCCACAGAGGATAGCTCCAGGAGCCCTAATGTATAAATATAGGTTGTCTCAGGAAGGGAAAATGAAAGAGATGGAGAAGAGGTGATGGTTAAACCTATTTCTTTGACAAAAAAAAAAAAAAGTTTAAGCTGGTGATTAAAAGTGTGCATTGCATTCCAGGAGAGACAGGTGTGATACTGTGATTTATGAGTAATACATATTTGGTCTTTGTCCACAGTTCCTGGCCCTGGTCCCAACACCCTTCAGTCTTCTGAGCAGGTAAGGACAAGGGGAACATCTTTTGTTCTAACATATTTTGTCTCTTGTCCTCAATTCTTTTTTTTTCTTTTTTCTTTTTTTGTCCTCAATTCTTGAAATCACTTCGGAACCATAAAAGTGAAAAGGGTGTCTTATTTTTCAGAACAAGCCCCTTTCCACCGCGACTGGGTCTCTGTTAATGAGGTGACTTGTGGAAAGCACAGAAGGATGAGGGCTGTTTCAGGGAATCCCATCATGATTGGCCATGATTTCCAGGGAGGGCCGAGGGTCTGGAGGTTGAATCATTCGCCACTGGCCCCCGGTTTAATTAATCATACCTAGGTCATGAAACCTCCACACACAAAAACCAGAAAGAGAAGAGTCAGAGACCCTCCAGGTTGGTGAACCAGAATGCTTCAATATGCCAGTGTGCCAGCCCCCAAACTTCATGAGGACAGGAGGTTCCTTTATTTAGGATTTTGCCCAATGTATCGCTTTATCTGGCTATTGATTCATATCCTTTAATAGATAGATCCTTTGTAAAAAAACAAAAACAAAAAACAAAAAGCAGGAAATCCAGTGAGTAAACAGGTTTCCTGACCTATGCGAGGCAGGCTAGCAAATTAATGGAACCCAAAGAGGAGGTCACGGGAACTTCTGATTTCCAGCCAGTTGATTAGAAGTGCAAGTAACAACCTGGATTCATGAACGGCATCTGAAGTCCAAGGAGGGGGTCATGGGAACCTCCAGTCTGTAGCTGGTTGGTCAGAGCCACAGGTCATAACATGGGCTCACAGTTTGTATCTGAAGTGGGTGAGGGGGGTTGCCTTATGGTACTGAGCCCTCAACCCATAGAAGCTGATGCCGTCTCCAGGTAGATAGTGTCGGGATCGAGTTGAATTGTAGGACACCCACTGGAGTTGCTTATTGGTGTGGGGACATTTGTTTCCCCCAGCCATGATGGAATTAGGTGCAGGACAGTTTCAGCAGGTTAACAAAAAGACACACTCAAGCATAATCTGATAAAATTCCTGAAGACTAAAGACCATGACAAAAAAAAATCACAGTCTTTCCAGATAAAAGGAAGAACTACTTAAAAAGAAAAAGAAATTAAACTGGCATCAGGCACCTGTGTGCAACACTGGATCTAGGGGAGGGTGGGGTGCTGGTGACCACTTATGGGAAGGGCTGCAGTACACTACTGCCCACTCACTGGAGCCATCAATTATCTGTTAGGGTTAAAGATTCAAGAAAAAAATGACCCACAAAACCCATCAGAGGAAAATTAATTAAGAAAACTCTAAATAGCCAATGAATCAAAGGAGGTATCTCCAGGTTCTGTAGGAGACAAAAGAAGGGCAGGAAGGTATGAGTCTTGAAATAGACAGAGTCAAATATAAATGGAGAATGATTGCAAATGTTCATGTTTATTTCTCAGGGTGAAATAAATTATTCTTTAAATAACGAGAGTTGTAACGCAGAGGAAAATACTAATGAAAATATGAAACAAAAGTTTCTAAAACCATCTCAACAACACCTTGAATCAGATAAGGGGTTAGTGCATTTGGAGGGAAGGTGGGAAGATAAAGAGGATTCTAAGGGTCTCTACTATTGATAGAAGACAGCAGAGGGGGATGGATCGCCATAGTGGGGGAAGTAGCTTTTATATTGATTTACAAAATATTTTTTAAAATGTGTCTGTGGGGCAGCCCGGGTGGCTCAGCGGTTTAGCACCTGCCTTTGGCCCAGGGCGTGATCCTGGAGACCCGGGATGGAGTCCCACGTCGGGCTCCCTGCATGGAGCCTGCTTCTCCCTCTGCCTGTGTCTCTGCCCCTCTCTCTCTCTCTCTGTGTCTCTCATGAATAAATAAATAAAATCTATAAAATAAAATAAATAAATAAATAAATAAAATAAATAAATAAAATAAAATAAAATAAAATAAAATAAAATGTGCTGTGTGTTTGGAGGGAAAAAAGATAGCCAGTAATAGTGTGGGAAAGTACAGTAGAGTTCCAGAATTAATGAAGGAGAAAAAAAGGGAAGAAATAACATTCAGAAAAAAAAAAATCAAACACATATGCACACACGCATACACATCCAGAGAAGCCAAATAGGAAAAGAGAAAACAGTAAATTAGTAAATACAAAGCAAAATGGAAGGAAAAAAATGAATATATCACTCATAACAAATGTGAACAGGAGGAATTATTCTATTAAAATATAAAGATTATCACATGGGGGACACCTGGGTGGCTCAGTGGGCTAAGTCTGCCTTCTGCTCACGTCATGGTCCCGGGGTCCTGGGATTGAGGCCCTCATCGGGCTTCCTGCTCAGTGGGGAGTCTGCTTCTCCCTCCCCCTCTGTTGCTCTGCCGGGCTCATGTTCTCTCTCTCTCTCTCTCTGTCTCTCTCTCTCATAAATAAATAAATCTTAAAAAAAAAAACCACATTGTCACAGGAGAAATTAAATAATTGGTACAAATATTAGAAAAGCAGAAATAAAATTATTTCACTTCACTGAAGATAAGACTACGCTCCCAGAAAACCAAAGAAAATCTAGTAAAACTGAACCAGAATGAAGATAATTTGGGTTAGATAGCTTGATTTTAAATTCACATAAAGAAAGACATAGCTTTTCTCTATTCTGTACTGACAATGGTCAGCTAGGAAGAAAAATTAGAGAAAATGTTATATTCATAGTTGCAACACTATGAAATATTCTAAGTAGAATACTTAAAAGAAAGTAATGGTAGTAAAGTAATGGTAGTAAAGATAAGGGACTTATGTGAACTGAGTCATACCTTTTTTTATAGGTTTTATTGATTTATTTTAGGGAGGGGAAAACGCAAAGGGAAAAGAGAGGGAGAGGGAAAGAATCTCAGGCAGACTCTGTGTGGAGCCTGAGACCGGGCTCAAGGTGGGGCTCCATCTCACAACCCTGAAATCATGACCTGAGCCAAAATCAAGAGTCTATGCTTTACCGACTGAGCCACCCCGGCACCCCAAGTCATAAATTCTTATGGACATAAAACAAGACCTAAACAAGTGAAAAAATATGCTGTACTTTAGGATGAAAAGACTTATTAACATCAGAAATGCAAATTCTTCAAACATTGATATACAAACTCAAGATAATTCCAGTGGAAATTTCAATTTTGTGTTTATGTTTTTCTGGGGGTGGAGAGGCTTGGAATTATATTAAGTGATCTTAAAGCCTCTGATCTAAAGAGAATAGTTAAGAGACTATTAAGGAAAAATAATCTTCCTACTAATTACTAAACATTATTCTAAAGTCATAATCAAAATAGTATGGTACTGACCTAGAAGGACATGGATGAACTTCAGAGACTTTTTAAAAATCAATGTAAGGAACAATCAGAGCTTGGTATTAAGATTATACTGCATTTATGTATTTCCTTACCCCAAATGAATAAAACTGGTAAGAGCTACAGGTCTATGCACAGAAAAATGGACAACATTAAGCTTGTCATTGTATCAAGTAGCCATTGGTACAGCTTTTAAATAAGTACTAGAAATGTTATGTCTTAAACATACCAATCATTCAAATCACACTTCTGTAAACTTCATGTTTTCATGTGTTATGTTTTGTGACTATTACATATATGAAAGAACTCAATTTTCTCCAACCAATCACCACCAAATATATCCTTAGAGGGCATACGGCTTTGTGTGTACTTATGACTTCCAAAGTACCTGAGTTTCTGGATTTCATTTGGAATAGAATCAATACTATTGTAGGAAATATCAAGTTCCTCAAGATGGGACAATGAGAATAACCTTAAATAGAAAGAGAAAACGGAATTAAAAATGATTACATTTGTCATTTTACTGGGCATGAATGAAGACTTAAATACTTGAGCAAATAGGTAGAAGGACAGAGAAACCACATTTTTCTATGATCTTGAAATTTATGGACTTCTTTTCATTACAGGCGGTTTAATTACAATCGAAGTTCCTAAAATGATTCATTTATCCTTTAAGAGTGCTTTGAAACGTTTGGAGTGGGTAAAGCCTCATACAGAAAAAGCCATCTGAGAAGTTTCTAACACCTTTAGATACATTCTTTTCTTGGTTGCTGTCTTAGTTTCCTAGGGCTGACATAACCAAGGACCAGGAGCTCAGGTGGCTTAGAGCAACGGACACTTATTCTCTCACAGTTCTGGAGACCGGAAGTCCGAAATCAAGGTGTCAGTGGAGTTGGTTCTTTCTGGAGGCTTTGAGGGCCCTCTGGAGAGGCTTGGGGGATGGAAAAGACAAGAAACAGAAAGGAAAGGGGGGAGGGGACAAAGAGAGGGGAGAGATCCAATCTGGTGATGTCATTACCCCTTCAATGAACAAAAATCACCCTGCATATTTCATGAACAAATGCTGTCTCAAAGCTTTGGGAAAAAGAAGAAACCATTTGGATTTTTGAAATGATTTACTGTCTTTATTTCACAAGAAAACTAAATGAACAAATCAAAGACTTTTCATGGTTACAAAACTTCAAACATTTAACCTGAGTTGATTATACCTTTGCATAGTATAATCAAGGGCATAGTTGTGACTGTAGAGGGCCTAACTGGAAGGGGCGTAGCTAGAATGAGAACCCAGTTCTTTAGGTCGTCAGAGCCTGGGTTTTCCTTTCTGCATTTGCTTTATACTCTACAGCCCAAGCAGGCCGAAGCAGAAAGAAGGACAACAAATATTCAGGCCTCGGTGTATTTGTGCTGTCAATCTTCCCTTGATATGCATACATAACCCATGTCATTTAATAAGAAATACACTGCTTTATTTTAGAAGCACTAATATTTTTGAGAAATAGCTCCTTAAAACTTTTCGAGTTATAAGCAATAGTTCAGCAATAGTTCAAGCTAATTTGTCTAATCTTTAAATGGTGAACAGTGTTAACCCTCTAGTTAGGAGCAAGTTGTAGTTGCTTTGGGAATTTCTACATTTTGTTTAAATGATGGTTGCGTTTATTAAAGTTTATTTATAATTACAATTTTATAGATGATCAGATACAAATTTATATTTAGATGCATATATGTATATACATATATCATATATGTGTGTCTCTCTTTGCACATATATATGTAGTTATGTGCACATATATACACACAGAAATATATATACACATATATATACATAGAAATGATCATAGATATGTGTGTACACACAGAGTAGTATACATACATATATTATTTAGCCCTGTTCATGGGGAGTGTCTAGTAGCAATGTCATCCCAATAGCAATGGGACATCTAACACCCAGAT
Source organism: Canis lupus dingo (assembly GCF_003254725.2). Lineage (NCBI taxonomy): Eukaryota > Metazoa > Chordata > Mammalia > Carnivora > Canidae > Canis > Canis lupus. Next base: position 4,902,343 of record NC_064264.1, read on the forward strand.
CTCGGTTTTTAAATAGTCTTCCAATAACAAGGAAACAGAGTCTCCTTAGAGAAATAACTGCTTCTAGCATCAAGACAGGGAAAATGCAATTTATGTTACTGTTAAAAAATATAGATGATTTAAACAGAAATAAAATACACACAATGCAATAATACTCTTACTTTCAGTGTTTATTTTTTATGTATATTATGTGTAATGTGAAATCCATATATATATATTTTTTTTATACAGAAATGGTATAACTTTCGCCTGATTTTTTGTTCTTTTAAATGACAGAGTAGTCTTAGAGTTTATGAATGTAGACTTTGTTGCGGTGATAATTATAAACAGTGCTGGGTGAACAACTTTATAAATGAATTTTGATGCATTTCCTTAACTACTGTGAGAATCTTCTTTACAAAATGTTATTCGACTATTTAAGAGTCCCTGTCCCTTTGCCCTTAACCCACATGCAATTTGCTCAACTCTTAACAGGAAGACATATCTTGTTTTGCATTTGGCCAAGGGGCTTAGGGGTTAGATAATTTCCAGTCCAAAGGTCGGGAGAAATTCCATCTCTTTTATACCCAAATATCAACATTCCTATTAAAAGATGTTATGTAACATACTGGCTAATTTTCTTAGTTTTATAGATTAGGAAAGACCAAGAAGGTCAAGTGATTTTCTCCAGATGAAACAGACCATCATCAACTTTGAAGTTAAAAGTCTAGGTTTCCTAATTCCACATTCAGTGTCCTTTCCGTATCCCAAAAGGCTGTCAAGGGATCAGTGTAAGTTTTTCACTTAAGCCTCTTTCTAGGATTGGGGTTCATTTAACCCATACTCAAATAATGGATCTCTAGATGAGCATTCACTAGCCCCACATTAATTGCCGTCTATGTAGCTGCTAGGATTACTTTGAGCACAATGACAAGAAGCAAATCAGCTAATCAGAAGAGAATGGGAAACATTTAATAGCTAAAAAAGTTGCTAGCTGCTTTCAAAAGGGAAATTGATCTCTTTCTAAATCATAAATTCTTTATTTTCTGGGCTCATAATCTCAGACTCTCGGCCTTACCCAGGTGGAAGAGTAGTAATCAAATTAAAGGCAATGCTGAAAATTCTAAGGAACTTAAGTTGTTGAATTTCAGAAGGGATTTCTTTGATAGGATTATTTCTCAGCAATAGTATTTGTAAATTTTTAAGACAAAATACCTGAGGAGCAGAAAAGAGAAACAAACATGAGTAGAACGATCAATGTGCACATCTCTACGTGGTGCACTTTATAAACCCTTTGGACCAATGTAAGAGAATCAGCAAAGGAACATCCAGTGGCTGCATCATCTATCTCATTTTTAACTCTTTTCCAGGTTATCATAAGGGCCTATTTTTTTATTATAATTATTACTAATAAGAAATTAGTGCAATATACACAATGATAAAAATGGACTCACTTCTGTGGGGAAGTGACTGATGTCATTAAAGGATAAGTTAAGATATATCAGCTGGGAAGCCAAAGGCGTTAAGTCCGGACAGTTCATGAGAAAAAAGCCCTAAGAGAAAGTGACAGGAGAGAAGAGGTTAACTATTAACTAGTTAGAAGAGGTAAATAATAACTATTAACAATGCACAAAATATTTTATCCAGAAGTAAAAAAAAAAAAAGAAATGAGCGCATAATCTGAGTGACAGTGCTTGACACTATATACTAGCAAGCCTCTACTCACCTTCCATTCATTTACGAGAGTCTGTCATAATAAACAATTCCTTAAATATGCAAAAGATAGAAACAAAATAGAAACACTGCTAAGTATTTGTGTATGTAAAAGTACGGCACTATACGTGTGACAGGAATTATTTTGAATTAACCACAAGCAAACATTTATGTAGCGTCTTCTACATGCTGAAGTGTAAGTAAATATATTTTATATTTAATTATCTCTCTTATTTTTGTTCATGTTTCTATTTCTGTTATCTTTCTATTAATCTAATGTCTATCTAAAATTTCTTGCTTAAATATGCCAATTCTGATTGAGGAAAACTGTGCCTGGCTAGGAACTGAACGTTCATGCTCCCCACAAATTCCTATGTGAAAGCCCCAATCCCCAATATGATGGCATTTAGAGGTGGGGCCTTTGTGAGGTAATTAGGGTTAGATGACACCTTAAGGGTGGAGCCCTTATAATGGGATTAGTGCCCTTATAAGAAGAGGAAGGGACCAGAACTCTCTCTCTCTCTCTCTCTCCTTCCCCCCACCCCACCCCCAACCAGGTGAGGATGCAGGAAGAAGGCAGCTGTGAGCAAGAGACCTCTAACCAGGAAATAAATCAGCTGACACCTCAGTGTTGGACTCCCCGGCCACCAGAACTGTGAGAAATTAGCATTTGTTGTTTAAGTCACTTAGTCTATGGTATTTTGTCATAGCAGCCGGAACCCATTAAGACATGTCTGGTGCCCCCAGCATCTTTAATGCCCCAGGAAAATTGAAACACTGATTTCTTAAAGGTCATAGAGTCATTAATGGTCAGCTGAAGGGGCCAAAGAATCCCATTGTTGGAGGATCAGACCTCAGCTTGTAGAGAAGCGGGATGTTGCTGCAGGTACGTTGGGCTATACCACGTACCATGTAAGAATGAAAGGCTCGTGGCTAAAGGACCTTGAGGCTGACAGTACTGGTTTCAAGACTGACCTTTTATTAAAGTATTACTATTTGTAAATGTCTATATAGACGAAGTAGGTATTCTTTTTTTTTTTTTCCTGTCATTAAACATTTTTCCCTGCAGAGCTAGCACCGCACTTACGTAGTAGAAATGTTGTCTGTCATAATCTCTAATCCTCCCACTTACTGTGTTCAGACAACCAGCGCCTTTACACTTCCTTCTGCCTGGAAAGTCCTTCTCTCATCTGGTCCCGTGAACTATATAGTCTCTCATCCTGGCCTGCGGAGAGTCAGCTATCTGCTCCCAGGTGCTCTGACCAGAGAGGCCTTCCCTAACCAACCTTTAGTAAATAGCAACCTCTCAAACCAGTGCTCCATCAAGGATTCCCTGTCCCTGTCCGTTGTTTCATTTTTCTTCATAACGCTTGTCATTACAGGACAGACTACGGACACATACATGCATGACCTCACCCTGCTAGAGTACAACAAGCTCCGTGAAATAGAGATTCTCTTCTGTTTTGCGCACTGATACATAGTGAGATAGCTTACCACTGGGACATGGTGGGTTCTTAATAAATATTGGCTGAGTGAATGCCCAGAACCTTCATGTTGCCTCATGGAATCCCAGGGACCTTCCCTATAGGGCCGGCCCGCCGTAGGTACCCTGGATCTCTATTTTATCATCCCACTATAAGACCTGTTTGCTGTGATTATCGTGGAAAAGATGTGAAGAACTGAGCACTAAGAATGTGGAGACTTTCCCCATCTCTTGAGCCGCTCTAGTAGCAACCTTTAACTACTCATGTCCTGGTCTGTATCAATCAGTCCACTTGTCCTGTGCAAGTTTTTGTTCATATAGAATTTACTTCTTTTAATAAGGTCCCCAAACTAGATCAGGAATTATGACTTTTGATTCTTTTATATCACGCCCCCCCCCCCCACCAGAGCTCAGGATTCTACTCTGGAGTCAAATATTTTTGAAAATAATATTAATGGCTGTGGAAATAAATTTTTTCTTCATTAGCTCCGCTCAACTCTTTAAGAGCTACATTCTTTCTCCATTTAAAGCAAGTAGATTAGTGAGGAGGCTGAGTAGCTCAGTCAGTTAAGCATCTGCTTTCAGCTCAGGTCATGATCCCAAGGCCCTGGGATCAAGCCCTGGGATCAAGCCCTGCATCCAGCTCCCTGCTTGGCAGAGAACTTGCTTCTCCCTCTCCCTGTGCTGCTCCTCTGTTGTGCGCTCTCTCTCTCTATATATATATCTCTCTCTCAAATAAATGAAATCTTTATTTAAAAAAAATAAAGCAAGGATTAGCAAACTACACTCTGCCACCTGTTGTTCTAAATAAATTTTTACTGGAACACAGCCATCTTCATAAGTTTAAGTATTGTACATAGCTGCTTTTGCACTACACAACAGAGCTCCCGCTGCATAGAGCACCCCAGGACACCCCAGTCTGTGCCCCATCTCAGTTCCAGCCACCCTACCAGGGTGACGTTATGCTGCGCATACTAGGGGCACTTGGCTTGCACACTTCAGCTTCAGCTGTCCTGTCGGGGTATCCTCTGCACAAAGAATCCCCAGCCCATGGCATACTTCACTCCAGCCATCCCACTGGAACAGCCCCAGCTCAGAGTGCTCTGGGATCCCCAGCCCATACCAGCCACAGCACATGACCGGAAATGTCAAAAGGACACAGAAACCAACTTGAATGGGCTTTTACTAACGAGATCTGGGACAACTTGAGAATAAAAATAATGGCCCGCCACATGAAACAATGATGTAAGTTAATAAATAAATCGAACATTTGATGAGAAATAGGGTTGCTTGCATAGTTTTTACGTATTAAGTACAAAGGGGAAAAGAGCAACAGGGGAGAAGCTCTGAAGGTACCACTTAATACAAGTAATCTGAGTAAACCCTGTTAGTAATGGATTCAACTGAAATCATGTACCATGTGATAAGACAGGATGAAAAAAAAAAAAAGCTTTTGAATATTAATGCCAAAGGTGAGTGACCTGTATCTAATCAGAAAATCTAAGACAAACCCACAATAATGCACATTTTGCAGAATAACTTGCCTGTAATTTTTTTTTTTAAGTTTCGAAGTCATGAAAGTCAAAGAAAGCCTACCAGCTAGGACAAAAACTGAAGCAATTGTACTCAACATGTGACCCTAAATTGGATCCCTCTTTTATGAAGAACTTTATGGGCTAAACTGGCAAACGTCAGATGGGATCTCTTGGTTGAATAGAGTAATGAATCAATATTAATTTCCCGATTTCGAAGGTTATCCCATGGTTATGTAGGAGAATGTTCTTGTTTGCAGGGAATACGTCCTAAAGTATTCGTGGGGTAATGAAGCATATCTGCAAGTTTCCTTTGTACTTTTCTTGTAACGTCTCTGTAACTTCCAAATCATTTCAAAATTAAAATATTCAAAGATAGGACACTTCAAAAACCGTGGGGGAGTACAGTCATGATTGCAAGAAAATTTAGAGCCTTAAATACATAAACAAGAAAAGGAAAGGCTGAAAATCAGTGATGTCCACATTCGTGTAAGGAAGTTAGGCAAAGGATAGCAAATGAATGCCTCCAAAAGAAGAAAGATAATAACAATAAATAAGAGCAAAAATTAATAAAATGAAAAACAGAATGTCAAAAAGCTGGTCCTCTGAAAAAACAAATAAAGGAATATAATCAGAGTTTGTTTGTTTTTTTTTTAATTGACCTCCCCTGAGTTTTTAATTTTAGTTCTACAGAGAATTTTAGTCATCACACCACAGTGGAATCTGACCGTGGTTTCAGTTTGTCATTCTTGATGATGACAAGAACATTCTCAGGTTCTGAATGGCTGTTAGCATAATCTCCTTTGCAAAGGATTTGTTGAAGTCTTCTGTCCACTTTTTTTTTTTTTTAATGCAAATGGCAAAACTCTAGATGGCCTCGATGACTTTGTCTCTGGTGATAGTTCTATGTCAGATTTTAAACTTTTGACTTTGTTCCCAGCAACCATGCTGAGTTTACTTATTGGTAGGGTTTTTTTTTTCTTGACCTTCCTTAGGCTTTTCTACAGAAGCAATCATGTTGCATGCCAAGGAAGATAGTTTTACTTCCTCCTTTCTGATCTTCCTTATCTTACAGAAGTGGCTAGAACCATCATTACAATGTGGAATAAAATCGAAGGAAAAAATTTTCTTGCCTTGCTCCTAATCTTGGGGATTAGCACCCCTTTCTTTATCAACCCTTACTGATTCTATATGGTATTGGTTGCAGAGTTTTCATAGATAGCCTTTATTTAATTATGAAAGGTTTCTCTAATCCTAGTCTATTTAGAGGTATATTTAGGGATTTTTTACATCTTTTATTTTTCCAAAGATTTTATTTATTTATTGGACAGAGAGAGGGAGCGACAGAGAAAGAGCATGAGCTGGCGGGAGGGTCAGGTGGAGAGCTGGAAGCCGAGTCCCCATCCCAGGACCCCAGGATCAGGACCTGAGCCCAGTGAAAACCCTTAACTCATTTAGCCACCCCAGTGCCCCTTTCTTTCATGTTAAATGGGTGTTGAATGCGATTAGGTTTTTGCATTTATTGCGATGATATTACTGAGAATAACATTGATTTTCAAATATGAAAACAACTTTCAATTTCTTGTGAAAACTCCATGTAGTCATGACATGGTATCCTTCATTTTTAATTTTCGATATTGCTGAATTTGATTTGGAAGTTTTGCACTGACGTGTATGAAAAATAGTGGCCTATAATTTTCCTTTCTTATAATATCCTTGTCTGGTTTTGGTGTGGGAGTTATATGGGCATTATAAAATGAGTTCATGTAAACTGGTATTATTTCTTCCTTCAATGTTTGGTAGACCCGCCGGGGAAGTCCTATGTGCCTGGAGCTTTCTTTGTGTGAAGGCTCTTAATTAAAATTTTAATTAGATTTTGTTACAGGCACAAAACTATATTGGCGTTCTATTTCTTGTTGTGCCTGTTTTGGCAAGTTATGTTTTCCAAGGAATGTTTCCATTTCATCACAGCCGTGGCACTTACTGGGAAAAGGTTGTTCTTAGTGTTTTGTTATCTTTTATTTTAATGTCTGGGAGACATGTGGTCATTTCTCCTTTTTTATTTTGAATTCGGCACTTAGAGTTTTCTTTCTTTTTTTCCTTAACCAATCACATTATGGATTTAGAAATTTCATTAATCCTTTTAAAGAACCAAAGTCTTGTCAAATGCCTTTTCTGCATCAATTAAGATGATTAAGTTTTCCCCCTCTATGCATTAATGTATATTGACTGATTTTCTGATGTTGAACTATCCTTTTATTTCAAAAATAAATGTCACTACGTTATTATGTATAATCCTTTTAATTTCTCGGACTCCATTAGTTAGTATTTTGCCGAGGATTTTTAATCTATATTCATAAGGGGTGTTGGTCTGTGGTTTTCTTGTGGTGTCTTTTGTTCCTCTGGCACCCAGGTTATATTGACAGCATAGAATGTGTTAGAGATTGTGATATTCTAATTTTAAAAAATATGTATTTGGTCACTCAGGTGACCAAAATATATATCTCATATGTATTTGGGCTTCATTCAAAGTTCCTAGCCCACAGGTACCCCAAATTCTTTTTTAATTAATTAATTTATTTGTTTTATTTTTTTATTGGAGCTCAATTTGCCAACATATAGCATAACACCCAGTGCTCATCCCACCAAGTGCCCCCCTCAGTGCCCATCATCCAGTTACCCCAACACCCCCCCCCCGCCCACTTCCCCTTCCACTACCCCTTGTTCGTTTCCCAGAGTTAGGTGTCTCTCATGTTTTGTCACCCTCACTGATATTTTCACTCATTTTCTCTATTTTCACTCCTTTCCCTTTATTCCCTTTCACTATTTTTTATATTCCCCAAATGAATGAGACCATGTAATATTTGTCCTTTACCGATTGACTTATTTCACTCAGCACAATACCTTCCAGGTCCCTCCACATCAAAGCAAATAGTGGGTACCCCAAATTCTTGAAATTTCTGGAATCATGAGAGCAATGGGAACATCTTTTGTTATATACGTAAATCCCTTGTCCTCAGTTCCTGAAATCACTTCAGAACTGTAAAGGTGAAATGCAGGTCTTGTTATTCACACCATGCTTCTTTGTACTACAACTGGGTTTATGGTAATGAGGTGACTTTTGGAAAGCACTGAAGGATGGAGGCTAGTTTCCAAGGGAACCAACCATATGATTAGAGGGTTGGCGCTTTCTGCCTCACCAACTCCCCTCCTCCAGAGAGGGGAGAGGTGTTGGGAGAGGTGTTGGGAGATTGAGCTCAATCACCAAAGGCCAATGGTTTAATCAATTATGCCAACTTAATAAAGACCCTGTAAAAACCAAGAGGACGTGATTTGGAGAGTGTCCAGGGACAAATATGTGGAGATTTGGGGAAAGCTGTGCCTGGAAAGGGCATGAAAGCTCCATACCCTTTTTCCACACCTTGTCCTATGTATCTCTTTTATCAGACTGTTGATTCATATCCTTTAGTTCCTTTAATATCCTTTGTAATAAGCCAGTTATTTAGTAAGTAAGTGGAATTCCTGAGTTCTGTGAGCCACTCTAGCAAATTAATTGAACCCAGGGAGAGGGGCATGGGAACTTCTAATTTATAGCCAGTTGGTCAGAAGTGCAGGTAACACTCGGGGCTTCTAGTTGGCATTCTGAATTGTTCAGTCTTGTAGGACTGAACATTTTCCCCATGGAATCCAGTGTTATCTCTAGGCAGAATTGAGCTGAATGGTAAGACACTCAGCTGATGTCTGAGAACCGCTTGGTGGTGTGGGGAAACAATCCTCCCACCGTGGTGGAACTGGGTTCAGAATACTAAAAGAGGTGTTCCCTCCTCTTGTCTTCTGGAAGAGTTTGTGAAGTATAGGTGTTCATTTTTCTTTAAAAATAGCAACCACTGCTATTTTTATGGTCTCCATAGTTTTGCCTTTTCCAGAATGCTTTTTTATTGTTGTTCTTTGATTACTGCCTTCTTGGCAATTAATTATTTTGCAATCTGTCATATTGATTCTCTTCTCATTCTCGTATATGTACATGTTTGAGATAGTTTCTTAGTAGTCATTACCATGGAGATTACAGTTGGCATCTCAAATTTAAACAATCTAGTTTGGATCGATGCCAAGTTAACTTCAGTAGCACATAAAGTCTTTGCTCCTATACAACTCTACCCCTGCCCTACTTTATGATGTTTTGTCAAAAATGTCATTTTTGTACATTGTGTGTCCCTTAACATAGATTTATAATTATTGTTTTAGGCATTTGTCTCTTAAATCATATAGGAAATAAAAAGAAGTGCTGCAAACCAAAAATAGAATAGTACTGGGCTTTATATATACCTATGTAGTTACCTTTACCAAATTCCTTTTTTTCTTTCTAAGGTTTTGAGTTGCTGTCTAATGTCTTTTCATTGCAACCTGAAGAACTCTCTTCGGTATTTCATATAGAATAGGTGCACTAATAACAAACTCCCTCAGCTTTTGGTTCCTTAAAACATCTTAATTTCTTATTTGTTTTTTGAAAAGTAGTTTTGCTGGATATAGGATTCTTGGTTGAGAGATTGATTTTCTTTCATCACTTTAAAGATGTCATCCCATTACTTTCAGAAATCTTACATGATTTCTGATGACAAATTGGCTATTAAGTTTGAGGAACCCTTATGCATGACAAATCATTCCTCTCTTGCTATTCTTAAGATTTTTCTCTAGCTTTTGATAATTTGATTGTAATGTGTCTCAGTGTGAATCTCTTTGTGTTTATCCCTCTTGGAATTTTTTTTTAAAGATTTTATTTATTCATGACAGACAGAGAGAGAGGCAGAGATACAGGCAGAAGGAGAAGCAGGCCCCATGCAGGGAGCTTGATGCTGTACACTATCCCAGGACTCCAGGATTAGGTCCTGGGCCGAAGGCAGGTGCTAAAACTTCTGAGCCACCCAGATATTCCTTCCTTCTTGGAATTTGTCAAGCTTCTTGGATCTGTAGATTTGTAGCTTTAATCAAATTTGGGGAAGTTTTGGCCATTATTTCTTCAAAAATTCCTTCTGTGCTTTTCTTTCTCCTTTTTTTCTAGGACTTCTATTATCTATATTTGGTACACGTGATGGCGTCTGACTGGTCTCTTAGCTTCTGTTCATTTTTCTTCTCCTTCTTCTCTTTCTTCTTTCTTCTTTCTTTCTTCTTCTTCTTCTTCTCCTTCTCCTTCTCCTTCTTCCTCTTCTTCCTCTTCTTCTTCCTCTTCTCTTCATCAAACGGATGATTTCAGTTGACCTATCTTCCAGTTCTCTGATTCTTTCTTCTCCTGCTCAAACCTAATATTAAAAACTTCCAAAGAGTTTTTTGTTTTGGTTATTGTATTTTTCAGCTCTTTTTGGTTCCCTTTTGTAATTTCTCTTTATTGATAAATGTCTACTCACACAATATTCTTCTGGGTTGTTTTTTTTGTTTTGTTTTGTTTTGTTTTTTTAAGCTACTTCAGAATATTTAAGACAATGGATTTAAAGGTTTTTTTCTAGTAAGTCCAATGTCTGTGCTTCCTCAGAGTCAGTTTCTATTAATTTCTGCTGTGATGGGCCATATTTCTTGTTTCTTCACATGCTCCATATTTTTTATTGAAAACTGAACACTTTGAATATTATTATGTGGTAACTCCAAAAGCCATAATATCTCCCTCTCCAGCGTTTATTTTTGTTGCTTGCTGTGGGCTGTAGTTGTTGGTTTAGTGCTTTTTCTAAATTGTTTTTGTTAAGTCTTTACATTTTCACATGTTGTCTTTGAAATTTCTGCTCCTGGGACACCTGGGTAGCTCAGCGGTTGGGCGTCTGCCTTTGGCTCAGGGCGTGATTCCGGGATCCGGGATCGAGTCCCACATCGGGCTCCTTGCATGCAGCCTGCTTCTCCCTCTGCCTGTGTCTCTGTCTCTCTCTCATTGTCTCCAATGAATAAATAAATAAAATATTTAAAAAAAAAGAAAGAAAGAAATCTCTGCTCCTTTAGCTTGTGCTTGGTTAATGTTTTGACGGAGATTTCCTTGTCCAATAGGACTGGAATGAGAAAGAGATATAATATTTCTTCTAATCTCTTCATATTGGCTCTAGTCTATGTGGAGGCACCCTTTCAATGTTTAGCCAGAACATTAAAAGGTAATGAAAGCTCGGGGTCTTCTTGGGTCTCTTCCAAGAATGTATCCGGCACTGGCCATGCGCATAGCTTTCTAAATTCCCCAATATGTGTAGGCATTTTTGAATGCTCAAGAAACTCTCTTGTAGCTTTTCCTATTTTTGCAATTTTTTTACAAGTTTGAACTTATTTCAAAATAAAAATTAAAATAAAAAAGCATAGATTTTGAGATCAGAGAGTCCTGGCTTCAAACTTAAGCTCTACTACTTGATTGTTCTATGGTCTTTCATAAATTACTTTCATTGGACTTTTTAGTGCTCCTATCTGTAAAATGAAGATTATAATACTTATTTTGCTGAATTATAAATTTTAAGAGTAATGTTTGCTTTGCACATAGTGGGTGCTTAATATATGGTAACTATTATCATTGCTATTCAACAGACCTGTGTTCAGTGAAAAGTCAGCCTATTGCTAGATTTGGCATAAGGGCCAAAGATTGCTGTTAACCTTAAAATGTGATAATTCTGAATCCCACTTTTCTTATCATGGTGGATAATGAAAAAACACTATAATTGCTTTAGATCTTAACATTTTAAGAAATTGGAATGAAGGAAAACTATGACATAGGTTTAGAGATAAATCTGAATGTGTTTCTGGAAAATCTCCATTGCAACAGGAAAGATCCCTTCAATCACAGGGAAAGTAACCTAAGTTAAGAAACCTAAAGCAAAAATAATTGATAATACAAAAAGAAGTTCCCATTAAAAAAATCTAGCATACCTTAAGTTTAAGTGCATTTCTTCCATATATTTGACAGTTTACTATGGCAAAGTTGGTCATAGTTATTATAGTTTCATATCGTGTTACATTAATAGTCTTAAGACCTCCACCATGTATAACATGTGCCTGTGAGTCTTCCTGGTTTTTAGATTTAATGATACCTAAATAAAATAAGAAAATATGAGACTTAAATGTTAGCACTTAGAATGAAAGTTAAAAGGTATTTATGTTATAGTAACAATGAATCATCATAAATCATCATAATAGGTTAGCTGTGTAAATCATCTGGAAGAGATTCCTCATGACCTTCATGCACCCAATCTCAGCTGGTTGCTAAACTGGGTGGTATTGTGTGTTTTTCTTTTTTTCAAATATTAGTACAATTGTTGTTCAAGAAGAAAACCATATGCTTATAGATTTCTATCTAGATAAGTTAAATTCCTTCAATCTCAGTCTTTTTGTGTTATATGCAAAAATATTTTTAAAAATTTTATTAGTAATTTACATAGACAATTTTTGCTTCATAATAATGGATATCATTTAATCATAAGTCAGATAGAGATCGCCTCCCAAGGAAGAACCTTACTTTTTCTCCTAAGATCATCTTGATGCATGTTTCCAGTGCCTTATGTAATTCAGCTTTCTTCACTCAGTTTGAAGATCACACAAGAAAAAAATCCAAGCAACTCAGAAGTTAGCCAGACATCATCTAAATTTACTTTATCATGGCCCTTGTGGAGTCCATCACCTTCTATAAAAAATGACCTATCCAAGGATACACTCAAGTGCAGCAGAAAAATATTTTGAAATTTTGTAAAAAATTTTATATTCACTGCCATTCTTGCTGCATTATTTGCAGCAACATATTTTATAATCTCAGTAATTCTTATACTGCCACTGCTTCAATGAAAGGAAATAATGCATCCTAGGCCAGAGAAAACAATGTTCAATTTCTAGCTTCTAAAATAGGCCTTAAAAAAAAATAGGCCTTGTGTGCCCATTTCAGATCAATTGATGTGAAAGTTAAGTGCAGCAGAAAGATATGTGATATGATATAGAAAGCCCTAGTTTTGGGAGAGAGAGTAGAGCAAAAAGGAGTATGAATTAAGACCTAAGTCTGTGGCCTGCTCCCAGCTCACTTATCCTTATGGATTAAGCCCAAGCAGTTGGATTTTGAATGAAAATGAAGGAAGTGGAGGTAGAGAGGTAAGTACAAATTCCTTCTTCCTCTCTAAAGGGTGAAGACCCTTAAACTCACCTGAAACTTTTCAAAGATGGAACCACCAGAGTGGAACAAACTCGATAAATCAAAAATGGCAGCATGACTTGTTTCAGCTTATGACGTGACCCAGAAGTTAATTTATGTCACAGACAATACTACAGAACTAATAGGAGGATAGTGGGCTCAGAGAGTCCTATGGTTGCCATAGTTAGCAAAACTGTACTGTATATTTGAAATCTTAAAAGTTCTCATAACAAGAAAAAATGGTAACTGTGTGTGGTGATAGATATTAATCTATTATGGCAATCATTTCACAATAAGTAAAACTGGAAAAAAAGAGAGGGTTCTGTAGTTGGAGTGTTCTATGTTTAATCATTAATTGAATTATTATTTGTTATAATATTTTTCTGTTTTAGAGTTTTATCTGGCTCCTGTTTTTAAAAACAAAAATTCTAGTTCTCTGGTGAAATTCTCTAACTTATTCTTTATTTTCTTAAATGAAATAGTCACAATTATTTTAAAATCTTTGTTCAAAAACTTCAGGAAATGATTCTATGGGTCTGTGTCCACTGTCTGTTCCTTTATACTGATTTTTTGTACTGTTTTTAGGATGCCTCGGGATTTCTTAAATTTAATGCTGGACATTGTGGATGAAAATTTTAAAGGATTTGGATAATGCTATGTCTCTCCAACAAGGGTTAAATTTTCATTGATTAGGCAAAAAGTATCACTTTGATTCACTAAGGATTGGTTTTGAGCTTTGTTAGGGATAATCTATTTTAGTTTTGTGCTTTTTTTCTAAAACGTCATCCTTATTTCTAAGACATGCTTCCTCTGGATCTTCAACTAAAAGCCCAGTGTGTTTACAAGGTCTCTAATTTTGGCAGAGATGTAATTCCATGTAATTCCAGTAACTGTCTTCCATGCAACTATGAAATTATACGTTCACTTCCTTAGTATCTCAGCTGATGTTTTCTGCTGCTTCTTAGAGTATTATCCTGCACATGCACGGCTTAGAAATCAGCAGATATGCATGCAGATATTTGGATTCACCTCTCTCCTCTCTGAGATTTTGCATCTCAAAACCCAGTTATATGGACAGCTCTGAGTCTGACTGCTATCTCCTCAACTCGGTAATACTACCACTTCCTACTTGTGCTCTCTTCTCTAACACCACAAATGACCTCAGGCAAAAGCCAAGGTAAATGTAGAGCTAACTCATGAGCTTCCATATTTCAAAGATTGTAGCCACTCAAGTCAGGCCTACAATAGTTACTCTCCAATACCTTCAATAGCTATTTTATATACTCTGGGCAGCTTTAATTGTTGATTTTGGTGGGAGGGTTTGTCCTCCCTCCAATACAAGCTACTCAATCATAGACAGACCAAAAGTCTTGAAGTTATTTTAAAATCTGTATCTGATTATTGTAACACCTGGATCTCCTGTAGGTATGATTTTACTGCTTAGTTTTCTGCTAGTTTTCATTCATTTCGTCTCTCTTTTTGTCTGCCACACGATTGTGAATTGTTTACTACATACTGTATTGGTGAAATTATTTGTAGAAATAATGTGAGTCTAGGATGACATAGTTTTCTTTAAAGATGACTTTTCATTTTTTTCCCCTGGTAACTAAAGTCAAAGCACTTAACAGTGTCTGGCACATGGAAATAATAACTTTCATTATTTCATGTTTATCTGCCCCACCCAGATTAAGAATACTTCAGCTTTTATGTTCCCAACATCAGTACAAAGTTTGGTTTATAGTCAATGTTTTTTTTAAATATTTATTTATTCATGATAGACACAGACAGAGGCAGAGACACAGGAGGAGGGAGAAGCAGGCTCCACGCCAGGAGCCCGACACGGGACTCAATCCCGGGACCCCAGGATCGCGCCCCGGGCCAAAGGCAAGCACTAAACCTTTGAGCCACCCAGGGATCCCCTATAGTCAATGTTTAAAAAAAATTTGCTGAATTAATTTGCTTAAAGAGCTGAAAATAAGGTGAGACACATATATGAATCACACATGCATACACCAACACACAAAATCACAAATATTTTTATAGAGAGATAAACTTATATACAGTTTTTTAAAGTATGATATAGCATTTACCTTCAGAAAGGCTTGGCGTGATTTGCCTTGGAGCACTTTCTAGATTTTCAGACTCTGTTACTTGAGTTTCTAGAAAAAAAAAAGAAAAAACAGAAACCTCTTTTGGATACTTGTGGAAATTCATATTGCAGGTGCTTATGATTTCATTGTAATTATTCATCTTTTAATGAATTTGTATTATTCCCGGAAATGTGTCCATGAAGACATCCAACAGCACTGGCATTCTGCTTCTAGAATTCATCTAGATTACCTTCTGAATGACCGTTCATTCTCACTGCTCTTTTATATTGACTTTTCTGATCCTTTATCATCTGTTTCCCACTACCACCATCTGGGTAGAGCACCCAACTTGACCTTGGGAGACTTGAAAGGTCAGTACTTCTGTTATTGCATTGTGGCTCATATATTGGATATGTAGGCAAAAAGTGATCCCAACATCCCAACCTGCAAACCCAAGGGATAACCCCCCTTTGCTGTGTGCCTTCTCTCCCTTTTGCTCTACTTCACCCCGTTATTAGAAACCATGTTCAGAATGGACTTACCTAACAAAGACTGTCTGTGAGGTTTTCTTGGCAATACTGGTGATGGTATGGAGATGAGACCTGGAAAATGAGTAATACTCAGTATCACAGCAGTTTTTTCTTTAAACTGTGGAGACCACCATCTTTCAGTTTTAACATGCATAAGTCTTGGTACAGGGCTTGGCACTATTGCACGCGGACCTACCAGTTGTTGCTTAAAAGTATAGGTTTTATCCTTTGATGATATTAGATACTCAGAGCCAACTTTCTTGTGTTTGGGAGTAATAGCTTGAGAAGTGGTGCTTGAAGGTCCGGAGAGAATCAGAATGTCTTTGAACATGTCACCAAAATAAATATTTGTAATTTTTGATGCCGCTTCTTTTGATTTTCTTGAAATTTTCATTTGGCTTGTTTCTTTCCCAAAAATTCGACTTGAGGCTGAATGAGAGCTTGGAAAGAATATGGAACCAGTAGCAGTCTCTGGAATGTGCCAGGAGGCACTCTTCTTGGATTTCCTGGATATTGAAATAGTAGTCACTCTTTCTTGTATATAATGATCGAGAAAGAGATTTTGGATGTTGACAAGGGCTTGTGATTGATCTCCTGAAACAACATCAGGAAAACTAGTTTTCCTTCTTTGAATTAAAGTGGTTTCATCATGAGTGAACTTTACATGTTTTGGCTCAGTTTTACCAGTCTTGGCTAAACAAGAAAAAAAATTTTTTTGAAAAAGCACAATTAGTTCATATTTATCAAGGCATCGGGAACAAAACTATTAATGTCTTAGCATCCATAGCTTTTCTGTATTTACTCATCCTCTTTCACCTTCTAAAAATTTCTGTATATGGCTGTTCAGCTATCAGGACTTCTGTTTAGCTGACTGCGGTAAAGTGTGAGTGATCAGTTGGAGAACTGGAAAGACTATATTGTATTAAGAGATTTAGAAAGGGTAGGGAGCAACTCTTGGATGAAGAGAATTGATAGAAGAGTAGGCTAGTAAGGGAGTTTTCTGAGCAGTTGCTAATAAAACTGGATATACAGAAGCGCCAAAAGGCTTTGGATGAAGTTTTGTTATTCATCATTTATCATTATCTCTTCCTCATTTGAAACTTTTTTCAGCAAAGACTTACATTTCTTCTCAGTGCCAAATGTCAGACCAATGTCTGAACATGGTAACATCCTGATACTGGCTGCAAGGTACTAAAGTTCAGTTGGGTTGCAATGATAAATGTTCTATTCTCTCTTAGGTCCGAAAAATGCTCTGTGCCTGCATCTTAGATACCTCACTACACCATATATGCTCTCTCTTTCCCCTGTGACTGAATGTTACGTGACTTTTCCCCCATTGTCTCAATAAATGAGTACAATAAATGATGAGGACCTCTACATTCTAAGGGAGGGATAACAGCCTCATGAAGGCAAGGCTTGCAAAGAGATGGTCAAAGTAAATCCGACTCTCACCCTTTTGAGGTCTACATATAAGAGATGGCTAGAGACTGGCCTGAGTTCAGAGAGAGGCATTCTCCTGAATAGAGCTGTTGGAGTGCTCTGTGTTTCCCCAACTTTCCCTCCCTGTGGTGGGTGCAAGAGGATGATCTTCCCTCCACCTCAAATCATGTCAGGGGAGATCTCAGAGAACCATTCATAGAGAAGAGGAGTGTATGCCACAAGGAGAAAATAATCTCACTACTCCCCTACTCACGTCCCCCACTAATACTTCCAGAGTAGCAAAAACACAAAACACAAAAAACAAAAAAACCCTCTTAGGCCCTTCAGTGCGGTGTTTCGGTTGGAGCAAGGCAAGAGAATCCTTGAAACTACTTGATCTGCATCTCCTGGCATTTCAGGCGGTCCAGAGACTAATGCCTGGATTCTCACCTTCACTTCACTCTTTCTTTCCCACCCTTAGCCCCACCGACAGAGAAACAGAAACTACAGTGTAAGTTGGGAAAAAGAAGTAAAGAACCAAGTGTAAGAACTCATCATCCCCCTGTTCCCTTTGACTCATCTAACAATTAGCAGACCTAGTCTGACCTGGGAGAAAGGGCAGGGCTTGACTGCATGCTACATAAAAATAACAATTTGGGTTGAACTACTTGTTTAATGTCTAAAAATGAAACAAGGCTAATAGCTGAAAGTGATGAGAAAAGCCTTGGAAGAGCGAGATGTGTGCCTTGTGAGTTTGAAGGGCAGTAAGAGGAGAAGGAGAATTTTAGCTTCCTGTTTATATGGAACTAATAAAAACTGACTTGTTCAATAGCATGGTTACACCATTTTCACCTTTTTTTCTCTCTTCCATATTAAAACAAAATAACACAAGCAAAATCCTCAACAAACTCCAGAAATCCTTCCAACCCACCATCTCACCATGTTTATCCTTCTCTTCAATGGTAAACTAATTTACACTCAATTTGATGTGTTTCTCCACCCATCTCTGTTCTGTTTGTTGTGTCACTTTAATCTAACTTTTAATTAAATCAATGGACTTTATTTTTAGAACAGTTTCAGATATAAAAAAAAAAAAACTTGAGCAAGAGTATAGTTCCCGTACATTCCTTTCCCCTGCACACAGTTTTATCTATTATTAACATCTCGCATTAGTGTAGTACATTTATTACAATTGATGAACCAATGTTGAGAATTAAAGTTCATAGTTTACATTAGGGTTCGTTCTCTGCGTTGTACAGTTCCACAGATTTTGCCAAATGTGTGATGCCATGCATCCACTAGTACAATAACATAAAAACTAATTTCACCATCTTAAAATTCCCCTGTGCTTTAGCTATTCAACACTCTTCCTCTCCCTGAACAAACTTCTGGCAACCACTGATTTTTTTTTTACTGTAATATTGTTTTGCCTTTTGGATACTTGTGAAAATTCATGTTGAGGGTGCTATGGTTTCATTATAATTATTCATCTTTTAATGAATTTGTATTATTCATGGAAATGTACCCATGAAAGCATCCATCAGCATTGGCATTCTGCTTCTAGAGTTCATCTAGATTGCCTTCTGAATGATTAACTAGATAGATAGATAGATAGATAGATAGATAGATAGATAGATAGATAGTCAGGCAACCCTGGGTTTGTTTTTTATCTGCTGTAACAATTTGTCTTTAATTGGTATCCTTGGACCGTTCATTTTTAATGAATTATGGACATTGTTGGCTTAATATCTGACACATTTATAAAGTTTTCTATTCATTGCTATTGTTTTGCTGCTTGTTTTTTTCTTTTTTAAAAATTTCTCTTCCTGGGATGCCTGGGTGGCTCAGTGGTTGAGTGTCTGCCTTCGGCTCAGGTCATGATCCCGCGGTCCTGGGATTGAGTCCCTCATCGGGCTCCCCACAGGGAGCCTGCTTCTCCCTCTGCCTGTGTCTCTGCCTCTCTCTCTGTGTCTCTCATGAATAAATAAATAAAATCTTTAAAAAAATATTCCCTTCCTTTTCTTCTTTTTCTGATTTCAGTTGAGCATTTTATGATTCAGTTTCTCTCCTTCAGTTTCTCAGTTTCTCTCTTAGCATATCAATGATACTTCTCTTTAAAAAATTTTAAGTGGTTTCCCTGAAGTTTTCGAACTATATTCACAATTAATCTAAGTCTACTTTCTTTTATTATTTTTTAAAAAATATTTTATTTATTTATTCCTAAGAGAGAGAGAGAGAGAGAGAGAGAGGCAGAGACACAGGCAGAGGGAGAAGCAGGCTCCATGCAGGGAGCCCGACGTGGGACTCGATCCTGGGTCTCCAGGATCAGGCCCTGGGCTGAAGGCAGCGCAAAACTGCTGAGCCACCAGGGCTGCCCAACTTTCTTTTATTTTTAATTGGTATATACTTTATTGGTTGATATTAATACTTTAAATTCCAGCTATCTTGACCTGCAAAAAAAAAAAAGAAAACTTAAGTTTGATGTGCTCATTTAGAAAGGATATTTAATTTATAATAAAAAGTTTATTCTATTGTCCTTTCAAAGTTTCCTCTCACTTGCTTTTCAAACCATTATGACCTGGAACTTTCTCTCTCTACTACTAAAGCTGTTATGACAAAATAATTATTGATAATCTGGTTGTTAAACCTAACAGATACACATTTTTAGTTATGTTATTTGACATCTTTTTAGCACCTGACCCTTTAATTCACTCTCTTTTCCATGAAATTCACTCTTTTCTTGGCTATCATGAGAACACCATCATTTCTTCATTAATGCCACCTGGCCATTTATCTTTCTCTAGACAAATCCTTCTTTCTCAATTTACCATTTGGTATTCCCAGAGGTTCTAACGTTATCCCTCCTCTCACTTTAACTAATTTTCCATATACAATAATAATTGTATATGGAAAGTCTGGTCTGGAAGCCCTAAGCACCTCAGACTTACTATCTCTATACAAAACTCATCAACAGCTTAGATAGAGATATATATGATATCTAGTCACACAGATGTGTACACACACACATACACACACACACACACACACACACACACTGGAATCTTGGATTTCTCTTGTATTAGCTTCTGCTAGCTACTGTAACAAATTACCACAAACTTGATGGCTTAATACAACAGAAATGTATTCTCTCACACTTCTGGAGGCCAGAAACCAAAATTGTACCACTGAACCAAAACTCAAGGTGTCAGCAGGGCCATATTTCCTCTGAACTCTCTTGCAGAGAATCCATTCCTTGCCTCTTCCAGCTTCTGGTGGCTGCCAGCACTCCATGGCTCGTGGCCACATCACACTTATCTTCAAGGCCAGCATCTTCCAATCTCTCTTTGCTCCATCTTCATATCACCTTTTCTCTCTGTGTAATCTCTCTCTGCCTCTCTCTTATAAGAATGTAAGTGATTGCATTTTGGGTTCACCTGTATAATCCAAAATAATCTTTCATCACAAGATCCTTAACTTGATCATATCTGTAACCCCACTTGAACATTTTCTTTCTTTTTTTCTTTTTCTTTTTTCTTTTTTGGCTGTATAAGATAACATTAACAGGTTCTAAAGATTAGGACATTGATAATTTCTGTGGGATTGTTTTTCAATCTGCCTATACTTCTGATTCCTCAGCCCTCACGTTTAACATACCCAATTAATCACCTCCAGACTATACTCAAATTATATATGTCAGTTCTAAAGCTTCTAACTCCCTACCTCTTCTCCCCTGCTCCACTCCCCTGTCCTTTTCTACCATGAAAATCAATAAAGAAGTGAGCTGTTGTTCTGATGGGCTCGTGTCCCATCTTCATTTGGTTTATGGTGGAGAAAAGGATTGAAAACTCAATAACCTCATGAAGTTCCACTGTTTCAGAGTAGAAAGATAAGACCTATTGATCGAATGACTTCCTAAAGCCATGTGTCATATTAGTGCTGGAGCTAAGACCAGGATTCAGATCCCTAGACTTCCACTCTAGGGCATTTTTTACTTTCCAGGTTGCTGCAAGTCAGTAAATAATGGCAGGCCACACGAGATGTAGTACAAGCAGTATAACATCTCACAACTACACAATGATTTTATAGTTTATGAAATGCTTTCACACAGGCTATTGCATTTTAAACCTCTTCTCTCATAGTTGAATGACACTTTTTAAAAACCCAGATTTCCCTTCTAATTTTCACAGCCAGCATCCTAGTTTACATCACTTTAGCTTCACCCTTGATTTTCCGATACATTTCATCAAGTCATCTGAATCTTCTCAGTAATGATTCAGATATCTTAGTTTGGTGAATAAAAATCTATGTGAATTGGGTCCACTTCACCTAACCTTGCTGGGTAGTAATTCATTAACTTCCGATGGAAACCTTCAAATACTCTAATTATTACTGACAATCACAAAGCCCAAACTCCCCATTTGTAATTTCGTTTCTTATCTTGATCACAGTGTGCAGAATACTTTTTCTTAGTAGCCAATCGAAATCATTTCCTTCTTTCAAAATCTTCCTCAAACCTTATGCAATCCATCTTTCTTGATATAGCCCACACTACTGTTCTCATTTAATACACATTTAACACATACCGTGTGCCAGCTGTACACACAGTGCTGACGGTGCAATCACACAGCACAAACCTTACTACCATCAAATATATCACAGTTTGGTATAGAAACTAGGCAGGTAACCAGTTACACCAGGTATGATGAGTGCTTAGTAGGAGTAAACACGGAATACTATGGGAGCATAAAGGAAAGTACTCTGTGTGAAGGGAGAAGAGGTGCTTAGGGAAATCCTCCCAACGAAGATACTATCTGTGTCTTCTCAATTCCAGACTTGCCTAGTTTTTGATGTTTCCCTCATGATTTTTTCTTTTTTCTAATGTATTAAATTTTTCCTTTTCCAATAGACTCTCCTCCGCCATCAAAAACTACACAGGTCTCCTCTATAAAACATATTTCATTCCACCCTTACTAATTCCTCAAGTCTTAGTTCAAGCCCTACTCCTGCCCCAGTCCTCTCTCACGTCTATGAACTACTACTGTCTGTACCACTAATTGGACATAAATTCTATGTTGCCTTACACTGTTATTTAAGGATTTTATTTTACGTGTATCTCGTGTTTAGAACTTGATTAAAGGTCTTAAAATGTCCTAAAAGGCAGGCGCCAAGTCATTCAAATCATTAATTCCCCATGGCATCTAGCGTCGTATGCACATTATAGATATTTCAGGGTTTAATTTCAGTGTTTGAATATTTATTTTTAGAAACAGTACTTGAGTCATTTTAAGTTAATGAATTCATTCAACAAGTATTTTGAACACTTACTGTATGCAAAGTACTCTACCAAGAACCTTTGTGAACACAGGATTAATAACAGTCAAGGTCATAGAAGCTCTGAGGTGCCAAAAGGCAGGAGAGCCCCCGTCCCCCCATCCCTCCTACCCTTTGCCCCAGACAAAGAATTTGTCAGCCCTGTACTCTGTACTCCCAGATAAACTTCAACCAAAAGATGAATGAAAAAAACTACAACAAAAGAACTGGTAGTGTGCATTAAATCCACATAACTGTGGGCATTACTCTTACAGAACAGGTGGTAAATGTAGAAATACAGAATGCCAAAGAAACGTAGAAAGGATATAACAAAAAGTTGAAAGGGGAAGTGGGATAGGAAATTGGAGGTGGCATGGGCGTGTTGAATACATCTTTAATAGCCATGAATCAAAGGTAATAATTTAACATTGTAAATCAAGTGACAGGCTAGGCATGTTTTAACAGTATAAATGTTGATACTAAGATAAGGAAATACATTATAAAATAACAAAGACAAGCAAATAAAATCAGGTGGTTGAGGAGATTGAAAAGGGGAAAGTAGAAATAATACTAATTTTATCATTGCTCTAAGTAAGGAGTCAATAAATACCACATACAGAAATAAAGGATTAAGGGTAGGATATAAAGTTTTAGTTCTTCAAGTGGAGATTTATTAATCTTCACTTCATAGCACTTATCACAGGGTAATTCTACATTTACTTATATGATTATTTGATCCAACCAGAGGATAACCAAAGAAAAGGATGGATAAGGTCTCTTTTGCCTACTATTACACCCCCGCCCCCCATTCCTACCACTGGGCTCAGAAATATGGTCAATTCTTGTTTTCCATGACAGTTCTGTTCTATAAAAATCTGTGAGCGCTGAAATTATCCAATACTGTGCCATGGCTTCTAGGAAAAATTGGAAACTAATAGGGTTCGTTTCCTCTAAGCCTTTGGTCTCAACAGAATCAGCAACCAATCAATACATAATCTTTTATATGTATTTCTATTTAAAGACACTTTTATATCATTGATTCATTAATACTGAACAAACAGCCAACAGCACTGTAACTCATGCCTGAAGGAAGCTTAACCAACACATATGTTCTCGTCTGTAAGTCACAGCACAGTCTTCTGCTGCTTGGGAACACCAGACAGCCCTTGAGCACTGTTTTAGACAGCAGAAACACCAACGAAAAGCACAAACATTTTTAAAATGTGGCACTGAGAAAAAAGAATGAAGACAGACGGAGCAAAGGGCTGTTGTTTACAGGATGAGAGCTGAAACAAGAAGGCAGCGCACATCCCTCCCTGGCCATCAGCTGGGAATCTGGGTCTTTGCCGCCCAGAACATATGCACCCACTAATGACCGAGAGTCACCATGTGTAAGACTCTCCTCCTGACAGTCTCATCTATTATAAAAAAGGGAGAAAGAACTCTCTCTAGGGCTCTGAAGTGTTGTTTCTGATCTATCCTTGGGTTAGAAAGACAAAGTTCAGCACAAGGTACCGCTTTGGGGGTTAGAAATCATTTGAGCAGTTAGGTAAACCTGCACCTATAGGATCCATAGACAATGAGGATCAACTGTACCTGTAGAACTGAATCGGAGGTTAGCACCCCCAACAAACATTTGTAACATTACTGGTTATTAGCGAGGGTCTTTTTCACGATTGTGATTCTGAACTGTGCAAGTTGAGAAATTCCTATGAAAAATAAATAAGCTTAATAACACATCCGATTAATTACACATACCTGTAGGGACTTTCTTCTTACTTAAAGGCAGTTTAGGGAGTTTGGGAGGTAAAGGTCTTCGAAGTAGTTGTGGGTGGTTTTGCATTTTAATTGACAGCAAGCGCTCTTTTTCACAGCTATTGGCTAAGTGAGAATTGAAAACGTTTTGAGTGTGTTTGGATTATTGCGGGAAAATCATTCATTTGAATCTAGATTACATCTTAGTGAAAATCTTTCTGTGCTAATACTGTACTGAGTCCAAGCAGAATTCCTATAAAAGAGAGGATAAGGGGGAAAAAATTATTTAAAACTTCTAGAAAGAAGCTAGATAAAATTCAGGTTCTTAACACAGAATTTTAAAATACATATACGATTACCAATCAGGATCATCCTAAAATTTCCCACGTTAGCAAAACGTTCAGTCGGCTACTGTCTCATCATCTAGTAAATACTGATTTCCCAGAACAGTAGAAATAACACTCTTTTTTTTTTCTCTTCCTTCAAAATGTGATCATTTTACATATTTGGGAAAAGAATGATAGCCTCTCGAGACCCACAATATCTAAGTATTCACAAGTAAGTTGTTTTCTTTCTGTAATAATGACTTGTTTTAAAGTTCAACCACGACTAGTTGGGTTACACTATTTAATCAAAAAATAAGATGATCTTTAATATAATGAGATTTTCCAGGATCTCTGTTCCAATTAGGACTATTTAGAAGTGATTCCAGAAGATGGAACACCCCCCCCCCAAAAAAAAACTATGCTCAGGGCAGCATCAAAGTGCCCAGCACACCACTATTCGGCGGACAGTCCAGAAGGAATGCTCTGGCCTCGCATAGATGCTTGGGGCCGTTTTATTCCCCCAAAGATAACTTTGCACACAAGCGCTCAAGGTGTGGTCCCTCCCTGTTCGTCCACTAGACGCTGGCAATTTTCCTCCCGAAGTATCGGAGATCGGCTGGAATCCTACACTAGTCCTTAAGGCGATCACTGCTTCTCAGAATAACTGGCTTTTCCTCTTTTCATCGTGTCCTCGGAATTTAGGCAGCGAGGTGAATATAAAGGTCAAGGGAGGTTGCGGGCCTTCCCGCAGGGTGCTGTCCGCAGAGTAAGCACCTAGGTTACCCCGGTCCCCTGGCGGCGCGCGGCCAGAGGCGGAGGAGACCGGCCCAGAGCAACCGGCAGCCGGTGACGCTGCGCCGCCCGCGGGCCTGGCCCGCGCTCAGGGGAGGGCGGGGCGGGGCGGGCGGGGCCTGCGCTCGAGGGAGGGCGGGGCCGAGCGGGGTGGGCGGGGCCGAGCAGGGGGGCGGGGCCGGTGCTCGAGGGGCGACCAGGGGCGGCGGGGCCGGGCGGGACAGAGCGGGGTGGGCGGGGCCTATGCTCGAGGGGAGACTAGGGGAGGCGGGGCCGAGCGGGGGAGGGCGGGGCCGGGCGGGTGGGCGGGGCCTATGCTCGAGGGGAGACTAGGGGAGGCGGGGCCGAGCGGGGTGGGCGGGGCCGAGCAGGGGGGCGGGGCCGGTGCTTGAGGGGCGACCAGGGGCGGCGGGGCCGGGCGGGACAGAGCGGGGTGGGCGGGGCCTACGCTCGAGGGGAGACTAGGGGAGGCGGGGCCGAGCGGGGTGGGCGGGGCCGAGCGGGGTGGGCGGGGCCGAGCAGGGGGGCGGGGCCGGTGCTTGAGGGGCGACCAGGGGCGGCGGGGCCGGGCGGGACAGAGCGGGGTGGGCGGGGGCTACGCTCGAGGGGAGACTAGGGGAGGCGGGGCCGAGCGGGGGAGGGCGGGGCCGGGCGGGTGGGCGGGGCCTATGCTCGAGGGGAGACTAGGGGAGGCGGGGCCGAGCGGGGTGGGCGGGGCCTACGCTCGAGGGGAGACTAGGGGAGGCGGGGCCGGCGCTCGAGGGGAGGCCGACGGGCGTGGCAAGAGTTCGAGGGGAGAGGGGACGGTGGAGCCGGCGCTCGAGGGAGGGCGGGGCCGGGAGCCGGGGTGGGGTGGCCAAGCCCGGGCGTAGCAGGCGCTCGAGGGGAGATCAGGGGAGGGCGAGGCCGGCGCTCGAGAGTGGGCGGGGCCGGCGCTCGGGGGAGGGCGGGGCCGGGCCGGTGGGCGGGGCCTGCGCTGGAAGAGAGCACGGGGAGGGCGGGGCCGGGCGGGGCGCGTGCGCGCGGAGGGTCGGCGGGCGCGCGCATCCCGGGCCCGGCCTGGCGGCGGAGTCGTGCTGCGGGGCGAGGCTGCGGGCGGCGGGGCTGGAGGAGAGGTCCGCGCCGCGCGCCGCTGCTGTACGGATCCCCGTGGTGACAATCGTTATTCCTATTCTCCTTCTTGGTGACGAGGACCCCTGTTACCTGCTTACGCCTCTGGATGACAGGACGTCCTAGCTGGGGTCCGGGCTGGCGTCCGTTCAGGCTGCACCTGGGCGCAGCGGGGTCCCGTGGCTGAGTCTGCCGAGCCCCCCGAGAGGCCGGGCTTGTGTTTCCTTTCTCTTCCTTTAGTGCAGACTGTTTTTGTCTCTCTGGCCCTTCCTTCCAGGTTCCTGGGTGGGGAGAACCTGGGGGGGCACCCGGACGTGCAGGGCGCAGGCGGGCTTGGAGGGAAGCCCGTGGTTTGGGCGATCGCTGGTCTGCGTGCAGGTGTCGGTGCACCTGTGGGTCCGCGCTCGGTGCATCGTCGGTTTGCACGGAGGTGCGTGCTTCTCGGAAGGCTTGAGGGGGCAGAGTGCGAGGCGGAGACCCCAGCAGCTCGGTGGGTAAAGCCCAGCTCAGAAGGGGGAGCAGATGGAGCTTCCTCCCGGTCTAGCTTTTTTCTTAAGTACAAGTGTAGGAACTTTAGTAACAGGTGTTGGGAGAGGAGAGTCTCCTGCATAAATCTAGCTTTGGGGATCTTTTAAGCCTTCAAGCCTAACCAAGCCTTCCCTTTCTTACCCCTTAGGAGCATGCATGCATTTTAAAAACAGTCCATGAAAAAAAGTGGGAAAGTATGAGTGTTGCATCAGACTCTGGGAAATATGCACCTTGGTTTTTTTTTTTTTTTTTTTTTTTTTTTGAGCATAATTAGCACGTGGTTTCTTTTTCCTTGTAGATCATTGTGTCCCAGTGAGACTGTGGCGGCTGCCAGGAGGTTGGTTATTCCACTTTGCCCTGCGTCTACTCCATAGGTTGATTAGCCTCTCAGAAAGACCAGAAAGTTGACAGCAATAGGCGGATCCGGTTGCTAGGTTTTGTCTCAAATAATATTCGTTGTGAATTTTTTTTTGTAAGTCTGAAAAAAAACCGTTCATGATTTTAGGCGTAAAATGCATATCTCACATACATAAATCTGCATTCCGATGTTTAAATTGAGTCCGGTGCCTGTGCTCCTAAAAGTTGTTGGAACCACTAGAGCCACTGAAATTCAGTTTTACTGACCAATGCCTGGCCTTTAAAATGTTCACTTAGGATTGCATGGTCACAGGCAAGGCCATGTGCTCATCAATAGTTTTTTTTTTTTTTAAATGCTTTGTCACAAATGGAGTCAGACACCAGGCTTCAGTCCCTGCAGATTTTTTTCTGGCAAGTCCTAGGCTGAACCCTGGGCTGTTTAACATGGACATGATGTACAAATGCAGGCTGGATTTAGAAAGCCCAGATTGCATTCAATTTAGATTTTTTTACGATTATTATTTATTAATTTTTTTACTATTTTTATTAATTTTTTACTATTTACTATTTTATTTTACTATTTATTAATTTTTTTACTACCTCAATTTTTTTTCCTTTTAAAAAAAATCGTGACCCTTTAAGTACTGCAGCTCCATCTTTGATTTTAAGGGTCTTTCTTACCTATGACGCGTCAGCCTATTTGTCCCATTAGCTTTGCAGTTTGGCAGCACCATGTGAGGAAGCTTGCGGAAGGGAACCACCACCCTTTCTCACTCTTTTAGCAGATTGTATTAAGGAGGCCCAGGTAGTGGTGAGCCAAGGTCATATATATCTTGTGTTTCTGTGCTTTTTTTTTTTTTAATGTTGCTAAACTGAGATAAAAGCTTATGCAAAAGCAACCCTAGGCACCCCGCAGGTAATGCTATTGATTTTCCTAATGCGTGGGGGAATACATGGGGGAACCTCAGATTCGCCTCTGCTGCAAAGGTGTAGAGACTGTTACTAGAAATCTTTACTATTTTCCAATATCCCTCTCTCCTTTATTTTCCTTTTAAGCATAACAGGTGTACTGAGCAGTTTAATCAGTGTAGATTCAATCGAACATTTTACTGTATAGAAATAACTGCAGTAATCTGTATCCTTATGCTTATAATTAGATTTTTAGAAGTCCTTTTTTAAAATGAAGAGTTGTTTTTGAGTGCACAGTGGTTAAACTACTGAGTGCCCACAGTAACCCAGGGTACCGAAATACTTTCGAGAAAGAGACATTTTCTTGGTCTGAGTTTATCTATTCAGTTATATATACAGTACTGGGGAATGTCTTTACTCTTCACCAGTCATGTGGCTTAAATGTATATACATCTATTTCGTGTGTTTTCATTTTGCTGCATAGAGAACAGTTTTATATTTTCTTAAATGTAAATAAAGATGTTTTGAAGCTGCTTTTCTTTTTACCTCTCATATCTGAAAATTTCATCTCTGTTCTTAACTATTTTAATTATTTCTGGCCAGATACTTAGTTGTTTCTTTTTGTCTTTCAGGATGATAGTTATTTCCTTTATTTGAAGTAGAGATTGATCCTAAGAGTCTCTTAAAAAAAAAAAAATTAGAGGTGCCTGGGTGGCCCAGTCGGTTAAGTGTCTCCCTTCGGCTCGGGTCATGATCACGGAGTCCTGGGATCAAGACCCTACATCTGCATCGGGCTCCCTGTTCAGTGGGAAGTCTGCTTGTGCCCCTCCCCCATCTTCTTGTGCTTGCACGCGCTCTCGCTCTCTCTCTCTCTCTCAAATAAATAAAAATAAAATATTTTTTAAAATAAAAATTTAAAAAATCATTACTAAAGAAATGATTTAAAAATCATTAATAAGAAACTATCACACAACTTGAATCATAGAATTAAAAAAAAAAAATCCTAAATGTAATGAAAGGATAGTGTCTGTTTCTAAAAGCATATTCATGAATTCACTCATTTATTCCAGAATGATTTGTTGGAAACCTGCTATGCATAAAGTACTTTGTAGGTGCCAAACTTTAAACTTTATTAAAACTTAAAATGGTGTGAGGATTTATAATTTTAGACATTGAAATTAAATTTTAAATCATTTGCAAAGGCTTTATCTATAATTATATCTACTTGAGGTTTTTAAAATTTTTAAACTTTTTTTTTTATTATGTTGTTTGGGTAGAATAGTGTTATTTATTCACACTACCCCCAATACTTGGAAACAATTGTGTATTTGCTTCAGTGATGGTTTTAGACTGTCCGCACCCAGCAGATAGTAGATATCTGTGTATATATTCTGTGACTATGTCCTTCACCAAAAAAAGGTAAATAATATTTGTTTCCTTAACGTTAGGTTGACTGAGCAACATTGCCTTTGGTGCTGTGGATGACGGAAATGTCAGGAAATGTCAATGTCGGTTACTTATTCTGAGGGAGGCACTGTTCTAAGCCTTGGTTTTGTTTTATCTTCTCTACAATTATCATGCTAATTGAACATTCTAGAACCTGCGTCAAATTTCCACCAAAGGCAGCAGAACACAGCTCAGCTCAGCTCAGCGGGGTTCAAATCCCTGGCTGCCCCTTCTTAGTTCTCTGCCCTTGGACCAGCTGCTGACTTCTCTAAGCCCCTGTGGTTTCCTCACCTGTGAAATTGGGGTAAAGTGGGACCTAACTCCAGGTATTAGGATCTAAGGCAATCATCTGCGTCTAGAATTTAATTTGGTAATGCACACAGACGAGGCCTCATTAGAGGCTAATTGTTAGAAGACAAATGGCCCAGCTGTCCTGGCTGCATTGTCCCTGCTTTCTGTGATAATAGTTGATGATCTATTATCTTTTTTTAAATTTTTATTTATTTATTCATGAGAGACACAGAGAGGCAGAAGGAGAAGCAGGCTCCATGCAGGGAGCCCGACGTGGGACTTGGTCCTGGGACTCCAGGATCACACCCTGGGCTGAAGGCAGGCGCTAAACCGCTGAGCCACCCAGGGATCCCCGATGATCTACTGTCATCAACAATGTCATCAACAAATGCTGTGTGAATCCTGGGCATTTGTTCATAAAATAGCACACCTAGTTTGCTACTGTCCCCCTCAAGGCAGAGAAGGAAGCCTGCAGCTCAGATTGTAAAACAGGTGCATGCTCTAGCCAGGTCCTACGGTCTGTTGCAGAGCCTGATACACACACACACCCCCACCCCGGGCTGCAGAGGAACTGCTGGGACCCGAAGGGTCCGAGTGAGTGATGTAAGCGAGGAGACCGTGATTCGTCCTCCACGTGAGTCAGGTCTGCGAGCTCCGCCAGCATTGATTGCACTGGACCGAGTCCATGGTGGGTCTGGCCGGGTGACCCAAGGATGAAAGCCGCCTTGTGCTCAGCACCCGCCGGGCCAGCTGGCTGGAGAGCCTGGCAAAGGTGGAAAAGGCACAAGGGCTGCAATGCGCCCCTCCTCCCAATGGTAGAGGGCAGAGCGTTCTGGAAGCGCCTAATCCTTCCCAGGCGCTTTCTCCTGTGCACGTTCATCTCCTGAGTCCTTGCAACCGGCGGGGATTTAGTCCTAAGCGTGTAAGGTGGGTGCGCTGCACGCCCTGTGTGTAGTCTCCCAAGAAGACCTGTAGCCTTCGGAGCAAAGGTGAGCTGCAATGCTCGGTGATGCCACGCTTCCTTCCGAGGCGCGGCAGCGGTGACCTGCAGCAGCCGATGCAGTCAGTGGCCTTGCCCTCCAAACCGCATCGTTCTGCTCTCTGCTCACGCCCCGGACTAAGCGTGTGTGCTTTATTCTTAAGTGTCACGGGGCTAAACGGGTGTGCGTGTGGGGACCAGGGGAGGGGAGAGTGCGGTGGGTGCATCCCCTTCCCTGTGTAGATGAGGAGCTCGCACACCCTACAGCACAGCTGGATGCGGTGGCCTCAGCGTCACACATGGGATTAGCGTGCTCTTGACAGCCCTTGGGGATCCACGACAATCAGAGCCCCCCACCTTTGTGTTTTGATGTCAGAGACTTGATGAGGGTCGAAATGAGGAAGTTCCAGACATGGGTTCAAATCCCTGGCTGCCCCTTCTTAGCTCCTCCTCGGCCTGTCCCAGGTCATGGCCTGCCTTGGTGGCACGGGGACAGTTGCTTCATTTCTTCCGTCGGTGGTGCCAGGTGTAGTGATACCCTCCAAGGGAACGAGGCACGCGGTGTGCGGCTCTGTTTGTGAGCTACGGGCAAGACAGGTTGTGGTCCTTTACTCTTCCCTCCCCTGCAGATCCAGGCAGGACACCGACACTTTGATCTGTTTGACGTATTAACATGGCTCTGCGTAAGGCTTGCTTTAAAGAAGCTTGTTTTTTCTTTTTTTCTTTTTTTCTTTTTTTTAAGATTGTATTTATTTGTTCAGGAGAGACACAAAGAGAGGGGCAGAGACCTAGGCAGAGACATAGAGACATGGGCAGAGGGAGAAGCAGGCTCCCCCCGGGGAGCCTCTTGCAGGGCTCAATCCTGGGAACCCAGGATCGTGACCTGAGCCCAAGGCAGATGCTCAGCGGCCACCCGGGTGCCCCTAAAGAAAAAGTTCTTAACTACAAGCAATTTGCATGCAAACCACCAAACAAGCTGAGACAGCCTGTGCTCCTGCTTCTCGTTGGATGGTGCCTTGCTCTAAGCCATGGAAACTTGCACGCCGTTGCTGGTGGGGGTCCCTTCCTTGTGCTCAGGACCCCCATGCACCCCTTCACTTACCAACCTACCCAGAATCAGACCCATAAGAAGGTCCCTCGGGTCACCACTCCTTTTGGCAGAAGCTAAGGAAACTGGAACATTCCCTTCTTCCTTGACCCCCATTTCCCGAACCCGGAGTCGTGGCATTAAAAAAGGATTGCTTCCAGTGGATTTGTCACTTGGTGTATCACTTTGCCCAAGTGATCCTGCTTGGGAGGAGAAAGGGCATCTCATCCTGCACCCTCAGTCTGGTTATTCTAAGTACGTAGCCGTGGGACACGTGGTGTCCCCAGTGGTGAAGAGATGGCACGAGTGGGGTCAGTGAGGAGCCGAAGTGATGGGCCGCAGTGGCTGCAGGTGGATCCTGGTTTGCCACCGTTTGCTTAGCAGAGATTATGGGGTTAGGAACCAGAAAGGCCGGTTTTGCTAATCTACTGTAAAATGAGCCTCTGCGATGAATTGGAGCAGTGTGCTTTTCAGATCCACACCTGAGGCCTAGACTTGGCCCTGAGTGTTTCCTAATACGTATCATTCTTAAGGCACCTCACTTACGGGTCCTTATTCTTATTCTTATTCTTATTCTATACGGGTCCTCATTTTGGAAATGAAGTGTTTTCCATAAGGCGAAGACGTGTTGGAGCCTCAAATGCTGTCAGGACGTCGTACAGTTAGTGGACGTGTGGATTTTAAGAGGCCAGACTTTTCCATGAGTTGTTGACATGGGCTGGCTGGAGGATACGGGAAGGGCTCTTGCTGAAATGGGAGGAAGGCCTGTACCTCCCCAGACCTCTCGCGAATGACCTCTGTCCCTTTGAAACATCCGCACAAAGACAAACAGACACCTTTCTCGTAAGAACAAGTAAGGGAACCATAGCACACACGTAGGGGCAATGGGCAAAATGGTAGCCCTTGGACGGCCAAGCACCACGTGGCTGGCTCAGCCCCCCGCCATCGCTCAGTCCTGGGCTCGCAACCGGGCAAAGGTAACTCTTGGCCCTGCCAAGTCAGTCTGCCTGGCACACAGTGGGACAGGGAGGCACCTGACCCCAAAAGGGGAGGCCGGTGCCTCCCATACCAACAAGATACCTCTGCATGCCCCCTGGGGTTGGGTGGGAATGGGAAGTGAGGCCACCCTGGGCCTCAGGAACCTGAGGGACGAGCCGGAGGCCTCCAGGGGTGTCAGGAGGTCCAGGTGCAGCGTACTCAGGCCCCCAAGGCTGGAGAAGGGCAGCAGTGGTTCAGCATCCCCGTCATGGGCGACTTGTGGCCAAGAGGCCAGGAGCATCCACTGTGTCAGAGGACTCAGGCCCAGCAAGGCCACCAAGGGGCAGAGGGCAGGAGTAGGGCAAGGGGAGGACGGGAGTGTCAGGGGCAGGGAGGAGAAGGATGGGCCCATTCCCAAGAATGTCTGTCCCTCGGCAGCCTGGGCTGGCTGAGGTCCCCCAGGACAGCACGGGGTCCCTAGATCCATCTGGCAGGCACCTTTCTTCCAGGTGCCACATAGCACTCATCTGAAATACAAGGGACCAACACTGGGTAGAGTCATGGTCAAGCACAGGAAGTTGGTACCAGGTCACAGAGCCCTAATGAGAAATAGGATCAAGATCCTGTCTCCATTCATGAATTTCCATTCATGAGCAGTCATTGATCAATAACCGTTAGGTGTGGCTAAATAATTATTGAATATCTGGACGTTTCCCACATGGACCAGTCTTGGAGTAAAAATGCCTATAAATATATTTGACTTTTGAGTACTAGACTAATTTTATTTGCTATTTAATAATATCTAGGGACGTCTGGGTGGTTCAGTGGTTGAGCATCTGCCTTCGGCTCAGGTCTTGACCCTAGCTAGGGTCCTGGGATCGAGTCCCACTTCAGGCTCCCTGCATGGAGCCTGCTTCTCCCTCTGCCTGTGTCTCTGCCTCTCTCTCTCTGTGTCTCTCAGGAATAAATAAATAAAATCTTAAAAAAATAATATCTGTTAAGCTTGGTGTTAACACTGAGTTTGGTTTTTCCATAATCGAATGTAAAAAAAAAAAAGTTTGCTTTA
Organism: Canis lupus dingo; assembly: GCF_003254725.2. Taxonomy (NCBI): domain Eukaryota; kingdom Metazoa; phylum Chordata; class Mammalia; order Carnivora; family Canidae; genus Canis; species Canis lupus. Next base: position 4,936,154 of record NC_064264.1, read on the forward strand.
TGGATTTCGATCAGCTTTTCCTTCAACTTCCTTATTTTTAATTGAGGATTTTAATATCAAAGTAATTAATATTTATTGGAAAAAGTAATAGAAAAGTATAGAAAGTAAATGTCTTTTCTTTTTCTTTTTTTAAAGATCTATTTATTCATTCATGAGAGAGAGGCAGACACAGGCAGAGGGAGAAGCAAGCTCCTTGCAGGGAGCCCAATGCGGGATCCAGTCCTGGATCCCAGGATCTCACCCTGAGCTGAAGGCAGATGCTCAACTGCTGAGCCACTCAGGCATCCCAGTAAATGTCTTTCCTATCTTCTCCCCAAACCACTATATTTATCATATAATGCAATTACTATATAATTAATTAATATATAATATATAATAAATATTTACAAATTCACATATTAAATCATTTATAATATATAATTATATATAATTTTTAAGTAACGAGATTACATTGTCCATATTATTTGGTGACTTAGTTTTTTTCATTTATTTTATCTTAGACATCCTATGGGACCTTATTTATAGACCCACTTTATCTTTCCAATCCAGCCTTTGACCGTACAGGCTCAGAACCTTGCATTTTCAATTTGCCCGAGTATTTTTAAGAAATACTGAATTAGGGGTCTGAAACTAATACATGTGTGTTGTAGGAAAATCAATTATACATATAAACAAAAAACCCAAAAATTCCCTGCAATCCTTTTCATAAAGGCATAACAATTGTCAATATGTTGATATAACATATTTATTTTTTAAAAAATTATATACATACAAATATACATATGTACACATATATGTATTTTAATTTAAAAATAATGTTTCATTGCTACTTCATAACCTTATTGTTTCTTTCAAAAATATGAGAACTTTTTTCCATGTGACGTAAGCTTTTTATTTTATTTATTTTATGATCTTTCTAAAAGGTTTATTTATTTGAGACAAAGAGATCATGAGTCGGGCCTGGGGGAGGGCAGAGGGAGAGGGAGAGAAACAAACAGCCTCCCCAGTGAGTGTGCGGAGCCAGACACGGGGCTTGATCCCGAGACCCCGAGATCCTGACCTGAGCTGAGCTACCCAGGCACCCCTGGCATAAGCATTTTAAAGCTTTTTGATAAAATATCCCCTATTTGTCTTCTAGAAATCCTGGTTTAAGGTCCACCTGCTGTGCGTGTTTATTTCCCTCCATGGGAGCTAATTTGTCCTGAGAATTAATCACTTTTTAATCTTAGTTATTCTTACAGGTAGAAAATAACATCTTATTTTAATTTGTGTTTGATTATTAATGAGTTTAAACATCTTATTTCTCTGTTTATTACCAAGTATAATCTATTATAAATAACTTAACCTAGTCTCTTGCTTATTTTTACATTGTAGTGTTTATTGTTCCGTCCTAATGATTTTTAAGGGATTTTTGTATATTATGGACATCTACTATACCCAGTTTGCCTAACTTGGCTGTTTAAGATGAGAGGTCAAGTGGTTACATATTTGGGCCCTAAAGCCAAACAGACATGGTTTGAGTACAGGCCCCACCATTTACGAGCTGTATGAATTTTGGTCAAATTACTCGACCCTTTAAGCCTTAATAGCTACATCTGTAAAATTGGGACAGTATAGCACCTACCCCATAAAGAGCTGTGAAAATTAAACAAGAATGTCCTCGAAGTGCTTTAACACGGAGCCTGGAGTAAATGCTCAGGAAATGTCAACTTTTTATTTTTTTCTCAACAGCAATTCAGAACCTAATAGTATAAAGGAAATGTCACACCATGACCATTATTATTATAATTGTATGTAACAGGGACTTTGTTGCTAAATTACACTAAAATGGGACTTGTGCTCTTAAAAAAATACATCCATATACAGGTACCTTATATATCCATACGTATATGGTACGAACAGTCATAAAACACATATTTATACGTGTATTGTGTGCATGCCTACATAGGTGTATTATATGAACAGTCACAAAGTTATTTTATACGTGAGCACGTGTAGTTGAATTGGTTAGAAATCGATGCTAGGAATCCCAGTTTAGGTGGCTGCCAGTGCGGAGGTGGACAGCCTCCTACCCATCCCAAATAGAGATGTCAGATGAAATACGTAGCTGAGATGATGGACAGAAAGGGAAATCCTGGTGTTGGAAAGAAAAATAACTCACTGCAGGGAAGTCAGCTGAGGGTGAAGCCATGGTGGTTCCACAGAGGTATTCGATTTGGACATGGGCTTTCAGGGGCGAGGCATTGGGGTTGTACCGTCTACCTGGGAAGTGGGAGAGAGCTCTCTAGTCTGCAGCAGGCAGAGAACTGAAACAAAACACCCTGCATAATATTGAAACCAGAAAATCCACATCCTGGCCAGGAAAGTAGAAGGAGCAAGGGAGCTCGCTGGGCCCCCTTTCAGAAGAGCACTAATCTCTCTCATGGGGGCTCCACCCTCATGACCCAATCACCTCCCAAAGGCCCCATCTCCCAATATCATCACTCCGGGCTCTAGATTTGCACATACAGCTTATATTTCAGAAGACTGTTTTCAGGTACACTTGTCTGTAGGTCAAGAGGGACAGGATTTGATTTAAGCATTTTCCAGAGGAACACAGAAGGATTTCCACAAAAGACCGGGATAAATTAATCAGTGATTAAAATCGGGGCTGTTTTTCTCCTTTGAGATCATCAAGCATCCTCTTCTATAATTGATTGTCTTGGTCTACATTGAAAATCTGCTGAAGCAGTTAAGCTTTCTCTTCGATGATATTGGCAACGGTTTTAGGTTATACCTTAGCTAAGGTACTGACTCGATAGACCAAAATATTAAATCAGTTCTCCACCTACTCGGTACCTGCGCCGGTGGAGATGAGCAGGGTGGGAGAAAAGCCATGCAGAATGCTTGTATTTTGAGTTCACGACCACCTAATTATTCATTACAAAGGGGAATAAGACTGTAGCTTCACAGTGGAGGACCGTGGTGGACATCAGGTGCTCCGTGATATGATGCATCAAAAAGGACCTGTCGCTTATGAGGTATTACTGCCCAAAAATACAAATCTGGTTTATTTGTTTTTTTAAAAAAGATTTTAAAATTTATTTATTCATGAGAGACAGAGAGAGAGAGAGGCAGAGACACAGGCAGAGGGAGAAGCAGGCTCGATGCAGGGAGCCCAACGTGGGACTTGGTCCTGGGACTCCAGGATCACGCCCTGGGCTGAAGGCAGGCCCCAAACTGCTGAGCCACCCAGGGATCCCCAAAGGAATTCATACTTTAAAAAAAATTATTTTAATTTATTTATTGAGAGACACAGAGAGAGGCAGACACACAGGCAGAAGGAGGAGCAGGCCCCATGCAGGGAGCCCGATGTGGGACTCCAGGACCACAATCTGAGCCAAAGGCAGATGCTCAACCACTGAGTCCCCCAGGTGTCCCTAGACCTGATTTAAAGGGTGAGGAGACAGACAAGCCCAAACAAGGGATGGGACATTCTATGACTAACTTTTTCCAAAGTGTTGAGGTGTTGAAAGACAGAGGAAGTATCCCGGGTTCAGGAGATGAAGGGGACATCACACCTAAATGGAATATGGGATCGTGGATGGGTTCTTAGTCCGGAAAAAGAACATTAATAGGACAATATGCTAAATTTGAAAAATGTCTGTAGTTTAGTTAATAGTGGTGGATCAATGCTAACTTCCTGTTGTTGCCACTTGTACTGTGGTTGTATTAGATGTTAACATCCAGGATCCTGAGATCATGACCTGAGCTGAAGGCAGCTCATGATCAACTGACCCACCAGGCACAGTTTTTCCCTCTCTCTCTGGTAGGAAATTCCAGAATCATAGAAACTTACTGTTATTTCTCCCATTTTAAAAATGACACATGAGGGGCACCTGGGTGGCCCAGTCGGTTAAGTGTCTGACTCTTGGTTTTGGTTCAGGTCATGAGTTCAGGGTCCTGAGATCCAGCCCCATGTCAGGGTCCATGCTCAGCGCAGAGGCTGCTTGTCCCTCTCCCTCTGTGCTCTCTCGCTCTCTCGCTCTCATAAATAAATAAAATCTTTAAAAAAGATTTTTTTTTTGAGCCAGCTCCCTTGAGCCAGCTTCCACTACATTTCTTTTCTTCCTTTGTAATAAATCTCTTGAAATTTATCGTCGCCGTCTCCAGTTTCTTCCCTCCCATTCTTTTGAGGAAGGAGTCCAGCGGGACTTTGGCCCCACCTCTGCCCCAAACTGTCCTTACGTGGTTACTGATGGCCTCTGTGCTTCAGTGGTCAGTTCTCTACCCTTATCTTAGGACTAGCAGCAGCGTTTCAGGGACTGATCCCTCTTCCCAGCTTGCGATCTCTTGACTAGGCCTCTAGGTCATCCCAGGCACCTGCTTTATTTCCTATCCCTCTGAGAGTTCCTTCTTAGTACAACCTGCTGGACCCTCTTCATTTGCCTACCCAGGTATGTTGGAGTGCCTCAAAGCTCAGAGCTTGGATCTCTTCTCTCCTTTCTCCGTATTGGTTCTCTGGGTGGTCTCATCCAATCGCACGGCTTTAAAAACCATCCGCATGCTGCTGACCTCAAACCTAACCCTACAGCGTGGGCCTCCAGACACGGCAGGCCACTGACCCCCTGAAATCTCCTAACTGGGTCCCTAACAGGGCTAAAACGGAGCTCGTACAATTCACCTTCCACCCTCCACCCACCCCAGGCTGCTCCTGTCCAGTCTTTCCACACTGGTTAATGCAGACTTCCCATGGCTCAGGCTATTGACTCTTCACTTTTTCATGTGCCGCAAAGAATCTGTCAGCAAATACTGTCAAAACACACCCAGAATCAGATGACTTCTTGTCATCTCCACTGCTAAGACCTTAGTCCAAGCCACCCTGTCTCTCAGAGATTATTGCAACAGCCTCCCCCTGGTCTTACTGCCCCCAGCTTTCTCTCCTTTGGTTTAATCAGGAGATTTCCTCCCCTGCAGTGATTTCTTAGACCACTTAGGATAGGAGTCGACCCCCCATGAGATCAGGCCCTTCTGACCTCATCTGCTGCTACTTTACCTCTCCATCTCTGTCTCATCACATTGGCCTTGCAAACGGCAGGTGCACCTTCCCCTCAGGACCTTTGCCCTTGTTCCTTCTGCCTTGAATCTTAGCCCAGAATCTGTAGGGCTTACTCTGCTTCCACTCCTCACCCTCAGCACCCACTTCTTTCATGTTTCAACTCAAATGTCCCTTTCTCAGTAAGACGTTGCCCGATGGCCTGATTGAGAATTTCAAGCCCATATCGCCCTTCTCTGCCTAAAGGACTCACACATACTATGCACACACACACTTCTGTTCCCCCTCCGTGGTTTCATTTTTTTTCTTCCTAAGACTTATCACTTTCTAATATATTGTACACTTTGTTATCTTGTATATTGTCTGCATCTCCTGGGTAGGATGTGCTCTACAACAGGTCAGGAACTTTTGTCTGATTCATGCACGACTGTATCTCGCATGCCTCTGATTATACCTGACACATGGTAAGTGCTCAATAAGTATTTGTTGAAGAATGAATGGATGGATGCATGAAGCATGAACCTGCACTAGAACTTCAGATTTTAGTGCAATAATAGGCTTTGAACCAATGGAATGGTCCTGGGCCTTGCAACAACTTTTGGCAGCAATTTTCCAGGGTATATTAATTACTCAGATTCCCAGGCTTCTTCAGATTAATGTTAGGCATCCAGTATTTACCACATCAAAGATTGTCCCCTTGTCTCCAGCTGATTACAATGCCAACAGCGATGCTAAGGTAGGTCACGTTCATGTCAACACCTTGCATGATTCATTACCAACCTTTCAGTATCATTTTTACTGTCAAGCCATTTATCCCGTATGTACAGTAATAGTCATTATTTTCTCACCACTATTAGGTCTTTTTTTTTTCTTTTACTATTAGGTCTTTTAATTGTCTCTCTTTTCACTTCCATTATCACCGTGTGCCTCCCCATCAGGTTGTTTCAACATTCTTGAGTCCTTTGCGCTGGTTATATAATGTTTATTAAGGTTAATACTGTTTGTTTATCAATCTGCCATGGATTCCATATTTCTGTACAAACACACCAAACCTGCCTTAGACCAGAGATTATAAGTTAGTGACAATTTTTTAATTCATTGACAATATTTTTATTTTTAAAGATTTTATTTATTTATTCATGAGAGACACAGAGAGAGAGAGAGAGGCAGAGACACAGGCAGAAGGAGAAGCAGGCTCCATGCCGGGAGCCTGATGTGGGACTCAATCCTGGGTCTCCAGGATCATGCTCTGAGCCTAAGGCAGATGCTCAACCACTGAGCCATCCAGGTGTCCTGACAATATTTTTTAAATCAGATGATTTCACATAAAAATCCAGATTTCTGGTTTTTCTTGAGCCATCCAGTTGGCATTCCTTCTGCTACTACCTATGGACAAGACTTCTATTTTCTAGCATGTGTCCATATCTGCTACTCATACTCAGCCCATGTCACGCAGGTTAGTTACCCACCTGGTCCCCGTAGGTGTTTGAGATTGACTCAAACCACAGGCATGGAAATGACTTAGACATGAAAACAACCCTGTGTGCCCATTACTGCCACCTACGAGGGTGGGCAGAGTTGACATCCTTATTCTCAAGCTTTGTTTTCCTGAATATATTCATTAGCTTCAGTAAATCTACTACCAACAGCAATTTTGGAGAGTTCACCCTTCACTCATTCTGGGGCTTGTTTGTTTGTTTTTTTTTAACTATTATTCTTAATTTAAAAATATATTTTTTGTTTATCTTTCATTTATGCTTCATTTCTCTTGAGTTAAACAGGAAAGGAAAAGGGGAGAGGAGATGAGATAACGAAGGATCCTTCTCCTTCCCATGTTCTCATTCTTCTGATTGGAGTTTGTCAGAGACTAAGCGGCCTTTGAAGGCCGAACCCCTCACAGTGTAGACAGCTGATACAGCCCACTGGAGAGGTAGCCGGAACCACCCAATTACTCAGGTTAAAACGTGGGACCACTTGAGCACATATCTGTCACATTTTCTGGCTACTATATAATTCATCTAAAAGAAGACCTCCGTCTGCTGGTTAGCAAGTGCTCAGCCTACATCTGTAAAAAGTTCGTAGCCAAAGGACAATAAGAAAAGCAAGTTAATTAAATGTCACTGAGGTTCAATCCTGTTTACCTTGGATAGGAAGCAAGAAAGGCAGGATGCAAATTGTCAGGAGTTAGGCTATGAACTCAATAGGAACTGAGAATGGTCTGTTTTATCCACCGCTGTATTCTCAACGTCTTCCAAAAAGCAGGATGAAAGAGGAAAATAGTGGATTAATTTGGACATTGTGATTGTTGCAGGCAGAAACAAGTTTTGAGATTTTTTGGGGGGGGCACTTCCAGGGTCTCACCGATGGAAGCAGATCTTACACATTGTTGTAAATGGAAATGTACTATTCATATCTCTGTTTGGTCCAAGAGACTTCATTTTGAGCCATTTCCTTTCCCTGAATAGGATTCTTCTCAAAATGGTTGGAACCTAAAGTGCATATGCCTTCTCCTTTATTGATACTTAACCTTTACTGGGACAGAAAAACAAGAATAAAATATGGTCCTTTATTATCTAATATGGCCTAAAATAATCTGAAATCTAATATCATTTAAGTATATTCCATTACATGCTGAAAAATTGATCAAATTGGCCTTTCTTCTTTCTTTCCCCTCGTGATGTTAGAGGTCAGTCCTTGAACTGCTCGTTTGCTTCTAACTACTTCCTCCTGGAGAGTTGACCGTGACTCATAGTTTTAATGATCTCTGATGAAGCTCAGATCTGTCTTTGGCCTTGACCTCGCCCCACAGCTCCATCACATAGCTTGCCTTTTGCACTGGTGCGCTCTCCTGAGCATTTGCAGTGTTGCCTGTATGTCATTGTGATCCTGTGGATTTGCTCCTTGTCTTCCTAAAATTCTGCCTAGAACATCCCTCTTCCCTGAATTCCTTAGCTGCTTGACCCCAAAGTCATCCTTGACTCATTTTTCCCGTTCATCCTCTGCACATAGGCTCAGAAACAGTCTTGTGTGTGTCTCTTGCGTCTGCCAGGCTGGCAGCTGTTGCCTCAAACCTTCCTGGTAGCCATGGCCTCCTAAGCCTTCTCCTTCTTTCTGGTCGCTGCCCGCCCCATTCCATTTGTCTGCCACCAGACTACTCTGATAGAGCCTATTCCATGGTCTTACTGTCTACTGCATACGTTTCCTGTGATTCTCTGTACCTTTGTTTTGTGTCTTATGCACAATAAACTCTTCCTACAACATAGTAAATACTTGCTTCATAAAGGGGTGACTGAAATAAGGAAACTGTGTCATATGAATTCACCGAAGAGACGCTGGCTGTGTTTTGGCCGACTATGCAGAGAATTAGCAGCTGATTCATATTTCTATTTAAGGAATGAAGAACTTGACCAGAAAGATTTTCATATTGCAGCTGCAGAGACACAGTAAAAACAAAAACTTTTCCTGTGGGCCTCAGTTTCCTTACCTTAAAATGGAATAAATACCCACTTACATCAAGGGGTGGCTGGAAGTGTTACATGCGATGTGTTAAGGCCCTCAGCATAGGGCACGGGTAGGTGCCAAAGAAATCCCAGGTGAATTGTCATCCAAAAAGATTGATTGAATCAATGGATGAAACTGACTTGACATATTTAGGTATTTTATATAGATCACAACTTGTAAATTCAGATTCCACTAGAATTTGGCACTAGCTAGGACCATCGTGTTAGCTGTGTTAGTCTATTTACTCGTTTACTCTTCAGAGTAGCCCTGTGACATGACATAGGTGGTATTGTCTCCAGTTTACACGTAAGTTCAGCCGAGTAAAGGGGAAATGCCTGGCTCAAGGTCGGTGACATACTCGGGGATCAGGGTTTGTCTCTAAAATTTTGAGTTTCAGGTGTTTTGCTTTTCCTGTGCACCGTGCTCCTCAAATATTTTTCTTATTACCTTTTTCATTTTTGTTTATTTTTGCATTGTTCAAAGGCTCATGACTTCCCAGTCTAATACTTGACTCACACACTCTTTTTCTGTTATTATTTTTATATGCTTATTTTAAAAACTTTGTATATGTGTTCTTGGGGGCTTGGAAGCAGGTCAAACACGATCTCAGCAGCAGCAGCAGATCTGTTTACAAAAGCAGCAGCAGATCTGTTTACAAAAGGAAATATTGCCTTTCCAGCAGGAAGCTGAAGGTAAGTGGTATACATTCATTTTAGCCTGCATTTCCTTTAATGACTCTGTTAATGCCAGTGAATATCTAGGGAGTTGTTACAAACTAATGTTATGCAAATTCTCTACTTTTGAAGTGGTCATAGCTTGCACTATTTGCTAGATTCAACTTTTTAATACTTAAAAATATTGCAGGGATAACATTTTTATGCACTTGATATTTTATGAAAATAAAATTTGCAACTAGGAACAGCCCTCTTCCTTTTATACTCTACCTGGCAGTGATAGCCATAATTAGCTTTCGTTGCGCTGTGATCAGGAAGGGGTAGTAAACTCAACATTAAACAGATGTAAAATCAGCTTTTTTATGGCAGCTGTATATGTAAATTCTCCGGAAGACCCCTCATGCTTCGTGAATTTTAGATACATACTTGAAATTTCTAATTACTTTTGTAATTAGAAAGGCTTAACTTTTAAATCCCACATTGTTTATGGAATCAATTTGCCTTCTCAACTAATCAAATATTTATTGAATTTGTACTATTAGCAATGAATTGCATGAAGTGCTAGGAGAGGGTGCAGTTCCTATACCCCAAAAGCTGACATTTCAGTTGGGTGCAGGCGCATCACATTCCCACACTGTTTGCATATGCTAGTCCATCTGTCTGTAATGTCCTTCATTGCACTTTCCTCTGCTTTGCCTGGCCAGCCTCTACACATTTTTGGAGACTCAGCTGTACATCTACTAAGAGGCCTTCCTGCCTGCAGCCCCACCTCCACATCACTGGTACCCTGGGGCATCTCTCACACAGTGTTTATTGCACGGCATTATAATTGTTAGGATGTTTAGTAACCATCCAGATTGTGAAATCCTCGAGTGTATGAGAGGACTCTTCTGGTTTTGTTTTCCAAGGGCCTGGCACATAGTATGGTTCTAGTAATAGCCTGATGAATGAATAAAAATGCTACAAACACATACAGACATGTAGACATAGAGATTAGTGGACAAAGAAAGGTAGCATGCAATAAATGTCAAGAATGACTTACAGACCATACTATAGGTGTCAGAAGAAGAATGAAAAATAAACTGGTTGTCAAGGAAGGATCCCTGAGCAGGGCCTGCCTTGTGGACATGTGACCCATGCCACACAGGGCTTTCTGCTCTGAAGGGCTCCATACTTGGCTCTTGGTTCTCTTGTCAGCATCTAAAAGTTCTTAATCATTTTTGAACATGGAGCCCCACGTTTTCATTTTTCCCTAGGGCCCACAAATTACGTAGCCAGTCTTGTTCTTGGTTCTCAGAGAATGATTCCAATTTATAAAATGGGGAGCGGACGAGCAGGCAGGGAGAGAGCTCATATCTGATAGACATTTGAGATATGTGCCAGGCTTGTCCCACGGTTAACAGACCAGCTCAAGAGCACCAGAGGGCATATGCTGTTAGTATGAAGCTAGAAAAATGGACTGAGGCAGCATTTGCACGTTATCCTAGAAGTGATGAGTAATCTCAGGTGATTAATGAGCAGGAGAATGAGAGGAGGAATGTGTAGCTTGATGAAGAGGAGTATGGTGGGGATGTGCAGGATGTATTAAGGAGCACTGAGAAGGTGCTTGGATAGCTCAGTCGGTTAAGCATCAGACTCTTGGTTTCAGCTCAGTTCATGATCTCAGGGTCATGAGATGCGGTTGCACCTTGGGCTCTGCACTCAGCAAAGAGTCTGCTTAAGATTCCCTCTCTCCCTCTGCCTCTCTCTCCCATTCTCATGCACTCTCTCTCTTAAAAAAAAAAAAAAAAAAGGAGCAGTGAGGTAGGAAGTAGTGAATCAGGAAGCTGACCCAAAGTGCAGGGGTATGGTAGTAAGGGTTTAAATAAGGTGGTAGAGGCCCAGAAAGCAGAAAATTGGGAAAGACTATCAGAGAAAAATAGATGCAACCTTGGCCACATGTAAGAAGAAGGGAAAAAGTCAGAGTCAAAAAGGGCTCTGGACTCTCCTGGGTCAGTGATGCACTCCTGGCTGACCTAAGGAAGTGAAGGATGGGGTGCCCAGCAGCTTATTTGTCAGAGGAAGAATGAGTTCAGTTTTAGATGTTTCAGTGCTACCGGGATTTCAATATAGAGTTGCTCATTTTGCAATTATGTATTAATAATTATTCCTGGAGAAGAGAGTTTGAAAAAGGAAAGGAGGGCTAACAGCATCAAATGTTGCCTATTTAGGACATTAACACTAAGTAAAATCTGTTAGATCACAGTTTTATTAATTTATTTTTATTTTATTATTTTATGTTTTTTTTTTATTTTATGTTTTTAATTTAAATTCAATTTGCCAACACGTAGTGTAACACCCAGTGCTCATCCCATCACGTGCCCTCCTTAGTGCCTGTCACTCAGTCACTCCATCCCCCCATCCTCCTCCCTTTCTGCAGCCCTTTGTTTATTTCCCAGAGTTAGGAGTCTCTTATGGCTTGTCTTCCTCTCTAATTGTTCCCCACTCAGTTTCCCCAATTTTAGAACAGGGATGAGATGAGCAGCCCAGTAAAGACAGTGTGGGAGTTAAGAAATGGGGTCATCCTTGACTGTATTTTTCTCCTCTATTCAATCTCTTTCTTCCTCTGAATTCAATCAGCTCCCTTTTGTCCTTTCTGCTTACCAGGTTACCAGGCATCCCTGGAATCTGCCCACCTCTCTTTGTCCCACTACTGCTTATCCTCACGTTTCAGGGAGCTGAAGGCCAAGGCCTCTGGAGTGGTCTGATCTTTATCCTTTCTACCCCTGCTCCTTCTCATTGGAGGTGAGGAGTTTTCCTAAAATATCGGTCTGATTACGTCCCTTTCTGTTAGGACACTGTGATGGATTGTGTCCTCCCAAAAAGATATGGAAGTCCTAAATCCCGGTGCTTGTGAATGTGACCTTATTTAGATATTGGGTATTTGTGGATGATGACACTAAGATGAGATCAGAAGGGTGAGTCCTAATCCAATATGACTGTCTCCTTATAAAAAGGGGAAATTTGATACCACAAAGATCTGGGTGATGCCTTTGTGAGAAAAGATTGCCAGTAAACCACCCGAAAGTAGGAGAGACATGGGACAGATGTCCCTCACAGCCCTCAGGAGGAACCAACTGTACTGGCACCTTGATTTCAGACTTTTAGAACCATGAGACAATAAATATCTATTATATAAACCACCCAGCTCATGGTTTGTACTCTGTTATAGCTGCCCTAGGAAACTAGTACAGGTTTTGTTTGTTTTTTGTTTTGTTTTTTTTTTTCTTAGTACAGGTTTTAAAATAACTCCCCATTGCTTTCAGAGTTGAAGACCAAACTTCCTAACACGGCTTAAAAGACCTACCATGATCTGGTCTCTGCTGGATTCTCCAGGCTTTTCTCTTTCTTCGCTCCCAGCCCTGATTCCTTATCTTCTTGTGCTCTTGCAGGAGTACTTTGGTACCACTCAGGATCTAGATGGACCTTGCTTTCTCTCACCTGTGGTCTTTAGCACATGCCATTCCCTTGTGGTCAAAGTACATTTCTGCCTTTTCTTTCCATTTCCTCCTACCAGTCAGCTGAGTCCTCTTCATTTTATTCAATGAACATTTTTGAAATGTCAGAGTGTTTAAAAGCTAATAGAACAGGCACAGCCCTTGGCCTCATGGGCTTCCCAGCCTAGTGGGAGAGCCCATATCGAATGAGGTAATAGTCGACAAGAGATGTGGGCAGAATGTTGGAGGCCATCAAACAGATGGATTCTGGAAAGCACTTTAGCACACACAACAGAGCTGGACCCTCAAGCCTGTAATGGGAGACGCCAACAAGAAGCAATTCAAACCATACTGTGGATTCAGCAAAGCACAGAATTGTGAAGTATCACATACCTTTGAAGGTCATTGTGCAAGATGGAGCTGGAAACCAGGAGGACTGGGAGAAAGCTTATACAAGGAGCAGTAAGACAGGCCTCACCTCATCCTACCCCTTACCTTGCTATCCAGAAAAAAAAAAAGGAAAATTCAAAGAAAAAGAGCCTTTGGCTATTAAAAAGAAGAAAGGAGGTAGAGGAGGAGGTGGAGAGGAAGGCGAAGAAGAAATAAAATGTTCAATGGAAATTTGAAGAAAATTTGAAATACCTCCCTGACAGTAGACTAGAAAGGCCAAGAGATCGAAAATCGAAGGACAAAAGATAAAAATAAGAGCTGAGGTAGCCTAATGTCCAAATAAATCTAATCTCAAGGGAAGAGAACACAGAAAGCAGAGGAAAGGAAATGAGGGAGAGAGAGAACTTCCCAGAACTGGAATATTTGAATTTCTGCATTAAGCAATCGCAGAGTCTGAAGTGCACAGTGGATGAAAACATCCCTAGTCTAAGGCATATCATAAAACTTCAGAAATGTCAGGCATTAAAAAAAAAAATCTTAAGTATTTTCAGAAAGGAAAAAAAAGGGCACACAAGGGGCCTTAAGTGTGGATGGTATCAGACATTGGTACAATTCCTTCAGAATTTTGAGAGAGAGAATGATTTCCAGGGTGGACTTTCAAGAAAAAGGCTAGATTGTACATGTTTTCAGATGTAAAACATCTCAAGAAATTTATGTCCCACGCAGTCTTTCTCAGGAATGTCCTTAGAGGAGGATGTCCTTATTAAAATAAGGAAGTAGATCAAGAAGATGGAAGGTGTGTGGTATAGAAACAGGAGATCCGACCCAGAGCTAGAAGAAGGGGATTCCCAGTATGATGACAGAGGGAAGCTTCTCAATGGCAGCTGGGCAGAAAGAACCTTAGAAGGCACCTCTCCAAGAAGGATCAAAAGAGAAACAAATTCATCTTCGGATTTTTCAAATTTTATCTTAGCTCTGTTGGAGAGTTTGGTAGGAGTTAGTGATATTTAAATAGAAACCTAGCAAATGAAGAAAAAGATACAAAAGGGAAATATAAACATTGTGCTCCACGCAACTCAGCTATGAATATTTATGTAGTCATTATGAAAACAGAATGATGATTTCACAAAAGTGTTATAATCTGTTTTACAGGATGATGGGAGAGCTAGTGTGTACACCCTGGGGGAGTGGGGGGCAAATCTTCATCTCCCAAGTAAGACACACACACACACACACACACACACACACACACACACACAATCAGAGTCTGAACAATCCAGACACAGCATAAGCATAGCATCTTAGAAATCTGGAGTAGCAGAAGGAATAGCTCAAACTGTTGAAAATAATTGTTTTGGGGGAATAGGAATTGGTGGTAAAGAAGATGTATGACAGGAGACTGGTGTTTCCTCATAAGCCCTGAGGTGACATTTGACTTCTAAAGCCATGTATGGTTGGCCCTTGAGCAACATGGGTTTGAACCGCATGGGTCTACTTACATAGAGATTTTTAAAAATAGAGTACAGTACTGTAACCATGTTTTCTCAGTCTTAGGATTTTCTTAATAACATTCTCTTTTCTCTAGCTTACTTTATTGTAAGAATACAGTATACAATACATATACCACATAATGAGCTGTTTATGTTATCAGGAAGGCTTACTAATTAAGTAGGCTATTAGCCGTTACTTTTTGGGTAAATCAAAAGTTATACATGGATCTTCAACAGTGTGAGAGGTCAGTGCTCCTGACCCCAGGGTGTTCAAGTATTGCTTTGATTAAAATATTAAAGAAAGCATATGTCTACACAAAAACCTGTATGCAGATGTTCAAGGCAACATTATTCTTATATATCAAAAAAGTGGAAACAACCCTCGAATGTCTGTCAACTAATGAGTAGATAAAGAAAATCTGGTATTTCCATAGGCTGGAATATTCTTTTTCTATAGAAAGGAATAAGTACTGATACATGTTATAACATAGATGAGCCCTGACAAGATTCTGCTAAGTAGAAGATAGGCACTAAAGACCACATCATATGATTCTATTTATATGAAATGTTCAAAACAGGCAAATCTAGAGACAAAAAAATAAGTGGCTGGGGGTTTGAGAAGTGAGGATAAATGGGGAATAACTGCTGATGGGTCCATGTAGGGTTTCTTCCTGGGGTGATGAAAATGTTCTAGAATTGTATAGTATGATGGTTGCCCAACCCTGTTAGTATACTAAAACCCACAATTTCAATTATAAAAGGTGCATTTTATCATTGGTCATATCTCAACAAAGCCATTATTTAACATTGAAGAGGGATTGAGTTACCAGGGGACAGAGTTGGAAGACAAAATCTTTGCCATATAACTTAGTACATCTTTTATATTTTAAGCCATGTTAAATATATTACTAATCATGAAATTAAAATCTTTAAAATTTAAATGAAGAATATCTAAAACATGATAAAAGAGAATAAAACAACCGACACTCATGTATACAACACTTTTTTTTTTAACTTTTTGTTTTTGCCCAACCTGAACATTTTGCTATGGATGTATTTGAATTCTCCTGTCCACCCTCCTCGATCTCATTGCCCCACTAACTTGCCGTAACTATGCTCTTCAATTGGCATTTATAATTCCTTAGACATATTTTTGTTATAAATACACACACACACATCTATAAATCACACTATAATAGTTGTTTAAAGTGCGTACAAATGTTCGTATTACCCTGCAACATTTGCCTCTCCTCCAAGCTTATATTTGTAAGATGTGTTCTTGCTTAGGCCATCTAGTTCACTCATTATAACTGCTAGATACTATACTGAACAACAATTTATATGTTCACTCGGCCGCCTTTGTTTTTTTGTTAATAAGCAGAGGGACAATAAAGATGTCACTCATTCCCTATCTGAGCACCCGCACTGCTCCAAGAGCCAAGCATATGGCTGGGAAGAAAACCAGCACACATCTGCCCAAAGTTGAGCTTACCATTTTAGAGAAGACGATAAACTTAATGTTAAAATATTGCATGCTAGGAGGTGTTAACTCTGCAGAAAAACAGAGCAGAGAAAGGATGAGCGGAGATGGCCGGGAGCAGCAGAGTTGTAAATAGTTGGGAAATGGTTGGTAAGTGTTGTAAATGGTTGGGACAGGACCAGTCCCATGTTTCTGTGAGAACCCTGCATAGGAAAGCACTCCGGATTCTCACCTTTTTCACAACAACAAACCTAGGTTTACGGGTCAGCCGGGATGCCTCCGCTTCGGAATGTGGGTCAGCTAGATTTGGCCTGGACTGTGGGTTGGGTTTGGATTGGCCTCAAGCATCTCCTCATTCCCCTTGGGCATGGGTGTGTTTTCTTCAGGGTAAATGTCAGACACACGGGAGGCCGGGTCAGATCACCTAAGCATAGTCAAGACCTCTGTTTGTGTCTGGTCCGATGACACTCCAGGGCTCTCGTCCAAGCAAGTTACATGAAATAAGCCTGGGTAGGTTTACCCTACTCACCCTAACCTACTCTAGTGGGAGGGCCCGAAAAGTCTCACAGCAGAGATGGCCGTGTAGAATTCCATAGCAAAGATGTAGTGAAGAATTGGAAACGATTAAAAAAAAAAAAAAAAAAGAAGGAAATACAAAAATAATACCTAATTCATAGGGCCATTGTGAAGAATAAATGAAATCATGTATGTGCAGAGTTTAGTCCAGAGACTGGTATAAATATTAAAAGACTAGTTAACATTTCTATGTCACTTATTATATGCCAGGCACTGTACCATGTTCTCCACATCTATCAGCTTATGCTAACCCTCAAAATTTATACAATTTATACAATTGTATAAATCAGATGCCATTCTTATTCCCATTTTCTAAATAAGGAAACTGAGGCCAGAGAAATGAAGTGCTTTGCCCAAAGTCACGTGACTAGTAGAGCTGTAGAGCTGGGGTTTGGCACCAGACCAGTAGTCCACCGCCTTTGCTCTTGACCACGCCACCCTGCTCTTTCTGTGTGCCTCCCGGACCACCAGTCTGGGTTAGTGCTGTGTGTTCCCACTGGCACTTTGCTTGTCACCTCAGGGTTCTGAGTACGTCTTGCCTCTTCGCTTGTCTGTGTCCTTGACTACAGAGGGCATTCTAGAAAGGCAGAGATTGTGCCCATCTAATTGAGTTTCATTCCCTACCCATCAAAAATGGGGGCAATGGGGGCACCTGGGTGGCTCAGTGGTTGAGCATCTGCCTTTGGTTCAGGTCATGACCCCAGGATCCCAGGATCTAGTCTCACGTCGGGCTCCCTGCATGGAGCCTGCTTCTCCCTCTGCCTGTGTCTCTGCCTCTCTCTCTGTGTCTCTCAGGAATAAATAAATAAAACCTTAAAAAAAAATATGGTGACAATGGACGAAAGTGGAGGTGTTTTTCCCTTGTCCCGATCCCACAGTGCACGAAGGAGAAGTGAAAGGAGTATAAGAGATTAAAGACACACGAAAAACATGCAGTCATTGATGGAGCAAGGTATTTCGGGAAATATAAGATAAAAGGATTAGGATTAAAAGGAACAATTGGCCTTGAGGAAACAGAACACCTCTGCCTTTAAAGATGGAACGAGGAAGAAAAAAAAGGGAGGGCTGCAGCCCGGGTGGCTCAGTGGTTTAGCATCTGCCTTCAGCCCAGGGCGTGATCCTGAAGACCTGGGATCGAGTCCCATGTCGGGCTCCCTGCCTTGTGTCTCTGCCTCTCTCTCTCTCTCTCTCTCTCTCTCTCTCTCTCTCTCTCTCTCTCTGTGTGTGTCTCTATGAATAAATAAGCAAAATCTTAAAAAAAAAAAAAAAGATGGAACGAGGAGGAAAGGGTGGATCTTGTGAGTGTGTAGGAGGCCGGATGACTTGGATCATCTCAGTAAATAAGGGCCGAGAAAGGATGCAGGGAGACTGAGGCAAGAGGGGAGTTTGGAACAAGCATCTAACTTTGGGGGTCTGTGAGCTCCCTAATGTAATACCATGAACCCAGAAAGACCATCGCACACAAAGTTAGGCATCTAACTTCGGAGGGCGGGAGCCCCCAGGCTGGTCATCCCTGCTCTCAGGAACTGATGAAATCGAATAAAGATATCAGAGGTAGCGTGGAGGCCAAGCAGCTTGGATTGTCTGTGTGGCTCTCCTCAGCAGCCTCCAGGGTCAGGAGAGGGCCGGCTGGTGTGGACGCGGCCTTCTGAGCAGCCTGGGTTGGGGGGATGGCAAAGCACAGGCCGGGGAAGGCAGTGGAGGCTGGTGGGGGGGGGGCGTGGGGGAGGTGCTCCCTGGGTGCCAGCCATCAGAGGTGCACGGTCTGTGGAGAACAGAATGTTAGTAGGGCCGAAAGTCAGCTTCCTGCCCACCCCCAGATGCCCAAGCAGCCCCAACCACCGGTATCTGGGTAGAGCCCCCCCAGAGCAGGGGTTGTACCTACAGAGAGGCCCCCCGAGGCAGCTAAGGAGCTTCAGACATGGGGAGCAGGCCACGATGTGGGCGAGGTGCCCGTGGGGGGCCGAGGAGAGGCCAGAGCTGCTCTGGGGCCCCCGCAGAAGAAGCCTCTTCCACCCGGGCGGCACAGTGGCACTATCCAGTGGCTTTGATCTTCTAGAAGCATCCAGAATCGCCCTCCTGACGGCTCGCCTTCGCCCACACGAGTTCCACCGTCCTCCCGCGTCAGCTCTGCTCACACCCGCCCCTGCCTCCGTGTCCCACAGGCCCTGTCACCCCCTCCTGGCAGGTGGCATCGGTCCACGCACGAGTTGGCCTGCCCCGGAGCAGGGGGTGTACCTACAGAGAGGCCCCGGGAGGCTGGTCGAGCCAGTGCTCAAGTGTGTCTTACTGTCCCTCGCAGGTCCTCGGATCCCCGACGGCCGGGCGCCCGGAGACCCGGGATGCTGGTCCTCTCCTCCTCCCAGGTAAACACAAGGAGCCCCTGTCCCCTTCGTGGTATGTTACTGCTGGGTCTGTGGGCCCGTCGTCAGGCCAACCGGGGTGCGAGCCCGACCGGGGAGCTCCCGTGTCACAGGTTCTCATCCTCACACCGTCAGGACACCAGTGGCGGGTGGTGACTGTTCCCACCAGTGTGCAAACCCCCCACATTCGGCTCCTCTGTGGTGTGACCGCCCCTGTCCCAGTGATGCCCGGGTGGGGTTTCTTTGGGGGGTCCCAAAAGAACTTAGGCGCCTCTGCAAACCCCTCTGCCTAGCTACTACTCTGGCTACGCAGTGGAGACAACAGGGTCTGACTCACCCTCTCCGTCTTCCGTGGGAGTCACAAGACGCCTGAGAGTCCTCTGGAGGTGAGCCACTTCTAGAAAGGACGGAATCTCCACCACCTCTGGCCCGTGACTCCATCCACCCTCTCCTCCAACATGACCTCTGTGTGGCTCTGCCCAAGGAGCCCCCAGACCCCCACTGGCCAATGACGTAGATACATCAGAAATATCTTGGTTTAACATTTGAGGTCAGAGGCAGGCACTTTCTAGGGCAGAAATCAAAGAAGCACAAGGGCAGCTCCCCAACCATGGCACCCGCCTCACTGGGGGTTCCGGGCCCTTGCCACTACAGAAGCAGATAGAATGATCCAGCGTTGTCAACGTAGCATCAGGTCGAAGTGCAGCCATAGGCCCTGGTTCCTCAATAGCTGGCGGCTGGAGCCACACATGGTTTGGGGACAATCTGGAGACTATGCTTAAAGTCTAGTTAACATTACTGACCCATCTTCACAGCCCCCGTGGGGCCACGAGCCCTTGAGCACTTCCTTTCAAAAATGGGAATTTGTTGTCAGGACAAGCATCCAGGGTCTAGACCAGAGCTTGTGCAGAGCTGGGGTTTGTTCCCTTTGCTTATTTTATTTTATTTTATTTTATTTTATTTTATTTTATTTTATTTTAATTATTTTATTTTATTATTATTTTATTTATTCATGAGAGACAGAGAGAGAGAGAGAGAGAGACAGGCAGAGGGAGACGCAGGCTCCATGCAGGAGGCCCAACGTGGGACCCCATCCCAGGACCCCGGGGTCACACCCTGAGCTGAAGGCAGATGCTCAACTGCTGAGCCCCCCAGGCGTCCCCCCTTCTCTGATTTTATAAAACGGGCACTCCAAAACCCCAATGTAGCCTGCATGAGGGCGGTTACTGCCCATTTACCGGTAGCCGCGGCCCGCGTGCTCCACCTGGGCTCGGTATAGGAAGCACCTGAATAATTGAAATCTCTAATTGGGTTAAAGAGATCCTTAGCACATAGACGTTCTATAAATAAAAGAATGAGTGAATAATATAGTGGCTTTCCTTTGTGTAGACCCTTCCCCCTCAGGAGACCCCGTCGTGGTGTTGGCTCCAATGAGACCATTGTGCGGGGACACTGGGGACAGGTCTGGTTGGGTTTCGGGCCGGGGCGGGGCCTTCCCAAGGAAATCCCTGTTAGTCCGTGTCAGGTGCGTGTGCCAGCGTCCCCCTGGCCTGTGCACCAGCCCCCCTCCTCGTGCTTGGCCTCGCCGTCGGTGGCCAGAGGCTGGGCCTTGCATGTGCAGCCAGGGGGGCACGTGGGGAAGGGTGGCGGGCGACCTCGCCCTGCTATCTGAAATCAGGAAGGTTCCAGGAGCCCGGAGCCCGGGCGACACAGCTGGAGGAGGAAGGGAAGGAGACAGAAAAATGCTTTCTAAAGAGGAAGTGGTAAGGAGCTTCTGAATTTCAGCTTGACCTGTGCTGTCAGGTGATTCCTGTGGGGGAGGAGACACAAAAGAAAGAAAGAAAAGAAAAAAAAAAAAAGTTAGGTAAAATGTCCTTATAAAGACAAAATCTATTTCTTTCGTGGCTGATGATTTGTCATTCTAGTCACTTCCTGCCTTGTGACCGCACGGCCGGCGTTGACAGTTGTTCTGCAGATCCGAGAGGAGGGGGTTTCTGGTCACACGCCAGTACCACTGAGGACAGTTTTTCTACAAGGTGAGTTTTCCTGGTGTCCTTTGGTCACTTCTTGGGGCTTAGGATGTGTTTTGTTGGTTGGGCGCCTCTGGTTCTGTGGGTTGAGCCTTTCGGGGCGTCCGAGCACCTGTCACCCGAGCCCTGGGTGAGCCACGCTGCACCTACCCCCTGTGGCTGTCCAGAGTGGGACTCCTCAGTTCTCTGGGCGGCTTCCTCTCCGGTCACCCACAGTTATCACCCTCCACCCAGAACAATGATTCTTTTTTGTTGCTGTTGTCTTTTCCCTTTCAAACCGAACCGTGTTTTGATTTATTTCTCTTGCCTCAGTTCAGGGAGGTGATTTACTGTGATTTTATCTGCCTTAAAATGTTTTCAGGAAAGTGCATATTATTGATCATGTAGACTGTGCTGCTCATTGGCCTAGTGGGAGTAGTTTAATTTTAGCTCTGTGGTTCGGTTTTTCTAAAAAGTGTCTTTACGGTACCGGAGTGGATGTATTAACATCTTGAGTCATATGGTACTGAGTGTGTTCACTGGTTTTTTTTTTTTTTTTTTTTGGTGATTTTGGCACCAACGGTTTTTAACGGGTGTGTTTAATAACCACAAAGAATCCGAGGGACCTCTTCTTCATTTATTCTGGAAAAATGAAAGCAATTTGTGTTACTTAGTTGTACAGGTTTTTGCAGAATTGTCTGAACTAGCGGTTAGGCTTAGGACCAAACAGATGACCGTTCAAGTCTGGATGAAAGGCTTCTGTCTACAGGAGGAATTCTGATGGAGTTGATATAGGATATTTGCTCCAGAAGCTCTGTTGAAACGTAGACTTTGGATCTTGTAGCATCAACCTTCATTTAATTATCACTACTCAACAGCACTAAGACCCACCGACAGATGATAAACATAAAAAGCCATTTGGGCTGGATGGAGATGGATTAATTTATCAGGATGCTTATCAAACCCCCCCCTTTTTTTTTCTTATTCAGTGTAGCGGCTTTTAAAGTTCTAAAGTTATTTCCTCGGGACAAATTTGAAACCAAAAAAAAGTCAGCAATGGTGGTTTTGTTCGCCATATCTGAATTTTGAATTTACATAAATTGATCATAACTGGTTTCTCTTAAATAAAGGTTTTTCAAAGAACATCTGCACAGGTAAATTTGAAAAGAATTAGTGCATGTGCCTGTAAATGTGAATTTCTGAAAGTTGCAAAATGTGGCCATCGATACTGCTTCCCACACATCTTTCCTGAATGGTTTTAAACTAGCAAGAATGTGGAACTGGGGGAGGAGGACCTGAATCCCAGAAAAGAACCAATTTAAAACTGCTCTGTCTTATTTCCAGTAAAAATCAGTGAGAATAAAATAAGTTAAACTGTGAAGGTATGTCAGTCGGTATTTCCTGTACTTTGGGAGGAAATGCAACGGGCTATGAAAAAGTTAATTCAAAACAGAAAAAAAAAAAGTCTCTTGATTTAAATCAAGTTTAGACTGTTAATGTGTCCACGTGATATGTTATCAAATATCCATTTCTCTTCATTCTAGCTACCCCAGCCCCCCACCACCTCCCCCAGTAACATCAGGGGAAAATCTTCCGGGTCTTGCCCCCTCAACAAGACTTTTCATTAGCTATCTCAGGGATGCTTTTCTTGGTCACATTTTATTTTTTTTTAATATTTTATTTATTTATTCATGAGAGACACAGAGAAAGGCAGAGACACAGGCAGAGGGAGAAGCAGGCTCCCTGCAGGGAGCCCGATTGAGACTCGATCCCGGGACTCCAGGATCATGCCCTGGGCTGAAGGCAGGCGCTAAACCGCTGAGCCACCCGGGTGTCCTCTTGGTCACATTTTAAATTTTGTCTCCTTTAGTCTATAAAGGGGAGTATGCCTTGAAACAATCGGCAAATTGGGAAACAACGTATTTCAATATCATTTATATTTTTTTTTCTGATACCTTTGAAGAAGGGGAGCCCAACAATTCAAGTCTCATTCAAATATTACCTACTTAAAGAGGACAAGTAATAATAATAATATTATTATATCGTAATACTTATACATACTTACAATGTGCAGCCAACTCTTTAATGAATTATCTCACGTAATCCTCTTAACTGCCCTTAGACCTGAGGCGTGGGCTCACTGTGGAAAGAACTGGCCAAAGGTCACTGGGCTTTTGGGGGGTCGAGGGAGGGTAGAAAACCAGCTCCATGTTGCTTCTCTATAAGCAACTGTCTGTTCCAGATCCCTTCTTCCTCACCAGCATATTTTTCCCAGACGTAGGTCTTTAGAGGCTTTTGCTTCTGAAGCTGACTGAAGAGATCTTGGCACTCGTAATTTTAAGGGAGGGAGTGGGAGAAAGAAAGCAAGAAAGAAAGAGCAGAAAAAAATTTGCAATGAACCCAGAAGCATTTTTGTCTTTATAAGTAAGAAATATCATTGTGGGTTTCATATAATAATAGAATGAAGAAGTCTTCTCTTTTAATTAATGTATTATTTTACTAAAGAACTGTGTGCAGTACAGACTGGCCTCAACCACTTCCCCAACCTTGCTTCTTGTCACTTCCTTCTGCTCTGCCTCTCCGCCATCCTCTCTCGGCCACGTTCTGGGTGTACAAGACCACAGGCTGCCAGAAAGTTCCGTGTTCTTTCACCTCTTTTTGCTCCAACTCTTGCTCCAATTGCTTTCTTTGGTTGATGAAACGTACAGTCAATTTTCAAGGCTCACTTCAAGAAATGTGTCCCTTTTTGGGGTCTTCCTGACTGCCCCCCCCCATCTTCCTTGTCCCCGCTAACGGTTTCTTCTGTGTGTATCTGCTTTGATCTTAGAGTGAGCAAAGCAGTGATCATACTGTTTTAGTGTCAAGTCCTTGTTTGCTGGCAGCCTGAGCTCTTTTTCTAGCTCTGCTAGCGCATGGCATTGCGCGGTGACATCGATTGAATTGAAAATTTGTCACAAGTATTTTCTCTCGGCTCCTTAGATAGGCACCTAAGTCTCGTCTTTGACGTCACTTATTCACTTAATATTTACTGAATTCCCTCAGTGACTGCCGTGGAAGCAGCTACGGTAATCATGTAATATTTTACATTCAACCATGCTTCCTCTTTGCCAAAACGTGATTCTTCGTTTTAGCCTCAAAACACTAAATGGACATTGAGCTCAAGGTGTTTAAGAGGTTGTCCAATGATATAACAAACAGACAAAATTATAATCTTGTTGTTTTAGTCTAAAAACATGCTTTGAGATACAACTTCACTATCTTTATCAAAACTCTTGCCCCTGATAATGGGCTTCTTTGATGACAGAGAACCCAGGAACAGATATCATTAACTTTGGCTTAATTACTTTGGATTATTCTAGAAAGTTCTTCAGTCAACTTCTCCTTGTTACTTATGGAATAAAGGCCCTTTCTGTGTATAGGAGAGAGGGCAAACACAATTTTATATCGGTCTAGGTGAAATAAAATTAAAGAAATTGCTCACAAGATTATATATATATATTTTTTAATATTTTATTTATTTATTCATGAGAGACACAGAGAGAGAGAGGCAGAGACGCAGGCAGAGGGAGAAGCAGGCTCCATGCAGGGAGCCCACATGGGACTCGACCCTGGGTCTTCAGGATCATGCCCTGGGCCGAACACAGGCGGCAAATCACTGAGCCATCCAGGGATCCCTCACAAGATTATATTAACGAAGAGTCACAATTTATAGAATAAGATTGTGAAGGCATTGGTCTTAATGACTAACAGCAGATTTTATAGCAAAGTGACATTATTTATTTAGTCTAATGGTCTCTAGGATTTTTTTATCGGTTAGTTTCCCAGCCTGTTGAAATCATCAACTGAAATAATGCCATGTCCTCTGCATATTGAACCCTGCGGGCATAAAAATTAGAATTAAGAGCCCCCACAAAATATAAAAATAACCAGTATCAGCAGATTCCAAGAGTTTCTATTTCCTTATTTTGGCCAGATGGCAATGCACTTAAATCGAAAGTGTTCGTGTTTCGGGCCACCTGTGTGCTCAGTCGGTTAAGCACCCGACTCTTGATTTCAGCAGAGGTTGTGCTCTCCGGCTGGTGGGATCCAAGGCCATGGGCTCCCTGCTCAGTGGGGAGTCTGCTTGGAATTCTCTCCCTCTGTCCACTCACCCTCTTGTACTCGTTCTCTAAAATAAATAGATAAATCTTAAAAAAAAAAAAAAGTTGAAAACTTTAAGCTTAAAAAAAAAAAAAAAACGGGATCCCTGGGTGGCGCAGTGGTTTGGCGCCTGCCTTTGGCCCAGGGCGCGATCCTGGAGACCCGGGATCGAATCCCACATCGGGCTCCCAGTGCATGGAGCCTGCTTCTCCCTCTGCCTGTGTCTCTGCCTCTCTCTCTCTCTCTCTCTCTCTCTGTCTCTCTGTGACTACCATAAATAAATAAAAAAAAAAAAAAAAAAAAACCTGTTTCACAGTTTTCATTTTGAAGTTCTGAAGAGTTGCCACCAGATTAGATATCCACATTCGGGGTGGGGGGGGCTCCCTACAGCTGCTGCAAACACGGGGCTGCCCAGATGGCATCAGTTCCCTCCCTGAGTCAACTTCCTTAAGCTATCCACTGTCCCCATTGTTTTGGTTTGCCAGTTTCAGTGATTACACCAGTCTTCCCAGTAATTTCATCATCTCTCCATCTTGTAAGACACAGTGAGCAGTAGTGGGCTGGGGGTTGTGCGTGAAAGAATTTCAACCTCTCACCGTAAGAATAAGAGCTAATGCTTACGGACTATTCACTGAGACCAAGTATTTCCCTCAGTGCTTTTAACCATAGTGATGCATTTAGTCATCACTATGGTCTTGTGAGGTCGTTCCTGGTGTTATCTTCGTATATGAAGACAAGTGAATTCACTCAAACATTTTATCAGTCTTAATTTTCAACAGTTGAGTCAGTTTTGGGTAACTGCTGAGTTCCAGGAGGAGTAATTCTCTCCTGGAATAATGAGCAGACTGTGGTGCTTATGTGTACCTAAACTCTTGAGTTGAACTCAAATAATCATCATTTATCCCAAATAAATCCCCATCTATATTATAATTACTTTTTTCAAAGAGATTTCTTCTTCTTTGTCTTCATCTGTCATCATTATCATCATCATCATCATCAGTATTTACCCAGCACCTCTGTGCACTTGAGTATTTAGTTTTTACCAATTTATAGATCTCTGCATGGGTCACAAACCATGATTTCTATCCTCCAAAGCTTTGAAAAGTCCTCAGCCTTCGAAGGCGGGAATACTTTTATTCAAACGGTGTTCACACTTTCTGTCGGGACTGATGGACACAAATAAATGAAATAATTGATGTACCCATAATTATACAGTCATGGCCCAATATAGGCGTGCTGCAGACTGTGAAAGGATGAAAGATTGTTTGAATTGTGAGTTGAAAAATAGAGGAGGAAAAAGTGACCCATTTACCAGGTTAAAATAAGTTTTGGTTGACTTCAGAGCCACACCTGTGCATCAGCCCTGTTTATAAGTTGAAAGGCTTGTTTCTCAAATATGGTCATTAGTTTTTGTTTTGTTTTGTTTTGTTTTGTTTTGTTTTGTTTTTTCTAGGGGAGAGAAAAGCTAAAATGTTAAGTTAAGGAACTAGCAAAGCCACAGTACTGTGGTCGTAGCCTTGCTTCTTGATTGAGTCCAGCACCAGTTACATGACTGATAGATGCCGTCTATCTTGTCTCTCTGTCTCTGTCTCTGTCTCACACACACACATACAGACATCTTCCCGAGTGACTGAGCTAAAGTGGAAAAGAGATTATGTTCTCCACAAGCAGAAAAGCCAAGACACCAAATTCTGCAGGCAAATTAATTATGCATGTGAATTGCAATCTCCTGGATAATTTGTTTTCTTTTCTTTTTTTTTTTCTCTCTGGTTGTCCTTTCAAGAGGGAAGTGAATTCATGAAATAATTACTTTACATTTAAACTAAGCCTGCATTTCGATCCCTCAGCTGGATACTCAGCACCCAGCTTAACGTAAGCTGGGTATCCAAATATATGAAGTAGAGATGCACCAATGCATTTGTATAAAATTTACATCTTCTTCCTTTTGCCATTCCTCAGGCAAAATTTAGAATTCTGATTGCATCTTTGGTAACGCCTGGTGCAACGTCTTACAGTGTGGATCCTCTACACCTCCCTGACATCATCAGCTCAGGGGCATTTTCACCCAGGAGGGTCCTTAAGGAGAAACATAACACGTGCAAAGTGGAAGTCAGGACACAGCGACATCTATGCTGTTAGGTGCTACTGAGCCCCCTTCCTTCATCTAAAAATGTGAAATGAAAAAAAAAATAAATAAAATAAAAATAAAAATAAAAAAAAAAATAAAAAAAAAATAAAAATGTGAAATGAACTTTCCCTCTCATTTTCCAGTGCTTTATAAACATTAAAACAATTTTCCCTTTGGAAAGATAGAACACGATGGTCACCTTTGAGAAATTTTTCAGATTTTTTTTCCTTCCCTCCTTGTCTTTTTTTTTTTTTTTCTCCTTGTCTTTCAAATTAAGATTCTTTCTATCAAAATATACTGTCCTACGACTCCAGAGAAAGGCAATGGCTGTACTTCGTTTGTCTGGTGATCCTGTACAACGCAGGGAGTATGTGATGTATTCAGCATGGTATATAATGTTAGTTTTTTAAACTTTGTGAGTCTGTCGTTTCTGTGCATGAAACATGGTACAGTACACAGAGGGAGAGTACATTTGGATCCATTTTCTAGCCTCGTACTAAGTGTGGTGCCTGAGTGGGTCTAGTTTCTTCTTCTGTATGATAGGGGAAGGTACTGTTTCCTCGGTCTGTTCTTGGGCTCGTTTTCCTTTTCCCTTTCCCCCAGCATCAGCTCTAGTGCGCGCTTCGCTCTGCTACACAGCATCACGACGAGCTGACCCAGCCTTTGCTATTTAGTAGGCATCGTGCTACACACCTGACCTATATCTACTCTTACATTTCCACATCAGTGCTGAACTATAAGGTTGATGTGTTCACATTCTTATAACTGATGACCAAACTGAGGTCTGGGGAAGGTTACATCCGAGGTCCCAGAACCAGTAAGTGCCAGAACCAAGATTTGCACCCTGCTTCTTTTCCATTTTATTTTTTTAAATTTCTTAAAAAGATTTTATTTGGGGATCCCTGGGTAGCTCAGCGGTTTAGCGCCTGCCTTTCACCCAGGGCGTGATCCTGGAGTCCCTGGATCGAGTCCCACGTCAGGCTCCCTGCATGGAGCCTGCTTCTCCCTCTGCCTGTGTCTCTGCCTCTCTCTCTCTCTCTCTCTCTCTCTCTCTCTCTCTCTCTCTATCATGAATAAATAAATAAAATCTTTAAAAAAAAGATTTTATTTATTTGACAGAGAGAGAGAGAACAAATGGGGAGCAGGCACAGGGAAAGAGAGAAGCAGACTCCTCGCAGAGCTGAGAACCTGGTGCAGTGCTCGATACCAGGACCCTGGCATCACGACACTGAGCTTAACCATCTGAGCCACCCAGGTGCCCCTCTTTCCCATTTTATATTCACAGTTTCTTAAAGGTGTTTTAGAATTTTGACCAAAGAAATGTTATCGCATATCCCATTGTAAATTGCTCCTGGGAAATATATGCCAAGCAAACTGTGGCTTCCAAAAGAGTGAAGATAAGTATAGCCCATCAAATGAATACAACTTTCCTGCCTCTGTGTTATGTTAGTCCTCTCTTTTTATTTTATTTTATTTTTTTTATTTTTTTTATGAGAAGGAGCTTGTCATTAGAGATTCTAGAACAACTACCCCAAGGAGCCTATAGAAAATGAGGTCATATTATTAAGAATAAATAGAAGCTTCTGTTGTGATTGCTAATATACAGATGTGGGCTGCTTATTGTCTCAGTATTTTCCCAACTCCAACATTAATAGAGAAAATGCCTGGAGAATGAGGGAGCGCACAGCCAATACAGGTAGAGGCCAGGCTGACTGAATCAGTCCCTAGGAGCCGGTGTACCTGACAACCGGGGGGTCATCGGCCGGTGGTCCTTCTCACACATCCCCATCGGTCTCATTTCTTTTTGTGACTCATGGTGGATGTGGTCAGGCTTTTCTTAAGATTGCTGTACGTTTGCCTCCTCTGGCCACACTTCCTCAACTGTTAGAAGGTACTTTCCACCATCAGTATTTCAGAGGCGGCTAAGCCCAGAGGCCCTTGACCACCCAACCTGACATCAGCCAACACCAGTGCTGTCGGCTTCTCATCTGTGGCATCTGTCGCTACTGCCAATACCTTTTGGAACTGACTTCAAGGACTCTGGGTGAGAAATGTGGTAAAAGAGCCCAAACAAGCCAAGCTAAGAACATTATGACCACAGATGTGAAATCTAGATTCATACACACACACACATATAACATACACACAGCTAAGTGTGGACTTTAAGTGGTGACTCTACATGGCCTTTCATAAAACTTATACTGGAAATTGAGTTTGTCCCCCAAGATCATTTTGTGAAAGTTCTTTTTTCATTGCCCCCTTCTTCTTTCCTTCCTTTGCCAACCACTGTTGTAGACAATCTTTGTTTCATTTGATTCTAACTCAACCCTGTAGAGCGAGCACTATAAATTGTGTTAACTAATATCCCTTTTGTACATATGAAGAAACTGAGGCTCAGAAAACTTAACATGTATAGAAAACACATGGCAAGAAGGGGTTGCATAGAAACTCATCATTTTGGGTCACCTGGGTGGCTCAGTGGTTGAGCAGCTGCCTTCAGTTCAGATCATGATCCTGGGGTCCTGGGATGGAGTCCCGCATTGGGCACCCTGCAGGGAGCCTGCTTCTCCCTCTGCCTGTGTCTCTGCCTCTGTGTGTGTGTGTGTGTGTGTTTTTGGTGACTAAATAGATAAAATCTTAAAAAAAAAAAAAAAAGAAAAGAAAAAGAAAGAAACGCCTCACTCATTTTTTCACCATACCATGTTGCTTCCTAGTTTATTATAGGTATTCAATTATACATATAATTTCCCAAAGGAAGAAAAGAGCATTTGGATGAGGCTTGTGTGATGCCTGAAATGCCTTTTTGCTGGCTTGGACCAGGAGAAAGGCAGCTTGTGTGGTAGCAATAGGAGTCGCTGTAAACGGTGGAGCCCAGGCCATTCTTGAAAGGCCTGGGAGGAGAAAGCCTACCCCTTGTTTTCCTCTCCATCTACATACTTAAGATATAGAGCACATCTCATGGAATCTGCATCTCAAAGGGTTTTTCAGTTTTAATCTGTTAGGTTGTTTAAATGCTAATTGACTTCTGTTTTTCCCATATCTTGCCAGACCTAACTAGCATCCTGGAGGCTCTACTTCTCTTTTCAGACCAATCACTGACTCACTTTGAGACTTCAGGGAACAATTTCACTTTTCCGGGGCTGCCATTTCCCGTTTTTGCAACACGATCCAGTTCCCTCCTCACTTTGTGGGGCCGTATTTTCTGGATGGGAGCTGGTGAGAGAAGGAGGAAGCCGCGGCCACACAAACACACCGAAATGGCTTCTGGGTGCAGTCATTTCGTGGCCTGAGGAGGGCGGGGAGTGTTTGCATCACCTAGAGGGAAGTGGTGAGCACTGTGACTGAAGGCAGTGAGGAGAGCCTAGACCACCAAGGTTTTTCTTCTAGAAACAAGAGCTAGTGAGGAAGGCGGCTGTGCTGGCACTCCCCCAAATTCTTCTAGGAGCAGCCTCCTGGGCCAGGCATGCCAACCCCCCCAAAAGTTTCCTCGGTGACCTCCTCCTGCTCCATTCTTCTCCCTTTGCAGGACTGGCTCTGTTCTCTTATAGGGTAACCCCACCCCCACCCCATCCATGGTTTCGCTTTCCACAGTTTCAGTGACCTGCAGTCAACTGTGGTCTCGAGAGCAGAATGGCCTCCTTTTGACATTTTCAGAAAGCAAAGGTCAACAGTAGCCCTACCGCTACATCGCTACATCGCCGCGCCTACACCACTCACTCGCCGTGTCCTATCACCTAGGCATCTTATCATCGCACATCCTCACAAAGAAGGAGGGTGAGGTGTTTAGAGAGCGAGGAGACCGTGTTCACTTAACTCCTATTGCAGGACGTTGTCAGAACTGCTCCACCACTAGTCACCATTGGTCTCTGACTGGGCCTGGTTTATAAATTACACTTTATCAGAGTCGGCCGTGGATAAAAGGACAACAGAGCAGGTATAGGGTTTAGTACTATTTGTGGTCTCGGGCATCCACTGGTGGTTGGGAACATATATCCCACAGATGAGGGGCGACCACTGCATGGAGAAATAGGGTACCCCTTTCCATTTTGTCTTTTTGGACAACTTCAACTGGTTCTTTAAGATGCAGCTCAGTGAAGGTCAGTATCACCTTCTTTGGACAGCTTGCCCTTCTCTTCGGGGGCAGAGCTAAGGGCTTCCCTGTCTTTGCTCCTACAGCACCATGATAATAACCCATTTTGAGTGCAAAGGCCAGGATGGCCTCTGAGTTGCATAGGCGCTTGCCTTCAGGGACTGGGTGTCCTTTCAGAGCCAAGATTGGCTGCTCTTCATCTTTGCTCTTCATCTTTGCGTTTCTCACCTAGGAGAAGGCCAATGTGATTGGATGGCAGGCATGGAGCTACTAATGGAGAGGATCCCTTGTGCCCCAGAGGCAGGAGGACGGGCAGGGATGGGCAAGAGCACACTGCTGGTGGTCTCGCTTAACCCTTCCCTCAACGTGTTGAGGCATTGAAGAGAAGAGACATTTAGAACTTCTCAAAAGAGCCCAGGAAGAGCCCCAGTCCTGGGTAAAATCTTCCAAAGTGTGTGTGTGTGTGTGTGTGTGTGTGTGTGTCCGTGACCATCGTTAACATGAAGTCAGAGCTGAGGACCCCCAAAGGAGAGTAGGGAACCTTAAGATACAGAATCCAGTGGTCATGGGGGCAAGGAAAGGTGCCACCAGTGAGACCTCCATTGTGTTGGCCTGCAGTGGGGCAGCATAGGGTGCTGTCCCCTACCCCTGGGCTCCGGTGTAAGCACAAGGCTTCCCCAGGTCATAGCAAGGTGACCCTTGGCCACTAATTAAAATCTCAGTTCCCTTATCTATAAGGAGGAAATCATAACGATGCTCCATAGGATTGTGGCGCCAGTTAAATGTGATAATGCATAGAAGACACTTAGCACTGAGAAGCCGTTCAGGAAACATTAGCTGGCCTTCCCATTTGTCATTTGGCTGTCGTGTTCTCGGACTCCAACATAGAGTGGTCATTCTATGGAGAGGATAAGGATTAATCATCTGCATGAGTAAGAAAAAAGACTGAGTTGTTTCTACACATCTCCCCATCTGTGGAAATCCAGGCCAAATGTCACTTCTTGTGGGGGCCACGCCTGGCTCTCCAGGGGAGACCTGTTTTCCCCCTCCCTCTGTTTTCTAGTGCCTACAATACACTCTCCCCACCCACCCCCTCCTAAACAGGGCAGGGCCACATCCCATCTCTGTGTTGCCAGCCTCTGACCCAGAACCTGCATAGAGTAGGTATTTGGCAGATATTTATTGAAAGAAAAACATGTACAGATAGAGGAGTTGGTTCAGTAGCAGATATCTAGAATTACCAGAGGATGAATTTCATAGTCCAGAGAGTGATATGCAAATTCCACCCCAGTGGACCCTCACGTCCATTCCTCGCCGTTTCCTGTGGGCTCCTGGGTCACTGAGTTGGAGCATCCCGGCTAGTTTTGCCCTCCTTTTGGTCCCTGCTCTGTCTCCACAGTTCCTGTCCTCTCACCTCAGCAGGCCTCAGCTCAGAGTCAGACGCTCTACTTAGGGACCCACTGCCAGGCACCACAGGCCGCCAGCAGGGCTTACAGCTTGAAGGAGCTCAGCACCAGACTCTGCTACCCTAGGCAGAAACCCCCTGGTGGCCAGTGGGGCGAAGCCATTGAGCCTTCCTTGGCCAGTTCAAAGACAGCCTAGGGACACTAGCCTCTGTTCAGTCCACGGATCAACTCACCAAAGTCATTTTTCCAGCAAAATGGTTTCACAAAAGTTGAAGGCCTTCACTTGCTTGCTCTAGGCATTTGTCCTTTTCCACGCGAGGGATATTATTCACATGTGCACAAGAATATCATCATTAAACTCCTCAAAGGAGGTGATTGCAGACTTCTCAAGCCCTACATGCCATCAGTTGGTGAGTTTATTCACCTGCCTGCCATGTGGCTGACGCAGAGGGAGCTCTATGAGGTGACTTCAGGTCTAGACTTCCAGTGATCTCATCATCTGCTGGAAGAGCCACCTGCCCAGGTCAGGACCAGAGCTCAGAGTCAGGGACCAGGAGCTCACTGATCCCCACCCAACAGCGAGGAGACCAGAATGTCTAAAATCATGCTGATCATTTTTAGAAGTCTGAGGGTGCCATTTTAGTATTTATATGTGAATTTGGCATTCTATCTTTTGAACATTGTGCCTCAGGGTGAGCTGTTTTAACGTGGTTTGGATTTTTTGGGTCGCGAAGGAAAATCAGAGGGCCTAAATGCAAAGGCAAGAAAAAAAAAACCCAGAAGAATGCATTCACCTGGGCTTGATCATCGTAACCTGGAAGGTGTCAGTTGTACGTGTTCATTGGATTTGGCACGTTTGTAGCCTAGGACCTAGGGCCTTGGTAGCCTGGCGGTGCCCTGTTAATACCTAGATTAAGTCCTTCTTCAGGTACAGGAAACACATGAAATTATGTTTATTAGATATTTGAAATCATAGGGGAGTTATTCCTACTGGATGTTGAGCAGGACTGACCAAAAGAACAGTCTTACATCTTGAGTCTGAAAACTTACAAAGGAAACGGGAAAATTAAAGAGGTGTGGACTCCAGTCCCGGTGAGCTCCGTGACAGCATCCTTTAACTTGGGTGTCATCTTATTCCTCTGTGGTAGGAAGAGAGTGGCCAGATAGGTGATCTCTATGGTCCCCTTACCTCTGCATTCTAAGACTTTGTTATTCTTATGTCATCATTTAAGGAAGTTGGCATAGACCCAGAATATAGCAAGGGAAAACTATTAAAGGTTTGGAAGACTACCCCCCCTAAAAAAAAAAAAACGAGTTCAAAGAATTTTCTTTTTTTAAGGCTTGGTGGCAATCGCTAAGGCCTGTGACAAATTTTTATGAATTGAGCAGCTTCTGTAATTCCCTCTGAGCACAGCCCAAGAGAGAGGAAGCTTTAATGGTATCAGAAAAGATTTAGGTTACAGGTAGGGATACGAGACACCAGTGAGGTTGCAGCGTTTCCTTATTTGGATACTTTTAAGAAAATAGTAGATGGTTCTCTTTCTGGGACAGTGTGCCTACAGCCTTGCCTAGAAACTGGGAGTGAACTGGATCAGCGTGTCGCAAGCCGTTCACACTGACGTCTCAGAAAGCACGTCCCACGTGCTGCTCTGGTAACTTCCCTGCTCTGTGCTGAGCCGCCGAGCAGCAAGCATCTGCCTTGGTCAGTGAGGAGAGGGTGCAGGACTGAGATTCACCTGCTGCTGAGGTAAGAGCAGGAGCCAGGCGGGGCTGGGAGACGCTGGGGCCTTTTCAGAGGCGGTACCCCCAGAGAAGGCACATCACGGTGCCTGCTACAGCTCCTGATAACAACCCCTGGCCCCATTTCTAGGCTCCTTTGAAATTCCCCTTCCGGGGCTCTGACTGGTGCATACCCTTTTCTGCACCCTATTGACTAACAGGCTTTTGGACCTTTTCACATGGAAGGGGTGTCATCTCTCGGGTTATAGGCAAGGAAACAGGCCCAAGGAGGCAAAAGGAAGCCTGATATTACATGGACAGGTAGGACCCTAGGTCTCCCAGGCCCCATGCTCCTACCAGTTATTTGGGGTATGGTTTCCTTGAAGATGTGCGAATGTATAAATGATCTGGAGACCTTTTTTTTTTTTGCACGGCTCATTTAGATGTTTGCTATTTTTACTTTTTGGTAAGTTTCTGTGCTCATTTCTTACTCTTATCTAGTCCTTCTTTCCCTCTCAGGCCTGTTTCACTTATTCATTTTCTATCTTCAAAGCTTTTCGCGCTGTATGAACCATTTTGCAGTAAGTGAGCTATAATCTCTGCACCACATTTGAAACTCGACCTTTAACTGTGGGCTTCACGAAGCCCGGGGCTCTGTAACCCTCCCATCCCTACAGTCCAGCTACCAGAGCAGTGCTTTGCACTTAGACTCACAGATGATGAGAAAGAATGAATGCATGAACAAATGGCGAGTGAATGGTATCTGATATTGAGGTAATTGAATTGTAGGTTACTACTGGCCTGTAATCATATTCAGCTTTTTTGAAAAGATCCAATACCCTGAACGTTCGGTGGGGAAGAGTCCGGATCTTAAAGTCCTCGTGGTAGGATGTAGAATGAAGGGTAGCTGTGGATTTTCAAGGCATTAACACCAGAAGAGTCATTGTCTACACCCCAGGGAAGGAGACCACCAGGCATCGAGGGCCTCCACAGCCCAAGCCTGGAGTATCATCCCCTCTGCTTGCAAGAGGTTTGCTCTGAGTCACATCCTTAATGGCTCTGAGCAACTCGGTAGAAAACAGGAGGCATTAGGGCTGTGCTGGGGGAAGGGAGGCGGGAGATGGGCACTTCCCAGTTGCTGACGGAGCCCGGCTCTGCGTGCTGTGCTCTACACGGCTTCCAAAGCCCCTCAAGTGTGATCAGACCACAGAGGCTCCCAGAACAACACATTCACTAGATCTGGAGTGGTCTCGCCTGCTGGCTTCCCGTGAGAGTTTACCAGGCCCGAGATAGTGAGAAGAGAGCCACTGGGTCCCTGCCCCTGCCTCACTGCTGGATTTTACCCCCCAAGGCCACAGAAAGGGGAATCCTATGCTCTGGAGAAGCCCTTGGGCAAATCAGTGTATCTGCACAGAGAACAAAGACAACCTAAAGGAGATTTTGACTTGACAAAAGATGTCATGAGAACTCCCTTTGGGGCTCCTGTGTGGCTCAGTGGTTGAGCATCTGGCTTCGGCTCAGGTCATGATCCCGGGGTCCTGGGATCTAGTCCCACATCGGCCTCCCCACGGGGACCCTGCTTCTCCCTCTGCCTATGTCTCTGCCTTTCTCTCTGTGTCTCTCATGAATAAATAAAATCTTAAAAAAAAAAAAAAAAAGAACTCCCTTAAATGGTCATCTGTATTTGAGGCTACTTAATTGGCTTCTTAAAAACACAGTCCTCTTTAGAATACATTTTCAGAATCAGCCTTTATGGAAAACTTTGGAATGGTACCCCCAGAACATACAGGGATTCCTGCTGGTTAGATGCCCTGCAGTGACTACTTTGTACCAGGAAGGGGACACAATGAGCCGGAGCAAGGCTTCTTCCTCGTCTCATAGAAGTTTAGCAGGATGGCTTCTTAAAAACTCTCAGGGGTTTTATTTTTGCTTGGGACTCCTCTGTGTTTTATGTTCCTCTTCTTCAGGCAGAAAGGTCTGGCACCAAAGATTGCAATAGGAATGATGTTTTCGATTACACGTTGTTTTGGATTAACTGTTCATTCAGGTGTTTGGAAGTCATGTGGTTTTGTCCTGTTGACGTACTGACACAGTCGAGGTGAAGCTAGGAATCTGGGTCCCGAGTTTCCAGTTTTCCTTTACCCACTGTGTCAAGTTGCAAGGAAAGTAGGACATGCTCAAAAGAGTCCCTTGGCAATGTGATGCTAGGTTACAGATGCCGCCCTGGTCCTGGCAGTTATATAACTGGGCATCGATACAGCGAACCTAAATACTGACCAGCACACCACCCCCACGTCTCAGGAGTGGCTCCAGCCCGTGAGCATCTCGCTCTGGGCCAGGCCGCCTTTTTCCGTCCCTTCTGTGGCTTTTCGTCGTCAGTCAGGAAACTCCTCAGAGAAAATTCAGCTTACAATTTTGCATTTATTTTTAGAGAATGTATTTCCTTCTGTAAATTCTACAGCACTGTGTTCTGTTGTAACCTCCTACCGACAGTCTCCATATTCCAAATTTAGGGAACTTGAATTAGGTGCTTTTATTCTAAGCAGTCATTATCAGAAAACCTCTTTCACTACTGGTCTGGAAAATACCAGCCTCCTCTAAGCTGAGACTCAAAACTCAACTTGACCTCAAGAAACGAGCCGGTCTTGTGGCTTTTTGCAATTTGGGGAGGGGGGAGGGCGGTTCTTTAGTTTTCTTGAGTCTTTAGAAATAATCTTGCAAAAGTGAACGACCGGTACTTTCTCTGGCCAAATGTCTTGGGATTTAATAGCTATTGATTTAATGAATGTAAGTGCTTACAGGAAAACTAGCAGCCAAATGTGACTTAGATGAATGGTTTGAGTCTGTCTTCTTAGATTTATGATTTCGGGCAGTGATTCAAAAACAGGGTCTGAAAATTCACCACTGATTTGCAAGAGACCTTAACATGGTTTCTGGGAGGGCATAGTTGGATGATGCAGTCATTAACAAGGGAGAAAAAATTACAGCGGCATTTATTCAGCCACAGAAGGGAGGCAATCCTACCAGGTGCGACAACGTGGATGCACCTTGAAGGCATCATGCAAAGTGAAATAAGTCAGACAGAGAAAGACAAATATCTGATCTCACTCATATATGAAATCTCAAAAAGTTGGGGATCCCTGGGTGGCTCAGCAGTTTAGCGCCTGCCTTGGGCCCAGGGCGTGATCCTGGAGACCCAGGATCGAGTCCCACATCAGGCTCCCTGCAGGGGGCTTGCTTCTCCCTCTGCCTATGTCTCTGCCCCTCTTTCTCTCTCTGTGTCTCTCATGAATAAATAAATAAAATCTTTTTAAAAAATCTCAAAATGAAAAAATAAAGAAGAATAAAAACAAAACAACTAAAATTAAACATACAGAAGAAGAAGGAATCGGACTTGTGGTTCCTAGAAGTAGATGGCGGGGGCGGGGATTTGGAGGAACATGATCAAAAGGTCCCAACTTCCAGCTGTCTGATAAATCCTGGGGTGTGATGGACAACACAACGGCTGTAGCTCGCCTTGCCGTGTGGTTTTGAGATTGTTGAGTGTGTGCTGTCATCATAAGAGAACGTGTTTCCCCATATTCTTTCCTTCTTGCTTCTTATGGGACCTGCTCGGGAGAGTGGATGTCCGCTGAGCCTCTTCTGAGGGTATGGAAACCACCCGATCGGGCCATACGTCTTAAACTCACACGGGGATGTGTGTCAGTGATTTCTCAGTAAAACCGGGAAAAACTCAAGGGGGCCGCCCCCCACGCAGGAGCGGTAGAGCGGAACCCAGAAGCAACAGGCCTTCAGGCGCCCCATGCTCAGCGCGTCCCTCCTGCAGCAGGTTCTCCCGGGACCACAGCCAACGTGCTGCCAGTAATTTGCAAACTGAAACCCTCCTCTTCCATCCTTGGGAACCTAACATTGTGAGAACCCGTACCTTCGAGCGTGCGTGAAGTGGGTATAGTTTTTTTCCCAGGCAAACACATGACTGTGTAAAGTGCCTCATCTTGGATTCCAACCCCGGCCGTATCCTCCTTAGACGTGGTGTGACCTGCATGTTCTTCATCGCCTTCGCTCCCGCTTCTCTGCTTCGGGAACATGCTGCCATTGGCACGTTCAGTTCCATTAGTTGAGGGGTTTCTTCTCGGTTACGGCCTGTGGCCCTGTTCGTGGTACCTCCGTGGGCTTCTGGCTCTGCTCACCAGCAGCTACTTTTAAAGCTCCGGCCTTGTTTGGGGAACTTGTACACAGACAAAGCATTCCATCTCATCGGAACTTCAGTGTTCCTACCTATAAGGGGAAGGAGTTGTGATAAACCATTTCCCGAGTTCCTTCCACCTCTAAAAGTTTGAGTTTCCAGGACTTACTGCTCTTTCTGATAGTAGATGAGACCCTCTCCAGATCGCTATTCATGCTGGGCCCAAACAACACAGTGTCATAGCAACCTTGGCTGTTGACTATTCCTTCTCCAATTCACCTTTTTTAAAAGGTGTGTATTTTAGAAAGAGCATGAGGGTGAGGCGTGGGGGGAAGGAGAGGGAGAGGGAGAGAAGCTCAAGCTGACTCCCCACTAAGTGTGGGGCCTCAGTGCTCCATGCTCAGGGCTCTCTGCAGAACTCAATCTCACATGATCTTGTGATCATGACCTGAGCTGGAACCAAGAGTTGGTCGCTCAACTGACCCAGCCACTCAGGCGCCCCATCCAATTCCCCTTTTGAAATAAATTTTGCTTTAGCTCTTAAATCATGGAAGGATTTTGGATTTTTAAAATGTGACAGCTGTCTCACTCCATGGCTTCTCCAAGTCGATCTTCCCCATTTATGAATCTCTCAGAAAAATATAGTTATCCAGATGCTCAGGCTTTCCATCTTGACCTACTTGCCATGGTTTAAAAAAAAAAATCACATGGTTTTAGGGACGCCTCGGTGGCTCAGCGGTTAAGCATCTGCCTTTGGCTCAAGGCATGATCCTGGAGTCCCTGGATCAAGTCCCACATCAGGCTCCCTGCATGGAGCCTGCTTCTGTCTCTGCCACTCTCTCTCTCTCTCTCTCTGTGTCTCATGAATAAATAAAATCTTTTAAAAAAATCACATGGTTATTAAAATAATGCTTTTTTTCAACCTCCCACCCCAAATTCTTTAATTTAAACAGGCCATCCAATTTCTCTGCTAGCTAAAACATTCTCTCTGATTTTTCATTATACCATGATCTTTAGATTTTCTTTCTCACCTAATACTGTAACTCTTTCATTTATTCTTTGGCCCTGCTTTTGACTCTTAAAGCGTAGTCTACTTTTTGCCTGTATTTGGGATTTTTCTCCCATCTCTTACAGTGTCTACCATCTGAAACTCTATGTCAAAGGATAGGGCTAGGGGCACCTGGGTGGTTCAGAGGTTGAGCATCTGCCTTTGGCTCAGGGCATGATCTTGGGGTTCTGGGATCGAGCACTGCATCAGGCTACCTGCATGGAGGCTGCTTCTCCCTCTGCCTCTCTCTCTCTCTCTCTTTCTCTCATTGTCTCTCATGAGTAAATAAATAAAATGTTAAAAAAAAAAAAAAAAGGATACTGCTAAGTTTAGACTCAGAGATTCCATTCATTCTTCTTATCCTTAACATTGCTTCATGCTTTCAGGGCCCCTAGATCGGTATAGATGTGCCTCAGCTGAAATGAGGAGCAGCGCCTGGCTTGTAGGAGGCATTCAGAAAATATCTGTAAATGAATGCATTTCTCTCATAATCCCATGAACATCCACGAGCCAGGAAGTGAAAAGACACTGAAAAACAAGAAAGGCCAGCCAGCTTTGGGGCTTTAGACCAGATTTTATCAAAGATCTTGTGAACTATGATGGAGGAGAGCCTTCTCTTAATGTATATAGGGAATATTTGTAAAGGGAGAGTCAGGCTGATTTAGTCACAGGGATTTAGTAAAAGGTACAAAGTCAAAGCCTTGATTTCCTAACACATGAAAGCACGAACTTCCTAGGATACCTACCTAGGTTCTCTGTGCCATAGTTTTTAAACCTCCCACGGAGTATGCACGTTAGCTGGCTAATGAATAATTGGTGAGCAGTCGTATGGGAGGACAAAAATGAATACCTAACACAGGTGTGAAGACATCAAACCTGCATAGATAGCAAGGGTGAAAAGAAAAGAGCTGAGAATTAGCATCCTGGCTGCTCTTCTCCGTGGCTGTGTGATCTGAGGGATGTGTGCTAACTTCTCTGAGCTTCTGTTTCCTGTTGGACAAAGTGGGAATATATATCTTTCTGCCATCGGATTTCATCGAGGGATATTATAAGAAACACAGAGCTTGGGCAGCCCGGGGGGCTCAGTGGTTTAGTGTCGCCTTAAGCCCAGGGCGTGATCCTGGGGTCCCGGGATCGAGTCCCACGTCGGGCTCCCGGCATGGAGCCTGCTTCTCCCTCTGCCTGTGTCTCTGCCTCTCTCTCTCTCTCTCTCTCATGAATAAATAAATAAAATCTTAAAAAAAGAAAGAAAGAAAGAAAGAATTATAGTTACATGTAAAAACACCCCATCATCCACCCTTTCACCCCCACTCATTCATCCCTTCCCCACCAGGAAATCCAGTAAGCTGTACTGGAACTCTGATTTGGAATATTCTGGTGTGGGGCACCTGGGTGGCTCAGTGGTTGAGCCTTTGGCTCAGGGCGTGACCCTGGGGTCCTGGGATCGAGTCCTGCATCGGGGTCCTCCCAGGGAGTCTGCTTCTCCCTCTGCCTGTGTCTCTGCCTCTCTCTGTGTGTCTCTCATGGATGGATAAATAAGATCTTTAAAAGAAAAAAAGAAATATTTTGGTGTGATTTAGCCAGGAGCATGGAGAATAGAATTTCCTTTCTGTTTCATTCTCTTTCTATCCGCTAGAGGGCAGCGCAAGGACAGGGAAATTAACTCCTTTCTGGAAAAAAAAAAAAAAAAAAGAGCACCTAAAAAGTCCCTCAGGTTCCCATAGATGAATTATTAGCGGGTCAGGTTCCCTTCCTCCTTCTCTGAATATTTAGAGAATTTGAAAGCTCCCTTTAAAATGATAAAAGTTGGATCCCTGGGTGGCGCAGCGGTTTGGCACCTGCCTTTGGCCCAGGGCGTGATCCTGGAGACCCGGGATCGAGTCCCACGTCGGGCTCCCGTGCATGGAGCCTGCTTCTCCCTCTGCCTGTGTCTCTGCCCCTCTCTCTCTCTCTCTCTCTCTATGACTATCATAAATAAATAAAAATTTTTAAAAAATTAAATAAAATGATAAAAGTTATCTTTTGGCTTGGCCAAACATATTCATTTTAAATGTGAACTTGACATCATCTCTAAAAAAAGATATTTATGTAAAAACTGAGTGTCACCGTTGTGTTTTGCCGTGTAACACGCGACTCCAAGACTCAGTGATTTAAAGCAACAATTGTTTTATCCCATGTCTTGATTCTGCTTGTTGACGAGGCACACAGCCAGGTGATTTTTCTGCTAATGTGATGTGACAGGGACTGTGGACATCCAGGGTCTCCAGTCAGCTGGGATTTCCAACGCGGCCTGCCCTGGAGCATGGCAACTGATGCTGGCTGCCAGCTGGGGGCCCAGCCGAGGGACTGTTAACCAGAGCACCCAGTCATTGGCTTTTTCATGGGCTT
Organism: Canis lupus dingo; assembly: GCF_003254725.2. Taxonomy (NCBI): domain Eukaryota; kingdom Metazoa; phylum Chordata; class Mammalia; order Carnivora; family Canidae; genus Canis; species Canis lupus. The sequence goes on from NC_064264.1 coordinate 4,978,253, forward strand.
TGGGTGGCCTACAACATGCCACCCACCGCTCTCTCCACGCCCCTTGCAGAGGCAGACGAGAATCTTTCATTGGCTTCTTCATGTGGCTTGGACGTCTTGCAGAATGGAACTGGGTTCCTAAGAGGGCGCATCCTAAGAATGAGCATCCCAAAAGGAGCCAGGAGTTTCCAGTCTCAGACAAGGCTTCTGCTGCCTTCTCGGTGGTCAAAGCAGACACAGGATCAGCTCAGATTCAAGGGGAGAGAAATCAGCTCCGGCTCCTGGGGTGAGGAGCCATCTGTATATACAGGAAAGGAGAAAGTGGTGAGAGCCAACTGGAGACCACCACATGGACGGTTAAGAATAAGGCTATTTCTTACATGTTGGAAAGGTAGTTAGAAATCATGAGGGAGGCAGAGGGTTCTTTCTTCATTTAATAAATGAGGATTGCTGCTTAATGTGGTAGTTTAGGAATTAAGATGCATGGGGGCATCTAGGTGGCTCAGTGGTGGAGCATCTGCCTTTGGCTCAGGTCGCAATCCCAGGGTCCTGGGATTGAGTCCCGCATTGGGGTCCTCCCGGGGAGCCTGCTTCTCCCTCTGCCTGTGTCTCTGCCCCTCTTTCTGTGTCTCTCAGGAATAAATAAACAAACTTAAAAAAAGAATTAAGATGCACAAAAGTCATTCCTTATATTCTTTTGCTTCTGTAGATCTGTTGCCTAAAGCAATAAAAATGGCCAGAGGATCAGTGTCCGATGAAGAAATGATGGAGCTCAGAGAAGCTTTTGCCAAAGTGGGTGAGTACACCGGGCGGCTCAAGCCACACAATTCTCCTCTTGACTGAGTAGCTTCGGGACAGATTCGATGAAATGGTAACATAAGTAAAATAGGGCCAGTGAAAGGAATACGGCGGCATTGGCCAGAGGAGCTGGGGGGACTTAATTTTGAAAGGTCCACTTTAAGAAAATTAGTTCTTTATCAAAATATGGCCTGGACCCTTTCACACCTGCAGCTCTTCTCATATTTTTTGTCTTGTCTGCTTTCTTTGATTTCCTGGTTTTTCTTTGTAGCTCTAAGCTTGTGACTTATTTTCCCATCTGTTCCTATCAAAGTCCCTTCAGATTCTGCTTCCAGGACCTGTGTCGTGACATGATGACTCACGGTGGTTGGGAGCGACACCGATGTGCATCTCTCATAGACACGGGCCTCCCGTGAGACCCTGGCTCTTGCATGGGGTCAGGCTCTGACCCCTGAATGACTGCCTCTCCCGCGCACTCCCCTCCCATCTCGCCTGCCCTCACCTCCTCATCCCATTACCTGCGTTGGGTCAGCACGTCCTTGCCTTGCAGATACCGATGGCAATGGGTACATCAGCTGCAATGAGTTGAACGACCTGTTCAAGGCTGCTTGCTTGCCTCTGCCTGGGTACAGAGTGAGAGAAATCGCAGAAAACCTGATGGCTACAGGTGATCTGGACCAGGATGGGAGGATCAGCTTTGATGAGTTTATCAAGGTGAGTACGATACAAGAGATACAGGAGATACAAGGAGATGCATCTGAAACTTAGAATTTGAAAAAAAAAAAAATCCAGAAATACGTTGCCACCCTCCTTGCTTCAACATCACGTATTCCCCCCTTTGTGGTTTTCTTGATCACTTGATTGGGTTTCTTAAAAGTACACTACGTTTCTGCAGGTTTTTCATGGCCTAAAAAGCACAGAGGTTGCCAAGACCTTTAGAAAGGCAATCAATAAGAAGGAAGGGATCTGTGCGATCGGCGGTACGTCGGAGCAGTCCAGTGTCGGCACCCAGCACTCCTATTCAGGTAGGCGGTCCCCGTGGGCGTGGAGTGGAAGTGGGGCGGCTGCTGGCATGCGGAGAGCCTGTGGGTGGGTAGTAGGAAAGGGGGCCATATGGAAAGAATCTGTACCTTCTGGGGTTATGTATTCTAAACCTGGTGTTTAAACCTAAGACAAACCAAGACAGAAGCCAACACGAGTTTATTGACTAATTCTGATCCTAATTCTGAGTCTAACACTGGATAAATCTCAGTAGTATTTAAAAAATACATTAAGGCTGCAAGAACTCTTTTGTGAATCTTACGGATAAAATGAACTACTCGAGCTTCTATTTCCTCCAAACTTCATGATTCTTCTCAATGCCTAGTCAAAAAAAAAAATTGTATTTTCACTGATTTGGAAGAAAGTTGTATATTTCTTCTGAAGGCTGCCGTCCAACAGCCTTAAGGGAAATTAAAAGTTCAGACAGGGTGGTGATCCAGCAAATCCCAAGCTGAGTTCTTCAAAACATTATCTGATCTGAAGAGTAAGTCCATGGTTGAGTATGGTCAGTAAATTGTGAACACGATGTTTAACCTCTTACGCTTAAAGCCAGAAACTATATAAATAGGCGTTATGAATCTTCAAGGCAGTGAGGTGCTGTGCAGTGCTTCTCAAACTTTTGTGACTCAAGATTCTTCTGAGGGGACCCTATGGCTTTCAGTGACACGCTATGCCGGCTGTAAGGCATAACTTGAGGGGTTTTTTGTGGTTTTTTTTTAAAGATTTTTATTTAATTATTCATGAGAGACACAGAGAGAGAGGCAGAGACACAGGCAGAGGGAGAAGCAGGCTCCATGCAAGGAGTCTGACACAGGACTTGATCCCGGGACCCCAGGATCATGACGTGGGCCGAAGGCAGATGCTCAACCGTTGAGCCACCCAGGTGTCCCAACTTGAGGTTTTATTAAAATTTCCCAAATCAACTTCTGGCAGCTTTACTGATAGGAAAGAAAGATTATATCACAAAAGATTTTTTTTTCATAGCAATTTCATTATAATTGTATCAAGAAACTCAAAGATATTACAGGGGATTATCTGTGATCATCCCACATTTAAATTGGCTGGGCTAAAGGCAGCCTGAGTTTTATCCTTAGCATTAGATCATCTTCAGATATAAATTATATCTAAAAATAAATAAAAATAATCTTTATTATTTATATATATTTATATGTGATAGTTACATATGATCTCTCTCTCTCTCTCTCTCTCTCCTAAATATGCCTGGCATATATTTTATGACCTGGAGTGAATAGAGATTCTGTGCCTATTCCCCAAGTCACCTGATATTTTTTTAATGTCAAAAAATGTGAGATGATAGGCTAAGGGACCAGATCATATCTCAATGTCTCTCCTGGGCATGACAATCTGAGATCTATGTGTATAATTTGGTTTATGAAAAAATAAAAATAAATAATTCGGTTTATGTCAGATTTTCATTTTGCAGATAAGTCATTTTTATCATTTACTTGCAGAGGAAGAGAAGTATGCTTTTGTCAACTGGATAAACAAAGCCCTGGAAAATGACCCCGACTGTCGACATGTTATTCCAATGAATCCAAACACGAATGATCTCTTCAGTGCTGTCGGGGATGGCATTGTCCTTTGGTAAATAACACTTGGTTTCCAAAGGTTTCCCTGGAATTTTCTGGAATACTAAAAATTCATTGTATTATCCTAGGCCAACTTCCTTTTGGTGCTCAGCTGGATCTGAAATGCTTTCTGGACTTTACTTAGCACATCCTTGAAAAGCAAATTAATTTCAAAAGCAACTTATAATGAGAAATGTAAAACTAGTATTTCTTGGTTGGAGGAGAGGGATGCACAGCATAGAGACAAATACAGATAGAGATGCAATAATACAAGGCCTTAAGCAATTATTTTTGGACTATATGCCATTTGGCTTCATCTGAACATGACCTACCATGAAAATAGATAGATTGATAATGGCAGCATGATAATTGAAGAAATCCAATGCAAATCCTTAAGTAAAGGGACTTTTGAGTAGTACATACCAATGCTGAGGACACCTAGGAAAGGACGAATGTTTTTGTCTGCAGAAGACCTCTACACAGATGGTCATGATGGTGTCTTTGAAATGCTTCGGTGGCTCTGGCTTTAGTGGCTTCTAATGCCATTGTGAGGCATGGCATTGGTGAAGAGCCTTGAAATGCCCAATCTCAGGTGGGCACAGGAGTTGAAGAGGAAGCTGGGTAGACGAGAGACTTAGAACCCCCCTCCCCTGCTCTGAGCAGAACAATTCTGCTTTCTAGTATTTTATTTATTAGAGTTCACCCTGAGATTTCATTTTTAAAACTTTCAACTGCCAAAAAAAAGACATAAAAAATATAGCCTACAGGATCAAGTCCTAATTCCCTAGGTTGGCACCCCACACACTCCATCATCTTTCCTCAGTCTCCTTCTAGCTTTACCTCCCAAGACACCTATGACTCAGGTACCCCCCAGGATACTGAGTGAGTGGCTGCATTAGTAACTGAATGCAACAGCAACCAGACTTAACTCTTCCCCATACACATCTTGCTTCTAACTGCAGCTGTGGCTTTGCCTTTTATTTTTCTTTTTGAGAACACCGTTCTGCATCCTCTCCTCCTATAGAAATCCATTTACACTAAAGGTTTCTGGTCTATTCCACTCCCTCAGTGGTCTCTCCCTTCACCGGGTTCTTAAAGCACATATTTGCAGTCCTTTGGAGGCCATTATAATGTAACTTTTCATATCCATATATTTTGTCTCTATAATTGCACGATAAGCTTTTTAAGAGCAAGGTTACTACACATGTTCTAAAGTCACCCCTGCTTCCCATCATCTCCCAGTGGTGGGCTTCTAGATCACCAACAGTTTCAGCTTTTTCAAATCATGATTTATGAGTTTGCTTTGCCTGAATTGCAATAAAGCATCTTTTATTGAAATATATGTATGCACACACATGACAGAGGTATGGAAACGCATCTTTAAAGAACACCACAGAAAAGGCAGTTGCTTAAGAACTGTGAGGAAGAAATGTTAATGCTGACTTCTCATAAGAACAAATAGCCACAGTCGAGTTTACTGTTCTTTGAATTTGTTATTGTTCCTTTGGATTTGCTTTTTCAACTTCCTTTCTTTAAATAAGATGGAGGTGGCCTTAGGAAATTTATTGTCTGTGCCCCATTGGAGGTCAAACGAATGCCAAATGAGTAAAAGCAGTTCTTCATAGATAATAATAGCTTACTTTAGACATCTGGTCAAAGTATTAGACACCTAAGTGGGTGAAATTTCTTAAGTTCTGATACAACAGTGACTATAGCAAGATATAAAACATTTTAGCGTCCAGTTAGTTGAAAGTATAGAGTTCCACCAGGAGTCAGATAGAAACGTAGACATTGCATAAGCTCAGAAGTGTACAAGTAGTCACTTCTACGGTGGGGACAATTTTTCACAGCTGAGAAAGTGACATACTCATGAAGGATGTGCCTTAGCTTTCTACCCAGAATTTCCTTTTTTAAAAAAAAATTTTTTATTTATTCATTCATGAGAAACACAGAGAGAGAGAGAGAGAGAGAGAGAGAGGCAGAGACACAGGCAGAGGGGGAGCAGGCTCCATGCAGGGAGCCCGACGTGGGACTTGATCCTGGTTCTCCAGGATCACACCCTGGGCAGAAGGCGGTGCTAAACCGCTGAGCCACCCAGGGATCCCCTCTACCCAGAATTTCCTAATATGCTCAGGAAACCAGGGTGATTTGGTACCTTTCCAGGTGCATGAATAAAGTAGGGTCTTTATTTCCTGCCTCGATTTATTAGTATGACTTCAGGAACATTAACCTTTCCCATAGAGAGTTTGAATCTAATCAGAATTGCATAACTGATCTTGCTTCAAAACCCTGGATCACACAGATTATATTGCCATCTTATTTGCTTATGGTATTGCTAGAATTTGAATTCAATGTCACTGGACTCTGTTATTCAGAAGCCAGCTTTCCTTAATTCACTTGCTTCTTTTTCAGTAAAATGATCAACCTATCCGTGCCAGACACAATTGATGAAAGAACCATCAACAAAAAGAAACTCACCCCCTTCACCATCCAGGTATGCTCTCTCTCTGTTACCAAACTATAAAGTTGTGCTTGGGATGAAGGAGCCCTGGAACTGCAGAGCCGGCCTGTTCCAGGTGTTCGGGCATTATTCCCAAACTCAGCTCTGCGGCCAGTGATTCATCATGACTAGTGGGGATAGAGGGAGACACTTTTGTTTTATCTTTTATTCATTTAACAGGGAACCGGGGAGGGGGATGTCAGTGGGGAGTTAGTAGTTGGGCGCCATTCTTTGTTTTGGCCACCTGGGAATAAAATTCACATTGGCTAAAGTTTTAACTCAACTTTCCCTAGCAATTGATCTTTGAGCCAATGCCAAATATGCAGCATTTTAGCTGAAAAGATAAGCCTTTCTAAGAATTGGGGGGGTGAGAAACGGGAATTGCTCTGGCAGCCTCACAGTGGCATTGGCCACAGCCACCAGTGCGATAAATATAACTTGGTTTTAGGCCTTCAATTTGTTGATTAACTGGAAGACTAACCAGTAGTAAGTAAGCTGTATTTCTACATTATATTCCAGTGTTTCGACGTTACTATTAACTCTCTTACTCAGGAAGCATGTCTCACTGCTTAAATCATGAACAATATGTCACGCTGCTCGATTGTAAGCAGCGCTGTGTACCTTTCAAATGGAAATGGGAACACTGATTAAACATACATGAATGCGCTTTATGTTAAATTTAATCTTGATGTTAAATTTTAATATTGGCCATAAGCAGAAACAATATTTTCCATTTGTCATTTGAGCTCTCCACTAGGGCAAAACCCCACTTTTCTGGTAGTCCCCTTTCCAAATCACTGGTGGCCTGTGTTGTGTTTCTAACTTGCCCTAAAGACAACTTCTATATATCTCTGCCTCTGATATCTTCTTTCAGGACCCAAGAGTAGTATACAGATTCCAGACTGAAAATGTCATTGATTCTATCCCAACCCCATATGAGTTGCATTATATACACTGTTAATTATAAGAACATGTAGTCTCTACGTCTGTGCATGTGTGTGTGCGTGTAGGGGTGTGTAGACTTACGGTCCCCAGATATTATGGATACTCATTAAATTGTCTTAGTATCCTTTCCGGGAATTTGATTTCTGCCTTTGTCGTTGCCCTAATGACATTCCCTTAATACCTGATCTGAAAGTCAAAACGCTGTTTTGTTACTGTCTTTAATGAGCTTGATTTATATCGACAGTTGTGTTATTAATCATGGCCAGTGACAAGACAATGACAACCCTCAAAGGTACCCCTGTATGTGTGGCCAGTGGGGATGTTGAGTGTGTAGGCTCCATCACAGAGCAGAATGGAAGGAAAGGTGTGAGACTCATTTGTTTCATCTAGGCCAGGATGGGCTTCCAACTCAGGGTGCCCATTTGATCCAACAGGCACCGTCTAAGCCCAGTATCTGGGTTCCCAGATTTTTTTTTTCTTGCACTTGTCAAAATTTAGCAAAGACCATGCCTCTAGACCTGTGAGCTTTCTAGAAGCAAAACCTTGTTGTCAACCAGTAATCATCCTTTGACATCTACGAAGTCAAAAACAACGTTTGTACACTTTCTCTCCCTCAGGAGAATCTGAACCTGGCTCTGAACTCGGCCTCAGCCATCGGCTGCCACGTGGTTAACATCGGGGCTGAGGACTTGAAGGAGGGGAAGCCTTACCTGGTCCTGGGACTTTTGTGGCAAGTCATCAAGATTGGATTGTTTGCTGACATCGAACTCAGCAGAAATGAAGGTCCGAACAAAGCTGCAAATGTTGATTAATGGCGTGGTTTTTTTTTTTAAGATTTTATTTATTTATTCACGAGAGACACAGAGAGGCAGAGACCCAGGCAGAGGGAGAAGCAGGCTCCTTGTGGGGAGCCCGATGTGGGACTCGATCCTGGGACTCCGGGATCATGCCCTGAGCCAAAGGCAGACGCTCAACCGCTGAGCCCCCCAGGTGCCCCAATGGCGTGGTTTTTTATTAATGCTTGTGTTGGGGGCCGTGGGAGGAAGATGTCAGGAATAGTCAAGCTCAGAATCCTTAATTTTTGCAAATTGCAGTTACATCGAATCTGTTTACATTAACGTAAGAGTTTCCATCCACACCAGCCAGACTTTTTAAAATGACAGAGCAAAAAGCTTTTTATGACCACAGACTAATCGCAATGATTGTTTAGAACCTAGAGCTCTGTCTGGCTGTCTGGGATCCAACCTCAAGAGCCTTTCTGGGCTCACTTTGCCTCTGGATGTTTTGTAACAAGTAGACTCCTTTGAACTTGTATTTTATGAAGTGGTTCACGTTCATATACCGAAGGGATGGCACCAGGTCAGGAGAAAGTTGGTCTATTTACCAAGACTGTGGAAGATCACGTGTAGGGTTCCAAAGCTCTCAACTAAGTATTGGAGCTGTCAGTCGAACTCTGTCTGCTGTCCACATCCTATCTACATTTAAACAAGTACAGCCCCATTGTTGAGACAAAAGTAGGACATCGCCATAAGAATCATACAAAAAAACCAGTTAACCTTTTTGTTTCCAGTAGAGAGCCCACTAACGTGAAATCTGTAGCCAAGCTCTAATCTTTAGTTATATGTACATCTAAATTTATATCCCCAAATCACCATAACTAGCGAAGAATCCTGAGTTGCCGTTTTGAAACCGGTATGGGTCAAACATAATACAGGGGAGAGAAAGCAAACAGGAAACTTAGAACCCACGAGAAACAAACTATTGACCGACAAATGACGACCTCCAACTCAATTTAAACCTTCTAGCTGAGCAGACCATGGTTATTCAGCTGGGAAGAACGGAGGAAGGGGTTGACGACACTTTCTGAGATGCTATAATTATGCAAGTAAGCATTCAAAATGTAAAATCACCTATGGGAATAGGCAAGGAGACAGTTGTGCTCGTTACAAAACTGATCTCTTAAAACCAAAACTGTTGTCGTAGGATGGAATGTGGGCTGACAGGCCCGGTGGCGCATTCTGAGCCCGATAGTCCTGGTTTCTCCCGTGGCTTCTGCACGGTTCTCAGGCAAAGCACCGAGATTCACCGGTGACTTGTCTCTTCCACCTGAAAAAGTGAGGCTAGTAACTAAGCTCGCAGCACCTTGCCTTTCTTTTCAGGGAATGATAATAAAGTGTTTATTCCACTGGAAGGGCCCTAAGTCCCCCCAGCCCGGAGAAGTGGCATTGCCCTCTCAGGTCTCCTGTGGAGCTCCAGCGCCCTTCCCAGATCCAGTATTTATCTTTCTTCACCTTTGTCCTTCCCCAGCTCTGATCGCCCTTCTGAGGGAAGGGGAGAGTCTGGAGGACCTGATGAAACTGTCCCCCGAGGAGCTGCTGCTGCGGTGGGCTAACTACCACCTGGAGAACGCAGGCTGCAACAAAATCAACAACTTCAGTACTGACATCAAGGTAGGAGCAGTGGGGACAGGCCCAACTGCAGCAGAGAAGGGGACCCGGGATGCTCAGGGAGAGAAGACAAGCTCTAGAGCTGTGTTCAAGGTGGCTGGTGCTGTGGCAGGCGCTCTATCCTCTCACGCACATCTGTCTGGAGTCCCAGGGACCACAGCGGCATTGTCGGGGGCAGATGGGTCCCCTATACACACCTGGAGTGACAGTGTCAGCAGAGGAGGGGGAAAGAGCAAGGGATAAGACGAAAGGTAAGACCTTTTCAAGGCAGAGAGTCTATGTAGGGAGGTGAGGTCCTGATTCTATCAAATTTCCGGGCGCATCAGATGGGAATCTTTTAACAAAATTCAGTGAGGATTAGACTTCTACTTACACAAAGAACACCAACCCGGGGGTCTGCTGCATACCAGGCATCGTCCTGCCTGCTTATACATGTACTGGCTGATTTAATCCTCACGATTAAATGGCCTTTGAGACAAAGATGATCATTTCCTCCTTTTCCGGATAAGGAAACTGAGGTTAAAAGAGAATTCATGTAATTTGTTCCCATTCACATAGCTAGGGAACGGGGTCAGGATTCAAATCCAGCGCTCAGCCTCCATACCGCCTCTCTCAAACAACCTTGGAATTTCTTGAAAGGTTTCCATTTGTAGAAGCCAGAGGTGTTTTATTTTTTTTAAGATGTTTAATTTATTTATTCGTGAGAGAGAGAGAGAGAGAGAGAGGCAGAGACACAGGCAGAGGGAGAAGCAGGCTCCCTGCAGGGAGCTCGATGCGGGACTTGATCCTGGGACCCTAGGGTCACACCCTGAGCCGAAGGTAGTTGCTCAACCGCTCAACCGCTGAGTCACCCAGGCATCCCACCAGAGAGGTTTTTGAGAGATGATGATTCTGGAAACCATCTGCAATGGAAATGTCCCCCAGGGCGTGTAGAGGGGGGCAGGCGGCCCTACAGCAGAGATGCAAAGGGGGAAAGGCGGAGGGAAGCATGCCCTGTGGTTTTCCAGGCTGTGAATAGTTTCATGTCGAGGTGAAAGAGCTGTTGGCAAGGAGGGCAGGTGGGCCGAGAGGCAGAGAGCTTCGGAGCAGCATGCGAGCTGGGGGTGCAGCAGGAGAAGAACATTTCAGGCTCCGCTTTCTGAAAAGTTAAAGAAACCTTCTCCAAAGAGAGAGAGAGTCAGAGGAGAGGTCATGTGACTCCCCAACGAGTCACCCAGGCCTTACATATTCCTTTGGGTGACAGCTCCCCCCTGCTGTGGATTCAATGGCTGCCTGCCGTGCATGGTGCTAGGTAGATGGAAGCTTCTAGATGGAAAGTCCCCCATTCCTGAGCACCTAAGCTGATAATGCCAAATGCATTTTTCTAGCTTCCACTGGTTATTGATAGCCCAGCACCCGCAACCAAATGGGGATTTAACAGGAACTGGGCAGCGAGGTGGTCCTCCTTTGTGCTCAGCAGTGAAGCTCTGCACGTTTTCAGCCAAAATTTTCCAGCTTTTCAGCCAAAATTAAGCTGCTTCATCGGAACCATAAATTTATCTGATTTCTTATCACCAAAAAGCTGCGTTCTTACATAATAACCGTAGGAGCTGGCACGCTGAACACACACGGGGGTCGGGCCTGACAGTAGGTGGGGGCAGCTGCCTCCTGCCTCTGAGCATCTGGCAGCTTTGGGAGGTGCCCTTAAGTCACACAGGTCAGCGGAGGTGGGAAGAACACCCACCTTGGGGTGAGTGGGAAAGGCTTTTTAGGGTCAGATGAAAAGAGAGGAGCCCTAACAAAGTCAAGCAGATGTGACACCCGGAGGCAGATCTTGTTTGTGCCCAACACCTGCGGGGAACTTTCACTGGCTTCAAAATAGCTGCAGGCACCAGGAAGAGAGGGGTGGGGGGGCAGATGAAAACCGGTTTCCCCAGGTGCAGCCTCAGTGGCTGGCTTTCTCTTGTTCCAGTGTCTCTCATGTCACCAGTGGGGAGCACCCCCATGCCCTCCCGTCCCCCCACCCCCGGGGCCCCATCCAGTCTTAAAAAGAGCCACAAGCTGATTTTTCAGCCTTTAAGAGACGTTAGGATGCTTTTAAAAGGATTTAAATAAACGACCTGAATATTTGCATGCTTTTGCTGAATGAACACAGATTTGTAATTTGAAGACTAGGACTCTGAGGATGCTTTTCATGAGTAAGCGTATTTGGAAATCTCAGGAAACGTGAGGTTGGATATCTGTATCCAATCTGCTATCACTAAATTTAACCATTTTTTCCCCACCGCCTTGATAAATATTAAGTGTGCTTGTCATCTTAATATCTCCTTTACATAGAGACTGCTTGTTAATGCTTCAAACCTTCTGTCTTTGAAATCCTTATTTTTCTTTTGCTGATTGTCCATTTAACTGTGTTTTTAAACTCGGCTTTAAACTTCTGCTTCCTTTTTCTGTCACTTTTTTTTTTTTTAATTAAACCTTAGCTGACTGACTTCTACAGCAATATAAAGGTATATATATTTTCCTGTATACAATTTAATACCTTTGCATAAGTAATTTTTCTTCCCTAAGAACAAGAGAATAGCATTTGCTTCTATAGCCTGTATTTGTGTATATCCTGTATTTGTTATACTCCTTTTAAAAAGAAAGTCCAATATGATATGTAAGCAGAGAAATAGAAAATCCAAATTAGTGAGTGCTTCCAGCTTTGTTAATTAAGTTGCATTTTTGAATGACAGTCAAATAAGAAATATAATATGTTTGCTTTGGGGAAATTAATGCCGTGCTAAGTATGTAATTAGTTGTGCTATTTTGAAATTGTAATTTCTTAATTTCTCACAGGACTCAAAAGCTTATTACCACCTGCTTGAACAGGTGGCACCAAAAGGAGATGAAGAAGGTATTCCTGCTGTTGTTATTGACATGTCAGGACTAAGGGTAAGGCCGTGTCCCAAGTTGTGTTTAGAGAATGTGACTCTGCCTTTGTGTTGGCAGTTCCACGGCCCCGCATGACCCTGACTCTGGGCTCCTGTGAGTCCACGTCTCTGCCGAAAGCCCTGGTAAAACTGTTAACAACTGTTAATGGTTTTGGGTGATAACTGTGGGAAATTGCATCTGAAAATAGATATTAGGGAAGGAAAGAAACTAAAACCGCTCAAATGCCACACACCTTGCCTCAAATGCCTCCAATGAGCTGATGTTAATGTCAACTCATCCCTGAGTGACAAGTCCGTGAAATGGGTAACGTGCAGGGTCATCTAGTAAAGCATTATATTAATAAATCAATCAATTTAAAGTTCTGTTTTCTGAAAATTGGCGGTTTCATAGACTCTCAAAAGAGTCTTGAAAACGGCGGACCACATTTCAACAAAACTTCTGTACGTGTCACCATTCAATAGACTCAACGACACCAGGAGGTACTTATGATGTTCATTTTTGGATACCTGAGTCTTATTTCCGGAAATCGGTGGGATAATTATACAAATAAATAGATTCTCACTTTAGCGATGAAAAAAACTGAGTCTTAAATGGATTAATTAATAAGTCCAAGATCATATGATGGGTTATTGGAAGTTATTTGATCCAAGGCTGGGATCCTTTCCCTCTGGTACTAACAAGGGGACAACCCCACCTGCTGGTGCTATGTACCAGGTACTATGCCAGGCACGCTGCATACACTGCCTCTGACCCTTGCAGACATCACTAAGCTAGGTGTTAATAACTGTTTTACACTTGAGGAAGCTGAAGGTCAGAAAGGCTAATGATGCTCTCACGGCCACAGAGCCAGTACATGGCATAGAAAGGATTTAAGCCCAGGATGCCTCCAACATCCACCCAGCCACAACCCTACCTCACTACGTCATTGGGGGGTAATAGACGAAAATGACTGGGTGCAGGTTGTGTGGAGTTCTTAAAAATGTCTGGTTTAAGAGTTCTTAAAAACAGCCCCAGCATGGATCTGGATGATGAAACTGGTTTTGCCACCTCTTTAATACTGACCTGGAAGAGTTGCTTTCTCCGTGCTTATGTCTCACTTGATATCATTAGAGTTAAAACCAATGAGCTAATGTTAAAGTCAACTCATTCCTGAGTGACAAGTCTGTGAAATGTGCAGTGTCATCTAGTAAAGCATTATATTAATATTAATATATTAATATTATATATTAGTAATATTATACACAATATATTATATATTATAATATTTATATTAATAAATTGATTTAAAGCTCTGTTTTCTGAAAATTGGTGGTTTAATAGACTCCTAAAAGAGTTTTGAAAACAGTGGACCACACAAAACTTTATCTCCTAGTAAGAGCCTACCTACAAAGGACTAGAGGTTTTCTAGAACTATTTGAATTGCCTTCCAACATACGAAGTCCTCAGTCTGAAGTCTGCAAAGGCCAAATTGCACTAGGCAGCTGGACTAACATTTATTTTGTTTGAGTCCCAAGTGTACCAACTCCGTGTGAGAGGAGTGGCTATACCAATCAGAGGGTCTCTACTGATGGGTGTAAATATCTTCGATGAACTGAAAAAAAGGGAGTATGACTTATGACAGTAGCTTCATCGTTGAAAATAATTAAGACCAACTGAAATGATAAGATTATAGGATCTACTGAATCTCTTTAAAAACAGGACAACCAAGCATTCATCCGACATGGTTCTGTACAGAGAGAAGAGACTCAATTTCTCAATTTCTGGGACATTTGGCCCTTGTAACTTGCTGATTTCAGTTCAGGCAAATATAAGTAAATCATAAGTGGCGATTAAGTGCCTCTCGGAGGTTAGACACTGAGGGTTTCAGTAGGTTTCCCATTTCTTCATGTTGCTCTTGCCTCCTCTGTGCAGGGACAGCCTTGCCCCAACCTTGACGCGTCCTCTCTCGTTGCAGGAGAAGGATGACATCCAGAGAGCAGAATGCATGTTGCAGCAGGCAGAGAGGCTGGGCTGCCGGCAGTTTGTCACAGCCACAGATGTCGTCCGAGGGAACCCCAAGCTGAACTTGGCTTTCATTGCCAACCTCTTTAATAGATACCCTGCCCTGCACAAACCAGAGAACCAGGACATCGACTGGGGAGCTCTTGAAGGTAACTGGAAATCTCTTGCTCAGAGGTTTGGAAGAGCATTCACAATTTGAATTCAAGGGCCGCTCGAAATTACCTGCTAAGCAAATATCAACCCCTTCCATGTTGGGGAAGATTTGCAAACAGGTCATCAATTCCCTGGCATATAACAAAGAGAATAAATAGATTAATCAAGTCAATTACAGCCAAGCAGGAATAATCAAATACCATTATATCACATCCATTATACATAAGCTTCATCCATTATCAGAATTAAATGTTTTAGGGAAGGAATGCATTTAATTATCAGATGAAATAAACCCTGAGTTCCAAAAACCTAATTTATGTACTTAATGGATGCAGTGTGCATTCCTCACGGCAAGAGATTGCAGCCACTCATCATCTAAAAGTGTTCAACTTAATGCTAAGAGGGGCTTATTAGTGAAGTTTTGGTTTTTGTCTTGTTTCTTTGATTGGAATTAGGGAGGGGGGTGGAGAGCTGAGTAAAGTTTAGACGCAGAATCCCTGGGCATTGTATTTTGGGGATTAGGTGCCCTGAGATAGAATGAAAAGCATGTAGCTATAGTCAGGTTCTTCTTTTTTCACCACAAATTAGTCTCAATATTGAGACAAAAAAAAAATCAAGATGGAACTAATATTCAATGAATATCACCAAAGAAAGGAAATCCAGATTTAAAGTATTGATTTTTTTATCCCCCCTGCAATGCTTTACCCGAGCTAGAAGGCAAAATCAATCCGTATTCCAACAGGGCCTCATTTGTATTGTTTGATAAATTGTGGCCAGGGGTCCAGGCATTTTGTTGACTACCAAGTATATACATCAAGCCCTCTAATCACCCACTTCCAGCTGCCTCTAGAACATCTCCATTTGGTTCCTTTGCTATCACTTGAAATTCAGCATATACAAAACAGAACTGATCATCTCTCCTCCCTCTCTCTCCCTACCCGCCTCCCACCCATCTCCTTTAGAAACTCTCCATTTTCAGTAATCCTACCACTTTTTTTTTTTCCTTTAGTCACCGAAATCCTGGGTCCCCTTTGATATTTTCCTCTTCTTCACCCCTAAATCTACTGAATTAGTAAATACTAATAACTCTTCCTGCAGAATGGCTTTTAGATTGTTGTTTTTCCTTACTGCTTTCTGGACTCTTATTAAATCATACACCAACCATTTCAATAGGTCTTCGGGGCCTGTTCCTCCATCTATCAAGCATTTGAATGTGCCTGTGTGCTCTTGCCATACGCCATCCCCTCTGCTTGTTTAATTTAAATGCATATTGCCTTTCAGTAATTTTGCACACTGCTGCCAGGGACATCACAGTACTGCCTTCATTATATCTCTGCCTTGCTCAAGAATTTATTATAGTAATAAAAAAAAAAGAGCCTATAATGACTGGCATTGTCTAATATATCAACCAAAATCTGGTGGTTGGCATTCAGAGGGCCCCAGTTCTGGTTCCAGACACCAGACAGCCTTATCTCTGACTATTGCACAGATGCCTGAAAAATGAATTCCTAATGGTTTTAATACAGACCTTGCCTGTCGTTCCTTTTATGTCCCTATTTATGCTGTCTCCTCTTCCACTTACTATTGCCTCAAATCCTCTCCTCTTTCCTGTCCAGATTTTACTAGCCCTATAAAGTGAAACTTAAACTCCACTCCCAAACTATTCTCTCTCCTATTTCAACTCAAATAGTGAATATGTTTATCTCCTAGTGTAGCCCTGTGGCTTGTGTGATCTTGCTTTGATGCCTAAAAGTCTTGTTTTTCCTGAAAGAATGTAAGGTTTTGAGGGTCAGCTTTAAACTGCTGCTCCACACAGGAGAATAGATGCTATAGAAACACTCGCTGAATTGGAATAGAATAGAAAAAATGAGGGACACCTGGGTGGCTAAGTGGTTGAGTGCCTTTAGCTCAGGTCATGATCCCGGGGTTCCAGGATCGAGTCCCACATTGGGCTCCCCGCAGGGAGCCTGCTTCTCTCTCTGCCTGTGTCTCCACCTCTCTCTCTCTCTCTGTCATGAATCAATAACATCTTTTTTTAAAAATAAGAAAGAGTAAAAAGGAAATAAATGAACCCAGAATAGCAATCCTCATCCAAATCCATTAAGGTTTTTGAATTAAGTTTTTTCATTTTGCATTCAGTTTTTATGATAGTCTCTTTAGATAAACTTTGATCATTTAAAAAAAAAAAAAGGCACATCTTCTAAGAGGCCTGAAGGATAATGGGTCTTCATTAACTTAGGTGAGACCAGAGAGGAACGGACGTTCAGGAACTGGATGAATTCGTTGGGCGTTAACCCTCGAGTCAATCACTTGTACAGGTAAGGCCGTGTGGGGACTCATCTTTGATGCGCGACACCAAGACCTTGGAAGATCCCCAGGATTTCTTTCAAATATCTCTGCGGCGTGTGATTTTCTCCACAAATGTGTGCATCTTGATGAGGAGCGTTGAGCTGCAGGTGTTGGCTCTTTAGCTGAGGAATGCACTTCCGCACATCACCCTTGCTCTGTGCTCAGGACAAAATCAGGACCCAGCAACAAGACACATCTACTACATGTTGTAAGCCTGTGACCTGCTCCTAAGCAGGCAAAGCCACACAAAACAAAAATGTGAAGTTTAGGGTGACATTGCTCCTATGCCATTTGTTGGAGCCGTATTTCTTTTCCCGGAGGCAGCGTGCTCACACCTGGGCCCTAGGTGCTCACACCTGGGAGAGACCCAGAGTAAGTCTCTTCAATTTCTCTGAGTCACAGTGTCTTCACCTCCAAAGATGGAGCTGCTAATACCAATTCTGTTGGGTTGTTGCAAATGTCCCTCGTGCTGACGTACAAGGAAGCGCCTGCCCGCCGTAGGCCCCTGATGAATGGCAGCTCTCTGAGAATTGTCTTGTGTTTGTTTTTTGTTCAGTGACTTAGCAGATGCCCTGGTCATCTTCCAGCTCTATGAAAAGATTAAAGTCCCTGTTGATTGGAACAGAGTAAACAAACCACCATACCCCAAACTGGGGGGCAACATGAAGAAGGTAAACAGTGACTCCCCAGATGTTCCAACAGGCAGGTGAAGTCACCAGCCTGCAAGAGCTCCCCGTGAATACTTTATTAGGAGGCCAAACTTAGATAAGTAATGTTTATCCAGGGATTAAATTATGGCACTGCAATCAGAAGCCTGAATGGTTTCATTAAAGTGAGTCCATTACTTCAGTTGATTACTTATTTATAATTCCAAGTTGGATGTCTTTAAAACATTATGATGTAAAAATTCTAATTAAGATAATTAGAGCAAGCAGAGCTGCAGGGTTGCTTTTCCACCAGCAGGATCCTTATTCTAATTTTCTAAAGAATTAGAGCCTTGTACTGATGGTTGGACTTGTACAAATAGTTTGTCTAATGTCAACACAGTGGGAACACATTGTTTTGTAAAAGCAGCAATGGGGTTGGCACAAATATTTCTCACCATTCCTTGTCTCTTTGGCTCTTAATGATCCAAGTGTAGCCGCGGGAATACCTGTCCCACATGTGCATGTAGAACGGAGAATCCAGATTTTCCATGACAATCTCCATGATTCCGCTGTTTTAGGAATATCATGGGCAGGTGACTGAGCAGGGCCCTCTGTAGTGCGAGAGAGCCGAGCCAGTGTTCATACTAATGAATTCATTTTGGTTTTGCACTTAGAGAACACTGTGATTTTTTTTTTTTTTTTTGGTGGAAGTGAGGGGTTCTATTTTTTAAAAAAAAGACGGAAAATTCTTTGACTAGCTTAGAATCCTAGAATCAGGCAAGATTTAAGAGATCATTCGGTCTGACAATATTTATTTCATTTTGTTCTCTTATCTGGTATCTCTCACGATAGACATGATGGCATTACAATGTTTTCCTTCTTGCTCATTGACAGCTGGAGAATTGTAACTATGCAGTGGAGTTGGGGAAGAATCAAGCTAAGTTTTCCCTGGTTGGCATCGGGGGACAAGATCTCAATGAAGGAAACCGCACTCTCACACTGGCCTTGATTTGGCAGCTAATGAGAAGGTAATGTAACTCAGGGAAATGACTTTTTATTGAGTATATTACTGACCTGGAAAAATACCAGCAAATTGTCAGGAATGTGATTTAAACCAGCAGGATGATATTTTAAGCTAAACTTAAAACCAGAGGAGTGTTTTGTTATTTTCCCATTATTTTTATTTCCCTTGCAGGTCTTTAAGTATTCTTTCAGGTATTGTAAAACTCTGTTATTAGATTCCTAAACATTTCAGATGGTTTTGTCCTCTTAATGAATCACCCGGTTTTCATTATGGCGTTGACCCTTTTTATTCCTGGTAATATTTTTTTTGAAATCTACTTTTTCTGATGTTGGTATAGCCACTCTTGCTTTCTCTTGATTAATTTTAGCATGACATCTCTTCTTCCAACCTTTTATTTTTATATTTTTGTAAATTTTGTAAATAACAATTATCTTTTAAAGAGGATTTCCAGGGATCCCTGGGTGGCGCAGCGGTTTGGCGCCTGCCTTTGGCCCACGGCGCGATCCTGGAGACCCGGGATCGAATCCCACGTCGGGCTCCCGGTGCATGGAGCCTGCTTCTCCCTCTGCCTGTGTCTCTGCCTCTCTCTCTCTCTCTGTGACTATCATAAATAAATAAAAATTAAAAAAAAAAAAAAGAGGATTTCCAAACAAGGGGAAAATGTGCTATACTTACCCGTTTGCCATTTCTGGCACTTACCTTTCCATGGTGTAGTTACAGATTTCCATGTATATCAGATCTGAAATATTTCAAATTGTGTAGATCTGTTGGTGAGGAAGCATTTCAGCTTCTAGATGTCTACAAAGTCTATTTCATTTTCATTTTTGAAAGATATTTTCTCTAACTGTAGACTTCTAGATTGATAGTTTTTTTTTCTTTCAGTTCTTTAAAGATAGTGTTCCTTGCCTTCTGGCTTACATTGTTTCCAATGATACATCTGTTGTCATTCTTATCTTTGTTCTATGGTATAGCATGTCTGTTGTTCTCTGGCTTACTTTTAGATTTTTCTCTTTATCACTAGTTTTAAGCAAGTGGATTATAATGGGCCTTGGTGTTTCTCATGATTGAGGTTTGTTGAACTTCTTGAGTCTGAGAGTTTGTAGTATTCATCAAATGTGGAAAACTTTTGTTCTTTATTTCCCCAGAAATATTTCCTGTACTCCCCTCCCCCATTTGTTTTGGGGGGACTCCAGGTTCACACATATTTGGTCATCTGAGGTTGTCCCAAGGTTCACTGACACTCTATTCAATTTCCCCCCTCTGTTTTATTTTTCCTCTTTCTGTTTCATTTGGGATCTATTGATTTGTCTTCAAATCCACTAATCTCTTTTGTAATATCTAATCTTGCATTAATCCCATCTAATGTGTATATTTTTTTATCTCAGACACAGTTTTCATGCATAAAAATTTGAGCCAGATCTCTTTGGTATTTCCTGTGTCTCTTTCCTCTACCTTCTTGAACATACAGAACATAATTATAGTCCTGTTATTTCTGGTTCTGTTTCTATTAATTGATTTTTATCCTCATTATGGGTCATATTTTACTGTTTCTTTTGCATGCCTACTAATTTTTTATTGTATGTGAGGCATTGTGGAATTCCATCTTCCTGTGTGCTGATATTTCTGTATTCCTTTAAATATTCTTGAATTTTGTCCTGGGATGTAGTTAAATAACTTAAGCATGGTCTGATCCTTTTGAGGCTTACTTAAAACTTTAATTAGACTTGAGCTAATTTTGTCTCTCCATACTGAGATAATCTCCTCTGAGTATGTCACAGTCTCTGGTGCTTTGCTCACACATATGCATTGAGTAAAACTCAGCTAAAGACTTGGGGCAAACCCTCTGAGGATGTCTGGAGCTTTCTTTCTAGATGATGCTTTCCTCTCCAGGCAGCTCTCTCCTCTCTAGTGTTCTGCTCCACAAATTTCAGATACCTTGAGTCTCCTTGCCTCCTTGAGTTCTCAATCCTGTCCTCTCAACTCAGGGGGACTGCTATGCTCTGGGTTCTCTCTCTCTCTCTCATTCTCTCTCTCTCTCTCTCTCTCTCTCTCTCTGCACTGCAGCCTGGAAACTCTTCATGCAATAAGCTGGAACAATCTTAGGGCCCACCAGGTTTGCTTTCCTTCTTTCAGGGACCACTGTTTTACATTTACTGTTATCCAGTGTCTGAGCAACATTGTTTCATATGTTTTTCATTGTGTTTGGGTGTTTAAGGCAGAAAAATAAGGCTGGTCCCTGTTATCACACCATGGCTAGAAGCAGAGTTTCCTGCTAGTTTTTCACGAAACAATTTTAAATAGCTTTTAGAGTTAAATGTACACTTGATTAATGTGGAAGCCATGTGGCAATGCCGTTTGAATAAGGTAGAATGTAATACATAAATAGAAAATAAATTATAAGAAAAGTAAATGAGGGCACCTGGGTGGCTTAGTGGTTGAGCGTCTGCCTTCAGCTCAGGTCATGATCCTGGGGTCCTGGGATCAAGTCCCACATCGGGCTCCCCGCAAAGAGCCTGCTTCTCCCTTTGGCTGTGTCTCTGCCTCTCTCATCAATAAATAAATAAAATCTTAAAAAAAAGAAAAGTAAATGATTTTTGGTACAAAAGCACGAGTTTTGGAAAAATTTAACATAGCAAATCTTTAAGTATAAAATAGTTTACTTTTAAATGCTTCACTCTTTCCCTCTATACTGGTGGCCTTGACCAGGCAGAAATATTACATCCCTTAATTAGAATCTATGTTACTGTGACTTAATTCATTTTCTACCTGGAAGGAAGTTCCAGAAACCACATGTCACATTACATGATGTCTCACAAGTGAATGGCAAAGACAAGGTGTGTAGTGTCTCTAGGACTTCAGTTTCATTCCCAAGCCACTGTCTCTGGATCCTGACATTCATAATGGTCCTCAAAGGAAGTATGTCAGTGTTTCCAGGTGATGTGGTTCAGTCAGAAATGATCATAATGGAGTTCACTACCTGATTCACACTTGCTTCCCCAAGTATAGCGCTCTACTACCCATCTCTGAACTGGGCTCTCCTTGAAGTTTAAAGGCAGGTGTCACAAGGATCTTCTGGCACAGAAAACTCCAGAGCTAAAGAAACTTCAGCCCCATCTTCTATCTTGCTGCATCCATCTAGAATGTCACTGACAGTCCCTAAGGGCTGCCCTACCAGTATATTTTCAGAAACATGTATGAGCTATTCTCTATTGTCTTTCACATGTGTTTTAGTTCTTAATAGATGACTTGGGCTACTGATTGCTTTAACAAACAAAATAAATCTTTTTAGTTGCCATGGTTAAGTTGACTTTTGGGTTTGAATATAAAATAATCTTTGGCATTTTCTGTTTTAATGATAAAAAAAGAAAAACTCAGGCCAACTCTATGCCATTTTGAATTTCATAATATCTGAAAATCACCTTGTAATATCATCTTCGTTCTGTATAGGTTATAGAAATGTGGCCTGATGTTGTACTTTATGGCTTGTATATATACAATAAGGTCTAGACTGTAGCTGCTTCCCTACCTGGCTAATAAGTCCCATTTCTTACCAGTGCTTACCCAAGAATGGTGCATATGAAAAAGTGGGCAGAGAAATACATTACTGTTGAAAGCGATGGAATGACTAATAATTATGTAAATGCCACCAGAAGGGATTTTTTTTTTCTCTGTGGGCCACACATTAACAGATCTATTAAATTTAGAGTTAGTTCTAGCTGGAATTTATTTCATCGGATGTGCTAATTTGGTCATTTATCTGGACAATAAATGGCATGTCATTTTCCCCCCTAAGAACAAATGAGAGATGTGTGCTGAAACCTCCCTTTCCCCTCCGGTAGCCTGGAAATCGCTCTCAGATTAGAAAGCTGGCAAATAGTGTGTGTATAAATTTGGAGACAATAGCTAGAAACAAGTAAGCTACAGGCAGACAGCAATGTCAAGCTCCAGCAGATGAACAAAGAGGCAGGCAAATGAGGAACTCACCCCAAATCAAACAGGCTGTGGATGGTGAATTTGGGATAGGTCCTTGCAAAACAGAACAGCGAGGTTTGTCCCTCCGGGCCACATGTTAAATATATCAAACAAGCATTGGAAAGCAGGAAAGCAAGCAAGTAATAATCGCAGCCCCTCCAGCACTGCACGTGCAGACCTCATCAATCCTCTTTTGTTGAATCAGGCACTGGCTGAAGCTGGGGCTTACGACACCCTTGCACTGTGACAGACGGTTTTTCAGCGCAGCACAGTTTGCAGACACCCGTGATACTGGGATCCTGTGTGGGGGTTCCAGTTGCCCCAAAACATAGTTGATGGGACAGAGTGATTGTCTCACAAGGAAAATCCTAGGTAGACATGGGCCAAATAGATTTTTGTTTAAAATTTTGAATCTATAGTTCGTGCTGAGTGGACTGTCCAGAGTTGAAACTCCAACCTAATTCCATCCTTTCTTCCCTTTGTGTTTACCGTTGTACTTACAGGCGGGTATAGGATTCCACTGCCACACCTCCCTTGAGGTTGGGGAGGACGATTTTGTACTCACCAGAGCTCTGGGCCAGCGTGAGGGCCCCTGCTGAGACCCTTGAGTGCAGTCAGCTGCCTCCATGATTTACTGTATGTCTCTAAGTTTCTGTGTTCCTTGGTGGCTTTTTGTGTTTGCCCAGATAGACTTTTGTGTAGATGTGACTCTGTGTGTCCCAGTTTCTTCCCTAGCTTCTATCCACTGGAGAGTGTTTTCAGGGAGGAAGAATTTCCACTGCCTTTCAGGGTCCTGTAGCCAGCATAAGAATCAAATTGACATGAGACAGATTAATAGGAGAAAATGAGATTTAATTTTGTATGAATAAGAATCCACACAGACATGGAAATTCCAAAGATGGTCAGGCAAAATGAAGTTGTACATCGTTCTGAACTAAGGAGATGGGGTAAGGGTCTGGGACTTCGAAGGAAAGGAATGTGATTCACAAAAGATGGAAGAGTAAATGTTTGGTAAACCAATGTTTGGTGGGCCACTCATGGGACATAAGACTTTGGGACATAGAGGACTTTGATCACACAGGCCTTGCTAGGTTCTTCTCTGTCTACCATACCTGGTTCATGATAAAATGCAATTATCTAAGTTTATAACTCTTTCTGGAGCAGGTCCTCGATTTAAGTCCTTTTCGGCAGGACTGGAGGGAGGTAAAGAGCTTTTCCTGGATCTGCTGGGTTTTGATTGCTTTTAGCTCAAAATAGTCTTTATGCCCTTGGCCCCGACCCTGTCAACAAAGCAGTATGGGCCTCCTGACAAAGGGAAGTGAGAATTCCCCCTTGAGGTGAGTGGGGCCTCTAGCAGATGGGACTCCATTTGTCCCAGGAGGCTGTATATGGACATGAGAGGTGAAGCATGTCCTAACCTGTCTTTTCTTACCAGGGTCACCAGAAATGCTTAATTGTCACAGTAAATGCCCATAACTCAACCCCCACGCTTGCTAGCAAGAGACAAGAAACCAGTCATGCCACGAAACCTCATCTTTATGAATTGATCAAAACTAGGGCTGTTTTCCAGGATAGGATTATTTTGAAAAACTACCTGAGATTTATCCCACTTGTACCCATTAATTCCATAGTGTTTGGTTCCATCGCTGGGCCCAGCTAAGCATTTCTCATCTTGACTTTCTCCTTGCTTTCCCTGCAAGAAAGTCATTCTATTTATGCACCTAGCACACTAGCTTGAAGCATCTTTCTAATCTTTTCCCCCTCAAAACCCAATTCTCATGAACAGTATGCATCGAAGGTGATTCTTAACGCTCAGGCTAGAGATTAACTTGGTCTGTGTGTTCCTAATATTTCTACTTTCATGATATGCAAAGGAAACTATTTTATATTTTTTCATTTATTATGTTGGCCCCTGGGATTTTTCTAGCATTGAATGGTGCCTCCATTTTTATGGTTCCTGTAAGAAAAGCGTCACTGGTTTGAATCCTTTGCTTTGCTTTCCTTTCCCTCTCTGTCTTCTGCTTTCCCTTCCTACCCAGAGCAATGACAGCGCTTATTTGCTCTGCATCTCGTGATAATAACCACAACGCTACATTTCAAATTGTTCTAAAAGGACATAATGTTGTTGTTGTCTTACTTTATTCCGCCCCCCCCCCCCAAGTGTAATGGTGTCCAGGCTATCTTCTGTGGCATACCTAGGAAGAAAAGAACATTTCTAGCCTGGCTACTTTCTGTGTTTTTGAATTCCTTAGCAATTTTTCTCCAGAAATCATTCTTGATTTTGTTCAGGTACACGCTGAATATTCTTGAAGAAATTGGAGGCGGACAGAAGGTCAATGATGACATTATTGTCAACTGGGTGAATGAAACATTGAAGGAAGCGGAGAAAAGTTCATCCATCTCTAGTTTCAAGGTAAAAGTCGGAGTCTACTGCTCATGGCCACCTGAGCTCTATGCTTATCTTTATTGTTTTCACTCTATTTTTTTTTTTTTTGTTTTCACTCTATTTTAAAGTGACCTTCAGTGTGAGGTATCTGAGCCCCCCACCCCATTTTTGATTTTGCTTGAATGACCCATTATTGTTTTGGTGTTCACAGGCTATTTCATTGACAAATTTCCTGTCACTTGCTCCTGTAATAATTAATTTTAAAAACCCATCATTTTTAACACATGATTTTAGGCGTTTTTCAAAGTAACATAAAATACAATAATATTTTTTAAATACACACAGTTTCATGATTCAGATTATTATCATAATGGTGGTGGAATGTAAAAGGCTATAAAAGATCTCCCATGTGATATTTTTTTCAGGGAAAAACAGTTGTGTACTTGTATCCAAATCCCATTTTTATTAAAACCAGCATTATATTTTATTCAATTTCCTAACTCATGTTTCCTAACTCATTAGCTGGATCCTTCCTCTAGGGACTTGCATACTTGATTCATGTCATAACGTCTGTGCCATCTTAATTTCTTTTTCTTTCTTTTTTTTTTTTTTTTTTTTTTTTTTGGTTTAAAGGTCAGGAATTAGGGGGAGGGACCCCGTCAGAGTTTGTATGATCATGACTGGTGAGGTTTTGTCATGATTCTGTCTTCTGCTTCAAAATCAAGAAAAAAAATTAAAATTTCACCCCACCAAAGAGAGCAGATGGTATTTCTGAGTTGTGCTGTGCTAGGAATGTCCACTCCCTGTGAGCTCATCACAGATCATGGCCATTACTCTCTCTCCTCCAGCTTACCCTCAGTCTGGAGAGCTGAGCAGAGAGATAGGAGTAGAGGCGTGAGCAAGTTCTTCCCCCCACCCCCCAAAAAAAGAGTTGGAAGGGCAGGTTCCTGCAGCTACTGAACTCTGCAGCTATAGTAAGGAAGCAGCTGTAGAAAATATATCAAATGAATGGGCACAGCTATGTTCCAATAAAACTTTATTTACAAAAGCAGACAACAGGCTAAATCTGGGAGCATTATCAACATGAAACATGCCTTGAGCGCTAAGGGGCTCCTTGTGTGTAAGCCCCATGTCATCTCACAGACATTGTAAAGGCAGCTGTACTGTTTACCTCATTTTATAGGTAAGGACACTGGAGCTCAAGTAATGGAGGTTACAGCTAGTAATGGCAGGAGATGATCCATCAGTGAGCGGAAAGCACCTTTACCTGCGGGGTGAGATCACAGAGCAGTGTGTATCCATAGGTCACTTCACCATTACTATGCAGCCATCGGGGTGATAGCCCAGGGCGGGCAATGTCTCGGTAGAATAGCCGCCACCGCAGCCCATTAGGTCATCCTGGTGGCTTCTGGGATGTTCTCGTGGGGACTCACTCTTGAGAATGTTTGACAGCTCTCTTACTCCTTGGGTCGCTCTAGGCTGATTTTCTCCTGTCTCCTCACAGTCATTGTAGAGTTGATCAAGGAAAAAAAAAAAAAAACACCAAGGGAAAATGTCAAATTAGCCCCATGTTACTTTTAAGTGAAACCCTAAAAAAAAAAAAAGAGAAAAATGAACACAATTCACTCTTGATTAACTGTTTTGGAAATAGTCCTGGTCCCCTCTTCAGCTCTGAATGTTGCCAGTTGCCAGCCGTCTCTGCCTGTCTGCAGGCAGGACTGTGGGCAGAAAGTAGGAGAGAAGGCCAGACTCAGATCCCTCCACTTTGTTTCCCCCGTGGTTCTTCAAAAGGTTCTATGGAGATAGAAGCTCAGGCTAATGTTGGAAATTAGATTACAACTGCATAAGGATTTTATTCCTGTAATAGTTCTCACATTATCAAGGAGTAAATAAAAATGGACCCATTATATTTTCTAAAAATATTATTCTCCTTAGCCAGAGGACCAATGCTAGAGACCTAGCACCTTGCAGGGGACCAATGCTAGAGACCTCGCTTGTTTCTTGATAAGAATTCATTCTGATTTAGACCTTCAAGGTGTGTTTGGATTTGCCTGGGCCCTGATGCTGATGTGCAGTTGCCTCTCCACGTGTGCACTCACAGTCCCCAGGGGAGGGGAGAGCAGATGGGAGCATTCACAGCTCTAGGTGTGAGCATGAAGATGTTTACCATGCCAAAGAAAGAGCCCAGAATTTTAAGTCGGGGTACCTAGGTTCAAATCCCAGCTCCACCAGGTATCAGTAAGTCGTTTAACCTCAGAAACTCCCTTGACTCCCTGTCAATTAAGATGAGATAGATGCCTACACCTGAGGCTTGTGGCGACAAGAAGTTCTGGGCAAACCATGGGCACCAACAAGTACCAGTTACAGTCATTGATTTAATCACACATCCGCTCTAACTGCCTCCTCGGACTCACAGACTGTTCTTTCCCTCGAGTCTCCAAGGAGCATATGCTGAAGCTACTGCCCAGATGAGCCCTCACCACAAACCCTGCCAGTCAGCTCTGGGATGTTGTACAAACTTCCTTCCATTCCCAGTGTGAGAATGACTCCTTGACTGTTGGGAGACAATGGGTTTCCTCCACTTGCTGAGCCAACAGGAAGCTGGTGGCTCCCTTTCAAAACCACGGTTGACTTAAGACACCATGTGGAACACTGTGGCATTTCCCAGACCAGGTTGTGGATCTTTTGTATTTAAGAGGAGAGAGCCACCCACCTCCCTTGAGCTGAACAGGAGTAATTTGGGGTCCTATTGATGAAACCATCCCTTTCTCTCTATGCAGGACCCGAAGATTAGCACCAGCCTGCCTGTGCTGGATCTCATTGATGCCATTCAACCGGGTTCCATCAACTATGACCTTCTGAAGACAGAAAACCTGAATGATGAAGAAAAACTCAACAATGCCAAGTATGTAAATACACCTGAGTCCAGGGAGGGGAGGACCCAGCTGGCAACGGGAAAGCTGTAAAGTCTATTGTTTGTGCCTTTTGCACAAACAGTTGATAGCACTATTTGCTTTTTCTTCTCATTACTTGCCGTGTCCCATCACCATTATTTTAGATGTTGTACAATAGCCGTTTAAGACTCCTAGTGTAAGAATGGAAGCAAGACAAAGAACACAAGAATATTCTTTCAATCGATAAGCAAGCCTATAGTTTCATAAAACCAATTTCCCAGTTGCAATCTATGAGAGACTTCCTAAGTAAAGGAATACATGCCAGGCCCAAATATAAACACTCCATTTATGACTATCCATGGATATGAATGGGCAGGACTGGGGTTCAAGACCAAAGTCTTTACCAGCTTGGGAGCAACTACTTGAGGGCAGCTCCACCATGTAGAGTGGGGGTCAGCAGACTACAGTCGATAAGCCACATTTGGAGCATTGTCTCCTTTTATAAATAGAGTTTTATTAGAATAGCCATGCATACTCATTTATGTATTTTCTGTAGCTGGTTCCCTGCTACAGGGCAGAGTTGAGTCATTGTAACAAAGCCCACAAAGCCTAAAATATTTACCACTTGGTGTTTTGTAGAGAGTTTCCTGACCTATACTCTGGAGTGGTGCCTTTCTCCGAGCACGTTGCATTATTTCCTAGAGTTGTCATAACCAAATACCACAAACAGGGCAGCTTAAAACAACAGCAATGTATTCTCTCCCAGTTGTGGAGGTATAAGCACAAGATCGAGATGTTGACAGGGTTGGTCTTTCTGAGGCTGGAGGGGAGGGGAGAATCTGTCCCTTGTCCCTCTCCTGGCTTCTGGTGGTGGCCAGCAGTCCTTGGCTCATAAATACATCACTCCAGTTTCTGCCTCCATCTTCACATGACCTCGCCTATGTGTCTGTGACTCTACATGGCTGTCTCCCTTCTGGTGTGCGTGTGTGTGTGTGTGTCTGTGTGTCTGTGTCTCTCCTGGTAAGTGCACTAGTCGTGTTGGCTGAGGGCCCCACCCTAC
This sequence comes from Canis lupus dingo, assembly GCF_003254725.2. Lineage (NCBI taxonomy): Eukaryota > Metazoa > Chordata > Mammalia > Carnivora > Canidae > Canis > Canis lupus. The sequence goes on from NC_064264.1 coordinate 5,006,954, forward strand.
TCCAGCATGGCCTTGGCTTAACTGATTAAACCTGAACAACTTTCTTTCCAAAGAAGACCATACTCTGACTTAGTAGGGGATAGGGCGTCCATTTATCTTTGGGGGTGGGGATCACAATTCAATCCCTCACAAAGTTCTGGAATTAAGAAGTTGAATAGTGTCCAGAAGCCCTGTGTGTGTGTGTGTGTGTGTGTGTGTGTGTGTGTATAACCTCAACAGTATTCTTTTTTTCTGTTCCCAGTTTGGGAAAGTGTGTGTGGGGGGAACCTGAGTTCCTTGTATGCTGGAATTATAAATGGTAATTACAATAGATGCATGGGATAGATGGGGGATCCATGATGCAGTGGAAGAGATAGGGAGGGAAACAAAGCTCTACAGAGCGAATAAAATCTAAGATGAGATGGATTGAAAAGACAAGTAAGAAAGAGGTAGAGGTAGACAGGTGAAGGAGGCAGAAAGAATACCTCCAGGTAGACGGAAGAATGCATACGAAGACCTAGAATTTTAAATAAAGACTAAAAGAGCCCCCCCCCAAAAAACCTTGCATCTAATTCCTCAAGAAGAATGTGATTAGGTTTAAGGAACTTAGTTTCTTGAGTTAATTTGCAGAGCCCAAGGTCTTATAATTACTAAGTGATTCAGCTACGGTTCAGAATCTGACTTCAGAGCCCAGGCTCCCAAGCACTAGTCTCTAAGGGCGTGGTACGAAATTGCCTAGAAAAAAAATGAGTAGAAGGAATTATACCAAATGCTAAAAATGGTTATGTCATGGTGGCAAGATTTGCATGATTTTTTTGAAGCTCTTGTTTCTAATTCTTCAACAACTTCCCTTTATATTTTATAACAGAGAAAGTACATTTTTATTTCATTAATAATTGCTAGAGAAGAAGTGATTGAGAAGTGGGCCAGGAGAAAGAATGGGGACTACGCTTGCCTGGTGCTCTTCATATGATCAACAGAGGACGAATAAAGTTAGTTAACAGAGCAGAGGGCGTAATGGGGCCTTGGGTAGAATGGAGAATCTCTGGAGCAGTCGTTGTAAGAGGTTACCAGATAATAAATGAGGTGAATAAAAGAACTGCCAGGTCGTCTTGGGGGCTCGTTTGGAAACAGATTACCACTCATAAAAATTACCTTTATATAATTAAAAACACAGCAAAATGTTCCAATGGAGCTATGATAACCTTATGTGAAAAATGTGTCCTCTAAAACTCTGGCTCTTTGGGTATTTTAGTGACATAAATACATACATGCCTGTGCGGGCAAGGATTGGAATGGAACGAAGAGTAAAACTGGTGTGCGAGGTAGAAGTATGACACACGCATCCTCCTCCTTTTCCTCCTTGCCTTTTCCTCCTTCCTCAACTTGACATGGGGTCTGCAAACTTTCCCAGCGCACATTCTTGTTCAGTTCCAGGACTTTCTCTGCTGCTCTAAAGCCCAAGAGAAGACTCATGGTGAAGGCATCAAACGTAGCAAGAGCTAGAGGGGTTCTTTAAGGGCAAGTAATAAATGTGGTGCTTGTCATGAGTCTAGGCAGCACGTCCAGTAGTCAGGAGCTCTGTTGAGCTGAGATTGGCCCACAGGAGTGAGGGGATGCCATGACTCCCCCGAGCTGTCCCAGGAGTGAGAGCTGCGTGGTATGTGGTACGTGGAACCACGTGACTATGCTCCTGAGGGGTCCCCTTCATACTCTGTGGCTCAGGCTCTTCTCATTCTTCCTCTTCTCTCCCTCTAGATATGCCATCTCTATGGCCCGCAAAATTGGGGCCAGAGTATATGCCCTTCCAGAAGACTTGGTCGAAGTAAATCCCAAAATGGTCATGACCGTGTTTGCTTGCCTCATGGGGAAAGGAATGAAGAGGGTGTAAGTCCCAGTGAGGAGGCGATGCGCACACTCCTGACTGCTCAGCATGGGATGCCCACGGGGAGCACGGAGACTGCTCAAGCCATTCCAGTTTTCAACTCTGTGACATTATACAGGATTCCAAAAAGTATATGTTTGTCCAGCCAGGTAGCCTCTCCTACCTGCAAAAAAAAAAAAAAAAAAAAAAAAAAAAGGCTTCATTCTTTGCAAAAACATAAAACAGACAAACAAACAAACAAAAAAAACCCCACAACCCAGTCTCTCACAAATATTTTTATTATTGAATTTATTGCTTCTTTGAAAACCTAGAGGGGAAAAAAAACACCCTTACCTTCCAGGCACCCTTCCTGCTTTTGCTATTAGTCAAGTATAGATGCTGCAGTGTTATTAATTTTAACAATATTTCAGCCTGGCTTAATTTGGCTGCCTTTTTGGTTCAAGGTGAGACCCCAGAGGGGGTGGGGGTTGGGAATCATCAAGCCAGTCCCAAAGCCTGTTTCTGGAGGCCGGCATTTGATCTGTTACAAGCCTCTCCTACCCTCCTGTGGCTTTGCTTTATACTCTCTCAGAACAATGCCTTCTCTGTGGCCCACTTTTGCTGCCCATCCTTAGGTCTGGGTCATTTGGCGCCTCTGATGGGTCAGGCTGTCGGGGTCCCGAGAGTCCCTGGTGACTCGCAAAAGTAAGGCCTCATCAGAGCCTTTCCTCAGAACGAGAGTCCCAAATGGCCTAAGTTTTGTCAGCACACAGGAAGCCTCTGTTCTTTTAGGGTTTGTGCCCAGATCAGGTCTACCATCTTGAATACTGTGCCTTCAGGGAGATTCTTAACCTCAAGGCAGGTTACCCCCAAGGAGGGTGTAATTGAGCCTTGTTCCACGAGGGGACAGTGTGGAGCCACAACAAAGCAGCTCTCCTCCAGGCCGCTGCCCCTCGGTGCCTTAGGCCTGCTCCTCAGACCTCTCTACTGTGGTGTGGCTAACTGGTGACTGGAAGCAATTCGGCTCCGCTTCTCACTTGTTCTTAGATCTTAGTGCCCCTGACTGCTGCAAGGCCATATTATCAATGTTTACTTTTTTGGGTAGTGTAGAAGCTTTTTGCCACCCCCAAGCTCGAGGGAGCAACTGGTGCCAATGAGCAGCGCCCCCACCTCACCCCCTGCCCCCCAACAATACACACCCACACAGAGTCATATACACAAGACATTTAAAGGATTCTGAAACAAAACCAGAGGAGCAGTGTGAGTTCGAGGAGCCCTAACAGAGTATATACAATTTTCATGAAAACCTACCGGAGGCTAAGAAGCAGCAGAGCATTGTGAACCAACACTAGACTCTTGTAGCCATCTTTCAAAGGAATTGCAATGCTTCACCCTGGATCTGTTCCTCGGCAGCAGGTTCGAGAAGCCAAAATGTGGCCTCTTCTAGCGCGTAATCAGTATTTCTGCTGCATCTGAATACAAAGTGGTTGGCTTTGTCTCGGACCGAACTTAATGTAGCCTCACATGATTCTCCCCCACCTGGCTCCGGGAAGACTGTTCCTGGCTTAATAGAAAATGAAGATAAAATAATGCTCCAGATGTCTCCAAATAAAAATGTTCCATTTATGTCATGTATTTGGATGTTTCCTTTGGCAAGTGTCATTAGAACTCGGCGTAACTTATCAGTGACTCCCTCCGGCTAACACACACCGAGTGCCTAACATGTGGCAGGCATGGTGCAAGGCTTTAGAAATAGGCCTGGCGTTGTGCCTGGTTGACCTGGAAAGATGGAGGTTCAGGAAACTGACAGGTGTGATAAGTGATAAACAAGGGTGAGGTGAACTTGTGACAGAGGAAACGGTCTAAGAAAAAATATTTTGGCTGCAAAACAGAAAAGTAAGCTGGAGTTAGACACGTTGAGCCCAGTTGTGAACCAAGACCAGATGTGGGATTGGTGCAGGATGGCTTCTGGGGAGACGGAAGGAGGCATCTTTCTTGGCTGGCAGGGTCTGATGTGGGCTTCCTAGCCTGGCCATCCTCCCTTTGGGGGAGGAGCACAGAGAGAGTGCTGGAGAATTTCTCCCCCGCAGGGTCCTCTCAGGTAGGCCTCTGTGGTCAATGAGAAGCATCTCTTTGGCGTGGTTACCTCCTGACCACACAGCCGCTAGGAAGCCAAGTGTGTGAGCTTCAATGGCAGCAAGTCCCAGCTTTGCCAGCAGCTTCCTTCTGGAAGTGGCTCTTTTGTAGCCTGAACGTTCCTGCAGCTCTTCCAAGGAAAGAAAAGATTAGATTGTGGGATGCTGCAATCTAATCATGGTGATTTTTCTAAATTTAAAAGTTTGTTACAATAAATAAATAAATACTTGCTACATTAAAATGTCAATCCAGATACGGCATCAGAAATCAAAATTGCACCAAGGTGTCTACCGTCGAGAGGCCACCCTCCCACCTCTGTGTCTGGAAGTGTGCTTTGAAGCCAGCTCCAATCACCTCACTGGAGCCAGTCTTGTGACCCTATCGCTAAATTATTGCTAACTTGAAATTGGCAACGATGGAGGTTGCCATAGCTATGATCAAACTCTACAAATAGGCTTTTGTTTTTGTTTTTGTTTTTTTTCTTATCCCCAGAGAGCTGGTTCATCAACCCACCATTCACCCCGCCCCCTCCCCCAGTTCCCCTCCTGGTCAGCAGTCACTGTTACTAATTTCTTTTGTATCCTTCTAGAAATATGTCATTCGTATAATACTCACATGCAGACCTTTTTATTACAAATATTAGCATACCATAGCCATCATTCTGCATCCTGCCTTTTTCACTTAATACCATATCTTGGTGATTGTTTCATGTTGGGATATACAGATCGGCCTCCATCCTTTCAGTAGGTATAGGATCTTATTATATAGGTATCCCAAACTGCATTCAGCCAGGGGCTTATAAATAGATATTCAGGCTGTTTAACTGTTTGCCTCAATAAATGAGGTCACAGTGAATAATTATCTGTTTCTTGTGCACAGAATGATCATTTTAATTGGACGGGTATTCAGTTTCTGCTCTATCAAAGGTATTAACTTGGATGTTAAACATAGATCCTCCCTCCCAAATCATTCTTTCAAATTATTTGACGAAACAGATCCTGGACCCAATCCTCCCTTCTCCATTTTATGCCTACAGAAGCATATTGATCCAGCAAAGAGATAATGTACACACACACACACACACAAAATAATAATAAAAATCAGAATGTGGGAGCAGTGTGAAGAAGAAGAGGCGAGAACGACCCCCGGACCGGCCAAAGCCCGGGGCCGCCGCATCCCCGCGTCCAGCGCTTACGTCCCGCCGCCGTCGCCACCACGCCCAAGAGAAAGGCTGAAGGGGATGCTAAGGAGATAAAGCCAAGGTGAAGGATGAGCCACAGAGAAGATCTGCAAGGTTATCTGCTAAACCTGCTCCTCCAAAGCCAGAGCCCAAGCCTAAAAAGGCCCCTGCAAAGAAGGGAGAGAAAGTACCCAAAGGGAAAAAGGGGAAAGCTGATGCTGGCAAGGATGGAAATAACCCTGCAGAAAATGGAGATGCCCAAACAGACCAGGCACAGAAAGCCGAAGGTGCTGGAGATGCCAAGTGAAGTGTGTGCGTTTTTGATAACTGTGTACTTCTGGTGACTGTACAGTTTGAAATACTATTTTTTATCAAGTTTTATAAAAATGCAGAATTTTGTTTTACTTTTTTTTTTTAAGCTATGTTGTTAGCACACGGAACACTTCATTGTTGTTTTGGGGGGAGGGCATATGTCACTAATAGAATATCTCCGAAGCTAGATTGATAACAAGAGGGAAAAACACCTTCCCCTTCTAGTTTTGAGAAACTTCCTCTTGGCTCCCAGGAGGAGGGATTTCTTGATGTTGACACACATGAGCCACCTTGGTGGTGTGGAAAAACTAAAATTCATTTTTTTATGTCCTCTTCTCCCTCTCTGCCTTCAACATAGACTTGACTCCCTTAAACCCAGAGACCTGTTGGAACCTGATCCCATGAAATGGTTCCCAGTATGTCAGGCAATCTGGACTTTACGGTGTCACCACTGAGATGGCGTCCCTCAAAAGAGTTCCTTTTTTTAGCTTGTGGATCTTCAGATTGATAATTCTGCCATTTTCATTTCATTTCCTGAAAGTCAGGGTCGGCTTGTGAAAAGTTGTTAAACAACATGCTAAATGTGAACTGTCAACCCTCACTCTAAACTTTCCCTGTTCAGAGCATCACATGAAGACTTCATTGGGTTTTATAGTGGCTTTCTGATTTTGGTAGTCCATTGTAGAAGGGAGTTTGAAAGTTGTTGTATACTGTTAACGATCGTCCGCCCATGTCCTGCCTGAAATACCATGATTGTTTATGAAAAGTATCTTTAATAAAGCTGGATACAGTTTGGCTTGGAAAAAAAAATCAGAATGTGATAAATGCTATAACAAATTCATAAATAAAGTATGGGAGCTCAGGAGAAAACTAATTCTGAATGATGGGTTACCAAAGTTGGCAGAAAAGCTGAGCTCTGATGAATGGGAAGGCAGGAACCATGCTTTACACATACTGAAATCCCGTACAATGCCAACCGCTTTTCTAGATTTTTAATAAGTGCTCAGTAACATTTTAAAAATTGATTTGTGTTACATATAAATGTTTCCCGACCATAAGAGATGCCAACTGGAAAGAGGTGAGGAACCGTGGTGAGGCAAACTTACCTACTGAGATTTTAGGATGGAAGGGATCCCCGTGTGTCTGGGAATTATGACATTCAAGTCTGATGCAATGTGTTGGACTAGATGAGCTTTTAAAGTCTCAGCCAACTGAGCAATTTTATCCACCTACGCGCGCGCGCGCACACACACACACACACACACAGTCTAGTTTGTCTCTGGAAGCACAGCTCGGGTCTTGATTGTAAAAACTACCAAGACTCAGCCTGCCGTAAGCCAGCCCAACTCAGATGGATGCTTGATGCGTGAGGGACTTCTGGTGCTCGCAGTGTCCCTGGATGACTCCCGCTCCGACCTCCTTTACAGTTACTGTGCCTGTTGACACACAGCAGCTGCTGGGATATTATGGACTTTTGTTCTCCGTCTACCCCAGTGACCCAATACACTTGGATTAAATACTGGCAGGACTGTCCGTGAACTTGACACCTTGCCCAGCACGACCCTGCAAGCCTCATGACCCAGAAACCAGAGGCATCAGCTCATGACAAATTAGCACTGACTGATCCTCTTGTGAAATCTAGTTACTTTGACAGTTTCCTAATAAAATTCCAGTAAGAACAGCAACTGCAAAAGACCACACTTGACTCAGTGTCCTGTCTCCCCATTTCTGAAAGACAGAGTTTACCCACTGAGTCTGTGCATGAGTGACCCCCCCAAAAAACATCAAAAAGGAAAGAAAACTGTGTTTTCTCAAACCTAAAGTCTGCATATATTTAGTATCCACTTTTGTCAAGCACAAAAATACAGATAATCTAGTCAATATCCAGTGTGTCACCATTAACAACTCAGGCAGGTCAACAAAATGATAATAATTTTTATTATCTGGTATGTCAAAATCGGGGATTTCCATTTAAATAGGTGCTTTGGTTAATAGAGAGCTATCATGTACCCCTTTTGGAATAGGGATTTTAGGGGATTAGAATGCATGCAAATAATTATAAAGCTATGTGTAAGGTGACGTTAAACTTGATAATTTGGTAGGTGTGCCTTGACTTGGCTCATCCCAATGATGAGTCACCAATAATCAAACTTCCTTGCTCTATGGGTAGTCCTTGGGCCAGGGGAAGCTGGGTAACCCTTGCCACAGACCTATTACATCAGAATCTGCATTTTTATAAGATTCCCATTTAATTCATGTGCATGTTAAAATTTGAGAAACATTGCCCTAAAAGAGTAGAAGCCTTCTTTAAAGACCTGCAGTTGATAGGTAGTCAATGTAACCAGCTTCAAGTTAAATTCTACTTTTCCAATTATAGAGGACTCAAGAGATTAAAATAACTTTCCACTAACATTATCCCATCAGCAATAATTCTTCAAGATAGATGAGTGGCTTTGCCCATTAATTGGGTGTATCCCCTGTCACCCAGACTAGCCTTTGCAGTTGTTCTGCCCATTGACTCTCTCTTCCCCGTGGCACCCACTCCCAGGCCCAGGCTTTATCTCCTGGTCCTCCTGGGTACCTTTATTTATTCTTTATAAATATTTTATTTATTTATTCATGAAAGACACACAGAGAGAGAGAGAGAGAGAGGTAGAGACACAGGCAGAGGGAGAAGCAGGCTCCATGCCGGGAGCCCGACGTGGGACTCGATCCTGGGACTCCAGGATCACATCCTGGGTGGAAGGCAGGTGCTAAACCGCTGAGCTACCCAGGGATCTCCACTCCTGGGTACCTTTAATGTGCCTGTTGGCACAGCTTTCTCTCACTGAATGCCTAGGGCACCTGACCCAGTGCCATATCACTGGTCTTCCCTCCCGTTCCTTCACTACCTACATCAAGCCTAATGGTTTTTCTCCCACTGTCTCTGGAGCAATCTCTCTATAGTTTCCAGAGACAGCAGGTAACATAGTAAACCAAACTGTCCCAAGGGGAGGGATTGTGGCCCTCCAGAGCCTACTCTTTTCTCCCCCAAAACTTTGAAATGCACTTTGAAATGACTTTCTGGGAGTATAGCTTCATCACTGTTATCTTTGCCAATTTTCTAATGGTAAAGAGAGAGAGGAAAGCACCTCCCAAGTGTGCAAAGTTCCAGTGGATAGAACGAGCCTGTTACCTTTCAGGAACCGAAAAACTAGTATGGCGATGGAAAGCGAGACCTGCCACAAGAAACAAATGGTCTGGTGAAAGGTTTAGTAATGATCCTCAAACATCGGGGCCCTTAAGATTCCCCTGGGGAGTTACTTAAAACCCAAATCTCTCAGATCCCACCACAAGATTCGGTGCCTATAGGGGTGGTTGGCCCAGGAATCTGCATTCTCCACAAATACCCTAAGAGAGTTCATGAATCACAGAGCACACTTGGACAAGTGCTGGTCCAGAACAGCTGTTCTCAACCCTGACTGCACATTGAAATGATCTCGGGGACTTAAAAAAAAAGTGCTGAGGCCTGTATCTCAATTATATGATAATCTTGGAGGGAGGGATATAGGCCTCAACTTCTTAAGTGCCTCTGAGTTTGAGAAATACAGATCTCTAGCCCAGGGTACTCTGCAAAGGCCAGGACTGGGTGAAGCATGTTAGAAAGTGGAGAGACCAATACAGAGGATGATGGTTTAGAAAGGGAGAATGAGGGGATGGAAATTCCTAAAGACAAACTGCTCTGTTCACAATTTAACCACCCAGCCGACAAGCCTTTGCCCCTCTGGATGCCAAGTAAGGCCCTCGGTGCCGTAGGTCTCAGGCTCTTGCTGTAGCCAAAGCAAGGGAATCGGAACCGGAGATCCAGTTCTCTGCCCACACACCTCAAATCCCCCTCTTCAGTGGGTTTGGAGACAGCACAATCCTTTTTTCCCTTTCGGAAGATCTGGCCAGATACACTAAACCTTTGTGCAAATTATAAAACTGCTTCACTCTTCATGAATAAACATGAGAGATAATGCGTGGAGAGAAAAAACATTGATCAATTAAGTGTCTTCAAAACCTCCCAAGATTATGCAGTTTTAATGGCTGAATGATTTTGAAAGGGAAACTTGTAAATTGAGCTGCACCTGAACTCATAATAAAAAAGCCATTAAATTAATTGACTCTCTTGGCGCCTACCTGACAATGAGCCTGAGCTGTATATCCAAGTGAGGCCAGCCAAGATCTCAGAGGCACTTACCCTTATCCTCAGGCTCCTCCAGATGAGAGAAAGGCAGAGCAGACCAGTCCTCGCAGGGGAAATTATCTTCTTACACAGTCTTCATAATGGCTGAGCGTTCTGGCTCTTGAAGAAGGCCTTGCCATATTATTTTTGCCAGCTAGGGTTCCAAATTGGCTGGAGATGAGTCTCAGGGGACGTGGTTCAATCATATAGATTCCCCCGGAACTCGATTGCCCTTTTGGGGAGGCAACTCGTCAGCCAGCTCTGCTGGGAGCATTAGAGGAAGAGGACAAGCTGTACCCAAGGTCATGCTAAGCTGGGTAAGGCTCCGAGCAGACGGCCATGTTGGCCCCCACCAACCCCCTTCCCGGCTTATCTTTTTAATAGGAAGTGGAACATTTTGAGCACCTGTTTCTCCAGTTACTTTCAAATATTATCCCACTGAATCATTACAACAGCCCTCTGACACAGGTTATTATTCATTTCATTTTTTTCAGAAGAGGAAACTGCACCTCTGAGAGGCTAAGAGATTATCCTGTTAAGGGTGGGGAACATCTGATCAAACTTCACAAGAGGTGTCAAGGTCAGAAATCTCAAGGAGAGACGTGGAACAAGGAAGAAAAAAACTTGTCTCCATTTTTTGTCTTCTTTCTTTTCTTTCTTTCTTTCCTTCCTTCCTTCTTTCCTTCCTTCTGTTCCTGCATTCCATTCCAATTCCTTCAATTCCCTTGAGGAATTGAATTTCTGGGAAATACAGTGAGTATGTTTGACTATATAAAAATTGCCAAACTTTTTCAATATGGCTATATAATTTTGCATTCCCACGAGCAATGTATGAGAGTTGAGGTGTTCCACATCCTACTACTTCATATAGTTAGCCTTTTTCATTTGGCTATTCCAGAGGTAAGCAGTGACATATCATTGCAGTTTTAATCAGCATTTCCTCAGTAACTAATGATGTTGAGTGTGTGATTACTGGCCTTTTGTATATTTGGGAAAGTGTCTATATAATCTACCCACTAAAATTTTTTTGTCTTATTCTTGATTTACAAATGTCCTTTTCATATGTTGGATACAAGTGCCTTACCCAGTATGTTTTGAAAATATTTTCATTTAGTTCATGGCTTGTCTTTTCATTTTGTGAAAAGTGTCTTTTGAAAAACAAGTGCTTTTAATTTTGATGAAGCCCAATTTTTCAAATTTTTCTTTTGTGATTTGTGGGGTTTTTTTATGCTCTAAAAAACAGCTTTACCTGACCCAAGTTCTTTGGGTTCAGCCACAAGATGCCCCCACAGGAAAAAAAGGAAAGGGAAAAAGTGAGGTCAGGATTATTTTTCTTCTATCTCTTTCCATGCAAGGTCAGGAAAAACCAATGGAGTCTCTCAATGAGAAGTCACAGTTCCCGTCAGTCAGCCCTCTGTGTGTGGCTCTGTTTATTTCCAGGTTCTCATCCTTTCAGTGCCTTACTGTTACTAGTCTTGGGATCACTAGCCAATGATCTTTTATAATCTTCCTATACCCTGCCCACCTCAGTATAAACAATACTTTTATTAAATTCCCCACAAATTAACCAAATTGAGTGTGCCATCTTGCAATATTCACCAGGAAGTCTTCTTAGGTTCCACAAAACATTCAGACTCACAAAACCTTCACCAGCTTCATTCAGCACCATTCATTCAGAGATATATAAGATAGAAACCAAAGGCTGAGGCAATGCAATGTCACAAGTTCTGTTGCATTTGAATAGTTCTCGGAGCAGTCAACCAAACACTCTACACAGCTTCCCAGGCTCCTCAAATGACAGTTCAGGTGTGAAGGAATGAGACTTACATCTGACAGGTGTAAGAATCACACTGGCTTAGAAGCCCCATATCCCCAATAGCCAATCTTTTGTAATAACTTCACAGGTCTAGATTCCTGGGTCCCTGTAGAGACATGCCTGGATATTAATCATTTTTATTAATCATTTTACTTTAGGTGTAAACATTATAAAAAGTTCAGAATGACTACCTGCTACTGGGAGAGAGACAATGAGATTTGAGAGCTCTCTTTCATGTTGCTGAAGGCTGAGGGCAGAGCAGGAGAATTGAGGGCAAATTCTGAGGCAATCAGACCCCCGCCTCTGCTAAAGAGAAGGATTTGCATCTGTTTTTAAGTAATCTGAGACTGTGGTAAATAAAATCTAATGAAAATGATAGCAAATTCCAAACCCAGCTCAACTGCGGTCTTGATTGACTCAATCCTTCACACTAGTGGCCTGAAGAAGATATATGACCTATTCTGGGCATAAATACTACTTATTTTAGTCTATACCTTCATTTTACACATAATATCTGACATTCAATAAAAAACTAAAAGCAAGTGAAAAAGCAAGAACAGGTGACCTAACTTTAAGAGAGAAAATGGTTAAAAGAACCAGATGAAGAAACTACCCATGAACAACGTAACATGCATGAGCAGCAGTGAAAAGAAAATTTAAAAAAAAATCTGAATACAAATGTTAGACATGAAAAACATGATAGGGAAATGAAGAATTCTTTCAATAGACGTATTAACAAACTATAATAGTGGGGAAATGAATAAGTGAACTTGAAGCCAGATCAATACAAAATGTCCAAGCCAAAGCACAAGAGAAAACAGTTAAGAAATATGACACAGAACTTTTCTGGTTATTACTGCTGTTAAAAAAAAAAATCACTGCAAACTTAATGGTTTAGGTTCATACTTCCACAATCAATTGACTTTCTGAAAAAAAAAATTGACAAAGTGATTCCACAAGGAGAAGAAAGTCTTTAGAAAATGGTGTTAGAACAAGATGTCAATTGCCAGTTGTTTGAACCTCAATCCCTGCCTCATACCACACACAAAAGTTAATTTCAGATGGACCGTAAGCCTAAAAGCAAAGACCAAAACTATAAAGTTTCAAGAATAGTTTCATGACCTTGAATTAGTCAAAATTTCTTAAACAAAATGCAGATGTACCAACTATCAAAGAAAAACTGATAAAGTGGGCTCACCAAAATTAAAAATATCTGCTTTTCAAAAGACATCAATAAAAAGTGGTTGAGCCACCAAGTGGCAAAAAATATTCATAAAACATGGATCTAACCAAGGAGCTATATCCAGAGTATATAAAGAATTCACACAAGTCATGATAAAAAGTTATGACAAAAAGAGAAACAACTGAATTTTCCAATATGGTCAAAAGACTCTAACAGATACTTCCCAGAGGAAGATATATTTATAATACGTCTATCTGACAAAGTACTAATGTCCAGAATAGAAGTATGTCCTACAAATCAGTAGTAAGACAACGGTCTGTTTAAAAATCAGGCAAACAATTTGAACATGTGCACATACATGTACACGCACATAGCCAAGAAACACAGAAAAAGTTCTCAACATTATTAGTTATAATAGAAATGTAAATTAATACCAAAATTACTTACCATCACACACTTACTAGAATGGCTAAAATAAAAAACACTGCATCAAGTAACAACAACCTCAAGTAACAATAACCATGCGGACCAACTTGGAACCCTAATATAGTGTCAGTGGGAAAATAAAATGATACAATCACCTTAGAAAAAGGCACAGCAGTTTCTTACAAAACTAAACATTCCTATTCCCTAGCAATTTAATTTCTAGATATTTACTCAAGAGAAATGAAAACATCTGTCCACCAAAAAAGCCTTGCACAGGTATACTCATAACAGCTCTATTTATAAAGGCCCCAAACTGAAAATATCCCAGATACCCATTAATAGGAAAATGGATAAACGAATACCATTGTATTACTTAACAATAAAAAGGAATGAATTGCTGGCACACAAGAGTTTGAAAAGAGTTTTTAAAACATGCTGAGCAAGGGGCACCTGAGTAGCTCAGTCGGTTCTGTGTCTGCCTTCGATTCAGGTCGTGATTTCAGGGTCCTGATGTTGGTGTAGGCTCCCTGCTCCGTGGGGAGCCTACTTCTCCCTCTCCCTCTACCCCCTTCCCCTCGCCCTCCCTTACCTCTCCCTACTCTTGCTCTAATACATAAGCAAGTAAAATCTTTAAAATCAATCACTCAATCAATCATGGTAAGGAAAGGAAGCCTGACACAAAGGAGTACGTGCTGTAAGCCCTAGACTGAATATTTGTGTCCTTCCCATCCCTCACTCATATGTTGACACCTAATCCCCGGTATAATGGTATTTGGATGGAGCCTTTGGGAGGTGATTAGATCATAATGGTAGATTTCTCATGAATGGCATTATTGCCCTTATAAAATAGACCCCATCAAGCTCTCACTTTCTTTCTGCCACGTGAAGACACGGCAAGAAGGCAGCCATCTAGGAACCAGGGAGTGGGTTCTCACCAGACACCGAATCTGTGTCCTGATCTTGAACATCCCACTTTGCAGAATAGTGAGACATGTGTTTGTTGATTAAACCATTCAGTCTATGGTATTTTGGCTGCAACACTCTGAACTGACTAGGACAATATGTGATTCCATGAAGTTCTAAAACAAACAAAATTAATCTACGGTGATAAATTAGAACAGAAATCACTAGAATAGAGAGGAAATTGGTTGGGAGAGATATAAAAGAACTTTCTGGAATGATGGAAACTTTCTATACCTTGATAGGAGTCTGAGTTACTCAAGTAAATGTATTTTTCAAGACTAACCTACTTATACACTTAAAAATCTGTGCATTTCAATGTATGTACCTCAATTTAAAAAGAAAATAGTGCCCACTGCTGCCAAGGACTGGTTTATAGCTATCTGCTGGTCTGTAGGAGACAGACGAGTAACTAAACCAGGAGTAACTAAGCCAGCAACTAAGTTATCCTGACCAGTGACTGGATCTTTGAAAGCCATGGTACTATCATGATGTAGAAACTCCAAAAACCAGTTTAAGACAGTGTTCTGGATTAGAATCCCAGGGGCTGCTTAAAGGCTTGTGCAGAATGGAGCGAAGGGATCAGAGGAGGAGAAAGACAGGAAAACAAAACAAAAGACTTCAAAATGAGCCTGCAAACTAAGGTTTCAAATCACAGAGAGGCAGTCAACAAAATCAATACTCAGAGCATGAATTCATCTCAAGCGCAATTAATCCTTTACAGCAAGTGTAACACAGACATTAAAATAAGTATTCTAAGGATTCTCAGCAAGAGCTCTGAAGTAATCATATCTGTTAAAAATTAAACAACAAAATGCTTTAAAATGATATTTTAAAATGCTGATATAAAAGCAGAATGGAGGTGCCTGCGTGGCTCAGTCAATTAAATGGTTTACTTTAGCTCAGGTCATGATCTCAGGATCCTGGGGTTGAGTCCCAGAACAGTCTCCACACTCAGTGGGGAGTCTGCTTCACCCTCTCCTTCTGTCCCTCCCCCTGCTCATGCTCCCACTCACTTGCTCTTTCTCAAACAAATAAAATATTTTTTAAAAATAAAATGGATAAATGTGAAAAAAACTATTGTAAAAGTTGAAAAAGATTTTTGAGGTTATTGAAATTAACACACACACACACACACACACACACACAACTCAGTCAACTATGTAGTCTAAACTAGATACAAAGAATGAATTTGTGAATTTGAAGGTGAGTTTACTGAGAAAGTCACCCAGGATTCAGCATCCAGAGACACAGACTGTGATTTTTAAAAATATAAAAAGACAGAAGATAGAGGGTAGATCAAGGAAGCCCCTAAAAAAGGACGAGCAGAGATATAATAGCCAAAGAACTAATAAAATGGTTTTCCCAGGTTGAAAAAATATCCAAATCCTCAGATCAAAATTAAATTGCATGTACCAATCTAGATATTAAAAAATAAATTCACATCTAGACAAGAGTAATGGATCTGAAGACTATTAAAGATAAAGACAATCCTTAAATCCCTTAAAAGTCATCAGGTAGAGAGGACAGTTGGTCTGCTGCAGAGCAACAAAACTCCACCCAGATTCTTACTTTCCCACCATGGGTATCAAAAGACCATTGAAGAGCTGTCCCACTTGGACATGACATTTGGTGAAACTAGTCTTTGAAAGCGAGAGTAGAATGACATTCTTGTCAGACATGCAGAGCACAATACAACCTACCACGAATAGATCTTCACTAAAGCAACTTCTCAAAGATTGCTTCAGCAGGAAGAAATGCAAACCCAGGGAGGCGCCACAGGATACAACTAAACAGGGAGCACAAAAATTGATAAAATTTGTCAGTAAACTTTAACTATTGACCGCTATCTTAAAGTTACTTTTTGCGTTTTGAGAAAAACAAGGCAAAAGTTGTTGGGTTCGTTTTGCCTCTCCCTTTCAGCGTAGTTATGTCCCTCACTAAAAACACCCTTCAGTTCATGGGTTTTTGCTTGTATTCATTTTATTGACTTGTTTTGAGTAAGTGAAAAATTAACACGGTTCTCAAATTCTGTAGTATTTTCAGATTCTGAAGTACTCAAAACTGTTTACTCAAAGAAAGGTCCCTCCTCCATCTCATCTACCTTCTTATTCCTGCGTCTTTTCCACTCAGTTTTCTATCCACCTGCTGTAATTAACCACAATCTAATGGATATCTGGCTTATTCTTCCGGTGTATCTTTGTCTAAAAATGATCAGATACACATGTATATTCTTTCAGTGGAGTTACCTTAATCCATCAAATATGTTTTAATAGCTCTGAATCTCAGAGAGAGAAGTTTGAAATGCCAATCCTTTCCTTCTCAGAAGTCCCGTCGCGGGAAGGTTGATTTATTTTGCAGATTTGCCTGCCCTGACTTCAGAAACATTCAAATGCACTGACCAGTGGGAATTCAGGTATGACACCTGGGTTTCCTCCACTTGCAGAGGTAAGCTGTGACCTTATACCAGACAAAATGTCTTAAGAGGCTGCCTTCAGAAGGACTCATGATGAGCTCTGATTTAGATAATGGCTCTTACGGTGAGCTTTCCTAAGTAAATATGATTCAAAGCAACCTGATTTTTTTTTTATTGCTCTGAGAAGTCTCTAGGACGTAATATTCCTACTCTCTTATAGGTGGGCCCATCACTGCATATGAACAGGGAAAAAATCTCTTTAAATGGAGACTCTGTAATCCTCCATATAAGCTTCCTTCTCAGTCTTGTAAGAGCCACAAAGTTGAGAAACTCGCCTTCTACTTCTTCACCTAAGTTGAAAATGTTGAAAAAGACAGAGACAAGGGAAGCCCTCATCAGTTCTCCAGTGGAGACCTCCCTTCAGCATGGATTAGGAGCCATTAGTCCATACTCTAGAGCTATTTTTCTTCAACAAACCAGACACATCTCTGCAACATTACTATACTTTTATTCTCAGCCTCATCTTTCTTGAGGTGTTAACTATCTTCTAGATGGTCAAAAGTAAGAACAACTCTCATCATACTTTCTTTTTTGAGAGTGGAAATAGTAGCTAAGTCAATTGATCACAGAAATGAGAGGGAACATGCCATTATATTTTAACCAGTGTGTAAAGAAGGCTCTTATGTAACCAGCCAGCCCGGCTCTTCCCTCCAGAGAATTTTGTTTTTCAGCAAATTGCTGTTGGGATGAAGCTTTATAGCATTGGAGTCCTTGTAGCCATCTTCCTCTTGTGTGAGCGGCATGTCTTCGCTTTTCAGAGGTAACTCAATAGAATCTTAGGTGGTGGGGGTTTGCTTGTTTGCCCCACATGGAATCCAGTCAGTGCACTAACCTGGGAGCAAAATGTTAAAAGTTTGAAGGTCAGCTCTTTCAGAGATTTTCTATGTTGCCCTGATGAAAAGTACATTTCAGTGTAATAAGGATCTCACTAGATCTCACTAGATCTCTTTTTTTTTTTTTTTTTGTTTTTCCTTTTCTGGCTCTAGTTTTATTACTGAGAGAAAGCTGGATGATACATATATTCAGGGGCTAGGGAGATTACAGAAATAGAAGCTTTTATAAAGGTGACTATTTACACTCTAACACATCACATGATTTACATTTTTTTTTGTCTTCACACACAAAATATATTAACTGGATAATTTGTGTTAACTATGAATAACCTGACTATGGGTAACTATGAATATTTTCATCTTGTACATGGAATACAGGGAGGAGAAGGTAAAGGTATGAAATAGGTTTGGGTTGTGCGTGAGTATTTACGTGGAATATGAAAGGAAGAATAGTTGTGTTATAAAGAACACCTATGTGAATGTATCTAGTTCTTATTTAGCTTAGTTGAGTGATTCCCTGGAGGTTTTCCATCTCAACCACTTAGAAGAGTACAAATGAACTCCCATTCTAACACATAGACTATATGGCAAGTAGTTCACGCTGTGTGTCATATTGTGATTTATTACCTAGTGAACTTGAAAACGTTTAAAACTAATTTTGTTTCCTTTGAAATTATCTTATTTTTTCCCTTTGTTTTGCTTCTATGATTCTTCTCTAATCATCTCCAAGACAAATGCCTCTCCACATTTAGTGAGTAGTAAAGAGAGGAAGGACATATACCAGGGAAGGAAAATTCTTTCCAAAATACTTTCTTCTGGGGAACGGCGGGGGGGTCCTGGGCAGCTCAGTTGGTTAAGTGTCTGCCTTCAGCTCAGGTCATGATCTTGAGGTCCTGGGATGGAGCCCCGTGTGGAGCTCCCTGCTCAGCGGGGAGTCTGCTTCTCCCCTCCCCTGCTTGTGCTCTCTCTCACTATCTCTCTGTCTCTGTGTCTCTCTCAAATAAGTAACGAAAATCTATAGGAAAAACAAAATACTTTTCTGAGTCAGAAAGAGGCACAGGACAGCATTTAAGGAAACAGAGCTTGACTTGAGAGCCTGATGCTGTGTTTGTACATTATCACTGATTATTTTTTGTTCAATATGATTGTCAGGTGTCACACAACAAATTCCATCACCAAGTAACGATTGCTAATCAAAACAACATGTGAGTCAAATTGCTAGAATAACTGGTGACTGATGTCACTACGTGTTATCAATAAGCCAGATGACTATAATTTCTAAGGTCCTTGCCATTTCTAATATTTCATAACTTGGCAATTGGCTTTACTTAAAAGTAGGGGAGAGGGCAGGAGGAAAACTGATCTCAACATGTCCAGCTGGGTACTGTACGGCGGTATCATCCAGGAGAGGGGAAAAGGAGGGGACACATGGTTATCTAGCACCTGTGTCGCCTCACGCACTGGGCTCAGCACTTAGAAACATCATCTCATTAAATGCCTACAATCCTACACCCTGGGAATCTTTATGGCGATACCCAACAGAGAAGAAAACTGAGCCCTAGGAAGGATAAATCATTTGCCCCAAACCAAACAGTAAGTGTAGAGTTTGGATTCAAACCCGTGTTCACCTCACTCCCACCTGTTTCACTGCATAGCATTGGTTGTAGGATCTAGGAATTAGGAAGAGAGCTCACTTGATGGAGGTCAGATTGAGTCACAGTGAGTTTGCAAAGAAGACAGGTGGTCCCGAGTGCAGCCTTGGGGAGAGGCCGGCTGGAAGTCCAGGGTCCAGATCTTCACCGTGCTGGGTCTTTGGTGGTGTGGTGCCAGCCCCTTGGCAGAGGCCGCAAGGCCCGGCCGGCCACCATCTGGAGCCTGGCATGAACTGGACTCCTAGATAAGACAGTCACTATCTTGGTAGTGTCACAAGCTCCACCAGACTTCACAAGACTGTCACAAGCTTCACCAGGTCACTTCAAAATGAGAAAGCACATGACAGTTTAGCGGATATTATGCCAATAAAGGATTTACACACAAACACACACAGACACAGACAAAGCAAAGAAATATGTGAGAATATTCCTTCATGCACAGCTTTTCTTACTATTTCTTGCTTCAGCATGTACTTTGGAGTCCGATCGATAACTCTGCTTGAAGAGAAGAATAAAAACATGCCTACATTTTAACCAGTCACGGGGTATTGAAAATACTGTCAATGTGTACTGGGAAAGGCCTAGCTGATAGCTGCAGCTTTGCGTGCGGACACGTACCTGACTCCACCACCCCCTCCACTAGAAAAAAAATCTGAACTCTTTCTGTGAGTAAAAAAATTTTTTTTTTTTAGCCAGCTGTTTCTGAGCTCTGCTTTTCCAGAAACAGCCTATTACTGAAGCTTAAAGAGAAATCCAATTTCATTCAGGCGAGAGACTTTGATGAATTATTTCTGGGGGCGAGCCCGTAACCCCTTCTAGAAAAGAGGCTGAAAAAAAATAAAAATGAAATGAAATGAAACGAAACGAAACGAAACGAAACAAAACAAAACAAAAAACAAAACAAAACAAAACAAAACAAAATAAAATAAAATAAAATAAAAAAAGAGGCTGTCGCTCTGGCTTTTCCCTAATGCTGTTCTCTGTTACCACTTTCTTGGCCTGACGCTTTTCCTAACAGCACTTGGTATTCAGGCAATGCCTTAGCAGCTGATTTGTAGGTGCATTTTGACAAGTCTCATCAGGCAAATGCCCCCGAACGAAAACAAGGACCCCCCCAAAAAAGGGGTTAAACGCGTGATCACCAGATGCCAGGGAGAAAGGCAGCAAACAAACACACGGAACCCAAAACAGGTCTCTTGCAAGTTGTCACTTGCTGTTAAAGACCATACAGTGTCAAGGGCAAAAATGAAATCCTGGCAGGAACCTCGCAACCAGAGAGAGGCATGCACTGTGTTGTGCTCTGATGACCCGTCAGGGGGGCTGTTTATTGGAAACAGGGCAGTAGGGGAAGCACAAGGGAGAAAAGGAAGGGAGGTGGGAGGGTGGAGCAGGCCTGCGGAGCGAGGCCTTCTGAACTATGACTAGGCCGCAGGCCTTGGCCCCTCTGTGGGCTTCACGGGTACCCGCCACCTGGAGCCCAGTTTATTCCCTTGCACTGAGGTCGCCCTCATATAACATTTTCATCTTAAACAACAGGGCACCAGGGGCCTTAAGACGCTGTAACACGTAAAACAAAATTGCAGCCTTGAGCTCAGTTCCATCGCTCAGAGGCGTCGCACCCGCTTTTCAAACTCAAAAATAACCTTCCAGAACCAATGGCGAGTGTGAACCTTCCCCTGGAAACTGTCGCTCAGGGCTGGAGCCTGATGAACACAATCCTGTTCTTGGAGGGAACCGTGTCGAGGCTCAAAATCTCCGGATCTGGCCCCACAGCTGCGGCTTATTAGTTGTGCAGCCTTGGATACTTTTTTTTTTTTTTTAATTTTATTTATTTATTCCTGAGAGACACACACACACACAGAGAGAGAGGGAGAGAGAGAGAGGCAGAGACACAGGCAGAGGGAGAAGCAGGCTCCATGCAGGGAGCCCTATGCGGGACTCGATCCCAGGACCCCGGCGTAACAACCTGGGCCGGAGGCAGATGCTCCACCGCTGAGTCCCCCAGGCGTCCCTCGGGGTTTAGCTTCTTAGGAACTGTTCAGATTCCACTGCTGAGGAACTCTCCAGACCAGGGCTAGATGCATCTCTTGTGACTCCATGTCCCACCCTGAGGAATCTTGCATTCACTCCCACGTGTTCGTCCCCTGCAGGCGGAGCTATCTGACAGCATCTGAGTTACAACTACCCACCTGAAGTATTTCTTCTTTGGGTTTTAATTACTGTCCAGCCAACTGGAGGCCAGCCACATGCATGCTTGGCCTTCTTGGGAACAAGCCAGGCACCAGTTCTTGTGACTCTAAATTTGAGGAAGTATGTTCAGACTCTCCCATTACCCCTTGGAAGTCCTCCCTGCGAGGTGGGGATGAGGGAAGTAACACCCCCAAACTTCATCCCCTTTGGGAGAAGGGACACTGATAGAACTGCAACAACTTGCTCCAAAGAAGTGTTGTCACAAATCTTCTCCCTTTCTCCACTCTGACCACTTTTCATAGAATCTTTCTCATGAAGTAAGAGGACGTGGTCAGGAAACTGATCCTCAGAAACTGGGAGTTCTGCATACGGTGACCTCCCTGACCCTCATCCCATTTCCCCATTCTATTGTGTTGGCACTTGGGCCAAGCAGGTGGAGACAGGGAGTCCTGCTCGCTGCAGTTGGAACTTGCACACATTAATATTTTCTGGAACATGTTTACCCTCATCATTTTAGTCCTCGTATTTCCCAATTTATGTTTCCTGCATTTCTTTAAATTTTTTCTCCTTAAGAAAGAGGGATATAGCCATTGGGATAATACTTTTTTTTTTTAACCTGTGCTTTTTCTTTTTTTCTCCTTTCTGTTCATTAACTTTGGTCAAGTACTTTAGAGGAAGGTCCTTACCTTCTAATCAACACGACACTTCCTTTACATAGGACTGAAATTTAGCCTGTTTAGCAATGGAGACCTCACTGCTTTGTAAAAGGCGTCCCATTTCATTGTTAGCTTAAGTTGTTAGGAAATTCACTCTCAAACTAGGATTCACTCATAGCAGTCCCGACTTCATATCAAAATAGAGCTTTGAGTTCTTCGCTCTTTGGCTTGAAATATAGACAAGGGCCACAATCCTGACCCCAGCTTTTAAGACCCTTGGTGGTCAGGTCCCATCCTGCCCATTCATCTTGGTTTTATTTCCTGGTACCTCCCAACAGAAGCCCCATATTCCTGCCCAGCCAGATCCCTTGCTATTCCTTGAGCTCTGGTTTTGCTTTCCCACTTATGCATCGGCACTTAGGCCATTTCATCTCCAACTCGCTTGCCAAACGTCTACCGATCTCAGTCTAATGGCATCACTTCCCCTTCACTTTCCAGATCCTGCCCATCTCAGAAGTCCAGCTCAGAGTGTCCCCATTCTCTGATGACCTCAGCCCAAGTAACTTCTGACTTTGCATTCTTGTAACAGAGAATACAAACTTACAGAGCACTTTGCATGTTTTATCCCACATGATAGACCTTTGTATCCATTGTGGGTTAGTTTCGCCAGGCAGCAGCATCTAAGATAGACATTTGTGTGTAAGAAGTTGACTAGAAAGTGGTATTGGAACCAATATTTGTGCAGGAATTAAAGAAAGAGACCTGAGCAGAGGAGGAACTGGATAATGATGCAGTCACACGAAGCCCTGGGATCCCTAAAGCAGAGTCATTCTTGCAGAGTTATCCCAAACTGGGGCAAGGGCATATGCCTCTATAACCCATATCTATTAGACATTGGATGTGGACTGTACCTGGGAGGGGGCATGACCTTGCCAGCATAGCCTTCTTCAGTCAAGAAAAAGTCCTGGAAAGGGACTCAAGGAACAGCTGCCAACACTGGCAGACGCTGGGAAAATGATCTATTCCTGGATGGGTACCTCGGCAGCACAACGTGGCATCTCCTATGGTCCAGCCCTTGTGCCACTCAGATCAATCCACTTCAAATATAAGCTTGGGGAGCAGCTCCTCTGGGATTTCGGATTTTGCCCAGTTTTGCTGGAGGAAACATACGAGAGGAACATTAGTGGGATTCGCTGTACAGTCCACCACAGCCGACCTAGTCTTGAGACGATAACCAATACCCATCTTTTTTCCTTTTTTACAATCCATTCCGTTTTCCTTTCACCAGCAACTACTGTGGTCTAGGTGACTTACCTGGTGAGATGATCCAGCCTCTCACCTTTAAGGGTCTGAGCCTCCCATGACCATGCCCTTCTGGGCCATGACTATTGGACTAGTCTATACACGTCAACACGGGTTAAGGGAGTATTACAGAATGCCTAAGCTTATCACCTGTGGACCAAATACAGTCTTCCCGCCAGCTTAACTGTGCGAATGCAGCCCTTTAAAGCCTCCTGGTTATCCAGGTCATTTACCTCATCTGACATAACTTCTCTCTTGTGGGACAAGGAGAATGAAATGACTGGGTAGCAGCAACAACTCCCAGTTTAACAAAACTCTTGCCATGGCCCTTGTGGGAGCTTTTCTCTTCTGGGGACCAGAACTTTTAAATTTACAGAGCCACATTTGTAGATAGCAAGTAAAAATTGCCCTGATTCACCTGGCATGGTGGTAAATAAAGCCACTTCCACTTGGTTCCTGGAACCATGGATTCTAACTCGTGGAGACACCGCATCATATCATGATTATTGATTTAAAACTACATCCTGGAAGATGTTGCCCCTTTCCAAGCCAGCACCTCAGCTAATCCATTCTAATTGCTATATGAGGCTAGTAGCTTCTGGGTGGTGTGTGGGTATGTGCCCAGTGGATCCCACGGTAATGTGCCCATTCTGCGCCTCCCTTGTTGTAAAGTGGATCCCTTTTTTTTTTTTTTAAAGATTTTATTTATTTACTCATGAGAGACACACAGAGAGGCGGGGGGCAGAGACAGAGGCAGAGGGAGAAGCAGGCTCCATGCGGGGAGCTGATGTGGGACTCGATCCCATGTCTCCAGGATCAGGCCCCGGGCCAAAGGCAGCACTAAACCGCTGAGCCACCTAGGCTGCCTGTAAAATGGATCCCTTAATCAGTTACAGTGTTGGGTGGGATCCCTTGCAGAGCAAACACTATGTAAGTCCTTGTATGGTAACACTGGTTGAGGCCCTGCAGGTGGAAGAGGCAAATACAGACCCAGAGTGGATGGGGACCAAAGTAGACCATTCCTCACCAAGTGGTTGTTTGGTCTCTTTGAGGAATGGTGCTGATTAAAGGGCTTGGTTTTGGTTTCTGTTGCTGGCAAGTTAGATGTTTGGCAACAACGGTTGCTCTTTCAATCTTGATGAGTAGCAACTCATCCTGTTGGGCCATGTGTAACTTTACCCCTGCCGTCATGTCTGTTCCATTCATGTGTCCTTTGTGCCGACACTGGTATGACTGTGACAGAGGCTGGCTGAAATCCACTGCCCAATTTTTAAAATTTTATTTACTTATTCATGACAGACACAGAGAGAGAGGGAGACAGAGACATAGGCAGAGGGAGAAGCAGGCCCCATGCAGGGGGCCTAATGTGGGACTCGATCCTGGGACTCCAGGATCACGCCCTGGGCCGAAGGCAGATGCTCAACTGCTGAGCCACCAAGGCGTCCCTCCACTGCCCAATTATTTTGTTGACATAGTTATTTAGTGCCTATTGTTTGGTGGGTGCTCTCTGTTATGTGCTACAATGTGATACTAAGGTCCCCCCACTTCCCTAGTCCCCCAAAAAGTAGACACCAAGATGAAATTAGACATACAAGAGATGTAGGGAGGAAAATGCTTGAGAGGAAGAAATAAGGAGGGGACAAGAAGAGGCTCTCAGCAGAGACATCAAACTGCGATGCAGGTTTAACCCCTGTGCAGGAGAAAGGGAAGGAGGGCAGGTAGACCACGGAAGGTTTATAGTGCAATTCTAAAAAAAGTTTTGCAAAGTTGATAAGACGGTTCTTAAGCTAATGTCATCCATCAGAAGAGCCCCTCATCTTTCAGTAATGAGCCTGCCTTGGCATCCCCACCATTTTCAGTTATTAGCTGGAAGCAGCCAGTAAAAACTACGGCCTTAGCATTAACATAGGGACAGAATTCAAGCAGAGCAGCTGGTGCCTTCCACCAATTACACATCTTACAGTTGGAGATCTTAGAGGTGTGTTCTCATGGCTACTCGATCTTCCATTAGTTGGTCATAATGGACTACCACATGTGGCACGTGTCAGTATGAGTGGAGAGAGGCATGGGTGTAACGGTAGTGGATGATGACATGTGGGTATGGGCCATCTGGTCATGCACCTCACTTGTGTCCCTAAATACTACTTGTGCCTGGTCCCAGATGAATCACTTTGGTCTCATGATGGATTTCTGATTGGCCTGTTCAACCTCATGACATGACAAGGGTATCAGTTTCCTATTGCTACTGTAACAGGTTAGCAAAAATGAGGGTCTTAAAATGGCATAAACTTATTATCTTACATTTCTGCAGTTTAGAAATTAAAAATGGGCCTCACTGGGCTGAAATCAAAGTGTCAGCCACCACTGTGTTCTTCTCTAGAGGCTTTGAGGGGAAAATCCACTTCCTTGCTTTTTTTCCCCGTTTCTAGAGGCCACCTTCATTCCTTGGCTTACAACCCTCCCTTTACCTTCAAAGCCAGAAAAGGCGAGTTGAGTCCTTTTTGTACTGAATTGCTCTGAACAATCCTTTTAGACCAAATCTCCCTATGCCTTCCTCTCTGTCTCCCATCTCTACTTTTGAGGATCTTTGCAAAATCTTTGGGGCTTACCCAGATAATCCAACATAATCATCCCATCTCAAAAGACCTAACTGTATTTGCAAAGCTGCTTTTCTCCTGTAAGGCAACAGGTTCACAGGTTCTAGGGTTCACACGAACATTCTGGGGGCCCTCACTGCCTACTATAGTATGATAGAACCCGGTCATGATGGGTGAGACTGGCTCCATGACCACTTGTTACCCATGGTCGGATATTCCATCTCTACCAGGGCCCAATAGCATGTTAGGAACTGTTTTTTGGATGATACATAATTCTCCTTTGCAGACATCATGGTCTTGCTGTAGGTCTCTACATTATGACTCTCCTGTTGGGACACACCAAAATCTCTACCTGGCATCTTTTCCCACCACAGATGCCTCTATTCTTTTATGGCCTGCCAGGCCATATGGCCCAAGAGACGGGGCTTCTTGTACCACATCCTGAACCTTTCGGCTCTGGGCCTCTCCATCATAAAGATGACAGTCTTTCATGTCACCAATTAATGGGTTGAAGCAATATATCTGAATGAGGTATATCCAGAACCCAGGATACTTACCAGGAATTATGTGCCTTTCTTCATCAGGAGAGATATAAAATCTTTTATTTTAATAAAATCCTTTATTTTGGAGGGAATTTCCCAGCCTATCCCAGATCACTAGACCTTTAAAATATCCCTAGCTTGACAGTCCCCTGAATCTTTACAGTATTACCCCCCAACACGCATACACACCCTTGGGAGCACATCTGTCTTACCAAGACCTCCAACACGCCTGGCACGTCTTGTTCATCTGATCTAAGATTCACATGATGTCCTTTACATAGTAGCCTGAGATATCCAGACAGGCTAGTTAGTGGAAAAATTAATTCAAGTCAAGGAAGACCCTAACTATATACGGTGTCTGTCCCAAGTAGATGTGAATTGTTTGTGATGCTTTTTCTCATGGAGATAGCTCGCTCAATAGCTGAACACCATATATCTATTAAGACTCTGCCCAGCGAAGAGATCACACTGAGCACTGTGGCTACAATTTGCTCCTATTTGGTAGTGTCTGATTGCCTACACACAACCACTAAGACCCATCTGGTTTTTGTGAAAGCCAGACTAATGAATTTAAAGTGGATTTGTGGCAACCACCATTCTTGCATTGTTAGGTCTTTAAGGGTGATGCTAATATCTGCCATTTCTCCCAGAATGCTTCTTTGTGTTTGCTTTTTCTTCCTTCTCCTGCTGAGCATGAGGGGGCACAGTTTCCCCTTTGGCTTTTCCCACTACGATAGCTCTTACTTTACAGGTAAGGACCTGATGTGGGGGGTTCTATCAATTACCGAGTATTCCATCTCGGTGTTACATTTGGGGACAGGGAAATGATCATGGGTGATCCACGGACCCAGGGCAGTGCCTCCACCAAGAGCTGGACCTAGATTTAGGGTTCCAGACTGCTAAGCATCAATGTCAACTTGGACCCTGCAAGATGACCTCAAAATGAGCAGTTTCCTTTCTCCAGTGTGTAGAGTTCCTGAGTACAGTTTCATAGGTTTCTTTAGGAAGGGACAGAGGAAGTCATGGTCATATGCCCTTTCTGTACTGTTGCAGGGTCTTTCTTTGTGGGGACTTGCCTCCTCACTTCAGGCAAGAGATTCTGGGTCTAGGGACTGGTCAACATCTGGAAACAGGGCAATGGATTATGACTCTGGATTGGCATAGCTGTCCTTAACTTCTCTCATATTCATCCTTGATTTATTTTGATTGTAAAGATTGAGCAATACTTTTGTTGGCTGCCATTTATCTTGCCCTGGGAACTCTATGTTCTCTTAACTAACTCTATAGCTTTCTGTGGGTCGAGTTCTTCTGGCTGCCACTCTGACCTTGTTGTTAATGAAAACAACTGAGCCCAACTTGTCAAAGATGCTTAAACACTGCCACCTGGCTTCTATCGTATAATGATTTCGTCATGGCCATCGCTATTGGAGAGCTCAGTTCTGTAACATCATCTCTTACTGTTAGCCCTCAGAATCTACTCCCACCTCTCCTCCTGGCCTCCTAACTGGTAGGTAGGGTTAAGTCATGACATAATCTGGCTGCACAAGTGCTGAGTATGCTAAAAAAAAAAAAGGAAAAGGACTATATCCCTAAAGCCGTGCATTTGCCCAACATACAGAATTTGACATTCCAATTAGATCCTTGGGAGGTGGTGCTAAATGCTGCTAGGATGGTGTTTGGAAGCTGGTAGAAAACAGTGGCCTACATTTAATGAACTAGAAATGTCAGAGCTATTATGGCAGATGGTGAAAGAAAGGATAAAAAAGTCCTAGAACAGGACATGCTAGAATGAAAAGAGACTGACAAAAGACTAGAAAACCCACTGTACTCCCCTGATGGGCTCAGAGGACATTTGAAAACAACAAGGAATGTACTAGCAAAAGGGTCACTAGTGGTATAAGAAGCTTGGCAGTGGCTTTTTCATAGTTAGTATAACTTTCTAATAGCTTTCCCCCCTGATTAAGTAAGAGTTCTTTTTGGTTAATAAATAATAAAGGCATAAAATTGGGAAGAAAAACCTTTATTTGGATTTCATCACCCTGAGAAAACATCATTAACATTTTGGGGATCATTTTTTCATACATTTCTCTATACATTTATATACACCCTTGTTTAATTTTATACTCATTGAATACCGG
This sequence comes from Canis lupus dingo, assembly GCF_003254725.2. NCBI lineage: Eukaryota > Metazoa > Chordata > Mammalia > Carnivora > Canidae > Canis > Canis lupus. Next base: position 5,035,403 of record NC_064264.1, read on the forward strand.
GTCTCCTACCAGAACTATAGAGACCTTCCCTTTAAAAAACAATCTTATCTCCTCCTCCCATGTCCCTCACCTACCCAGTCTTTTAATTGTCATTCCCCATCATCCAGATAGATGTTAGCTATGTACTGCTTATTCATTCACCACTTTCTCCTCCTGATTTTAACACACGTAGTTTTCCTTTTTCTCATTTTTTTCTTCACAAAAATGGGATAATATTTTATTGGTTTCTCCATTTCTTGCTTCTCTCTTTCAGAATGTCATATAAATCTCCCGCAAGTTAACTGTTCTAAATCTAATTCATTCTTTATAATGGCTACAAAACATCCCAGAATGTGCAGACACTACCAGCATTCAACAATTCTGTTACTGAGAAGCATTCATGTGGTTTCCAGTAATTGTTACTACAAATGATCCTGCAGTACCTGCCTTTGAACATATTTCCTTAAGCACTGGCTGAATAGTGTTCACTAAAACTGTACCAGGGATTGACATAAAATTTCCTATTCTATTTTTCCTGTGAGCCAATCCTTCCCTCTTATGAAAATCAAGGCTCCACGGGCTTATTTCCAGAATTTAAAATCTTTTAATCAGGCTTTCTAAAATAAAACCACCCTCCACCCTGCTGTCAAAGTTATTCTTATAAATCACAAGGGATGTCCTTTTCTGAACTCCTAATTGCCTCTAAGACAAAGACCAGATTTCTCAATGTGCACTCAAAACCTTCTCTAGAGGAGGACGAAAATAAGTTTCAAATTCATTTTTGTTTAGCTATGATCCTATCCTACACTTGGCAACAATGAACAGCTTGCTATATCCCCAACAGCGCCTTTTTGTCTCCTGCCACGGGGCCTTTATATACTCTAACTTACTCAATCATCTCTTCCATAAAGCCTTTGTTAATAATGACAAGCGTAAGTTGCCATAATCTCTTTTGTATTTCCAGAGCTCTTGTTACATGTTTTTTTTAAAATACAATTTTTATTTGGAGTATTTTTAGATGTACAGAAAAGTTGCAAAGATATTACAGAGTTCCTGAATACTCTTCACTCAGTTTCCCCTTCCATTAGCACCTTCCATTACCATGTTATATTTGTCAAAACTGAAAATCCAACATTATCAACATTATTATTATTATTATTATTATTATTATTATTATTACCTAAACTCTAGGCTTTATTTGGTTTTCATCAGTTTTTCCACTTATGTCCTTTCTCTGCCTCAGGATCTAATCTAGGATACAATGCTGTATCTAGTCATCACATTGCTGACATTTAATTTATTGAATGCATTGTAATATAGATAGATAGATAGATAGATAGATAGATAGTTTTTGTTTTAGAGAGAGAGAATGAGTGGGAGAGGGAGAAAGAGAATCTCAAGCAGGCTCCATGCCCAGTGTGGAACCCAATACAGGGGATCGATCCTACAACCCTGAGAGCCAAAAATCTTGGCTCTCAAAAATCAAGTCAGACACAACCAACTGAGCCAGCCAGGCACCTCAAAGTCTAAGATTAGTTTTACTTTTTTTAAGATTTTATTTATTTACTCATGAGAGACAGAGAGAGAGAGGCAGAGACACAGGCAGAGCAAGAAGCAGGCTCCACTGCAGGAAGCCTGATTCAGAACTTGATCCCAGGACCCTGGGATCATGACCTGAGCCTAAGGCAGACACTCAACCCCTGAGCCACCCAGGCGTCCCCTAAGATCAGTTTTAAATAAAGAACAAAACATTTTCTTTGTGATTAAAAAATATATTTATTTAGCCCACATTTCAAAGACAATATTTGTCTAAAAATAAAAGAAAAACTTCTTTAAGTTAAAAAATGAGCTCCCTCTGGTAAATGCCACCAATATAGCTTAATTTTAATGTAAATAAAATTGTTCCTTAGAGGTAGAGTAGAAATTTGAGAATGCCATGGCTGTTAACAGATACCACATATATCTGCAATTCCTCACCTCACTGCTTCCATTCTCTATTTATCCAAATCTCCCTCATCTGCACAAATGGATGGAGAACTGCAATATGAGAAATGTTATTAAGAAAATCTTTTCTTTCTGATTAGGTGGTATGTAAAAATAAAGTCAATCCATGTTGATTCACACTAATCTATTGCCTTGGCTTTGCAAGAATTGCTAAGCAATTATTATTTATTCCCTAGCGAGCATTACAAGGTGGGAAGAAATATGACAAAGCAAAGGTGAGAAAACAAATTAAACCAGGTGTCAACTTAAAAAAGAATCTGTTGATGTAATTCATCACTCTAAGAGGTGAAACTAGAAAACTTCGTGCTCATCTCATAAAAACATGATAAAATCCACACCCATTCTTTATAAAAACTCAAAGCAGAGAGTAGAAGGAAACTTCTTCACCCTGATGAAAGGTACCTACAAAACCCTGCTACCAGCATCCTAATGGTAAAACATTATAAAGCTTTTCTTAAAAATTATGCATCATGCATATTATTTCCACTGCCATTCAACACTGTACTATAGATCCTAATCAGTGCAGTAAGGCAAGAAAAAAATCTATAAGCATTGAAATGAAAGAATCAAAATTTAATATGTGCAATTATAATGATTTCTTGCAAAGAAAAAAGCAACATTTCTACTTTAAAATGATCAAAACTACCAAGGGACCTGGATAGAAAAATCAATATATAAAAATTAATTTCATTCCTATACCTCAAAAGAAAGAACTAAGAGATGGAATATTTTACAAATCACCATTTATAAAAGAAAAAGGAAATTTCCTAGGATAAGTATAATTAAAAGTATGTAATATTTTTATGGATAAGATTATAAAACTTTTTTTGAACGTTATTTTAAAAAGGCCTAAACCAGTAGACAAATCTATCATATTAACGATAAGGAGACTCAGGAGAATACCAATTCTCCCAAATTATTGCTTTATAATAATACTAATCAAAACCTAAACCTTTTTCATGGAACATGACAAGCTGATTTTTAAAATTTATTTGGTAAAAATATACAAAATGAATAAAAATAAATAAATAAAAATAAAATTTATTTGGAAAAGCAAAATGTCAATACAAGAAAATCTCTAAAAAGAACTAGACAAGGGAGAGGGGAAGCACGAGCTTGTCCTGTAGGCTGTTAGGATTTAATAGGAATCTACAATCCCACAAATGAATGGTATCAGCCTAAGGATAGACAAGTAAATCCAAGGAACATAAAAGAGATCCAAGAAATAGACCACACCACATGAGTAAGGGTAATCCTTGATTGGCCTGTATAACTAATGCATCCTGAAATAGCTTTATTTGCCACAACAAAAGTTTCTCATTCTTCTCACCAATTGATGAAGCTATCCATCTCTCCCTGGTCCTCTCCTCCACCTTGGAGATCTGAACTACTTCCCTACTGTAACTCCCTTGATTCTCTGCTTCTAGCCCCAGGGTGAGAATACATAGCACGTAAAGACTCCCACCTGCTCTTAACTGTGGCACATCACTCCCCCCTCCCCATATTCCTGTTGCTGAGAACGCAGGCACAGGGTCTCAACACAACCACACAGAAGAATGGGGAATGCAGTGTTTTGGTGTATCCCCAGAAACGAAAAATGACATGATGAACAAGCAGTCTCTGGCAAAGAGTATGAAAACATATATGACAGAAATGGCATAGCTGATCCTGGGGAAAGTATTAGTGATTAACAAATGATGCTAAGTAGAAAAAAGCAACTCAAGGACTTCTTTCCAACGCACCCAAATAATTTTCAAATAGATTTAAAAATATCAATAAGACAGACAAAAGACAAAACTAAAAGACAACCTATTGAATGGGAGAAGATATTTGCAAATGACATCTCTGATAGAGGGTTACTATCAAAACTATATAAAGAACTTGTACAACTCAACACCAAAACAATAGAAACCCAAAGAAACCCCCAAATAGTCCAATTAAAAATGGGCAAAAGACATGAACAGACATTTCTCCAAAGAAAACATACAGATGGCTGACATATGAAAAGATGCTCAACCTCACTCATCATCAGGGGAATGCAAATCAAAACCACAATGAGCTATCACCTCACACCTGTCAGAGTGATAACAAGTTGGTGAGGATATGGTAAAAAAAAAAAAAAAAAAAAAAAGGAAGCCTCATGTACTGTTGGTGGGAACGCAAACTTGTGCAGCCACTATGAAAAACAGCATAGAGGTTCCTCAAAAAATTAAAAATAAAATTACCATATGATCCAGTAGTTCCACTATGTATTTATCCAAAGAATATGAAAATAGTAATTAGGAAAGATAATATACACCATTATGTTTATTGCAGCCTTATTTACAATAGCCACATTATGGAAGCAGCCCAAATGTCCTTTTTTTTTTTTTCAAATGTCCTTTGATAGATAAATGGATAAAGAAGCTGTGATATGTATATATAAATATAAATATATATATTATATATTAGTCAGCCATGAAAAAGAATGCAGTCTTGCCATTTGCAACAACATGGATGGATCTAAAAAGTATAATGCTAAGTGAAATAAGTCAATCAGAAAAATAAATACTACATATGAATGAAATCATATGAAAAACAAATACCATATGATTTCATTCATATGTAGTATTTTTTTTTAATATTTTATTTATTTATTCATGAGAGACACACACAGAGAGAGAGAGGCAGAGACACAGGCAGAGGGAGAAGCAGGCTCCATGCAGGGAGCCTGACATGGGACTTGATCCCGGGTCTCCAGGATCACCCTGGGCCAAAGGCAGGCGCCAAACTGCTGAGCCACCCAGGGATCCGCTCATATGTAGAATTTAAGAAACAAACAAGTGAACAAAAGAAAAAAAGAGAGAAAAACCAAGAAACAGACTCAACTATAGAAAATAAACTGATGGTTATCACAACAGAGGTGGGGGGGAGAATGGGTGAAAGAGGTGAAGTGACTTAAGAATATATTTATCGTGATGAACACGGAGTAATGTATAGAATTGTTGAATCACTACATTATACACTTGAAACTAATACGACACTGTACATTATACTGGAATTCAAATTAAAAAAAAAGAAAGGCAAAAGTAATATAAGAGAATATCTTAAAGATCTAGGGATTGGGAAAAAGTTCTTAACACATAGGAAACCACAACTATAGATGGGAATGATAGATAAAAATATATCATAAAGAAAGAAAAAAGACAAACTGGTACAAGATATTTTCAATATATCTAACTGACAAAGGGTTAGTACCTAGATGATAAAAAAGAAATACTAGTCAATTTTCACAAAAGATAATTGGATGGAAATAACTCTACTTCACTAGTAAATCAGAAAATTAGAAATAAAATTGTAAGAAGGTTCCATTTCACAACCATTTGATTGGAAAAATTAAAAAGTCAGACAGCATCAAATATTAGCAAGAAGAAGCAATAGGAAATCGTTTCCACTGCTGGTGAAAATATGAAACTGGTACAAAAAGTTTGAGAAATAAAGCGGTACTATTCTATGAAATTAAAGTGTGTGTACCCCCCACCCCAAGATATAGCAATTCCACTTGTAGACGAATGCCAGCACGTGTGAACTATGGCTACATCCTTCAACACAGATGATAAACCTGAAAATACAATGTTGAGGGAGAAAAACAAGATACGGAACGATACATAGAGTGCACCGTTGTTACACGTTGTTACAGAGTTAAATGGAGCCAATCAGTCTAAGTGTAGCTTAAGAATCTACACATCCAAGGATCCACACGTGTGTTTAAGAATCCACACTGTAGAGGGACAGTAAAGGCATGAGCAAGGTGGAGATTTAGGGTCGTGGACACCTTTGGGGATGTGGCGGGGAGGCAGAGCTGGACCCAGGCCTCAGGAGCTTCAAGGACACCCTATAATGCTGGATTTCTTAAGTGGCCTAATGGGTTCCCAAGCACTCATTTAATTAATAAGCAAGCATTGACATAAACATTCCCTTATGCATCCAATATTGAATTTTTAAAATTAAAACATACCCAGGTGCACACCTGCACACACAGAAAAAAGAAGTAAGGGCTCCCATTCAAGAGAGTTATTGATCTGGCCGTTGTTCAGGAGCAGAAAGAATGAGAAAGTCTATGTTCTCTTTTTAACACTTAATCCACGGCAAGATCCTCTGTTAACAATTAAAAAGCTTGTTTCCTTTTCACTGGTCTAAGGTGTCCCATTTTCACTTTTTTACTTAACATCAAAATTCTGTTTTATTTTTTTCCCCAGTGGCCAGGTTTTATCTGCTTTTCCTAGAACCTCCAAGCAAGTGCAGATTCTGCGGAATCTTACTACAGCATATGAGGTAATTCCTTCTTCATTTATCTTTACACTTGACCCTTGAATAGCACTGGTTTGAACTGCATGGATCCACATACACACAGATTTTTAAAATTTTTTTTGAGAAATAGAGTATAGTACTGAAAATGTATTTTTCCTATGACTTTGTTTTCTTAAAGATTTTTAAAATTTATTTGAGAGAGAGCGTGCACAGAGGGAGAAGGAGATGCAGACTCCCCATGGAGCAGGGAGCCCAATGCGGGGCTCGATCCCAGGACCCTGAGATCATGACCTGAGCCAAAGGCAGGTGCTCACCAACTGAACCCCCCAGGCTCTCCTCCTTATGATTCTTAATGACATTTTCTGTGCCCTGGTTTGCTTTATTATAGGAACACAGTATATGAGGCACACAATATATGAGATACGTGTTCATCAACCATTTATGTTATCCGTAAGGCTCCAGTTAACAGTGGGCTGCTAGTAGAGTTTTGGTGAAGTCAAAAGTTATAGGCAGATTTTCAGCTGCATGGGAGTCTGCACCCCGACCCTACACTCTTCAAGGGTCACGTGTATATTGGCTCCATTATGTATAAATTTTGTGTGCCATGTTCTCTCATATGTTGTCTCACGCACACATATATATATATACACATATATATGTGTATATATATATATACACATATATATATACAGCTGGTATAAACTCCTCTTTTTAAAATTTGAGATAGAGCACGAGCAGGGGGAAGAGGCAAAGAGAGAGAGAGAATCTTCAGCAGGCTCCACACCCATTGCAAAGCCTGACTCAAGGCTCGATCTCATGACCCTGGGATCACAACCCGAGCCGAAATCAAGAGTCCGACGCTTAAGGAACTGAGCCATGCAGGTGTGCAGGTACCCCTAAACCCCTCCTCTTGTAGCCTCCTCCCCTTCCCCACATTTGGTTGCTAAAATCAAAACTTCTTCATTTGTGCTATTGGCCTTTCAGCCAAATTCATAATAATGATACGTAGATAATTCAAGTGCATACTTACGGAACACCTGGGTGGCTCCATGGTTGAGCCTGTACCTCTGGCTCAGGCCATGACCCTGGGGTCCTGGGATCTAGTCCTGCATCAGGCTCCCTGCAGGGAGCCTGCTTCTCCCTCTGCCTGTGTCTCTGCCTCTGTGTGTCTCATGAATAAATAGATAAAATCTTTTTTTTTTTAAAGTGTATACTTGCAAGCATGTTATGACAGTAGAAGCCCAATAGAACTTTGCTCATAAAGCAATGGTTTATAAAAGCAGCAAAACCATGAGGGAACATTTATCAAAATCTTATGCCTGGGAACCATCTCCGCAGAATGCTTACGGTGTAGAAAGCTGACAAGAGTTACAAAATGTCATGGTAGAAAATTGATGGCTCTCTATTTGTCAGTCAAGGTTCTCTAAGAAGCAGACGTCAAAACCAGATTAAAGATGCCAGAGAAGGGGACGCCCAGGTGGCTCCGTGGTTGAGCATCTGCCTCTAGCCCAGGTCGTGACCCCAGAGTCCTGGAATTGAGTCCTGCATGGGCTCCCTGCAGGGACCCTGCTTCTCCCTCTACCTTTGTCTCTGCCTCTGAGCATTAACTTCACTATTTCCAATGAAATAATAACAATAAAAATAACGACACCTGCCAAGCCTATAGCTAAGGGTAATTATAATAGGCAAAGGAAATGGGTGTGAAAGTGCTTGGAGAGAGCAGAGTCAAATCGAAAAAAAAAAAGTAAATATTATTGGAAGGCATGACCCAAAGTCCATAATTAGATTAAAGAAAAGCAATACTGACAGGATAATAATGTCAGTTCTTATTAAATTGGAATTTTTATTAAAGTCAACACTTAATGAACTATCTTTCTAGACAGAATTTCATTTCTCCTTTACACATCTGACATGCACAGTCGGCTCTATAATTGGGTCATAAATATATTCATTCACTCATTTATTCCAGTCTCACCAAATATTTATTGAGTGCCGTGTAGGTCCCAGGCTCTCTTTAGCAACTGGGGTTCCACAGAAGAATAAAACAAGCGCCCTGCAAAATAAATGTTTACACTGCCACATGCGGGAATGGTGACCCGTGGCCAGGAAATGTCCTTTTCATTTTTCCTATTGACACACTTTTATGGCTTTAGCCACAGAAGACAATGATGTGAACAAGTGTTTTTGTTTTTATCAATTTTCCCCTTGAAAATGCAGATTGTTCTCTGGCAGCCAGTAACAGCCGAATTTATTGAAAAGAAGAAAGAAGTCCATTTTTTTGTGAACGCATCCGATGTAAGCAATGTGAAAGCTCATTTACACGACAGCACCATCCTATTCAGGTAGGCATCATTCAATATGGATCGAGTAGCCGTTATAAGCAGCTATGATGCATTTTACCAGCAGATAATAGAACTGCTTCCTGGAAAAATAAACACATCGAACATGGCAACATGAAATCTCTGATTTCATGAATTCAGAGATTCATGAAATCTCTGAAGTGGCCTGGGGATGAAACCCAAGTGGCTGGAGCTCTTCGACCTTGGAGGAGTGGCTTAATCTCTCATGCCCTAGGTCCCTTATCTAGAATGCGTCAGACTCAGGGATCTGGGGAGCCTCTTATAGTTCCTCCTCATTCCTTCCTTCTCATAGTCCCTCCCTTCTGTGCCTAGACCTGAGGAACAAAATTTTCATTCATCTTAGTAGGTTTTGTTGGTATCTCTTGAAAAAGCAGCTGCTAAAGGGGATTTCTGGTTCCTTCCTTGCTTCACAAGGTCAGTGAGCATTCCTGAATGTCCGGCCCTCAACTAAACCTTGTATCAGAGGCAATTTCTGTTCAGACTCCATGTCCCCTTCCTTTTGGATTCTCCTGTCCCAAGCCTCCTTCCTGCATCCGCTACCTAAGAGCCAGTCTTCCGCCAGCCACCGTGGCACCTCCTGGAGGCCAGGCTCCCTTCTGTGTATCACCGGGCGGCCTTTGGAGAATAGGCCACGACCATTATTCACACTGTGTTATAGGTGCTCGCTGCCTCCCAGGAACTGTGCCGAGCCCTCCTACATGCTGCTTTGTTTAATTCTTATTTAGCTCTGTGAGGTACTATCCTCATTATGCAGATGGAAAAATGTTTCATAGGTCACAAAGGAATCTCACAAGATCACACCGCACACAACATAGCAGAGCTAAGAGTTGAACTCAGACTTTTCTCATGTCAAAGCCTTGCCTTTTATCTGTTGGCCTTAAAAAAAAAAAAAAGAAAATGATACAAAAATGATAGTCAACACTCAAACCAGTAATCCCAAGTGACGGAACAGCTTAATTCAGTTAAAATGCTTGCGTAGTTAACAACGTGGCACTCGTTAAGAGAATTAAACAAGCTCTCTTTCTGATGCCTCCCCTTTCCCTGTGCCTCCAGAGGTTTGATCGTCCTTAGCTCTGCAGAGCATCGGGTACAGGTCAATGATTGTCACAATGAAAAACAAAAAGGAAAGGTTTTCTGCTTCTCCTTGGTCCTTCACTGAAAGTAGAATAATACCTTGTTACTCTGGATTTCAGAAAATCATCTGTTGACCTATGTTTTTTTTTTTTTTTTTTTTTTCTGTTGACCTATGTTAAAGACACCGATGAATCACAATAGAGGAATGTTGGTAACGGTGGGAAAAGGGGGAGGCCCTCCAAGATCCCACGTAGGAGCCACTTTCTCTCCAGCACCATGTGGCCCCTGAATGTCAGCACTGCTTGCTGCAGTGTCAGGGGTTATTGTGTACACCCTGATGAATTTTGGCTCAGTGGATTTCCCCGTGATGTTTTCCCCATGCGCACCTGTTGCTGTGCCTGCAATGGGCCACGGGAAAATGAGTCCGGTTTAGAAACCAGCTCTCCCTCTGGTTTTCCCCAGAGTCTTGGTGGAAGAAGTGAAAGATCTTATCCAACAGCAAACCTCCAACAACACCCTCAGCCCCCGGACCTCCTCCTCCTTCTATGAACGGTATCACCCACTACATGAAGTAAGTCATTACATTTCTCTCCAAAATTCCAATTTTCGTTTCATTAGCATTGCCATTTCAACCATGTGGGATATTATGAAAGAAATATAATTAGTGAAAGAGGGTTAAAAAAAATCATGATTAGGTTGATTATACAGTGGTAACTTATCCTCTTGTAAGTTGTCTTTCCTGAGAAGATTGCATCATGTTTGGTAAACTGCCTCTAGTAGGCTGTTTGTCCACAGCTGAGAGTATCTCTAACCACTAGGAGTAATACTGCATGCTAAGGAATAACCGGAAATTTAAAAATAGAGCCTTTTCATTGAAACTGCACAAAAAGTTTAACAATCCAATGAATCATGTCTTTTTGGACCATTACTTTGATTGTACTCTTACTGAAAAATTGCTACATTATCTCACTGAATTAAAGGAATTTATTCACTCGCATTTAGCACACTGTAAACAAGTGCATTTTATTCCCCCTTAGGAAGAATCTATTTGAACTAATAATAATAACAACACCTGTATTTTAATCTTTAAGAAGTTGATTTTTTTTTCTATCACTACTTACAGGTTCTAATTTTTCTAGAGGGAACCTAAGAAAGATGCTGGGGCTCAATTGACCAGAGTAAGCTTTCATGTAATACTCCATATTTGTTAGTTGAGAGGGTAAACTCCTTGGAGGACTTTCTTTTTTTATATATAGTATGCTCCAAGTAATAAAAATCCCTCAATACCTTTTTCTTTCCTTGGAGTATGCTGTTATACTGCTTAATATAAGCATTTTTATCATCTTTGGCTTGCTGCCCAGAAACTGTTGGGGACTATATCCATGTTTTTAAGACATCTAAGACTTAAGAATCAATTTTCTATTTAATCTTCAAAAGCATCTGTTCCTTTCCAGTTAGTTAAACCAGAACTCAGTCTGCTTCTCGAATCAATGTGCCTGGCTGATTGATGGGGAGCTTAAAATTGCATCCCCCTCCTTTATCTCTCCTCCCTTGTCTCTGTTCTGCTGCGACCTCTTCCCTCCAGGGTCCATTATCAGCCCTGCAGAAGCAAACTCGATGCCAGCAGTTGAGAAGCTCGGTCAGCATGATTTCCAAAATGGGGAAGATAAATATGTCACTGCTGTGCTGAATTTGGTCGAAAGACGGGAATGCCTTAAGAAGAAGGGTTTTTAAATATTTTTGAAGTATTTTTTAATTATTTTGTTCAAGAAGGTTACTTTTTCTTACCTTGTGTCCAGGACAGAGTTGGGAAGATATGGGGGGGGGGGGGTGAGAAGGAGGGTGAAGGAAAGGCCATGGCTGTATTAGTCTGCCCTAACAAAGTGCCACAGGCTGGGTAATTTAAACCACAGAAATCTATTCTCTCACAGCTCTGGAGGCTGAAGGTGCACAATCAAGTTGTCAGCAGGGTTGGTTTCTCCTGAGGAGTCTTTCCTTGACTTGCAGATGCCTGTCTTCTCACTGTGTCCTCACGTTCCCTTCTCTCTGTATACACGTCCCTGGTTTTTCTGTGTGTGTTTATGTTCTAGTCTCCACTTCTTATGAGGACACCAGTAAGTTTGGATTAGGGCCGACGGTAACAGCCTCATTTTAACTTAATTACCTCTTTAAAGGCCCCGTCTCCCAAGATAGTCACATTCTAAGCTACAGGAGTTTAGAGCTTCAATACTTGAATTTGGAGGGGAACACAATTCAGTTCATAACAATGACATCGAAGAACACATTTTGGACCTCTCTTCCCTCCTATCCTCAATCCTTTAGGGTTCATAGGAACTGTGGCCATCTTCTCTCAGGAAATTCCAAGGCCTTCCTTCCCCTTCAGCATTGATCTCCCCTTCAGCCCCTACCACAAGGTCCCCTGGTGGGCAAGAGGTGTTCTTTTGTCATTGATTCTCACTAGGACACCTTAATCTACTATGGAAAGAAAAACAAATGGCAAAAAAAAATACTGCTTAAAACAAATAGCAAAAGAAGCAAGTTATTCAAAGGATGTTACCTTCATTACACCAGATTAGATTGTGAAATGAATCAAGGATTCGGTAAAGCTGCCTTCATCCAATGCCACCTCCTTGGTTGGAGGAAATCTACTGAACCATGAATACTGTGACACAAATGAATCAAGGATTCGGTAAAGCTGCCTTCATCCAATGCCACCTCCCTGGTGGGAGGAAATCTACTGAACCATGAATACTGTGACACAAAGTGGTTCCTTGTAGTAGATCTCTCAGATGTACTCATGCCTTAGAAGAGTGGCATGATAAACAGAGACCCATTGAGGAAATCTCTGATGGTTAGATGCCCAATACCTCAGACACAGACAGCATCGGTATTTGGTGACAGGTAGGCCTTCCAAGAGCTTCTTAATTCCCAGCACCGGACAACCACTCACCCTAGTTATATTACTCTAAGAGGATCCGTGGGCAAATGGTGTTGCAGTTCCCATCAGCTGGGATTGCAGTCTGAAATTACCTCTTGGTAAGATCCTAGAGATAAGGGCAAGGGTTGGTCATTCCCATTTCAGAAGGTATAAAAATACAAGTATGGCCCTTGAGAAGTTGGTCTCCATTAAAACATGACTGAATTCCAACATTCAAACCCTGCTTTGAAGTGGGCACTACCCTAAAATCAGGGCCAGGAGGTTTTATTTTTTCCTTCCACTGTCATCTTGACAATCACCAGTACCACTAGACTTCCAGCCAAGAGAAAGTTTCTGAATCAAGCTTCTCAGAGAAAGAGAATATTTTTCTTCCAGATTGTCCTCACCCTTGCCTCCTGTCATTTTACGCATCTTGTTGTGAGTACACAGGTCTCTAGTGGGAAACAATGGCACTGCTATTTATCCTGTACAGAGAGAGCGCCCAGGACTACCTCAGGTTACCCTTGAAAAGTGAATATTAAAAAAAAAAAGTCCCATAGAAATGTGAATTCACAAATGAATGATAAAGAGGATATCGCACACAGAGGCAGGGATTCAATGTAAGAGCCTTTAAAAATAACTTTCTGGAGATCTACTTTAAAGATTAACTTTTCCTACTTTGTCATAAGTTTCTTAGTCCTTTTCTTTTTTTTTTTTTCCTTAGTCCTTTTCTACTCTTTCTTTAAACCTTGATGTTTTGAAAACCTTAATTGTATTGATTTTCCTAAATAGGCCCAACGGCTTTGGTTCTTCATTCTTTCTTTATACAAAACTTTTAAAGGGACCGCCTTGCCTTGAAGAAGTTGTCTGCTTCCTTTGGCCAGGGAAATGCCTTGAACTTGCTCTGTGACTGACTTCTGGTTTCTGTTGTGATAGATCTACACTTGGATGGAAATTATATCTGAAAACTATCCTGAGATGGTTGAAAAAATCCACATTGGATCCTCATACGAGAAGTACCCACTTTATGTTTTAAAGGTGTGTTGTGGGGAGACTCATTGATCTCTCAACCTTGGAGAACGTGTTAATTCTTTCCTGCTGTTTATTATAACTTGGATTTTTTTTTCTTTGAGCTATGGAAATATTTGTATTACAAGTGCTCCTCAATTTCAATATCCAGCTATTTGGGGATTGGTTTTTACCTTTACATTCTTTCCCTTACTAATGCAGCATTGGTACATGAAAACCCTATTTTTAGACTCTTCTCTGTCTCTGTTTTTTGTGACATAGATAAGCCATTTAACCTTCCTGAGTTCAGTGGCTACCTTCATAAAAGGAGGGGAGTTGTCTGGATTATTTTTCCACATTAAGTGGAATAAGGACTTTATTTACTATCATCGCCACCACCTCTGACTGGCTTACCTAGGGGGGAAAAAACAGATAGGAATCTGTTGTTAGACAAACACTGACACTGATGTAGTTTTTGGAATGAAAGAAATAATAACCAAACCCAGGGAAGGATAGGAACCAGGGCAATGTTGGGAGCCTTGGCAGTAGGGCTGATATGATAGCTTCTGCTCCAATCCCTATCCATTTGGTTATTTACTTTTAGTTGAATAAATTGACATTAGTAAAGGTCAGTGAATATGGCCAAAGAATTTTTGGGAGCCATGAAACCATACTAATTCCTGCTGTTAATTTCTAATTCTGCATCTCTTTTTCTAAGCAGTTTCCTCTGCTCCCCACGTCCACCAAAAAAAAATAATTAAGAAGTTCTAAAAAAAAAAAAGTGTCAGAAAAATACATTTGATTTAATAACACTTAATTTACATATAGTTTCCCAACATTATCTATCTAAATTGTGAGAGGAGAACCTCCTTAGTCATCCAAAGGTGAGATTTCAAGTTGGGGTTTCTGGATTTTCATCTGTTTTGACAAGAACCTGCCATACAAACTCAAGCTAGATGTATGAAACTCCAGGTCCTCTTGACAGCTGAGTTGGTCCATCAAGTTGGATCCATGCAATTGTGGTCTACCTGCCCATGACCTTTGCTTTCAGCCATATTGTGTGCACTCTTTAGAACCTGTGTTTCCAGGACCCAGATTTACACATTGGAAGATCATGCTTCCTGCGTACCTTAGCCCCAGTCTTACTTGACAAAGGATGTGTACACAACAGGAGTCTCTGGGATTCCTTCATCTTTCCAGCATCAGGACCAATACTGAGAGAGTTTGCTTGGCACTGTTAGAAAGTTGAGTCAGGAGACTAGTCCAAACACCTCAAGATTTTCTTTTACATTGAATAGATTAAATCAACCAGCTAGTTCTCATTCTGGGTGCTGTTTCACTCTTTGAATCCAAAGCCCTTTGACTTTCTCCCTTGCTTTCTTACTGGATTATCACTAGCTCCAGGTTAGTTTGGAACAAACCTCCCGAGTGCTGGAGAATGGCAATAAAAATTTAATTCTCTTTTTTTTTTCTTATTTTGGACTTTCAACTCCACATATTTGCTTAATTTTATAATACTCTTCTTCCCTTCCGTACCCTAATTGTGTCAAAACTAAGTTTTAAAATGAACCGTGACTCATTTTGTTTGGAAGTGTTTTTGCAAACACTTCTGAAGGTACCAAAGTCTATCATTGAGGACAGATTGGGAGTTCTTATTCCAGAATTGGCAGCTTGCACTAGCTCCCCATATCATGAATCAGAACAAGGCCTCTGTCCCTGGACCTGGTGGTAATAAGTTTGTGTGAACTGAGATGTGTGCTTCTTTTTGTGTGAAATGGGGAAATAGTCTAAACATAAGACGTATGCACCCTGGGGAAAATGGTGAGGGAGTCCAAGTTTATCTCTGGCACCACTGCCTTCCCTTTCCAAAACCCTTCTTTGTTCTGGTCTCCTGCAGAAAGCTGTCCACGCTACATATACCTATTTATCTCACAAAAGTGTCAAGATACAGCCTGAAATACTAGTGCTCTGGCCTTTATTTCTGTACTTTCACATGCAGCTCTGGTATGACTAGGTAATTGTGGGGGAACAAGAGGACATTAAATCAAAACTGCTTGCAAACCTCAGTCCTGACTCTCATCAGTTATGTGACCTTAACTAATATCTTTTAATCTTACCAGCTTATAATGTCCCTTGAAAACCCTCAAAGGACTGCAGGGAATATTATGTGTTTTACAGATTTGTTGAAAGCATTAAATATAAGCACTATATACACGGAAGTTATTATCCTGAAACTTCTTGTTATTGTTGTTGGTTTTCCTTGGACAGGTTTCTAGAAAAGAACAAAGAGCCAAAAATGCCATATGGATTGACTGTGGAATCCATGCCAGAGAATGGATATCCCCTGCTTTCTGCTTATGGTTCATAGGCCATGTGAGTATTTACATTCTCTTAAGCCAGAGTTTCCCAATGTATGGCCTAAGACAACATGTGCAGAATCAACTGGACTGTTTATTAAATGCATTTTCCCAAGTCGCGACATCCTAGAATTCTCAACTTAAACTCTCTGGTGGCGAGGTTTGGTAATCTACAATGTTCACAAATTGCCCAGGAGACTTCTGTGCATATGAAGTTTGAGAACCATAACTTCAAGCATTTAAATTGCTCTAAAGAGTGCTCACCTTTTCCTTCCTACATTTCTGTCTAAGGTCAAACGCTGGAAAAATAATCAAGAAATATTTTGCAATTGTAGTATGTTTACTAAGAGCGATATACTGCCCTTGGGCATTGAACATGAAGTACAACATTATAGAGCAGATCATATTTTATCTCATGTTATAATGGGGGATTTTGCCCTGAAGAAGGCCCTGGCAGCAAAAAATCCATACATAAGACAAAGAGTATGGCATAAAAATGATAATGACCATAAACCTCTATAATAATTGAAAGCATAAAAATTATGCTTCAGTTCCCATATAATGGGGATAAATGTCCTTTCTATTGATTTATACAGAGTCTTTGCCACTGGAAGACTAACTTAAAATATGTGTCCTTCTTACAATGGTTCTTGTCACTGTAGTCACAGGTATACAATTATACAAATAGAGTTGTTTTAAAAAATTAAAGAAAAAAATAATAAAATAAAAAAAATTAAAGATAGCCACTTAGATTGATCTGTCTTAACAAATGAGGTACATCAAAGGTAAAAACATTTCTGCCTCTACTGGGTCTTATCAAATACAACTTCTCTACCTACCTTCTCCTACCTAGCCATCTTCTCTGTCTCCCTGATGGGAGCTATAGCACCCCTAGTCTTCTGCAAAGTTCCCAGCCACCCATGGGTACCACCTCAACCAAATGAGGATAGCTCTCAACTGACTAGATCCTTAACATAGCCCCACCATTTAATAATCCTTCCCCAAGCTGGGTAGTTTTATTCATTTTATTCATTTTAGGCAGTGAATGGATCACCAGTTAGTGGAAGAAGAAAGGTGAAAAGTGGGCAAGAAAGAACTCTTCTTTTTCATTCCATCACTGACCCTGGAAAGGGCCAGAAAGAAACTCTAATTCGTATTGACTCTAATTCATATTGGTGAAGTCATCCTTACTTGCCATCCTTCTCAAATTGACACTTCTTCTCTCCTATAACACATGCCCTCCTCTACCCTTTCCACTTGCCGAACCTTTACAAGATTAAATGATTTATTCCACAAATATTTATAAATTGTCTAGGAGTTTCCAGACTCTGGGGATACCATGGGAAACAAGATACAGCTCAAAAAACTTACTGTCAAGTATTTTGCCCCAACAATGTTTATCTGGTTTTTGTAGCCCAAAGCAACACAGTCAATCAACTCCTTTTGATGAACATTTGAGAGAATCCATCCTTGCCTACCTAAAACTAATCCAGATCGTCTGCCTTTCCTAACAATTCAAACAACTGTAGTAGGAAAAATAAAATATTTAAAATTTTTGCGTGCATAGATTTTATATTTAAAAAGTAAAGAACCCAGATAAGAAGTCTTAGCTTTTAAGTCCCTATAAAGAAAATCTACACCATTCCTGTGTTTCTCCTTTCTTCTTGTACAACTACCAGAAGCACAACACTTCTGACACCAGATACATGGGGTCATTCCCCATACCACGCAATTCTGTGACACCAGCTATATGTCTTACAATTTGATTCAATTCTGACACTATCTACCTGGAGAATGAGTCAGATGCTGTTGGGCAAGGGCTCAGTCCCACAAGACTATTCCCTTATTATTTCAGATACCAGTTCAAAGTCCAAGCTGTTATCTGTGGTGTTGACAGATCAGCTACAAATCAAAGGTTCCCACGACCTCCTCCTTAGGTTTGATTAATTTGCTAGAGCAGCTCAAAGAACTCAGAGGAAACAGTTTACTTACTTTTTACCAGTTTCTTATTGAAAGGGTATGATAAAGGATATAGATGAACATCTACGTGGAAGAAATGCATAGGGCAAGGCATATGGGAAGGGCCACAGAGCTTCCCTGTCCTCTCCAGATGAGCCACTCTCCCAGCACGTCCACATGTTCACTAACCTGGAAGCTCCTCGAACCTCATACTTTTTATATTTTTAAAAGAGGCTGCATCATGTAGGTCTGATGGATCATTAACTCAATTTTTAATCCCTCTCCCCTTCCTGGAGGATAGGGTTGGAATTGAAAGCTCAAAGTTCCTGGCTTGGTCTTTCTGTTGACCAGTCTCCTTCCAGGACCCCACCAGGAATCATCTCATTAGAACAAAAGACACTGCTCTCACTCAGGAAATTCCAAAGGATTTAAAAGTTCTGTGTCAGGAACCGAGGACAAAGACCAAACACTGGAACAAAGATGTCCTTATTGCTCTTATCATTTAGGAAATTACAAGATCTGTGCCAGGAACCAGAGTGGGGGGGGGGGGTAGAGACCAATATATATGTATATCACAGTCTCTCACTCTCTTCTCCAACTCAATATGATGCAGTCTCAGCTTAGGGAAACCCATTTCTCTACACTTTGGGCAGCCTGAAGCCAGTCATTTCTTCCTATGAGGCCAATTTTAGATCCCTTCTACTTCTGCAAAGGCAGGGGCCGAGGCTGGCTTTTGCATGACCGGGTCACTAGGACCAAACTCAGCATCTAGCACATCATAGAAGCCCAAGGAACATGTGTTGGGCATCACACCTTGCTCAGTACTTGGCCGGCCAACTGGCTTTTTCTCAGTGCTAACCTCCCTCTGAACCTCTGACCTGGAGAACTTTTGTGTAGCTGCACACAAAGTTGGCATCTGCAACCTCAGGGCCTCCATAGAGCTCCTTCTGCTGCCCTCACCTTAGCTGACATGTGGCTTGTGATGGACACTGCTTCATAGAACCTCTATCAAGGAGAGGAGCTGCCAAGGGATCCGAGGAGGGGATCAATGTTCCCCTGTCCTAATACAGGTTTCCCCTGCTTTCCAAAAGTTTGCAATATGTTGCTTCACTTTGATGAAAGCCCTCCATTCATATGGGAATGGCTTTCTTCATAAAAGCAAAAAAATGCCCTTCAGGTTTCTTTCAATTAGCAAAAACAGGTACCAATGTGAAAGTGTTTGGAAAGTGGGGGGCACTTTTCACTTTAAGCTGTGTTGGCTTCTGGAAAAGTCTCATAGGCACGCTCTACTTTTGGACAGCGTGGGAAACCTGTACTGCTGTTGCCTTTTTCTCCAAATTCCTGAAGTGAACCAGTTGAGCTACCCTTGTTTTCTTTTAACTGTCATCTAACGGCCTCCAGATAATTCCTTAGAACCTGGCTCATGGTTCTTTATTCTTTTCCAATGCTTGCCACTATCCTGGGTGAATTCTATCTAAGTCCGTAAGTGAGATCTATCCAAAGAATCATCTCAGCAAGTTGAACTCTACATCACTAAACCTAACCTCAACTCTATTTTAGTAAATTTGCTCCATGGCCATCCTCTAGATCTCAAAAGTAATTCTTTCCCTGACCTCTAGATCCAGAACATGGCCAAGGACGGTGACCAGAAATTATAAAAGGAACTACTTAACAATCTGACTTCTTAATTTCCTCTCCTTCTACTTCTGTCATTCCCCACACCTCTTCATCATCCATTCACCTGTATCTCGAATGGTCTTGTCTCCTTCAGGAGTTCTAACCTCAAACACCTCACAGAATTAATTGTCCTTCTTCTGAGCTATGTTGCATATCCTGATTTTATTATCATACTTAGAACACTGGATTATTGCTCTTTCCTTTCCAACTTAACACTTTTATCAGCTTATTAGGGACAAAAACATCTCTAAAATCAGTTTTTGTTGTTGTTACCCATAACTCAGTGTGCTGTTTGTTCCACAGAACCAGCATTCAGCATCCTCTTGTTATTTTTAAATTTTAAATTAATGCTTCAACTTTAGACTCAAATACAACTCGGGGCCAAAGAGTACCTAGCATTGTGCTAAATGCTTTATTGTCATTGTAGAAAAACTGGGACTTAACAGCTCTTTGCTGTGTTTCTTTTTTTAATTAATTTTTTACTTATTTTTATTTATTTTTTAAATTTTAAATAATTTTAAAATTCAATTATTTAACATAATGGACCATTGGTTTCAGAGGTGGAGGTCAGTGATTTATGAGTCTTACATAATACCCAGTACTCATTACATCACGTGCCCTCCTTAATGTCCATCACCCAGTTACCCCATCCCCCTTCTTCCCCTCCAGTGACTTTCAGTTTGTTTCCTATGATTAAGAGTCTTTTATGGTTTGTCTCCCTCTCTGATTTCATCTTGTTTTTTTTCTTCTCTTCCCTTATGATCCTGTTTTGTTTCTTAAATTCCACATATGAGTGAGATCATACAATAAATATTTTTCTCTGATTTATTTCATCTAGCATAATACCCTCTAGTTCCATCCACGTCATTGCAAATGATACTATTTCATTTTTGATGGCTGAATAGTATTCCATTGAATATATATACACCACACCTTCTTTGCTGTATTTCTAGTGGTAGTGGCAGTGATGGTTTATTTTAAAATTTTTCCATTCATAGCATCTTATATGCCTTTTTGTACTAATTTATTCTGTCAAATGGCTACTGGTTAATTTGTTGGCAGGTATTGTTGTTGTTGTTGTTTAGGGTCATTATAAAGACAAAGCTTTGGTGTATTCCAGGAAAATGTTGGTGAGTAATTATATGCCATAGGTAAAGCTGATAGGAATCAGACAAGCCTTTATCTCCCATCCCCTAATCTCTCACTCTTGTGTAGGCTTCTGAACCTTCTATTCTCATCTTTTCTCTCTTATTTTTATACTTACATAGTTTTTATATTTGGACAATTCAACTATGTTACTTGTTGGTAAATCATTCCTTCAACAAATATTTATTTGCTGTCACTTGTGTGTCAGGCATAATTTCTTCAGCCAACTACCTCATTAAGGTAGTTGAATCACTATTCATTGACTAGATACAAAACCATGACTGTAAATATATTTATAAAATACCATGAAAACTCATTGGATAACACATGCTTGGAGAGCCCCATCATACACAAATTACAAATTAACAGTAAAGAATTATTAGATTCATAAGCATGTTTAATTTTGGTTGAAAATGTTATTTTAAAAAATCATGTCTTTAAACACAGGTGATATACCAAGTCAGAATTATAAGACTTATAGAATCTTAGAGGTTGTATTACTTCAATGATATGATTATATATCTAGATTATATGTTTTTGAAGTATAAATGGCTGGATAAATATCAAATCTGAAAATGTCTTAATGAGTAATAACATTATTTACAAGGTTAATTGAGAACGTTTCTTAGATTTCTTTATATCTGTGTAACTCTGCCCTTAATCCACACAATGCCTGGAAAAGAGCACAGGTTTGCCCAACTACCAAATACAACCCAATCTTACCCTCAGCCAATCAAGTAAATACCCAAAGTCCCGAGGAGGCTATAATACTAGCTAGCTGATCTGCTCAAGTCACCCTCCATTTTGGATTCACATCTCCTCTTATTGAAGAGGCATTGAAAAACCTCCTTAATGCACAATTTCCCTCTGTCTTTACTTCTCTGAAGCCTCTCCATTGAGGTCCTGGTTTTATCCTGCTATTGTTCTTCAGATCACCAATTCCCTAAATTTAAAAGCTAAAATTATAAAATTCTCAGAAGAAAGCTTAGAAGTAATAGATCTTTGTGACTCTAGATTAGGTAATTATTTGTTAGATATGATGCCAAAAGCACAAGCAACAAAAGAAAAAAGAGATAAATAGAGCTTTACCAAAATTACAAAGCTTAGTGCTTTACAAAGGATGTCATCAAGAACATGAAAAGACAATGCACAGAATGGGGGGAAATATATATAATAAACTTTTATCCAAAATATATAAAGAAATTTTACAAATAAACAATAAACTGACAAATAATCCAGTTTTGAATTGGGCAAAGTTTCTGAAGAGACAACTCTCCGGAGAAGATATACGAATGTCTTATAAGCATATGAAAAGATGTTCAACATCACCAGTCATTAGGGAAATGCAAATCATAACCATACTGAGATACCACTTCAGACCCACCAGGATAGCTAAAATTTAAAAAGGATAGTAACAAATGTTGGTAAGGATGTGAAAAAAATTGGAACCCTCATCTATTCCTGTTGGGACCGTAAAATAGTTCACCCATTATTTTACAATTTGGCAATTCCTTGAAAGGTTAGGCATAGAATTACCATATGACTCAGCAATTCCACTACTAGGTATACAGCCAAGAGAAGTAGACACGTTAGTTTACAAATGTTCAAGGCATCATTGTTCATAATTGTCAAAAAGCATGCCCATCAGTTTATGAGTAGAATAATGTGGTATATCCTTATAATGGAGTATCATTCACCAATGAAAAGGAATGAAGTAGTGACTAATACTACAAAATGGATGAATCTTGCAAACATTATGCTAAGTAACAGAAGCCAGATGCAAATGGCTACATATTTTACTATTCCATTTATATGAAATATCTAGAATGCATAAATCCCCAGAGACAGAAAGTTAATGAGCGATTGTCAGGGCTGAGTGTGGGGATATCGGGATATCTGGAAGAGGAATAACTCCTAATGGGTAAGGATTTTTTTAGGTGGGGGGCTGATGGAGATGTTTTGAAGTCAGTGGTGATGGTTGCACAACTCTGTGAAAATATTTTTTAAAGTCACTGAATTATACATTTTAAAATGATGAGTTTCCTTTTATGTGAATTATATCTTAATAAAGTTGTTGAAGAAAAAAAAGGGAAAAAAGGAACACCTGGGTGACTCAGTTAAGCATCCAACTCTAGATATCAGCTCAGGTCTCAATCTCAAGGTTGTGAGTTTGAGCCCCTTGTTGGGGTCCACAAGAAATTCTTGTTGGACTCTGACAAACGATTCCCATTAGCTCTGGAATTTCTGGTCCAAAAAGCAAGACTCCAAACAGAAGGAGTGAGTGAGGGTTCGGTTGTATGTTTCATAGATTTGTTGAAAGAATTAACATTAAAAATTTAGCTCCCCACGTTATGAGGACAATGTAGAAACTAGTCGTATCTGAGCATAGGACAAGGTTACTTGAAACTCTGATCAATATGGATA
The DNA here is from genome assembly GCF_003254725.2 of Canis lupus dingo. Taxonomy (NCBI): domain Eukaryota; kingdom Metazoa; phylum Chordata; class Mammalia; order Carnivora; family Canidae; genus Canis; species Canis lupus. The sequence continues at coordinate 5,058,598 of NC_064264.1, forward strand.
AATGAAAAAGGAGTGGGATTATATCTAGGTCTTGTTTCCTTAAATCTCTGAAATGAGCTGTATTACTTTAATAAAGAGTTCTTTTGCTTCTTGAAGAAAACTTTAGAAAATATATGGTTCTATTTTCTGCCTCCATTACATAAGCAGACCATTTTTTTCCATGTCCAAGACATTTGCCACCACTTGGCAGCGTAGCATAATGCCCTAAATTTAGACTTTTCAAGGAGTTAATACTCTTCCTGAAAGTTAAATACACAAATCTAAACATTCCAAATGACTCTTTTTTAAAAAAATAAAATATATAAAAGAAACAGACTAAGTTTAGAAGGAATTAAAAGAGGTATTATTAAACACACTTGGTTTAATTTGCAGGTAACTCAATTACATGGGCAAGAAATGCTGTACACCAATCTTCTGAGGCACGTGGATTTCTATGTGATGCCACTAGTTAATGTGGATGGTTATGACTTCACGTGGAAAAAGGTAGGTGAGGACAAAGAAAACGAAACATGCCCTATTTGGGGATACAGGATACACAGGCTGAAATACAGACTCTCGGATCTTGGCATAATGCTTTTGTTTAAAATATATATTTTTTAAATTCTTACTATGGAAAATGTCAAACATATGAATGGAAATAATTGCACGGTAAGCTCCTTTGTACCTATCACACAACTTCATCAATAATCAACTCATGGCCAGAGGCACATGGGTGGTGTAGTTGCTTAAAGAGACAATTCTTGGTTTCAGCTCAGGTCATGAGCTCAGAGCCTGTGAGATTGAGCCTTGCATCAGGCTCTGCACTCAATGTGGAGTCTGCTTAAGACTCTCTCCTCTCTGCTCCTCTCCCTGTGTACACACACACTCTCTCTCTAATAAATTATTACTAGGAAACTTACTTGCTCTAATAAATTATTACTAGGAAACTTACTAATAAATCTTTAAAAAATAAAATAATCAACTCCTGGACAATGTTTTCTTATGTATATCTCTAAACCAATTCTATCTTATTATATTATTTTGAAGTAAATCTCAGACACCATATCATTTCATCAAAAATATTTCAGGATGCATCTCTGAAAGAGACCTATTAAAAAACAGTACAATTATACCTAAAAATTAATAATACTTGGCATTATAAAAATGTCCAATCGATATTTAAGGGTGTAATTGTTTCATAATTTCTTTTTAAAATGATTTTATTTATTAATGAAAGACACAGAGAGGCAGAAATATAGGCAGAGGGAGAAGCAGGCTCCCTGTGGGGAACCCAATGTGGGACTCAATCCCAGGACCCCAGGATCATGACCTGAGCCAAAGGCAAACACTCAACCGCTGAACCACCCAGGTGTCCCTTGTGATTGGTTTAGATGTCTTTTAATTCTATTTTAATCCATAAATTCTCCTGCCATCTCTCTCTCTCTCTCTTTCTCTCTTTCTCTCTCAATTTTTTCTTTGCAATTTATTTATTAAAGGAAAAGTTTCTCATTGTATGGATTTCCTAATTGCATTGCCATGTTGCAATTTAACATTCCTCTGTCCTCTGCATTTTCTAAAACTTGACATTTGGATTATAGAGGATAAACCAAATTCAGGCTTGACTCTTTGGGCAGGACTACTTCATTGTGATTCTGTGTTCTTTATACTGTTTGGTTTTATTTCCTTTAGTGATATTAGCTGCCATCAATAATGATACCTAGATCCATCCATTCTTACTAGGAATGGATGCATAGCATTTTGATTTGTAAAATTATAAACTGCAAAATTTAGAAGAGCATCTTAACGACACTTGCATTCTGATAGAACTGCATTCTAATTAATATGTGAATTTAAGCCTTAGGACCGTTTAATTCAATGATGAGTATCTAAGTATGAGTAAGTTTCCTAGTTAATCTCATCTATACTGGAAACCATTATCAATGGTATTTCTAGCCCATCAACCTCATGATTCAGGAAATTTATTCAAGCAATATAAGTGCAGTCCTTTCCAATTTAATGAGAAGCACATAAAGCATAATTGAGCATATGTAAGTTCAGAAAAGCCTCCTTGAGCAGCACATGTAAACACCAAGGGGAATGAGAGTAATCAGAGTGATTAGAACATAGAGGATTAAACAGGAATTGTTTTAAGGAGGAGGTAATTTTTGCAGAAGAAATGAGAATGGAAAAGAGGCTTGATTGGAAAAGTCATCATAAGTGGAAGGAACGCTGTGAATAAAAGTTTGTAGGAAGGAGCAGGCAAATCCTGAACTCAAGAAATGAGAAATCCCTAGCATAGTACCTAACACAAATTTGTGTTCAATAAATGACCACATTTGGGGAGTCTGAGTAGTTCCATTGGTTAAGTGTCCAACTCTTGATTTCAGCTCAGGTCATGATCTCAGGGTCATGAGATCGAGCCCAGAGTTGGGCTCCATGCTCAGCAGGGAGTCTGCTCAGGATTCTCTCTCTCTCTCCCTCTGCTTCTGCCTCTCCTCGATCTCTCTTAAATAAATAAATAAATAAATAAATAAATAAATAAATAAATAAATAATCACATTCATAGACTGATCTTATGATCAATTTATTCTTTCTCCTGAATCACAGTAGAACTCAGCCACCCTTAAGATATTGTTACTCCTTCACTGTCCTTTGTAACTTCACACACCAATTAGTCCCTGCAGTTTGAGAACCTAATTTCTCCAGGGCAATCTTTGCTACCAAACCACAGATCGGGGGTTGGAAGGAGATTGGGAAGCTTGGCAGAAGGGTCGATGAGAGCAGGGGAAAAGGTGCCGCGTCATCCCAACCCCAGGATTTAAACAAAGCCTGTGCAACTAGGCATGATGAAATTTCCCAGTTTGCCCCAAGAACCCAGTGGGGGAATTAGCTTTATGTTTACAAATGAGGACTGAGTCAGTGAACTCAAAGGAATTATCAGGCTACAGGTGTCTTCATAGCTCCACCTCCTGAAGCTTTTAAATGAGAGAGTTGAATTCAATCAAAAGAGAACATTGAAATTCATGACTCATAGTTTTAATTTTAGTTGAAACACAAAGTTATTTTACTTTTCTCAGAAAGAATTAAAGTTAAAGCAAATGAGATTAAAGAAAACCAATAAGCAGCCTAGCAGAACCAAATGAAATTTCTGTTGGTATAGGTCAAAATTAATCAAATATTACCATTTCGTTTGGTTCAGATTGGAATAGTTTTGAGTGAACGTGATTGAGACCTGGATAGAAACAAGGGCCATGAGAAAGGAATGTGAAGATAGTAACAAGGTGGAGTGATGGGTTTGCAGGAGAGACACAACCCTGACCACGTAGGCCTTAGAAGTCGTGTCTCTGCTTGAATTGCAAACATGGCCATCCTGGTTATCACTATTTTGTTTATTTAGAATCGAATGTGGAGAAAGAACCGGTCCTATCATGAAAATAATCGTTGCATCGGAACAGACCTGAACAGGAACTTTGCTTCCAAACACTGGTGTGGTAGGTTATTTGCTTTATTTCTAGCAATGTTTATTCATTTAAAAAGGGATATTCATGAAGCGAGGCTCATAATTCAAAGTAATTCGAGGGGAAGCCTATCTGAATCAGGAATCAGGAAAATAATTTAATACTCTTTAGTTAAATGTGGTGCTGTGCAAGCACCCAACAACTCACCTTAACCTCTCTGCCCTGCCATTTCATCTTAAAAAACAAAACAAAACAAAAAACAAAAAAGGAAATTAGGCCAGTTCCTTTGGGTACCTTCTAGTTTCAAAATTCTAAAATTCTACTTTTCTAGAATAACAAGGAAGTGACTGTTAAAAATCCTACTTCAATGAACAAATGACATCTGTCATTAGGGTATCAAAGTAGAATTTGGGGTGGGTACCTCTCCTTTTTAATTGCATAGGAAAATGTTTACTTCTACATTTTCTTTGGTTCTCATTGTTTACTTAACATGTTTTTTTCTTTTATGAATATCATAAGCTTATGTCTAGCACTGTGGGAATTTATCATTCATTGATTTGAGTGAGTTAAAGTACTCAGGGAATATTGATTTAGGAATTCAAGGATATTGTCTGTTCTCAGGGAGGTAGGTGATGGTCCACTCTCCTCTGTGGTATTTTATGGTTACTACATTTAAGAAATAGCTACAAAACATAACTAAACCTAATTATGAACCTGAATCATTTTTATTTTTGGAAGTGGGTACATGTGGCTCTGTGGGCACTACAAAATATTACAAGTGTTGAAGCCACAAAAATCTGCTTCCAACCACCCCGTTGCCCTACACAATACTACGTACATGATTGTATGTATTTCCTTTAAAAAGATATAAAGAAGGGAAATTTTGTGATTTTGGACATTTCATCATTATCTCAGAGTACATACAAAAATTTCACAAGAGTACTTACCCCATTTCTTTAATTCTTCATCCTCTAGGTTAAAAACTTAGGGGTGGGGGTGACTGGGTGACGGGCACCGAGGGGGGCACTTGACGGGATGAGCACTGGGTGTTATTCTGTATGTTGGCAAATTGAACACCAATCAAAAATAAATATATTATAAAAAAAACTTAGGGAGGGAAGAGACCATTATTCACTACCTAATGCAATGCCTGGCATATGCAAGGTTCCCAGAAATTAATTAAGTGAATATAGAATGAATTAGTTCTTCTAAAAGAGCTGCAGATATAATAAGCAAGAAGAGGAGACAGCAGTTAATCCTGCCTGAGTTTTACTCCATTTGTTATTAAGGGAATCACCTAGTGGTTTCTCAGTGAGAGCCGTTCTTAAGATTGTCCAATAAAAGTGCCCACTGAGGCCCAAAGACTGCCATAGAAGTGATAATTGGGCAGGGAGTCAGAGAAGCAGCAGCAAATATAAAATAGGTCTGAATAGAGCTGATGGTTACATAAGTGCCGAGCTGTTTACATAGGTTTCCCCCTGGATCATTATCTATGTATCCCAGGTGGACAATCCCAGACTTAGAAGGCTAATCCCTTGCGTAAAAGCACAGACCTAGGAAGTGGCAAAGCTGGTAGATATAAAGCCACACTGACGGACTCCCAAGTTATTCCAATTCTTCTATGTCTGAGAATCACTCTTCTATTATACCTGCCCTTTTGGAACATCTTATTTCATCTTCATACCCTTATGGTTCTCCGTTTTTCTTAATATTTTTTATGGTGAAGTCAATACTACCCAATTTGAATGGCCAACATGTCAAATATATTCTGTTATTGCCGTCAAGACGTATGGTAGGCCCCTGTGAGACATGGCAATCTATTATTACCCATCACAAGAGTTAACGACAGAAACAGATGCAGCAAACATAGAGACAAAAGAGAGTGCCAAATAAAATGAAAAGTAATTGTAAGGAGTCTTTTTTTGACCAGGGCCCCAGTATTTCTTTAGTAAGCAAACCAGTAAGAAAGAATTAAATCTCATCTCTTCCTTGTCCCTGCAACTAGAATATGCCTTTATGATACTTTTCTTAAGAATCTAAAAGAGCACCTTACTTATTAACAGGAATTGACATATCAAACCTGTTTATTTCATGTTCATTTTCCTCTTTCTTTGTATTAAAATTGTGTGTGCATATGCGTACATGGGTGTGTGTGTGTGTGTGTGTGTGTTGGAGATGGGAGTGGGGGTGAGGTTATCTTAGACTGCTCAGGCTGTCATAGCAAAATACCATAAACTGGGTGGCTTCAACAAGAGAAATTCATTTATTCCAGATCTGAAGGCTAGAAATCCAAAATGAGAGGCCAGCAGGGCGTGTTTGTCCTGAGGCCTCTCTCCTTGGCTTGCAGAGGGCCACCTTCTCACTGTGTCCTCACATGGCATTTTCTCTGTGTGCACATTCCTAGTGTCTCTCTCTCTCTCTTCTTAAAAGGACACCACCCATATTACATTGAGGTCTTACCTTTATGACTTCCTTAAGCTAATTACTTTCTTAAAGGTGCTATATCCAAGCATAGTATATTGTGGGTGAAGGCTTCAACATACAAATTTTGGGGAAACAGAAGTCAGTCTGTAACAGGTAGTATTTTGTGAGGACCTCTAGTCTCAAACTTCCTGAGATGGATCCTCTCTTTTTCTAAATGTTAAGTTAAATAACAAAGTTTTTGTAACCAGTGTACAGTAGAAAATCATTTAGTTCTTTTCCTATGAGACTATGGTGTTTTTTCATTATTTTTCATGGTACAAAAATATATATAACATAAAATTGGTCATTGTAACCATTTTTAAAAAGATTTTACGTATTTATTTGAAAGAGAATGAGTTTGGGGGGAAGGGCAGGGAGAGAGACAGAGAGAAGCTGACTCCCCGACAGGGAGCCCGATGTGGGGATGGGTCCGAGGACCCTGGAATCATGACCTGAGCCTTAGGCAGATGCTTAACCACCTGAGCCACCCAGGCACCCCCGTTGTAACCATTTTTAAGTGTACAGTTCAATACATTAAGGCATTAAGTACATTCACAGTATGTAAAACCATCACCAATATCCATTTCCAAAATTTATCATCACCCCAAACACTGGCTTGTCTAATCACATTATTGGTCAAAAATTAATACAAATGAAGTACTTGGAAAAGCCTTGGATGTTTAGCACAACATTTTCTCATGGGGAAAAGAATGTTTAACAAACATTAAGGTTGTTTCTATTACAAACAAAAGGAAGAAAGCCGAGCAAGCTTGAGTAAGGCAGGCAGGCCCTGGAAGGATAATGGAGTAGCCCATAGAACTCAAGGACAAGGATGCAGCCGGGCCTCAGAAACAGCCTGGAGCTAGGCCTCAGCACTACAGCGTGCTCTGTGAGTCCATTCTCTCCCCATTTATTACTGTGAAGCACACTGGATTTTTTTTCTTTTTATTCCAATCCACATGATGACGGTGATGGCGACAAAGAGGAGAAACAACAGTCACTCAACACTTAGTATATACAAGGCACCACGCAAAGCACTTCATATGCATTAGCTCATGGAATCCTCATTAAGTTCTCATTAAATGTATAATTTTCCCATTTAGCAGATAAGAAACTCAAGGTATAGCTGGGTTTAAAACATTTTACCTAAGGCCATATAGCTATTAAATGGCAGCGCCAAGATTGGAATCAAGTGATTGGGTGATTAACAATATGCCTATGCCACTTAGCCTCTTATTGTAAAGGACCATTACCACCGAGAATGTTCATTTTGCATCTCCTGAAATAGCAGTATTTCCTTCATAGAGTTGCATGAGGATTACACAAGGTATTGTGAGTAAATCTTAGAGTTCGTGTCAACTGGTCATGTTGTTGGTGTTGTCTTCTTTGTTCTACTGAGCAGCTAGACAGACACTAGCATCTTCGTGTTCATTTCAAGTTATCAGTGGAGGGATTCAGATTGACAGAACACAAGCTAAGGACCCAGTCCAGGATTAATCAAATGTTCCCAGGAGGAAATGATGTGGCTCCGTGGGCCTCCATTTCTGTGCATTAAAAGGAAGAAAGGTGATGTGTTGGGAGGCAGACTACCATATGAAGGGATGGATATTTACTATAATCTCTCAAAAGGATGAATAAATATTACTCTGGCCCCCAAAATCACCATCTTATTCACCAGAATCTCTTTATTTAGTAACTTAGAAGTAGCACTGAAGGTAGACTTCTATATTCTGAATTAAGAAAATGGGGTTTCTAAAAAAAAAGAAAATTGGGTTTCTTTCTCTCACATAGCCACAGTTTTGGAGGCAGGGCTGGCTGGCATCTCTGAGACTTCCTTAGCCACTTTCACAAAGGGTGCAAGATGACTGCTCCAGGCAGCAACTGTTGGGGTGTTTGCTATGGAGGCATATAAATATTTACTGCAAAAGAAATATAAATATGTTCTTTATAGAATTCTATCTAATCCACTTCTCTAAAAATGTTGCACCATAGATAGACGATGCTTAGAATGCATTGTCAGAGAAATCACGAATTGCAATAGTTTATGCATCCCCTCTAATCCCGCTCTATAAATTTCACTTCAGAGGAAGGTGCATCAAGTCTCTCATGCTCTGAAACCTACTGCGGTCCTTACCCTGAGTCAGAACCGGAAGTGAAGGCAATGGCTAATTTCTTGAGAAAAAACATCAACCACATTAAGGCTTACATCAGTATGCATTCCTACTCCCAGCACATAGTGTTTCCATATTCCTATAATAGAAGCAAAAGCAAAGACCATGAGGAACTGGTAAGTGTTACTTAGTTTTTTTCATTAGCATTGCAAGAAATAAAATAATACCTAAGTCAAGAATCAAAAACTGTGGGGGGAAAATTTCTCCTTTGGAGGACAGTTGGGTAGATGCTTTATATTTTGGTCTACTCTACTGGGAGTCATCCTAGGTCAGGGTTCACTGAAGGAATGGAAAGAATGGGTTTTACCCTGTGGACATGGACTTTAGTCTAGCAGATGGGTCCCTAAGAAAATGCCAGACACACTGCTTGAAGATCAGAGTTGAACCATTCCACATGTAGCTGATCTACATAGAAAGCCAAAAGAACAAGGACAAGAGTCTCTGGAATTGTGGGTCTGTTTCGTGATAACTAGATTTGTACAAGGGCCTGACATAGATCAAGTCCTGGTACAACACTTATCAATTTGATATCGGCATTGGGAATTGTGTACACACTGACCTCTCTAACCCCCAGGGGTCTGGTCCTATTAAAAGCACCTCCAATGTCAAGATTGGAGCAAGAGCCCCCCCAACCTTTTTTTTTTTTTTTTTTGGAATGTAGTAGATACAGGAAGTTTGAAGAGGACTCACATAATCTGCTTGCCCTAACTACTTTTTGGTCCCAGCTGTTCTGTGTTTGGGTTGACAGCAAACGATGCAAGAGTTCTTGATGGGTCGTGGATAGGATTGGCCAAACTCTTACCCCAGTTGCTTTCCAGACAATGGAAGGGTTATGGTGACTCTTGCATGAGATCTGATCTTTATGTAGTGGTTTGTTTCTTACTGACCCCTTTTGTTTTGGTTCTCTTTTATACTCCCTCTCTCTCCTTTTATTTTTTTTAATTTTTATTTATTTGTTTTAGGTATTGAAGTATCGTTGACATACAATGTTATATTAGTTTCAGGTGTACAACATGGTGGTTCTACAATTCTATGCATTACCCTCACCACTAAGTGTAGTTACCATCCATCACCATATAACATAATTATAATATTATTGACTATATTCCCTATGCTGTCTATTTATTCCATGACTTATTTATTTTATAATTGGAAGTTTATACCTCTTAATTCCCTTCACATATTTCACACATCCTCCCAAACTCTCCCCTCGGGCAACCACCAGTGTCTTATCTGTATTTATGATTTTGCATTCTTGTTTGTTCATTTGCTTTTTTTTTTTTTTTTTTTTTAGATTCTACATATAAGTGAAATAATATATTTGTCTTTCTCTAACTTATATCACCTAGCATAGTACCTTCTAGGTCCATCCATCTTGTTGAAAATGGCAAGATCTCATTCTATTTTATGGCTGAATAATATTTCATTGCATATATATACCACATCTTCTTTATCTATTCGTCTATCAACAGGTACTTAAGTTGCTTCCATAACCTGGCTATTGTAAATGCTGCAGTAAACATAGGGGTCATCTTTTCTTTTCAAATGAGTGTTTTCATTTGCTCTGGGTAAATACCCAGTAGTTAAATTACTGGATCACATGATATATCAATTTTAATTTTTTGAGTAATCCCCCCTACTATTTTCTGTAGTGGTCTCACAAATTTGTGTTCCTATCAAACTATGCACAAGAGTTTTGTTTTGTCCACATCCATGCCAACATGTTATTTCTTGTATTTTTGATAATATCCATTCTGACAGGTATAAGGTGATATCTCATTGTGATTTTGATTTGCGTTTCCCTGATGTTTGGTGATGGTCAGCATCTTTTTATGCATCCTTTTGCTGTCTGTATGCCTTCCTTGGAAAAATGTCTATTCAGATCCTCTGCCTATTTTTTATTTAGATTATTTGTGGATTTGGATTTTGTTTTGTTTTTGTTTTGTTGTTTTGGTGTTGATTTGTATGTCCTGGTTCTCTAACAAGAAGAAACTATAGCCACATTAGGTGCTAGCAGCTGATGATGACAAATATAAGGTTATTTGCATTTTCTGAAAATAGCTCATTTAGAGAATAAATATACTTGATACTTGCAATTCTTCTTCTCAATGGAAAACCTCTAAGGAAAGTTCCCTTATTGGTGTTATTTTGGAAGAAATGAAAGATTATTTATCATGATTTGGAGATAGAATTATTCTGATTTCCCTTATTTTTGGATTGCTGTTATCACAAGTGTTTGTTGAGCATTATTTTGTATAGAATATTGTATTTGGTGGACATTAAAAGAAGCATTAGGTGGACCCTGACCTTTTAGAGAACGTGATATGGTTAAGAAGCTCAGCCATTAAAGAAGCATTAGGTGGGACCCTGCCCTTTTAGAGAACATAATATGATTAAGAAGCTCAGCCATTAGCAAATGCTATAAATAGCTATATTCTAAGTGCAGTAACTACTTAATAAGTGGCACAGATGGTAGACCTCAGTTCTGACTGGGATATCAAGGAGTGGCCTCATTCACTGACTTAGAAGGAAATGCTAGATAAGCTAGGGGATAAAGTCCCTGTCCTTGAGGAATTTATCATCTATTAAGGGGTAATACACTGTAAAGAAAAAAACAATAAAGGGCTACTGACATCGAAAAACAGATACATTTTTAGCCAGAAATGGAAAGATAGGAATTCTAGAGGCATACAGGAAAGGGAGGACATTCAATGCTGAGGAAATGTGTTGCCCACAGGAAGTGTGTTCAGGTTACTGAATGAAAGTAGAGGGTGACACCATCAGAAAGTAGACATGGTCTGCTTGTTTAAATGTTGGAATAAATGTGTATCTTATTCTGTAGACAAGGGGGTTCCATTAAATTTTTTTTGAACAAAGGAATGCTACAACTTCATATGCACTGATACTCCTCTGGGTTATGCAAGAGAGTCACAGTGAATACTAACATCAACCTCATAAGAGATCTGGATAAGCTAGAAGCAAATGTAGTAGGACAAGGGATTTATTTATTAGCCTGCCCCATACTGGGCACATAATCCTTTTTACCTGATGAGTCTTTAGGAGTTATTAGACATTTTGCACAAGAAGACAATAATAGCTTGTGAGAAGGAAATGATCTACGCATTAGGTATATGTAGTATTTAGAGAAGTCGCATTTAAAGTTTGGTGATAATTTTAGGGTGTCTGGGTGGCTCAGTCAGTTAAGCGTACAACTCTTGATTTTGGCTCAGGTCATGATCTCAGCGTAAATCTCATGATCTCATGATCTTATGACCTCAGGTTGTCATATTGAGCCCATTGTCAGGCTCTACACTCAGCGCTGAGTCTGCTCCACGATTCTCTCTCTCTCTCTGCTCCTCCCCCTGCCAAACAAACAAACAAACAAACAAACACATTAATTAGTTAATTTAATTTAATTCTCTAAAAAAATAAATAATGTTTGATGATAATTTTTTGTAGGATTAGGGTAACTCCAGGCTGTTTGCCTTGAAATACAGTTATACTTCATTTTATATGATAAATGAACTCCTGAAGCCAAAAAAGCATGTGAGAATTATTTTTCCTTCAAGTTAAATAAAATTTTCAGTGTGTTGGAAGAGTCTATGTGTAAAGCCACCCAACTGTGATTTCCATAAAGCAAAAAATATTTATTTTTTTAAAGATTCTATTTATTTATGCATGAGAGACACACACACAGAGAGAGAGAGAAAGAGAGAGAGAGAGATTGAGAGAGAGAGGCAGAGACACAGGCAGAGGGAGAAGCAGGCTCCATGCAGGGAGCCCAACGCGGGACTCGATCCTGGGTCTCCAGGATCACGCCCTGGGCCGAAGGCAGGCACTAAACCACTGAGCCACCCAGGGATCCCCAAAAATATTTATTTTAAAGTTTATTTATTATTCTAAATATGTATATTTTTCCTTTTTTTCCTAGCTCTATTGAACTATAATTGATGTATAGCATTATAGAAGTTTAAGGCATACAAGGTGATGAGTTGATACACTTATACACTGTAAAATGATTACCATAATAAACTTAGTTAATACCTCCATCACCTTACATAACTACAACTTTTTCTTTTGTTGTAAGAACACTTAAAATCTACTCTCTTAGCAACTTTCATGTATATAAAATAGTATTGTTAACTATAGTCACTGTGCTATGTATTAGATCTCCAGAACTTATTTGTCTTACAATTGAAAACGTATATCCCGTGATCAACATCTCCGCATTTCATTCACACCCCAAGCCCCTGGCAACCGCCATTCTACTTTCTATTTCTTTCTGTACATAATTTGATTCAATTAATAAATAATGGTTTTATTAAGAACTTCTACTTGTCCTGCTTTGAAGCTGCACATGAACTGAAATTCCATATTCTATTGATTTCAGTCCCTAGTGGCCAGTGAAGCAGTCCGGGCTATTGAAAATACTAATAAAAATACCAGATATACTCATGGCAGTGGTTCAGAAAGTTTATGTAAGTATTTCTTCTTAAGATCGTGGAGAATTGTGAGGTGCTAAAGAAAACCATGTGTTTGGTTTTTCTGTGTGGGTTTAATTTTTCTAAATGGACTCTTTAAACAAGATCACATGTAAAATAGTTGTATTATAACAATTAGAAATGGAGGCATAATAGCTATGAGAGCACTGAACAAGGCTATATTAATAAGTAGATACACTCAAAAGAAGCCAAAATGATATTTAAGATGTCACGTTCATTACTCTAGAGCAGAGATCCTAGAATTGGCATCACACTAGTTGAGTGACGCAGGAAAGGTCATAAAGGTTCAAGAGAATGTGCAAGATATCCAGGGTCCCCATGCAAAGTTGTGCGGGTTGAACACTATACAAATCCAGGGAACACTATTTCCATTAGATGCATTATAGTGACAGGCTGTGCCCACTAAAGTACACTATATAGTGAAATGTCTTTTGCTTGTATCGCACTGACAACAGCTTGTATATGGCAAACTCTTAAGAAATATTTTCAAATTTAATTTCTACTGGCAGATATTTATCAAGGGATCCTCTTTTGCTTACATTGTGATGGCAGACAATAATTTTTCTCTTTTGAAGCTGGAGGAGGAGGTGGCAAAAGAGGTTGCATGTTTATAGAAAATAAACATGCAACCAGGTGTCAGCAAACTATGACCCACAGACCAAATTCAGCCCACTGGTTTGTTTTTGTATAGCTTGTGAGATATGAATAGTTTTACCATTTTTAAATGATTTTATTTATCTATTTATTTATTTATTTAAAGAAAAAGAAAGTGAGTGCAAGTGCGGGAGGGGCAGAGGGAGAGAGAGAATCCCAAGTAGACTCTGCACCTAGTGCAGAGCCAGATGGATCTCACGACCCTGAGATCATGACCTAAGCAGAAATCAAAAGTCCATCGCTTAACCAACTGAGCCACCCAGACACCCTCATTTTTCTATTTTTTTAAAAGGTTGAAAAAAGATTTTGTGACATGAAAATTCTATGAAATTAAAATTTCAGTATCCAAAAATAAAGTCTTATTTGAACACAGCCACATCCATTTATTTATGTATTGTCTATGATAGCTTTCACAATAGTAGAGTCAAGTGGTTGTGACATACTTTGTGGCCCACAAAGCCTAAAATACTTATTATATGGTCCTTTGGAGAAAAAGTTTGCCAATCTCTGATGTCAACAATGAAATAGTCAAATATAGTATAATTCCATTGACAAGTGAAGACAATAAAATAGACCCAAGGGTTTGTGAATGACTGTAGGAGAGAGGGGCTACTTAGTGAAAGTGGCCTAGGAGCTGTCTCTCTGTAGGTGACACTTCTGGGAGACCTACCTGATAAGTGTCTGCCAAACAGTGCTAGAGGAGGAGAACCAGGGAGAGAAAACGGCTTGTGAAACGGCCCTGAGACAATGTTCAAAGCCCCAAAGTTTTCTTTAACAAATGTGATCTACAGCAGTATAAAAACACATTCATCTTAATAATCGCATTCATATTATTTTCAATTCATTGCTTAAGCACAAGATGTCCTATTTATACAAAGTCCAGAATCTTCCTCTTCCCCCTCAACTACCCCAAAATATCTCAGAGCAAAGTGGGGCCAGCTTGGTCCACGTGAGATCTCTGTCACTTGGTACCACTGGCCCACTGCTGCCTTTGCTGACTCAGGTTCTTGCTCTATCAGAGAGGGACCCCAAGCTCCTTTTCACAATTTAGAACTTTCTTGATTTTAATCCTCTCCTCTACCATTGTTCCCCAAAGCATAAGCACAGCATCTCAGGGCTGCAGGAGCTTACAAAGCAACTTTCTGGTGTGATGAAATCAGTCTATTTCTACACATTCATTCATTCAGTATACATCTATGGGAATCTGTTCATAAGTATAAGAAAGTGGCTGGAAGAAGAAATGACATATTGATGGTGGTTGTCAGAAATATTTGCTGAATAATTCATTTAATCCAATGATGATGGATGTTTTCCAGTATTATAAACAAGACTTTGATAGACACCTTTGTAGTTAACGCAAGTATAGGTAATAGAAAGAGGCAAAAATGATCACTTTGAATGTTATATGATTGTCTACCTGGAAAACAGTAGAAATCAACCAAAAATATTAGTGACAATCGAAAGTTGAGTAAGGTAGCTGACTATGAACAAAATATACAGAAATCTAAAGCTCTCTTATATGCCAAAAATAATCAGGTAGAAAGTAAAATGGGAAAAAGATCCTACTGCCCCTCTATATGTACATATATACACATTGCACACATATATACCAAAGATACATATATGTGGATTCATTGTACACACACAAATCTATCCATATATTTATATGAGAAATCTAGAAAATTTTACTGATATACATGAAAGAAGATAGATAAAAGGAGAAACCTATCATGTTTTTGAGCAGAAAAGCAATATAAAAATGTGTGAGTTGCCCTATGTTAATCTGTATATTTAATACAATCCCAATGAACAGTTTTGAATTTCTTTTGAAAGAATAAATTTGATAGAAGAGCTTGTAAAATTTTGAAAAATGAGACTAATAAGAGAGAATTTGTCCCAATCCGATACTAAGGCACATTATAAACTTACAGTAATTAAGACTATGGAACTGAGCCAGGAAAAGGCATTCAACAGGAAGGAATCGTGAGAACGGAAAGACACTTAAGTATCTAAGAGCATCTAGCATCTCTTAAAAGAGGCATTTCTAAGAATGTTAGTTATTCAATTGAATACAGTTGGAAAACCTGACAACTTACTTAGAAAAAGAAATTAATTGATTTACTGATATATATTTCTCTAAAATAAATTCCAGATAGACAAAAATTTTTAAAATAAACACTCTGCCATAAATCAGGTTGAAAGCTAAATAACCAAATAAGAAAAAAATTCACATATTACACAAGGCTAATAATACTAATGTTGCTGTTATAAGCAACCTATAAAATCAATTGAGTAGAAAAATGAGCAAGGACAACTGATAAAAAAATATAAAGATGGACAATAAATATACCAAATAAAATGTTCAACTCAGTGGTAATCAAAGAAACAAAATAGAATGATTCAATATGATTTTTCACCCATAAAATTGTCAGATGCATAATGCATAATTCCTGTGGATGATATGGGAGAGGGAATTAGGCATATTTATACCCCGCCAATATGGAAATGTAAATTGGTTCAATTTTTTTGGAGGTTATTTGGCAACTTGTGGCATAATTGTAAGAAGTACATACTCTTAGGCTAATGAATCTACTTCTAGGAAAGAATATTCCAAGGAAACAGTAATTAGTAAAACCAAGAGAGGTCATTATAAAGTTGTTTATATTATTTAGAAATTAGAAAAAAAATCTAAAGATCTTCAAGTAAATAATTATTGAACTGAACTGTATGCAGCTTTACAATGTAGTGCTATGTGATCATGAAAAATTTGAAGTTGTTGATACATAGAGCTGGTCACATAGATTATGTGTAGAAATATTACAAAATGTGATGTGATGAGCACTGGGTGTTATACAACAAGGATATTGAACATAATCGTTGAACACTACCTCTCAGACTAATGATGGCTAATTGAATTTAAATTAAAAAAGAAATATTAAAAAACGGCATGTGTAGGATGACCTTATTTACGAAGGGAAAAATGAAGTATGTTAAAGCATGCATTGAGAAAAAAAAAAGCACTAAAATGTTAATGGTGATTATTACTTCTTGGCAGATAGAGGGGTTATTTTTATTTTCTTCCTTAACCTGTTTTTCTTCAATCTCCATTTTCTACCAAGAACTTAGGTTACATAAAAATCAGAAAAGTGCAGAGCTATTTTTATTTTTAGGGAAAAAAGATCCATTTTGTGAGTTAACTTGAAACACCTGTATTTCAAAGAGTAATTTCTTTCTTTCTTTTCTTTTTTTCTTTCTTTCTTTTCCTGTTTTTCTTCCTTTTTTTTTTTTTTTTTTTGTAGATCTAGCTCCTGGAGGTTCAGATGACTGGATCTATGACTTGGGCATAAAATACTCGTTTACGATTGAACTTCGAGATACAGGCAGATATGGATTCTTGCTGCCAGAGCGTTTCATCAAACCCACTTGTGCAGAAGCTCTCGCAGCTATCTCTGAAATAGCTGGGCATGTCATCAGGAATGTTTAA
Source organism: Canis lupus dingo (assembly GCF_003254725.2). Taxonomy (NCBI): domain Eukaryota; kingdom Metazoa; phylum Chordata; class Mammalia; order Carnivora; family Canidae; genus Canis; species Canis lupus. The sequence continues at coordinate 5,075,309 of NC_064264.1, forward strand.
TGCCCTTGATTCTTTCACTCTTCTTCCATATTTTGATTCTCTGGCTCCCACAACACCAAATCACTGTAGGTGCTCTAAAATTTTATCAGTAGTTTTGAGAAAAGAGTTTCCTCTTCCTTGGTTTTGCAAAAGAACAAGATAAATGCTACCTTAAAATTAAGGCGGGGAAAAAAATAAATGAATAAAAATTTTTAAAAAAAATAAGGCGGGAAGGGGCTCACATTTCTCTTTTCTAAAAAAAAAAATGTGTAAGAGGCTGGATACGAATTTGGATGCAGGATGTCTGACTACCCACCTCAAGCGACGTGAGCAACTAGGTTCTTGCAGACCCTGGGACCCCAAGGGGAAAGGTGGCTGGAAGCGCAGCAAACATCCCTGCTCCAGTTTCCATGGGCTGCTTGCGCCTCTCCAAACACCACCGCGTCCTCTTGGCTCCCCCGTTGCTAGGCAACCGCCTAGCCCGCCGGGCTGGGTCAGACCAGGACACCCCCCCGCCCGCGCCCCGTCACTGCTCAGTGCACATTTTCCGCGCAAATGAATGAACGGCTGTAGTTATTTGCAACAACAGATGCGCGGCATCGCCAACAGCTGTGGATTGTAAGAAATCATGCAATAAAAGGAAGAAACGCTTGCTCCCCGCTTCACTTTCTCGTGGAAGTTTTGGCTCTTCCCGGCTCTGGCCTCCCCTCCCTCCGCCCGTCCGCAGGCTCCGCGGCGGAGCCCAGACTCGAGGATTCCCACCGCGCCCCGCCCCCCCGGCGCCGCCGCACGAGCTGACGTTACGCACGGGGGGCGTGTCCTCCGAGGGGGCGGGGCCTGCGCGCTGACGACTAATCTGGCGGCCGGAAGCGGTCCGCTGGGGAATCAGGGCAAACACTTGACTTCCGGCGGCCTTTCGAGTGGGTCCTCCCGGCGGCCTGGTCGTGTTTTCGTTGCCTTTTCGGACCCTCCGCAGCGGCTCCTCGTCCTCTCTCGTCCTCCGGCTCAGGCTCGCCCGACCCTGGCGAGGCGGCGGGCGGGTTCTGCTTCCCAGCCGCCCCGGGGGCCCCTCGCCAGCGAAGGGCCGGTTCCCGGGAGCCGCGCGCGCACCTCCTTCTCCTGGTCGTCGTCTCCCCGGGGCCCGGCGCGGGGACACAGAGTCGCCTCCCCCGCTCCTCGGAGCGGTGGCGGCGGGAGCGCCTCGGGATTGAGCTTGCGACGGGAGTCCGGGGAGGAGGAGGTAAGCTTGAAGTCGGGGACTTGGTGTGGGTATCGGGGGGGGGGGAGGCCCGGGGTGTCCTCCCCCTGCCCCCCTCCCTCCAGCGCCCTCGGGTCACGCCGGGATGTTGAGCCCTCCTGGAGCATCCCCCCGCAACTCAGCAGTAGCTGCCTGGGTTCAGGCCTCGTTTCTCGCTGTCGCTGTCATTCCGACGGTGGATGCAGACAAAGACTGTGTGTGTGTGTTGGGGGGGGGGGTCCCTTCCATTTGCGGGCTTTGCGCCCTATTCGCGTTTGTTTGCGCTGCAAGGGGTTGGGTGCTGGTGGGTGGGGTCGGTGGGCAGGAGCATGGTCTTAGCTGCAGAGGCTCCCTCTTCACGCCTCCCAGGCCTATTAGGAGAAATTGGCCCCTTGCTGTCGGTTGCATTTGGTCTTTTTGCTTATTTCCCCGGCAGTGCTGGTTGATCGGATCGACTCGGGTCCCGGAGGTCGAGGAGGGCTAGCATGGTTGCTTTTGGCAACCCCCTTGTGGGAAGCGGAGGAAGGTGGCGTGAAAGGAGAGGGGGTCAGCTGTTGAGCATCGTCTCTTCCTCCCTGGGTTCAAACAACCTAACGTGGGCTGCGGGGGTGGGGGGTGGGGTAGATCCGAAGTTGATATCCCTTGAGTGACACCGGTAGGATCTTGCGCCCTAACACACTGTTTTCGGTTATGTCGTGAAGTTCTTAGAGCATCCGAACCGCTCTGAAAATGGTAGGCCCACAGTACTAGCTCTTCAGGTCTTCGGGTTTCGGGAAGAACTAAAAGTCTGGAAAGTATCTTCACACCTCAGCTTTTGCAGACCCTGCTGCCGTCTCATCTGAATGTCCACGCAGTTACGAGCCGTGCCACGTGTGTATGGTGCCAGTGAGCGGAGTCTAGTTTTGTGATAATCTTTTTTTTTAAAGATTTTATTTATTTATTCATGAGAATACACAGAAAGGAGAGAGAGAGAGGCAGAGGCACAGGCAGAGGGAGAAGCAGGCTCTATGCAGGGAGCCCGACATGGGACTCGATCCCAGGTCTCCAGGATCACGCCCTGGGCTGAAGGCGGCGCTAAACCGCTGAGCCACCCAGGGGCCCTAGTTTTGTGATATTTAGAATTACTGGCTTTAGTGCCCAAAACGACAGTACTTCTTTTTTCCCCCCCAAGAGTTTTGTGGGCAGATCTGTAGGTTTTCAAATAATTTCCACCTCCTTAATAAAAATAATTTAGGTTGTAAGGTGACAGTTTAAACAAGAGACTTAGAGCGTTGATGCAAGTATGTAGCAATTTGTGTCGGTAAAAAAATAGTTGCACCATGAAGCTTACTTAGACTTTTCCTGTGTGGACCTGGTGAGATCCAGTTTTATCAAATGCACGCCTCTTACTGGCTTGCTAATACTTGCTGATTCAAAAATGAATGTTGATTGCATATTTAAGATATGCAGATCAATGTACATATCGGTAAGCTAATACTAAAATCCATCAAGAGGATGCTATTTTCAGTTCTCTGCAAGTTGTTAGTTTTATTAAGTTGTCAGTGTTAGTTTTTATTACAGTATGCATTGGCAGTTATATATAGAGCAAAGAGCAAAATTGTGTAATTTACATTTATTGGAAGACTTGGTTTTCAGTGCGGCTTTTTAGTCTTCGCTGCTGCCTCCTCCAACCCTTGTCCATTTCATGTAGCGTTGGAGCTCTTTTAGTAGATACTTAGTAACAATTAAAAGTTAACTGATGTTGCTATTTAAAGCATCTTTATTCTTTTCGGGTAGTGTGTAGGTTACAGTTCTGTTTATTTCACTTTATAGTGGCTGCTGGCATTGGCTATTTTCTGTGCATAGTCTTTCTAACAAATTATTTTTTCTATCGTTCTATGTGCAGTCATTCATGGTATTGCCTTGCGCATAGTGGTATAGTCCATTTAGTTCTGTTAATTCTGTTTGGAATTCAATTTGGAATTGTTTTAGTCTGTCTGTATGTAAGTAACCTGGAAGACTGTTGTAGAAAGTTATTTTTTAAAAAATTCTCCCAGACTATGCATCAAATAAGCTTAATTTTTTTCTTTCAAAAATATGAAGCATAAATAGGAAGAGGCTTTATTTTTTAATACAAACCTTTTACCTTTAGAACTTCAATGGATAAGAATTTATTCTACTTTACAGCGCATTTATGTAGTTTTAATTGTTTATAATGATTTGACAGTTTTCCTAATATTATGCCGCAGCTTATCCAGATTAAAACGATTTATGCTTTCATTTGTGCTAGGGGAAGATGAGGCCTCAAAAAGATGTGGTTATGGATTAAAATGAGAATATTAGAGTTGATATGTTTTATTAGGAAGATTTTAGTAATTAGGTTTCAGGAATAATTGATCATTTAAAAAGAGGCTTCTGTATGTTTCCTGTTAGCCATATATATTTATAGTGTGTAGCTTTTAGTACATTGTGATAAAAATCTGGGGGTCTCATGACCTCCTTTTGTTGTATTTTTAAAAATTTAAACTCTTATGCCCCCTGTTTTTCTTTTCTCAGTTGAAAAGATATCATTAAAACCTTGATATCTATTTACTCTACAAGTAGAAGGGAAAATAGGACAGTAACTCCATAGACTTTCACCTGTGATACTTGGGCTTTGATAATAATGATGGTATTTGGTAAAGACATAATGATGTGGGTGAAAGTATGTTGACAATTTGAAATCAAAGATTAATTTGAAAACAAAACTGGGGGGAAAAGATTTAAAGTCTCTAAGAGAGGGAAGACTTTAATACTTACATTTTTATTTTATTGTTCCTAACTTTTCTCACATACTTTGAAGCATTTGCTTATTGAAGTCTGTTCAGGTATTAATTGGAAAAGGTTTTTCCCTCCTCATTTGAATCTATATTTTATTCGATTGTGGTATTTATTTGCCTTTGAGGACCCAAATTTTTAGATTGAAAATTCTAATTAAGTTCATTGGTAACATACTTTTAAATTAAGTAAATAAAATAAATAAATAAAAGTAAATGCTTTCCTGATATATTGTAGATTGTATATATTTAGACAAATAGGTTTAAAATAATTTTTTGTATTCTTTATAAGCATAAAGCATTTTATATAGGTCAATCATTAGTATTTCAGTAATAATATTTCTAAAACTTATTGTTGACTACTGATAGAGTTCCTAGATAGGTGATCAGAAGAATTCCTCTTCCCTTTCAATTAGAAGATTTTAAGTCCTACTTTTTCCCTTTTGCCACAGATTTTTTTTCCTGTCTACGACCTCTCTAATATAGACTTGGTACTTGAAGTCAGTGCAATTTTAGGAGGAAGTCTGTCTGACACTATTGGATGCTGAGAATATGACTTTTACTTCTTTGCTGTTTTTCCTTAAATTGGAAGACTCAACAGTAGCTAAAAGTAAAATTCCAGTGATAATAACTGTGTAGGTGAATCTTGAGTAGTTCTTGCTGTCACTGTTACAAGCAACTTTGTCTCTGTGGGAAGATACTTTTTTTTGTGGCAGTGATACATACAAGGAGGGGTATAAGATTCCATCATCAGTTCTCACTTGTTTGTCTTTGACATAGCAGTCCAGACCTTTGGAAATCTTGAAAGTTTATGTTAGTGATCCAGGATTGGAGAGAAGCCATGCCATGGTTTTCAGGGATAGGCCTGGGAAGCAGTGGAGTACTGATCCAAGCCACAGGTTATAGAGCAGAATGAGAAACAGTTAATATCTGGAGCCCTCAGAAAACAAGAAAGGAGATGCTAGATGACCAGTGTTTCAGGTATAATAGCTGTTGTAATTATGGAAAGCACTACCACTAACTTTTTTGAGGAGAGTGTGTTGGGAGTGGTGGCATGCTGGGGAGCAGAACGATTTCCATTGATAGTGGAGAGAAATATGTAAGGTTAGTTAAGGTCAGTCTTCTTGAGGCAGCATGGGGAGATGGTGTGCCTGTTTTCCACATTCTAAATAACTAATAATAGCTAATAAGGAATTTTTAGAACTCATTCAATTTTAAGTTTATTAATAAATGTTTAAAAAATTGAATTATGAATGATGATTATAGTGTACATCAGTATATTAATATATATAGCAACATAATGAAACTTTGAACATTTGTTTTTGTTCTAAACTATCAGTTTTTTGTGATATAGTCACTTTTTATTGACTCAGATATAAATTGTAAAAAAGTGGTTTTCTCAGTTAATTAAAGCTCTACATTTTCTAGAAGATCTTTTCCCAGTTCCATTTATTTTGGATTTCCTATAAAGAATTCTTCAGTTCTGTCAAACAAATGGGCATATGAAATTTTACCACATTTTAGTCTGTAAATTCACTTTTGGGCTGAGAATGAAATCAATAATAATACTAATAATACTAACTCACAATAGTAACTGCTGTGTGTAGAGTTGGCTGTGTAGTTCCTTATTTGGAGAACAGTTGATAAATATGTGGTTTTATGTTGCAACAAATTCTTACTCATTAATGTGACATATTAATGACTAATTTTCACACTAATTTTTAAAAATTTGTAAGTTCTCTTTCAACTTCTTTGAATCACTAAAAATTAGTTGCTAAAATTGTGGTATTTTATATTAAAAAATAAGAATACACATTTTTTCCCAGTTTAAAACTACCATATTATATCATTTCCTTTTTTCCTCTTGGTTCATTATCTTTGTTTATTTATAAAATGTTGTCCTTACTCTTAGGATTCTTTTAAAAATGTGACCTTAAAAGAAGTATCTAATTAAACCAAATGTCGTTTATAATATTATTAAACTTTTGATTTGGTACTATCAAGACTTAATTTCCTTTCAAGTGGTATATCTTTACTTTGAAACTACATTAAAGAGCTTTTTGAATTTGTGAACTTTATGGAGACCAGTTCTATATCAAATGGAACTTTTACTTCTTTAGCTATCATTCATTCTAGTAACTTTTGACTATTGATAAGATTTCAACTAATTGGATTATGTGAAATGTGATATGGTGTAGTGTTGTTGTCGTTTTTTTTTTTTTTCTTTAGTTAGGCAATTCCTGCTCAGTTCCCGCAGTTATGTACTAATTTGTTCTAGATCTAGAATTTAATGTTTTTTTTTTTTTTCTAGCATATATCCTATTACTGTTACCTGTTGTTTTCATTTCCAGTTGAATCACCTGATTATATACTTGGATATATTGTGTTACGGTTTTAGTTTTAAATGTTTTATTTACTTTTGTAAAATATTTTTACAGTTTGTCTTTCTTGTTTCTAATAATGGTAAGATAGCCTGTTCGTCACTTTTAGGATCTTTGACTTTTATGTAAGTGTAGCATAAATTATAGAAACATCTTGAGCTCTAGTTCTATAGCCTATTATAGGCTGTATAGTCCTATTTTGAAAGAAAGTCATTTTATCAACATTGAATTTTCTTTATATTATTGGAAAATGAATAAATATCCTTGATTAGACTGTTCTTTTTTAAGCTCTGTTAAGATGAAAAAAAATTTAAATAGTTTGCACTTTTCTACTAAGCTGATTTTTAGAATATACCTAATGTCACAAACTGTTATAAAGCATAATATCTATCAATAAAATTCTTGCCTGATTTTATTTTCCCATTCTCTTTGACATGGCTTTCTTTTCCAATTAACTACCTTATGGAGGATGATAGCACAACTTTTCCTTAAAAGATAGTTAACTAAATTTTGTAAGTTTTATAAGTAACTTAGAAACTAAACATTTTTATAGTTTGTTTTCTGAGGCTGAATGTGCTTTGAAAACTGTGAATAGAATCTTATTCCTTCACTCTGCAGAAGAGTTAGGATTCTAGGCAACAGATTTCAAACTTGTTATAAGTTCACTAATGTGTGGGTTCGAAGATACCTTCTGTTTACCTGTGACCTCTCCTATGCCTTTTTTCTCCTGAGAAAAATTCCCCATAATTTTTTACAGTGTTATCTATAGCTTTATCTACATATAAGTTATGGGCAGTTAATTTAAAACTGAAGAATTTTACAGTTTTGCCTCTCTCTTTTTTGGTTAAAGTAGTACAAAATGTCAAAAATTAGAAGGAAGGTCACAGTGGAAAATACCAAGACCATATCTGATAGCACATCCCGAAGACCCAGTGTATTTGAGAGGCTTGGACCCAGCACTGGCAGTACAGCAGAGGTGAGTTGTCACTAGAACAGTCACAGGGGTTATCTTGTAATCCTGTTCTTGAATACTGATTTGTATCGTAAAAGTGAACAGGTTATTGTATTGTAGGAATGTTCAGTAAATTTTTAAAACTGAGTTTCATAAAGGAGGAGTGAAAAGAATTGTTATGTTTTTCTTTTCCTGATGTTTTTATTGTTTGGGGAATAATGTATCTCAGGGTAGCTGGAATTTTGGTAGCATTTGTTTTAATTTTGTCCCACTGGCATCTTTTTTCTAGAAATAAATATGAAATTTACATAGTAATATCTGTCTCTTAGACACAGTGCCGTAACTGGTTGAAGACTGGCAACTGCCTCTATGGAAACACTTGTAGATTCGTACATGGCCCTTCACCCCGTGGTAAAGGTTATAGCAGCAATTATAGAAGGTAAATTAAGAACTTTGAATTGTTCATATACTATTAGAAGATTATTTTGTAATTTATCTAGTATAAAAATCTGAAATACAAGCATATATTTGATCAGATTTTCTCTTTTGGTGGTGGTCTTATCAATAGTCAAAGATCAGTAAGATCTTTTTAGTTGTTAATTTCAAGATTAATAAAATGTATGCTTTAAAACTATTTGCTCAATATTTACTGTTTTTGCCAATAGATTTTTTAAATAATATATGTATGACTTACTTCCCCCCTACTCCTAGTTACATACTAAAATGGTTTAAGATTGCAGAACATCATAGATTGTTTTTACTGAGGAAAGACGGTTTTTAACCCTTAAAATTTAACAAGGATATAGTTTTAGCTTTTTAAGATGTTTTAAATTCAAATCTAAATGACATACGACATTCTGCTGCAAGCTCTGTATATTAAAATGCATTTGCCAAATCCCTTATCATAATGTACTAATGTAAATGAAAATATAAACTTGCTTACACATGGATAAAGGTACTACTTCCTATTTAAGACATCTTTTTGCCTTTAATAAAGGCAAAGCTAAATGAAAATCTCCTAATAAAGACTTTTTATTTTTCTTTCAGTTCAGTTCATGATGATTGTGTTATGGTATTTAAGTATGTAATATATGTAAAGGTTGTCACAAAAAACAGTTTAAAGTTGATTGGTAAACAAATAGTTAACCAGTTCCTATAATTGGATGTGCTGATGGCTTTGGTTATACCAATAGTATAAAAACTGAACAGTAGCATTTGTAGATTTTTTTTTAAATGGGTGAGTGTGTGTGTGTGTATAAATTTTGAAACTTAATGGAATTTAAAACTCAAACCCTTAACTGACTTCTTGTTCAATTAAACGTACATTTTAGTTTACTTGTGATGCTGTGAATACTCAGTTTTATTGTATTTAGATTGTCATCCTTGCCTTCTGTTAATGTGGGAAAACCAATTCTTACTGACATATGTTTAATTATCTGTACAAATATAACCTAGATAGTGTTTCAACAATTTTAATATTTTGTTCATATTATTACCACACTTTTAATACATGCCTAATTCATCTCTGAAGTTTGTTGTTAACTGACACAGAATTTTTATGCAAGAGGTAATTTTGAGGAAAATGGTCAGAGAATTTGTCTAAGATGGGAAAACATAGTGTCATTGCCAGACTTAGAATAAAGGATTTTTTATGTTATTTTGTGCATGTTTTTCCATTCGATAACCCCCTTTGGATTTGTCTTTTTTTCCTTTTTTTTATAGGGAAGAAAATACGGTTCATAATGTGATTCAGAGATGGAAAGAAAAGCAGTGTAATTCAGAAATGATTAGTCACAAGATTATTTATTAAGCATTCATTGTATGAAGAGCTCTGTTAGGCGCTGCTTAGGATAGAAACAAGTTCTTAATAAGTTGTTTTATTACATAAAGGAAACCAGGGCACATAAGATTAACTTGTATATCATAATTATAATTTAAAGTATTTAAGTACTGGTTTTTAATAAGAAGATACACTTTCAAGATCAGATTTAACTGTTTAAACATTTATATATTCCTATAAAATGTACATACAAATGTTAATGAGATCCTTTAAAGTGAGTTAACTGAAATTATATCTTCATTATGTGACTTGTATTGATTGATACAAGAATTGATTTGATTGATAACTATTACTTGAAATAGATCTAAATGTTTATGTGATTGTTTCTATCTTTAAAAAATACTCACACAGTGTTTTTTGGTCGCCAGTGGGGGACCTACCATTTTTTAACTTCTATTGCCCTTTTTAAAAAAGCTCCTCTAGGAATATTCTTTAAAGGCAGTGTGTTTTCCATATCTGCTTTGTTTTCTCACTTAACAATAGTGTAAAAATAATTGGGAGCCATTTGTCACATTTTCAGTATGAATTATGAAGGCTTACCAGGGTTGAACATAACTATGTATGATTTTCCTTGATTAAAAAGAAATCCACTGCCTAAACCTTGTTTTGAATCCTTTAACTATTTTCTATTCTGAAATAATTTCAAATTTAAAAAGTTATAAGAATAACATAAAACTCCTATATGTCCTGTGATTATTAAGATGGATAATTTTCAGTTGTTGATGTTGCATCCAGCCACATATATGTATGCATGATAATACTGTTGCCCCTTATTAATTTTGCAACATCGTGGTTTAAAACTTTATCTTCCTACTTTTTACTTTCAAATATAAGTAGTACATTTATGTGATTTTTAGAAAAACAAATGAAGCTGTTAATTACAAATTCCTTTTTCTTGGTTCACATATAGTTTCTTATTCATATCACCAGTACCTGCCACCCCATGGAATTTTATTGTATACATTTCTGATTGTTATGGGGAGAACACTTGTAAGTGATGCTCATATTTTTTATATATTAATATTTAAGCTGAAGCAAATTAATTGTTTTTCTGAACATTAGGAGCCATGGACAGAAAAATTTTATTGAGATTCATCAGGTATTTCTGTAAATACATTCTTATAAATGTTATATAAATATAGATTTTTGTTGTTTTGTTTTGTTTTTTGTTTTGTTTTTGTTTTTTGGTTCAAAGGTCACCAGAAAGACCTACAGGGGATCTTAGAGAAAGAATGAAGAACAAGCGCCAAGATGTGGACACTGAGTCCCAGAAACGAAATACAGAGGAGTCATCCTCACCTGTTAGGGTAGGAATGAATTTCCCAAAACAAAGTTAAATTTCAGTAATGACTTACTATATATGTTCCATAATATTATGTTGTGTGCTAAATATATGGTAGATGTGAATAATACCACATTATAATGTTTATATGGATAGTGTAATTTAGGGGGGAAAAAAGTCCTCTGGGAAAACTCCTAATTCTCTGAATCAGTTCTTGGTGGTAATTAAGATGGAGGGAATTGGTTAGTGGAGCTTAAGTTCAACTTCATAGGATTTCTGGATCTTGATGGGCATCATAACTATCTAAAAGTATTCTTAAATCTTCAGAATTCAGCCAGCCATCATATCCTGCTTGTTTCCAAGAAAGGTTAAAGTGGATTATAGTAGGACACTTAGAAATTAAAACAATGAAAGCAAGGCATGGTGTTGACAAAAACTGAACCAGAGAATTTAGGTGAAGGAAGGCACATGTGACCACAAAGTTTAATGGTGGGTTTCCTGACAGTGACGCCAAAAGAGAAATCTTAATTTATGATATAGCTTATTGAATAAAAGAAAACGTCAGTGTTTCATATGTGGAAATCTGATCCTGAGCTTTTTTTTTTTTTCAAGAAACTGACCACCATCCCTAGAAGACCACTATGTCACTATAGATTTGTCTGTTCTGAATATTTCATATAAGTGGAGTCATGTAGTATGTGATTTTGTTTTTGATTTGTCTTTCACATGCCATAGTGTTTTCAAGGTTTATGAAAAATTATAGGATATATCAATATTCTGTTCCTTGTTTTTGCTAAATAATATTCCATTAATACATCACATTTTATTTATCGATTCATTAATTAATGAACATTTGGGCTGTTCCAGATTTAACTCTTATGAATCATGCTGCTGTGAACATCCTGAATAGTTTTTTGAGTGACATGTTTTCATTTCTTTGGGGTTTATATCTAGGAGTAGAATTGGCTGAGTGATATACTAATTCTGTGTTTAATTTTTTGAGAAACTGCTAGATTGTTTTCCAAAGCAACTGCACTATATTACATTCCTGCCAGCAATAAGATTTCCAATTCTCTCTTCGTCAGTGTTTGCTATTACAAACTCTTTGATTAGAATCATCTTAATGAGTGTGAAGTGGTAATCGCATTGTAGTTTTTGCATTTCCCTGATGGCTAATGATACTGAACATCAGTAATATTGAACAATAAGATGTGCTTATTGGCCATCTGTGTATCTTCTCTAGAGACATGTCTTTTTCAAATCTTTGCCCCTTTTTAAATTTGGGTTGTCTTTTTATTGTTGATTTGTAAGAACTTTCTATATATTTTAGATACAGATTCCTTATTTATGATTTGCAAAATTTTTCTTCTGTCCTGTGGGATTATCTTTTTATGTTCTTGATGATGTCCTTTACAGCACAGATATTTTTAGTTTGATGAAATAGTTTATCTGTTTTTGTTGTTTGTGCTTTAGGTGTCTTATCTAAGAAACCATTGCCTAATTCAGGGTCACAAAGATTCATGCCCCCCCCCCTTTTTTTTTTTTTCAAAGAATCTTGGAGCTTTAGCTTTAGCTTTGATCCATTTTGAGTTAGCTTACATTTATGGTCCAGCCTTATACTTTTTCATATGGATATCTCAGTTGTCTCATATTATAACCGTTTCATTAAAATTATTGAATTGTTTAAAGAGAAACTTTCTGATCATTTAAGCTGTATAGAAGCTTTCCTATGATTGTTGCTGATCCTCAATAAAACAGCTGCATTACCATTTTACATTATAGCTTGTAGAGATTTATCTTCAGGAACCTAAAGTAATGTACTTTTCAGTATGTAGCTTTCTAATGTCTGATGATAGATACATAATACTGCTTTAGAAATCTTAGATAGTAGTTCTCAGCTAGAGGTGTGTATGTATCAGAATTCTTTTGGAGGAGAGATAGTGTTTTGTGAAATACATGTTGATACTCTACCCCTGATCTACTGAATTAGAATTCCTGGGTAGGGGCTGGGCACAGGTATTGCATTTTGAAGTAACTGATTGCTCAGAATATGGAATGAACTCCATGAGTTGCTGGTAATGTTTAACAACCATTCAGGGAAAAAAGCTTTGCTTTATGGGATTTGCCAATTTCTTTAGCGTAAATACTACTATCATGGTCAGTTTCAAGCTGGCTTAGTGATATCACTGAATACAGATTTGGAAAGAGATACTCATTTTCACACCATTATATAGTATTTTTCACACATACACATAAATATGTATATGCACTCACATATAGTGTAATTAACTGCAAGACTAAAATGTACTAAAATATTTAGGAAGTGAATTTTGAATAACAGTTACCTTTGTTTTTTATTATTTGTGTAATTGTTAGCTTATATGATTTGATTTTTAATCATAGCTATGTTTAACACCGGCTTGCACAGTTCCTAAAGATTTAACAGTTGGTTCTTGTGAGTCAGTGTGAACTGACTCTAGCACACCACTAAATGGACTAGTTTAAAAGGCAAACATCTGGAATTCATATTCTGAAGACATTATTTTAGGAATTGTTTTTTAACTCTGTTGTCAGTTTCCTTACCTGTAAGTGGAGGCAGTAGCTCTATCAGTGTGTTGCTATGAAAAAAATATATGTCAAACAAGTAACATGAGTTGCTGGCTAATCCACGATGACTCTTTAATAACTGGTATGTGGGATCCCTGGGTGGTGCAGCAGTTTGGCGCCTGCCTTTGGCCCAGGGCGCGGTCCTGGAGACCCGGGATCGAATCCCACATCGGGCTCCTGGTGCACGGAGTCTGCTTCTCCCTCTGCCTGTCTTTGCCTCTCTCTCTCTCTGTAACTATCATAAATAAAAAAATAAATAAATAAATAACTGGTATGTACAGGGATTAGAACAGCTCTTGGCCTTTCCTCTCTAATATAAATTAGTGTTAGGCTCTTAATAGATAAACATCAGCGTTGGAGATTTAGGTTGTTAACAGATATCTAAATCTAAGTATATTGCTGATCATAAAGGTTTATATGTTTAGCATATTCAGCTTAGTAGACAGCAGAGTTGGCCTTTCGTTAAGAAATAAAAGCTTGGAGATCTCCGGGTGGCTCAGTGGTTTAGGGCCTGCCTTCGGCCCAGGGCGTGATCCTGGGGACCTGGGATCAAGTCCCACATCAGGCTTCCTGCATGGAGCCTGCTTCTCTCTCTGCCTTCCCTGCATGGAGCCTGCTTCTCTCTCTGCCTGTGTCTCTGCCCCTCTGTGTGTGTGTGTGTGTGTGTGTGTCTCTTATGAATCAATAAATAAAATCTTAAAAAAAAAAAAAAAGAAAAGAAAAAGCTTGATTCTTACTTTCCCTAGGTGAGAAAGCCCTCAGAGATGCTGAGTGTCATGCCTGCCTAAGTGTTATAGTGACAAGAGTGATCAGGTTTTAGGAAATTCCTGATCCAAAACTAGACAAAACTGTTAATAAGCTAGGATACCAGGGTGTTAATTATTTTGAGTGATCTGTCTGACAGGATAACAAATACTGATCATTTCTATGGTACATTCCTACTGCAACACATGTGTCTGTTGATCTTTACGTGATGAACTTCTATGGGAAAGTCAGATTTAGTTTAGGTAGGGGCAACTATAGGTTAGATAACATAAGATAGCTAAGACAGGTTAAGATACAAACATCAACTCTAGTGCATCTGAGTTGTGAGGTTGATAACACGTGATCTTGTGGGCATACAAATTCATAAGTAGATAAATTGTAATTCTGTAGAGTATGGTAGTATGACAGAGAGATACACAGAACACAGTGGAAGGAATAACTGGGGAACAGAGAACATTTCACAGAGGGAAATGACATTTGCATTGAGTGTTGGAAGGATAGGTGGGATGAAAGATGGGATGGTGAAAGTTTAGAAAGAGGAGAAAACCACAGGATTTTTACATCCATGTTCTTGAGAAATATTTCTAATTACAAGAAATATTGGTTTTTATACTAGGTACTTAGGTATTAGCTGACTTCTTAGTCAGGAAATAGTCTCTTTGCTTCTATTTTCTGAAAAAGTGGGGAATTGCTGTAATTTCTTTCTTAAATGTTTGATAGAATTCACAGAATCGATAGATGTGAATCCATCTGGAACTGGTGCTTTCTGTTTTGAAAGGTTATTTACCGATTCAGTTTCTTTAGCTTTTTTTTTTTTAATTTTTATTTATTTATGTATGATAGTCACAGAGAGAGAGAGAGGCAGAGACACAGGCAGAGGGAGAAGCAGGCTCCATGCACCGGGAGCCCGATGTGGGATTCGATCCCAGGTCTCCAGGATCGCGCCCTGGGCCAAAGGCAGGCGCTAAACCGCTGCGCCACCCAGGGATCCCTGATTCAGTTTCTTTAGTAAGTACAGGCTTATTCAGATTGTCTATGAGTTTTGGCAGATTGTCTTTTTTGTAGAATTAGACAATTTCCTCTAGGTTATCAAATTTGTCATAGGATTGTTCATAGTATTGATTTATTATCCTTTTAATCTCTGGGATTTGTAGCAATGTCTCCTTTTTTGTTTCTGATACTACTAACTTATGTCTTTTCTTTTTTTTCTTAGCCTGACTAGAAGCTTATCAATTTTATTGATCTTTTTAAAGACTGGCTTTAAGTTTAATGATTTTTTTTCTTCTATTGATTTCCTGTTTTCAGTTGATTGATTTCATTGATTTCCACTCTAATTTTTATTACTTCTTTTCTTCTGCTTACTTTAGATTTAATTTGCTCTTTTTCTAGTTTTTCTGAAGTAGAATCTTAGATTATGGATATATTTTTTTAATTTTTTAAAAAAATTTATATATTCATGAGAGACAGAGGCAGAGACATAGGCAGAGGGAGAAGCAAGCTCCCTGCAGGGACCCTGATGCAGGACTTGACCCCAGGACCCCGGGATCACACACTGAGCTGAAGGTAGACATTCAACCACTAAGCTACCCAGGCGTCCCTAGATTATGGATTTTAGATCTTCTTTAGAAGTGCTGTACTTTATTCTCTAAACACTATTTTCACGGCATTCTATAAATTTTAGTAAGTTGTATTTCATTTTCATTTTTTAAAAGATTTTATTTATTTAGAGAGTGTATGTGTGAGTAGGGGGAGGGGCAGAGCGGGAGAGAGAATAAAACAGACTCTGCTGAGTGTAGAGCCCCACATGGGGCTTGATCCCAAGGCCCTGATTACAATGCAAGCCAAAATCAGGAGTCAGACACTTCAACCAACTGCCCTACCCAAATGCCTCTCACTTTTAGTTTGAAATATTTTTAAATTGCTCTTGAAATTTTTTTCTTTGACCCATGTGTTAATTAGAAGTGTGTTGTTTAATCTCCACATATTTAGGTATTTTCCAGCTATCTTATTGTATTGATTTCTAATTTAATTACATCGTAGTCTGAAAGCAGACATTGTATGATTTCCATTCATTTAGAAGTGTGTTTTATGGTTGAGAATATGGTCTGTTTTAGTAAATTTCCCATGTGAGCGTGAGAAAAATGTGTATTCTGCTGTTGTGGAATGAAGTAGTCTATAGATGTCAGTTGTATCCAGTAGATCGATGGTGCTTTTGAGTTCAACTATGTTCTTACTATTTTTCTGCCTGATAGATATGTCCATTTTTGACAGAGAGGTGTTAAAATCTCCTAACTATAATTGTGGATCATTTCTTCTTACAGTTTTATATTGGTTTTTACCTTCCGTGTTTTGACACTATGCTGTTAGGCATATATATATTAAGGATTGTTATGTCTTCTTAGAGAATTGACCCCTTTATCATTATGTTAAGCCCCTTTATGTCCCTGGTAATAACTTCACTTGCTTTGAAGTCTGCTCTGTCTGAAATTAATGTAGCTATTCCTCCTCTCTTTTAATGTTAACATAGTATATCTCTCTCCATCTCTTTCCTTTAACTCTATATTATCTTCATATTTAAAGTTGTTTCTTGTAGACGGCATGTACTTAGGTCTTATTTTTAGGAAATTTTTTGAAATTAAGAGTTCACTAATGATGTTAGTGTTTTGTGAAACGAAGTATATTTTTAGAGCAGTAGGGTTGGAATTTTTTTTTTAAGAATTTATTTATTTTAGAGATAAAGAGAGGGAGCAGCAGAGAGGAACAGTGGGAGAGGCACAAACGACTCCATGAAGAGCACAGAACCCCCACTCAGGGCTTGATCCCATGACCCCTGAGATCATGACTTGAGCCGAAATTAAGAATTGGACAATTACCCAACTGAGCCATCCAGACACCCCTGGAATCATTATTCTTTAAAAATAAGACATGAAAAAAAAATCCTTTGTATAAAACATTGAATGTTTAAAACTTGATATTCTTTAATATAATAATCATATTCTTTAATATAATAATTAGTACTATGATAATAGCTTTAGGCTAGTAATGGACGTATTTACATAGTTATTTTAAAGTAAATATTAGTACAAGGGGAGAACTTTGTTGGTATATAATTGAGTTAATCTTTGATTAAATGTTCTGTGATAATTTTTGTTAGTCTCAGAGTAAATTTCTCTAAGTAATTTTGGAAAGATGTAAGGAAATATATAAGATTATATGGGATAAATAGAAATGGTAGTTGAAGTGGATTTTTTTTCCCTTCCCATCTTTGTCTCATGTAATACGTAATAATACTGTTCCCTGTCATTAACAAAGAACAAACTTGTGTTAGGGATAAACAGACTTCATTTTAGGAACAAAATGTCATTTATAGTAGTATGGCCTAGAGTGGCTTCTTCTGACCAATGGTTGTGGATAAATCCAAGGGAAAATAGTTGGCTATACTTTAAACAGTAGGCAAAGTTTGATGTGATTGCTAAAGAATTGTTAGTCTCGTTAAGAATTGTTAGTCTTAACTTTCCCTTTCAGCATAATTGTGGACTATAAACTTTTAGGGTCTCCCACTACAGTAATACTGGGTCCTGGAAAAGTGACAACAAACACATTTTAAATGCATTGCTACTTTCTCAAAAATGCAAAACAGCAGCAAAAACAAAGAAATACGAACGGGGAATCGAAACCAAGGATTAAGTAGCAAATGTGAAAGCTAGTGGTGACCTTGAGACTTTACTCGTATTAGAGCTGTAAATAGAGACAAAGCCTTTGGTCCATCTGTGGAGAGAGAATTGTTGAATTAGAAGATGGACCTGAAGAACTTAACCAGAATACAGCACATAAAGATAGAGTTATAGAAAATGTTGAAGAGATTCAAAAATGTGGGGGAAATACTTAGAAAGTTTAATGTACCTTTAGTTGGAACTCCATGAAAAAATAGAATGTAGGAGAGTCAATACTGAAAGAAGTAGTGCTGTGAATTTTCTGTAATTGACAAGACAGAGCTACAGATACAAAAAGCACAATACATATCAAATAGAATGTTATTATGCAATTGCAAAATACCAGAGTTAGAGAAAATATTAAAATACCCCAAGGAAAAAGGCAAATCATCCTACAAAGGAGCAACAGAATGACATCAATAACAATGGAAGCCAAAAGACAGCGGGATAGTATTTCCAAAGTGCTAAATCTGTCAACCCATAGTTGTATACCCAATAAAACTATTTTTCAAGAATGAGGATATAATACAGACATTTTCAAATAAAATTGAGAGTGTTGAGTACTAGGAGACCTTCACTAAATAAAGAGTGTCTAAAAAGATATGCATCAGGAAGATAGCAGGATGACCTTAGAAGGAGGGTCTGAAATGTGAATAGTAAAGGTGAATAGGGAAAATGTTTACTAGGTTAGCCAGTCTGTTTTGTTATGGCCTTTGAAGTTGTCAACAGTGTGGCCTTGTACTTTGAAGAGGTGAAGTGTATTAAGAGTGTAGAGTAAATGGCTTTGAACTCCACAAAATCCACTCTATCACTTTTTCATTTTGTAGCTGCATTGTGTTTTCGGGGAATTGACCCCAGTTCACTGTTGGGGCCTGTTTAGTCTAATGCAGTCAAAATAACCCCAGTCTCCTTGCTGATTCAGGAACCAGGCCTAAGTCATTTCACCTGTGGATTACCTTAGTATTAGTTATTGATTGAGATGTGGTCATGTGACTGAAGTTGGCCTACTCAAACTGAAGGAAAGAATTCTTACTTCATGATTGAGGGAGAGGCACACTGGGAGAATGTAGATTGCTTCTTATTATGGTAAAAGAAATATGCCTTAATGTGAAGTCAACAGTAAGAATAGCAGAGCTGTGAGAAGGGAGAACCACCAGAAAGTTTGATCTCTAATGATTTCAGCATGTTACTAAATCACCCAGCCCTGAAGTTTGCCTTATTTTATGTGAGATTGTAGTTTAAATTTACAGTTTACAAACTTATAGTATCTTACTTAAGCTCCACCCAAAACTTATTCTCCAAAACAAGTTAGACTCGTTAATAAATCATAATTTCAGTTCTATACCAGAAGTAGAAGCCATGTGCTGTATACTGCTCTGATAAGAACAGATTAATTTTAGTTATTACATTTTATTGAAGTACATTGTCAAATTAATATGTTCAGGGAAGATGACTGAGTGAGGAAGAGTGTGAGAATCCTGAAATGTTAATATATGATCAATGTGAACTATTTCTTTGGCCTCATATAAGAAAATATTGAAGAGCTTTGGTAACAGTGTTTAAATATTTTAAAGGGCTGTCTCATGAAAGTAGTAGTATTTTTACACGATCTATACTTCAGAACTGATTCCAATCAGAAGGAATCCTGGAGAGGTATAAGAGAATTGTGATCAGTATAAAATTAGATCAGTTTTAATAATTAGAGCTGTCTGAAAATGGGGACAAGGGGATGCAACAGTGAAGAACTATCAGTGGAGATATAGGGAGTAAATTTTTTTTCTTAAGTTCTTCTAATAGGACTTTCATAAATATGTAATATTTAAAAATTTTTTTCTACATAGGGCAGGAAGTTATTGGATTATATTATTTACAAAGACCTGTAATATTTTATTATTCTAGTTACTAATCCAGTTATTGTAATATTGGTCTTCAACTCTTACCTTCAATATTTCTTTTTAAACCAAATTCTTGGTAATGCCTCCTTTCTAAGAATTCATAATGAATACTATCTATCCATACATATAATGTTAAAGGAATAAATGTGAATATAATATAAAATGAAAATAATTTAAAGTAGAAGTCCACAATCATTTATTGTATTCCTAAAATGTAAGAAATATTTAAAACCAAACATTTTTCCTAAGTTCAGCATAAACTTATTTGACAGCAAAACCTGATTTTAATTGACATGAAGCTAATTATAGTCTTTATGGCTCTGAAACCCTTTTTAACTAAATTAGTATTTGGATATTACATGATACCTGAAGTAGAAAACAATATATTTTTCAGTAATTTGGGGATAACTTCCTATAAAGAATTTTTGATACAACTTGTACTAATGTATATTTATAGTGAGTTTAATCCACAGAACACTCAAAACTTGCCTGGGGGACACCTGGGTGGCTCCGTTAGTTAAGTGAGACTCTTTTTTTTATTTTTATTTATTTATTTTTTTTTATTGGAGTTGAATTTGCCAACATATAGCATAACACCCAGTGCTCATCCCATCAGGTGCCCCCCTCAGTGCCCATCACCCAGTCACCCCCACCCCCCGCCCACCTCCCTTTCCACCACCCCTTGTTTGTTTCCCAGAGTTAGGAGTCTCTCATGTTCTGTCTTCCTTTCTGATATTTCCCACTCATTTTTTTCTCCTTCCCCCTTTATTCCCTTTCACTATTTTTTATATTCCCCAAATGAATGAGACCATATAATGTTTGTCCTTCTCTGATTAACTTATTTCACTCAGCATAATACCCTCCAGTTCCATCCACGTCGAAGCAAATGGTGGGTATTTGTAGTTGATGTCAGCTCAGGTCTTGATCTCTGGATTGTGAGTTCAAGCCCCACATTGGGCTCCACACTGGATATGGAGCCTAAAAAAAAAGTTACATGGGATGTAGATTGATAATCTATATCTATAGATTGATAATCTTTAGAATATATTTTATGAATAAAAATAGATTGTTCCTTTTTTTCCTTTTGTCTTACATATAAATAAGATCCTCCCTCCCTCCCCTCCCTCTTTTCTCCCTTCTTCCCTTTCTCTTTTTTTCTTTTGACCTTACCATTTTTCCATGGCTATCCAGTGCTTATTAAATATTTGCATTGTATATTTTAAACTCTTAGTTACTCCTTACTTCTACCAGATTGCTGTACTTTAGTAGATAGTTTTCTCATTGTGGTGCTATCCTGGAGTTTGTCACTTCTACTTAGTAAGTGATTATCTGCAACACAGCTTCTTTAATGAAACAAAGACAAAGCCAGAAATATTCTGTATTTCAGTAACCATCCCATAATTTTTAAAAATATAGTAATCTGTATGTTTGTATATGCTTTTTAGAAAGAATCTTCAAGAGGGAGACATAGGGAAAAGGAAGACATAAAAATCACTAAGGAGAGAACGCCAGAAAGTGAAGAAGAAAATGTAGAATGGGAAACTAATAGAGATGGTGAGTTTCAAAAATCTTTGTTTATATAGTCAGTTTATTGATTATTTGCATTGTAGATTTTAGGGGGATTCAAAACATTTCTCAACTGTGATCTCCTGGTTGTTTCAGAATCATCTTATTGCCTTGTTTCTACCTTACTGAGTTAGGATACAGAAAATGGCATATGGTAGTGGAACAAAAGCAGAGAATGCTGTTCACACTGCATTTTTCAACTTGCCCATCCTTTCCCCCCCTAGAACTTTATTGGGCACCATCATAGTCCTTTGAAATTATATTACTTTTCTAAATTTTTTTAGTTCCTCAATACCAAGGTGAAAAAAATTAAATCTAAATTTTGTTTGTCTTACATAAAATATTAAAGTGAGTTTTTTAAATCTTAAGGATCTGGGAAAGTTATTTCCAAGAAATTGTAGACTTTTTTCTTTCAGAAGAAATCCATTTCAGATAACTGAGACCAGGGATTTGTTGATGAAAAATAACAAAATCATCTTTGCATCATCTTAACAAATTAGTTTTTTTTTTTTTTCCACACCATGAATATTCTCTCTTCTTCACTTCTATGACCTTCTGAAAGTGAGCACTACAGCCTCACACTACCAAATACAGAGAAAGAAAACTCATATTTGTTGCTTTGAGTGTGCTGGGCATTTTTATGTAATTTATATAATATTCCTTATTAATTCAATAGCTTTGTATTTCTGCTAACAGATGACAGAATTAAAGAATGTAAAAATTTAAGCAACTTCCACAGCAGTAAACTAAAAACTTAGACCAGACGTTAAAAAACCATAACTTACGGGCCAGCCGGCCACCTGGTTTTGCAAGTAAAGTTTTGTTGGAACACAGCCATCCTCATTTGGTTACATATTTCCTGTGGCTGCTTTTTAGCTATAGTGGATGAATAGACATCTGTGAGAACCAAGAGCCTGTAAGCCTAAAATGCTTTCTGTTACATTTTAAGAGCAATCTCTGAAGACATATTCTAATAGGTGAAAAATGTGCTGAATGCCTCTCCGGTAACTTGAACATCAGTATTTTTACGAAAATCCATTCCATCTTTGGACATTGTTGTCTGCTTAAAACTTACTCCCAAGAGCACATAGGAAACTTTCCTATGATTAGTTTATAGGGATTTCATAAGCCAATTTTATACCTTCTACAAAACAGCAGTAGAAGCAGCTATGATTTCCCATTATAGTTGCCTAAGTAGTTAATATACTGAAACAAAATATTACAAACTTTGACTATTCAAGGTTGGATAGTGAACTTTATGAAGTATGAAGGGATTAACTCAGCATTTTTTTCCATCTTAATTATTTTTGGATAAAAAACACTCTGAAATGTACTGAATACTTATCTTTAAAAACAAAAATTTTTATATTCCCATTTAAAAGGTTTGTAAAAGCCTAAGACAGTTCTCTGGTTGTTTTCATAATAGCTATTTTAAACCCTCTCCTTAAATCTCCCAGTGGACCTTTCATAGTTCCTGTCAGCTGTTTACTATAGAGACGATACACTCACCATCTACTAACTTTCTAAGTGTGGTATCAAGAAGTTGATAAATTAGTCTTCTTTTCCCACCTGACCTTTACTCTTTCTCTTTTGTTCTGGGTAAGAAGCCTCCCTTCTGCTGTGTAAGATTGTATTCCCCTTTATTCTGGATTCACTTTCTTCCCAGCTCTGCAGTCTTGCTCATTTGACATACATTCTTTTTTATATCTCTAACATCCATCTGGATACACTTTCTCTTCTCTACATCTGACTCTAGCCATCACCCTGCTTGTCCCCACTTTACAATTAAATTCTTGAAGGAATTCTGTACCTTACTGTCTTTAGATTTTCACCTCAATACTTACTCAGTTTTCTGACCCATGTCTTCACTAGAACTGCTCTTCAGGGTCACTAATAACCTCCTCTTTGGTAAATAAATGGAGACTTGCTTGTCTCTCTTCTGTAATCTCTCTGCAACATTTGAGAGATTGTTGCTTTTCTGCAACAATCTCTCAAATGTCTGGAAGCACTTTCCCCTTCAGTTTCATCTATCTACCCCTCTTCAGGTTTTCTGTCTTCCTTTGAAACCCTTCAGTCTTGTACAGGGGTTCCTTGTATTTTATCTCTCTCTTAAATGTTGATTCCCAAGGCTTTGCTCTAGACTGTCATCTTTAAAAAAAACTAAAGTGATTTTACTACAAGAGGCTTTTCTGTACAAAGTTCTTTAAAAGGTGAGTAGATGCCTTCTATAGTAGATTTACATAGGAAATATACACATGGGTACTTATTACAGCTTCTCTTAATTGCAACTTAAAGATTTTGATTGTTTATATATTAAAAATATGTTTGAAGGAGGGGCACCTGGGTAGCTTAGTGGTTGAGTGACTGCCTTTGGCTCAGGTCATGATCTCAGGGTTCTAGGGTCGAGTCCTGCATCAGGCTTCCCGGCAGAGAACCTGCTTCTCTTTCTATGTCTCTGTTTCTCTGTGTTTCCCATGAATTAATAAATAAAATATTTAACAAAAAATATGTTTGAAGGAATACTGATGCGTGAATTTAGCCATTTTAATCCCAGGATAATGAGACTGTTAACTAGTTTAATAGACTTTCCTTCTACATTTTCAGTCTAAAGTAAATAGCAGGGATCCCTGGGTGGCGCAGCAGTTTAGCGCCTGCCTTTGGCCCAGGGCGCGATCCTGGAGACCCGGGATCGAATCCCACGTCGGGCTCCCGGTGCATGGAGCCTGCTTCTCCCTCTGCCTATGTCTCTGCCTCTCTCTCTCTCTCTCTCTCTCTCTCTCTCTCTCTCTGTGACTATCATAAATAAATAAATAAAAATTAAAAAAAAAAAAGTTTAAAAAAAAATAAATAGCAATTTTAGCTAGATTCAGAAGAAATTGCTCTATATCAATATTTCTCAAACTTTTGGGTCTAAGGACACTTTTCACTTTTTTAAAGGATCTCAAACAACTTTAAGAAAAAAAAGATTTGAGAGAGGGAGGAGAGAGAGAAATAGAGCACGCGCACGCAAGAAGCAGGGAGGGGGAGAGGGAGAGAGAGTGTTAAGCAGACACCACACTGATGCAGGGCTCAGTCTCAGCCACCCTGAGATCAGGACCTGAGCCAAAACCAAGAGTCAGACACAACCAGCTGTGCCACCCAGGCATCCCCCTCCAAACATCTCTTAACTTGGTGGATTATCTGTTTCAATTCTTACTGTATTAGAAATTGAATCTGAGAAATTTTTAAAATACTTATTTATGAATTTATTTAATAAGGACAGTAATAAACCTAGCATATACTTTTATGGAAAATAGATATGTTTTGCAAATTAAAAATAAAATTATGGGGAGGGGCAGTGTTTTACATGTTTTTATAAATCTTTTTAACATCTGGCTTAATAGAAGACTTGTAGATTTTCATATCTGCTTCTGCGTTCAGTCTGTTAATGATATTACATATCATGTGACTTCTGGAAAACTCCACTACATACTCAAGAAGGAATAATAAACCAAATACTATAGTATTATAGAAATATTTTTGATCTTCTAAAACTCCCAGAATTGTTTTGGAGTTCCCCAGGAGTCCTCAGACCATTCTTTTTGAGAACCACTTGTTTCTATAAGTGGCTTCTGCTTTCAGTTGTTTTCCCTTTACCCTAGCCACCTTTTCCCAATTTTAATTTTTCCTTCCAGATGAAATCATGCTTTTAGGGCATCAGTAGCATCTATCTATTAAAGACTCCAGTATCTGAAGCTCTCAATTGAGGCATCCATTAAGGGATATCACTGAGTTTCTTATCTTGAGAGCAGTGCTTTTCTACTAGGTCCCTCAAAGCTAGGGAATCATTATTTGATACTTAGTCCCCTCAACCTAGATATTTATAGAGTCCCAACATTTCTACCTACTGAATATCTTTTAGAATCATCTATTTTTCTGAATGACTAGTAATATTTTAGTTACTAAGATACTTATTACCATCAAATATATTTTACCAGAATAACTTAACCTCATGCCTTGAGGTTAATCTTATCACCTAATTCATTCTCTACTTGAAAGTCAAAATAATCTTAAAAGAATTTTTTTTTTACTATAGTATTCATTCAGAGGAGTGCATGATTCATGTGTGCAACTCATTGAGTTTTCACAAACAGAACAGACTTGTATAACCAGCACCGGAATCAATAAATAGGCAGTGATATCCATAACCTGCCTTGTGCTCCCTTTCATCACTACTTCTCAACTCCTGCCTCCCAAAGATAACTATTGCCCTGATTTCTACCACCATTGATTAATTTTATCTGTTTTTGAGCTCTATATAAATGGAATCTACCACAGTACTGTTTTTATGTTTAGCTTCTTTTACTTGAAATATCTTTTTGAGATTAAACCATATTTATTGCACATAGTTCTTTAATTATTATTGCTATATAGTATTATATGAATATACTGTAATTTATCCAATTTTGAGCTGAATAAAGTGCTAGTACTATTCTTAATCATATCTTTTGCTAAACATGTACCCATTTCTCTTTAGTTTATGCCTGGATGTAGGATTGCTAGGCCATGGAATTTGCATATGTTCATCTTTAGTAGGTGATGTCAAATTAAACACGGTTATTGTTTTTCATATGGTCTTTGTCTTTTTCATCTTAGCCATTCTGGAGGTGTGTGCTAGTATCTTATTGTGGTTGTTTTGTTTTGTTTTTTAAAGATTTTGTTTAGTTACTCATGAAAGGCACAAAGAGGCAGGGACATAGGCAGAAGGAGAAGCAGGCTCCTCACAAGTAGCCCAATGTGGGATTCAATCCCCAGAACCCAGGATCATGCCCTGAGCTGAAGGCAGACGCTCAACCGCTGAGCCACCCAGGCAACCCTCTTATTGTGGTTTTAGTGTGTATTTCCCTAATGGCTAATAAAAGAGAACTTTTTCACATTTATTGACCACTGTACAATCTGTTTTATAAACTATGTGTCCCAGACTTGCCTATTCTGTTGTATTAACTATTTTTAATTGTTAAGAATTCCTTATATTTTTTGGATATAAGATCTCTATCAGATACATGTATTCCAAATGTCTTCTTCCACTCCATGAGTTGCAAAATGCTCTTATGAGAGAATAAATGGCTTGACTTCATTCTTTTTAAAATTCAGATTTCCCAGGTTGCCTGGGTGGCTTAGTCAGTTGAGCCTCCAACTCTTGGTTTTGGCACAGGTCGGGATCTTAGGATTGTGCACTGAGCAGGAGTCCCCTTGAGGTTCTCTCTCTCCTCTCCCTGCTGGTGCATGCACGTGTGCTTGCTCTCTGTCTCTCAAATCAATAAATAAAATCTTTTTTTAAAAATTGGATTCCCATTTCCTTCAGGATCAAGTACAAATTCTTATTGTACGGAACTTTTCATTATCTTGTTGCTTTCTATATTTCCAATCCTTCACCCTCAAGTTTGTGTTTTTTATTTGGTTATTTAAATTTCCTTTTATTTATTTATCATAGGAACTAGTGTAGTACTGTGTGTCTAGTAAATCTTTAAAAAAATTTTTCAGACTTTTAATCAAATGTATATGTTAAAGACAAAAAGAAATATTTATAATCTTTTATTCATATGTATATACTTTTTATATATCTATGATTATTGCATAAAATAGATTACTGAAAGCAAAATTATTATATTAAAGGGTATGAGTCTTCTCAAGGTTTTTACTCATGTTGCCAAATTACTTTCCAAGATAGATATATGTCTAGTTTACATTGTTACCTTCAGAAAATGAACATACCTTTTATCTGTACCTTTGCTAATACTTAGTATTGTAATTAGGAAAAAATGACCCTTTAATACATGAAAAAGTCATATTTGTCTACCATTTGCATTTTTTTCTTTCTGTGAATTGCCTATTTGTTTCCTTGCTCATTCTCCATTGAATCAGTAAGAACTCTCTATACATAAAGAATGTCAGCCTTACATATTGTGTGTATTTTTCTATTTTATGTTCCTAAAAATCACTTCCTTAGGGTACTTGGGTGTCTCAGTCAGTTGAGCATCTGCCTTCAGCTCAGGTCATGGTCTTGGGGTCCAGGGATTGATCCCCAGTTGGGCTTCCTGCTCAGTGGGGAGTCTGCTTCTCCCTCTCTCTCTACCTCCCTCCTCTGCTTGTATGCTCACTCTCTCTCTCAAATAAATAAAATGTTTAAAAATTCAGTATGTCCAGTCATTTTATCTAGTAGAAATTTTATGTCCTTAAATATTTAGTAATTGCTTTCTGACTGAAAAATGTGATTTAGTCTATTTTCTGTATTTACTGAAAAATTATCTTCCAATAGCAGATGAGTAATCAATTTAGTTACACAGTTAAAGGCTGTGTAGCTACCCTCTCAGTTCCCAGACATAAAAATGGATGGATAGTTGGCATTTTAACATATTTGGTCTATGCATGACAATGATGTTCATTTTTTGTGTGCTTCAAGCAATCAAGTAGGACTATCTATTTTCATTGCCTTTTAGTTCTTCATTTTATTTCTTTACCCCAGGTTAAGGGATGGTGATCTTCAGTGCTAAAAGTATAGTTTGAGAGGGCACTTCAGTTCATAAGCAGTCAAGTCCAGCATTGTCATAGGATAGAACAATGATAGGAGACGAGTCACTGAAATTCCTTCCTCTAGATTTCATGGAATTATTTCAGAGGGTGAGAGGTGGGGTGGCAGTGTCAATAGCCACTGAAAACTCCTACATATTGTGATGAAATAGCTCTGCACACCATTCTTTCTTTTTTTGTTCCCTACTTAACCAGCTATCATATTTTTTTTCATTGGAAAAGGTGAATGGAAATAAAGACCTGGTATCAGATCTTTTGAGGAGATGGACAGTTTTAATCTGAGGAACTAGTACTCCTCCCTTATAATGGAAATGTTACAGATCCTTCAGACATTAGCTTCTATACACATTAATATTAAAATTACCAAACTTCAGTTTAGAAGCAAATCATTTGTGTCACTAATAAAGGAATATGGAAGCAATGTAGGACACCTAATGTAACCTTCATTTAATACTAATGAATCCATTAAAAAAAAAAGTCAAGGAGATAATGAAATCAGTCATACTTAGCATGAAATATTGAAGGCTTTGGTATCTTTAATATTTATAATTTACATGTGAGCTTTTAATTGTATCTTTTAAAATCCCATCTCCCAACCAAAATCCCAACCCCCAGGCAACTCAAAACCACTTTCAGAAAACTCAGAAATTTTAAAACTGTTGGGTTTTCATAGAGAATCAAACGATACTGATTTTAATCCTTCATAGAAACAGTATATATTTCTTTTATCTTTGAGAAGTATGTTATTCTTTTTTTAAATTTTTTTTATTTGACAGAGAAAGCACGTGTGCACATAAGCAAAGGAGCTGAGGCAGGAGTGGGAGAAGCAGGCTGCCCACTGAGTAGGGAGCCCGATGTGGGGCTTGATCCCAGGATCCTGGGATCCATGACCTGAGCTGAAGTCAGTTGCTTAACCTACTGAGCCACCTAATCCCTAGAAGTGTGTTATTCTAATGAAAGAATCTACCATTTTAATTTGTATAAAAAATTAGTGGAAAAAATTTCTCTAATTTTTGGTATAGAAAATTGATAGTTTCTGACAAGTAATGGAATTTTTATTTTAAAGATTCTGACAATGGAGATATTAATTATGATTATGTTCATGAGTTGTCATTGGAAATGAAACGTCAGAAGATACAGAGGGAATTAATGAAGCTAGAACAAGAAAACATGGACAAGAGAGAAGAAATTATTATTAAAAAGGAGGTATGCTATTTATTGAAATATATGTGATCAGAGAACTCATTAGCTGCTTGATCTATCTTAAATTGTATTAGGATATTGATACACTGATCAAATTATTGTATATCAACTATTTCATATATGTTAGTCATTTAATGTTCACATTATTTGGTAAATATTTTTGCTTTTGAACAGGTGATTAAACAGGTTGTCTTGTGTAGAATCACTAGCTAATATTGAACAGGATTTGAATCTATGTACGTCTATTTTTTTAAGCCTAAGATATTTCTCAAATACTTGTTTTAGAGATACAATTTATTTGAGTATAATATGTGATTTTTCTGAGGAGATTTTGAAGTTTTATAATTTTAGTTTACTTTATTGATATTATGTTATGGCAGTTATTTATCATATTGGTTATAAGCACATGTTTAGGAATCAGATTAATACATGGTGACTGTAATAGCCCATAATATTTCATCTGAAGCTTGGTATGCTTTAGAAATACCTGCTTTGTTGTTGATTATAACAGCCATAATTGGAGGAGTTTCCAAACTGACTTACTGAATACTTTTAAAAGGTTTCACCAGAAGTGATTAGATCAAAATTATCTCCGTCACCTTCTCTGAGAAAATCAAGCAAATCTCCAAAGCGAAAATCAAGCCCTAAGTCGTCATCTTCAGCAAGCAAGAAAGACAGGAAGACAACTGCAGTATCCTCGCCCTTATTGGACCAGCAGAGGTCAGTAGGATGGTAAATAATGTCAGAATGAAATCCCTTTTTCTGAAACAATGCTTAAAAGAATTAGTAGATTACAGAAGGGTACTTACAATACATTCAGTATTTAATGTAAGTTTTTTCTTCCAAAAAACTATAAAGTGTTTCAATTCTAAATTAAGAAAGTTATACAGAACAGTAAAACAAAATGTCTGTGTCCCACCTACATATGCTTCAGAGCTTTTTATTTTTTAAGAATAAAACATAATACATATATATATCCTGTCTTTCCCTCTCAAATTTTTTGTTTTTGACTTTTGTACAAGTGTGTTTATAGTTTCATATGTATTATTTTTATTTATTTAATCTTAATACTTCCATAATAAAGCTTTGCTTCTGCAGCTTTCTCACTATTTTTTATATTTATATTGATGTATTTAGCCTTTTTTCACTTGAGTACTTATATATTTACTTTCCTATTGAACATTTCAGTTTACAGATATTCACTGTTACAAGTTACACGTAGTGAATGTTTTTTCTCCTTGTGCATGTAGTCATGAGATTAGATTCTTCATAGCATATACATAGCAGAATGATGATATTGTTTAGAATTATTCCAGTAGCCAGTTGAGGAAATAAAAATAGAAATGATGTAATATGATTACATTGAGGGACTAAGAGAGAAAGACTTCCATTTATTGTTATTCTGTACTATTTAAATTTTGTTTCATTTTATTTTTTTATATTTTATTTATTTATTCATGAGAGACAGAGAAAGAGAGGCAGAGACACAGGCAGAGGGAGAAGCAGGCTCCATGCAGAGAGCCTGATCCGGGACTCGATCCCGGGACTCTAGGATCACGCTCTGGGCTGAAGGCAGGCAGTAAACTGCTGAACCACCCAGGGATCCCTAAATTTTGTTTTAATTAAAGCACATACATGAATATTCTTCAAGACAAAAACCTAAACTAACCTCTTCCCGACATATTAGTTGGCAACTGTTTGAACCCACAATAAAACTCTTATTTGTCTTCTTCCTTCCTAGTTTTTAGAGGCTTTAGCCATATTTTAGACTCCAGTTACTTTCTGCCTAGATTATTATATCCTACTAACTTTATTTTATCCAATGCCCACATCCCTACACACATACACATTTTATTCAGCAACGCCAACCCATTCATCTTACAGATGTTGTGAGAGAAATCTTGAAAGAACATTAATATGCTATGCCATAGAAAAACTCAATGGTTTTCCATTCTGTTGAGTAAAATTCAGATTCTTTTTTAAAAATTTTTCTTAAATATTTTATTTATTTGAGAGTGGGCACACATGAATGTGTGTGTTTGAGTAGGGGAAAGGGCCAGAGGGAGAGAAACAGGCAGACTCCCCACTGAGCGAGGAGCCCAGTGTGGGGTTGCATTCCAGGACCCCAAGATCATGACCAGAGTCAAAATCAGATGCTTAACTAACAGAGCCACCCACGTGCTCTAAAATTTAGATTTTTTAAGATGACATTTATGCTTTGATCTTTTAGTCTTGTTAATATTTTTGTCCAGTCTTCCTTCTACTCTGTTGCACCTTTAATTTTTCAATGTCTAGCTCAAATTCTATCTTTCCATTAAATCTTTCCATTTATCTTTACTGAGCAAAATTTTTATTTCTTTTGTATATCTATCTAATTTTATTTATACCTCCCTCTTAATATTACTATTTGCTTTGTATTTTATCTGTGGCATACACGTATGTATGTATATCTGTTAAATTTAAGCTCCTTGAAGATTGGGATCTTGGTGGTTCATTGTTTTTTTCTCCCCACTGCACTTGCTTTGCATAGAGCTTTACATTTTAATAAGGCACTCTGTAAAGTTGATGTGATCCTCTCCTTTGCTCCTTGGATTAGGTAAATTAAATGTTGCAAAGAAATATGGAAGAAGTGAACTGTAGAGTGATGTGATCCACTCCATTTGTTCTTATTCTTTATCCTCTTGGCCAACCAATTATATAACCATCCCTGAATTCTTTCCATTTCTGGAAAAACAAAAAACAAATAATCTGAAAAACAACTTACCAGAAATATCCTTCTTTGGCTTTCTTATCCTTTCTTTTTATAAAATATTTGAAATCTAATCTCTTTGTAGAAAGTTCTTTTAACTGTTTAGATGAAGGCTTAGTTTTATTCGTCCTTTTTCATGCAGTCTTCTCTCACTGTTTTATTAGTAATTCATTTATTCTTAGTATTTAGCATGAATAATTACCTTGATTTAACTGCTACATTTCTTGTATTCTAGGATATTAGTGACTTTAGGATCCACCATTAATTTAATCATTGAAGTAGAAAAGCTTGGAAAATAGTACATTAGAGGTGCAAAGAAAACATTGAAGTATAGCATTTCTTTAGCCATACAGTTTACAGTGTGTAAAGTATGTCAGATCATTAGCTTCTGGTTTCATTGCTAAATCATAGGTAAACTGCTTGAAGGCATATTAAGCAAAAAGTAAGGATTAGAATTTCAGTTAAAATTCACTATGGTGGTTTAGACAATGCCAGTAAATCAACTGAGGTGACACTCAGGTAAACAGACTCCTTGGTCTTACATTGTTATCATATTGAGTAGACCGCGTAATTACAGACAAATTGGAACTCATACTTCTCCCTGACAGCTGGCAGTTTTCTTTGATGTTCATTGTGAGATATACCCTGATAGCAAGCTTTAGGCAGATATGTGAGATACAATATGGCTTTGAATTAGCAATGTGTTATCTGTCTGTCCATCTACTTGGTTTCTTAGTTTTTATTAAGTTTTTCTTTATAGCTTTTTGTACAAAGATGTACAAAGGAAGTCAAAAGCTGTTCAAAAGAAATAGCTCTGAGGAAAGAGAAAGGATCTAAAAATGGTAGAAGTAGATAATTGAGCTCTATGACACAAATAGAAAGTAGGCTCGGTGCCACTAAAGAATAATTAGTTGATTCAAAAAAATGTTGAAAGATCGTGTTGACTTCAGGATGCATGAAACCAATCTTGCCCCCTGTAGTTAGAAGGTACTTGGAAACCCTATATTGTAACATAAGTATGATTTCTAACTACACCTATTTTTGAAGGTAAAGTGAAGAAATTCTGTACTTCAGTGAGTGTATTACTATAACCCTGGTTGTTGTAATAGCTTATTCCCAAAATGTGAGTTTAATGCTACAGAAGTTTATTTCTGTAAATAAATACATTTTTACTGAAGTAAAATCAAAATGGGTGTTTCTGATTAATAGGTTGCTCTCCTTTTTTTTTTTTTTTTTTAAAGATTTTATTATTTATTCATGAGAGACATAGAGAGTAGGGGGTGGGGGCATGGACAGAGACACAGGCAGGGAGAGAAGCAGGCTCCATGCAGGGAGACCAATGTGAGACTCGATCCCGGGACTCCAGGATCATGCCCCTGGGCAGAAGACAGGCGCTTAACCACTGAGCCACACAGGCGTCCTGGTTGCTCTCCTCAACATAGAGATGCAGTAAACTAGGCTCCTTGAGACATGGCTCCACTTGGGGTGTTACAGACATCAAAAAATTGAATGGGCAAAGAAAAAATTAATTGGAATATTGCTCTTATTTGGCTATACAGTTTACAATTGCCTGGAGTATGAGAGTCTTTTATTAGTTAGGCCTGGAAGTGGTGTACATCACTTTTACTCACATTTTTTGGCCGCAACTTGGTCATTTGGCCATACCTGATTTCAGTAAAGTCTGGAAAGAGTCAGTCATGGTTCAACACTGCGCCAATCACAAAATTTAGTAAACACCTAGCTAGTCTGTCATAGGAAGCAATGTGAAAATACAGTTTATATTAAGAGTTCCTCTATTATTTTATGTTTAAAATACAATAATTTTTGATAGTAACTATTGTTTTTGTTTTTTAAGTGAAAAATAGAAATGCAGGCATTTATCACTTACCTGATAGATACATTAAGAGTTTGAGTCATCTCATAAATATATAATAAGGTATGTGGTTAATATGGTTCCTAGTAGAGGACAAAGGTGAAAAATAGATTTGGTCATGCATTAGTAATTTTTGATTTGCTGCATGGTTAGCCCTCTCTAGGATAAAAAGAGATAGGGATAGGGCATCTGGGTGGCTGTCCATGAAGTGTCTGCCTTCAGCTTAGGTCATGTCATGATCCTGGGTCCTGGGATCAAGCCCCATGTCTGGCTCCTTGCTCAGTGGGGAGTCTGCTTCTCCATCTTCTCCTACCAGTCTCCCTATTTGTGCTCTCTCTCTCAAAAAAAAAAAATAAAATAAAATAAAATATTTATTAAAAAAAAAAAAAAAGAAATAGGACGCCTGGCTCAGCGATTGAGTGTCTGCCTTTGGCTCAGGGTGGGAACGTGGAGTCCTGGGATCAAGTCCCATGTCAGGCTCCACACAGGGAGCCAGCTTCTCCCTCTGCCTGTGTCTCTGCCTCTCTCCGTGTCTTTCATGAATAAATAAATAAAATATTTTAAAAAATAAATAAATAGGGATAAGGACTAAGAGAGCTAAAGTTTCTGAGTGCCCAGCATGGTCTGTTGATTTTATACTTTTATCTTTTTAAAATTTTGCCAGGAATTTTAAGGAAGATGCTGTCCATTACCTTTTCATAGCTAAGGAATCATGGGATTAGAGACCTCAGGGTTACAGGAAGCAAGTTCTAGGATTTAGACTGAGGTCATCATTTATCAAAACTAAAAGCGAAATGATTGGTGAAAACTTACCAGGTCCATGAAAATAGAGGGCTACTTCAAAACTCAGTACCAGACTAAACACTCAGTGTTGCAAAAAACAAGAACAAATTTAAATGATAAATTCATAATTTTAGTACAATTTGAGAGAATGATTGCATTGAGATGATGAGACAGTTGACACAAAAAGCAATCTGAACAAAGATATTTTGGGAGAAAAACAATTTTTAAAAAACTGAAAATAGCAGAATGAGATTCCCAAATTTAGAACAAGGAGAATGAATACTGCTTTTAAAGGAATTACTGAATTTGAAGACATATTTAGGATATTGGAAAGCAAAAGGAGAGATGGAAATAATAAAAAAAAAAAAGACATGGAGGAGAGAGATCCAGGAGATGCCTTAACTGTAATAAAGCTAACCAGAGAGACTTGGGCCATTTGGAGAATTGATGAAATAAAAATTTTTAAAAATTGAAAGACTTAAGGTTTCGGACTGAAATGGTTCACTGCATTCCTGAGGAGGTTAAAAAAAGAAAGAAAGAAAGAAAAGAAAACCTAGATATATCTTGGTGAATTTTTTAATTTCCAAGGAAGAATGTTTTATAATCTTCCCAGCTGAAAGACTGGGTAACATGCATGGGGGAAAAAATGGACACTCTGTATTTTTCATCTGCAACACTAAATGTTATAAGATATTGTAACTATTTATAGAGCTCTGAGGGAAAAGGATATTAATACTATATTCAAAGGACTGTACAGGTATGAGGTAAAGACAGACAATTTTAAGTATATAAGGGGCCAAAGTTACACCATTTGGATAAAATTATTTAAAGTGCCAAATCAAATACATACATAATAATCAATTCTAGGTAGATTAAATATGAAAGGTAAAATTCCTGGATTTTAGAGGATTGTTTTTATAATCTTAGAATTAAGATTTCTTAAACAAGATTCAGATTTAAATGTTTACTAACAGTGTTTAGGATTTCATTTATAAACGATGTAATTTTGGGTTTGTTATGATAAAACATGGAGGCCACCTAAAAAACTTAGCAATCTGAAACTGTTTAAAAGAAGTTATGGAGCATATCTATGCAATGAAATCTGAGACAACCTATAAAAATAATTACCTACATCCAGTTTTTGTCCTAGAAAAGAATTCCATGCTATGTTTAGTACAGAAACTTTTACAAAATATTAAAATAGGATTAGGGGAAGGGGAAGAGACATGGAAAAAGTATAGGCATGTGTTCAAGGTTAGCAAGGGTTATCCTTGTGAAGTGCAATTATACATGATTTTATTTTCTTCATCTACTTTTCTGTATAAGCTAAAAAGCATTCAGTTCTTGCAGTTGTCTTATTTTCTTTTTCTGAAAGAATCTCTTCCTACTTCACTTTCTCAGATAACTACCCTTTAAAATTATAGAAGTGGCAAGTTTAATAATTTGCTCATTTCTGTGTTTTTTTCTAGATATTGATTACTAACATAAAATAGTAAAAGGCAAGGAATGCTCCCATTTTTTAAATGTCCTTTGTTAAAATAAAAAAAAAAAATACACATTTGACCTTCCAAAAGTATTTGGACCCCTAATGATAGCTTTGTATTACCTTTAGGAATTCAAAAGGCAACCAGAGTAAAAAGAAAGGACCTCGAACTCCTAGCCCACCCCCTCCTATACAGGAAGATATTGTTCTGGGGAAAAAATATAAAGAAAAGTATAAAGTAAAAGATAGGATAGAAGAAAAACCAAGAGATGGAAAAGACAGAGGACGAGATTTTGAAAGACAAAGAGAAAAAAGAGACAAGCCAAGGTAAGTAGGATTGTCTGTTTTTTAACAATCTTTTGTAGAATCTAAAATACTCAATTTTCAGAAGCTTTTTTTAGTATTTTATTTTATTTATTTATTTATTTTTTTAGTATTTTAAAACTCTGTGTATGTGTATTTAATCATTCCCATGTTGAGTTAGGGACAATTCAGTAAACATTACCTTAAACATAATAAAAATAATGAAATTTTCAATCTTAATCGTTTTTAAGTATACAGTTTATAATGTTAAGTATATTCACATTGTCATGAAACAGATCTCTAGAACTTTTTCATCTTGTGCATCTGAAATTCATTTGAATACCCGTTAAACAACTCCCTTTCCCTCTTCCCCCAGCTCCCCAACCCCTAATAACCACCATTTTACTTTTTGTTTCTATGAATTTGACTATTTTAGATACCTCATATAAACGGAACGTGTGTGTGTGTGTGTGTGTGTGTGTATGACTGGTTTATTTCACTTGGCATAATATCTTCAAGATTTTTCCGTGTTGTAGTATGTGACAGCATTGCCTTGCTTTCTAAAGCTGAATGATATTCCATTGTCTGTATATCCATTCCCCTGTTGGACATATGGGTTACTTCCACCTCTTGGCTACTGCAGATAGTGCTGTGGTAAACACAGATGTGTAAGTATCTCTTCAAAATCCTTCTTCTGATACTTTTGGATATATACTCAGAAGTGTTGGATCCAGAATTGCTGGATCATGTGATAGTTCTGTTTTTAATTTTTTTAGGAAATTTCATACTGTTTTCCATACCACTTGCCTTGTTTTACAGTTGCACTAACAGTGTACAAGTTTCAGTTTCTCTGCATCCTCACCAGCATTTGTTTTTTGTTTTTTTTGGACAGTAGCCATCCTAATAGGGGTGAGGTGATACCTTATTGTGGTTTGACTTGGTATTTCACTGATGAGTGGTGATGTTGAGCATTTTTTCATATATTTGTTGTGTTATGCCCAAGATTGCGAATCCGAGAAACTACCAAGGAGCCGACACCGATGCAAACACATGAGGGTTTATTTACAAGCTTGAGCTTGGGTCCAAGTATACCTGACACAGCGGAGCAGGGACTTGAACCCCGAGACTAAGAGGCTTAGCAACTTTATAGGGGCCAGTGGCCAATGGGAATACGCAGAAAGTTGCACAGTCATGCTGGTCCACTCGCAGGTGGCCGATTGAATTACATTTTACCCTAAAGTATCCATTTGAACTGGCCTATCACTGAGCCGGATTTCCGGTTAGGGTGTGCCCTGGACTTGACTAGGGTGGGGCAGTGCCCTAAGCAATAAGCAGGTCAGCACAAGGCAGGTGCAGCACAAAATGGAGTCAGTCCTGCTCTGTTTGTCCAAGGGTAGGGGATTTTGTTAAATTTCCTGGGTCCCACAGTTGACCATTTGTATATCACCTTTGAAATAATATCTATCTAGTGGTCTACCCAATTTTTAATTGAGTTATTTGATTTTTGTTCTTGAGTTTTAGGAATCTGTTATATATTCTGAATATTAACCCCTTATCAGATATATGATTTGTAAGTATTTTCTCCCTTGTCATAGGTTGTCTTTTTATTCACCCTATTAATAATACCCTTGATGCACAAAAGGTTTTAGATTTATTGTGGTACCATTTGCCTATGTTATTGTTGCCTGAACTTTTGGTGTCATTTTCAAGATACTGTTGCCATCTCCAGAGTTATAAAGATTTTCCCCTATGCTTTTTTGTGGAGGGGTTTTATAGTTTTAGATCTTACACTTAGATTTTTAATCCCTTTTAAGTTAATTTTGTATATGGTATAAGATAAGGGTCCAGCTTCATTTTTTAGCAGGTAGATAATCAGTTTTCCCAGCACTGTTTTTAGAAAAGACTATCTTTTCTCCATTGAGTGGTCTTGGCACCCTTGTTGAAGATCATTTGGCCATAGGTGCAAGGATTTATTTCTGGACCCTCTCTAGTACTCCACTGGTCTGTTTTTCTGTCTTTATGCCAGTACCACACTATTTTGATTACTTAGCTTTCTAACAAGTTTTAAAATGAAGAAGTTTAACCCCCTCACTTTGTTCCTCTATATGAAAATTATTTTGGCTTATTTACATGTCCCTTGGAATTCTGTCTGTATTATTTTCTGTGTGAATTTTCGTGTTTCTACAAAAAATGTCATTAGGATTTCAATCATGAGTATGTCGAATCTATAGGTCACTGGGTAGTATGGACACCTTAACAGTATTAAGTCTTCTAATCCATAAGCATGGAATGTCTTTCCAGTGTTTTTATTTCTTCCAGTGATGTTTTATAGTTTTCAGTGTGTAAGTTTTTGAATTCCTTGGTTATGTTTATTCCTGAGTGTTATATTCCTTTTTTTGTTTAATTTTATTTTTTAAGATTTTATTTATTTATTCATGAGAGACACACAGAGAGAGAGGCAGAGACACATGCAGAGGGAGAAGCAGGCTCCATGCAGGGAGCCCAATGTGGGACTTGATCCCAGGTCTCCAGGATCACGCCCTAGGCTGCAGGCGGCGCTAAACCGCTGCGCCACCAGGGCTGCCCCTAAGTGTTATATATTCTTTTTTTAATGCTGCTGTAAAACAGAAATGTTTTCATAATTTCTTTTTCAGATTATTCATTATTAGTGTATAGAAACAACTAGTTTTTTGTCTTGATTTTGTGTCCTGCTATTTGGCTGAATTTATTTTTTCTAAGTGTGTGTATATGTGTGTGTGTGTAATCTGTAGGGTTTCCTGTATAGAAGACCCTGTCATCTGTGAATGAAGATAATTTTACTTCTACCTTTGCAATTTAGATGCTTTTTCATTTCTTTTTCTTGCCTATTTGCTCTGGTTAGAGTTTCTAATACCATGTTGAATAGAAGAGATGAAAGCAGGCATCCTTACCTTGTTCCTGATCTTAGAAGATGTTTTCAGTCTTTCACCATTGATTATGATGTTTGCCATGGACTTTTCATAAATTGCTTTGTTATGTTATGATAGTGTCTTTCTATTCTTAGTTTGTTGAGTGTTTTTACCATGAAAAAATAACGAACTAGGGGTGGTAGAAGGGGAGGAGGGCGGGGGGTGGGAGTGAATGGGTGACGGGCACTGGGTGTTATTCTGTATGTTAGTAAATTGAACACCAATAAAAAAAAATAATTAAAAAAATAAAAAAAAAAAAAAAAAAAAAAAAAAAAAATATTGAATTTTGTCAAGTGTTTTTTCTGCATTTATTGAGATGATTGTGTGACTTTTGTTAATTCTTGAACCATTCTTGCATTCCAGGAATTAATCCTACTTTGTCATGATGTTTCATTCAATTTGATTTGCTAGGACTTTGTAGAGAGTATTTACATCAGTATTCATCAGGAATATTTGTCTGTAGTTTTCTTGCAGTGTTTATCTCAGGCTTTGCTATCAGGGCCTCATCAAATAAACTTGGAAGTATTCTCTCCTCTTTAGTATTTTTGGAATAATTCCAAAGGATTAGTGTTAACTCCTTTAAATAGAATTTGATAGAATTCTCCAGTGCAACCATGTGGTCCTATGGTTTTCTTTTTGGAGAAGTTTTAAATTACTGATTTAATCTTCTTACTCATTATTGGTCTGTTCAGTTTTATTGTTTCTTAAATGAGTCAGTCTAGGTGAGTTGTATGCCTAGAATTTATCCATTGTTTCTATTCAGTTTGCTGATACATAATTTTTCATAATACTGTAGTACAATTCTTTTCATTCATATGGCATCGGTTGTATTGACCCCACTTTCCTGATTTGTTATTTGAGTCTTCTCCCTTTTTGAAAAATCTACCTCAAGATTTGTCAATTTTGTTGATCTTTTAAAAAAATCCAACTTAGTTTGGTTGATTATTTCTATTGGTTTTCTATTCTCTATTTTGATCTCTGCTCCAATCTTTATTATTTAGTTCCTTATGCTTTGGATTCATTTGTTCTTTTTGCAGTTTTTTGAGGTGTCACATTAGGTTGTTGATTTGAGATCTTATTTTTATTTTTATTTTTTTAAAGATTTATTTATTTATTTATGACAGGCATAGAGAGAGAGAGAGAGAGAGAGAGGCAGAGACATAGGCAGAGGGAGAAGCAGGCTCCATGCACCGGGAGCCTGACGTGGGATTTGATCCCGGGTCTCCAGGATCACGCCCTGGGCCAAAGGCAGGCGCTAAACCGCTGCGCCACCCAGGGATCCCACTCTCTTCATTTTAAATTTAATAATTTTTTCAAAATGTAGAGTTAAGTTAGTACACTAACTAATTTAGATTCTTTCTCATAAACAAGTTTTTCCACTATTATAATAATAGTCCTTCTTAAAAATGTTTTCAAAACTGACAAATTACAAATTCTTGATTGTTAAAATTCACTTATTTAGTGCCACTTAAGAGCAGATTTCTTTTTAATTAACTTGAAAGTAATTCTGTGGTGCACAAGATTTATGAAACAAATTTAGTAGGGATGTCTTTCCCCATCCACTTTAAAAAATTAGTTTTCACATTTATCCTTTCATGAAATTAACATTTCCTCAAGAAAAAATGTAGCTTTAGAGGGCTCTCAGTCTCTGTTTTTCCTGAGTTACATTGTATTAGAAGATGCACAAGCCTTGAAGTTATACAAACAGGAACTTGTATCTTGGCTTTGCCAGTTACAGGGGGTGAGACCCTGAGTAAGTTTGTTTTCTCTGAGCCTCTATTTCTTCCACTGTAAAATATGCATGCTACTGCCTCGTAAGGTTGAGGTGAGGGTTCAGTGAGATAATGCTTTTAAAAATAAGCAAAGTACTTAATTAGATACACTCTGTCTTCCTATTTTAATGATAAATGACAGTGTAGTGATATTTAAAAATGCCTTTCCATTTGCAGATTTTCACTTAAGCTACATAGGTAATAGAATGTAACCGTAAAGATTTTCTTTCTTTCTTTTTTTTTTTTTTTTTTTTTGATTTTTTTTATTTATGAGAGGCAGAGACACAGGCAGAGGGAGAAGCAGGCTCCATGCAGGAAGCCTGACATAGGACTCAATCTGGGGTCTCCAGGATCACACCCCGGGCTGAAGGCGGCGCTAAACCACTAAGCCACCAGGGCTGCCTTCTTTTTTTTTTTTTTTCTAACTGGTACTTTCACAGCATCAAATTTAGAATCAGCTGTTGGTAGTAAGGATTCAATGTGCGTGGTTGGGGGCATTGGGTGTCGGGGGAGCTTAAGTACAGAAAGCAGTAGTTTCCAAATTTTACAGCACTGTGGAAACTGCCTGAGAGTCTTTGAAGAGTATTTTTTTTTTTAACAGGAATTTTTTTTTTTAATTTTTATTTATTTATGATAGTCACATACAGAGAGAGAGAGAGAGGCAGAGACACAGGCAGAGGGAGAAGCAAGCTCCATGCACCAGGAGCCTGACGTGGGATTCGATCCCGGGTCTCCAGGATCGCGCCCTGGGCCAAAGGCAGGCGCCAAACCGCTGCGCCACCCAGGGATCCCCTTTGAAGAGTATTAATACCTGATTTCAATCCCCAGATATTCTTTCTTAGTTAGTAGGAGGAGCAGCCTTGGCGTCCAGATTTTTAAAAGCTCATTGGGTGACTCTAATGTTTAACAAAGTTTAGGAACCATAAATTGCGATTTATTCTCATTTAGAGAGAAGCTCAGAGGGAGGCAGTCCAGGACCTATATACACTGTTCTGCAGAGTCATTGGTGATCTAGTACTGCATGCTTCACTAGAAAGAGCCAGCATCCACAAGCAGGGGGAGCAGCAGAGGGAGAGGGCGGAAACAGACTCCCCACTGAGCAGAAAGCCAGACAGGAGGCTCCATCCCAGGACTCTAGGATCATGATCTGAGCTGAAGGCAGATGCTTAACCAACTGAGCCACACAGGCGCCCCCATGCTTCCTTTTTCAGGGTTATCCAGTGGTTTAATATCACTACTGATGACTTAAGATTTTTCCATCCATAGTCCAGGCAGCAGAAAAATTACGAAGGGAAGAAAGCCTTATAATTTTCCTATTACTTCGTATATAGAAAAAATATGAACTTGGTTTATTTTATCTAAGGAAATGAAGCAGCAGAACTAGGAGTATGAAGAACTGCATAGGTACCTTACTTGCACTGGAGTTCTGAAGCCATATTTGACAAAATTGAATAAGGCATTTTGATTTAGGAGGAGTTAATTTAATTTCCAGGGTTTTTTTTTTTTTTTTGAGGTGTTCTCTTATTTTAATATATTTCCATTACTTTGAAAGAGAACTTATTAATTCTAAAACCAGATACTGTATTAAGAATCTTCGTCATGCTTTCAGATTGATGTGTTATGTAATTAAAGATTAGCGTCAGAATTCCTTTGGAGAAAATTGTCCTTAAACATTTAGATTTTATAATGGGTTTATTCAGAATATTTTGGTTATTAGGATGTGTTGTGCTTAAGTGAAAGTATGCTAGTTCATTTATTTAGTTACTGGGTATAGGGTAGGCATTGTTCTAAAAGCAGGTGATAGAACAGTGAACAAAAATATTCTCAGAAGCTTTGTTACTACAGGTAGAAGTAATAAGTAATCATGTGTATGGAAAATAATATTTCTCTGAATATGGATTTTCTTTTTTTTTTTTTTTCTCCAAGTAAAATGTACCAGGCCTGTTGGATATAGAGGATTATTTACATTTATTTCTTAAGGATGGTTCCCTGTGGGCACCCCAGGTGGTTCAGCGGTTTAGCACCGCCTTCAGCCCAGGGCGGGATCCTGGAGACCTGGGATCGAGTCCCACATCGGGCTCCCTGCATGGAGCCTGTTTCTCCCTCTGCCTGTTGCCTGTCTCTCATGAATAAATAAATAAAATCTTTAAAAAAAAAAAAAAGATGGTTTCCTGTTTAGTTACTAGAAGAGCAGGCATATGTGTAGGACAGATGATACAACAAAATCATATCCTATGGCTTAAGTCCATTTCCCTGTCTTCTGTGTCTTAGTTCTGCAGCTTGATAGATCAGGGGCTCCTAACCTGAGATCCATTAGTATATTTCAGAGGATCTGCAGATTTCCTGATTTGTGGATAAAGTTTTGCCTGTGTGTGTTTTGGTAAAAGGGAGAGAACCTATTTCCTTCCAGAAAAAAAAAATCATGATTCTCTATCTGCCACTGATCTGGCAGTGAGATTTTTTTTGTATATTTTTTTATTGGAGTTCGATTTGCCAACATATAGCATAACACTCAGTGCTCATCCCGCCAAGTGCCCCCCTCAGTGCCCATCACCCAGTCACCCGAACCCCCCGCCCACCTCCCCTTCCACCACCCCTTGTTCATTTCCCAGGGTTAGGTGTCTCTCATGTTCTTTCTCCCTTTCAGATATTTCCCACTCATTTTCTCTCCTTTCCCCTTTAATCCCTTTTACTATTTTTTATATTCCCCGTATGAATGAGACCATATAATGTTTGTCCTCCGATTCACTTACTTCACTCAGCATAATACCCTCTAGTTCCATCCATGTTGGAGCAAATGGTGGGTATTTGTCGTTTCTGATGGCTGAGTAATATTCCATTGTATATAAAGACCACATCTTCTTTATCCATTCATCTTTCAATGGACACGAGGCTCCTTCCACAGTTTGACTATTGTGGACATTGCTGCTAGAAACATCGGGGTGCAGG
Source organism: Canis lupus dingo (assembly GCF_003254725.2). Classification (NCBI taxonomy): domain Eukaryota; kingdom Metazoa; phylum Chordata; class Mammalia; order Carnivora; family Canidae; genus Canis; species Canis lupus. The sequence goes on from NC_064264.1 coordinate 5,118,954, forward strand.
TGTCCGGGCGTTTAACTGCATCTGTATCTCTGGGGTAAATCCCCAGCAGTGCAATTGCTGGGTCATAAGGTAGCTCTATTTTTAACTTTTTTTTTTTTTTTTTTTAAGATTTTTTAAATTTATTTATTCATGAGAGAGAAAGAGAGAGAGAGGCAGAGACACAGGCAGAGGGAGAAGCAGGCTCCATGCAGGAAGCCCGATGTGGGGACCCGACCCTGGGTCTCCAGGATCACATCCTGGACTGAAGGTGGCACTAAACTGCAGAGCCACCCGGGCTGCCCTATTTTTAACTCTTTGAGGAACCTCCACACAGTTTTCCAGAGTGGCTGCACCAGGTCACATTCCCACCAACAGTGCAAGAGGGTTCCCCTTTCTCCACAGCCTCTCCAACATGTGTTGTTTCCTGTCTTGTTAATTTTCACCCTTCTCACTGGTGTGAGGTGGGATCTCATTGTGGTTTTGATTTGTATTTCCCTGATGGCCAGTGATGCGGAGCATTTTCTCATGTGCTTGTTGGCCATGTCTGTGTCTTCTTTGGTGAAATTTCTGTTCATGTCTTCTGCCCATTTCATGATTGGATTGTTTGTTTCTCTGCTGTTGAGTTTAATAAGTTCTTTATAGATCTTGGATACTAGCCCTTTATTTGATAGGTCATTTGCAAATATCTTCTCCCATTCTGTAGGTTGTCTTTTAGTTTTATTGACTGTTTCTTTTGCTGTGCAGAAGCTTTTTATCTTAAGTCCCAATAGTTCATTTTTGCTTTTGTTTCCCTTGCCTTCATAGATGCATCTTGCTAGAAGTTGCTGTGGCCAGGTTCAAAAAGGGTGTTGCCTGTGTTCTGGCAGTGAGAATTTGAGTACCTTCTCCCACACCTTCATTGGCCGTCAACTTTGTTGATGAATCTGCTCAACTTTGTTAAAAATATACTCTGTTCCCAAAATATTTATTAATTTGAAAAGCACTAAGTTCTGTCATATTTGGAATATGGTTATTAGTTTGGAGGCCATGGTTATTAGAAGAATGTTTCTAATCAGTGTCTTCCCATTTGACGTAGACTTTACTGAGCTTTAATTTACTTATTTACGCATCATTGATCAAAACCTGAGTACCGCTGTTTGCCCAAGAAAAAAAAAGTTATAAATTTTATTACTCCAGTTTCCCATTACACTTTTGTAAAATAAACTTTTCATGACTTTGTATAGAAAATAGTAAAATCTTGATTACTTGGAACTCAACTAAATCATTTTTATTCTATAATTTGTTTTAGAAGAGGTGTAATATACAGGAAAATTAAGTTCAAATTAGGTATTTAGTGAGAAAACCACTTATGAAGGAAATATTTTGTATCAATATTCCTAACCTGTTATAGCTAGATAATTTCATGTGGATATTTGCAATGGTGTTTTTTAGTGGACCTGTAATATCTTCTTCATCAGTGAAAAATCCATATTCTATATACTTTGTTGAATTAGAAAAGTGAACCAAATTACCAGTGTATTTTAAAAACAAAGACTTAAAGAAGCACAAACTTTATGTATAACTTTATGTTAACCAGAGGAGTTAGCTAGCAATTTGTGTATATAGCTCATTCTACTCGACATTTAATTAAATATGGTTTTATTGATGGATGGTAATATGTTTTAATCAAAATGCTAAGATGCAGAATTTTGTGTTTAAGTGAGAAGATAATATTGAGAGCATAGCTATTCACTAAAAAAAAAAACTTCATTATAATTACCTGAATGTAGAAATATACTTCTTGATAGTATAAATGTCTGTATGATGAGTCTTACCCAGCTTTGAAAGACTGATGTGATCGTTTAAAACTTGCTGGCTTTGACTTCAATTTAGGAGAATAAGCAAATTACCATCAAAGTGACAGTCATGTTTCCTTTCAGTGATTGCACGCATTTATCAAAATAATTAAAATGTTTCAGATTGACAAAGAATATTATTTATTGGATTTATTCAGTATTCATGTAAAAGTACCATGATCTGGATTGCAGATCTTACCCTGTGGCCATGAGCCACAGGACAAGGAAGGATCCATTTGTGCACCAAGCATTTTCTATAGACTGAATTATGGTTTCTTGAGTAAATGTGTACTAATGCTGCTGGGCTGTATATAGAGGATGGGAAAATGTCACATTAACATTACAATTATTATGGAACATTTCACACATAAAAATACACTAGTATAATGACCTTTTTATACTCATCTTGTTTTGTGTATACTCCTATATACCTTCCCTTCTCCAGTGTTATTTTGAAGCAAATCCCAGACATTTTACTCTTTCATCCCTATAGTTTAGAATATATCTCCGAGAAAAATACACCTAAGAATATACAATCACATACCTCCATCACACCTAAAAGGAAAAAAGGAAAGCAGTATTTAATATTAAAATGGGACCTTTGTGTTCAGGTTGGAAATTGCTTATCTGAGACATTATCTTTTTTTTCTGCATTTAATCAAGCCCTGTGTGTAGACCTAAAAAGTATCCTCATGTGAGGACTGATTTAGGCTAGGGATACAAAATTAAGGCAGTTAAAATGTAACATAGCTGGATATAATTCTATAATACACTAAATTTATAGTAGACTTCTGTTAAAGAGGAGTTTTATTTATTTATTTGTATGTTTAAGCTGTACACTCAAAATGGAGCTTGAACTCATGCCCTGAGATCAGGAGTTGCCTGTGATACTGACTGAGCCAGCCAGGTGCCCCCAAAATGAAAGAGTTTTATAAATATCAAAATAACTCAGTCACATTGGGGGAAAATGAAGCAATTTCACAATAAGTCAAATTGATAAGTCTTGGGCTTTCTTTCATAGGTGATATTGGGAAAATTTGTTGAGCTATCTAGAGAATCTCTTGTTTTGCAGCCAAATCTAGAATGGTATTTATGTCCCTAAAAATTGTACTTTTACCTTTTGTCCAACATGCTTGGTGAAATTAGACTTGAGAGGGAGAACGACTTGTTCTCAAGTAGTTTCCGAGAGGCTTTTCAGCAGCAGGTGGTTGGAAAGTTTGATCCTGTTCCAGTAATTGCTACAATCAGAAGTGTATACCATGGTGTAAATGGAGGCCAGAAATTCCATCCAGTAAAAGTGTGGGGCTGCATTCTATGTAGTGAGATTAATGAAAGACACCCAAACTTGCACTAGCAAAATCCATCCCAACCTGGCTGTGGTTTGGTGCCATCTGGTGGTAATTTTTTGACTAACAGTTAGATCATGTGTGACGGGTGAGAACTTTTAGAACAGTGGCAAGGATTTTAAGAATCTGCCTTAATTTAGTTACCTACTTTGTTGGCCTTGCTAAGGAGATGTTATGTCTAGGAGATCAGTCCAGAGCCTTGAGAACTGTTCTTCACCTCCCTCCTTCCTAAGACTAGATTTTTGCTGTTTCTTGGTGTGGTCCCTCTTTCATCACCTCACAACCTCATCCCATCCCAGGAGAAAGTAATAACTTTAACTTGCTCCACCAGGTAGGGGATAGGAGCCAGTTGTCTTAATTCATGTTATGCTAGTGTGTGTTGTTTCTGGATTTCATTTCATTTGGAATACTGACTCTTATATTCCTAAAGTTCAAAAACAATCTTCCTCATATGTGCCACGGATACCAGGTACTTGTCTCTTCCGAATTTCAATAACAATGGTAGGTACAGTTTTTAGCTAAGTCATGTGATTGAGAAAATCTGTGTAAGGCTCTTGAACAAGATTCTGAAAAATTCTATTTATGGTAAATCTAGATTTGAATAACATTTAAGGATGTGTTGATTTGAGGGTTATCTTAACAGTCCTCATTCTTAAGGTTTTTGAAATTACTTCATTTCTATATAAATGCAAAAACAAAATTGTTAGAATTGTATTTGGGTTAGATTTACTCTTATGATGTCGAATTGATTTGTTTGCTTGAGTCAGATCTGTTTTATAAGTACCATTATATTTATGAGGAGACATCTTTCAGAAGATTCCTACAAACAAAAGTATTCTCCTGTTTTGATAGTTTGTTCACTTAGAAATGTTTCCCCTTCCAGAGAGTATTTATTACTTGCTTCAAAGGGACAGCAAACTCTAGGTTTAAAAAGCAATCATCACACAAAAGCATTTTCTTCCTCCATCTTAAATAGTTATTTAGACAGGTAAGATTTTTTTTTATTGTATACTTGACATAATGTTAGTTTAATTTTAGGTGTAACAGTGATTCAACATAGTGATTCAACTTCTGTATACATTATGCTATGCTCACAAGTGTAGCTACCAACTGTCACCATATGACGCTGTTACAATACCATTGATTATATTCCCTATGCTGTACCTTTTATCCCTATAATTATTGATTCCTTAACTGGAAGCCTGTATCTCCCACTCCCCTTCACCCATTTTGGCCATCTTCCCTACCCCTCTCCCCTCTGACAACCATTGGTTTGTTCTCTATATTTATGGGTTTGTTACTGCTTTTGGTTTGTTTATTCATTTGCTTTCTTTTTTTAGATTCCATATATAAGTAAAATTAAGTGGTATTCATCTTTTTTCAGTCTGACTTATTTTGCTTAGCATGATACCTTCTAGGTCCTTCCATGTTGTTGCCAGTGGTAACATCTCGTTCTTTTTTTTTAATGATTGAATACTATTCCGTTGCATATGTATACCACATCTTCTTTATCTATTTATGTACTGATGGACACATAGGCTGCTTCCATATCTTGACTATTGTAAATAATTTTGTAATAAACATAGGGGTTCATATCTTTTCAAATTAATGTTTTTGTTTTCTTTAGGTAAATGCCCAGTAGTGGAATTACTGCATCATATGATATTTCTATTTTTAATTTTTTGGGAGAACCTTCATAGTGCTTTCCACAGTGACTCTACCAACTTACATTCCCACCAACAGTGCATGAGGGTTCCTTTTTGTTCACAGCCACACTAATACTTGTTATTTCTTGTTTTTTTATTCTGGTCATTCTGACAGTTGTGACTGTGGTTTGGATTGGCATTTATCTGATGATTAGTGATGCTGAGCATCTTTTGGTTTATCTGTTGATGCCTTCTTTGGAAAAATACCTCTTTAAGCCCTCTACCCATTTTCAGTTGGATTACTTGTTTTGTTTTTGTTGTTGTTGTTTTGGGGTTTCTTGTTTTTTTTGTTTTTAGCTGTTGAGTTGTATAAGCTCTTTGTATATTTGGGTAACAACCCTTTACCAGATACGTCATTTGCAAGTATGTTCTCCTGTTCAATAGGTTGCCTTTTTGTTTTGTTGATGATTTCCTTAGCTGTGCAAAAAGTATTTTATCTTGGTGTAGTCCCAATAGTTTATTTTTGCTTTTGTTTCCCTTGCCTGGGGAGACATATCTAAGAAAATGTTGTTAAGGCCGATGTCAGAAAAATTATTGCCTATGTTTTTTTTCTAGTTTTTTGGTTCCAGGTCTTTAATCTATTTTGTGTTTATTTTTGTGTGGTAGAAGAGTGGTCAGGTTCCATTCTTTTGCATGTGGCTGTACAGTTTTTCCCAGCACCATTTATTGAAGAGGCTATCTTTCCCCCAGTGTATATTCTTGCCTCCTTTGTCATAGATTGACCGTATAATTGTGGGTTTATTTCTGGGCAGTTTATTTTGTTCTGTTGATCATGTGTCTATTTTTGTTCCAGGACCACACTGTTTTAATCACTATAACTTTGTAATATATCTTCAAATCTGGAATTGTGACACTCCAGCTTTGGTTTTTCTAGTCTATTTCTAGCTATCTTACTGTTTTTTGGTGCAGTTTTAAATGGAATTGTTTTCTTAATTTTTTTATCTCATTATTAGTGTATAGAAATGCAATCAATTTCTGGGTAGTAATTTTATATGTTGCAACTTTACTGGATCTCCACGTATTACTTCTGATAGTTTTTTGGCAGAGTCTTTAGGATTTTCTATATATAGTGTCATTTCATCTACAAATAGTGACAGTTTAATTTCTTGCTTACCAATTTGGATGCTTTTAATTTCTTTTTCTTGTCTGATTGCTGCAGCTAGGACTTCCAGTAATATGTGGAATAATAGTGATTAGAGCGGACATCCTTGTCTTGTTCCTGATCTTAGAGGAAAAGCTCTGTTTTTCATCATATCCAATGATGATCCAATTATTGTGGGTTTGTCATGTGTGGCTTTTATTATGTTGAGGTACGTTCTTCTAAAGCCGCTTTGTTGAGAATTTTTATCATAAATGGGTGTCGAATTTTGTCAATGCTTTTTCTGCATCTGTTGAGATGATCATAATGATTTTTATCCTTTGAGATCATGCTAAATTTTGAATGACACATCCCTCCCCCTAAAACTCACCAATGATTTTCTTCATGCTTATAATAAAATCTGGAGGAAAAAAAAAATCCAGACTTTACTGTCACCTACATGACTTCATATCATCTGGCCCCCGCCTACTCTCTGATCTTCCCTCATGTAACTCTTCACTTACAAATTGTAGTTATCTTTGCTTTCTGATCTTCTCGTATATTTTGATTCCTACTGCCTCCTTAGTGGTTGCTGAACCCTCTGCAAGGCAAAGTTCTTTCCCCACATTATCAATTTCTGGCTCAAATTTCATCTCCATAAAGGCCCTTCCTTCTAAGCATCTTAACATTGTCCCCCTAAGCTTTATTTTTTGGACCTATCAGTTTCTATTTTCATTACCGTTTTTACAGACTTCGTTGCATTAACTACCTGAAATTACTTTGCTTTCTTGTTGGTGGTCTTCTTCTAGACCATATAGTTAAGACAGACTGGTTTTCAGTCCTCTGTCTCAGTTATCTTAGGGTTGTTGTCATAAAGATGAAATGAGTTAATACATGTAGAGTACTTAAAACAGTGTCTTGCACATAGTAGCAGTATGTGTGTTACCTGCTGCTGTGTTATTGGTATTATTATTATTGTTACTATGTTAATGGTTTGCCTGTCTTCTTTACTTCTGTATTCTCAATGCCAAAAATATAATGCTAAGAGCATAGAAGACGCCCATTTAATATTTGCTCAATAAATTGACTATTTTATATAAAGATATGTTTATTATGTAAAATAACAAAGCCTAAATATTTCTGTAAAATCTGTATCATGTTATGTTGTATTTTACCACTGGGAATAGTTGATTATGATAGTGTCCATAGTCCATTCATTTGTTGTTGTTTTGGGTTTTTTTTTTTTTAGTATTCTTTACATGATGATTTTAAATGTTATAAATGTTAGTTACACTATGAAGACATATTTTTGTATTTGAGAAAGAGAGACTACTGAAAGAAAAAAATGGTATTATAATTTTAAGAAAATCTATGGTAAACATACTGGTTTGTAGGTGAAATTATTGTATTTTGAATGAGAGAAGTTTTTCTTTATAACCTTCTTAACTGTCCCATGTTTTCCTCAAATGAAATATGAAATATACCCTGAATATTCTCATCCCACGTTTTGTCCTAATTGTAGCAGCATTAAAAAACTTTAGATTAGAATCAAGTCAGGCTAATGATTGGTGTTTTCCCTATGCTATAAACCACAGTGCTCTTGCTGATTATACAGATTTCTTTTTAACGTATTGAGCTTCTCATTATGCAATAAACTCTTTTCTTTGAGTGTCAAATGTCACCTCTTTTTTCCCCTCAAAGAAGAAACCAGCCAACTCTAAAGCCTAAGAATAGTTGATCTAAAATTACTGCTATTCTAACTGGAAGTGTATTTTAATATACCTCTGCAATAGTGTAAAAAACAACATATCAATGATTTTGGTCAGGTTTCAAGAGAGTTTTATTTTCTACCTTTTCTGAATGCAGAATGAACATAGACCCAGGCCCAATTATGTTGACATCCATAATTTGACACATCCTGTTTTGGTAACAGATTCTCTCTTTTTACTTTTCTTTTTAGTTATCAGACTTTTAAAAGAATAATAATAATAGGAAAATATAAAGATGCTGTTTTAGCCAACTTGGGCTACTTTTATAAAATACCATAGGCTAAGTGGCTTAAACAACAAACATTCATTTATCATAGCTATAGAGGCTAGAAAGTCCAAAGTCAAGGTTCCAGCAGATTCAGTTCCTGGTCCCTTCCTGGTTCATAGACGGTTGTCTTCTCACCATGTCTGCACATGGAGGCGAGAGAGTGAGCTCTGGTCTCTTCCTTTATTTATAAGAATACTAATCTCATAATGGGAGCCCTATGCGCAGGACCTCATCTAGACCATTTACTCCCAAATGCCCCCACCTTTAAATACTATCACGTTGAGGGGTTGTATAAATTTGGGAGGACATAGTCCATAACAGATGCTTTTAAATTAAACCAACAGTTCTCTTAACTTTTTTTTTTAAAGATGGGTAAGAAGAAAAATGCTGAAACCATAACTTGACAGTGCATTCGTCCTCTGACCTTAACTTGATAGGTTGATTATCCTAAGCTTGAACTGAAGTTTTTTACTCCATGCTATCAACACCAAACTTGATTAGAAATGTGATTGGACTGTATTGTGTCTTTTAAAGATAGTATCATGAACTATTTTACGTTTTGTGAACTAATCACCAAAGGGTATTGTAGACATCCTTGAAACAATTTTTGGTATGCACGATAAATAAAACTAACCAAAATGTCAATTCAATGGAGAGCCACATCTCTTCTTTTATCAATTTAGATATTTCCAAATTGACCAGAACCTGACAAAATTGAAATTGGGAAAAAACACACCAAACAATAATCATTCTAATTCTCAATCTTGCAGTATTTTTCTGTTCAGTTAAATGCATTTGAATCATCATTGATCATAGCTGGTTTTCCAATTTGAGTAAGATTCTTGAACATTTCTACTCATACCTCTAAGTAAATACATTTCTGTTCAGTCAGTTAAATTATAGTGGCTTATGGTTTTTTTTTATGAAAAGGAAATAATTTTTATGAAAAGCATGAAGGTTTAGTGGAATTGCTGATACCTAGTTTAGGTGAATGTGGTGATCTAGTTAGCTGACTTTTTTTAGTCAACTATTATCCAAAAGGTGTTTTTTATTTGCTAATATCTTTGTTCTGCAAAATTCTCTATTATATATTGCATCACTTTCCTGAATCAGTAACATATATTTTATGCATTTGAAGCTTTTATTGATAAAAGGTCTACTAAGGCATCATTTATAAACAACATAGTTCAGGGCAGCAGTTCTCAACAAGGATGATTTTGCCTCTCTAGGGACCTTTGGAAATGTCTGGAGTAATTTTTTATTGTTATGAATGGGAGTGAGAGGGAGGATGTACTAGCTTATGGTGGATAGAAGCCAAGGATACTGTTAAACATCCCATGATGTACAGGATAGCCTCCACTACAAAGAATTGCTGAATACAAAATGTCAGTACTGCCAAGGATGACAGACTCTGGTTTAGGATTAATAATGATTTTGCCACCATTGTGGAAATTAAAAAACATTTGTCATAGGTACTGAAGGTAATTTTAAAATACTTTGACTAGAAAAAATAAAATACTTTGACTAGGACTACAGAATGTTTTTGAACAAACATCTAGTCCTCAGAATGATTGAGGAATGGTACTAAATCCAGATATGTGGTGTCTGGAATGTAATTTTTTAAACCTTAGTCCTGTTTGTTTTTAGTTATTGCACAGATGTGTGTGTGTTCCAGCTTTCCATCACACACACATTTTGCATATTCAGTATAAACCAGGGCCCAGGATTTAACAGATTGTAGGAGTGATTCAGATGTACTTTGTACGGTTAGAAAAGGTAATTTGGAGGGCATAGAAGAAGCCATCGTTAAACCTAGACTTGTGAATTTAATCTGTGCTGGCTAAGGGTAAAGGCCGGTTATTTAAAATAAAGACAGTATAGCCTGTATGTCCTTTCCTTAACTGTGTCATTCTTTCCCCCTCGTAAATGTCAACCTAGACAGTGCAGACTTGAGGTTTGGCTTAGCTGATGAGGACTTTTCCCTTTCCCACAGCTTTGAATTACAGGCATTCTCACAGCCACTTTCTATCTAGATCTTATGAGTATGTTTTCTCTTTAGCCTCTTGTTTCCTGCCTCCAAGTACCTATTTCACACTGTAAGAGATTATCTCTGATAAGAGTGAATTCCATACTTTAAGTGAGGGTTATATTCTCTACCTGTGCTCAGGAAGAGTGCTTCTTGGAGCCAGAGCTTGGGAGTAAGGCCATATATATCTCATCTAGAACTGTTGCCTCAGGCTGACTTAAAATCAATGATATTTTAAAAATTACTATATAGCATTGTGAATTGAACTTTATCCTGGAATTATGACTCACACTTTTAGCTTTAAAATTCAGGGTTTTTTTTATTGTTGCTTTTCTTTACAGGTCTACTTCCCCAGTAGGACAGCATCATTCTCCTATATCTTCTAGACATCACTCATCTTCCTCACAATCAGGATCATCTATTCAAAGACATTCTCCTTCTCCTCGTCGGAAAAGAACTCCTTCACCATCTTTTCAGAGGACAATAACTCCACCTTTACGACGCTCTGCTTCTCCTTATCCTTCACATTCTCTGTCTTCTCCTCAGAGAAAGCAAAGTCCCCCAAGACATCGCTCTCCAATGCGAGAGAAGGGAAGACATGACCATGAACGAACTTCACAGTCTCATGATCGACGTCATGAAAGAAGGGAAGGTACTGTTCTTTATCTTGAATTTTTTTTTTTTTTTTTTAGAGTTCTTTAAGTATTTTCTTTTTTGTTTTGTTTTGTTTTTTTGGTTTGGGTTTTTTTTGTTTGTTTATTTGTTTGTTTAATTTTATTTATTCATGAGAGACACAGATCGAGACGGAGAGAGGCAGAGACACAGGCAGAGGGAGAAGCAGGCTCCATGCAGGGAGCCCAGTGTAGGACTCAATCCCAGTACTCCGGGATCACGCCCTGAGCCAGAGGCAGATGCCCAACCGCTGAGCCACCCAGGAGTCCCAAGTATTTTCTTTATTAAAAAACTGCACGTTCAGATTTATTGTTATAATAAGAGAAAGAAGAGAACTATGTTGTATTAAATTTTCTATAACCGAGAAGAGTTCTTGAGGGCAATAGGAAGTGCTTTTAATGACACAGGAACATAAGCTATTAAATGCATGTAAGTGGGCATTTTTGTATATACCGAGGTAATGCTTTCTTCAGTGAAGCTATTTTAATTGAGTACTCTCAAGTTCTAGAAATTTTTGGCTATCTGATTCTTAAAACATCCTTCTAATTGCTTAGTTGATTCTTTAAAAAAAAAACAAAGAAGTGAAGGAAAGAAAGGCAGCAAACCAGGGGGTAGAGTTTGAAAGCATCAGACATGTTTTGATAAAGAGGTAAGGGCCAAGGGAACATTGAGAAGGTTGGTGTAAACCAAGTGATCAGTTTTCTAGGTGTAACTCAAAAAAGAAGTAAGCAAAGCAGTTTTCCTTTCAAGATCCCTGAGAATTAAGTTAATTTTGGATTTGCTACTCCCTGTTCAAGCTGAGATACTATTATTATCTGATAATATAGTCTAATAATTCTCATCTCTTTCTGTACTCATTATCCAAGCTTCTTGTCCTTATTTTTTTCCCCTAACTTCTCCTGAGTTGATGTTTAAACATAATGAGTACTCAAGAAATACTTGCCTACTTGCAACATTTCTGTTTAATATGCATTTTAGAATAAACCTCTCTGTGAGTATAGTATAGAAGTCTCCTGTGAAACATTTTGAATTTAGTTGTTCTCTTCCTATCAACAGCGCAAGCAATAATTAATCAAGTTCTTTTATTCAAGAAAATTGTGAATGCCCAGGTAGGGACCAGAGAGAGCATCTATTGTGTAGAATTATGTCTTGTGTACATGATTTTGCAACCAGAACAGCACAGCAGTATTTATGGAACATTGGTAAGATAGGAAAATTCCCTTAGCACCTATTAATTTTAATAAGATATTTAACTATAGTTGACTGGAAATATAGTGTACATTTCATGACTACTTGCTGAGTGAAAACTCTTTAGTGTGTTTAATATCTATGTTTTGAAATAATAATGAAGGGAAATAGTATACAGTAGTCTTAAAAGAATTTTAGTGTGCTAAGAGTGGTCTATATTACAAGAAGAATCCATTTAATAATAAACTATATGTGTTTCTTTGTAAAGAAGATGTTTCTTTAATCTTCTATATAAGAGATGTAGCAGATGTTTGTTCCTTTATTTAGATGTCATCATCTGAAATAAGAATAATTTTAGTGGAGGAGTGGGGAGGTAGGTAAAGAACAAAATATAGTAACTAGATGTATTTGTAAAGACAGATGGGAAAATCACGAAAAGGATCTGGTACTGAGTGAACATATTTTTCGGCACAGTTGGCATTGGAGAAGGACTGGAAGTTATAGATATGCACAAAAAGCAGTGGAAACTTATCAAATTTTTGCCTGGTGCTTCTGTTCTTAAATGGCATTTGTGGATATAAGTATATGGACATTGTAATTGTCAGGAGAGATGAGTTATTACTGTGAAAATATAGGGGGTCTTATGGATACTAGGTGTTTGGGAAAGTCTGAGACCTGAGAAAGTCTGTAGACCCAGCCACCTGAGACAAAGAGAAAAGAAAGTAAATTTACAACAGGCATAAGGTTACTTAATTGCTAAGGTAGCCTCAGATCTTGAGGCAGTTCCAGAGTTTCAGAGCAACACATGAAGGAATCTGGTTTAAAAACAAGGCAGTGTGTTTGTTTTCTGAGATTCTCTTGTTAATCCTTTGATTTCATATCAGATTTATGCTGTAATCAATTTATGCCTATTCTAGGCATATCTAAAGAATAGTTTCTATCCTTTGCAAATTCCCATTTGGTAAGGTGTTGCCTAAGCCACTTAGGTTCTGGGCCTCTTCTTCATTTAGACAGTGACAAGGTTGAATTATATAATCAGTGAGTTCGCTTTTAGCTTTTCAAAAACTAGAGTTCTTTCTTATTTTTCTTTGAAGTGATAGAACATGCTTTAAGGAGAGAAAACTTAAGAGAAAGGAGTAATTCCACTAAATAGTCCAAGAAAAGAGAGGGTAAAGAACAGTATCTCTTTACCAGCCAGGTTACTAACTGTAGGCCACTCTAAAGTGCTTCAAGTACATTTGAAGTGGTCATGGATGGTTTAGTCTGGGCTAATACTTGGTAGAGATCGCTAAAGTCGCTGTGTACCTCTGGATCTACAAGTAGTTTCTAAAAATAAGCCATCACTGATATGAGATCAATTTATTTAAGATCTGTAAGTATGGGTAAGTGGGCACACAGGAAGATCCTCTTCTAAGTTTATCAAGAACACGGTTATCCTGGTATTAATAAAATTACCTTTGGAATTGCAGCTTATGTATGGTTTTAATTTTCTTATTTGCCCATGTTTTTATTTTCTGCAAAGAATATGAATTACCTTTTTTAAAAAATTTTAAGCTCTCTGTATGTATTGTCTAGTTTTTCAAAGTTTTGTAAAAGGAATTCTAGTTGATTTCTGAACTTGCTTTACAGAGACCAGAAGCAAAAGGGATAGAGAAAAGGATGCAAGAGAAGAAAGAGAATATGAGCAAGATCAGAGCTCTTCTAGAGACCACAGAGATGACAGAGAACCTCGAGATGGTCGGGATCGGAGAGATGCCAGAGATGCTAGAGACCGACGGGAACTAAGGGATTCTAGAGACATTCGGGACTCCAGGGAGATGAGAGATTATAGCAGAGATAACAAAGAGAGCCGTGATCCCAGAGATTCTCGGTCCGCTCGTGATACCCACGATTATAGGGACCGTGAAAGTCGAGATACTCATCGAAAGGAGGATACCTATCAAGAAGAATCCCGAAGTTATGGCAGAAACCATTTAAGAGAAGAAAGTTCTCGTACTGAAATAAGGAATGATGCCAGAAATGAGTCTCGAAGTGAAATTAGGAATGACCGGATGGGCAGAAGTAGGGGGAGAGGTCCAGAATTACCTGAAAAGGGTAAGGTTTTTGACTTGTCAGTGAACTGTATCTTGTATGTTTATATAGAAATTATTAAATCTTTTAAGGTTTCTTTTCTAAATATATTCTTTTTTACATTCATTATCATCATTTTGTCAAAGTAATTTTCAATTAATTGAATTTTGACTTTTCCTCTAAGCTCCAAATAGAAATTGTTAAATTCCTAGGAATTAGGAATTTGCTCAAGTAGCAAAAGATAAATGGGTCCTGATTAAGATCCCCTGGTTAAATTATATCTAGTCATGCCTACCCTGTTGATTAGTGTGGAACACTAAGAAAATTACTATCAGACAAAAATGTAGAGTCCAAAAGAAATAATTTCTATGAAACAGGTCTATATATGATAAAATGATTATTAAAGTGAGACTAAAATGTGGGCTTTCAAAGTTGCTGGTATCAGAAATGACTGAATTCCTCAGTATACATGTGCTTGCTTCAGACCACCCCAGATACTTGCACATCACAATCTTGAGCCATTTTTCTTCTTCCCCTAAAAAGCATTTGCCAACACCTAGTAACTACCTACCAAAATGTATTTGTCTCCAAACTTCTTGGACTGGATTAGTTTTGACCTCCTTTCCCCTCCCCTCTTTTCTCTCCTCCCCCAAAATACTGCTGCAGAATTCTGAACATTGATTCATTCTTTTGGTCTTTTGGTCTATCTTGGGCAAAATTATAGCTTCACGCTAAGCCAAAGGCCCCTTGCATTCTCTTTCATAGTTGTCTTGGCTTTTCTTGGCCCTTTGCTTTTTCATATACATTTTTAAAATGAGTTGTTTTTTAAAAAATTTCATGGAAAAACTAGTTTTTTTATTTCAAATGCATTAAATTTATGAATTTCTAACTTTTTTCTATTAACGTCTTATATATGTATTTTATTCTTGGGTACCCAACATTTTTGGTGCTCTTGCCTATGATACTTTTAAAAGTCTTTCTCTTTTTAATAATACATTCACATGGTTCAAAATTTCAAAAATGTGAAAGAATATATTGTGAAAAGCCTTTATCCCTGACCTCATTAACTTTTTTTTTTCTTTTGCCAATTTTGTTTGTATCCTTCCAAGAAATATTCTACACAAGCAGATTTGTATGTCTTCTTGTTATCTCCCTCTGGTTTTACAAACATAATTTTTAAAATTGTACATTACTCTATACCTTACTGTTTTCACTTTTAAAATACTTTGGAGGTCATTCCAAGTCAGCTTGATAAACAAGTAACCCTTTCGGTGCACATTATCTATTGAAGATATGATATACTGTAAAGGTTTTTTTTTTTAAGTTTTTATTTAAATTCCAGTGAGTTAACATACAGTATAATCTTAGTTTCAGTGTATAGTGTAGTGATTCAACATGGCCATGCAACACCTGTTGCTTATCACAAGTGCCCTCCTTAATCCCCATCACCTATTTAACCCATCTCCCCACTCACCTCCCCTCTGGTAACCATCAGTTTGTTTTCTATAGTTAAGAGTCTGTTTTTTGCTTTGCCTCTCTTTTTTACCTTTACTCATTTGTTTTATTAAATTCCACATATGAGTGAAAAGGTATGTTTCTTTCTCTGACTTCTTCTGCTTTATTAGTGCAATAGTTTCTAGCTCCATCCATGTCATTGCAAATGGCAAGATTTCATTCCTTTTATGGCTGAGTAATATTCCACTGTGTGTGTGTATGTGTGTGTGTGTGTATGTGGTATGTATGTGTGTATGTGTGTGTGTGTGTGTGTGTGTGTGTGTGTATATATATATATATATATATATATATACCTACATATATATATACATATACCACATCATCTTTACCCATTCATAAGTCAGTGGACACTTGGGCTATTTCCGTAATTTGACTTTGGTAAATAGTGCTATTGTAAACACTAGGGTGCATGTATCCCTTTGAATTAGTGTTTTTGTATCCTTTGGGTAAATACCCAGTAGTGCAATTACTGGATTGTAGGGTTCTATTTTTAAATTATTTTTTTAAGATTTTATGTATGTATTCATTAGAAAGGCAGAGACATAGGCAGAGGGAAAAGCAGGCTCCTCGAGGGGAGCTCAATGCGGGACTCAATCCTGGGACTCTGGGACCATGCCCTGAGCCGAAAGCAGACATTCAACCACGGAGCCGCCCAGGCATCCCTATTTTTAAATTTTTGAGGAACCTTATGTTGTTCTCCAGAGTGGCTGTACTAGTTCGTATTGCCACCACAGCAGTGCAGGAGGGTTCCCCTTACTCCACATGCTTGCCAACACCTGTTTCTTGTGTTGTTGATTTTAGCCATTCTGACAGGCATAAGGTAATACAGCATTTGTAGTTTTGATTTATATTTCCTTGATGATGAGTGATGTTGAGCCATCTGGAGGTCTTTGGAGACTGGTATCTGTATCTGTTGGCCGTCTAGATGTCTTTGGAGAAATGTTTGTTTATGTCTTTTACCCATTTTTTAATTGGATTATTCATTTTGCAATCCCTGTCAAAACGCTGTTGGTGTTTGCTAGAACAAATGATCATAAAGTGAATATAGTAGTTCTTCCTTATCTGCAGAGGATGTGTTCCAGGATAATGGCTGGATGCCTGAAAACTCAGATAATACTGAACTCTATATATACTGGGTCTTTTCCTGAACATACACACCTGTGATAAAGTTTAATTTATAAATTAGTAAGAAATTAACAATACCCAGTAATAAAACAATGATAATACACTGCAATGGAAGTTATGTGAACGTGGTCTTTCTCAAATTACCTCACTGTTCTCTACTCACCCTTCCTGTGATGAAGTGAGCTGATAAAATGCCTATGTGATGCGATGAAGCGAGGTGAATGATGTAGGCATTGTAATGTAACGTTAGGCTACCATTGACCTTTGAGGATATGTCAGGAGGAGGATCATCTGCTTCTGGACCCCAGTTGACCGTGGGTAACTGAAATTACAGAAGGTGAAGCCACAGATAGGGGAAACTACTGCAAATCATATATGGATAGATATTTAGGTATTCTAGTCTTTTTTGTTTTTGAACAGTGCTTCAATGAATAACTGCCTATAAGTGTCACTGAATATCTTTTTAAAGTAATTTATTTTCTACCACTTACTGTTGGTGTATGAAAATACTTGATATTTGAGTTTTGATAATTGATATTTGTATATTAATCATACATTTTTATGTTGCTGTAATTTCATTGGAGATATAATTAGATTCTCTTAAACATTTATGCCTGGGAACAGATTTGGCTCTTCTGATTATTGTTGAGCATCTGCTGATCTCTTTTAATATAGTGTTGAATATAGCGGTATAAGGGGCTTCTTTGCTCTGTTTCAGATTTTAAAGTGTTACTGTTGGCATTTTACTGTTAAGCATGGTATTTGTAAATTTTTAACATGTTTTTTATTGCATTACAGATGTCCTCTTATTTTCCCAACTTGGGGAACAACTTCTATCATGACCATTTTTTTCTGTATTTTGAGAAGGTCATGGTTGGTCTTTAGCCCCTTTTACTTATGTATTTCTTTAAAATTTAGAACTGGGCAGCCCTGGTGGCTCAGCGGTTTAGCGCCGCCTTTGGCCTGGGGTGTGATCCTGGAGACACCGGGGATTGAGTCCCACGTCGGGCTCCTGGCATGGAGCCTGCTTCTCCCTCTGCCTGTGTCTCTGCCTCTCTGTCTCTCTCTTTGTGTCTCTCATGAATAAATAAAATCTTTAATAAAATAAAATTTAGAACTATCCTGGAATTTCTAAGATAAATTTTTCCATTTTTTAAAGTTCTGGAATAGGTTAAAATTTGATTTTGAAGTAAAGTTTTCAATTAAGATTACATTTAATTAGTGGGATGATGGTAAATATTTAACAGCAAACTCTTCAGAAAAAGTCCTGGCCTTTAACTTTTGCCAATTTTCATGATATAAATACTATTGCCATAGCTGATTTTGAGCTACTAACATGAGAAGAGATGCACACAATTGACTCTTTGAAGCCAATGTGAACTGGTTCTAGCATGCCACTGCATAGTTCATTTTTTTATGTTCTTGTTTGGTTTGGGAATCAAAGTTATACTAGACATACAACATATGTTGGGTAGTGTTACTTCTTTTTTCCTCTGGAACAATTTATATATGATTAGTTATCTATTCTTTGACAATTTAATATTTGTCTATTCTCGTTTTCTGTTTTTCTGATGGTTAGAACTTTTACTCCAATTGAGTTTCTCCTTAAGAGTGATAGACTTAGATTTTTTTTTTAAGGTTTTATTTATTTATTCATGAGAGAGAGAGAGGCAGAGACACAGGCAGAGGGAGAAGCAGGCTCCATGCAGGGAGCCTGAGCAGGACTCGATCCCAGGACTCCAGGATCACGCCCTGGGCTAAAGGCAGGCGCCAAACTGCTAAGCCACCCAGGGATCCCAGATTTAGATTATTATAATAGTTACCGATTTGTTTTTTTCTTTAAAGCAGTGTGTAATAACTTACATTTTTCCAGGAAATTTGTTTTCAAATTTTTCATACAAAGATGTTCCAAAATTTCTTTAAAATCTCTGTTATATCTATAACTGCATTCCCTTGTTTTTCTTACTCAATCTTGCCAGAGATTTGTTTTGAGTCTTTTCAAACAACTAATCTTTGGTTTACATCCTTTTTTGTCTCTTTTGTTCTATTTTCTACTCAGGTTTTTCTTTGTTATGAAATATGTGGTAATTGAATTAGTGACCATTTTAAATACCTTGTAAGTTCTAATATGATTTCTTCCTTGACTCATGAATTATGTAGAAATAGCTTTATAAATTTCCAATCTAACTTTTTAAAATAAATCCCCTTAATTTTAGTTGTTGTCAGAGAAGACTTTGAAGTCAGGTTAGCTGTGGCTCAGAAATTTACAGAAATGTTCTGTTGTGTGCTTTTAATTTTAACTGTTGGATGCAGAGGGCGTCTCAGATCAAATTCGTTATCCATAGTTTCAAATCTATATTTAATTATTTTTAGTCTGCCTTTTCTAACATTACAGAGAAATGAGTTAAATCTTTCACTGTCATAGTGAATTTGTCGATTTCATGTAATTTGATCAGTTTTTGCTTTAGATATTTTACAACTTTGCTGTTAGGTACACATAGGGCAGATTATTCCTTTTATCACTGTAGAATGTTCCTCTTTATCTCTAATAGTGCTTTTTATCTTGAAGGATATTTTACTAACATTTCCTCCTTTGTGTATATTTTTGTTTTAAATGTAACTCTGAACAGTATAGGTTAGACATGTTACACATATGTTGAATCTTCTTGTTGTATCTTCTCTGATTCTTAACTTTCAAATTTTCATGTCTCTCTTTTGTTTCCTGGGTCATATCCTCAGACATTCAGACATCTCTCTCTCTTTTTTGTAATTATCTCTTAGCAGCACCTAAGCTGTTACTTACTCATTGTTAGCCTTTTTATGTAGCTCATTTCTAGTTTTTAAAAAATGTCTTAAATTTCTTCTTTGGATCTTTAATTATTAAGATGTTTTAACTATTAAAATGCGTTAATAACAGTATGTAGAATTCTTTTTTAATTCTTTGTGGACTCAAAGCCTATTATGTATAGAGTGTGTGTAGCTCTGTGCATTTTTTTAAACCACTTTATCAGGGTATGATTGACATATAAAAAGCTGTACATACAGCTTGTATACAATTAATGTATACAACTTGATGATCTTGGAGATAAGCATATGCTCATGAATCTATCACTACAATCTGTGCCATAAAGATATCCATCTCCTGCAAGTTTCTTCTTGCTCTCTCTTTTCTATTTTGTGTGTGTGATTAGAATGCTTAATATAACATCTACACTCCTATCAAATTTTTTACTTTCTGATAAAGTATTAACTGTAGACACTGTGCTGTACTGTAGACCTCTAGGACTTATTCATGTTATACAACTGAAACTTTGTACCCTTTGACAATACCTCTCTGTTTCCTTCTACCTCCAGCCCTTGGCAGATAGCATTCTACTGTTTCTAGGAGTTCGACTATTTTAGATTCCACATATAAGTGGTATCATGTAATATTTGTCTTTCTGTATGTGACTTTTCTCATTCAGCACAATACCCTTCAGGTTTCTCTATGTTGTCTCAAATGGCAGGATTTCCTCTTTTTTTTTTTAAAGGATGAATAATATTCCATTATATGTATATACCACATTTTCTTTATCCATTTGTCTGTGAGAGGATATTTAGGTTGCTTCCTTTTCTTAGCTATTGTAAACAATGCTGCAGTGAACATGGGCTATCTCTTCCAGATCCTGATTTCAATTCCTTTGGATATATACACAGTAGTGGGATTACTTGATCATGTTCTATTTTTCTTTTTCTTTTCTTTTTTTTTTTTTTTTTTTTTGAGGAACCTCTGTACTGTTTTCCAGTAGGGGCTCTGTAGCCTTGCATTACCATTACTACAATCAAGATACTCAACTATGTATCATAGGACTCCTGCCCCTTTCTTTATAGCCACACTTAAACCCCCTCTTTTGTCTCCAACCCCTGGTAACCACTAATAGGTGTCCGGGATCTTATAATTGTTATTTCGCAAATGTTACCTAGTTAGAATCATGCTGTATGTATCCTGTTGAGATTGGCTTTTTCACTTGCATAATTTCCTTGAGGTTCATCCAAGTTGTTACGTGTATCAATACTTTGTTTTTTATAGAAGACATTTGGGTACTTTCCAGGTTTGGGCTTTTACAAATCTACTATATAAACATAAACGTTCATTTCCCACATTTTTTAATGAAAATTTCCAGGCACCACTTAATGTCAACAAAGTACCTTGGTTCTGTACTGGAATGTTTTTGCTATAAATTGTAATCAAAGCAATAATATATATCCATTTTTTTCATTATTTTCATATTTCTGTGAATTAGATATGAACAGATAATTTTCATTTTTTGTTTCATTGAGTTTTGGAGTAACTGAAATGAGTCTTTTTGCTTTATGATTCTGTTAAGACTTTTTTTTTTTTATCAATAGAAAAAACTGGGACTTAACTTCCCCAAACCCATCATTAGACAACTTGGGTATTCTGAGCCAACGTTTAATATTCTTTTCAACGATGATTAACCATACTTTGAAACACCAAAACAAAAACAAAAAATACCAAAACAACCCAAAACACCTTCTTTATCTGTATGTTTTTTGGGAAGAAAGATTGTGACTGATGAAACTTGTTTAATAAAGTGTATGCGTTTAAACATTTGTGTGAATATCCTTTGTTTAGGAAGTCGAGGCACAAGAGGTTCTCAAATTGATAGTCACAGTAGTAGTAGCAACTATCATGACAGCTGGGAAACTCGAAGTAGCTATCCTGAAAGAGACAGATACCCTGAAAGAGACAACAGAGACCAAGCAAGGGATTCTTCCTTTGAGAGAAGACATGGAGAGAGAGATCGTCGTGACAACAGAGAGAGAGGTTTGTCAAATGGCTTATTACTAAATAATGGTCGACAGTGATTGGGAGAATTGTTTTTAAAAAACCATTATCAATTTACTTTTTAATATATCTTTTAAGACTTTCGCTTGTTGACACATTTGAAACTATTATATATACTAATATAATCTTCCTTATTTACTTATTTTAAGGGACAGTATGTAAATAACTAGCTATGAGAGTACCAGTTTGGCAACAGCATGGGTACTGGGGTGTAGAAAGTACTTGCGTACTGCAAGAACCTAGGTGCCCTACTTTATGTCCTTTGTCTTAACAAAGTAGCATACAACCCTTTAAAGAATGTAGATGTATGGGTACCCATTCTAGGCATTTCTAATTCAGGAGATACTTTCTCACCAAAGTATGCTGGCCACTCACTCACTAGCCGTGATAATAAACAGAGTTGTATACAGGCTGTCAGAAGAACAGAGAAAAATTGATGATGGTAGGGCTGCGGGTTGTTTGAAGAAACATTTTATGCATGTTCCTTCTTGAGAATTTACAATACTTGCATTAGCTAATTTTGTATTCTTGTATGTCTTAAGCTAAACATTTTTGGTTACTGTATTAGATCCTACTCTGTTAGATTTACTCTCTTAAATCAGTTTTAAAGCAAAATTACTAGAAGTCCTTTTAGAAGGGTTTATAAGTACTTTCTTTAACAAGCATTTATTGTCTATATGTATTAGGGCCTTTAAGCCCTTTAAGTCTTACTAACTTTGGTTATTAAAGTAAAGTTTGCTGTAATGCTGAGATTAATATAGTACAAAACTTGATTGAGTAGGGAATTGAATAATGATGCTTCGTAGTGGGCTAAATCACAAAGGCAATGGTATATGTTGATATGGACAATAAAGAAAGAACAAAGTCACTAAGACATCATGTATTTTGGGATTATAGGTCAGATTTGGTTGAATTGAGTTTGTTAGGCTAAGCCTCATGCATTTTAGGTTAAAGGATGTGCATGATTTCCTTAGTTACAGATGAGGCTAGAGTTTATATGTTGTGTGTTGATATCTGAAATTATATCTTTCCTAGCTCTTGATTCACCTCTCCTTAATCTAACACTATGTCCTCGTAACACTGTGCTTTTTTAATATCTCTTCTCTCCCCTCCCCCCTTAGTTGGATATCCTAGCTCAGGTTTATTTCACCTTATTCCTGAATTCAGTAGTAACATTTGGTTTTAATCTTACATTTAGTTCTCAGCCATACATGTATGAAGTTTCCAAGGAACTTCGATAGTTGTTTTATATATATTCCCTGACTTAATATTGTAAAAGATATTAAGATACTGTAAAAGATATTAACTCAGGAAATATATATAAAATAAATAAAATCTTTTTATCTTTTTTTTTTTTTTTTAAATCTTTTTATCTTTATAATATCCCCGTGAGTGTAGGTGTGATAAGAGAATTCACATTTTATAACTTTGGAGATTTGGGGTAGGAAAAGGATAGTGATTTTTCCACTATTACAGAGAAACTAAGTTCCAGAACTGGAATTCAAACTCAGATCTTCTGACTGCAAGTTCTTTCCTCTTTCTGTTTTACTTTTCTAGAATTACTTCAATAAATATCAGTTGTATGATTGAAATAGAACTATATTTTTGAGGTTACTGTATTTATTGAGTACTCATGCACTTTGCTAGGTTCTCAAAGTACGGTAGTTCTTGTGCTTATAGAATTTAACGAGAGGGAAGATACTTCTCCTTCCCCCCAAAAAGAGAAATGACTATTGAGTGCAATCAAGGACACAAAGAAGGTATCCAGATAGAATAAAGGATAAGAGAGGGACCTACTTTAGACGACTGTATGAAAAATTTAAGGAGTTGGCATTTATGCAGAAACATAAATGTAAGAGAAGCTAGCACTGTGAAGATTAAAAAACATTCCATGCAGAGGGAAGAGAGTGTGCCAATTCTCTGAGATAGGAAATAGCTTAATTACGTCCTTAAGTTTGAAAGAAGATCAGTGTGGCCAGAGTATGGTGAGCAATATGAAGATTGATAGAGGTTGAGGATAGAGATGTACCCAGGCACCTTGTTCTGTGCTCAGGAATCTCAGTATTCCCTTTAGTTCTTCACAGGCTGATTAGGATACACAGAGACAATTGGAGTGTGATGAATACTACTACTGTATGAAGTTCTGTAAGATGACCGAGGAGCAGAGTTCCAAGGAGATCAGGAAAGCTTCCTAATGAGTTTGCTAAAGGGAACAGTGGAAGATACATTTTGCAAGGAGAGGATATAGCATGTGCAGACACACAGGCCTAAAAGAAACATAGGCTTTGGAGTAGTAATAAATTATGGTGTTGGGAGTAGAGGTATGCCATAACTGGTAGACAAGGAAAGAAGTGGGGAAAAAGGATTGGTGAGAGAATGTAGGTCAGGTTCTAAATAGCCTAATAAATCAGGCCCAAATTTTTTATTCAGTTACCTTTTCACTGCCTACAAGACAACTGCTTTTAAGCAGTTTGAAAAAATAGAGTTTTCATGAAAAAAGTATAAGTGAGTGTGGGGAAGGACTGAAGACAAGGACACCAACCAGTTAGACTGTTGACATCATAGACATTTAAGAAGAGGTGATCAGAGTTTGTAAATAATACTAACTGTAGGGATGGAGAGAGAACATTGAACAAAGAGATAGTTCAAGAGTGAAATTGTTGGATAATTCAGAGATTTCCAGTTTTCTTGAATGGGTATGCCATTCATTAAGATAAGGAAATACATGAAAGAAATACATTTTTGAGGAATGTGTTCTGGGGAAAAGATAGGCAAAATAGTTTAGACACATTAGAGTGACGTTTTTATATCCTCTCCATTTCCTCTTAAATAAGAGACATTGTCTTTTTGGTTGGGGGAAAAGAGAATTTTTATTTGTCAAAGAGTGAAATAGCTTATTCTCTGACCTTGATATAACTGGAAATTTCAAATATGAATTACTACACGTTGCAGTATTGAATATTAGGTTGTTTTGTAATCATCGTGACATTGGTATGACCCCTAAACCAGGAATTAAACAGTCTAATACCATAAATAGAGTAGCATTTGGGGAATCAAAAGTGATTAGTAGACCATTTTAAGTTTAAGTTGGTTTCGGCAAAAGTAAAGAAGGGTTTAAGAGAATTGACTTCTAGTTCTGATGTCCTAACAAATCTGCCATCTCTGTGACTTTGGCCAGTCAACCCCTGGACCATAATTTCTGTGTTTTTAAGAAGAAAAGGGCTGGACAAGGTTTTGTTTCATTTTAGCTTTAAAAGTTTATGAACTTTCATATTGATCTGTAACCTCTAAAGAGTTAATATACATGTAGTTCTTGTCTTTCTCATCTGTGATAAGATAGGAAATTCAGCCTACTATATTGAACCCTTTCCTTGAAATACCCTAAAGTTATTCCGCTTAATAAGTTGATTTTAGATATTCAACTTGAAAACCTGTTCACCGTACTGTAGTATGACCTCTATGACTAACCCATCAACGTTACTACTTAATATGAAAATAGAAATGCTACAGTAGCCTAGATCCTACCACAGTGAACTACATTCAAAATTGGCTAGCTCTGTGGAAGAGTTAATGCCATTTTCATATACTTTTTTTTGGTCCCAGACTAATTTCCTGCTCCATGGGGCATTTGGGCAGCATGTATTCATTTTCTCTGTGTTTATATGATTCATGTATTGAAAAAAAAAATACTTATATAAAATGTGATGAAATTATCAGTTAACATTTTTAAGAAAACAGCTCTTCATCTGAGTGATCAGTTATACAATTAAATGAAACTTTTAATTTATCATAAATATATATCACTGAGACAATTTACATTTGATTACTTCAAGATTGCTAAGCATCAGTACCCTAAATATTCTAGATTGATAAATTAATATGCAGCGACAATTATTGATAGATGTTTTGTTCTATATTTTCCTCACATATAGCTGCACTTTGATGTGTATATATTTTGGCCTGAAATTAGAGGTGTGACTTACGAGGGAAATTTTTTTTTTCCTTCAGCTCCTATGTTCTACACCTCCTGCTGCCCCTATCCTTTGCCACCAGTGTTCTCAGGTCCTGCTGGGGGGACAGAGAAGATCAGAGGTGAAGGGTAGAGATGGCAGAAAGTGGGGTTGGAGCAGTGGGCTGGAGGTAGGGTAGGGAGCATGCAGAGAAAGCTCAAAGGTGGATCAGTGGGAGGTGGGAGGGGGGTTGTTGATGGGGAGCAGAAAACATGCTAGTTAGAGGGCAAATAAAACTTAACCTTTAAGAAAAAAAATGTATAAACATCTAGGGGTGATTATTTGGATGGTTAACTTAAAAGTAAATATAGCACCTGATTTATATTTGCTGCCAGTGTGACCCTATACACAGATAAAATTTAAGATTTGCCATATTGTCTTACTAATAGGTTATCTGTCAAATTAATCACTGACAAAACTTGATTTTCATTGTAGATCAAAGACCAAGCTCACCAATTCGACATCAGGGGAGGAATGACGAGCTTGAGCGTGATGAAAGAAGAGAGGAACGAAGAGTAGACAGAGTGGAGGATAGAAGAGATGAAAGGGCTAGAGAAAGAGACCGGGAACGGGAGCGAGACAGGGAGAGGGAGAGGGAGAGGGAGCGTGAGCGGGATCGGGAGAGAGAAAAGGAGAGAGAACTGGAAAGAGAGCGTGCTAGAGAGCGAGAGAGAGAAAGAGAAAGAGAAAAAGAGAGGGACCGTGAGAGAGAGCGAGATCGGGACCATGATCGAGAGAGGGAGAGAGAGAGGGAGCGAGATAGGGAAAAAGAGCGGGAGAGAGAAAGAGAAGAACGGGAGCGAGAGCGGGAGCGGGAGAGGGAGCGGGAGCGGGAGCGGGAACGAGAGAGAGCCAGAGAAAGGGATAAAGAACGAGAGCGACAGAGGGATTGGGAAGACAAAGACAAAGGGCGAGATGACCGCCGAGAAAAGCGGGAAGATACCAGAGAAGACCGCAATCCCAGGGATGGACATGATGAGAGAAAGTCAAAGTAAGAATGAGAATCAGTTGTTTAAAGTTACATGTCAGTAAAGAGTTCAAGAAGTTTCATTTAATGCTTTTTAGTGTGCTCCTAATAATGTACTGTTAATTCTTTCGCCTCTCTACATTTTCCTATGTTGTATTATATATATTTGGTGTTTCATCTAAGAAGAAAAATACTTTCCTGTTCTGTTTCAATAGCCATGGATATAATTAATCATTCATATTAACTGTGCCATTTTTGATGTCATATTGGCTTATTTAACTTTTATAGGCTTAGTAAGGAATCCAACTAAAAGTGATAGAATCAAGAAATTTACATCTCATCATATCCACCTTATCACTAGTTAATGGAGTTGACCAGTCACCAAGAAGTATTTTCCTAATAATCTTTCATGACTTTTGTGTACTTAAAAGTCTGGAGTCACTACTCCCAGCGATGGGAGCATTCAGTGTCTTAGAACTGAAGAAAGTCCTGCAGTCACTTCATGGCTAGAAGAGAGATAGGAGTTGTCCTCTCTAAGCAGTGGAGTTATAGTAGGTTATTGGGATCAATAGATGTGTCATTATTTCAAATATCTGAGAGCAATTTCTCCTTTCTTTTTTTCCCTTTCTCTCTCTTTTTTAATCAAAAAGAATTTATTTGCTCAGGCGTCAGGAAGTCCATGGTTAGTGTTCATTTGTTCTGATGGGACTGTATTCAGACTTTCATACAAAGCATCAGGAATGCTATCTCTCCACTGTTTTCTTTTGTGTGAGTTCCAGCCTCAGAAAGGTTTTCTCCAGATGGTGGCTAAGACGGTCCCAGGGTATGCCTATCAGCTTCACAGCTGCCTCTGTATGTTGGGGCTCTCAGTAGTTGAGGAGGAGATAAGGGAGCTAAGTCAATCACTGTAGCCATGAGGGTTTTGGATCCGGTCAATTTTGAGATTTTACAGACTTAAAACCAACCTCGTTGCAGGTAACTGCCTTTTTTTTTTTTTTTTTTTTTTTTTTTAATTGCAGCTGGGATAAACAGTATGGTTAAGTTTGCTAAAAACAACTGTGGAAATAATTTATAAATTCAATTCTATTGCTTCTACCTCCAGTTCATTTGAATCTTGGTGAATATAGCTCCATGTTTTAGGATTTCTTTCATCATTGCTACTATAGATGATGGACAAAGAACAAAGCTCAGAACTGGAGGCTTCTTCTGTTAGGTGTTGGCTTCCCTTTAGTCTGCAGCCAGGGTTTTCTGTGGATGACCCACTGGCTTCCCTTTCCCCACTTAAAAAAAAAAAACAAAAAAAACTTACATTAACATAAAATTCAGATACTATCTTTAACACATGTAGGCCCACAATACATATTATTTCTCTTCTCTGACCTTCTGCTCTCTAAAATCCTGAAATCTTTTTCATTATCAGTCCTGTGCTTTGATTTTATGTTTCCGTGATTCTGATCTCTGCTTACAGTGGCAAAAGTTTGTTCTGGTTCTGTGTGACTGCACGATCCAAACATTGCAAGGACCCCAGAAACTTAGGAGCCAGACAGGTCTATAATAGCTATATGAGATTAATATCTTGATGTTTTTATCAATTGTATTGTCATTTCAGTAGTTGAATTTATCCAGAACTTTTTTAACCCCTATTATGTAGAAAATTTTATTTGCTGAATTGCCATACTACTTATTTTACTCTTAATTTTGTTTCTGTAGGTATTTCCTTGAAGTTAAAAGTTCTTTTTTATATATTCTAGTTATTCACTTTATTCTAGTAAATCAGTTATCTCTTGCTGTATCAAACCACAGAAAAAGTTAGTTTAAAACAACAATCTGGGCAGCCCCGGTGGCTCAGCGGTTTAGTGCCGCCTTCAGCCCAGGGTGGGATCCTGGAGACCCGGCATCGAGTCCCATGTCGGGTTCCCTGCTTGGAGCCTGCTTCTCCCTCTGCCTGTGCCTCTGCCTCTCTCTCTCTCATGAATGGATAAATAAAATCTTTTAAAAAATAAAATAATCAACAAAGCTCATAATTCTGTAGATTAGCGCTTTTGGTGCTCAGTAGAGCAGTTCTTCTGATCTTACTTGGTATCACTTATGTTTCCAGTCAGTCTAGAAGTTCTGCTGGGTCTGGGTGACCCAAAATGGCCCACTCCCATGTCTGGCGTTTGGTGCTGGCTGTTGGTTAGGGCATCTCATTTCTCTGCCAGTAGTCTAAACTTTACATATAACAAACGATAGAAACATACCCAGAGGGCAGTTGCAGAAGTTGCATTGCCTGTTGAGTCCTGCTGACTCTCCAAACTTAACACTGTTCTTTCACCACATCCTCTTGTCATAGCAAGTGAGTGGGCCAGCCCAGACTTAGAGTGGAGAGAGAGTTAGTGAGAGCTTTGGATAGGGAGTTGTACAAACTTAGGTCTGTAAGTTGTCATACTTATTTCCTTTATACCACCTGGTTACTCATCTGTGTAAATGAGCTGTCAAGGTGATAGGTGTGCTGCAGTATTTTTGCAACTTTTGACCATAGTATTTATAAACAATGTTTAAAAAAAAAAAAAGTGGCCAAAATTTAGTGAAAAAATAGGCAAACACTGGAATAATTTAAATATCAGAGATAAAAATCACTAGTCGTTTATTATTTAACTTAAAGATCAAGATGTATAGTGAACACATGAATTGTTTTATTAACTTGCCACAAATTATTTATTCATGAGAGACAGAGAGAGAGGCAGAGACATAGGCAGAGAGAGAAACAGGCTCCCTGCAGGGACCCTGATGTGGGACTTGATCCCCAAGCCAGGATCACGCCCTGAGCCAAAGAAAGATGCTCAACCACTAAGCCACTCAGGTGTCCCAAGTGATTTAGCTCTACAAAGAGGGAAGGAACCAATTTTTCCAGTATACCCACAACATGATCAGCCTTGGGCTTATGATATAACTAATCTAAATTCATGTCTTTTTTACTCCAAGGCAAATACTAAGGTTTCTCATTTGGCTTCCCAACATACAGTATTTCTTTATCATAAAAATGTAAAATTAATAAGTTTTAGTAGATGTTGCATTAATATATTAATGCATCTGTTGTATGTTACTATCTTGTAGTACTTAAATCTGGTTATTTAATGAAGAACGACCTGTTGCCATGTATTTTAAGTCCACAATTGTGTTTCTAAAAGTGAGGAATTTTATTAAAGATACTGAATATCTTCTGTATGATATAGTTCTGACAATATTGCATTCTTAGAATTTTACATTTTAGTTATAGTAAAGAAATAATACTAAAAGCTAGTAAAGAAATCACTTTTACATCCCCTAGAAATTTATAAATTATATTTGTCCAACTTAGGAAGCGCTACAGAAATGAAGGGAGTCCTAGCCCTCGTCAGTCACCTAAGCGCCGGCGAGAACATTCTCCTGACAGTGACGCGTACAACAGTGGAGATGATAAAAGTAAGAAGAATCTAGTTTCTGTGTTTCTATATCCACATTCCTTTGTAACCATGAGACTATCCTTTGGCATTAGTGGAAAATGATGAAGTAAGATTTAAAATTATTCCTGCTCTGCTGCCTCTGAATATCTCCGTCTGACTAAAGTATATGTTAGAAATAGTTATTTTATCATACTGGCACTGTCCTCTCCTACTATTTATAACAAAGCCGTATTTTTAGTGAAATTATTGCCATTTTTAAAATTTTTAAATGAAAAGTGAGAGGTTGGGCTATTATTATTTCTGTGTAACATGCAATGTTGTTTACCTGGTGAAAGTGTGATTACTTTCATCTTTTTGTATAGATGAAAAACATAGACTCTTGAGCCAGGTTGTACGACCTCAAGAGTCTCGTTCTCTCAGTCCATCACACCTTACAGAAGACAGGCAGGGTAGATGGAAAGAGGAAGATCGTAAACTAGAGAGAAAAGAGAGTTCAAGGCGATATGAAGAGCAAGAGCTCAAAGAGAAAATTTCTTCTGTAGATAAGCAAAGAGAACAGACAGAAATCATGGAAAGCTCAAGAACTCGTGCACAAGACATGCTAGGACACCACCTGTCCGATGATCGAGACACATCTGATCGAGCTCATGACGAGAACAAGAAAAAAGCAAAAATTCAAAAGAAACCTATTAAGAAAAAGAAAGAGGATGATGTTGGGATAGAGAGGGGTAACACAGAGACAACATCTGAAGATGGTCAAGTATTTTCACCCAAAAAGGGACAGAAGAAGAAAAGTATTGAAAAAAAACGTAAAAAATCCAAAGGCGATTCTGATCTTTCTGATGAAGAAGCAGCCCTGCAGAATAAAAAGAAGAGAGGTCCACGGACTCCCCCTATAACAACCAAAGAAGAACTAGTTGAAATTTCCAATGGTAAGAATGGCACGCTAGAGGATTCTCAGAAAAAAGAAGATACAGCATTCAGTGACTGGTCTGATGAGGATGTGCCTGACCGTGCAGAGGTGGTCGAACCAGAGCATGCTGCAATAGCCGCTACTCCTGGGAGGACTCCTTCTCCGTCTTCGCTTCCTCCTCCTCCTCCTCCTGCAGCTGCTGCTGCTAGTACAACTGGCCCTGCCCTTGCCACTTCTGCTGCCACCACCTTCAGCACATCTGCCACCACCAGTTCCTCCTCTGCTACTCCCACCAACACCACCAATGAAGACTCACACAGAAAATGCCATAGAACACGAGCGGAGAAAGTAGAGACACCTCACGTCACTATAGAAGATGCACCACATCGCAAGCCAGTGGATCAAAAGAGGAGTAGCAGCCTGGGGAGCAATCGGAGTAACCGTAGTCATACATCCGGTCGTCTGCGTTCCCCATCCAATGATTCTGCCCATCGAAGTGGAGATGACCAGAGTGGTCGAAAGAGAGTATTGCATAGTGGCTCAAGAGATAGAGAGAAAACAAAAAGTCTGGAAATCACAGGAGAGAGAAAATCTAGGATTGATCAGTTAAAGCGTGGCGAACCCAGTCGAAGTACTTCTTCAGGTAATAAAATTGAATTATCATCTAGCCAAGTGTTTCCTGTCTTAGTATATTTTATACAACTTTATATTTTATACAAATTAAAATTTTAAAGTAAATGCTAAGTTAGTTACAAAATACAATTACCTTAAAGTTTAAGGAGCTTAAACATTTAACCATGCCACCAAAGTGTTACCTGTTATGACATTAATACCAACGTTATAATAGAGATACATTGAGTAATGTCCATCAGTTTAATATCAGGATATTAGTAAGTATATCTTGGTGGATGGGCTTATGTATTCAATTCCCTTATTGATGCTTAAAATTTTAACCTTCCTACTCTTCTTCCTGCAGCTAGTGTTTTTTCTTTTGACCACAGAAAATAAGGTAGGGCAAAGGAAGAGATCAGAAAATGAAGTGATCAGTTCTATTGATGCTTACCTATTCTGTGTATGTATTTCTTGGAAGGTATTCTGTGGTATAGTGGAAATACACGTTTCCTTGTCTTTTACGTATTTTAATTGAGAGAGGTCAGTTTTTCCTTAAAATGAGTTCCTTGAGGGCAGCCTGGGTGGCTCAGAGGTTTAGCACCACCTTCAGCCCAGGGCGTGATCCTGGAGTCCCGGGATCGAGTCCCATGTTGGGCTCCCTGCATGGAGCCTGCTTCTCCCTCTGCCTGTGTCTCTGCCTCTCTCTCTCTCTCTCTCTCTCTGTTTCTCTCATAAATAAATAAATAAAATGAGTTACTTGAATAATTGGGAATATAGAAACTTCAAATTGTAAGATTTTCTTTTTCTTACCTCCTATTGAAGTATAGTTGAAATATAGTGTTAACATTAGTTTCAGGTGTATAACACAATGAGTTGACTTATGCTATGCTCACCACAAGGGTAGCAACAATGAAGCATTTTGTTCTGCATCTTCTCATGTGTTAACTTGTCTGTTTATTTTAGATCGCCAGGACTCAAGGAGCCATAGCTCAAGAAGAAGTTCTCCTGAGTCGGATCGACAGGTCCATTCAAGATCCGGGTCATTTGATAGCAGAGATAGGCTTCAAGAACGTGACCGATATGAGCATGATAGAGAGCGGGACAGAGAGAGGAGAGATACAAGACAGAGAGAATGGGACCGAGATGCCGATAAAGATTGGCCACGGAACAGGGACCGAGATAGATTGCGGGAACGAGAGAGAGAACGAGACAAAAGGAGAGATTTGGACAGGGAAAGAGAGAGACTAATTTCTGATTCTGTGGAAAGAGACAGGGACAGAGACAGAGACAGAACTTTTGAGAGTTCTTCTCAAATAGAGTCTGTTAAACGCAGTGAAGCAAAACTGGAAAGTGAACATGAAAGAGACTTAGAAGGCACTTCTCGAGACTCTCTTGCTTTGGATAAAGAAAAAATGGATAAAGATCTAGGATCTGTACAGGGATTTGAAGATATAAGCAAAGCTGAGAGAACGGAGAGTGTGGAAGGTGAGTGCCATACATTTTTGTCTTAGCTTCATTCCTTTTCAAATTACATAGGAAAACAAAATATTTTCTTGTGAAGGTGTTCTACTGATAGGCATGAGGAAAAGCTCTATGGTATTTGAAAAATGTGTTCCCCTGATTGGTACTATCAAGTTAGACTTGGTTCAAATGAGCTAAATGAAATAAACACTTAACTGCAGTGTCTGTAGATGTTAAAAAGTAGTTATCACTTCCTTTTCTTGGAAATTAAGAAAAATCATATAAATGGAAGTTATTTCTTGGTTTAGAGATGGACTAAATAACTATTAGTGATCCTGTTTTCCAGGGCAGTTGAGAACAAATACATGAAACAGTACACACTCCCTAAAGCTGCGTTTCCGCTCTGGCCCACTCAGAGCCAGCCTCAGCTGTGGGGAACATCATTCTCCACTGCCTCACTCTTTCTTCACCCCCAGTCTGCTCTACACACTGACTCATGCCTCTGAATTCTCTGAAGGCGCTGCACGCCAGCCGTCCTTGTACCCTGTCTTCCCATTGCCTGGTAGCTGTTTGCCCTTTTATCCTCTCTTACTCAAACGTCAACTCCCAGTCTGTACAGCATTGCCTCTGTGAAGCCTTCTCTGCTAACGGGACTGTTTCAGGTTGCCATAGCACCTCGTCTCTATAGCTTTTGCGGCATCCTCACACTGTATTACCTGGAGTTTTCTGTGGTTTTCTCCCCACGATGCTGTATTCCTTTGTTAGGGACCATAGCTTTTCACTTCTTTATCATCAAGACTATACCAAGGACATAGTAAATGGTTGATGAATGAAAATAGGTTCTCCCTCTGCACACATACCCTACATCTTATTTGTTGGCGAATTATAAGCTAGCTTAACAGTAATGGCTCCCCGGCTCTGGTACCAGCATTTATACCATTGTTCTGATATAACTTCTCCATTTCAAGTCTTCAAGAAACTTCTGGGATTACTTGTATATAAGTGGCAATATTTTACTATTCTTTTTATTTACCATATTACAACATTGGGCCCAGAGTAAAATTCACATTCTTTTGGCACTATAAACATCTTTGTCTGATTAGATATATTCCAATACACCATCTGTTTTATATATTTTTTTCTACTTGACAAACATTTCTCAGTGTTCTTCACATTACATTTTCATCTCAATTTTGGGTATAAATAGCCTCAAATCATGAGCCATGATACTAATGGAGGTACAACCTTGAGATATAATTGAATATAATTGTACTAATCATTATAATAGCTCTCTTGTGACTGGAGTCTGTGCCCTTCATCCTTAAAATATATTTTACTGGTCGTGATCACAGGATAACATAGCATAGAAATTTATAGGTGAATTATCTATGGTGAGATGAAAAATTTGATTTACCTAAAGTAGAAAAATGAGTTGGATAAACTTGAAAAAATAAAAATCCTATTATCTACGTTTATGCTTAGATGTATATTTATATAATGAAGGTATTAAAGTTGGTTACCTTAGAAGTGAATTGGTGGAGGTGTAAGATTATTACAGAATTTAATAGAATAGAAAATTATAGGATTACTAGAAACATCTCATAGTTTATTATGTTTTGTTTGCTGCAAATTTATACCTGTAAAGCAAAGTGTTGCATTTTGATAACTAGTGTGTGGATAACTGGTGATTAAAAATAATAAATTAAAAAAAATAAAAATAAATAAATTTATGGGACACCTGGGTGGCTTAGCAGTTGAGCGTCTGCCTTTGGCCCAGGGCGTGATCCCAGAGTCCCAGGATCGAGTCCCTCATCAGGCTCCCTGCATGGAGCCTGCTTCTCCCTCTGCCTGTGTGTCTGCCTCTCTCTCTCTGCCTGTCATGAATAAATAAATAATATCTTTTAAAAAAATAATAATAAATTTAGGATAATTTTCAATGCACAACTAACTCACCAGGTGACAAAGCTTATCCTTAGGTGGTAGTTGAGAAAAATTGATAAAAATAAATAAAATGTGCTTGTGGTACCAACAAAATGTTTTTAAATTATATTACAACATTCTTTTTAAAATTATGTTGGGATAGGGAAGATGAACCAGGAGATGGGCTGAGGATTAATGGCACTTTTACGTCACTGCTGTAAAGCTCTTCATATCATGAGCTAAATGTTATGAACTAAGATTTAAGTTTCAAGTAAATATTAATAAGTTTGCAAGCCTTCTAAGTTAATGAACTTATTTAGGTAAAGAAATAACTGCATCCTTTTGAAGTCAGTAAATCTGGATTTACTTGAAGTTTTATTATAAAAAATTAACACATAAGCAACATTTAATAAGTTATTGGTACCTTTTGTCATATTTTAATTGTAATCTTACAACTTGTTTTGATATTGCTATTCATACTGTGTTCTT
Source organism: Canis lupus dingo (assembly GCF_003254725.2). Lineage (NCBI taxonomy): Eukaryota > Metazoa > Chordata > Mammalia > Carnivora > Canidae > Canis > Canis lupus. The sequence goes on from NC_064264.1 coordinate 5,154,177, forward strand.
GCCATTAAAATTGTTTTAAGTTTTCTCTTGGAATTGTCAAGTATTTTGAATAATTAAGAAATTTAGTTTTCTAAGGAAAAAAATACTTTTAAGATATTTTTAGTGTTTCCTTTTTGGTTTCACTTAGTTGTCCCTTAGATGTACTCTTTGACATGAAATTAATCTTTCCAAAGCAGGAGATGACGAATCCAAATTAGATGATGCACATTCATTAGGATCTGGTGCTGGAGAAGGATATGAGCCAATTAGTGATGATGAACTAGATGAAATTCTAGCAGGTGATGCTGAAAAGAGGGAAGACCAACAGGATGAGGAGAAGATGCCAGGTAATCATTTACAAGAGTGGCTGAACATAAAAATTATCTGATTTATGATATGAAGGTATTTTTTGTTTCCTTTCAAGCTGTTCAAGTTAATGAAAGGCAGTTAGAATTCTTCCCTTTGTGTTTCATCTAAGACTGAAAGGCCAATAAAATGAAAATTACAGTCTATATGCTCTGCTCATTTTTAAGTAGACATTGCCCATAAATTGGAAAGAGTCTCGTTTAAAATAGCAAAATTCTAAGATTTCCATTCTGCAGGTTAAGATTCATATTATATGACCTGGAATCTAACCAAATATTGATTGCCTAGCAAGGTTCTAGATAGTAGCTATATGGTTCAGAGCCTCAAAATTGTTGTGAAAGCCAATTTTTGAAACAATCATTTAAAATTTATAATCAATGAAATTATATTTAAACAGTATATACTTCTATCAGTTTTCTGAATTCAGTAATATTTTCCCTTATAGTATACTTTATGCATTGCTAGAGCTTATTCTAGTGACCACCATGAAGCAGCATCCCATCAGTGTTGCTGTTGAATCATCCCAATTAGTCTAATTGTTACAACTTTTTAAAAATCATTGTGAAGGTCTTTGCTTTATATGGGCATGTAAAATATTAAAATTTAATTGACTTAATTTGTTTATAAATTTCATAATTTTTTCTAATGTAGAAGGTATGTATGATTATCATTTTTATTATATGCCATTAAGTTCTTCTAAGTAGAACATTACTTTCATTTTTTTAATTGTTTCTGTTAGTGAATGGATTGTTTGTTCTCAGTATTAAATAGCCACTGCCTGAGTTATTTGTAGGAATACATTTGGGTTTTTGTTTGCTTAACTGTTTTCCTTTGGTGAGGTATATTGTAAAGGTCCATAGATTCTAAACGTTAGCCTTTATCTCAAAGCTTTCATTTTAAGAATAGGGTATTTTTGGTTCAAAACACTTGTTATTTAACTTGAAATTTAATGATTTCTATATTTTGCAGTGTGTTTCTCTAAAGATAACAAGAATGCTATTTCTTGGTGTTTTAAAAAAAAAAATCCTGTTCTTAACTTTTTACAGATCCATTAGATGTGATAGATGTGGATTGGTCTGGTCTTATGCCAAAGCATCCAAAAGAACCACGAGAGCCTGGGGCTGCACTGTTAAAATTCACACCTGGAGCTGTTATGCTAAGAGTTGGGATTTCTAAAAAGTTGGCAGGTTCTGAACTCTTTACCAAAGTCAAAGAAACATGTCAGAGACTTTTAGAAAAACCCAAAGGTAATTCTATTCTACTTTGTACAGTGTCTGCTATAACTATTAATTTAGATGCCTTTGGAAAGGGTGATGTTCTTTTCTCAGGCAGCATTCACAGTAAGGAACTTTTTTCTTTCTTCCTTTCTTTTTTTTTTCTTTTTTTTTTTTTTAAGGACTCACTTATATTCTTTAAATCTTTGAAATTTTAAAAAGGAATTTTGACCGTGAAAATTAAAGTCCACAGAAAAGTGGATGAAAATACCACAAATGATTTTTTTTTTTTTTAATGATAGTCACAGAGAGAGAGAGAGAGGCAGAGACACAGGCAGAGGGAGAAGCAGGCTCCATGCACCGGGAGCCCGATGTGGGATTCGATCCCGGGTTTCCAGGATCACGCCCTGGGCCAAAGGCAGGCGCCAAACCGCTGCGCCACCCAGGGATCCCTGATCTTTCTTACCATAATTACTTTTTACAAGTAAGTTCAAATGTCAGAGCCCTCAGTGGTATTCCCTAAACCAAACAGAGCCTAGAGGAGTGGACTAGATATTTTTTTATATCTAAGAGAATTGAGCGTCTTGGCAACCCTTTCCCCCTGGGAAATGAGGAGTTCTACCCAAACGCAAATGTGTAGGTTGAACCTTTAACAAAGGGATAAAAACTTAGAAGTTGATGTCTAGGCCAGATAGTCTGGATTCCTCAATAGGCACACCGCTTCTTAGCTATTATTTAATCTCTGCGTTAGTGTCACCATTTAAGCTGGGGATAATTATTATTGACCATCAACTTCGTAAGACCTTTAGGAGGAGCAAATGAGGTAAAATACTTAAAATTCCTGACATGTAGTGACAATAAATATTTTCACATTGATTTTAGACTTTATGGCAAAACTTTTCTATAATTTTTTCTGTTTTCTAGAATATTCTTTTATTTATGCATTTTTTTTCTGTTCATCTGGTTCCTACTTTATTAATGGGAGGGAGATGATTAGATCATAAAAGAAAAACCATAAAAGCAACAACATTTAATTTTATATCATGTTTGTGAGAATAAAAAAGTTTAGTTAAGAAAATTAAGCTTTTCACTAATATAAAATTGAAAAAAAATGTTGAGCATTGGTTTTAACGTGTCCCAATAAACATAAAATGTATGTGCATGAAACGTATATAAATTATAATTGTGAATGTGTATTCACTTGACAAATGACCAATCTCTTGGGTTCCTGCTTCACTCTTCCTTGTTTGGTTGGCTTGTGACCTTAAGCAAATAAATCCTGTAAGTATAAAATGATGGAACAAAAGCCCTAAGGTCTTTCCCACCTTTGAAACTGTTTGCCCCTACGATTTTGCTAACCTATAGAAATGCAGTTTGGCCCTAACTTGATGACATACATTGTAAAGAAGGGTTGCTGCTTACCAATCAGATCTCTCCTATTTTTTGCTATGATAGCTTTATTAGAGAATGAGAGAACTGATACATGATGCTAAATATAAGTTTCCTAAGGAATAGGACTTAGTTTACTGCTGTATCCATTGTCTGATGATGTTAGACATTCTTAATAATTATGCTATTGCCACAACAGTACCCAACACACAGAGGTTCAATAAGTATTTGTAAAATAAAGTACTGATTTTTTCTATCCCATGATATCTTATTTCAGTGTCCCAATACTGAAGAAAGAATATCACTAGCCCCATATGTAATTTGTTTTTAAAGATTTTATTTACTTATTCATGAGAGATACACAGAGAGGCAGAGGGAGAAGCAGGCTCCCTGCAGGAAGCCTGATGCAAGACTCAATCCTGGGACCCTGGGATCACGACCTGAGCCAAAGGCAAACGTTCAACCACTGAGCCACCCAGGTGTCCCTGCCCATACGTAATTGTTTTAAAATTCTAAGGTTGAAAACCAAAAACTTTATATACTGAAATTTAAATTGTTTTCTGTGTGTAGAGTGATAGATTAAAAACAACTACAGGGGCGCCTGGCTGGCCCAGTTGGTAGAGCCTGCAGCTCTTGATCTCAGGGTCATGTGTTCGAGCTCCGTGTTGGGTAAAGAGTTTACGTTGCAGAAAAAGTACAAATAAAACAGGCTCTTGAATAATTTGATGGTAGTCATTTCAAAACCACAAAGATACTAGAAGTTTAACCATGTCTTACTTTCTAAGGACATGTGCAAGTATGTGTTTTGTATTCTGTTGTAAAAGCAGAAAATACCACAAATGATCTTTCTTACCATAATTACTTTTTACAAGTAAGTTCAAATGTCAGAGCCCTCAGTGGTGTTCCCTAAACCAAACAGAGCCTAGAGGAGTGGACTAGGCTTAATCCTTAATGATAAGGATTCCAATAAAAAGAAATTTATCATAATGACCAATTGCAAGGAAGAATGTGGGCTCAGTGCATATTCCTTTTGTATTTGTATCTATAGTGGAATGGTAGTTAATGTTTTAGGGGATTTTAGGATTTTTTGTGACTGTGTCATTGATTGGCTCAAACACAGTTATGTATTAATCACCTGAGGAACTGCCTTTGTTCCTAATGTTGTGTGCTGGTCCAACTGTGGACGTTCTGTAGATACGGTGGTAGGACCCTGGCACTGTATTTCAGAAAGCTCCTCAGATGATTCTGATAAACACCGACATTTGCAAACTGGTTCTGAGTTTTTTCTTTACGTTTGTTTATACTCGTCTTATATTCTGTACCTGTTGACAGGTATGTAAACCTATTGACCAGATACATTACATGAGACTAGTTTCTTGTTAATTATCTAATCTCGCTATACTTTGCAGCTCAGGAGATGAAAGTGAAATGTGCAGTTCCATTCATCCTCAAATGCGTCTGTTTTGTTTTTACTAGGTGTTACTTACTGTTTTCTTTTGTGGACTCTAACAGTGGCTTGTTTGATCATGTCATTCAGGCAGTTATCTGGTACCTTGGTACTTCTGGCTAGCTTGTAGAATGCTAGCTTTGAAATTACTATTCTGTTATATATATATCTGGATTACTGACTGGCCTTATTCTTTTCTTTTGACTGTTCTTTGTCTATTTTAACCTAACCTCTTTATTTTCCATTACACTTTGTAAAACTAAAAGAATTAAGGAGAGATTTAAGTGTTTTCTATCTTTGCATGTTATGACTTAAAACTAAGTGATTTTAATTTAATACATTGTTTTTATAGTGACCAAGTCTAGAATAAAATCTGCAGGTTGTCTAACACCTAATCACTTTCCTGATTTTTTTAGAGGTCACAAAATGTAGTTGTATTACTGCATTTGAATCTTGCTATAATAAGGTCCTAAAACCTATTCTAGAACTTTACATAATAGTTGATGGTAAGCAACATACTGAATTTGACTTCACTGATTCTAACTTGAACATTTCTTCCCAGTCATGAACAGGCACCAAAGTCTAAATTCTTTTTCCCTAGGCTGCTTGTGTTACATCTTCAAGTGGGTGTCTGAATATTTACTTTTGTTTGAGACTAGCAACATAACTACATGTTCAAGATCTTTCAGAGAATAGGTCTTTTAAATTTTTGCATGGAAGTATGATTAGCACTAAGTGTTATTGTTATGTTAGTTTCAGGTGTACAGCGTAGCGATTCAGCAACTCTGTCATGCTCTGTTCACCACCAATGTGACTGCCCTCTGTCACCATATGCTGTTACAATACTATTCACTATATTCTCTGTGCCATACCTTTTATCCCTGTAGTTTATTCATTCCATAACTGGAAGCCTGTACCTCCCACCACCCTTCACACATTTTGCTCATCGCCCACCCTTTTCTTCTCTGGCAACGATCAGTTTGTTCCCTATATGAATTTGTCTATAGCTTTGTAGTGTATCTCGATATCTGGGATTGTGATCTCTCCAGCATTGTTCTTTTTGCCCCAAGATAGCTTTGGCTATTTGGGCTCCTGTATGGTTCCATACAGACTTTAGGATTATTTGTTCTAGTTTTGTGAACATTATTGGTATTTTGATAGCAATTGCTTTGGTAGCATAGATAATAGTTTTCAGAGTATGGCCTCTCACCTCCTTGGTTAAATTTATTCCTATTCTTTTTTGGTGCAATTTTAAATAGAATTGTCTTAATTTCTTGTCTGCTACTTTGTTATTAGTGTATAGAAACGCAGCTGATTTCTGGATATTAATTTTGTATCCTGCAACTTTACTGAAATCATTTGTTACCTCTAGTAGTTTTCTGGTAGAGTCTTTAGGGATTTCTGGGCTAGGACTTCTAGTACTATGCTGAATAAAAGTGGCAAGAATGGAGATCCTTGTCCTGTTCCTGATCTTAGAGGGAAAGCTCTCAGGTTTTCACCATTGAGTATGAAGTTAGCTATAGGCTTGTCATATATGGCCTTTTTAATGTTGTATGTTCCCACTAAACCCACTTTGTGGGGAGTTTTTATCATGAATAGATGTTGAATTTTGTCCGATGCTATTTCTTCACTAATGAGGTAGGATTTTTATCGTTTTGTTACTGAACCATCCTTGCATCCCCAGAATAAATCCCACTTGATCGTGGTGAATAATCCTTTTAATGTATTGTTGAATGTGATTTCTTAATATTTTGTTAAGGACCTTTACATCTGAGTTCATCAAAAATATTGGCCTGTGGTTTTCTTGTTTTGTGGTATCTTTGGTTTTGGTATCAAGGTAATGCTGGCCTCACACAATGTGTTTGGAAGTTTTCTCTCCTATTTTGGGGGGAATAGTTTGAGGTGAATAGGTATTAGTAGCTTTTCTTTAAGTGTTTGATAGAATGCACCCGCGAATCCATCTGGTTCTGGACTTGACTTGGGAGCTCTTGATTACCAATTCAGTTTTGTTAGTAGCAGTCGGTCTCTTCAGATTCTATTTTTTTTTTTTATTCAGTTTTGACAGACTATATGTTTCTAGGAATTTATCCACTTCCATTCTGTCCAGTGGCATACAGTTTTTCATAGTACTCTCTTATCCTGTATATTTCTCTGGTGTTGGTTGTTTCTTCTCTCTCATTTCTATTTATTTGTGTCTTTTTTTTTTCTTGAGTAGTCTCAATAAAGATTTATCTTTTTTTTCTCTTCTTGGAGAACCACCTCTTGGTTTCATTGGCTTTTTTTTTCTTTACTTTTTTATTCTCTGTTATTTCTTTTTGCTCTGGTCTTTATTATTTCTTTCCTTCTACTCACTGTGAGATCTCTTATTTTTCTAGTTCCTTTAAGTCTAAGGTTAGATTGAGATTTTTCTTCTTGAAGCCTGTATTGCTATAAGTTTCTCTCTGAAAACTGCTTTTGCTGTGTCCCCAAGATATTGGACTATTGTGTTTTTATTTTCATTTGTCTCCGTGTAGTTTTTTGTTTTCCTCTTTCATTCTTTGTTGACCCATTGGTTGGTTTTAGTGGCATGTGGTTTTTTTCTTATAATTTCTAGTTTTATACTGTTGCAGTCTGAAAAGATGCAGGATATGATTTCAGTCCTCTTAAATTTATTTGTTTTGTGGCCTAACATAAGTATATTGCCTTTAATATAAAATAACTTTAACCAGTGTTATGGGAACTTTGATAGACTATGTGGACTACTTAAATGGCCAGTAATTCTTTGCTATTTTAGGAAAACTTAATGCCTGTTTGTTTTTATTGAAAGATGCAGAGAGTCTTTTTGAACATGAATTGGGGGCTCTCAACATGGCTGCATTACTACGAAAAGAAGAGCGAGCAAGTCTTCTTAGTAATCTTGGACCATGTTGTAAAGCATTATGCTTCAGACGAGATTCAGCAATCCGGAAGCAGCTTGTTAAAAATGAGAAGGTACTGTTGTTTCCTTGAGAAAGTATGCAAAGTATTGAATAGTATGAATGGCTTTTTTTTTTTTATTTGATTGCTTTAAGGTGAGATTAACATCCGTTATCTGCTTTTATGAATTTGCTTTCTTAGTTTTGTACACATGTAAGAGGAAAAATTGTACTTACAAATAATTTTCATTTTACTTTAATAGTATTGATGAACATTTGTGAATGGCAGTTTGTTATTCAAAATTAGATGAAAGAGTTTATTCTTTCTGTGAAATATTTTCATTTGTGAAAAGTTACTGTTTCTAAGTTTTATTATCTAAACAAGATGGGAAATTTTCCAGACACAGAACAGTGAGGATATTTATAAGAAATAGTGTTTATGAAAATGTACCAAGTCAGAAGAAAGGGAAATAAATACAAATGATTATATTTAACCATTTACTTAAAGGGAATTGAAACAGAAGAGAAATAGAAATTTAGAGTTGGGAGAGATCTGATCATGAGAAATTTTGAAAATGTCTTAACTTTAAAAAAGCCTAAGAGAGTTGGTTTTAAAAGGTTAGAGAAACATTCATTAGCTTTTTACCTAGGGACATTTAAAGAAACCCTGCTAACAGAAAGTGTACTTCATTAAAGAAAAATACACGAAAAACCAAGGAATGAACTCAACTCCAGAGATTAACATGGAAACAGATATATAAGGCATACGAGGCTTTTAGTTCTCCCTGATTAAAGGCCTGGCTCAGAACTACTTTTGACAGAGTTGCTACAGTCATTCTTTGCATTCCCATTTCATATACTACTTCGTTCCCTTCATTCTATTGCTTAGGTACCCATTTCTCCTTGCAGCTTTTCTCCGTTGGAAATTTTTCTAAGATAATTAAATCCCAGTTAGCCCTAATAATCTTGTATGTAATGTATCACCTTCTGTTTTGTGTATCTAGAATGGTACTACTTCCATCGTCAGTATTGAGTTTGAAAAATAATCCATCACATCATTTTCTGTTGGCTTAAGTAGGGGACTTCAGTTGAGAAAGGCTGCAGGTTTTGCAGTCTCACCAGAATCCTGCCCCCTTTTTGTAAGAAATATTTTGTAACATTATCTAGTTCCTCTTCTAATATGCCATAATGCCTCTGAAAAATTGTGACAATCAAAAATACCCTTGTAAAACTCTCCTTGAGAACCTTGTAACCCTTCAGTACAGGGCACAGACCATTAACTAGCATGTGACACGTTATAAAAAGTTATAGTGGCACAGTATAAATGTCCTAAATGATCCATCTAAAGAAAGCAAACTGAAGAAAAATTTCAGATGCTAGAGAATCTCATGAAAAATGCTAAGAAAAATGAACAAAAACCTTTAAAATAAAAGTACAGAATAGGACCATTCATTGAAGAACGTGGTACTTACTGGATGATGAGGGAAAAAAAAAAGAAAGCCATTAAACTCATTAAACTCATTGCCTTTATTTAAAGAATTAATTTTAAAATAAATAGATTATACTATGATATATCAGAAGAGATAGATGAAGGATACCAAGAGAACATTTAGCTGCTTTAAATGAGTGTAACTCTGATTTGGTATTACAGTATTGAAAATGTATACAGAACCTGTTGCAAGCTGAAGGAAAGAAATAATACCAACAATAATAGGAAAATAGAAGTAGTAAAAACCAAAATTTGACTCTGAAGAGATGAAAAAAATTGATAGTCCCCTACAAATCCTACAGATATTAAAAGGATACTATAAACCACTCTATGCATTATTAAGTTTGACAATTTAGAAGAAATGGATCAATTGCTCTGCAAGTCACAAAGCACAAAACTTCCTCAAGAAGTAATAGATAACATGAATAGTCCTATGTCTGTTTCATTGGGTTTTGTTTTTATTGGAAGAGAAGTCTCTTCACTGTCAGATGGTTTCACTGGCAAAATCTACCAAACATTTAAGTTAGAAGTAACACCAGTTCTACATAATTTCTTCCAGAAAATTGAAGAGACAGCATTACTCCCCACCTCATTGTATGATGCTAGCAGTACTCAAATGTCAAAACCAGATAAGGACATCACAAGAAAACTACAGATCATGAATGTAGACATAAATAATCCTCAAAATTCAGGCATCGGGCAGCCTGGGTGGTTCAGTGGTTTAGTGCGGTCTTTGGCCCACGGCATGATCCTGGAGTCCCGGGATCAAGTCCCATGTCAGGCTCCCTGCATGGAGCCTGCTTCTGTCTCTACCTGTATCTCTGCCTCTCTCTGTCTCTGATGAATAAATAAAATCTTTAAAAAAAATCTTACCACTTAAAAAAAAAAAATTCAGGTATCAAATCCAGCAATATGTAGAAAAGACTATACCATTACAAGTAGCATTTATCCTCAGAATGAAAGGCTGGTTTAATATTCTAAAAATCATTCAGTGTAATCCCCATAGGAACAGACCAAAAAGAAAAGAAAATACCTAATCATATCAATTGATTTAGAAAAATCATTTGATAAAGCTCAGCATTCCTTTATAATAAGAATTCTTAGCAAGCTGGAATTAGAGTCTTTACTTTTTAGGAGGCATCTACAGCTAACATCATACTTAATATAAAAGTTTGAAAGATTTCCTGGAGAGAACAGGAAGAGGCATGATGCCCAGTCTCAACCACCCTACCCTGCATTTTACTGGAAATTCTAGCCAGTTCAGTAAGAAAAGGAAAGAAAAGGTGTACAGATTGGAAAGGAAAAAGTAAAACTATATTTGTTCACAGACAACATGATTGACTAAAGTTTTAAGGAATTTACCAGAAATACTCTTAAAACAGTCTGTAGAAGCACCTGGAAATTGAAATGAAGGGGAGAAATACGTTTTACAGTGGCTTCCCAAAAAAGAAGTACTTATGTATAAATCTAACAAAACATGCACTGAAACACTGATTTTTAAAAAATCAAGGAGGACCTAAATAATGGAGAGAGACATCACATTCATGGGTTAAAAGACTCAATATAGTTAAGATTAGGATTCTCTCCACATGGATCTACAGAGTTAACACAATGCATCAAAATCCCAGCAGGGTTTTTGGTTGGTTAGTTTTGTAGTTACAAACTGATTCTAAAGTCTATATGGAAGGTCAAAGCAACTAGAACATACAGAATAATTTTTTTTTAAAAGATGCATAAAGTTGAAGGACTCACAGTACCCAGTTTCAAGACTTACTATAAAGCCACAGTACTCAAGATAATGTACTTGCATCAGGGATGAGACACTTAGATTAATGGAACAGTCCAGAAATAAACCCACACAAATATGACTAGTCACCTGTGTGTGTGTGGGGGGGGGGGGGGGGGCTGAAAAACTTTTAATTAAACTTTTTATTCTGAGATACTTGATCTTCAAAATTTTAAACTTCTATAAAAGCGAATGAGAATGAAAAGACTAGTATACTGGGAGAAAATATTTGGACATCACTTTTTGTAAAAAGGACTTGTATCTAGAATATATTAATTCTGAAAAATTAACAGTGAGAATCCAATTTTTTTAATGGGCAAGACTTGAATGGACAGTTCACCAAAGAGGATCTATAGATGGCTAATAACATAAAAAAATGTTTTAACAATATTTAGCCACTAGAGAATGCAGATTAAAACTTAAGTGAGATACCTTTGTGAATCTATTACAATAACTAAAAACCAAACAACAACAAACCTCGGGGTGAGAAGGCAAAATGGTACAGCCACTTTGGAAAACAGTTTGGTTGTTGTAAAGTATATACTTACTATATGACCCAGTAATCCCATTGCTAGGTATTTACCTTAGAAAAATGAAAACATATGTTCATGTAAAAACCTGTCCAGGGGCAGCCCGGGTGGCTCAGCGGTTTAGCGCCGCCTTCAGCCCAGGGCGTGATCCTGGAGACTCGGGATCGAGGCCCACGTTGGGCTCCCTGCATGGAGCCTGCTTCTCTCTCTGTCTCTCATGAATAAATTGAAATCTTTTTTTTTTTTTTTTTTTTTAAGTCTACAAAAGCTTATAGCAGGTCTGTTCATAATCCAAACACTAAAAACCACCCCAGTGTTCTTTACATAGCTAATTGCTAAACTGGCAAACACCCATATAACGACGGATTACTAATTTATAATAAAAAATAACCAAACTGTCGGTACTGTCAGCGACATGGATTAATCTCAGAAGCATTGTGTGGAGTGAATTTAGAAAAGTCTCTAAAGCTTATATACCGTAGGATTCCATTTATTTGATGTTCTGGAAAAGGCAAAACGATTAAAGAGACCCTGTCATTGGTTGCCAGAGGTTAGAGCTGGGGAGGTGTTACGTGAAGCAGCACATACGTCTAAACTCAGAACAACACGTGAGCAATCAATTTACTGTATGACAACATACATTTTTTAATAGAGATATGATCAGGGACCCACTGCTCCTTTAAGGATCCCGGAAAGAAGACAAACGGCAGGGTGCTCGACATAGAACCCACGTTATTTCAAAATTTATGAACACACTTGGAGAACACTAAGCAAAACTTTCGGACAATCTCCAAAAATGCGAATGTAGCTTTAAGTTAGAGTAACAGAAATAACACATTTTAGCCGAAGGGAGGCTGTAGGGTCCCAGTACACCGCACCGATGGGCAGGCCCTTCTGGAGGACGTGTCCGCTTCCGTAGCCCTCATTTTCTGGGACAGTAACAGACCGGAAAGGAAGGTGAGTGTTCAGGGCTGCTCCTCAGAGGCCTGAGAGGTGGTCATGGGAGAGGAAGGTTGAAGCAGTGCGCGGCTAGTCCGTAGAAGAGACTTGACTTCAGCGAGCTCAGGAGCGTGCGGTGATGGTTTGTTCTGTCATTGGAGAGAACACTAGTTGGCTGACGGCAGGGACTGCCAAAGAGACCTGCTTTAAGCAGGGGACACCTTTTAAAGATTGCTCTCGTTTCTAAGGTTCGTTGAGTCTGAAAAACATTTCTTAAATTTGTTTTTAAATAGAAGTTAAAGAGAAGTTACCTTGCCTGTCTGTCCTACTGTCAACCAGTAACATACGTCTTTTACGTTTTGTTTTTGTTTTCTTCAAATCAGGGCACCGTAAAACAAGCTTATACGAATGCCCCAGTGGTGGACAACGAGTTGCTGCGATTGAGTCTTCGGTTATTTAAGAAGAAGACTACTTGTCACGCCCCAGGGCACGAGAAGGCTGATGATAATAAGCTCCCACAGCCCAGTGTCCAGCAGGAACTGTGTGTGTCTTAGGACCGGAGTCCAGTGACATTTTTGGTTCTGTGTTCCTTCAGAGTTACATACTCTTTTTTTCAGAGTTCTTTGGTTTTGATGGCAAACATCATTCATGACAAAGACAGAAAAGATTTATCAGCCGTGGTAAAAGGGTGAAGAACAACTTTGATATGAAGTTTAAAGACACTAGTTTTGGCTAACTTATGATTTTACATAAATTTTTACACAGTACTTGATATTCATGTGAAATAATGTGAAAACATCTAGATTCAGCAGTTTATCTTTTGTTAAAACTGAAGACTTTGGAAAACAGTTGCCACTGCTCTTGCAACCTACGAATATTTTTTATGAAATGGAGCCACTGATAGGTTTTGGATCATCCCAGCAGAAACTGATTTTATTCAGAAACCATGTGTTCGCAGAATGAATACACACACTACAGCTTTGTGCTGTACGGAACTCTTGAAAGTGGATGCTGGTCCTGCATGCTGTCTGTGTTCGTGGGCAGACCTCCAGTAGGAGGGAGCCAAAGTCCTTTTCTGCTTTTCTAAAGTTCTAAAAAAAAAAATTACTAATGGATCTTTGTTTTTTTAAAAATATATGTGTATTGTTACAATGTATATTGGACGTATTTGGATTCCATATGGTTTTGTTTGTTACCAGAGACTGTCTACTGTTTTTATTTTTAATAAATGTACCTTTCCTTTCCTTGTTCTAGATTCACTTTGCTCTTCATTGATCTTATTCCTGATGTTCTGAAACATTTGTCATCAACATTATGTTTCATACTTCAAATATTATACTGCTCGATAATGCAATAGGAGTTGAGGATATATTTTAAATACAGCTCAGTAATACTTGAAACAAACCGGGAGTTAACAAACCTTTGTCATCTGAGCTTTAAAATCCATAACCGTCATATTTTTCAGAGCTATAACCTTTGATTACATTGAACTGTCTAGCTTATAAAATGTAAAATGAAATTTTTTTTTAAAAAATTACGGTATTTGTTTTATTCTGTGAGTATATATGTAACTCATAAGTGGACTTTTAGAAGGATTTAAAATGGACTCCAGGCTGCAGAATTTGTGGACAGACAGCGGTAATAATAAAGGAAACCAATCAAAATTAATTTTTTCCCCCATTGGCTCTCTCAGGTTTTGTTAAAACTGTAATCCTGTGTTACCTGTGTCAGTAGTTTTATATCCTCTAAAGGTAACAGTGTTACTGCTGTAAAATTTCTGCTCAAGAAACATTCACTGTATATGTAATTTATATCCGATAACTGACCCAGCACAGGAAATGGTCACATTTTCAAATGACTTTGAAAGCATGTATGATATGAGACAATGGCAAGCAGGGGTGGGGAGTGTAACCAGATTTTCCTGGTGTCTGTTTCTTTTTCCAATTGGTAGATATTTTAAATAATAAAAAAAAAAGTCTTTAACGACCCTGAAGAATAAATATCCTTTTAAAAACTACTTCCTGGGATCCCTGGGTGGCGCAGCGGTTTGGCGCCTGCCTTTGGCCCAGGGCGCGATCCTGGAGACCCGGGATCGAATCCCACATCGGGCTCCCGGTTCTTGGAGCCTGCTTCTCCCTCTGCCTGTGTCTCTGCCTCTCTCTCTCTCTCTCCGTGTGACTATCATGAATAAATAAATTAAAAAAAATAAAAATAAAAAAAAATAAAAAACAAAAACTACTTCCTAATCACGCTAGATAATATTCACTGCAGCACAAGCATTTAAAGTCTTAGAACTTCTAATCCTATTTCCCAGAATTGTGGAACAAAAATAATGGTTTTTCCTGTGTTGTCAGCTGACCTTAGGAATCTTTTTTTTTTTTTTTTTCTTTTTTTTTTTTATTTATTTACTTATGATAGTCACACAGAGAGAGAGAGGCAGAGACACAGGCAGAGGGAGAAGCAGGCTCCATGCACCGGGAGCCTGATATGGGATTCGATCCCGGGTCTCCAGGATCGCGCCCTGGGCCAAAGGCAGGCGCCAAACGGCTGCGCCACCCAGGGATCCCCTGACCTTAGGAATCTTTCACAAGATGTGTATTTACAGAATGAAAACGATTGAAAACGATGTACTTAAATTTGCCATATAGTCAAATTTGTTGCCTTTTCAGGTTTGAGTTTCTTTTTTGTTACGTCATCGTGAAAGAAGAGCTATGGGGAGCTAATCCTCTGAACACTGAGTCACAATATTCAGATATTCAGAGCTTAATGTTCCCAGTAGGAACATAGTGTTGTCAGGTTTCCTATTTTTTTTAATCCAAACATTCTATGTATTGCTAATCATAGACCCTTAAAATTCATTAAAGCAAATCTTAGTGAGTTTTCCATAAAAGCTCTCAGGCCATAATTAAAGTCTCAATGAAATCAATATTCCTGAAAACATCTGCTGGTCTAGAAGTTATTTGCTAGTACAGTTGAAGGTGTGTTGCCTCATAACTGACAGATCAAGTTTGTCCATTTCCCGTAACTGCACAACTGGACTCCAGCTGCTGGTAATAAAAGGGTTGGCAAGAATATGTCTGCAATCCCAAATAAATGCGTGTTTACATGGACCACTGAGTCACTTGTTGGATTTGTTTGGCAGCTGTCCTCACCATTTGGTTTGTATTAACCGACAATAGATAACTTTTTTATTTTACAAAAATTAGGGTATAGTTACATAACTTGGAACTTGATCTGCTGAAAAATCTAATGTGTCGCTTCTCTTGATCCTGTTCTGTAACTGCAGGCTCTCTTCCTCATCCTGCCCTGTGGCCACAATAGGATTCTGTGACTTGACTTCATTAACTTGAAGTTTTGTGCCATTAGCAGAATATCCCACATTATGTGTTACTGTTCACTTGGGTAAAGATTAGGGTTTATGTTATGTGTATGGTCAGTGATGCTTTCGAGTCTCAGAAGAGCCAGCAGCTGAGCCTCAACGCATTTTAAAAGATACGTGGTTTCCACTTCAAGATGGTAATAAAAGGCAGATCCTGAACTCAACCTCCTCCCACAGACACACCAAATCTGCAGCTACATACAGAACAATTTTTCTCTGAAAAACAAAAACAAAAATGCTGAGTGACTCCTACACATTGGGCAAAGACAAAAACCCACAACAAAGCAAGTGGGCTGAAATAAACCGCATCCTCGGGACAGAGACCCACGGTCAGGAGGGAACTCCCAACCCTGAGCCTCTCCCTGAGTTGTGAAGAATTTGAATCTCACGCCTTGACTTTTAAGAGCTGCACCTGAGAGACAAGGCCCCACTTTGTCTAGCTTTGAAAGGCAGTGGGGCTTCCATCCAAGAGGCCCCCCGTAGGGTTCAGATGGACTCCCCCGTCCCAGGGCCCACTGTAGAGGCAGCGTCTGAAGCATGTCCAGACTTTAAGAACTGTAAGCCTCTTTTGCATAAGGTTTGGGCCTAATTTAAAGTCTGTCTCGGGGCCTATGAAACACCAACCACGCAGCCCGGTGGGCACCATCTCTAGGAGTTCCTCTGCCTCGTCCCAGCTCACTGGTATCTCCTAGGAAGGAATTTGTACACTGGTCTGGCACCCCAACTTTCATGGCTGCTGCTCAGGAGACACCTCTTCATTGCTTGGCTCTGGTGGCCAGTGGGGTTTATTGTGGGTCCTACAGGGTTGTTAGAGATCCTACAATCAGTTACTAACTGGCTACCACTCTCAGGGCTCAGCACTGAGGCTCAGTCTTTCCGTGAGAGTGGCCCATGAGCTTATCTTGATAGCTGTGGCCTAAGGGACAGGATTCTAACTAAACAAATTTGCATTTAGGGGTCAACTGTAATCCTTTGCAGAGACCTAGACAGGGGTGTTCGGGGAACAGTTCTGACTCTTCCACTGCTGCGCTCCAGACGCTCCAAACAGATCTCCCAGAGAGTGCCCTGTACATATGTCTGGTGGCCTGGTTTTTGTGGTGCGACCCAGGGAAGCCCCTCGATTGCCTGGCTTCGATGGCCGTGGGACTTGCATTCCTGGGTCCTACAGGGCTACAGCAAATGGAGAAGTTGATCTTGGTTGGCTACTCACCGCCCCCCTCCCCTGCCCCCCAGCACAAAGCAGAGAGATAGCAGTCTGAAACACATGCCAAGTTGAGGCTTACTTGCTTGTCTTGGAGCTTCAGCCCAAGGGACAGGCTTCTGGTTTGGTGCATATCTAGGGGCCTAGTTAGGCACTCTCTGGGCATGGAGGCCACCTGTGGTTGTCACTTGTGCACTCCGCCTTTCCCTTGTGCCACATTGTGAATGTCTGAAAAAGAAGCTTGTGTGCATATCTGGTGCCCTGGTTTTTGTGACTGTTGCCCAAAGGACATCCATTTAGAGCCTTGTTTTGGTGGCGATGAGGCTTGTGTTTACAGGTTCAACAAGACTATAGCAAAGAAACTTTTTTTCTGGCTATCACCTCAGGGGTCAGTGCAGAGGGAGTAGACAGAAAGCCTCATCTCCCAGTCTTCTACAGAAAAAGGTATGTTTACATATATTAAGAACCAGACCTGGGGGATCCCTGGGTGGCGCAGCGGTTTAGCGCCTGCCTTTGGCCCAGGGCGCGATCCTGGAGACCCAGGATCGAATCCCACGTCGGGCTCCCGGTGCATGGAGCCTGCTTCTCCCTCTGCCTGTGTCTCTGCCTCTGTGTGTGTGTGTGTGTGTGTGTGTGTGTGTGTGTGTGTGTGTGTGAGACTATCATGAATAAAAATAAAAAAGAACCAGACCTGGTTCCCAATCAGCCTACCAAATAAGTGTCGCCAAGATCCCACTTGGGACACTGACAGGCCTTGGAATACCCTCAACTACTGGGAACCACTAAAAGTAGACTGCTTAGAAATTCACAAAGAGACAATCAAGCTACAGTGGGATCAAACGGCAGGTTTCATCCACACAAGACCGGTCCTTCAAGATTAGGAGGGGTGACCTTTACAGAGAGTTGAGGAAAATGAAGGAGCAGAAGAATATGTTCCCAGTGAAACAAGTAAACCCTCAGGAAGAGAACTTAAGGAAATGGAGATCAGTGCTTTCCCTGATGTAGAGTTCCAAATAATGGCAAACAGATACTCACTGAGCTCAGAAGAAGAATGGACAAAAAATTAAAAATTGCAACAAGGAGATAGAAAATATAAGAAAGTAGCAAACAGAAGTCACAGAGCAATAACTGAACTAAAAAAAATACAATAGTGGGGTTCAACAGCAGACTAGATGGAGAAGAAAGGATCAAAGTCAGGGCAGTAAAACTCACCCAATAAGAGTAGCAAAAAGAAACAAGAATGAGAAAGAGTTAAGATAGCTTTAGGGACTCCTGGAACAACATGAAACTAACCAAGATTCCTATTATAGAGGTCCCAGAGAAGAAAGAGGTGGAAAACTTTAACAAAGTGATGGCTGAAAATTTTCCTAATCTGGGGAAGGAAATGGACATCCAGATTCAGATCCCAGAGAGTTCCTAAAAGGAACCCAAAGAGACTCACACTGACACATTATAATTAAAGTGCCAAAAGTTAAAGACAAGGAAAAATTCCTAGAAGAGGCAAGAAAAACCATGTATAAGAAACCCACATAAGTCTGTCAGCAAATTTTTCAGCAGGAATTTTGCAGGCCAGAAGGGATTGACACAATATATTCAAAGTATTAGGGAGAAAATTTTTAAAAAGTCAACCAAGAATATCCAACAGGGGCTTCTGGCCCAACACAGTGACATAGGACAACCTTGAACTCACCAAATTACACCTATTTAAAGAGCAATTGCTCCTAAAGACCAGAGGGCCAACTGAACAGCTTCTGCACAACAAAAGAGGGAATGGAGAAAAAGGGCAGCAAGAGAAATGGGGATGGGGTACTGAAGGGAAACCCTACCCCCAGTGCTGCAAACTGTAGCAGGGAGGGAAAGTCCTGAAGGATGGGAACAGATTCCTCTGTCCTTGGGCAAGAAAAAAAGTCATGGTTTTTTTTTTTTTTCTTGTTTTTGTTTTTTAAATTTTGTTTATTTATTCATGAGAGACACAGAAACACAGGCAGAGGGAGAAGCAGGCTCCCTGCAGGGAGCCTGATGTGGGACTCAATCCTGGGACTCCAGGATCAGGCCCTGGGCCAAAGGAAGGTGCTCAACTGCTGGGCCACCCAGGTGTCCCAACCTTTTTATGGTTTTAAAAAGCAACTAGCATTTAAAGAGTCAGCCCTAGAATGCCACCAAATGGTGAGGGAGCTGCTAGAAATCTCTCTGGGTGGGAGGGCCGACAGACATCATCTATGCTCTCCCTCCACCTCAAAAGCACAGAGCATTGTACAGTCTACATGCCCTAAACAGCCTGCCTCCTCAGGGAGCCCCAGGCCCTTAGCTCATGACAGCCTCAGCCATCCCACCAAGGCAGCTGTGGGGTACACTTGGGGACACCCCTGATTGGTGCTCACTCTAGCTCCAGCCTTTGTGCCAAGGTGACACTGTGCAAAGCATCCTGAAATACTCCAGGCCCACACCACTTCACTTTCAGGCGGCTTGCTAGGGCACCTCTTGTGCAGAGTGCTCCAAAACCTCCCTGCTGACCTCTGTTTTGGAACCAGCTACCCTGCCAGGGTGCCCCTTGCCGAGGGTCCTGAGAACCCCGGGCCCATGCCTGTGTCCGCTTCAGCCTGCAAGAGCACCCCCTACATGGAAACCCCCCCACCTGTACCAGCCTCTGCTCCAGTCAAATGGCCAGGGCACCCACTGCCTGAGCACCCCAGGACACTTCAGCTTGCACCAAATTCACCTTCGGCTACACCACCAGGTTACCCTCACTCTGGGGAGTCCTGGGACAATCTGGCTTGCAGCCATTTCAGCTTCAGCTATCCTGCCAGGGCACCCAGTGCACGAAGAGCCCCAATCCACAACACCCACCGCTCCAACCAGCCAGCACAAGTTACCAAGCACACGAGGATGCCCATAAGCAAGACCATTCCTTCAAGTTTAGGAGAAGTATCTCTTCTACCTAATTTATAGAAAAGCACAGAAAGACAAGCAAAATAGGGATATGGAGGAAAATGCTCCAAAAGAATGAACAAGAACAAAAGGAAACAGAGATAATTAACATGCCTACTAAAAAATTAATAATCACAAAGATGCTCATGAAAGCTAGAGAGAGGAGTAGAAAAACTCAGTGAGATCTTTAGTGAAGATAAAATATATAAAAAGAACCAATCAGAGTTAAAGAATACAACAACTAGAAGGAAATTAAAAATACACTAGAGGGAATCAACAGATTAGCAGATGCAAAAGAATGTATCAGCGGTCGGAAAGACAGGGTAATGGAAACACTAAAACTAAACCGCAAAAAGAAAAAAGAATTTTAAAAGTGAGGATAAGCTAAAGGATCTCTTGGACAATATCGAGCAAACATTTGCATTATACAGATCTCAGAAGGAGAGAGAGAGAAAGGGGCAGAAAACTTATTTAAAGATATTTTTAAAAGTGGGGGGGGACACCTGGGTGCTCAGTGGTTGAGCATTTGCCTTTGGCTCAGGGCATGATCCCAGAGTCCCGGGATTGAGTCTCACATCGGGCTCCCTGCAGGAGCCTGCTTCTCCCTCTGCCTGTGTCTCTGCCTCTCTCTCTCTCTCTCTCTCTCATGAATAAGTAAATAAAATCTTTAAAAAAAAAAAAAAGATTAAAAGATATAATACTAAACTTCCCTAACCTAGGGAAAGAAACAGATATCCAGGTTCAAGATGCACAGAGTTCCAAACAAGATGAACCCAAGGAGGTCCACACAACAACACATAATAATTAAAATGTCAAAAGTTAGAGAATTTCAAAAGCAGCAAGAGAGAAACAAAAAGTTATGTATAAGGGAAACCCTCTAAGGCTATATAAGCTGATTTTTCAGCAGAAAATTCTGTAGGGAGTGGTGTGATATATTCAAAGTGATGAAAGGAAAAAAAAAACCAACCTACAACCAAAAATACATGGCCAGGTTAGCATTCAGATTTGAGAGACAGATGAGTTTTCCAGATAAACAAAAGATAATAGAGTTAATCACAACTATACCAGCCTTGTGAGAAATGTTAAAGGTGCTTAGGTGGAAAATAAATGGCCATAATTAGACACGAAAATCATGAATAAGAAGATGTAAAATATGACAGCATACACATAAAATGTGGAGGACAGAATTTAAAAACAGAAGTTTCATTCTTTTTTTTTTTTTTTAAGAATGTGTTTGAACTTAAAATAGGCTGCTGTATACTTAGGTTGTTATTTATGAACCTCTGAGTGACCACAAACCCAAAACCTGTAATAGATACACAAAAAATTAAAGAGAAGGATAACACTCAAGAAAACTATCAATCACAAAGAGCAAGAGAAGGAAAAAGAAACAGAGAAAGACTACAAAAACAACCAGAAAACAGACAACAAAATGACAATAAGTACATATCTATCAATAATTATTTTAAGTGTAAGTGGCCTAAATACTCCAGTTAAAAGATGTAGGGTGGACAGGGCATCTGGGTGGTAAGTCAGTTAAGCATCCAACTCTTGATCTTAGCTCAGGTCTTGATCTTAGGGATGTGAGTTCAAGCCCCATATTGGGCTCCACACTGGGTGGAGCTACTTAAAAAAAAAAAAAAAAAAAAGATGTAGGGTGGAGGGATAGATTAAAAAATAAAAGACCTGTTTATGTATTGCCTACAAGAGATTCACCTCAGACCTAAAAACACACACAGACTGAAAGTGCATTTACCATGCAAATGGAAGTGGGGGGCAGAGGGGGGAAGCCGAGGTAGCAATACTTATATCAGACAAAATAGATCTTAAAAGAAAGACTGTGGTAAGAGACAAAGGATGGAATTACACAATGATAAAGGGATCAATCCAACAAGAGGATATAACAATTGTAAATATCTATGCACCCAACATTGGAGGACCTAAAAACATAAAGCAAATATTAACAGAGATAAAGAGGGAACTTGATGATAATAAAATATTAGTAAAGGACTTGCACACCCCACTTACATTAATGGATAGATAATCCAGGCAGATTATCAATAAGGAAATAGTATCTTTGAATGGAATGTTGGACCAGATGGACATAACAAATATATAAAGAACATTCCATCCAGAAACAACAGAATGTACATTCTTTTCAATTGCACATGGAACATTTTCCAGAATAGATCACATGTAGAACATGCCTCAATAAATTTAAGAAGATTAAGATTATACCATGCATCTTTTTCCAACTACAATGGTATGAAACTAGAAATCAATCACAGGAAAAACATTTGAGAAAACACAAACATGGAGTCTAAACAACATGATAACTACATAACCAATGGATCAATGGAGCAATCAAAGAAATTAAAAAACAATACACAGAGACTAATGAAAAAGAAAACACATGGTCCACAATTTGGGGATAAAGTAAAAGCAGTTCTGAAAGAAAAATATTTAGCAAAATAAGCCTAACTTAAGAAATAAGAAAAAGCTCCAATAAACAATCTAACCCTAAACCTAAAGAAACTAGAAAAAGAAAACAAAGCCCAAAGTGAGAGAAGGAAAAATCATAAGGATAAGAGTAGATATAAATAACAGATTTTTTTAATTAAAAAAAATCAATTTAACCAAGAACTAATTCTTTGAAAAGATAAACAAAATTGGCAAACCCTTAGCCAGACTCCTTAAGAAAAAAGTGAAAGGATCCAAATAAATAAAATCAGAAATGAGGGGCAGCCCTGGTGGCTCAGCGGTTTAGCGCCACCTTCAGTCTAGGGCCTGATCCTGGAGACTCAGGATCAAGTCCCACATCAGGCTCCCTGCATGGAGCCTGCTTCTCCCTCTGCCTGAGTCTCTGCCTCTCTGTCTCTCATGAATAAATAAAATCTTTAAAATAAAAAAAAATCAGAAATGAGAGAGGAGAAGGAATAACTGACATCACAAGAATACAAAGCATTATAAGAGAATACTATGAAAAAATTATATGCCAACAAATTGGACAACCTAGAGGAAATAGATAAATTCCTAGAAACATATAATTTGTCAAAACTAAATCAGGAAGAAATAAAAAATCTGAACAGATGATTACTAGTGACAAAATAGAATTGTTAATGAAAAAAAATGACCAAGTCATAGAAGTCCAGAAGCAGATGGATTCACAGCTGAATTCTATCAAGCATTTAAAGAGTTATTACTATATTCCCCAAACTATTCTTAAAAATAAAAGAGGGAACATTTCCAAATATATTGTATAAGGCCAGCTTACCCTGATACCAAAACTAAAGGTACCACAAAACAAAAAAACCATAGGTTAATATCCCTGATGAACATAGATAGCTAAATCCTCAACAAACATTAGGAAATCACATTCAACAATATGTTAAAAGGATCATTCTTCATGGTCAAGTTGGATTTATTCTGAGGATGAAGTACAGTTTAATACTTGCAAATCAATAAGCATGATACACATTTTTTAAAATGAGGGATTGAAATCATATGATCCTCTCGATACATACAGAAAAATATTTGATAAAATTTAACACCAGTTCATGATAAAAACTCCCAACAAAGTAGATTTAGAGAGAACATACCTCAGCATTAAAAGGGCCATGTATGACAAACCCACAATTAACATCATACTTAATGATAAAAAAAAAAAAAAAATGAGCGCTTCTCCCCTAAGGAATAAGACAAAGATGTTCACTCTTGCCACTTTTATTCAATGTAGTATTGGAAGTCCTACCAACAGGAATTAAGCAAGAAAAAGAAATAAAAGGCATGCAAATTGTTAGTGAGAGGTACAACTATCACTCTTTGCAGATGGCATGATACTATACATAAAAAACCCTAAAGTCTCCACCAAAAATTTATAGGAAGTAATACATGAATTCAGTAAAGTTGCTGGATACAAAATTAATACCCAGAAATCAGTTGTGCCTCTATGCATTAATAACAAAGTAGCAGAAAGAGAAATTAAGAAACAATTCCCTTTACAATTGCACCAAAACAATAAAATACCTAGGACTATATTTGAAAACTAAAAGACCTGTACCCTGAAAACTGTAAAACATTGATGAAAAAAGTTCTAAATGACTCAAGTAAGTGGAAAGACGTAAATGCTCATGGATTGGAATAAATTGTTAAAAACGTCCATAGTATGCAAAGTAATCTACAGATTCAATGCAATCCCTATCAAAATACCAACATTTTTCTCTGAAGTAGAATAAATAATCCTAAAATTTGTATGGAACCACAAAAGACCCAAATAGCCAAAGCAATTTTGAGAAAGAACAAAGCTGGGGGTACCACAATCCCAGATTTCAAGATGTATTATTACAAAGCTGTAGTAATCAATATAGTATTGTCCTTGTGCCTGACACTAATAGAACACTGTATGTTAACTATATCAGAAATAAAATTTAAAAATAAAAACACAGTATGGTTTGGGAACAAAAATAGACACATGATCAATAGAACAGAATAAACAGTCCAAAAATAAACCCACAATTATATGGTCAATTAATCTAGGACAAAGGAGGCAAGAATATACACTGGGGAAAAGGTAGCCTCTTCAAAAAATAGTGTTGGGAAAAATGGACATCCATATGCAAAAGAATGAGACTGGACCCCTTTTTACACCATCCACAAAAACAACCTCGAAATGAACTGAGGACCTAAATGGGAGACCTGAAACCATAAAATTCCCCAGAAGAGAACATAAGCAGTAATTTATTTCTCTGACATCAGCCTTAGCATCATTTTTTTAGGTATGTCTCCTCAGGCAAGGAAAACAAAAGCAAAAATAAGCAATTGGGACTACATAAAAATAAAAAGTTTTTGCACAGTGAAGGAAATGAGCAAAAAACCAAAAAGACAACATACTGAATGAGAGGAGATATTTGCAAATGATATATCCAATAAAGGGCTAGTATCCAAAAATATACAAAGACTTACACAACTCTACACCAAAAAAAAAAAAAAAAAAAGAATGATTAAAAAATGGGTAGAGGATCTGCACAGACATTTTTTTCAAAGACGACAGAGATGGCCAACAGAAATTTGAAATGACATTCAACATCACTAATCATCAAGGAAATGCAAATTAAAACCACAATGAGATAGCACCTCACACCCGTAAGAATGGCTAAAATAAATAAGAAATAATAAGTGTTGGAGAAAAAGGAACCCTCATGCCCTGTTGGTGGAGATGCAAACTGGGGCAACCACTGTGGGAAACAGTATGGAGGTTCCTTAAAAAGTAAAAAATAGAAATACTATATGATCCAGTAGTTTACCCAAAGAAAACAAAAACACCAATTCAAAAAAGATGTGCACCCCTATGTTTATTGCAGTATTATTCATGATAGCCAACATAGGGATGCAACCCTAAGTGTCCATTGCTAGGTGAATGTATAAGGAAGATGTGGTATACATAAATACATACACACACAATAGAAGGTTTCTCACTCAAAAAGAAAAAAGAACGAGATCATGCTATTTGCAACAACATGGATGGACCTAGAGGGTATTATGCTAATTGAAATAAGTCAGACTGAGAAAGTCAAATACCAAATTATGTCACTCATAAGTGGAATTAAAAAAAAAAAAAGACAAGCAAACAAAAAGCAGAATCAGACCTGTAAATATAAAGGGCAAACTGATGGTTGCCAGAGGGCAAGAGGGTAGAGGATGAGCAAAACGGATGAAGGGGAGTAGAAGAAATGGGCTTCCACAAGAATTAATAAACCACAGGAATAAGAGACACGCCACAGGGCATAGAGCAAATGATATACCATTGTATGGTAGCAGATGGTAGCTACACTTGTGGCGAGCATAGCATAATGTGCAGAGAAGCTGAATTATTATATTGTACACCTGAAACTAAAGTAACATTTTGTGTCAACTATACTAAAAAAAATTTTTTGAAGAAAATTTTAAGAGTACTCTACCAACAAAATTTCTTTTCTTTCTTTCTTTTTTTTTTTTGTTTTTGTTTTTTTTTTTATAGAATTGAAGAAGAGTAAAGAGTTTTCCAGACAAGAAAAAGTTCATCACCCCTGGACTGCCCTGACAAGAAATAGTAAAGGCACTTCTTTAAGCTGATATGAAAGGGTACTGATTAGTAACAGGAAAACATTTGAAAGTAAAATCTCATTGGTAAAAGTAAACCTACAGTAAAATCCAGAACAATCCAATGTTGTAAAGGTGCTGTGTTAATCACTTATAAAGCTAGTATGAAGATTAAAAGGCCTAACTATATACTGTAATATATACATAGTATATACAACTATAATAATTTATAATGGATATACAAAATAAAAAGATGCAAACTGTGACATCGAACAAAATGTTGGGAATGGAGGAGTTAAAATGTAGAATGAGTTCTACTTAAGTTGTTATCAACTTAGACTATTGTAAATATAAGTCATTTTATGTAAGCTTCACAGTAACCACAAAGCAAAAACAACACAAAAGGTAAAGAGAAAGGAATCTAAGTACATTACAATAAACAACAACAACAACAAAAAAATCGAGTCACAAAGAGAGAAAGAACAAAAGAATTCAAAAGAACCAGAAATCAATTAAGAAAACGGCAATAGATACATACCTATAAATTATTAAGTGTAAGTGGACTAAAGTCTCTAGTCAAAAGACAGAGTGGCTTTGTGGATAAAAAAATAAACAAGACCCATTTATATGCTGCCTATAAGAAACTTACTTCAAATATATGAACACCTAGCCTGACAGTAAAGGAATGAAAAAAAGATATTCCATGCACATGAAAACCAAAAGAAAGCTAAGGTAGCTATACTTATCAGATGAAATAGACTTGAAGACAAAGACTGTAATAAGACACAAAAAAGCTCACTATATAATAATAGAGTTCAATCCAACAAGATGATATATAAATATTTATGCAACTGGCAGAGAAGCACCTAAATATAAGAGCAAATAGTAACAGATCTAAATGGATGAAATAGGTAGCAATACAGTAGTAGCAGAGGACTTTAATATGCTACTTTCATCAATGGGTAGACCATCCAGATAGAAAAATCAATGAGAAAATGACATTAGACCAGATGGATTTAATGAATATACAGAGCATTCCATTCTTAAGCAACATAATACACATTTTTTTCAAGCACACATAGAATATTCACCAGGATAAATCATGGTAGGCCACAAAATAAGCCTTAATAAGTTTAAAATTAAAGTAATACCGAGCATGTTTTCTGACCAAAGTGATATGAAACTAAAAATCAATTACAAGAGAAAACTGGAAAATTCAAAGTATGTAGAGATTAAACAACATGTTATGCACAACCAATGACTCAAAAAAGAAATTGAAAAGAGAAAATTAAAAATGCCTTGGGATGAATGAAAATGGAAATACAAGATACCCAAACTATAAGATGCAGCAAAGTGAATCTAAGAAGGATGTCCGTAGTGATAAAACCCTACCCTAACAAACAAGAAAGATCTTAGATAAAAACCTAACTTTGTACATCAAGGAACTAGAAAAAGAAGAAACAAACCCTAAAGCTAGGGAAGGAAAATTTAAAAAAAGATCAGAGGAGAAAGCAATGAAATAGAGACTAAAAAGACAATAGAAAATAACAATAAAACTAAGAGCTGTTTTTTTTTTTTTTTTTGGTTTTTTTGTTTTGTTTTTCAAGAAAAAAAAACATTTAGCTCAACTCACAGGAAGAAGAGTAAAATAAAAGAGTTCAATAAGAGTAATAATAAGTAAAATAAGAGTTCAAATAAAATCAGAAATGAAAGAGTGTTGCTTCTCCCTCTGCCTGTGTCTCTGCCTCTCTCTCTCTCTCTGTAACTATCATAAATAAATAAAAATTAAAAAAAAAAATAATAATAAAAGGGATCCCTGGGTGGCGCAGCGGTTTGGCGCCTGCCTTTGGCCCAGGGCGCGATCCTGGAGACCCAGGATCGAATCCCACATCAGGCTCCCGGTGCATGGAGCCTGCTTCTCCCTCTGCCTGTGTCTCTGCCTCTCTCTCTCTCTGTGACTATCATAAATAAATAAAAATTAAAAAAAATAATAATAATAAAAAAAAAGAAATGAAAGAGTGTATGTCACAACTGATACCACAGAAATACAAAGGATTATGATGCTACCTGAATAATTATTCTCCAACAAGTTGGAAAACCTAGAGGAAATTGGTAAGTTCCTAGAAACCTATAACCCACCAACACTGAGTCATTAAGAAATGGAAAATCTCAACACACTGATTACCTAGTAAGGAGAATGAGTAAGTCATCAAAAAAACTTCCAACAAAACAAAGTCCAGGGCCAGATGGCTTCAGGGATGAATTCTACCAACAATTAAATGAAAAGTAATACCAATCTAATTGAAACTCTTTCTAAAAATGGGTAGGGAACACTTCCAAACTCATTTGATGAGTCATTAATACCTGATACCAAAACCAGAAAAAGAACACCATGAGAAAATAGAATTACAGGACAATTCCTGGATGAACATAGATGCAAAAATCATTAACCAAATATTAACAAACCAAATTCACTGATACATGAAAAGGATCATATGCTATGATCAAATGGGATTTACTCCAGAGATGCAAGGATGGTTCAACATCTATAAATCAGTGTGATGCACCCCATTAACAAAATGAAGGATAAAATTCCTGTGATTACCTCAATAGATGCAGGAAAAACACTAGCCAAATTTAATGTACATCATGATAAAAATTCCTCAACAAAGCAGATATAGAAGGAACCCACCTCAACATAATAAAGGCCATATATGACACACCCACAGTTATCATCAAACTCAGTGGTGAAAAGCAAAATACTTTTCCTCTAAGATCAGAACTTGACCAGGATGCCCGCTCTCGCCACTTTTATTTGACATAGTACTGGGAGTCTTAGCCAGAGCAATTAGGCAAGAAGAAGGGGGTGGGGGAGTCATCCAATTTGAAAAGGAAGAAATAAAACTCTTTTTACTTCTTGCAGAGAACACAGTATTATATATAGACAACCCTGAACTCCATCAAAATATATTTATATTCTTTATATATATATATAAAGAACTGATCAACAAATTCAGTAAAATTGTGGGATACAAAAGTCAACATATAAAAATCTGTTGAGCTTCTATATGCTACTAGTAAACTATCAAAAAGGGAAATTGAGAAAACAATCCCACTTACAACTGCATCAAAAAGAACTAAGCACCTAGGAATCAATTTAACCAAGGAGGTAAAAGACCTGCACAATTTTTTAAAGATTTAATTTATTTATCTGACAGAGCGAGCCAAAACGGGCAGAGCAGCAGGCAGAGGGAGAGAGAGAGAAGCAGGCTCCTCACTGAGCAGAGAGCCCAAAGCGGGGCTCCATCCCAGGACCCTGGGACCATGACCTGAGTTGAAGGCAGATGCTTAACCAACTGAGCCACCCAGGTGCCCCTAGACCTGCACATTTAAACTATAGACATTGATGACACAAAAGAACAAATAAGTGGAAAGATACCCCATGTGGACTGATAGAATTATTATTGCTAAAATGTCCTTACTACCCGAAGCAATCTACAGGTTCAATGCAGACCTTATCAAAATTCCAATGGCACTTTTCACAGAAATAGAGCTTAGGTCCTAAGAGGCATGGTAGCCTTTTATTTGTTCTCTTAGATCACTTCCTGTGGATAAGCCAGCTGTCATGCCCAAGGACATTTTGAAACACTCTGGAGAAGTCCATGCAGTGAGAAACCAAGGCTTTTGGTCAATAGCCTTGTGAATGCGCCATCTTGGAAGTGGATCCTCCAGTCCCAGCCAAGCCTTCAAGCCTTCTAATTCTTTAGCTTAGGGTTTTTTAAATTTTGTTTTTGTTTTTAATTGGATTTGTTCCTCCATCAGAAGAGAGAAAGGATATGGCATTTAAGTCACACTTTTTTATGGTGTTTATTATCTTCCAAATAAGCTGGATCTAAAGATAGCTGAGATTTAAAGATTACTAGAACATAATTTGTACATTTTTCAACCTGCATCTCCTAATCATTCCAGATAAACTCTAATGGGAGGAATTCTTCTGTAGGTGCTGCTCTGGTAAGAAAACTTTGGATCGACAACAAAAAAAAAAATTTTTTTAAGAAAAAAAAAAAAAAGAAAACTGTGGATCAAATAAGAAAACTCCATTCAAATTAAATGAGATTAGCATGTAAAATTGCTGTGTAGACTGCAAAGTATAAATGCAAGATAACTGCAGCTATCATTTACATCTCACTAATTCTTTACAGAGCAGTAGTATGGGCTGAGTTGTGTCTCCCCCCTTTCCCCTTGCCCCAAATTCACATGTTGAAATCCCAATCCCAGGACCTCAGGGTATAATGTATTTGGAGATAATTAGGTTACAATTCATTACAGTGGGACCCTAATCCAATATGCCTGGTGTCCTAAGAGGAAGAGACACCATGGGGGTGAACTTGCACCAAGAAATAACCATGTCAAGAGGCAGCAAGAAGGATAACCATCTACCCATCAAGGAGAGGAGCCTCAAAGAAAGTCAGCCCTACTGGTACCTTGATCTTTGACTTTCACCCTCCAGAACTGCCTAAAAGTAAATTTCCGTGTTAAAGCTACTCAGTGTGTAGTAGCTTGTTATGGCAGCCCTAGTGAATGAACACAGGTGACATGTAGTGTGGTCACTTCTCCCTTCTGTACATGTTCACAGCCACAGTTCAAGCACAGATTCACAGTATTTTAAAAATACTTAAAGAATTAGGCTTTTTATTAAGCTTTGCATGCAATAACCTTTAAACGTACCACACGATGTATCTGCAATTAATCAAGCCCCACAGTAGTTCATTCTTGCAAAACCAAGAAATTAGGGCAAAATACTCTAGGACATATACAGGACACCTTCTTAGCACTTGCAAGTAGGGAATGGGGAGTTCTACCTTATTTCTGACCTCTATTGTGATTAAAAAAAAAAAAAAGAAACACACAAACTCAGGAGACTTCTATGAAAGAATGATTAAGAAGAATGATTCTGATTTTAAAGCATATCATGTTTAGAAACTAACAAAAACATCAAAATGACACCAAAACGCCCGTTTACGCTAAATCCTAGATCTCATCATTTCTTGATTTGGACCATTCAACATCCTCCTGGCTGCTGCTTGTTATTCAGACACTCTCCCTCAGCCCTATCTTCCTAATCCGTTCTCTACATTGCCACCAGAATAATCTTTCTAAATTATCCTGAAATACAGACATGATTGACCTGGTTTCTAGCGGGGGTCCTGCCACTGTCTAGTAAATAAACTTAAGCAAATCACTTAATCTGAGTGTCATTTTCTCAATCTATAAAGTAAAGGAGTTGGGTTGTAGGTTGTTTTAAATTTCCAGGACTTTCTCTGCCACTCCTCTACTTAAAAAAAAAAAAAAAAAATTCTGTGAATGCCTCCGTGTTCTAGGGGAACACAGTCCAGACAGAGCTTGGTCTGTGAACACCATTCACAATCTCACCCCAACCTACGTTTAGACCTATCTCCCTCCCGTCACCATTTCTCTTTCTTTTTATACCCAATAGAGCTCCAGGACTCTGTAGGCTTGTTCATCTTCTGTGAGATTGTCTTGGCTATTGTGCCTTATTTACCTTTGTGTGTCTAGAGTAGGACACTGACAGGGTTCTAAACACACTACCCCAGAACAGGGCACCTTGATGTATTGAACATTTTCAACTGAAGGAATTTGAGAAACAGCAGATGCGGGAAGATCTTGCTGACCTTCCCTCCTCCCTTGCTCTTGAAATACATCATAAGACCCTTGGGTGAGAGGTGTCCCTCCCTATCTTCAAGATGGAGGGATGCTGAGAAGAATCTAGGGTCTTGCAAAGAAGCTCCCAGTTTATTACATTTAGCTCCTACTCTTTTATCCTATTTTCCCACAACTTCTCATCTTCATCAAACCTAGCAAAACAAAAACAAAAACACTCAAGTTTAACAGTTTCTTTAGGTATTTTCTTATGAAGCCTCTTATGTTGCATAAAATTTGTATTAATTAAATGTGAATGTTTTTCTCCTATTAATCTGTCACTTGAATTTCCAGGCCTAGTCAGGGATCCTAAGAAGGCCGAGGAAATCTTTTTCTTCCCCTACAGCACGGTGCCAGACACGTAAGTAATTTCATAACATTGGATGTTGTTTCTCCTGCCTTGAATGACCACCTGCCTGCTCCTCGCTCCCATTCTCCCTTTATTTTATATTAAATCTATATTTATCCTTCAGATACAGTTCAAATGCTTCTTCTTTGATGAACCTTTTCTCATTCCAAGTTAAATGTTGTCTTCTCTCTGCAACTTGTTTTTGTCTCTCATAGCATCCCTCTACTGGACATTGGATTTATTTTTTATTTTTCCATTTTTAAAATTTAAATTCAATTTGCCAACATATAGTATAACACCCAGTGCTCATCCCGTCAAGTGCCCCCCTCAGTGTCCATCACCTGGTTACCCCATCCTCCCACCCACCTCCCCTTCCACAACCGTTTGTTTATTTCCCAGAGTTAGGAGTCTCTCATGGTTTGTCTCCCTCTCTAATTTTTCCCTTATAGTCCCTTTCACTATTTCGTATATTCCCCGTATGAGTGAAGCCATATCATGATTGTCCTTCTCCAATTGACTTACTTCAGTCAGTATAAGACCTTCCAGTTCCATCCAAGTCAAAGGAAAAGATAGGTATTATGGTCTCTATTCTGTTACTTCTCTAGTTACATTCTAGTTGGCTGGGTCTGTATGTGCCCAGCTGGTTTCCCAGACTATAAATAACTTGAATTCAGGGACTATTTTCAAGTGAAATTTTTAGTACCCATCTCATTCCAGCACGGTGAGCTCTTTGCCCTTGAACATAGGGCTACATTAATCAAACAAGGAAGCCGTTAGACCAGGTGATTCTTCCAATGTCTTAGGAAGCTTCCTAAGCAACCCCAAACCTAAGCTTGAAATGCCTCAAGGTTAAGAAACCAAAACCTAAGGAGAGCTAATCACAAACCGCCAACTAGACTTTCCCAAATAAGGCGAACACTCAAGCTATCACTGACCAGATCATTTCCTTGTTTTGCTTCCACCTCTTCTCCATAAAAGTCTTGGCCCAGGTGGGATGTTTTTTAACTCCTTCCACTGTGGCACTTCCTGTTTCCAATCTTTTTGCCCAGATAAACTCTTAAAATGTTTAAACGTGCTTTAGTTTATCTTTTAACAAAAGGGAACGCTCAAATGTTGGCTGAATCCGGTTGTGGAATAAATGAAATTTGTCTACTCAGTCATAAAATTTATAGAGTTTTTATTCCCCTTCACATTTATTCCTTGAAGTGAGGACAGGAGTTTTGTGATAGCATCATTAGAATTGGTCAGGTTCCAGTTAAGTTCACCTAAAACTTTCGTTCATTTAATGTAGCTTTTTTTTTCATATTAACATGTAAATATAGGTAATAAAGATTTCTTAGGCCTCATTAATTTTTACTCTCAATTTCCAGACTTCAGTTCTCCACAATATTTTTCTATGTTAATTAAATGACATCTGTAGCGATGGGGGGGAGGGGTGGGGAACAGACAAAATTATTTAAAATAACAAAAAAATTATTTTAAAAGGGAAGCTATAATACAGTTTTCACACTTGGGAAGCAGTCCGTCGCTATTGTTATCTCCATTCTTGCCCTCGGGGCCCCCCCATGGATAAATGCCAGTTCTTTCCATCTGTACTGGTGTCTCATGGGTAATATTCATGAATTCATTACAACTGTTCCAAATCATCAAGGGCAACTGAAGGCAGTGCTAAGCTTTGTTAAAACTATTACTGTGGTTAACCAGTGGCCTAAAACATCCACCACCATGGATTTAGCTTTAGGAAGTTAACCAGCAAACCTGTTAACCAATGTTGAGCAGTGTTACAGAGATTATTCTTAATTAATCTTTGTATTGTGCTAATAAGGTTGTTTAAATAGGTTCATCCTTGAATTTGTTCATAGAGAATATAAATTCCCTAAAGGGCAAATGTGGACAGACTTCCTATTAAAGCTAGCCATCCAAGCAAGAAGCTCTTTGAGTCATTTTGAGGTTAAAAGGGCTAGCAGGTAATTTCATAATAAGTTGATGACATTTCTAGTGGCTCTATGTGAGATATTATTACCATCTCTCCTGAAGATCTTTGCCTCTTTGAAAGGAATCTCATATTACAATCCTTAAATAGATACTGGCTTTTATTTTCAATCAGACTCCACAGGGTATAGCATAAATTAAACTCCTAGCACTAATCTTTAACAAGCAGACTTTGGTGAAGATGGGAAACAGCACTGCCAGTGGTATCACTGTTCAATCAAGAATCCATTAGGTTAAAAAAAAATTCTATCCAAAGCTTCACATAATTAAGCCAGAGGAAGATCATGTTGGACAGGGATTTTTGTTATTGTTGTTGTTGTTTTGTTTTTGTTTTTCAACTGGGGGAGTCTAGTTGACTTCCCACTGGCTTGTCACGTGAGGTTCATATGTGGGCAGGAGAGATCATGTCCCCAGACCTCAGTGGATCCTGGCTGGTACTGGCACTCCGTGGACACTAGCCACTAGTTAATCCTTAGTGTGTCTCAGGACCTTGGTGCTGGCCTCCTCTCCCCCTGTGAAATGCGAAATAGACTAAATATTCATAGAGACATGAAGTTTGGGTGGGGTATGTGCAGGGAAGGAGAATTTATAAGCCCAGGTAAAGCAGAGATATCTATCTTCGAAGTGGCTGATAATTGCTGGCCATTCACACCATTCTCCTGTTTCCACCACCCCTACTCCAAAAACCATCTGTGTGGAATTTTCTTTCCTCTGTATCTCTCTGTGTGGGAAGAAGCAAATTCCTCTATTTATGACACAGAGGATGGGTAGGAGGCATTTCCTTGATCTAGAATGTGTTTTGTATACATAAATTGAAAGTTACTTCAATTATAAAGATGTTTTTTCCTGCTGTTGGTGCATAATGTTGAGTAAGCCTTTTTGGTATTTTAACTGTGAAAACAGCTTAAATACTGAGAATTGAAATGAACCTGCTGAGCATAAGTAATAAGTGATTTTAATGACTTTCACAATGAGGTCATAAAATACATTAAAACATAAGTTTAAATAATGAGCTCTCTGAAATCTAATTACGTAACATACTTTAAGCTGCAATTAGCTTAAGCCAGTTTAATACTTATTCAGTTGGAAACAGCTTTTAAACATTAAAAATTGTGAACTAAAGACATCTATGTTGAATCAAAAAGACTTTAAACTAACTTACCCACAAGTAGGCTGAAATTATATTTTGATTTGAATGAAAATCCCAAAAGTTAGGGGCTTTATAGATAACATTGGAATGTAGCTCATTATTATTTCATAACTCAGATTTTATTGTCCTGTGCATGATGCAGTGGTCTTAGATACACACCTTATCTACTACTTAGCATTATGATGTATTAAAATAGACCAGAGAAGAAAAAGTTAATTATTGGTGTCAATGGTTATTCTTTTTTGTGTTTCTTTAATTATATAGTCATTTTGCATAATTCTCAGAACCTGGTTGATAATGTTGAGCTTTGCCCTTTTGTGTTCCAGAAATGGCTTACTGCAAAGAACCGCCCTTCCCCACAAACTTGGGTAAGACTCATAGATGAACCCCTTGCTTGTCTATGACATGGCCAGACCCAGATCTCCAAATTCTCATTCTTGTCTCTTACATGATTAGCTGGACAGTTTGTCCCCACTCTCAATCTGTACTAAATATCTACTAATTTAACTTGACCAAACTTTAGTTGGGCTTCTCTCTTCTCCTAACCCCTGGATCTTGACCCATCCTTCAGGAGCCATTCCTCCTTATAGCCCCTTCAAAGAATCAGCGACTGCAGGGAAAATCATTCCCTGATCAACAGTACCCATTAATCCCATTGCCTACTCTGGTCCTTTCCAGCTTGTTGGCTCCTCCCTATGAAAGAAAAAAATTCTTTTGCTCAACCTCTGAGATGCTTGCAAATCTTATGATTGAGCCGTTCTCTCTATTATCATAGTCTCTCTCTCCTCTAATTGCAATAGTCCCTTTGCAAGTTTATAAAACCCTTTCACCTGTATTATCACACTTCTATCCCCTTCATGTGACCAATGAAAGAGGCATTCTGGATATGAGGAGAGAGAGCTCAGAAAGATTTGTTCAAGGCCAGTGGTAAAGCTAGGCACTTCCTCTTCTCAGGCACACTGCAATCCTATATTTTCCAGCCTCTTGACACACAGAAGTGATTCATATGACTTTCAGGCCTACCACCCACTAACTGCCATGAGAACACCCATACTCTCTTCGTTCAGCAGCTGTCTAGACCCAACAGAGAATTCATCAGGAGACATTGAGACCCTATAGAGCTGTGGCTTACAAGCTGGAAGGGCCCAGGTCCTTCCCCTGAGTCAGTGCTCAGGGGAAGGTCACTTGACCAGGGTGTTAAACTGCTGAGATTTGGGTCATTACAGCAACATACCTATCTTGGCTGAGAGAGAAGGTCAGTATATGAGTCAACAGAAACTACTCTTCCTGGTTTAAGCCAAAAAAGAATTTATCAAAGAATGTGAACAGACCAGAAAACAAGTTTGAAGTCTATACAATCAGGAGTGGGGCCCAAATCACACGTATGATCACTCCTGTCTGTAGCCCTGGACATGGACCCTACAGCTTGTCTCGGATGTGGAGGGCCTACGATGCTCCTGCTAGGAGCCCTGGTATTGCGGTCTCCCTCAGCAGAATAGAGACTGTGTCATAGCTGCTTTTCCCTTCCCTGAATGAGTTTCAGGTAGTCTCTCTGAGTCTAGTCCCATATCTGGCCCCAGCCACAACAGGAGGCTGGGAAAGGGAGTTTCTTCTACTTTGGGGGAAACATAAATTTGCTGGGCAGAGAATTCCCCAAACATAGGAAGGATATTCAAAGATGCTGAGACTAAAAAATGCAAAGATCCAAGATAGTCAAAATTCACTTTTGCTCACTGAATGTGGCACTGTTGTCAACGGACACTGGTTACCCTCAGCTCCAGAAGCATGGGCAGAGGAACTACCACTGGATGAATGATTGCTGTGTGCCAGGCAAGTTCCCAAGTTACAGGTTCCTTGTAAACCTGTAAGAAAACTATCAGCACCTCACAGTTTTCTCATGAAGAAAGGCACAAAACAATTACCTGATTGCCAAGGTCAAATAGCTCTATCAGGCTTCAAAGCACATTTTCAACCACTATGCTATCAAACTGTCATGTATGCAATATGCTTCCATTAAAGCAAGACCAGTGTCATAAAGAGAAGTTCAAATTTTAAAAGGATTCATTTTTGTGAAATTGTCATACAGATTCTGAAGTTAGTCTTGCCTTTCCTGTCTGGCCGTCAAACCCTCTGTTTCCCCCTCACTCACCCACTACAGTTCTCCTATTTACTCCAAATTTCCAGCTGTCTCTCTCTTTTCCATGCTTGCAGAATTTACCCTCAACTGCTTATCAGCTAATCC
This sequence comes from Canis lupus dingo, assembly GCF_003254725.2. NCBI lineage: Eukaryota > Metazoa > Chordata > Mammalia > Carnivora > Canidae > Canis > Canis lupus. The sequence continues at coordinate 5,191,250 of NC_064264.1, forward strand.
TCAATAAGGTATTAGCTGATAATTTATTGATCCTGTGAGAGTCATAAAGCCATTGACCCAAATACTTACTTAGTGCCCAATTAAGTACCAAGCAGTATTCCAGATGCTGAGAATAAAATGTTGACAAAGACAAACTCCCTATCCATATAAAGCTTATAATCCAGCAGTGTCAACAGATGAACAAATAAAACATTAATCATAAAATATATTTTTACAAAATAAGTACTATGAAGAAAATTAAAGCCAGGAGGAGAGCAGAGGTACTATCTTAGATAAGGTGGTAACCTCTCTGAAAATTAGAGACTTGAATATGATGAGGTTAGGTTACTTTGCAAAAATATTTCATGGATAGTATTGTGTGCTTCCAAGAAGCAGCATATATTGTCTAGATGTTTCTCTCTCTTTTTACAAAAATAAAATTTATTAAGATTTTATTCATTTATTTGATAGCACAAGCAGGGGAAGTAGCAGGAAGAGGTACAGGGAGAAGCAGACTCCCTGTTAAGTAAGAATCCTGATGTGGGACTCAATCCCAGGACCTTGGGATCATGACTTGAGCCAAAGGCAGATGCTTAACCAACAGAGCCACCCACCCAGGTGCCTCTAGATGTCTCTCTTTTTGTGATGGTAGCAGCCACTGATAATTATTGTCCACATCCATTGTTTTATTACATGATATGAAACAGTATGATTCTATCATTCTTTCTCCCATTTATAAACTAGAAGCTTTCCAAAAGAGGAATTTTTCCTCGTGAATTATTTGATGACCATGACGTGCAGTTCACACAGGAAGGCAAGATAAGCACTTATTTTTTCCTTCTATTTACCAGTCACCCCCAGGAGTAACTGAGTTTTTCAAATTTAGAACTCATGGATTTACACCAATTTCATCGTCTTCAATCTACTGCAGGTATTATTCATATTGATACCCCAGTTATACCATCTCTGGTCAATGGAAATCTTTTCAGGTTGGCTCCTAAACTTTTTTGGCACAACTCTTTTTTTTAAGCCTTCTTATTTTCTAGTATAAGAAGATATTTCAGGATTATTTTGTACATTTGTTGCCAAGACCTGGAATCAACCATTTCTCCAAAGATCCTTGTTTCTTTTAGTGGGAAATGACATTTATCGATCAAGATTTTTGTCTCTGGGCTTTTTCAAAGGACAGATCTATGAAATACATGTATTTCTTTGAAAAGGTTATAATAAATTATGAGATTATACTGATACAATTCAATTCAGAACTGTAAGTTTTTTACTAAATCTCTATCTTACACCAGTGTCTTCTTTATTTCACGTCAAAAGTTCTACTTCCTTCCACTCTTGCCATTTTTGTTCAACAAAGTACTGGAAGTCCTAGTCAGAGCAATTAGGAAAGAAAAGAAATAAAAGGCATCTACATTGGAAAAGAGGGGTGGCCTGATGGCTCAGTCATTAAGCATCCAGCTCTTGATTTTGGCTTAGGTCATGATCTCAGGGTTTTCAGATTGAGCCCAATGACAATCTCTATGCCCAGTTTAAGATTTTTAAGCCTGCTCAAGATTCTTTCTTCCTCTCCCTTTGCCGTTTCCACTAAAAAAAATTGGGAAAGAAGTAAAATGGTATCCATTTGCAGATGACATATTATACCTAGAAAATCCTAAACCTATAAAAAACCTGTTAGGACTAATCAAAAAATTCAGTAAAATTACAGAGTACAAAATCAATTTACAAAAATCTGTTGCATTTCTATACACTAATAATGAACTATCAGAAAGAAATTGAGAAAACAATCCTATTTACATCAAAAAGAATAAATGCCTAGGAATAAATTTAACCAAGAAAGTGAAAGACCTATACAGTGAAAACTGTAAAACATCCATGAAAAAAATTGAAGGCCCAAACAAATGGAAAGATATTCTATGCTCATGGATTGGAAGAAATAATATTGTTGAAATGTCCATACTACCCAAAGCAATGTATAGATTCAATACAATCTCTATCAGAATGCCAATGGCATTGCTCAGAGAAATAGAATTTAAAAACTCTAAAATGTGTATGAAACCACAAAGGACTCTAAATAGCCAAAGATATCTTGAGAAAGAAGAATATAATAATCAAACTATATTGCAAAACTATAGCAATCAAAGCAGTATGGTACTGAGTTCCAGTCCAACATGGCTATATAGGGAGAGCCTGAACTCATCTCATCCATTGACACACGCCAAATCTACACCTATCTACAGAACTGTAAGCAGATTGACCTGCACTGGGACACAGGAAAAAAACAGAAAAAGCTGTGGTTTAAAAAAACAACTAGAATATAAAAGATCCAGCCTTAGAACTCCACCAAATAGGAAGCTGAAGCTACTGCAACTCTCTAAGTTGGATGGGTTGGGAGGTGCCACAGTCAATGCTCACCCTCCACCTTGACAGTGCAGATAGGAGAGGGGTCCAGGCTCCCTGGCTGATCTGTTGCCTCAGGAAACTCTTGGGCCCTAGCTCACACCAGTCCCATGTGCCCTGAAGCACAAGGGGGGGAAAGCTGCAGTTTAAAAGAGCAACTAGAGTATAAAGGAAGCTGTCCTAGACCTCCATCAGTGAGGGAACTTGTGGCACTCTTTCTGGGCATGAGGGGCTGTTGAGTACCATGGTTTCTATTTCCTCTCTACCTTGACAGTATGGATGGGAGCAAGGTCTGGGCACCACAGCCTGCCTGCTTCCTCAGGGAGCCCTGGGCCCTTAGCCTGCACCAACTCTAACCATCCCATCAAGGCAGCCCCAATGCAGCACACACCAGGACACACCAGGTCAATGTTTACTATAGCTCCAGCTATTGCACTAAGGCAACACAGGACCAAAGAACCCTGGAACTCTCCAGATCTGCACTTCTTCATCTCCAGATGGCTTACTAGGGCATCCCAGGTGCAAAAGCACTCTGAGACCTCTTGGCTTTAGATACCCGCTTTAGATCCAGCTACCCTCCCAATGTGCCCCCTTCAGGGAGCACCCAAAGAATCCTTGCCTGTGCCTACCTTGGTTCCAACTGCCCCAGCAGAGCACACCCTAATGCCTTGACTCTAATCACCTCACCCGGGAACCCCTTGTTCTAAGTGCCCCAGTACTCACCAGTTTACATTCACTTGAGCTTCAGCTGTCCTCCCATGATGCACTCCATGCAGAGACCCCCAGGACTAATGTGACTTATGTTCACTTTAGCTACAGCTTTCTGCCAGGAGGTCTTCAGCATGGAATGCCCCAGGAGCCATAGGCCCATACCCCACCTCACATTCAGCAATCCCACTGAAGCTCCCCCTGCACTGAGCACCCCAGAAACCCCTGGACCACATCTCATCTTGTCTCCAGGCATCTTGCCAGGTTGCCCTCTGCATGGAGCATCCCAGGACACTAGCTTGCCCTCATGTTAGCTTCAGGTGTCCTGCTAGGTATCCTCTGTACAGAGAGCTCCAGGACTGCTCTGGCCCATGCTGACTTCAGCTCTGGCTATCCCACCAGGGAAGCCCAAGCCCATGCCAGACACAGCTCCAGCCAGCCAGCCAAAGTCATCATAGTCTATGCACATAACAACAATATAGAAGACCACTCGTTCAAGTTTAGGAGGGCAGCTGATCCACCTAATTCATAGAAACAAACACAAAGTCAACCAAAATGGGGAGACAGAAGAATATGCTCCAAAGGAAAGAACAAGACAAAATCCCAGAAAAAGAACTAAATGAAATAGAAATCAGCTACATGCATGATAAAGAGTTTATAGTAATGATAGTAAATATGCACATCAGACTGAAGAAGAATTCAGTGGAACCTTCAATAAAGATAAAATATTAAAAATAATCAATTAGATTTAAAGAATAAAATAACTGAAATGTAAAAAACACCATAAGGAATCAACAGTAGATTAGCTGATGCAGAAGAACAGATCAATGCTCTAGAAGACAGGATGATGGAAAGTAGCCAAGCTGAACAACAATAAGAAAGAAAGGAATTTTAAAAAGGAGGATAGTTTACACAGATCTCTTGGACCAAGTCAAATGAACAATAATTTACATTATAGGGGTCCAGAGGAGAAGATAGAAAGAAAGGGCAGAGGACTTATTTGAAGAATTAGTTGCTGAGGCACCTGTGTAGCTGTCAGTTGAGCATCCAACTCTTGATTTCAGCTCAGGTTATAATCTCAGGGTCATGAGATTGAGCCCAGCAACTGACTCCATACTAGCCATGGAGTCTGCTTGGGATTCTCTCTCTTCCTCCTTCTCTCCCTACCCCCACACCTCTCTCTCATAAAATAATAATAATAATAATTGCTGAATAGTTCCCTAACCTAGAGAACGAAACAGACATCCAGTTTCAGGAAACACAGAGAGTTCTCAAAAAGATAAACACAAGAAGGTCTACAACATGACATATAATAATTAAAATGTTGAAGATTAAAGACAAAGAGAGAATTTTAAAAGTAGCTAAAGAGAAGCAAAAGTCCCATACAATGGAAATCTCACAAGTCAATCAGTTGATTTTTCAGCAGAAATATTGCAAGCTAGAAGGCAGTGGTGGGTGTGATACATTCAGAGTTGAAAGAAAAAAAAAAAAACTACAACCAATAATTCTCTACCTAACAAGATTATCAATTCACATTTGAAGGAGAGAGAGTTTCTAAGACAAACAGAAGCTAGAGGAGTTTTTCACTAAACAAGCATTGTAAGAAATGTTAAAGGGAATTCTTCAAATAGAAAATGCCATAATTGAAGGAAAATTATGAATAAAAAGATATAAAATGTGACAACATATACATAAAATGTAGAAGAGTAAAAAAACTCCTTAAGAATGTATTTGAACTTAAATGACCAACAAGCTGCTATATACTTAGGATGTTATGTAAGAACCTCATGGTAACCATAAATCCAAAACCTATACACAAAAAATGGAAAGAAAGAAAGCCAAATATAACACTGTAGAAACTAATCAATCACAACAAAGGAGAGCAAAAGAGCAGAAAAACCACCAGAAAATAACAAAATAATAATAAGTACATGCTCATCAATAATTACTTTATATGTGAATGGTCTAAATACTCCAGTAAAAAGACACAGAAGGCAGGATGGATTTAAAAACAAAACAAAACAACTCAAGATCCATCTATATGCTGTCTGTTGCCTATAAGAAACTCATCTCAGACCTAAAGACACACACAGAATGAGGATGAAAGAATGGAAAAAGATATTTCATGCAAATAGGAGGAAAAAAATAGCCAGGACAGCAATGCTTATATCAGAACAAAGTAGATTTTATTTATTTGTGGGGGGGTGGATTATATGTTGGTTTAAATTTAAATTTTTAAATTTTTTAAATTTAAATTCAATTAATTAACATAGTATTTTATTAGTTTCAGAGGGAGAGTTCAGTGGCTCATCAGTTGCATAGAACATCCTGTGCTCATTCCATCCAGTGCCCTCCTTAATGCCCATCACCCAGTTACCCCATCCCCCCCACCTACCTCCCCTCCAGCAACCCTCCATTTGTTTCCTAGAGTTAAGAGTCTCTTATGTTTTGTCTCCCTCTCTGATTTCATTTTATTTTTTCTCTCTCTTCCCCTATGCTCCTCTGTTTTGTTTCTTAAATTTCACATGTGAGTGAGATCATATAATTGTCTTTCTCTGATTGACTTATTTCGCTTAGCATAATTCCCTCTAGTTTCATCCATGTTGTTGCAAATGGTAAGATTTTGATTTTTGTGATGGCTGAGTAATAACCCATTGTGTGTGTATGTATACACACACATCTTTATCCATTCATTGGTCAATGGACATTTTGGCTATTTCCATAGTTTGGCTATTGTGGACATTGGTGCTATAAGCATTAGGGTGCAGGTGCCCCTTCAGATCACTACATTTGTATCCTTTGAGTAAATACCTAATCGTGCAGTTGCTAGGTCATAGGGTAACTCTATTTTCAACTTTTTGAGAGACCTACATACTGTTCTTCAGAGTGGCTGTACCAGCTTGCATTCCCACCAACAGGGTAAGGGGGTTCCCCTTTCCCTACATCCTCACCAACATTTGTTGTTTCCTGACTTGTTAATTTTAGCCATTCTGACTGGTGTGAAGTGGTATCTTATCGTGTTTTTGATTTGTATTTTCCTGATGCTGAGTGATGTGGAGCTTTTCATGTGTCTGTTGGCCATTTGTATCAGACGAAGCAGACTTTAAAAGAAAAACTGTAACAAGAGACAAAGAGCAGTATGTAATGATAAAGGGATAAGGTATAACAATTTAAATACTGGACCACCTAAATATATAAAGCAAATATTAACAGACAAAAGGGAGAAATGGACAGTAATATAATAATAGGGGCATTAATACCCCACTTACATTAATGATAGATCATCAGGCAGAAATTCATAAGGAAACAGTGTCTTTGAAAAACACATTAGACTAGATAGGCTTAACAGATATATATAGAACATTCCTCCCCAAACAACAGAATACACATTCCTTTCGAGTGCGCATGGATTATTGTCCAGGATAGATCAAATGCTAGGCCACAACACAACTCTCAGTAATTTTAAGACAATTGAAATCATGAAATTATATCAAGAATCTTTTTCAACCACAATGGTATGAAACTAAAAATCAAACACAACAGAAACTTTTAGAACACAAACACATGGAGAACAAACAACATGCCACCAAGCAGCCAATAGGTCAACAAGAACAACAAAAATCAACCAGGAAATAAAAAGCACATGGAGATAAATGAAAACAAAACACAATTGTCCAATATTCTTGAGATGCAGCAAAAGCAGTTCTAGGAAGAAAATTTATAGCAATACAGTCCTACCGCAAGAAATAACACCTCAAATAAACAAGCTAATTTTATATATAAAAGAAAAAGGAAAAACAAAGCCCAAGGTTAGCAGAGGGAAAGAAATAATAAAGATTAGAGCAAAAACAAATGAAATAAAGACTTTAAAAGTAACAAAAAAAACTTGGGGGGAAAAAAACTCAGTATGCTCCTGACACAAAGATAGACATATAGATCAATGGAACACAACAGAAAGCCCGGAAATAAACCCACAATTACCTGGGCAATTAATCTTAGACAAAGGAGGCAAGAATATACAATGGGGGAAAGACAGTCTCTTCAATAAGTAGTACTGGGAAAATTGTAAAGCCACATGCAAAAGAATGAAGCTGGACCACTTCTACCATACACAAAAATAAACTCAAAGTGGATTACAGATATAAATATGAGATCTGAAGCTATTAAACTCCTAGAAGAAAACATAGGCAGTAATTTCCCTGACATCAGCTGTAGAAATATTTCCTTATAGATTCATCTCTGGAAGCAAGGGAAATAAAAGTAAAAATAATGAGATTATACCATAATGAAAAGCTTTTGCACAGTGAAGGAAACAGTCAAGAAAATGAAAAGGCAACCTACTGAGTAGAAGAAGATATTTGCAAATGATGTATCCAATGTTGGACTAAATATCTAAAATATATAAATAACTCAATACCAAAAAGCCAAACAATTCAACTAAAAATGGGCAGATAATCTGAATGGACGTGTCTCTGAAGAAGGCAGCCGGATGACCAACAGACACGTGACAAAATGCTCAACATCACTAATCAGCAAAATATGAATCAAAACTGCAACAAGATATTACACCTGTCAGGATGGCTAGAATCAAAAACACAAGAAATAACCTGTGTCAGTGAGAATGTGGAGAAAAATAAACCCTTGTACATGTTGATGGGAATGTAAGTTGGTGCAGCCACTGAGGAAAACAATATGGATTTTCCTGTAAAATTAAAAATACTATGACCCAGTAACTCCAGTGCTGGATATTTACCCAAAGAAAATGAGGATAGTAATTCAAAAAGGTATAATCACCCCTATGTTTATTGTAGCACTTATGAAACCTAAGATACGGAAACAACTTGTGTCCATCAACAGATGAATGGAGAAAAAAGTTGTGGTATATATACAACGGAATGTTACAGAGTCATGAAAAAGGAGGAGATTGTGCTGTTTATAACAACATGCATGGACCTCAAGGATATTATGCTAAAGTGAAACAGGTCAGACTGAGAAAGACAAATATCATATGACTTCACTTATATGTAGAATCTAAAATAGAAAAAACAAACAAAAAAAAAGCAGACCCATGATAGAACAAACGGATGGTTGCTGGGGGGCGGGGATGATGAGCAAAGTGGGTGAAGGGGACTGGAAGATGCTGGCTTCCAGTTATGGAATCAATAAGTCACAGGGATAAAAGAGCACAGGGAATATAGTCAACGGTATTACAATAGGGTTGTATGCTGACTTACGGTAGCTACCCTTGTGAGCACAACATAATGCACAGACTTGGTGAATCACTATGTTGTACAGCTGAAACTCTTCAACACTGTGTCTCAACAGACTCCAAAAATCAAGAAACAAAAAACCAAAACCATTATGGTAGTGGCACAAAAATAGACACATAGATCAATGGAACAAAATAGAGAGTCCGGAAATAAACCCAGGCATCTATGGTCAATTAAATTACAACAAAGGAGCCAAAAACAAACAATGGTGAAAGGATAGTTTTTTCAGTAAAAAACGTTAGGAAAACTAGATGGTCACACGCAAAAAGAATGAAACTGGATGCCCATCTTATATCATACATAGAAATCAGCTCAAAATGGATTAAAGACAAATGTAAGATCTGAAATCACAAAACTCCTACATGAAAACAGGTGGTAAGCTCCTGTTGGTCTTGGCTATGATTTTTTTTTTTTTGATCTGACATCAAAAGCAAAAATAAACAAGCAGGACTACATCAAACTAAAAAGCTCGGGTGTAGCAAAGGAAGCCATCAACAATATGCAAAGGCAACCTATAGAAGGGGAGAAAATATTTGCAAATCGTACATCTGATAAGGAGTTACTACTCAAGGCATATACTAAATTAATACAACTCAATAGCAAAAAGAAAAACAAAAAACAAAAAAAAACAAAAAAAACCCCACAAGCAATGAGATTTAAAAACGGGCAGAGAATCCGAACCGTCAATAGACAGTGAAAATGTGCTCAACGTTAATATCAGGAAATACAAACCAAACTACAGTGAGGCATCACTTGACACCTGTTAAAATATCTATTACCAAATAGGCAAGAAATAATGAGTGCTGGCAAGAACGTGGAGAAAGGGGAACCCTTGTGCACTGTGGGTGGGAACGTACACTGGTTCAGCCACTATGGAAAAAACAGTGTGGAGGCTTCTCCAAAAATTAGAAACAACTGGCAATTAATCTATCAATTCCATTTCTGGGTATTTATCCAAAGGAGACAAAATAACTCTCTCAAATAGATATCAGTAACCCCACATTCATTGCAGTGTTTTACAATAGCCAAGACGTGGAAATGACCCAAGCGTCTGTCAGAGAAGGCACGGATAAAGGAAATGTAGTATGCGTGCACAATGGGCTATGATCCAGTGAAAGATGAATCATAAAAAGGAAGGAAATCCTGTCTTTTGCAACAATGTGGGGATCATGAGGGTATTATGCTAAGTGAAATAAGTCAGACAGAGCAAAACAAATACTATATAATCTTATCTATATGTGGAATCTTAAAAAAAAAAAGAAAAGAAAAGACAACTGGACTCGCGGATACAGAGGACGGATTGCTGGTTGCCAGAGACACGTGGTCAAGGGTGGCAAAAGTAGGTGAGGGTGGTCGAAAGAAATACGCTTCCAGGAGTAAAACAAGTTCAGTCCTGAGGATGTGATATCCAGCATGATGATTATGGTTAATAATACCTTGTTATACATTTGCAAGTTGTAGGTCTGCAAAGTGTTCCTCACAAGAAAAAAAAAATTGTGACGTAAGATGCCAGCTAAACTTGTCATAGCAATCATGTCACAATTTCAACAAACATCGAATCATTACGTTGTACCCTCGAAGCTGATTCAATGTTATAGGTCAGTTATGTCTCAGTAAGAAAATGCTGCTTCTCAACATCAGCGTTAACTACTTATTTACCTTTCCCCACAAGAGCCCACACAACCACCTCGGGACAAGGACACCTACACCACTTAGCAACAGTAGGACTACAATTGGTTTGCCTTTTCTTTCTTTTTTTTTTTTTTTTTCCAATTTTTGGCCTTTTATTATCAACCTCACTGAATCTCTTGGTTTTAGGTATTATTTTTGACTAGAGCATAATTTTAACATGTGGCTTTTCTGTTATTCTGAAAACCTTTTTATTTTTTATAGGTGACTTAAGCCTGCTTGACCTCTCCTGCTATGGCTGACGTATTTCATATTCTTTTATTATGTGGCTCCCTGGCTTATTTATTCTCTGGAATATATCTTTTGTGTGTGGGAGGGTTTGTGTTTTTATCCAAAATTTAGCTTTATATTAATGCTATTTAATATTCTCAGTCCTGCTTTTTAGCATACCATCCCTTCTCTACTTTGAGCAATCCTGACAGTAGCAAGAAACCTCTTTTCTCCTCTCTCATCTCTATCCTCAGGAATTTAGTTCAAATTAATATTATTCTCTCACGGTTCATATTAGGAATCTGCCGATAAGCTTCTCAACCTTCCCTATATTCCCAAAATACTCCATAGCTTGATGGCCGAGCTCCGTATGCGTTGTGACTACCCCATCTCCCGTATTTGCATCAGGTATATTAGCTCCACAGGTCAGTCCACACTCAATGTTCACCACCAATGCCCGTGCCTCTGCTTCACCCCTCACTCGGCTGGAGCTCGTCTTTGTCAGGCAGGGCTCATGGGAAGGACATTCCCTGATTGCTAATAGGTTCATAACAATCCATCGGGGTCGTCATCCTCGAAGGTCAGTTGGCCTGGATACCCAGTCCTTGACTCACGTTTTCTCACCTTGGGTATTTAAAATTTCCTGCCCCTTACCTTCTGGCATAAAACACTGTCGTTCGAACATCTGATTTTCTTGTGACATTCTTTCCTTTAAAAATGACTTGATGGCCAGTTTCTGGTCAGTGTAGGATTTTGAAAATTAGCACTTTGCCTTGGTAGCCTGACAGCCCGAGGTGGGACCTGTGTTCCCACGCATGACAGCTGTATGGTCTGAGCTGTAAAGTGGGGGTGAAGCGGGCTGAGATCATTCTGACGACGGGACCAGGTAACGTCTATAAAGAACTGCAGCCCTTCCAGTGAAGCCAGCTACCACCCTCGGTTTCTTCTCAATGGTACTCCTTTTTCTGCAGAGAGGGACACATTGAAGGCTGCAGTGTGGGAGCGCCAGGCACGGGATGGTCAACGGCAGGGACTCGTGGTTCAGGAACTTAGTAAAATGCTTCTGGGATGAAAGCCCCCTTAAGGAGCGTCTAGCTTAGGGGCTCCCGGTGGCTGGGTTGGCTCAAGGTCCAGCTCTCCATTTCTGCTCAGGTCATGATCCCAGGGTCCTGAGATCGAGCCCCATGCTGGGCAAGGAGCCACCTTCAGACTCTCTCCCCCCATCTCCCTGGTTCCCCCTCCTCTCCCTCTTTGGAAAGAAAGAAGAAAGAAAGGAAAGGAAAGAAAGAAAAAGAAAGAGCATCTGGTATTAATATTGAAGAAAAATGGCAAATTTTTCTTTTTATTAGTTCCTGTTTTTCGTGAGGATTTGCATTTTGGTTTTTTGGGGTTTTTTTGTAGTTTTTTTTTTGTTTGTTTTTTTGTATTGCCACTTTCAATCTTTGCCCTCTCCTGCTCGGGAGAGACGTCTCAGTCGCTTGAGTTCTTTAAATAATGCTTATCAGGTGATCAACACTTAGCCAGCTTTATCAGTTCTCTGGACAGGCCCGTTGACTAGTGCAACGGGCCTGTTAGCATGAAGAGCGAAGAACCACCTCGTCCTCCAGGTTGCAGCTCTCTCCCAGCATCGCGTACCGGTTCCCTACATTTGCCATCAGTGGGGCCCCCTAAGGATGCATTTCTAGGATTCAGAACAAGAGCCATCTGCAGATGTGATCTGGGCCCAGGAAAGACGCCAAACGTCCTGAGCTGCTGGCCATGGACGGGCCTCGGGGGGGCTGCGTGGAATAGTCTGAGGACCAGTCCTGGGGCCCAAGCTGGAAAAGCAGAGAGGAAAAGAGGCCCAATCCCAGATAGTGGCCCTTGTGCCCACTCTGGTCTTCTCTCCCCCCAGACCCGGGTTCTGGAAGTCCTCCCTGGAGCTGACCCTTCCAGCAAGCAGGAACCTCCTTGGCTCCTGGGCCGGGGCACCTGTGGCCAGGTAGCCTTGGTGTAGACCTCTCCCCGGGCTTGTGTCGGAATAAACTCCCACCCGCCCCAGCCTGTGTGGAGCCCCACACCTGTGGAGACGGACCTGGTTTTGATCAGTGAAACCTCTGCCCCTCCTTTAATTATCCAAGGAGCATCACGGGGTCACCGTCCCTTCTGCAAACACTCATTGCCCTGTCTTTCGTATGCACACCTAAACGTCGGAGAAACGTCCAGTGCGGTCATCAGATGGGGTTTGTGGCCTTCCGTGGTGCCCAGCAAGCTGTCTCTGCGGTGAACGGGATGAATGGGGCACACGCAGCACACCTCAGACTCCTGCTGTCCTTGGGGTTAGACTCCTGGCTTCTTGACCCCCCAGCAAGGCCCAGCTCGGTGATTCCATTTTTTTTAAAGATTATTTGAGACAGAGACGGGGGGTGGGGGTGGGGGTGTGTGCAAGTACGAGCAGGGGAGGAGGAGAGGGAGAGGGAGGATTTACACTCCTCCTCCCCGCTGAGTGTAGAGCCTGACTTGAGGGACTTGATCTCAGGACCCTGAGCTCATGACTTGAGCTCACCTCTCCCCTCAAGGCCACAAGGAGAAAGAAACTGTCAGATTTAAGCAATCCTTCCAACCGCTTGGATCTTGACATGATTCTACTGAGGGCGCAATCACTCAAAAACCCATTTCTTGGGACGCCTGGGTGGCGCCAGCAGTTGAGCGTCTTTGCCTTTGGCTCAGGGCGTGATCCTGGAGACCCGGGATCGAGTCCCACGTCGGGCTCCCTGCATGGAGCCTGCTTCTCCCTCTGCCTCTCTGTGTGTTTCTCATGAATAAATAAATATTTTTTTTTAAGAAACATTTCTTGAACACCTACACTGTGTGGGGGGCACAGGAAATAGCAGAGAGCAAAGGGAAGAAGTTGAAAGACTTCAGGATGGCGCGGGGAAGGAGCCATCCACTGTTCATATTTTGGTGGCACTCCCGCAACTAATGTCTGAAATTCAGGGACTCCAAGTAGCCATGACAAGGTTCACGGAGGAGCATTAATCCACCAATGCCTCCCTGGCAAGGGGGTGGGGAAGCTGGAAACAAAGACTTTTTTTAAACGGACACATCAAAACTGCAATGATCTCGCCTCATGCTGGTCAGAAGGTCTAAAATTAACAACCTAAGGAACAGCAGGTGTTGGAGAGGATGTGGAGACAGGGGACCCTCTTGCACGGTTGGGAATGCAAACTGGTGCAGCCACTCGGGAGACCAGTGTGGAGGCTCCTCTAAAAATTAAAAATAGAGCTACTCTATGATCCAGCAATGACACTACTAGGAATTTACTCAAAGAATACAAAAAAATAAAATAAATCTTGATTTGAAGGGATGTTTATAGCAGCACTATCTACAATAGCCAAACTATGGAAATAGCCCACTTGGGGTCCATCAGCTGAAGAATGGATAAAGAAGGGGGTGGTATAAAAAAGCATCAATTTCCACTCAGTCATTAAAAAAAAAAAAAAAAAGAATGAAATCTTGCTATTTGCAATACTAATTCATTAGTATTATGCTAAGTGAAATCATCAATCAGAGAACAAATACCATATGAGTTTACTCAGTTGTGGATTTTAAGAAGCAAATGGGCAAAGGGGAAAAAAGAGAAAGGCAAACCAAGAAGCAGATTTTCTCTTTTTAAGACTATTGAGAGACAGAGAGCAGGGGCAGAGGGGGAGGGAGAGGCAGATTCCCCGCTGAGCAGGGAGCCTGAGGACCCGAGGTCATGACATGAGCCTGAGCCGAAGGCACTCACCTGACTGAGCCGCCTGGTGCCCAAGAAGCGGCTGCTGTAGAGAGCAAGCTGGCGGTTACCTGGGGGGGGGGGGATGGGGAAACAGGTGATGGGGATGAAGGAGGGCGCTTGTGACGAGCACCGGGTGAGGCATGGAAGTGCTAACCCACGGTGTTGTACCCTCAAACTAATACAACAGCGTATGGTAACCAACTGGATTTTTTTTTTTTTTTAAGATTTTATTCATTCATGAGACACAGAGAGAGAGAGAGAGAGAGAGGGAGAAGGAGGCAGAGATATAGGCAGGCTCCATGCAGGGAGCCTGACGTGGGACTCGATCCCAGGACCCCAGGATCACACTCTGAACCAAAAGCAGATGCTCAACCACTTGAGCCACTCAGGCGTCCCCCAACAGGAATTTAAACGAAGACTTTTTAAAAATGGACATTACCCCAAATAACTAAAACAAACAAACAAAAAACCCTAAACAAAACAAGGGAAAAAACCTAAGAACCCAAAGCACAATGAATATGAACAGGGCACAGGCGCCCTTGGCAGATGTTCAGAGGCAGGCCCAGTACGCGCCCCCCGCCCCTCCGGGAGCGGACGGGGGCAGATGGGGCTTCATTGCCACCAGGACCCGAGGGCCCTTCCGTGAGAGGACTTTTGTTCAGACGTAATTTAATTACGATTAAGTTAAATCATAATTTAAGTTTCAAAAGCAGGTACAGAGGACCCAGAGAGTTCCGTCGGTGACAACATCCCAGGGGGCCACAGCACATTTCCCAAGTCAGGAAGGTGACGCTAGCGCGACACCGCTATCCAAAGTGGAGGCGCTTCAGCTTGTACGGGTTTTACTCCGCACCTGGGTGCACCTGGGCGCACCTGCAGGCCGCGGCCCTGGCACACCCGGGATGCGGAACTGCGGCAAGGGGTCTCCGAAGGGCACTTCTGAAACAGATCCCAGCAAACAGAGAGGGAGGACCCCGGGCGCCCAGGCCTCGGCTGCACCTGCCCCCCCCCCCCCCCCCCGCCGCTGCAGCAAGGAGCATCAGACTTAATGTGGGGGGCGGGGGGGGGCATTCCAACAGATGCTGCAAGGCGCTGGCCTCACCCACCCCGTCTAGGCCCCAAGTGGCTGCTCTACAAACAGCAGAGCAGACATGGAAAGCAAGGCCACAGCCCTCTGGCTGGGCGGGGGGGGGGGGGGGGGGGGGGGGGGGGGGGGCAGGGGCACCAGTCACGGGGAAGGGGACCCCACGCCTAGAGGCTATCATGCCGGGTTAGCGGGGACTAACCCCTCCTGGCCGGGCTCTGAGGGACACGAGGCCATCAGCGATGCAGATGTCCCCTTTGTCCTCCGACATCCCCGCACCAAATTACAGGGACTGGGCCAGATCACCAGCGTCAAACATCAACGTGAAAGGCGGGCCGTTCTCCGGATTTAGAGCAGGGAGGTTAAAACCCTCAAGGTCTCCTTTGTGTGAAGGCCACACCGTATTTGCTCCAAAGTACTGGCAAAGTATAATCGTTTTCCTTTGCAAAAGTTGGCTGAACCCTCAAGCCCGGACTAGGGCCTTGGGGCCAAGTGTTTAAGGAAAGCCCCAGAGGCCTTGGGGGAGAAGGGACAGCACGGTGCCCCGGTGGAAGGAGAGCTCAGGCTCGGGGCTCTAGCAGGGGCTGGGGGGTCCAGGTGACACCTGTTCGCAGGGCCCATCCCACGGCCTGGCCACGTCTGTCCCTGAACAGGATGGAGCAGACACAGCAGAGTGGGCCCAGAGGGGTCACGCACGGAGCCTCCTCTCATCGTTGGCAATAATGGGGACACTCTCTGTTCTGAATTTCCTCCCCTTGCTCTTGGGGGAAGGGCTGGGACTGCGTGGAAGTAGCCAAGAGCCCAGCGGTGGGACCAAGGGGACTTGACATCGGGACACGCTAGGTGCCCTGTCGGGTCTCCACCACAGCTTCCTCGGAGGGCCTCTGGCCTAAGCAGGAAGCCACTCTGATTACTCCCCACCTAGAGTCTGGGCGCAAACATCCTCCATTTCTCTGAGGACCTTGCCTCAAATGGTTGAGCCGTAGCTCCCCGGATTCGTCACCGCCAGCCAATACGAACACCATCGCCTCCACCCCCCGAGGCTCCGAGGACAGACGCGTGGCGAAGGGATGCTCAAGCCCCTACCGTATGAGGCCCTGCGCTAGGGACCGTGCCCATTGCACCAGGAAATCCTAATGAAAACTGCAATGGGGCTCCCACCCCCATTTCCTACCCAGGCAAATGGAGAAGGGGGGCCTGAGGTCCTCTAGGACGCAGTCTGGGTTGGCCTGACTCCAGGGTCTGCATGCAGTCCCCCGCCGGGTGGCAGCTCTTGCCAAGACACTGCCAGTCATCGGGGGGAGGAGGGGACATAGGAGTAAGGGGACCCCTCAACTCACAGCTTGCCACTTTCCTCTACTCAGGTGTGTTCCTCCCCTACAGCCCTGGTCAGCGCGGGCACCTGCCAAGGGCACACGGACGGGCCTTGGGGCCTTCTGCTCAGGCCTCCATGCCAGCCCAAGAAGCTTCTTGCCGGCCTCGCTCTGTGGCCCACGGTGCCCCCTCCCCTCCCAGGTGCTCAGATTTCCAGCAACCTTCAGGTTTAATCCATCGAACAGCCCCAGAGGATGTTCCCCGTGACATGGAGCATGCCACCGTGTGGGGCTCAGCAATAAAAGGGGGGAAATTACCGGGCATTTAAATTCTAAAATTAATGACGAGAGGTCAGAGTCTTGAGAACATCTGTTTCTGGCATTTTCCAGGGGGCCTTCAGTCAGCGCCGAGCCATGCGGTGATGGGCAATTGAGTAGGACCCCGCACGGCTCCGTGACGAGGGCTGGGCCGGACGGTGGCACTGTGTCTACTACGGCTCAGGGCCCGGCCCCCGTGTGCAGGCTGCCGTGCCCTGGTCTGGAAAAGCCGGGGGTGTATTTCCCCCCAAGTCTAAGAGTTCTGGAACCTTCGAGGAAAAAGTCCTCAGGCCAAAGATGGGAACTTTGATGAGCCCGGTGGCTCAGCGGTGGAGCATCTGCTTTCGGCTCAGACTGTGACCCTGGGGTCCTGGGATCGAGTCCCCCATCGGGCTCCCCGCAGGGAGCCTGCTTCTCCCTCTGCCTGTGTCTCTGCCTCTCAGGAATAAATTAATAATTTTTTTTTTTTTTAAAACAAGGAGGGAACCTAATGTGGCCTGGCGTCGCACTCCCCGGTACGGCAGCCCGTGGCCACCTGCGGCTCTTAAGCATCTGAAACGCGGCCAGTCTGAACGGAGATGTGCTTTAAGTGTAAAACACACGCTTGAATCTCAAAGGCTGTGTGGGGTGGGGGGGAAAAAGTCACTTTTTAGATTGTGTTGTTGAAATTAAAGTATCCTGGCTGTATTGCGGTAAAATAAAATATATCGTTAAAGTCCATCGCGGTTGTTCCGTTTTGCTTCTTTCCAGCACAGTAGTCGCGCTTGCCTTCGCGGCTCACGAATCTCGAAGGCGCTCTCGCTCTGGGGTTTCTGTAGCATGGTGTTTTGGGGCCAAGGGGGCCGTTATCAGCCCTAGAGCGCCACTTAGAAATTCTGGAGGGTTCCTCGGGGTCACCCTGACTGCCGGAGACATCAGTGACACACGGCGGGTCGTGGGCGTGAGGAAGGTGGAGAGGCCCGGCCCGCAATGACGAAGAGCCGTGTGGTGCAACACGACGGTTAGCCGTGACCCGCAGCACCGAGTCCCACCAGCCAGGATACGGGTGGAAAAATTGGTTATACCCACTGAAGCCTCGACTAAACCCCATTTAACATATAAACACAAGGGCTGGGGGGTTGCTTTTTTTTTTTTTTTTTGGCACTAACTAGAGTTTCCAGGGACGCAGCTGCTGTGTAAATCGAGGAAAGATTGCACTTTGTTTCACTGGAACGTTACCAAATGTTGTTCATCACTTTAGAAATTCACAGCACTATTGGCAACGCTGCTCAGGGTATTGGGGTTGCCAGCGCTCACGCCGCCATCGCCACCAGGCGCCGTCATTCCCCGAGAGGTGTAAACTCCTGCCTGCTTCCCTGTGTCTTCTAGGGCAGTTGGATTTTTGAGCATTTATATAGGGAAACGCACAGCGTTGTATTTAAATTCCTTTCCCTTTGTTCCTCCCATATTACAATTATAACTTGATACTGGATTTTTTTTTTAAATGCATGTAGGTGAATCGTACTACCGGAAAGAGGTTCTTGACAAACTCCCCCCACCCCACCCCCGAAAAAGGCACGTTGCCTCTGATGGAATTACAAACCATCCCTTGAACGTGGTCATGCCCACTCTTGACTCCGGCAGGTTGACGCTTTGCCCCATAAACTTAACCCTTCTCATTCTTGAGGTGTCAGATGCAGTGGGCCTCCCTCAAAACAGTCAAAAGGTCACCTGCTGTACGCTCCCCCGCACTCCGTACTTCCCTTTGCGCCATCCTTCATCCCGTGGACTGTCACTGTGCGCATTTATCGTCTTCCTCCCTGGACCGTGGGTCTCAAGAGTGGAGGAGCTGCGTGCGTTTGGTTCGTCACTACATCCTTGGTGCCCAGTGTATGACCGAGCCCCCTCGTGCGTGCTCAATGCTTAGTGAATCAATGAAAGGTAATGAGACGATGGTGGGATCTAGAGAGGCATGGGGGGACTGGGACTGCGGGCAGCAGCAGGGTGGGCATGGTTGGCAGCCCCAGGGGAGCCCAACATCTTGGATGTTGGTGCAATGGAAAGCCCCAAGTATGCAGAATAACGCACTTTGCAGCCCAGCAGATTTGGCTGGGAGTCCCAGCCCTGCGGGTCACCACGTTAGTCATCTTAGCAAAGGTCATTGACCTCTCTGAGGGAGTAAGAGTACTTGCCTCATTTGCTGAGGGGCTTGAGAACAGCTCGGAGAGCACTTACCACAGTGTCTGGCAAATAGCAGCAGGTCAGCAAGTGCTACCTGCTGTTCTGGTTATTGCAGCCCTTTCAGAGAGGCTGGATGCGGCCCTCACAGAAGGCCGGGTTGCCCCCATGTCGGTACCCACCTCCTGGAGGGAAATTCTGAGATTCAGTAGCAAACCCCCAAAATAGCCTGATTTAAACACAAGCAGAGAATCTGAGTAGATGTTTCTCCAAAGAAGACACACGGATGACTAACAGGTACGTGGAAAGGTGTTCAACATCCCCAAACAGTGAGCAAATCACGGTAAGTTGAAACCGCAATGGGGTACTACCTCAAGCCAGGAGGACGGGGTGGCTGTTAGACAGGAGGATCCCAAGTTGAGGACGTGGAGAAGAGGGGACCTTTGTGCCCTGTGGTGGGAATGTAAACTGATGCAGCCACTGTGGAAAGACGTAAATTTTTTTGTATTTTGCATGTTTGAAAGTATCTTTATTTTGTCCTCCTACTTATTCACTAGTGTGGCCAGAATAGAAATCTGGGCTGAAAATAATTTTCCCTTGGGGTATGGAGGTTCCTCAAAGATTTAAAGAAAAAAAAAAAAAAAAAAAGAACTACCATAGGACTCAGCAGTCCTACTCCCGGGTATATACCCAAAGGAACTGCGAGCAGGATCTTGGGGAGATGCTTGCAGCGTTAGTCACAATAGCCAAGACGTGGAAGCAACCTAAACGTCGACTGATGGATATGGATGAACCGATAGAGAAAATGTGGCCTATACATACGACGGAATATCATTCAGCCTTAAAAAAGGAGGAAATCGGGACGCCTAGGTGGCTCAGCGGTTTAGCACCTGCCTTTGGTCAAAGGGCATGATCCTGGGGTCCCGGGATTGAGTCCCGTGTCGGGCCCCCTGCGTGGGGCCTGCTTCTCCCTCTGCCTATGTCTCTGCCTCTCTCTGTGTGTCTCTCATGAATAAATAAATAAAATTAAAAAAAAAAAAAAAGGAAATCTGGCATTTGCAACTACACGGACGAAACTGGAAGGACATTGCGCTACGTGAAATAAGTCAGACAAAACTAGGACAAGAGATACGCGATACCTCTTATAGGAGGAATCTAAAATAGTCGGACTTCCAGACGCAGAGCGTAGAATGGGATTTTCTAAGGGCTGAAGAGGAGGGATATGTGGAGAGTCATTAGTCAGAGGATAAAAGGTTTCAGGAAGCATCAGATCCACAGGCTGAGTAGATCCCAGAGACCCACCGCGCAGCAGAGCGTCTGTAGCTAGCAATACGGTGTTGCGCCCTCAGCACTCTGGTAAGACGGAGGGTCTTACGTTAAGTCCTCTTCTCCCCCACATGGACACATGTGGTAGGAGGAGGCTTCTGGAGGCGATCAATACATGCATGGTCCGGATTATGCGGGTGGCTTCAGGGGTGTACGCTAGTCTCCAAACTCATCAGGTTATGTGCATTAAAGGGGTCAGCCTCTTGCAGGTCAACCATACTTCAGCAAAATGCTTAAGAAAATAAAGGCTCGTGGACCAAAAAATAAGGGGGGGGGGGGTTATATCCACCAAAAACATCCCCAGAGAAACCCCCCAATAATGTTTGGTCAAACCTTTGGGCGCCCCGGGCAAAGTCAGGTTGACACGTAAGATTAACCCTCACGGTTTATAGGGACACGTCCCCACTCAGCGGGAGCAGCGCCGAGCTCGGACCCCCACGGTGCAGCACAGTCGCGGCAGGCAGCTCTGGCCCCGGCCAGAGAACTCCCACTTCTCCCACGCTGGCTCCCCACGACCCCGATTCCCGACTGGGGCTCTATCCCCCGTCACTGGCTTGTAGGCCGAACAGGAAGCCTGGAGGTGCTCCGGCCGAGGCGCGAGCCCGTGAAGCCCGGCGCGAGGCCTGGTGTTGGAGGGGCTTCGAGCCCCTGCCCGGTACCGACCGGCACCCCCGAGGCCAAGAGGACAGCACGTCTCGGCGCTCCTCCCGCGCCACCCGCCGAGGGCCCAGGCCCCCACCTCGCACACCGGGGCCAGCCGGCTCGGGGACGCAGGTGCGCCCAGACATGCTCGGACCGCACGCCGGACGCACGGGATCTCCCGTAATCGCCACAACAGCAGGGCTCTCCACACCCGACAGACCTAGAGCTGCAGAGAAGGGACTTGGGGACATGAACAGACGTGGGGCCCAGAGCCGCTGCTGCCTGGCCCGTGGCTCCCGGTCTCTCGGCGACCCCGCAACGCCTCCCGCAGGCGCAGCGGGACGGTCACGCTCATCTACCGATGGAAAGCCTGGGGCCTCCGTCCACGGGGGGTCTCCAATCTGCAGGCTGGTACGGGGGGCTCCCCTTCCCCAGCAGAGGGACGGAGCCCGGCTGCCCCAGGGCCTCCAGATGTGGGCGGCCCACTCTCCCAACCACCGCTGTCCACAGCTGGGGCCAAGGCTCAGACCAGTTTGATGCCCAAACACGGGCTGCTTTTCCCTGCACTTCAAGCCCACCTCAGACACGTTCCAGGAAAGGAGAGGAGAGGGGCTGCCCAGGAGGGGCCCTCTGCTCCCCTGTGCACGCCCGACCGGGCTGCCAGGGGGCCCCGCCGCTGGCTCTCCCGCCCACAGTTCTGCTCTGGGCCAGGGAGCTCTGCTGGAGCTCAGCTGAGCCCGGCCTTGGCCCCTCGTCCCCACCCCCGACCCCCAGACGGCGCTTCACAGCCTACCTTCCCCTATACTTCTGACTTCACCTGCTAACCCCGGAGTTGGCAAACGGGTGTTGGTGGCCGGATGCTGCTCAGGGCCTATCGGTTTCTTACTGGGACCTGCCCAACCCTCCCCTTGCACACTTTGTCTAGGGCCGCTTTCCCTAAAATGGCACAATCGATAGTGGCCGTAGAGACCCTGATAGTCCACAAAGCTTAGACTATTTACTATCAGTCTCTTCACCAACCCACCCACCCCCCAAAAAAAACAAAACACTCCTACAAATGTTTGCCAGTCTGCACTAAACAACCCCAGGAAGCAAATGCAATACTATCAGGAAGCAAATGCAATACTATCATTTCCTAGTTACAAATAAAAAAATAAAAAAATAAAAAAATAAAAAGATAAAAAGATAAAAAGATAAAACCAAGTTGCTCAGAAAGCCTAACTGGTTTCTTAAGGACACAGAACCCATTGGCAGAGCCAAACCAAGAGCCAAATTCGTATTTAAGAGACGGGAACACAGGAAAGGTTTGCACCAGGGAGCAAGTCTCTGAGAATGCTTCTGGGCCCCATGACCTGGTCTTGGTGGGGGGAAAAAAAAGGGGAAAAAAAAAAAAAAAAGAGACAAGTGTCTGTTTTTAAAACGTGGTGGACAGTCAATACCTTCTCAGCCCGTGGATCAAGAAAACCAGCCTTGAGCATGAGGCTGCGGGGTCTGCAAGGTCCTGGGATATTCAGAGTTAATATTTTATTTACTTTTTGGTTCTTGAGTCGAAGAACGAACACAATCCATACAACCCCTAGGTGCACGGGAAGTAAATGGGAGAAAGGAGCCCGTGGGGAAGGGAGCCCTGAGTTCTCCCCACGTACCCAGGGAAGCCGAGTTTTGGGGGGTCTCCTGCCTCTGGCCCAGCCCCTCACCCCACACAGAATTTGAATGGCCAAGGCAGCCACGCTCAGAGCCCCCCTTTGTTCACGCTGTCTAGAAGCGAGGTTAGGGCTCAAGGGCTGTTCTCGTGTTGGTTCCTGTTTATGACACAGGGACTTGGAGCCTTTCGTTTCTGATTAGAAAAGAAATATTGGGAAAGAAGTTCTCTCTCTCTCTCTCTCTCTCAAAGAAGATCTTGAGAAGGCACAAGCAGGAGGGGGGCAGAGGGAGAAGCAGGCTCCTTGCTGAGTAGGGAGCCCGATACAGGACTTGATCTCAGGACCCCGGGATCATGGCCTGAGCCCAAGACACCCAAGACAGATGTTTAACCGACTGAGCCACCCCGGCGCCCATGACATTTCCTAACAGCCACATGGCATCTCCTTACAGCTCCATCTCCCACAGCCTCCAGGTCCCAGGCCTCCTGGGGAGTTTAGAATGGTCCGGGCAAGGACCGGCTGTGGGGACTTGGCTCTTGGTCCTGAACACCAGGGGGCTGTGGAGCGCCAACCTGCGCAAGGGAGCCAGCCCCGTCCTGCAGCAGACGTGGGAGGCTGGAGTGCCTCGGAAGAACGAGAGAAAAAAAAAAAAAGGCAAGGTCTGGGCTATGGAGGGGAGTAAGCCCCGGAGGAAGGAGGAAGGAGGCGGGAGGCTGCCAACAGGAGTCAACTTTCCTGGGCCAGGCGAGTGGTGGCCTCTGCAAAAGGCTCCTCCCGGATTGTGCAGTGTGCGGCCGTGCAACCATACACAGCAGCTCCGAGCACCACCACCTCGGCTGCAAAGATTCCAGAAATGGATTTTGGAAACCGGAGGTTGAATCAAGCTTGCTAGGTATAAATAGAGGTCTTTGGGTATAAGAAAGAGCGCAGCAGAATAAAAATAAGAGAAGCACATCCAGGCTCCTGGGGCCGAGCTGCATTATTCATGACCCCGGCCTTGCCGGGACGCCTCACCGGGTATTAAGGGGTCCGAGTGCGGGAGCAGGTCAAAGGCAAGCGGAGCAGGGAGGGCGACCAGAGGTGCAGGTTACCCCTGGCCCTCGGGGTGCCTCTCCCCTGACCAGAACCGGGAGTGGGGCCTGTATGTTCCCAGCCAGACCCATTGTCTGCTTCCACGTCAATATTTTCCATCAATTTCTTTCTAATGCCCCTAAAACCCAGATGTTATTAGCTGCAGCCAATTTTTTTTTTTTTCCAGAATTGAAGGAAATTAAATGCATGGCTCGCTGGGAGACAGGAGGGCGATGCTTCTGAAACGTGCAGGTGTCCCCAGAATGGCCCGGGTTGGGGTGGGGTGCTGGAGAACTCCCCTGACCCGGGGCCCGACCCCAGTTTAGGACTCAGTAGTTCTGTGCAGGGGGCCGGGAAAGCCGTGCTGCGGCTCGGGGACTGCACCCCGAGAACAGCTGGCTGATAAACCAAGAGGCTTGGCAGATGGGCTGCGGAGGCAGACCCCGACCCCCCGACCCCCACCCCCACCTCTGTGACCGGGAGCAAAGGACCCTACCTGCCTGGCGACCTCCGCAGCTGTGAGATAGTGCTCGACAGGGACAAGCTCGCTCACCAGGTGATGAGCCCCGGCGCAGACGCCCTGGGAGGCCATGGCCCACCTAAGCCTCCTTTGGGGGGGACAGAGGGGATCCCGTAACCCAGGAACACCCTACCACCACCCACCTCCAGCTGCTGGGAACCTCTATGTAGTCTCCTAGCTCTAGGATTGGCCTCGTCCAAGTGGAATCCCACTGCGTTGGTCCTCTTGCGTTTGTCTTATTTCACTTAGTGTGTCCTCAAGGTTCATCCGGGCCGTGGCGTGTCTCCAAATTCCCTTTCTTTTTAAGGCTGAATAACATTCCCCTGGATGCAGGGACCACGTTTAGTTCGATTCATCTGTTCCTGGGCACTTGGGCGGCTTCCCCCTTGGCGGTTGTGATACCACTATGATTGCTGTCGTACAAGTACCGGAGTCCCTGCTTTCAACTCTTCCGGGGGTGTACCCAGAAGTGAGGTTACTGGAGTACACGGTGATTTTAGGTTTAATGTTTTGAGGAACCGCTGTGCCATTTTCCACAAACTTGGAATTTAATCTTCCACCTCACACCTCAGAGCTGTTCACCAGAAACAGGGATGCTGACAACCTCGCCAGTATCCTCCCAAAGGGATTGGAGGCCAGCCTCCGCCACGGGGCTTACGGCTGGGTTGTTAGAGGCTTAACTAACCTCCACACTTATATATGCAGAAAACTAACACTGGCAGGGACCTCAGGGGGACCGTGACCACCCCTCACTCCACGAGATGAGCCAGGTTATAATCCAGAGACATGAGGCTGCTATATAGCTTTACTGGCTCTTCACTCCACAGGCCTCCGTCCCAATGTCACCTCCTCAAAGACCCCAGCCACCCCCTCCCCAGTCACTCTCTAGGCTTATTTTCTGCACATCAGTCTAGAAGTATCTTACCCGTTTGTCTCTTCCAAATGGATGTGAGCGCAGGTGCACGTATCCCCGTTTTGAAAGTTTGCACTACACTATGCTTTTATGAAAGACCCGTATTCATTCATACCTGTTTCCGCTAACATATCCAAAGAGGATTTTCAGTTTCAGGAGAAAAGCACAAAGTAGAAATAGCGCCCAGCACTTGCTGCACAGCAAGCCCCTGTGGAAGCACACACCCTGAGCAGCAAGCGGGGCACCCGCAGGCTCCTTCTCCAGAACCACGCTCAACAGCTCTGTAGTTTAGAACCATGTTTGTGAGTAGATGTGCTTTGTCACAACGTATGGCATACATTCGCTGGTGAGATGGGTCCTAAGGTATCAGGAAAGCGGAAGAGGTAATTTTTGGGGTCTGGGAATACTCAAAAAAAAGTTTTTCCATATGGATTAATGATAATTGCTTCTTTATGCCGTTGGTCTACAAAAGGTTTCATGGGAACACTAAGCTTTTGGACAGTGGGGATTCCTGTACCTTTTCTGTCTTAATCACAGCATAAATAAATAAATAAATAATATCACAGCATCTACAATTGTGCCTGGCATGTTGTAGGCATTTGGGTGCTTCCACTGAATGAATGAAATATAAATATCTTAAGATACACAACTCTGATATTTGCAAGAAAAACGTCCGGAGACGTTCACAATTCTCTCAAGTATATACTCTCTCAAAAAAGACAACCAGTTAGAAAGAAAGAAAGAACAAACACTGAGATGCTCCCTAAGTGACTGACTTCAGCTCATCAGTTCTTACAAGGAGCCCAAAGTTCAAAGGATAATTCCACAGATGCAAGGTCTCCACTCTTTCCACCGGTCTGAGATGGATTGGAAAGGACTAATATTCCATTAGAGAGTCAAGGTCTTTGATTACGATCGCACTGATAATTTCCTTTCCATTAAGAGGTTGAAGCATTGTGGATGTTTTAAGGAGGACGGTGATGCTTTTCTCAGTAATGGTCTCTCCTGGTATAAATATACTGTAGGTAATAAGACAAAGTGAGGGGTGAGTGGGGTGGGGGGAAGAGGGCCTTGGCCTCTCACCCCATCTGTATATGGGATCAGTGTTGCTATCCCTGGTTCTAAAGTTTTCATAGGAACATCACGTGGACCAGAGCAGAGTTTCCCGGAATGCTAGATGTGGTTTTATTATTTTTATATCTACTGTTTGAAAAATGAACAGAACAAGGGGAGACCTTGCCCTGAGCCTGAAGGAAAGCTAATTAGGGTAGGCCAGGAGGGGAGATCATGAACCATACACCCCAGACCACTAGAAAGTAGTACCCTATGAAAGTAGCTGTTTTTGTTTTGTTTTTAAAAGATTTTATTTAGAGACCTAGAGACCACTAGGTTCATGATGAAATTTCTGATTGTGGTTTGGGGCTTCCCTCCCCTTCCCTGTAGTCCCCACAGCCTATACCTGACACCCACTGCCTGGCTTTTCTCTGAGCTGCTTGTCTCCCACCAGGTGCAGCTTTCCTGTCACGGCAGTTTGATTAAAAGAGAAGAAGAGGCAAGGGATCCAACCCAGAGGAAGTCAGTTGGCAGGACAAGGGTGTAGCCTTATAGGGGTTCTACTCATGCCACTAGGTCCTACCTATCATACCTCCTATCTGGTATGTCCTCTCTACTCCTCCCTAGCAAGCTGTATCCCCCCACCCCCGCTCCTCGTAATGAATCACTCTACCTGACTAGGTCATTATCCTCCCTCTGAGTCACAGACTTGTATTTGGCAGGGGTCTAAGAGCTCATATGTCCATCTTTTTTTTTTTTCTTTTTTTAATCAGAGTGGTTTTTTTTTTTTAAGATTTTATTTATTTATTCATGAGAGACAGAGAGAGAATGAGAGGCAGACACACAGGCAGAGGGAGAAGCAGGCTCCATGCAGGGAGCCTGATGTGGAACTCGATCCCGGGACTCCAGAATTGTGCCCTGGGCTGAAGGCAGGTGCTCAACCACTGAACCACCCAGGGATCCCTTCATAGATCCATCTAAGATGGGCCTAGATTCTTTGAGAACAGCATCTGCCTCTTCTGCTTCATCTTAAGTCCTTCCTGTATTTAATAAGTACAATGGGTGAAGGCTAGGGGATGGAGGCCCACGAGTAGCAGCATCAGAAGAGCTTAATGGGGGAGAGAAGCAACCAGAAGGGTCCTGGGGGACCAGAGCAATGGAGAGTTAAGGATGTTGATAGAGAGGGGAAGATGAGCCAGATAATGGAACTATGTAGAGACGAAGGAGAAGGCACCAAAAGGGAACATTTGGGTTCAAAAGTTAAGAGATCACCACAGAAATTGGAGAAAAGCAACTTTGGCATAGTTTCAAGGAAAAGCTAGTCTAAAAAACATTTAGTAAATGAAGGGCAGTACTCAGCATCGGTAAGATGCCCTTTCAAGCACTGCTCAAATGTAAACTGATGTGATGCTGTCGTGAGAGCTTTAAAAATTATTCCAGACATGGCATATAGACAAAGAGGTAGCATAAGAACTGTATCACAATGCTACTTATAATCACAAGAAAATGAAAGAAGAAATATTAATCATTACCATCATAACCTTTACAAAGTATAAATCACCTAGGATTACAATATCATATTTAACCAAACTTCAGAATATAAAACACTATATTCAGTAGGACTTAAATTTTGTAAAATAAAAAATTGGGTTAGAACCATCCATCCATCCACCTTATATTTTTGTATCTAGCTCCATAGATAAAAAGACTAAAAGGGAAACTTACTAGGACATTTAGTAGTCAATGGATATATCTACACTGTGGGCTTATGGGTAATTTTCATTCTTTTTTTAATATTTCATGTATTTTCCAAATTTCTGAAGTAAGAGTCATGCTTATAATCAGGGAAACAGAAAAGATTGCTTTTAAAATAGAATGAGCCTGTGGTGAGGAAGTAGAGCCAAGGATTAAAGAGTGTCTTTTAAAGAGTTCAGAAGAAGCAACGGGGTTTTGGTTCAAGATAGTAACATAGGAAGCTCCTGAACGCACATCCTTCCAAGGACACATTGAATCTATAACTACATATGGGAGAATTTCCTCTGAAAGAAATCTAGAAACTAGCTGAAAGACTTTTATACAGGCAAATGAGGAAAATCCCACAATGAAATGGATAGGAGAGGCTGAGAAGCAATTTCGCATAAAGCCCATACCCAACATGGTAACCTGCAACTAGAAAGGAACTCAGAACTCCCAGCTTCTTCCTGAGGAGTAAAGAGTTTGGACACCATACCTGGTACCCAAACATTTAAGACTTCCACCTGAGAGATGGGCTCCCAAAATATCTAGCTTTGAGAGCCAATGGGGCTTATTCAGAAGACCCACTGGGCTACAGGGAACTAAGAGTTCTTAACGGGGTTGCATGGGCTCTCACACACTCACTATGGCTGACACCTCAGGACCTACTAGAAAGGCAGCAAACAAACCCAGTCTTTCCATGAAAGAGACCTATTTGCTTATCTTAAAAGCTTTGGACTGAGAATAAGGCTACTAATTTAACACATATCTAGGGGATGCTGCAACACATTCCAGAGGCCAAGGATGCTATCAGGCACGATCTTTGGATTCTCCCTCTGCCTTGCTCCATGTTGTCGGGATCTCCCAGAAAGGACTTAACGCACATGTCTGGCATTCCAGGTTTTACATCTCCCACTCAGGGAACACTCTTTGATTGCCTGGCTCTGATGGCTAATGAGGCTTATGTTCATGGGCCCCACGGTTATAACAGAGAAACAGTACTTAACCAGGGATTCTCGAAGGACACAGCACAGGGGCAAACAAAAATACCCAACTCCCAGTCGTCCTGTGAAAGAGGGATATTTGCATACTTTTATAAGCTGCTGCCTGAGGATCTAGCCTGTAGTTAGCCAGCATCTAGGTGCTGACTGAGATCCTCCCCTTTGGGACACTCCCAGATCTCAACTACTGGGATCCACAAAGAATAAAGAAGGATGCTTGGTTAATCACAAAGATTTCAGAGACAACCAAGAGGTAGGGCATGGTTGAATGATTAGATTCACTTACACAAGTGAATAGTAAGACTATTTCATCAAGACTGGGAGAGATGGCTGTTTTATCTATGTATAGAAACCAACACAGGGTCAAGAAAAAGGAAAAACCAAAAAAAAACAAAAAACAAAAAAAAAAACAAAAAAAAAACAAAACAAAAAAAAGAAAAAAAAAAAAAACCAGAGGAACATGTTCCTAACAAAGGAGTAAGATAAAACCTCAGAAAAATACTTTTTAAAAAGATTTATTTTAGGTGGGGAGGAGCAAAGAGAGAATCCTGAAGCAGATTCCCTGCTGAGTGGGGAGCCGGACACAGGGCTTGATCCCGGGACTCTGAGAACATGACCTGAGCCAAAAATCAAAAGTTGGCCATGTAACTAACTGAGCCACCCAGGTGCTCCCCTCAGAAAAAAAACTTTAATGAAATGGAGATAAAGTGATATGCCTGATAAAGAATTCAAAATAATTGACAAAGATGCCTCATAAGGTAGTAAAATAATACATAAAAGTGAGAATTTCAACAAAGAGTATTTAAAAAGTACCCTAATGAAATCAGAGCTAAAGAATATAATAAAAGGTTCAAGAGTAGACTAAATAAAGGGAAAGAAAGGATCAGCAAATGGAAAAACAAGGCAATGGAATTCAATCAGAGGAACAAAAAGAAAAAAGAATGAGAAAATGGGGTTCTAATTCATGACAGTGATGTAGGAAGATTCTGAACTGACCTCTTCCATAGTATACATCAAATTACAACTATTATAGGACATAGAAACTACAAAATAATAAAACAGGTCAATGAAACCAGGAGCTGGTTCTTTGAAAAGATCAACAAAATTGATAAACCTTTAGCCACACTTATGGAAAAAAAGACTCAAAAAAAAAAAAAATCACAAAAGAGGACAAATAACACTATAGAAACAATTATAAGAGAATATTATGAAAAACTATATGTCAACAGATTAGACAATCGAGGATAATTTCCTAGAAATATAACCTACCAAAATTGCAGCAGGAAAAAATAGAAAATTTTAACAGAGCGAACACAGCAAGGGGGCTGAATCAGTAATCGAAAAATCCCCAACAAATAAAAGTCCAGAACGAGACAAATTTTTTTAGTTTTGTAAGCAAATTCTACCGAACATTTAAAGAAGAGTTAATATCTATTTTTCTCAAACTACTCCAAAAAAATACAAGAGGAAAGAATACCTCCAAATTCATTCTATGAGGCCAGTATCACTCTAATACCAAAACCAGATAAAGATACCACAAAAGAACTAGAAGCCAATATCTCTAATAAACATTGATGTAAAAATCCTCAACAAAAATACTAGCAAACCCAATCCAACAATACATTAAAAAAAATCATTCACCACAACCAAGTGGGATTTATTCTTGGGATGCAAAGGTGGTACAAAAAACCAACAACAAACACAACACAACAAAACAAGAACACACACACACACACACACACACACACACACACACACACAAAAACCCAAAACCATTATAGGTCGATATCCATGAAGAACATAAATGATGTTCATGATGCAAAAAATTCTCAAAGTATTGTTGAACATTCTCAAGTATGTTGAATTAGCAAACTGAATTCAACATTAAAAAGATCATATACTATGATTAATTAGGAGTTATTCCAGGGTGTATGGATGGTTCAGTATCTGTAAATCAATGTGATGCATTAACAAATTGAAGGATAAAGATCATATCTTGATAGAAGCATAAAAAACATTTGGCAAATTTAACATCCATTCATGATAAAAACTTATAAGAAACTGTACAGAGGGAAAGTATTTCAACATAATAAAGCCATATATAAGCCCACAGATAATACACTCAATGGTAAAAAAAAAAAAAAAAAAAAAAAACAGCTTTCCCACCACGATCAATAAGATCCCATTTGTGCCTTGTTTATTCAATATAGTCCTGGAAGACCTAGCCAGAGCAATTAGGCAAGAAAAACTTAAAGGCATCCAAATCTAAACAGAAGAAGTGAAATTGTCTCTATTTGCAGATGACATGATATTATACATAGAAAATCTTAAAGACTCGACAACAACAAAAAAACATGTTAGAACTAATAAAGTTGCAGGAATCAAGATCAATGTACAAAAATCAGTTATACTTCTTTACACTGATAATGAATTCTCAGAGATATTAAGAAAACAATTCCATTTATAATTGCATCAAAAAGGATGAAATAAATTTAACCAAGAAGGTAAAAATCTGTATACTGACAACTTTAAGACATTAATGAAAAAACTGAAGATGATACTCAAAAATAAAGATATTTTGAGCTCATGAATTGGAAGAATATTGTTATAATGTCTATACTATCCAAATCTACAGAATCAATGCAATCCTTATCAAAATTCCAATGGCATTTTTTTCTATATAGCCAACAATCCTAAAATTCATATGGAACCACAAATGACTCAGAATAGCCAAAGTAATCTTGAGGAAAAAACGATAAAGCTTTTACAGTTTCCTGATGATAAAGCATCATACTTCCTGATTTCAAAGTCCAGCACAACACCATGGCAGTCAAAACATCATGGTGCTGGCATAAAAACAGACACATTGATCAATGGAGCAGAATAGAGAACCCAGAAGTAAACCCATATTATAGTCAATTCATTACAAAGGAGCCAAGATCATACAATGAGGAAATGCTAGTTTTATCAATAAATGGTGCTGGGAAAACCAAACAGCCTCATCCAAAAAAAAAAAAAAAAAAAAAATGTTGGACCACTAGCTTATCCCAAACGCAAAAATCCACTCAAAATGGATTACAGATGAACAAATATAAATCCTAAAATCATAAAACTCCTACAATGAAACAGGAGGGTAAGCTCCTTGACATCAGTGTTGGCAGTAATTTTTCAGATTTCACACCAAAAGTCAAAGCAACAAAAGCAACAACAAAGCAGCAGGGCTATAGAAAATTAACAAGCTTCTGTACAGCAAAGGGAACCATGGATAAAATGAAAAAACAAGCTACCAATGAAAGAAAATATTGGTAAATCATCTGATATGGGGTTAATTTCAAAATCTATGAAGAACTCCTATATCTCAGTAACACACACAAAAAAAACCCTGATTTTAAAATGGAGAGAGGAACTGAACAAACATTTCTCCAAAGATATCCAAATGGTAAGCAAGTACGTGAAATATGCTCAACGTCATTTATCATCAAGGAAATGCAAAGCAAAACTACATGAGATACCACCACACACCTGCTGGAAGGGGTGTTATCAAAAACACCAGTCAGTAAGAATGTGGGGGAAAGGGAACTCTTGGGCACTACTGGTGGAAATGTGAATTGGTACAGCCAACATGGAGAACAGTATGAAAATTCCTCAAAAAACTTATAAGCTGAGGGATCCCTGGGTGGCGCAGCGGTTTGGCGCCTGCCTTTGGCCCAGGGCGCGATCCTGGAGACCCGGGATCGAATCCCACGTCGGGCTCCCGGTGCATGGAGCCTGCTTCTCCCTCTGCCTGTGTCTCTGCCTCTCTCTCTCTCTCTCTCTCTCTCTGTGTGTGACTATCATAAATAAATAAAAAATTAAAAAAAAAAATTTATAAGCTGAGACTACCACATAACTCAGCAATTCCACTTCTGGATATTTATCTGAAGGAAGTGAAATCCCTACCTCAAAAAGATACTTGCATGCTCATGCTCATATCAGCATTATTTACCATAACCAAGACATGGAGACAACTGAAGTGTCCATTGACGGTTGAATGGATAAAGAAAATGTGATCTATTTATAGAACGAAATATTGAGCCACAAAAAGGAAGGAAACCCTCCCATTTGTGATGTCAATGGACTCTGAAACCCGAGTGAAATAATTCAAAGACAAACACCATACGATCTTACTTATATGTGGATTCTTAAAACAACCTGACTCATAGATGCAGAGAACAGGTTGGTGGTTGCCCAAGGCAGAGAGTGGGGTGGTTGAAACAGGTGAGGAGAGTGGTCAAAAGGTACAAAGTTTTAGTTAAAAGCTGAGTAAGTCCTGGAGGTAAAGTGTACAGCACGGGGGTATGGACTATAGTTTTTTCAATTAAAAAAAAGTTCAGTTGAAGTGAGGGGGAGAAAAAAAAAGTGGTTATTCAAGGGGCAGCAAGGTTTGGGAAGGATCAGTTAAATTTATTTTTTTAAGGCAGGGTAGAGAAGACCGTCCTTTTAGGCAGAGAAAAATGCAATATGGATGGTGAAACCAAAGACTCAAGGGCAAAAGTAACCCATGAGAATGACCACGGCCACGGGTGCAGAGCGGTCACTGGAGAAGAGGGTCTTAGAAGAATGAGGGACCCTTCACTCTTGGAAGGTTCCCAAGGAAAGAGGAGGGAGGGGAGAGGAGCCCGGAGCGTTCTTAGAGGAACACGGAGCATGTGCTTCCTTGGTACAGAGCATGGGGCCCATGGCTGGTGCTGGGCTTGGCCCTCAGAGAGCCAGAAGCACCCCACTTTGTCTGCATCTCCACACCTGGTACCAGGGTCCTTCTTACCTTCTCATTAAAATATATTCCAGCTACCCACAGCTCTGTGTTCCTACTGCTCTCCTTTCCACAAAATCTTCCTGAAGCAACCGACACACGGACGTAGTAGGTTCCTGCTTGGAGGTATAGTGCACGTGGCAAGTGGCTCTTGGGGGAGCACAGAGGAAATGGTGTGTCCTCCCGGAAGGTGCTACAAACTGGCCTAAAGCTGAGGCCATCGCCATCTGCCCAAGCCCGCTCCCCTCACAGATCACTGTTCTTCTCTTAAAGGCACTGATGACCAAACAGGGGGCTGAAAACCAGAACCATCTCGGGCAACCTCCCTCCTGAAGGGTCCTCTCAACTCTTCCTTATGGGGTTTTCCATGTCAATCCCAGGAATATTCTCAGTTCCACAGTTGGCCTGAGGTCCTGATCACCTCTTTGGAAGGAGGACAAAAATACCTGACAGATGGTCCATCTGCCTCCAGCCTGTTCCCACAGTGCCCCTCTCCTGCAAGGTCTTGCTCCCCTTGGCTTAGGGGCCTTGGACAAGGGACTCTCTCCCGGTGAAAGCCCCTACTACTGTCTTCTCTTGGCCAATTCCTAATTGTTTTCCAGACTCGGCTCTGACTCTGCCACTTGGGTCCAGACTCTTCCTGGCCCCAAGCAGACTTTGCTATGTAACCTTCGAAACTGTGTAAGGCCAGGCATGCATCCCTACTGGTTATCCCCGCACCCAAACTGGTCTCTGGCCCTTAGTGACTGTTGAAGGGCAACCTGAAGAAATGCATACCTCTCACAGCTTCGTCTACTCAGACCACCAGGGGATGGAAATTACATCCATGTGTGCTAGGTCTAATCCAGGCATTGTACCAAATACAGTATCCTAAGTGCTTTGGGTATACTCTTTCGGGAAGTCTCCTATCAACACAGGGAGGTAGAGGCTGTTATTTCTCTATTGCAGACGAGGAAGCTGGCTTAGGGACAGAAGGAGTTGATTCAAAGGCACCCAGTTTGCACCACTGGCTCCAAAGTCCCTATAATCCTGGTCTATGTAGCATTACATTCTATCTCCCTCCCCAATTAGAGGCCCTCATAATTGCAAAGTTCAGGGAACTGGAAAAGCTACTCCTCTGCATTGCTTGGGGCTTCTAACAAATAACTTTACGTCATGCATGCATGCATCTTTAAATATCTATTTCTTAACTTCACATCAAGCTGAGAGGTCCCCACAGGCAGGAACTAGGTCTTATTCATCTTTTGTACGACCTATGGCTCTTGGCAAGCTGTACGTTATTTTGTAAATAATGACTGACGTGACTATCAATCAAATTATTTGTTGATTTATTAGGTGAAACTATGATGGTGAATTTTCTGGAGTCAGAACAGGAAGTATTTTTGAGCAGATGGCTCATTCCAGCACCCATCAAATTGCACTGGATGGGTCATGTTCTAAGCATGGGGCCAGCCCTGGGGATGTAGCTAAAACAAATTTAAATTCATGATGAATTCATTAAAAATTCCAGGGCAAGACATCTTTCAGGAGCGCTAATGACATCCACATTTAAGACTACATTCATTCTGTATGGTTTAAAGGTTATTAAAATGAAGTGCAAACAAACAGAATGGTGACAGGGCCCTGCCTCTGAAAAGGAGCCCATCGAGGGGCTCAATCATCCGTAGCTCAGCTGTTCTTTAATACGACTTGACATCTTCTATGTTGCATCATTTTTCTCCGGTGAGTTACCCAACGTCCCATTTATGGGACACTTGTCCAAACAACGCAGGGAGCTTGGGGAAGGCAATGCGACCGGAAGGCATGATCCCCGTGTTGTAGGTCTTGGCTGTGCCATGGGTGGCCTGAGAACCAGCATGCGGAGACTCGAGGCCACCCACTCCAGGCTATTACTGCCTCAGCCTCCACCTGGCGTGGCCAAGCAGTCTGCAGGGACCGGGCACTGAGTTTAGCTCCTCGGGCAACGGCCGAGGATGTCCTGGACAACGGCCCACAGAGTCACAAGCGAATCGGAGTTCCTGATAGGACTTCTCCAACAGCCCTCGTGATAGGTCTTCTCCCCTGCCTCCCGGGGTCTTCCTCTTGGATTTCTTGAAGACAGAACTCTCCAGAAGCTTAACAAAGTTCCACTCTTTTCATTTGAATGGACTCATCTGGCCTTACTCCCAGGAAGCCCCAAAAGCCCTACTCCACCCACCAATCCTAAAGGCGTGTGCCCAAGCTCCTGCAGCCCTCTGCCTGCACCCTGCCTTGACCTCCCCAAGTGTCCCCTCAAGGCATGCTGTGTACCTCCTCCAGGACCTGTGGGTAGTAAGCTTATTTCAAGTTCCTTTGTGGTCTTTTGCTGAACTTCTGCTTCCATCCCACACCCCAGTGTTCTACTGGATATTCATCTGACAAGGACACAACATAGCAAACAGCAGGGACACCTGGAAGCTTGTAGGGTCTCATACCACACCCCAGACCTCTGGAATCAGGATCCCCAGCTTAACAAGATCCGTAGGTGACTGGAAAGGTCCTGGAGTTTGAGAAGCACTGTGGAAATCTCTATGATTCAACTGGCCATGCAGGACTGACAAAGGATATAATTTCTTAATCTAAAACCTTCTCAATAAGGTCTGTCTCATACATATACCCCTTTGTTGGATGCCTTAAACTTGTGGAGGCATAATTGACCTAACATTGTATAAAGCTGGAGGGGAAGAGGCCTATCCTGACTATTAACTTCTACAACGTGAACCCCCCACCCCACTGCACTCATCATCTCCTTACCCTGATTTCCCCTATGACAGTTGTTCACCTTCTATCATAGGTCATACATTTATTATATAGTTCACGCTGCCTCCTGCTAGACTTGAAGTCCATAAGGGAAGGGAGCTTTGTCTGCTTTGCTCACTGGTCTACCCCAAGCATTACAGATTTGAGCTCTGCAAGGGCAGGGATATTTTTTATGGTCTTCTAGCCCCCAGCTCAGCCAGAGGCTAAGTACAGAACTAATGATTCTTAATAATTGGAGGAAGAAGTGGCTGGTGCTCCCAGGGCCCAAAGACCCTTCCGTAGTGCAGGACTTGCAGCCTGTCTTTTTGTTCTAAGTCAGTGAAGAGTAACCTCGCGTCTATACCTCATGCGTAGCAGGACCAGGACATGCAAACTGGAACCGCTTTGAGATTAGTGGTAGGGTGGGTAGGAGACTTAATTCTGCAGCTGCAACAGCTGTGCAGGAGGATGGTCTCAAGGAGCTGTGACCTTATTTACGGGGCCCACTCAGTTATCTACAATCCAGCTCCAGGAAGATAGATTAGAGAGTGGTCTCCATGGGAGTTCTCAAATGCGCTCAGATATTAATAATTTGTGGCAAGATAGTGCCACATTGCCCCACTGGCATTCCCCTGTGAAATAAAGTAGGTCAGCTAGATTGTAAACTTGTGTCTTGTTCCCACGGAATGCAATAATGCGGTTTTTTATTTGAAAGAGGGAAAATGGGGGGATCCCTGGGTGGCGCAGCGGTTTGGCGCCTGCCTTTGGCCCAGGGCGCGACCCTGGAGACCCGGGATCGAATCCCACGTCGGGCTCCCGGTGCATGGAGCCTGCTTCTCCCTCTGCCTGTGTCTCTGCCTCTCTCTCTCTCACTGTGTGCCTATCATAAATAAATAAATTAATTAATTAATTAATGAAAGAGGGAAAATGTAAACACATGTGTTTTTCCAAAATTGACTTTTTACGCAGACAGCGTTGTGTATCCCAACATGGAGAGAAGACCGGGAGCACAAACATGCATAGGGGTAAGTGGTGGGAGGTAGGAGTTCCCTTTTGCTTCCTGCCCAAACACAGCTCAGGCCTCAGTCTCAAAGCAAAAATAGAAACAAACCATCGGCCCCCAACATTCCTTTCCTTCCTCTTCACAAGTCCCAAGTTTTATATAGATATAAGACTTTTTTTTTTTTTGAGGGAAGCACATTTGATTTTTCATGAATATTTAATAAGCGGCTGTGAAGGAGATACCTGTATTATGTCCCTTTCAGTAAAACAAAGGGTGACAAAGAATCTTGTCACCAAACACACCATCTGCATTAATAGAGGTATCACATGATGGTTTCTGTTGTTAATCTACTTGGTCCTGGTACTTCAAGTTCTAAGCTCGTGAGGGAGGGGATCAGGTCTTAGATTTCTGCCTCGGTGTGGAATCATTTGGTTGAAAGAAAAAAAACAAATCCAATTGAAACGAGGTCACCTTAAAAAAGTGTTTTGTTGGGAGGTTATAGGAACGCCTCACAGAATCAAGTATAGGAGGTAGAGCCAGGTCGGAGTTCAACGGGAAAGGTGAAAGACCTAGAGCTACCCTGTCATTCCTCAGGGCCAGCGGTCACAGCACTGGCTGGTTATCCATGCCTGTGTCCCCAGCACCCTAACCAATTCTTTCTTAGGGAGGTGTTGGTTTTTCCCCAGTGGGAACGCCATTGGCAGCTTGGGTGGGGCAACTCTTCATTGGGCTAATTGTCCTGCTCAGAGCTAGAGATTTAGCATCCCCTGCCCCGGCCCAGTGGACGCTAGTAATGGCTCCTTACAAATTCATCCTAGCAACCTCAAATACCCCCATGCCTTTCCAGACACCTCCCAACTCTGATAGCAGAGGTACACGTCCAACACAGCGTCTTAGCTCACATTCCCCGGAGAGAAACGGATTGGTCATTCTGAGCCATTAAATCGGATCCTCGTCCACTCAGCCATG
Source organism: Canis lupus dingo (assembly GCF_003254725.2). Taxonomy (NCBI): domain Eukaryota; kingdom Metazoa; phylum Chordata; class Mammalia; order Carnivora; family Canidae; genus Canis; species Canis lupus. Next base: position 5,229,568 of record NC_064264.1, read on the forward strand.
ACCGTACGTGTGAATCTTAGCCAACCACAAATCAAAGGATACACCCAACGTTGCCAAGACCTCCCTCTTCCGTGGGCGCTAAGGGCAGGGATAGTCCCAGAGAAGGGACTGCGACTAAGGACTAATGGTCTAATTTGGCTAAAGCTCGGGACCAAGGGAAGGAATGCTCAGGGATAATTTCATTTGCTCGGGAGGCTCCACCAATGTTCAGTATCTTGCCATCGGTTTGTAATCAATGCCTATAGGTCATCGAATTCCCCTTCCCTTCTCCTTTGAATGCCAACTTTCCTCCCACTTTTTTTCTCCATTTCCACTAGCTCTCCTCTTGTAGTTGCCTGGGTCTCCTCCCACCATTTAGGTCCAGAAACAGGTGATCTTCGTGGTCCCGGTGCCCTTTGCACACCAGATAACATAGCGTTAGTTTACTCAGACTTGTAGGGACTGTTTTGTAGTCCTAAGAACATAGGATAATGCCCTAATTTACTCCCCAAATTAACATACTTTTTGCTTATGTGTTTGCCTTGCCCAGCTGTTCGCCATTTAAAGAGGCCATCACAGTGCTCAAAAGATAATCAAAGAAGCTACTTAAGAGAACATGCTGCCTTTAAAAAAACAAAAAAAACAAAAACAAAAACAAAACAAAAAAAAAACCACTAATGCCCACGCTGAACTCAGAACGGTAATGAGCTCAGGCAGGAACCCAACTGAGACCTCCTCGGCCAACCCACCCAGCTGGGATATTTGCATTTTATACAAACCATTTTTATGAGGCTATAAATTTCCTACTTTTACAGTTACAGGTCTTAATTGTCACAAATACCATTTCTGCACGTATCTTCGGCAGACGGAATTAAAATTTCCACATGATCTGAAAATGCTAAATTGTTAATAGCTTCTCCAGGGCTTTGGGACTTCTGACCTCTTTGATGATTTCATCATTGTTTATACATATTAAAAAAAAATCTAGGCTCATGAGCCTAATATAAGTCTCTAGGCTTTTTTTTTTTTTTCAGTCCACTTTTGCTGCTCTTTGATATTCAAGATAGAGGACTGGGTTTGAAGAGTAGAGAGTGTATTGGTTGAGACTTATCAATCCCTTTCTCACACCAAGTTATGCTATAAGCAATCAGTACAAAATAACGGAGGCACCAGTTTTTAACCCAGCACAGATTATGAACACGATAGTAGTTCACTTTAAAGTATTGGTTTGTAACACGCAATCACAGTGGGTAATCCATCATTTTTGGTTGTTTCATTCAGTATTGGGCTCTTAAATCTGCCTTTCCTCTTACAATCTTTTTCCTGGAGGAGCTTTAACCACATTCATTTAGGGGGTTTTGAAACTGCTCTATTATTTGCCGATGTTTTAAGGTCATAAAGCTTTTTGGAGTGGACTCAAACTTAAGTCCCAATTAGCATTTAGTTTAAAAATTATCTTTGAGCTGTTTAATAACTATTTTCGAGCATTCGATGCTATCCTATGGGAATTCTTCTGAGTTTTTCCATTCGCTTGTGTTTTATCGGTTCTGTAGGTTTGGGGAACATAGAGAACACGTTCACAAGACAATAAACTTAATGAGCAGAGTTTGATTCAACCATGAAACAAAAGCTTGTGCTTCCTGGAAAACCTCTTTTACATGAAGTCAAGGTGTAGTTTCTTTGTATCGTCATTATCTGCCCGAGTTGATCAATGAATACTTGGTAGATACTAAGCTGACTGGCTCAGGATCCAGGTCTTTTTTTTTTAATATTTTATTTATTTATTCATGATAGACACAGAGAGAGAGAGAGAGAGAGAGAGAGAGAGAGGCAGAGACCTAGGCAGAGGGAGAAGCAGGCTCCATGCCAGGAGCGTGATTCAGGACTTGATCCTGGGACTCCAGGATCACACCCCAGGCCAAAGGCAGGTGCTGAACACCAGAGCCTCCCAGGGATCCCAGGATCCAGGTCTTTACCCACCATGTGATCTTGAGGATGAGGGGTTTGACAAGCAGTGTATTAAGTGACGCTCATAGACCCCTTGTCACACCAGGTGGGCATGGCTGATGGAACAAGGGAGCGATGGGAATATATGGAAACTGAAGAATTTGGACACATTTGTAAAGGGTCTGATGAATCCTGCCTGTGTGTCTGACTCGGCCATGTTGTCCTTAAAGTATTGGGTCTTCAGAGACGCTTAGTCAGTCTTTTAAGTTAATGGAAGAATAATGTTGGAAAATCCTAGCTAATCTTGCCGGCTGCAGCCTCACAGCCATGCCCCTAGTTTACCCTTCTCAAATGTAATTCAATTACCTCCGCTCTGAAACTCTTCGAAGTTTTCCTATGGCTTTGCAGGGAAAATCTACAAGTGAGTTGGCAAGACCTGTAAAGCTGGTTTCATTTGGCCTCTGGCCACATGTCAAAGCGCTTCCCATTGGTTCACACCATTCCAGCCACAGGGAACGGCATGGAGCTCCTGCACTGAGCCATTTTTCCCTCGCAGGTGTACACATCTATCCAAAAGAACTCTCCCATCCCACCCAGCTTTTACCTGCCCTGGTAGGCTCCGAGCAAACTCCTTTTCCACCCATCGCGACCCAGTTCTAGCATTACCTCCGTCAGGTTTTCCCCAACCACCAGTCCCCTTCAGACAACTGGGCTCAGCGTTCCCTCCTTGCTCACACAGCTCAAGGTTCAGGCTTCTATTCCAGCAGATAGCGTTGCAACTATTTTTCCTCCAACAACCGATAGTTCTCTCCTTGATCACATAAACATCAACCGGGAAGATTTTTTTCCTCCCCAACAATACCTATTGTTAGGCTGCATTCTTGAAGATTCAAATTTAGTAGGTGGGGTTAGGCCCAGGAATTCTGTAAGTGCTCCAGGAAATTCTGATGGCCACTCCTGTTTGAAAGTCACCTACTGAACTGTGGGTTCTGAGCAAGGCCGGGACTGGGTCTTTTTTAATATTTTAATTTATTTGAGAGAGGAAGAGCATGAGGACCAGCAGGGGGAGGAGCAGAGGGAGAGAATCCACAAGCTAAGCATGGAGCCTGATGCTCAGCTCTATCCCAGGACCTTGAGATTAAATAAGGGCCACGCAGGGCTAGGTAGGGAGAGAGATAGGGGGCTGCAAGATCAGGCTCACGGAAATCCCCAAATGTTGAGATGTAAGGAAACCAGAGATAAGGGAACCAACCGGACCACCCTGCCCTAGGGGTGGGTGGGGAGGGTGTGTCTCTTATGACAGTCACCTGTGACCAATTACCAGCCCCAAAAGGAAGCCATTAAAGAGGTCATCAACCAGTCCTTACTCAAACCAGGATGGCATGACAATGGTAAAGCCACAAGCTCCCTGGTCAGTTTTAAATAAAATACCATTGGTGGGGGCCCTCGTTGGGACCCCTCTCACTCCTGAGCGCCTTTGCTGTATATTCACTTAACTAAACTATCACATTGCTCACTCTCCCCTGTCTGGGACAGTCGTTCTTCTACTCTGAGAGACAAGAACCTTACACTCCCACACTTCAAGATCACGACCTGAACTGAAAGGAGGGGTCAGACCCTCAACCAACCAAGCCATTCAGGCACCCTGTGGCTTGTTCATTTTTGACCTATAGCAGGATGGTACTTAGACTTTCAGTCAAAAGGCGATTAAAAAAAAAAAAAGGGGGGGGGGCGGTTGGCAGAGGGGTGAAGTAGAAGTGTTCTAGGCTCATTGGAAGAATGGTACCCTCTGGGGGAAGATACAAGTTAAAAACAGGAGTTTTGTGAAAAGAAATTTCCCAGTTTAGCTGTAAGGACCGGATCTACTTCTCAAGAAGATGGGAGCCAGCAGATACACCGAGAAAGGCCTACTGGTATCTGGCGAGTGGACCACGGCCAAGCCATGGAAGCTATTCCTGGTCTTCTAAGCCCCGATCTCAACCATCCACAGGACACACATCAACCAGCCTGCAGTACCTCCCCTCTCTTGTCCTCTGACACCCAGCTTAAAGGGCTTCCACCTCTACCACACGCACAAATTATTTCCAAGCCTTGCCAGGTGTCCCTATGCTCAAGCCAATGTGGGGGGCAATCAGGCTGCCCTCATCCACTCTGCAGAAAGTGGGGATTGGCCTCAGGGCTCCACTGGCCAGGCCTGCCCCCTCCAGGCTGGTTTTGCTCTGAGATCACATCTGCCCTTGGATGGCATCTTGTAGAAGAGGATGAGACAGGCAAGAAGAGATTCTGGAGTGGATCTGGAAAGAAATCTTCCCGCCTCTTGAGTTTCCCCCTTGCCAGGAACACTGCCATTATTCCCTCATACCAGGATTGGGTCTCAGCGCCATGCAAAAATCAGCACCCCCTCCCCAGGACTGCCAGACTGGGGCAAAAACAGATCTTTCTCAACTTCTGGGAAAACTCTCTCAACCTCCTGGTTTTTAGGGTCATTGGAAAACAGCCCCCAGGATCTTAGCAGCCAAGAGGCTCAGTATAAGGAGTCGGGTTAGAGCTGACTGGAATTGCTAATGACTGTGGGGTTTTGTTTTTAAATATATGCCCTGGTTAGGGAAGGAAAACTCATTGTGCAGGGTGCAGCATTTCAAGCACAAAAGGTGACACGAGGAAGAGTTATGATCACAGCAAGCGCAGTGCGACTCCACTTTGGGGCCCTGCCAGAGTTCCCATAAAACCCTCCTTTTTCTTGAGTCTACACCATGAGCTCTTATGTGATCAATTTAAGAGGCTTTTATGAGATGCCAGAGCACGTTACTTAAAGCATTCCCATTTATTTTGCTTCACTTTATGTTTTTATTACATAGAATTTGAATTAAATCCATTTGGCAACAGTTTACCATGGAGGGAGGTGGGGGGTCCATTGGGAAGAGAAAGGAAATTTGTTGTCGAGGGGAAAGCTCCCTCAGTCGAGCAGCTCCAGCCTCAGTGGAGCAGAGGGAGGTAAGGGTGCCTCTGGACAGAAAGCACACTCTCCCCCCACCTTGGGGAGATTTGGGAAGTTCCTTATGTGTCCCCAGGGCCTCCCTCCCTCCTACAGTGTGGGGTGATTTTTCTAAAGTTTTGCCCATGATTGTTCTGTTCCAAAACGTCCAAAGACCTCACATTGTCATCAGAATAAAGCCCAGGTTCCATACTGAGGCCAGATCTTAGATGACCAACATCACAATCTGCCTCCACAGTTTGATTTAGGATTTTTTTCCTTTTCTTGCCTCTTGCCCTCCAGCTACATGTGAGCTATTTCCTGTTGATGCCTCCTACTCACCAGCCTTTAAATCCTACCCGATGGTCAAGGCCCAGACAAAATGTCACCTCAGCCTCAAGGTTTCATCTAATTTTTCTGGAAGGAAGTAGTCGGTTCCTGCTCTGAATGTCTATGGCATCATATCTGTGCTTCTGTAGGATAATGATCACTTTCTAACCTTGGTCCCTATGGTGCTGCATTCTTCAAAATTGTAAGTCTGGAGCAACAGCTGCCTGAACGTTTCGTCTTTGAATCATGCTCAGCACCTAGTACAGTGACTTGACCAGCAGAGCGACCCAATAAATACTTGTTGAATAGTTATGTACATGCTGACCCCAGAGAGCAACTTTAGAATTAGGAAGCAAACCAAAAAAAAAAAAAAAAAAAAAAAAAAGAATTAGGAAGCATTTGCCACTTACACTTACCTAAAAATGGGCCGTAAGTGCTTGTTTTAGAGGATGTTCCCTCTAACTGTTCCCGGAGTCACAGCTTCTCACATACCACTCCAAGAGCAGGCCTGGCGATCACATAGATTGACCCCAGGGTTCCCCTGGCCAAGCCGGGACCACCGCCAGGCTGGCTCGTTCCAACGTCAGAAGGCTGCCCTTGGAGGGTATCTTATAGGAGAGTACTGATTAGCAGGATTGGGATCCGCTGGTGGCAATAAAGGGACCCTCGCCCAGCCAGCAGTATTAAAACAGGGTTCATCCTCAGTGATCCACAGGCAGCTGTAATCAGGCCCAACTTTAAAAGATGCACCTGGAGTCTGGGTCTGGGGACCTTCACTTTGGTCAGGCCTGGCACTCACATCTGCTTCCTTCTGCAGGGCCACCGGCAAGCAGCCCCTCCATCAAGGCAAGCTCCCCCCATGTCTGCTGCATGACTGGCCAGCGGTAGCTCTTAAAACCAGTGGGTGAATGTGCTATCTCTATTTTTGTTTTTAGTTTAAATTTCTGAACAAGGGAATTTGATTGGTTTGGCCATTTTTGGAAACCAGGTGACTACAGCCCTTGGATCAGGTGCCTCCCTTGGGGTCCTGTGGGCAGAGGCCAGGGTGGAGGGATACCTGTGCACCTGCAGGTCTGTGCACTGGACACTGTTGGTCAGTGACCACTGCATGCCTGTGGAGTATTGCTGCCTGCCCTGTACAAGGAGGACCCTGCAGCTGGCGGGGGCATGGTGGGGGGATGTGGGGGGTGCTCTGCAGCCTGTGGGAGCAGCAAGAGAAATGCAGTAATCAGAAGATGGGGTGGCTAGGTCACCCAGGTGTCCAGGCTCTGAACACACTGTGTGAGAGTTGAGGGGGGAAAATGAAATAACTGCAGGTGACCCCAGATTTGTTGGGAAAAATACAAACTAAAAACCCACACAAGGGACAAAAAAGGGGGGAAACGAAGTATTTTAAGTGCCCAGCTAGCAGCTGACGCGTGAGGACAGTTTTCTGAACTGATACACTCAACCCCTTATTAGAACCTTAGAGTTCATTTGGTCACGGGTCCTTATTTTTAAGACCTTTGGGATTTGGCTTTGGATCCCTCAAGAGAAAAAAGGGAACTATCAGGAGCCATTGCCTGATTAACGCCTAAGACCCAGAAGTTTCTGAGGTTCATTGCCAGCTTTGCCTGCAGAAGTGGCTAATGCTGGTTCCGCTCGTAACAAGCTCCCGGTGCTCCCGTCCCTGGCGCCTGGATAATCCCAGATGGAGAGCCGGGCTTAGCTGCTCAATCTGGGGACCACAAGCACGAGTTATTTCTTTTTTTTTTTTTTTTTTACAAGTTATTTCTTTTAGCAGAATCGGGCGATCGCCCTCCTGTATCTCTGAGGAGCGGCAGGGTTGCGGGGTGCAGGGAGGAAGTCTGCTAAGATCTGATTGCGGGGCACTAACCATTGCGGGGGTGCCCACGGCCCCTCCCCAGTGCTTTAGCAGCTTCTTTCTCCTTCTCCCTCCAGGGATGCTCCAGCTTGAGAGGATGAATCCAATCATGATAAGAGCCAACATCTTCTGGACGCTTCTCTATGTGCCAGGCACCCCTGCAAGCGCAGCTCACAATTACCTCGTTGGATTCCCACGACAGCCCTGGTGGGGGGCGGGGGGGTGCGCTGTGCATGGCTCTAACTTCCAGATATGCTCTGCTTTCAGAGGGGGGCTTCTGGAGCAGAGAGCGGGTGAGCAGGCTGTCCAAGGTCCCAGCCCTGGCAGGAGGGTGGCACCCTGGTCTCCTGGAGTGCCTCCGCTTACGTCGGTGCTTCTCCCAGTCTGGGCTGGGAATGGAGCCCAGGGGAAGGAGGGCACGGGAAGGCAGGGCCCTCGCCACACACAGGGGACTGGACGAAACCGGCAGGATCTGTGACATGAAGCAAGTTACTTGACCTCCCTGTGCCTCATTGTCCTTATGTGCAAAAGGAAAAGAGCAGCAGTGCCTGCTTGGTAAGGAGGTTGGGAGGACTAACTCCCCCCTGGAACAAACCTGGCCTTGAAGGGAGGTCTTCGGTATTGCCATCGTGTTGTTTCCCACCCCGGCGCTGACTGTGGCCCATCCTGGGGGGCCCCCTGCTTCCTGGGGCAGCTCAGTAGTAGGAAGCCATCTGAATGGCTGATTTCCAAAGAGGTGCACCACGAGGGAGGCTTTCTAAGGATGGGACTTTTGGATCTACAAGAAGGTGACGGAGACAGGCGGTGGCACGGGATATTAGTTCATTTAATTTGCACAGCTTCTGAGACCATAGATGCTCTTATCCTCCTGTAACAAGTGGGAAAAGTGAGACCCAGGGAGACTAATCAACTTGCCCACCATCAAAATCGGGTAAGTGGGAGAGCCAGCTTCCCACCCCGGGCCCTGAACCCGTAGCTACCTCGTCTCTCTGCTCACGGAATCACAGTGAGCGAGCAGGGACCCCTGGGAATGTACCCCAATGGGATCTGCAGTCAATCAAAGGGCCCCTTGCCTGCTTTTGGTCTTGTTTTCCATCAAGCAAACCTGCTGCCTCCTGCTCCCGAAACAGGCACCCCCGCGGTGTCCTGGGGGAAGCCCAAATGCTCTGCAGACGCACCTCCTGGGGCTGGAGGGTGGGGGTGCAGGTGGGGGCTCCATTTCTCCTCCTCCATCATCACCCCCACCCCACACAGAGCCAAAAAAAAAAAAAGAAGAAGAGAGAAAGAAAAATATCCTTTGTGTGGCCCACAAGATTTAGATTTAGGCATCGATCCTGCTTCAGCACCGAGACCACAGAGACATGGGCTGGTTCCTGGGCACTTTGGTCAATGATTTTAATTTCACCTTATTTGTTGTTTGCTTTCTCGGGAAGACTTCTACAATCGCCCCGCTCTGTCCCCTGGCTGGCTGTCTCAGATCTCTTTCATGTCCCTCTTATTATTTGTATTTTTATTCTCTGGGGGGAAAAAAAAACCCAACATTTTTTCACTTTGTCATTTCTTGGGGTTTGCACGAAGCCCGCAGCCCCAGTTAGCACCTCAGAAGCATGACACTTGACACCTGAGTTTCCAAGTCTCACCTGCCACCTGCCGGGGCTGGGACCACTGCCTCTTCCTCCTCTTTTCCCAAATCTGCTGACCCAACTCTGCTTCCTTTGGAGGAAGACAAAAGCGGGGAGCCCGCCGCCTCCGAGGCCCCATCACCACCCACGTGCAGAGCGGCAGCTCGTCTGAGATGAGCTCAACGTTTGCTCAGGCAGCTGCGGTGCTTCGCAAACAAAAAAGTGCACGGTTATTTCCATCTCCCGAAAAAGAATTCAGCTTCGTCCAATTCACACTATCTTCCTTCTTCCGATAGAAAGATCCTCGGGGGGGGGGGGGTTGCCCTGGGCATTTCAAATTCAGGCGAATTCCATTTCATGCCGAACTCCCTCAAAAACAGGAGACCCCCAGCCAGTCGAATTTTGGGGTGGGGGGGGCTTCACTCGCCTACCCCCTGCCCCACTCCTGCCTGAAAGCAGGGGGCCCCTGACCATGGGTGTGCTATGCACTCCTCCTGTCTTGAAGGAGGAAAAGCAGAGGCCTCCTAGCCTGGAATCTGAGAAATTCGTTATTCACCACGGAGAGCATCTCCTGCATGCCAGGCACTGGGGTGCCTGGGGGGGCTCAGACACTGGGGTGCCTGGGGGCGCTCAGTGGCTGAGCATCTGCCTTTGGCTCAGGGTGTGATCCTGGGATCGAGTCCCACGTCGGGCTCCCTGCATGGAGCCTGCTTCTCCCTCTGCCTGTGTCTCTGCCTCTCTCTCTCTCTCTCTGTCTCTCATGAATAAATAAATAAAATCCTAAAAAAGAAAAGAAAGCAGACACTTCCTTGGTTCTAGGAGAGAAAAAAAAAATTAAGACTCCTGTTCCGGTCTTCTAAGTTGAGCATCAATGGAGAGAACCTTCAAGAGGGTAATAGATGGAGATGAAATACCAGCTTTACTCTTGGTAAAGGCCAGACTGAGGCTGTGTTTGGATACGCAGCCTCCTACCATCTCCCCCACACCCGTCCAGTGCACTGGGGCAGAGCCAGACTCCCCAGGCCCCCCAGGGGTGGAGCGTGCCCCCAGCTCACTGCTGGGCCCAGAGCAGGGAGTCACCCCGGCTGCCCCCCAGGGACCAGGCATGCAAGAGAGAGGAAGGGGAGAGCCCAACCCGGCCAGGCCCTTGGCCGAGTGCCCCGGTGCCTCGCGCTGGTGACTCCTTGCAGAGAAGGGGTGAAGGAGGGTGGGGAGTGGGCCAGGAAACGTGGGACATGGAGCTGGAGATGCCCCCCAACCAACCCACTGCCTGCCCCCCCGAAGAGGACAGACAGCCCTGCGTGGAGAGGCCAGGAAGCAATGAGAGGCCAGGAAGAGCTCGGGAAAGCAGGTGGCCTCGGGGCTAAGCCTAGGATGAGCGGGCCCGGCCACCCGGCCACGTGGCACAAGGACGAGGACGGGCCGGGGCTTGGGGCAAGTGCGCCCAAGGCCAGGTGGGCGGCCTAGGTCGGTCGGGCCCTCGGAGCAGCAGCCTCCTCCCTCGCCATCCCGCCTGCAACTGAGCCCAGCCGCTCCCCGGGGTGCCTGTCACAGCAGGTGCTCAGCAGCTGTCCTGGGGGCTCCCCTCATATCCCCGGGGCCGGGCTGGTCCCCAACCGCGGAGCCCGCGCCCCGAGTCACCTGCTCCCCCCGAGCCTCCGCAACGATCCCTCCAGGAGCGATGTTTGCACAAGCCGGCTGCGCTCGCAGCCACGGTCCTCGGTAAATACAGAGTTTTATTATTAGAAGGTGATGAATTTTTAAAATGCCAATTCTGGCCTTTTCACCGAGGCAGAGGATAACTCCGGGCTGCACACGCTTGGCTCCTCCGTCGTCAGAAACCTCACCGGTCTCAGCTCCGGCCGAGGACATGACCTCGTGCCCGGGTCAAGGCTGCACCGTCCAGGGGATCAGAGACAGCCTGGGGGGCCCGCCAGGCCGCTCGAGTCCTGGGGAGGCCCAGGAACATGCGTCCAGCGTGGCATGGTAAGGAAAAGCAGAAAAAACTATATTTTATGTAAAATTTCCTGAAGGTTAAGCAGGGACCTCAAACTCAAAAACTTAAAAAGAACACGGTGAGGCCTTAACATGACACATCCGAGGGCCGGGTTTGCTCCCTCCCGCTGCTCCCCACCCCAACCCCCCGCCTGTTGGCTTCTCATCTCTGGAAACTTGGCCCTAACGTGCACATCAGTGGACCCGGTGGCCGGAAGGTCTCAAGGAAGCGAGTCGTGGTCACCCAGGGGAGGGCGAGGTCTGCACTGTGCATATTTGCAACTACTGGTTCTTAATAGTTTCAGCTTTCCACTCATTTTCCCTTCTGTGTTTTCAGTGGGATGAGTTGTCCTAATTCAGGTTTTGGCTCTGTAGCCCTGATTCTTAGCCGAAAGGGAAGGCTGTCGGGGTGAGGCCCACACGCAGAGCCCATGTGGGGCCACGGGTCTTGGGTTGAATCATGACTCCATCACTTTGTGGCTTTGTGATTTGGGCAAATCTCTTCATCTCTCTGGGCCTCATCAGCCAAAGAGGGCTGGTTACAATCCCTCTTTCAAAGGACAACTATGAGAAATACTCACAGGGAAAGCATTGAGCTCCCTCTTGGGCAGAGTTTGGAAACCCCAGCTGTAGGATCTCTTTCTCCTCGATGCCTCACTCCTAACCTAGAACCGCAAGGCATGTGGAAAGCCAGGTAGATAACTTCTAGGGAGAGAAAAATAAGAGATCAGAAGCAGCCAGCATTTGGGACACATCCCTAAGTCTCAGCAGGTCGCTGAGCTAACCTGGAAACAATCTGGCACATGCCCAACAAGCCTCTTTTACTGATGGGATCAAACAACCTCACGAAGACATAAAGTTTGAGGCATGGAGTCCCCATAACCACTGGGACCTGTGTGGGTATAAAGAGATTCCTTTATCTCTTGGATGAGATGATTTCCCTTCTGCCTCTTGGGCTTGCACCAGAAAGTTCAATGAGACCCTCTCCCATGGCACACATCGTTCTACCCCATTTTGCTGTTGTCTGTGGACATTAGAACGTAAGCTGGTTGGACAGTGGGCAGAGTCTCCATTTCATTCATCCTCGTACCTCCTTCCTCCCCCATAAGCCTGCCTGGTGGCTGCCAAGTACTTGTGCCAAGAAAAACCTCAAAAACCAAAGAACTTTATTAAGGATTGGGCCATGGAGCATTAACACCTAATACCTAAATTCTCTGCTAATCCCACTCTAGCTTTTGTCCTTTGATAGTTTCCTTGTCCTTCTCCAGTTTAAAGCTCTTGATGATATAAATTATTGCCTCTACCATAATATTATTGTCTGTCTCCCTCATTACATTATAGATTCTTTGGTTGCCCATAAAACTTTTTTAAAAGATTTTATTTTATTTATTTATTTATTTATTTATTTATTTATTTATTTGAGAGAGAGAGAGAGAGCATGGTGGAGAGGGGCAGGAGAGGGAGAGAGAATCTCAAGCAGACTCCCTGCTGAGCATGGAGCCCGATGCAGGACTCCATCCCAGGACCCATGAGATCATGACCTGAGTCAAAACAAAGAGTTGGCCACTTAACCGACTGAGCTGTCCAGGTGCCCCATGAGTGTCCATAAAACTTTAAATGTAACACTATTTAGAAATAACAGACTGTGAAGAGGAGGAACTGGTTCTTTTTACAAAAATTCTTTACTGAGGTGAAATTCACATAACACAAAATTAACTGTTTTAAAGTATACAGTGAGGTGCGTTGAGTCCATTTGCACCTGCAACTGGTTCCAAAACGTTTCCATCATCCAGAAGTAAATCCTGTACCCGTTAGGCAGTCACTCCCTATAGTCCTCTCCCGGTCCCTGGCAACTCCAACCTGGGTCCTGTCTTCGTAGACTTACCTGGACATTTCCTATAGGTGGAACCATATGACCTTTTGTGTCTGACGTCTCTCATTTAGCATAAATGTTTTTAAGATCCCACCATGCTGTAGTACGTGTCACCACTTCATTCCTTCTTACAGCTAGCCGGGTAATATCCTATTGTATATGCCACATTTGATTCATCCATTCCCTTGCTGAAGAGTGTTTTAGCTGTTTCCACCTTTTTGTGTGATGTACATTTGTGAGGAACTGGGTCTTTGTCGCCATTGTACTTCCAGCACAAGAGGCTTGTAATAGATATCCGTGGGTAGATGTCCAAAAACTGGTTGTGAAAAAAAATATGCCAATGTAATAGATTTACATTTCCCTATAAGCTTAAAGGGTCCTGCTCCCTCATCTCTAACTCCAAAGAAAAGAGCCACAGTGTTCAGTGCTTGGCAGATGTTACGAGTGCTGATGTGATGACAGTCATGGCAGTAATAACGAAGAACATGGGAATAATGTAGTCCTGGGTTTCACAGAAACACAGATGGTGGCAAGATTGGGTCACTTACCTATTGTCCTTTTTAAACAAGATTTACTTATTTATTTATTGGGATGGGTGGAGGGGCAAAGGGCGAGAACCCCAAATGGACTCCCCACAGAGTGGGAAGCCAGAGTGGGGCTGAATCTCACGACCTTGAGATCATGACCTAGGCCAAAGCAAAGAGTCAGCCACTTAACCGAATGCACCACCCAGATGCCCCAAGATTGGGTCATTTAAAGATAGGCCACCGGGCCCCTGGGTGGCTCCACTGGTCAAGCGTCTGCCTTTGGCTCAGGTCATGATCCCAGGGTCCTGGGACCGAGCCCCACATCGGGCTTCCTGCTGAGCAGGGGAGTCTGCTTCTCTCTCTCCCTCTACTGCTCCCTCTGCCTGTGCTTTTTTCTCCCTCTCTCTCAAATAAATTAATTAAACCAATTAATTAATTAATTAAAGGCTGCCTATGTTGTAGATGTTCCTCAGCGCCTGTAGAAATCCAGAAAAAGAACACAAAAGGTCTAAGATTGGAATAAACCTTCTCATCAGGAGCCTGGAGAGCAGAGCCAGAACATGCTGGGTGTGAGCAGTGGGGTCAGGCCTGCTGGAAGTGACTGGTGGGCCCTGGGGGGGCTGGGATGGCACCAGGCTGACCCGGAGTCAGAGAGAAGCCATGGCCAGAGCAGGGACAGGCCCCTGGGATGAGAGCAGCACAGCCTCAAACTGGAGAACAGTCCCCACAGGGAGAAAAAGCTGGCGGGCGTTGGCCTTTTCAGTGGCGCCTGAACACACCATCAGGAACTATTTTCAAGGTGTTTGCATGACTAGAAAGCATGTCCTGGTCAATGTCATGTTTCAAAGTCTAATGAATCACACAGTTTTGCTGGTGGGGGGCCACTCTGCCATTGTGCTTATGGAGAGCTTGAAATAACCAGTGATCCCACGTTCATGCACTTGCTCTTCAAGCATTTATGGAACACCAACGGTGTGTGTGACACTGTGCTCCATGCAATAGCACGGCCACGGGGAGCTCAAAGCCTATGGGGGCCTACGGTGTGGTCTCAAAGATGGAATCAGAATTTACCAGAGCAACGTGAGCTGCGGAGAAGAGGCACGGGGTTGAAAGTCCACCTTTAAGGAGATGGAAAGATAGGACGCAGGTACAAGGGTTTTCCAAGTTCAGATCATACAATTATTCATTTTAAAACATTCGAGATGATCTATAGTTGGCCAATATTTGAAGAAAGGAATTTGGGAGTAAAATACTTTTTTTTTTTTTTTTTTACATGTAAGTTATTATACAATAGTTACCTGCCCATGTTCAGAAAAGTAATTGAAGTGATTTCCAATAGGAATTCCTTGTCTGGGAAAGAGAAGGCTCCGTGATCTGATGTTGTGGCAGAGCTGCTGGCAGTCCACCCGTGGCTACTCACTCTTCCTCCATGTGGCCATTTCCTACTGCCCGAGAGCTTTCAGCCCATGGGAAAGATGGGGGTTAAATTCCCCAAATTTCCCAGGTGGGACCACCTCTGAGATGCTGTTGACATTGTCTCCTGGAGGCTCCCAAGATAACTGAGGCCCAACTGCCCACTACCACATCTTGCTCATTAATGCCCTCCCTATTGGTTCCCTTCCCTGCTCTTTCTCACTTCACCACTCACTTACCAGGACTCCTGGGGAGCCCCTCACAAATAAACTCTCTGCATTCAAATCTTTGTCTCAGGGTCTGTTTCAGGTGGAACTCAACTGCTGTGGATTGAGCTGGGTCTCCCAAAAGGATACGGTGACGGACTGATCTCTGCTCCCCCATCTGCGCTGGTGATCTTTCTTGTCTGGAAATAGGATCTTTACACATGAAATCACATTAGAAAGAAATCACTCTGGATTAGGGCAGGCCCTAAGGACTGGCGCCCCTAGAAGAAGAGAAGGGACAGGGACTCGCATAGGGGGACAGCCCCGTGAAGATGGACACAGAGATGGGAGCGACGCATCCACGTGCCGAGGAACGCCAAACATTGCCAGGAGCCACCCAGAGCTACAAGAAACACATGCAAAGGATTCCCCCTGAGAATTTCCCCCAAGGAACCAATTCTGTCAATACCTAGAGTTTGGTTTTCGTGCCTCAACATCTGTGAGAAAATAAATTTTTATTCCTTTGATACATCCAGTTTGTGACCCTTATTATAGCTTCCCTAGGAAACCAATACACCAACCTATGATAAAATGAATGTTTCATTCTTCTGAATTTTCTGAGTCTGGGGCTCTTTGGTTATATTTAGCATCCCGGGGGGCGGGGCGGGGGGAGACGGTGGTCAGACTGTGATGTCAGGAGAAATCAGGCAGATAGGAATGAAATACAGGGGTAGGGGTACATAGACTCTTCTGGAGTCCTCCTGGGTGATTACACCCAGTGAAAATAAGAATGTGATCCTATTTTACAAACAGAAAGGACTGGAAGTGGCTGATAGTTCTATAACATTTGTAGCTCTCTTCCACACACGCACATAACTAAGCGGGCACAGCTTTTCAACACTAAGGTAAGTTGTCTGCCATCTTTCGATGGATCACAGCTCTAATTAAATATGGTCACAGGAGTCTGTATAACTTTAATCTCACTTATGACAAATTATATATTCCAAACCTTTTGGCTGTGTGTATTTCTATTCCATTTATAGAAAGAGAGAAGGAGGGAGGGAGGGAGGGAGGGAGGGAAGGAAGGAAGGAAGGAAGGAAGGAAGGAAGGAAGGAAGGAAGGAAGGAAGGAAGGAAGGAAGGAAGGAAGGAAAAAGCAAGCAAGAGGAGAGAAAGAAAGAAAGAAAGAAAGACAGTCATTAAGCTCTCTGAAAAGTATCTTAATTTTTTATTAAAACCCAATTCCAGTTTTCAAACCTTCAAATGTTTCTCTCTTCTTTTATCCCCCTTTACTGAGTCAGCTACCTCTTCCCTCACTTGCGTGCCAGCCCTTTTCTGTAAGAAATACATCTCCTTTAAAGTGTTTGACCTTGAGCCTGGAAGGCGGAGGACAGAGGAGAAGCCCCACAGCCCCACAGAGACATTGCAAACCCACTCCTGAGGCCGGGGGAGACGGAGCGGGAGCACTTCCCCGGAGCACTACCACGTTTTGGTACCACCGACCTCTCCTCCTGGCCTCCCATCCATCCCCTAGGCCACAGTCCTCAACCTGGTACCCAGAGCAAAACACTTGGTGGGCCTGTGGCTGCAAGTGGCCACCCCTCTCTCTTTAAAAATATGATGGGGTCTTGCAGACTGGGGTTGCCATGGTAACTCTCCAAGGCCATTCTCCACCAGACAGAGACATCCCAACAGGCAGAGAAGGGCGGTCAAGGAAATCTATCTTGACATGCAGATGGTATTTTAATTTGAGGCAGAGTCAGAAACTCTGCCTGCAGCTTGGGGTGACCCTTGGAGCAGGAGGATGCAAGTGATCGAAGTCATCTGTAATGCCTCTAATCAGACTCCCTAAGGGGGGAGAGCACTGTCTGGAAGCCCTCTTGGGGTGGTGGGGGGGAGGTCTCTCCATAAGAGAGAAGCCCAGCTGAGCTATAGAATCGGTAAGTGCTGTGAAGAGCAGAAGTCAAGGACGCTGATCCCTCCTGGACAAGGAGACCAGCCCAGTCTGGCTCTTTCTCTCTGACTCACTCATCTACTCACTCACTCTCCCCATCTCCCTCCTAGAATCTTCCCACCTTACTGGGTTCTTCCGTTCTTGAGGGGATATGCCATATTGGACTGCGGTATTCCCTGGATCGTGGAGTTCAGACCCAGCCATGCTTCCTTGTTGCTTAGCTTCTCTGGACCCCAATTTCTTCACCCGTGAAATGGAGCGAGCGTGGTGGAGGACACTGCTCAACAGGACATGGAATGACACCTGTAAATAGCACAGAAAGGGCACAGAGCCCCCAGCAAATGTTGGTTCCTTCTCCTCTTACGTCGTTTCTTCTCCTTGGTAGTTTCTGTGTTAAGAAGAGTGACTATAAATCAGAGATTACACATGTCCCTCTAGTTTAGGGGTGCTTGGTGAAAGCAAATGGGTTTTGCTGTTAATTATCATTCAGTTGGAGGAGAGACTTTCACAGCATAAACACACAACATCCCAAGAGAGTTGGGAAGGGACAAGCAGAAATATCACCCAACAAAATCTTGCTGTGGCCCCTTCTAGTGAGTCAGGACCACCGAGGGCGGGGGTAGGAGGAAGCACAAGTGTCCCCAGCAGCACAATGTGGATGAACCAGATGCCACTGAACTGTATGCTTAAAAATGCTCAAGATGGCAAATTTCACGTTATGTGTATTTTACCACAGTTTTAAAAAGGTGTGTCACTGTGATTTCCTGATTTTTTTTTAAGTCACATGATTAATTCATTAAGCTAAGAAAAAAAAAATCCATTTAGGTTTTTTTGGTTTGTTGTTAATGACCACAGTGGCAGAAAAGAGGCACTGAAAGACTTTGAAAAGCCAGGGAGGGAATGAAAAGTTGTTAACTCCCCAAAATCACAAGCCTTTGAACTAGGATCGTAGGCACACACGATCCTGGTTTGTCTGCAGGCTGCCTTTAAAATACGGTTTTTGGTTTTCTTTCTGAATGCACCCGTATTCCACCCCTGAAGGTAAATTAATCTGCACGAAATGGCAAAGTTATTAAATGAGTGCATCTCTGATGTCAGAGCTGGAAAACATTTGAGGGCTTCTGGCTTCCCCGGCGACCAACCCAGACACCCACCCCAGGGAACACAGCTTCCTTCCCGAAAGAAGGCGGCTTCTCACCTGCCAGAGGGGCTCCTGGTGAGGCCCTAGGAAAATTTGGGGTCATAAAGGTGGCTCGAAGGCTGGTTGTATTACATGACCACTTAAAATGGCAGGTGCAGTCAATTCTTTAATGACTTCCGCGGCAGCATTTGGGCTTTTGTTTGCTTCAAATTAAAAATGAAGGTGGGCAGAAGAAAAGCAATTTCAGAGAGACTTTGCTGAACATTTTCCGAGCCTGTGGAGTTTCATTAGCATCGCTACCCCCAGAAAAAAGTATGTCAATCACAGATCCAGGAGTCGAAAGGGGGTAGAGCTTTCCAGAACGGCTGTGGCCCAAGGCATGGGGGGTAGGCACTGGCGTCATGAGGGGGTTCCTGCCGTCCTGGGACCGATGAGACCAGACATTGGAGGCCACTCAGGACAGAAAGGGACAGTGAACCCTGAGCAGGGTGAGCCTGGTGGTCCTGGCCCCCTGGCTGAGGAACAGAGCGCCTCTGGAGGCCCATCTACGACGAGGGCTCTCTGTGCCGGATCCTTGAGAGAGTCCGCATCAACCTCGTACAGTAGGAGTAAAGAGCTTACGGAAGTGAGCCCAGGTGGTAAAGTGTGGGACTAGGAGGGCCCGAGAGCCCTCTCTCCTGCCACCAAACCCCAAGCTCCATTCTGTAACCTGGGAGGAGGTGGTTTTCAGGTCAGGAGGACAGTGTGGGGGCCGAAAGTGCCACCGAAATGCGGTGCTGCTAAAAACAAAACAAAAACATGAAAACCCACCAACACACCAGCGAGACCCCATCGAGGCCACGTTCTTACTGCCCGTGTTGAGTGATTAATGGGGAGCCCTTGAGGATGTCTATGCCACATCTTTAGGGGGTTTCTCCAGCCACAGGGTGGGCGCAGGCTCAAGTGGAAGGATTTCAGGAGAATGTCAATGGTGTGGCATTGAGTTGGCTTCAGGGTTTGGACCTTCTCTGTTTTCTGAGCAGTTAGTTATACTTTTTCTTTTCTGCACCTGCTACCCCTTCGTGGGGGCAGGGGGGGCAGCATAGCGAGCCGGTCACGAGTCTGCCAAGCCCTGCCTCTTCGTAGGTGCGTGACTTGGGGAAAATTACTTACATTCTCTGAGTGTACGCTCCTCTTCTAGAAAATGGGAAAAGTAATATGTGCCTCCTGGGGTTACTGTGAAAGACACAGGAGGAAAAGCCATGTGACACTTGGCAGAGTGTCACACAGGTCTAAGTGACAAATGCCATTTTCACTCTTAGGAATGGATGGGAGCCCCTTGCTCTTTCCACATGGCTTGGGCGGCAGGTGTGCCCAGAATCGAAACTGTGAAGTAAATGGAATTAACCTTTGTTCTCCTTCCAAACCTCCCATTCACACACACACCGCCCCCCCCCCCCCAACCCTGAGCTCTGAAAACACATTCAGGGGCAAAATCTGACCCGAAGTCGAGGGAAGCCTGGCGACAGACGTCATCACAGTGGGCAACTCGTACCCTCTGCTGAGGAAGCTTCATGTGTTTGGCGATGGGAGCCTAGGGTATGGGGCCCAGGTGTTTGGCTGGTGTCTAGTCTAGAAGTTGCTGTGAAGGTATTATTTTTAAGATGCAATTAGTGCTTGTGATCAGCTGCATCTTATTTTTATTGTTAAAACTTTTTTCATTTTAAGTAAACTCCACACCACACGTGGGGCTCGAACGCAGAACCCAAGACCCAGCGTTGCATGCTCCACCACCTGAGCCAGCCAGGTGCCCCTCAGCTGACTTTAAATAGAGGAGATTCCTCTCAATAATATGGGTGGGCCGCCACAACGAAATACATTAGGCCCAGGGGCCTAAACAACAGAAATTTCTTTCTCACAGTTCTGGAGGCAGGAAACCCAATATCAAAGTGCCAATGGCTTTGGTTTCTCCTGAAACCACTCTCCTTGGCTCACAGATGTGCCCCCCTTCCTGTGGCCATGTGAGGCCATGCGCTTCCTGCCACCCCACCCTCCCCACCCCATAGTTACTTCCTCTTCCTATAAGGACACCAGTCCTGTTGGATTAGAACCCCAACCTGTGATCTCATTTAACCATAATTATGTCTTTAGAGACCCTATTCCCAAATACAGTTAGGACTTAAATGTATGCAACTGGGGAGGATGCAATTCGGTCCACATCAGCCCCATCCAATCCGTTGAAGGCCGTAAGAGCAAATGTTGAGGATTCTCGAAGAAGATGGAATTTTTGCCTCAAGACCATAACACATTTGAAATCCCACCTGAGTTTCTAGCCTTCCGTTCTGCACTGCAGATGTTGGCCCTACCAGCACCTACCACCACGTCAACATCCCTTAAGTCAAATCTCTCTCCATCATCTATCTATCATCTATCTACCTATCATCTACGTATCATCTATCATCTACCTATCATCTATCATCTACCTATCATCAATCATCTATCTACTTATCATCTATCATCTATCTATATAAGATCTATCAGGGAATCCTTGGGTGGCTTAGCGGTTTGGTGCCTGCCTTTGGCCCAGGACGTGATCCTGGAGACACAGGATTGAGTCCCAGATCGGCTCTCTGCATGGAGCCTGCTTCTCCCTCTGCCTATGTCTCTGCCTGTGTGTGTGTGTGTCTTTCATGAATAAATAAATAAAATCTTTATATATATATATATATATATATATATATATATATATATATATATATAACATCTATCATCTATCTACCTACCTATGATCTATCATCTATCATCTATCATCCACCTATCTATCATCTACCTATCTACCTATCATCTCTCTATCATCTACCTATCATCTATCTATCTATCTATCTATCTATCTATCTATCTATCTATCATCTATCTCTATCATCTATCACATATATGTGTGGCATGGAACATATGACAAATAGGGAGCAGTGCCGTGTACCCCTGCCTTCTGGCCTCAGGCTCTCCAGGCCGTGCTGTCCAGCAGCTGAAGGTCCAGCACCTGAGACCTCAGGGTGGAGCGCCCTGGGACCAGAAAGAATGTGGGCAAATGTGGGTTCTCCAGAGTAGCTCACTGAATACACCAGTCCTGAATCAGTAGGGGACAGTCCTTAGACAAGTGAGCCCCATTTGAGTCAATGGAAAGTCTTATCACGTTATTTCCCTAGATAACACTTTTCTCAGTCTTTGGTGAGCGGTAGCCCCGCCACCTTCTCTTGTCCGTTGGACTTACAAACCGTCTCAGTTGTAACTCCGAGCTGCTAATGAAGTCCATTAAGCACTGCGAGAGTTTGGCCTGCAGCAGTGCTATAGAAATCGAGGGTTTTGCCGGTGACTAATCTGTCCGGGTATATTAATTATTGCATGAAATGTTAAAGCTTTGAGAAGGTTCTCAAAACATCCTAAGGACACCTTGATAACAAAAGATCTCCCCCTCCAATTGGCCTTTTTGTGGGCAGGAGAATGCCTCGTACCACAGGAGAGCCTCCGTCTGTGGTAGCACACCCAAACATGCACGAATGTGTTTTCACACTTGCATCTGTGAGGGCTGGCCAGGTGGTGGGGTAGCAGTCATCTCCCACCGCCCCCAATGGGGCCCAGTACAAGTCTGGGGAATGAACGAATGAATCATCATCCTTTCCCTCCCCTCCCCTCTATCCTGAATTTTGTTTTGAATGAAGGGGAAGAGTTCATTGGCTACAGGTATCCTCCCTTTACGTCTTGTGAGAAAAGTTTGGGGGAGCTGTTTAGGATAGAGTCCAGATGACCTCTTGCTGGGAAGGCCCTCCAGGCACCAATTTTGCCAACTGAATATCCAGTCCTGCTCTGCTCTGGGAATCTGTGGCCAAAGTCGGAAAGGATTTCTTCCTCGCAAACATCTCTCTGTGGCCAGCAGTTCAAGTGGCTGAGATTTCGGGGCACCTGGGTGGTTCAGTGGTTGAGTGTCTACCGTGCGGATCCAAGCATCGGAGGGCAGTGGGGAGGAGGTGCCTGGGTGAGAGGCAAGAGCACTCTCGGAAGACTCGAGGTCCTGGGATGCACTGTGTCTCTCTCACAGTGATGTCAGGGCAACCCCGCCCAGCCCATGTGCCAATGAGGCAGAGAAGCGCAGCCTGGAGACGCAGGGGCCTCTGGAAGAGCATCTAAGGTGGGAAAGGTGGTCAGGCTTTGGAGACTGACAGGCGGGGTTCAAATTCCAGCTCCAGCTTGCTATATGATTCTGGGTGTGTTCTTTACTTTCTTTGAACCTCAGCCCTCCTTTCACATGGGATTTACCATATCTCACAAGGCTGATGTGAAGATTTAGGGGAAAGCACATGTAAAGTGATAAAGTGCTATGCTCCGGGCATGGCAGGTAACAAGGGCTTGATAACATGAACATCCTTTCATCCTTTATTCTCCTGCTTGGATTTCCTCCAGGCTCACCTCCACCACCACCACCCACCCACACACACACAAAGCAATGCAAAAATTGTGTTGGTTTTATAAAAGGCCCATTCTTACCTTACGGTCTTTAGACAAGTTTTTCAAATTTCTGGTCACAATCCATGGTCAGAAATACATTTGAATATGGGACACCTGGGTGGCTCTGTGGTTGAGCGTCTGCCTTTGGCTCAGGTCATGATCCCAGGGCCGGGGATCGAGTCCCACATCGGGCTCCCTGCATGGAGCCTGCTTCTCCCTCTGCCTGTGTCTCTGCCTCTCTCTTTCTCTCTCTGTCTCTCATGAATAAATAAATAAAATCTTAAGAAAAAAAAAAAAAGCCAGGGGCTGATTATCATAAAAGTCAGGATAAGGCTGCATCTGGGGTGGGGGTGGGGGGATCGAGGTGAGGAGGGTCAGCCAGCTAAGGTCTCAGCCCTGTCCTAGTTCCCAACCATGGTGGTGGGAATTTGGGGTGTTGCCTAATTAGTCTTTAAAATAGAAATTGTATATATATGCTGCTGGGAGTTTAATAGTATTTACAATTAAAATAGAGGTGAAAAAATAAACAGAAATACATTTATGCCCCTGTACCAGTACACACATTTATCTATCTAGGTGTGTTTATACTAAAATGAAAATTTCACAAAGAAACCAACCTTTGGGGATGCCTGGGTGGATCGGGTTTGAACGTCTGCCTTTAGGCCCAGGGCATGATCCCAGGTCCTGAGATCGAGTCCTGTATCGGGCTCCTCGCAAGGAGCCTGCTTCTCCCTCTGCCTGTGTCTCTGCCTCTCTCTCTGTGTGTCTCTCATGAATAAATAAATAAAATCTTCAAAAAAAAAAAAAAAGGAAAAGAAACCAACCTTTATTACATGAGGTGTACCCCTATATGTCTATTCTATTCTATTTGGTTCAATTCTATTTTTCAATGTAGTTGTGACCTACTAAACTGATTTCAGAACCCTCTGGTGGGTCATGACCCATAGTTTAAGAACACTGCCTTGGACTGATGATAAATGCCAACATTCCCCCCAACCCCCTTGCCTAAATGAGAAAGGCTATTTGAAATATTTGGCAAAGCCCGATGTGGTCAAGACAGACCTTGTTCTTGGAAGGGATTTACTCACTTTCGATCAGCCATTTGCAGGTCAACGGCAGAGTTTCTCCTGGGGAAGCCTGCCAGTAGGTGATTGCTGGTTGTGGCACTGCCACTGCCGAGTCACACACCCTTGTCATCTGATTCAAACAACTGAGGAAGAAGAAGGCTGAATGCAACAGTCTCTGAGGGTCAATGACCGTGTTTCCAAGAGAACCAACCAAAGTGTGCCATCAGGAAACACACAGCGGAAGCTACTTATTGATGCAGCAGGGAGTGGGAATCGCAGCAGGTGCATCTAAAGGAAGGGAATGCTGAGATGACAATGGAGCATAACAGGGCATCCCATAGAAGAGCGTTTCATCCTGTTGCGGTTGGCAAATGATGTGGAAGGAGCAGCCTGTGGAAGAGAGAGGGGCTCGCTGGCTAGACAACAGAGCGGCAGTAGGAGCCATCACTCAGTAGGAGCCTAAGGAAACACTCCTTAGGGTCCAAATTACTCAGAATGTTCCTCTTCAGTGCTTTGGTGTTAGTGTTGCCTTTAAGTCCGAGCATGACCCTGGGCAGAACTGACTCCCACAACTCCGATCCATACAAATCGTGCATTTGCTCTAAGAGAACAAGCACCTGTTTGGATGGTCTCCTGCTTTTCCAGGATCCCTCAAAGGGATCCATCCACTCTCTGGCTTTCTTTTAGGCTCCCGAGTTCAGTAAATGATGACTCCTTCACCGGCTCTAGAACCCAGACTAGAGTAGGAGCCAGTGGGATGCCGTATCCGGGGCCCTCAGCCCATCTAGCAAACCCCATATGGGCTATTTCGGATGCCCCCTGCAGTGGGCTAATCCTAGTCTCCTCTCCAGGGAGTGACCAGAGTAAGAACTCTGGGACGTTCTGCTCAAGCCTTGAAAGGCTAAGTGGATGGAGCATCAAGGTGTTACAGTGGGAGAAGTCAGAGCTCAGCACTGCCCTATCCCCGACCTGAACCACAGGAAGGCAGAGCAGAGATTCTGATAAATACCTGGCCGGTAGATAGGATCAGAACTTCTGATGTGAGCTGCCAGGAGGCAAGGACATCATGTGGGCTCCAGATGGCCTCAGTAGTGACGTCCGGGTGGCCAGAGTCCCACCCAGTCATAGGGAGTGGTTGGTGGTAAGACAAGGGCGGTATTGAGAGAAAATGAGAAAGAGGAAATGAGAGAACTCTCACATTCCTCTCTTTTCTTGACAATCACTGCAAATTTATAGCCAGAACAATACAACTTAGGTTCCCAGATCCTTTTCATCCCAGCACTTCTCTTCCTAAGTCAGAAGGAGAAATGTCCTGCCACATTATCGACGCTCTAGTATCATCTGATTTGCAGAGAAGACCACCCCCAAGTGTAGCTGGTCCACAGCACTCAGGGGCTTCCTTTCACATCACGGTGTATGGCAATGAGGAAATCAGGAACCTTCTGTCGTCTGAAAGAATCCATGAGGGAGGTTTGCCAAGATGACCTGAAATGTGTCTCCTTCATCCCCAGAAAACTATTCATGCTTCTTTGTTTGTGTTGCATAATCGCAGCTCTGTATGTGTGCGTGCGTGCATCTGCATCTACTTGTGTGCGCATGTGTTTGTCCACAAATTGGAGACAGAGGGAACAAGCTTCTGAGCAAGACCAGAAAGGAACAGAAACGTGGTCTGGTAAGCAAATGTTGACATAATCAGGACCCAGGTATCCCCTTGCAGGTTTTAGCTCAGAGAGGGGGCCCTGTCCCTAATAGCTAGGGCTCTTGATCAGTCATGCCTGCTTCTAACCTACTTTATAGAAAAGACTTACATGTGGGTGTTCGGTAGCCCCTAAAAGGAAAAATCAAGCTTTGAGAAGCTTTAATGGAACAAAGACAGTGATTCACAGTAAATACACATTTCTTGATAATAACAGAAATTAAGCTATTGTGGGTTTTTCCTCTCCTACTTGTAAATGCGTCCAGAGGGTAATAAGCCATGAGCACATCCAATAACTCCAATAATTGAATAATAAATAAGCATCGAGTCAGCACAGACTGTGTGAGGGAGCGATGCCAACAGGCTGGAGCAGCACCTCCCCAAGTGGCACAAGGGCAGATTGATACAGATCAAAGAGGAAATATTAGGACAACCCTCTATAGATTTCCTGACCTTGGCATTTGTCCAGGACATGCAGCTGCAAACAAACTCCTCAACGCACACCTAGTGCACACCACCGACCCCCTTGCAGCTCTAAGTGAGTCTGTTGAACACATGGTTGTTATAGCATGGGCTTAAGGCAGCCACTGGCAGCTGCAGGCCAATTGCCTGAAGTACTTAGACCATCACAAAATTGGATGGATTCTGACTTCAGCATCAATCAGCTTCTTCTCTGGGTTAAAAAAAAAAAATGTGCGTGTGTGTGTGTGTGTGTGTGTGTGTGTAGTAGGAGGGTAGAATTAGGTTATTGAGTTAGAAGAATTAACATAATGGAAGGAAATGAGGAGCTACATAAAGTATATGAATTCATTGCCATATATAACTCCCTCCCGGAAATTTCTTTTTCCCTTTATGATTCCTGGCAGATTTGGCCCAATGATTTGGGGCATGTCTGAGGCTCTGTTTAAATTTGAGGTAAGGGAGAGTAGAGCTCCTTCACTAAAGAAAGATCTACAGGCAGCTGATGAGTTGGGAAGGCAGGCTGGTGAGCGTGTGATGGAATGTGGAGCTCACACTCCTCAGGGGAGCCCACGTTGGCGGGTGGGGGGGGGGCTGCACTACCCAATTACAGGGCCAGCCTTCCTCTCCCAGGAGCTTCCATCAGGGAGACCACGGCCCCTTTAATAGAAACTCCTGGAGCCTGCCTATGCCCATGCTCCTTTGGAGCCTACGAGAGGGAAAGAGGCCCGGGGCCAGCAGATTGTTGCACATTCCATTAATGTTATTAGCATGTCCCTCAAAGTAGACAAAGCACCAGGCTATCGTTAGAAATGGAAGATACAGTCTCTGTGTCCATCCGCAGGGTAAACCTAAACCATGAAAACAGTTCTTTGCACATACATCTATCGATCTAACAGGTCCCTGTATTCACTTTACATGCTTCGCATATAGTGCTCTGTACACAGAGCCTTTGGTAAAAGTTGTGGCTGATGATTAGAGGAGGAGGAGGAGAGGGGGCAAGGGGAGGAGGAGATATTGATGATGACGACGATGGTGCCTTGGAATGGCTTGGTGCAATCTCCTGTAGAAGGGATGGATTACGTTATCTATGCATTGTCTTGTCATCTATGACTTTATTGGTCAGTCCCCAAATTGATTTTATTTTAAGGATGTTTATTCATTTGAGAGAGAGAAGGAGAGAGGGAAAGAGAGAGCACAAAAGGAGAGCGAGAGGAAGAAACAGACTCCCCACTGAGCAGAGAGCCCAACCCGGGGCTCCATCGCAGGACCCTGAGACCATGACCTGGTGCCCCATCAGTCCCCAAATTCTGAGGATTGTGTCTCTCAGTGTTGTGCATGTAATAGTTGAGTAACAAATGCCCCTGAGCTGATTTTATGAATCCATTTGATAGGTTGTAGGGAGAAAGACTAAACCTGTTCCACCAACAGAGTTTGTTATTGGGGGGAGGGAGGTGGCTGAGAAAACCTGATTAGACAGAGTCTGAGATGGAGAACAGGTCCTTGAATAACGAGTCCATTGGATTCATTACTAAACTCACCTTTTCTACTAGGAAGGGAAGAGTAAGAAAGCATCCAAGCCGTGACGACAGGGATATCGGAGCCAACTCCTTCCCTGAGAGGGGACAATCCCACACATCCATTACACACCATCAGGGGATTGGTGGTGTCACCATCAGCTGTTTTGTTTTGTTTTGTTTTGTTTTGTTTTTAAAATCTCCAACTTCTTGTTTTCTCTGTTAGTGGAAATGAGTAAATTTTAAGTGCCTATGGTTTATTCATCCATTCATTCACTTATTCAATGATTTTTTTTAATTGGAGTTCAATTTGTTCAATGATTTTTTTAAAGAATTTATTTATTCCTGAGAGACACACACAGAGGCAGAGACACAGGCAGAAGGAGAAGTAGGCTCCACAGAGGGAGCCTGATGTGGGACTCGATCCCAGGACCCCAGGATCCTGACCTGAGCCAAAGGCAGATGCTCAACTGCTGAGCCACCCAGACACCCAATCTGTCCCTGATTTTTATTTTATTTTATTTGTTTCACTGAATACCTGCTAGGTATTGTACATCATTGATGCTAAGCCAATCAAGAGACTGTCAGGGCCCTCAGGGAGCTTGTAACCTAGTAGAGCCTAAGAAGTATTCATGCATGAGTATCCTGCCCAAGGCAGGAAAAGGGGAATGTCCTGAGAGAGATGTAGGCAGGCTAGTAGGTGCTCTGAGGTGGGAGAGATAAGGCAAGAGAAGAATCTCCCATCTCCATCATCGCGTGAGAGTAGAGCCAGGAAGGAGGTTCATCAAAAAGCAGAAGCCAATTGGGGGATCCCTGGGTGGCTCAGTGGTTTAGCGCTGCCTTTGGCCCAGGGTGTGATTCTGGAGTCCCGGGATTGAGTCCCAAGTCGGGCTCCCTGCATGGAGCCTGCTTCTCCCTCTGCCTGTGTCTCTGCCTCTCTCTCTCCCTGTGTGTCTCATGAATAAATAAATAAAATCTTAAAAAAAAAAAAAAAAACACAGCAGAAGCCAACCTGACATTGCAGATATATGGGCAGGATGTTGGCCTTCCTGCCTACGACCCTTATCCCCTTATCTTGCCTCACTATTTGGTCTCTCTCTTTAAGAAACAGAGTGACTTTGGGCCTTCTGCTTTGTGGTTCAAGATCTAGGAGCCTGAGACGACTTCAAGTGGTCTTCATATTTGTCCTGTCAAGAGACAAAAATCTCTGACTACAGCTCAACAGCCCAAAAGAAGGACAGGGTGACAGGACTACATGCTGACACTCTCTGCATTGTCCGACTTGCAACATGTTTTCTAGGTTACCTACCCTATGGGCACTCAGGGTGAGACGGCCCAGTGTAACCCAAGAAATAGCATCATTTCAGGCCCTGCCATTGCAAACACTAAGAATACCGGGTCCCATGATCTGCCAAAAGGAAGAAAAATATCAACTCCTCTTACGGAAATACCCACCTGTCAAGGTTTCTCAGTGTTCCCCTTGTTTATATTCCTGACTTCAGGTTTTTGCATTAACCCCAGAACCTTCCTGAGGAATTCATGTTAGCAAACCTCAAAGAATCAGTCTTTCTGATAATACGGCTGCCAGGGCCTCCTTCTGGGTACCATGTACATGGCAGCTTTACCTTGCAAGGGCTCATGATCTAGACTCTTCGGAGAGAACTGTCTAGTGTTAGTGTCTGCGATGTTTCTTTCTTACAGAAGAAAGAAAATCAATCTGAGGGGTTACCATCAACCCTGATGTCAAAACGCCAGTGGACTCTGAGAAATAACAGAAATAATGCCAAGAACAGTTTCCCTCCCCGGATGTCCCGATGATTCTCAAGAATACACGGAGCTCCCACTTGTAAAATCAAGGGAGGGCAGACCGCAGAGAAGTAAATAATATCTCAGGAGGGCATTTTCCGCCTTATGTTTTCAGGTATTCAAGCAATCATACGTGCAATGTAGAAAAAGAGAAAACACAGATAAGTAACAAGATATTAGAAGAGCCAGCCAAAATTCCACTACAGAGTGAAAATCGCTGTAAATATTTTGGTGTATATTTATTGATGGAATAAATCAATATTTATTGATGGAATGCTTGTGCGTCCCCCTCCCCATCCCCACCCAAATTCATATTTTGAAATCCTAACCTCCAATGTGGTTAGGAGGCAGGGCCTTTGGGAAATGATAAGGCCATGAGGGGGGAACTCTCGTGAACGGGATTAGGTACCCCTATAAAAGAGACTCCAGAGAGCTCTCTCCTCCCTTCTTCCACATGAGGATGGAGGGAAAAAAACGACCATCCTTGAATCAGGAGGTGGATCCTCACCAGACACTGAATGTGCTCGCGCCTCGATCTTGGACTTCCAACCTCCAGAACAACGAGGGCTACACTTCTGTAGTTTCTAACCCATCTTGTCTGTGGTGCTCTCTTATAGCAGCCTGAACAGACTAAAACACCTGCCCAAACTTTTTCACATGTTTGCGTGTGTTTATTTTTTTAACGGAATTAATGCTCCATTCAATATTTAGTGACCTACGTGTCCTCTTCACATATCATGAGTATCTTGTAGTTACAGGCGCACACACAGGCCCATCATCATTTTATTATCTTTATTATCTTTAACGTTTCAAGAATTCTATTCTCGAGATGAACAGCAGTTCAGTCCTGTATACCCGTGGACATTTAGGTTACTCGCAGCTTTTTGCTATCGAAAGATTAGAATGAGTGTCTTCGTATGTACATTTTGCATACTCGTCCATTGTTTTCTTGGCATAAAGCCCTTAGAGTGGAATTGCTAGGTACAGCCTACCCTTTTGAGACAATGACTACATATTTCCAAGCTGTACTGTGGGATATTTGCACTGATTTACACTTTCAGCAACAGTGTCTAAGAGAGCCTCTTTCCCTAGACCATGAAAGGCACCTTTGAAGATCTTGTGTGTCATCTTTGCCCTTGGACTCCCAACCAGGACACACTCCTTTCCTGACAGCAGAATACAGAAAGGGCTCTGGGGCGCTCGTGTGCACCAAAGAAAGAAAGATGGGCAGGCAGCCATAAACTGGAGGAATAATTGAGAGGCGCTGTCAAGACAGAGTGAAATTTTGCTCAAGAGAAAGAAAGAAAAGAACCAGGTGTCAGCCTCAGAGATATGTGGCTTGGTTCTCTCTTCCCTTCCTCCTGTTTTAGAAGCAGCAACACAGGGCATCTGGGGGGCTCAGTGGTTGAGCGCCTGCCTTTGGCTCCAGTTGTGATCCTGGGGTCCTGAGATCGAGTCCCACATCCGGGTCCTGGCATGGAGCCTGCTTCTCCCTCTGCCTGTGTCTCTGCCTCTTTCTCTGTGTCTCATGGATAAATAAATAACATCTTTAAAAAATAAATAAAGTAAAAGCAGCAATGCTTTCTGTTTCTATGGCACCACTCCTCTGAAAAAGTTAGATTACCCCAGCAAGGCTTCAGCTGACAACCCTTTCTCCAGATTCAAGCACAGTTAATATTTGTGTGCGTTTACAGGGATCCTCATAGCAGATCCTTCCCATGACTATAGTGTTTGGTGCAGGTGTAATCATCCGCTTCGCTGCAGTTTAGGACACTTGCCTAAATGGCAGGGTAGAGCTTTGAACTTCTGGTCCTCAGTCTAGCACTCCCTTTAAATAGTCTCCTCTTTCATTTAATATTTAAGACATTGGAATAAATATATAACAGCACCAGGATCGGTGGTAAAAATTGCATTTTTTTTTTGCATAATTCCTGCTTATCAACTTTTGTCATGCTTCGACTTCCTCCTAAAGAAGGAGACAGCAGCAAAAAAAGTAATAATAATAAAATAATAATAATAATAATAAAAGAAGGAGACAGCACAGGGAAAGAAAAGCTGAGATCTGGTCCCAGCTATTCTGCAGGTGCCATGACTCTAACCGCACCAAGGGGACCCTAGACATTGCGTGAGTGACCCTCTGGGGTCATGGTTACTGATTTGGGAGGAGATACCAAAGTTTGGACAGTGCCCTAAGGACCCTGTCAAGGTTAATTTTTCTGGCAATTTGGTGAGGCCATGATACATCAAACATTATTCTAGATATTTCTGTGAAAGTGTTTTTTGTTTGTTTGTTTGTTTGTTTGTTTTCAAGGAGTTAACATTTATATCAGCAGAACCTGAGCGAAGCAAATTACTCTCCGTAAGGTGGGCAGGCATCATCCCATCAATGGAAGGGCTTCACGGGAAAAAAATGATCCCTGAAGATGAGGAAATTCTGTCTCCAGCCTGCCTTTGGACTTAAACCATGGCATCAAATCTTTCCTGCACCTGCCAGTTTGCCCTGCAGATTTTGAACTTGCTAGCCTCCACAACTGTGTGAGCCAATGCCTTAAAATAAATTCACTCCAATTCCTGCTGACAGATGGATAGATGATAGATAGATAGATAGATAGATAGATAGATAGATAGATAGATAGACATATTGATGACATCAACTTGTGACAGAGCTTTCTGGCCAGGGTTTTTACCTTATCCAGTGTCACTTCCAAATCCAAGAAGCAAGGATAGGTGAACTCCATTTCTTCCCACTTGTCAAAGACAACTTGAAATGACAGTGATAATAGTAGTAATGTCCCAGGTGCTGTGCCAGGTTCACAAGCCAACAGCGAGAGGTTGGCCTTGGAGCCTGCACTGACAGGAGAGGAAGCTAAGGCCAGGGGAGGCTGGGCTACCTGCCGCTAACCTTGTAAATGTGCCTCCAGCTAAAGGGCATGGGCAGCTCCAGGTGTCAGGTCTGGGGCCCTGAGTCAGGTTCGCCTGACCCCCCTGACTTCCAAGCTCAGGCTCTTTGACCGATCTAAGCCACGCTGCCTTGTTATATATGTGGTTTGGCATTTGAAAAAATACTCAGTTCCAACAGGGCTCTAAATTCTCTACTTCTGAGCATGTGAAAAACCCCTGAATACTGTTTCAGTTCTGAAGACACAAAACGAGGTTCAGGCGGGAAGGAGAGACCCCCTTCCCTGAGCCAGTGTGTTGGAAGGCTCAGTTTCTCCCCTTGGAGAACGACTGAGATGCTCCACGTCTCCCACCCGATTGTTTACAAACCTCCGTCTTCATCCGTGTCTGTGTCCGCCTCTAATCCCTCTCTAAGGTCCTAACATGCACAGCTGGGCTCCTGACTCAGCTCTTCCCCAGCGTCCCCATGGGGTCACCTTCTGGCCAGGTCGCCTGTTGGCTGCACTAGCCGCGGGCTGAAAATATCTCTAGCACATTCCCCAGACCTGCTGTCCTCTCTCTCTTCTCGCTGCCACACTCTCCTTCCTTCATCCTCTTCCTTTGCAGCTAAAAAGAACCAGAGGCAGGAGCCAAGGGGAGGAAAAGAGGAGGAGGAAGACCAACGCCATTCCTTCCCTCCCTTCTTCCCTCTCAAGTCCAGACACAGCAAAAACATAATAAGCATCTTTCAGCCTCCTGAATAGATGCCGCGGTAATTGTCACAAGAAAACGTCAATGTGTTTTCACACTCAAGGGGATAGAGCTGTAAGAAAGCCCTGCCTGCCACTGCTTGGAGTCATGGAAGGGAGAATGACAAGATGACAACAGGCACTGGACTCCTAGTTGGGTCTAGGCAGAGGAGAATGTGAAAAACACCACTTGCCTTTCCCTGATGACACCTCGCACGTCACGAAAGTATGTTCACCCAGAAAATATTCAATATTTTATAGCATTCTTTCCTGTTTTCTTGGGAAAGATTTACAGAATCATTCTGCTTCTTCATTTCTACTGTTTTCCCCCCTCCCCCACCCTCTGCAACGACAGAAGCAGCTGCTGTTGCCTTGGCAACATTACAGAATAAACTTGTTGCCTTTGGACCATCTGTACCCAACCTGAGCTATGTCGAGCTGTGGGTTTCCTATTCCTGGTTATCATCCACCAAAAGTCAGACTTCGTATTTAGTTGCTGACCTTATGAAACAGTTCTTTGAGAGCTAACTGAACTTCTCAGTCGTTCTACGAGAACTATCTCAAAGTTAGAAGGGCTGGTCATTCCTTCAAATTGGGGTCTTTTCCGTAGGACCCCTCGTAACACATATGCCCACAACTAGGGAGGTGGGGCCCACTGACACATTACAATCCAGTGGGATTTGTCCATGTTCTTGCAGAAAACAGAATCTCAATGGACAGAATCACATGGTTGTGAGAAAACAAGTACTTTATAATTATATGCACTTTTTCCTGACTGGCAGACATATTTTCACTAATTTATCTATTTGTCTTATTCCAAAAAAGAGACAATGTAGTGATTAGAAAATAATATTTGTATCTTAACACAGATTGGGCAAATATAGAACAATATTTAAATATTACCAATAATCCTGTTGCCCACAAACACTGATATTTTTTACATTTTTTTCTTCTGTATTATTATGTTTCCTTAAAAAATAAGATAGGTTTATTTTATAAATACAATTTTACATCCTGATTTTCCTAATTCAGTATACATTGGACATTTTTGCATGTTATAAAAATTAATTGAAAAAAATTAATTGAAACCTAATTTCTCTCTCTCTCTGCAATGTATTTGTTGTCTGTTAAAGAACCCAGTCACTTTTCCTACAACCTGGATTTTGCTAGTCAGATCCCCATGTTGTCATTTATCTTGTTCCTCTGTCCCCTATATTTCCTAAAAGTTGGTAGTTAAATCTAGAAATTCGATCAGAGGCATGTTTGTTACTTTAGCAAGAGTGCTCTGCAAGCAGTGCTGTAGATCTCCCGGGTGGCACACAGTACCTGACTGTCTTTCTGTGATGTCAGCAGTGATACTTGCTGCCCAGATCCATTGCAGTATTAGAAATTTCAAAAAAAGTATATTCTCATTTTATCATTATTTCTTCATTTGGGAACTGGACTACTTCTACAAAGAAAAACTTCTCATTGGCTAATTATACTTAGGTATAATTCATAGAAGACAGGCAGGATAAATGCCCAATTTATTCCTTTTATTCACTGGTTATCAAAATAATGAATTAAGTGCCAAGTGTGATCCAAAAGAAACGAATTCGTTTTTCTAGTATCACTATGAATGCAGGGATTTAAACATATTTGATGCGTTTTAATTCATTACAGTTATTCTT
The DNA here is from genome assembly GCF_003254725.2 of Canis lupus dingo. Taxonomy (NCBI): domain Eukaryota; kingdom Metazoa; phylum Chordata; class Mammalia; order Carnivora; family Canidae; genus Canis; species Canis lupus. The sequence continues at coordinate 5,263,716 of NC_064264.1, forward strand.
AATCATGCTTCAATTGTCCCATCTTCAGCTAGTAGGGGCCTCTTGGCATTATTTTCTGAGTCCTTAAGAAGGCCCTAGCATTTTTTTTCTAGTATTTTTTTTCATTGCATCCTTCCTTTCTGGTGTGATAAGATGTTCCAGGCTCATCTTAAACATTTTCTGCTCCAGATCTGGAATTAGACATTTCTTCAGAAAGATCTAGTTTGTTTTTAAGTGGGAAAATGTATACGGAAGCCGCAACCTGGGTTTTAATGTACTTGTTTTTTCAAAGTCTTTTCTGTGGACAGAATTAAGAAACTTTGCTTTTGCTCTCCTTTTCCTCCTCCTCTTCCTCCTTCCGTCTGTCTGCTCCTCAACATAAAATAGACCATTGCAATTATTGCCATTTGAATTCAAGACTACAGTATTTTTCAACCTCATCAATCTTAAACCTGTGGCTCCTTTCTCTTACCTCACAACACCAGCATAATTATCCATTTGCTTCATCAATGATACACATACAGACATCAAATTACCCCAAAACTTAATGGTGCAAAGCCACAATAAACACTAAGAATGTCATAGCATCTATGAAGGAGCAAATCAGAAGCAGCTTGGCTGTGTGGCTCAGGGTCAGAGTCTCTCATGAGATTGCAGACAAAATGTTAGCCAGGGCTGCCATCATCTGAAGGCATGACTGGGGCTGGGAGATCTGTTCCCAAGGGGGCCTACTTACATGGCTACCAAGTTGATGTGGACATTAACTGAAGACTTCTTTTGCTCTCAGGGGGCCGTTGGAGGGTCCTCACAGCATGATTTCCGGCTTCCCCCAAAAGTGAGTATTCAAGATGGCAATGCTCTCAATGATCTAGCCTCAAAAATCATACATTGTCATGTCTATTGCATTCTGCTATTGTAAGTGAATCACCAAGTCTGCTCATATTCAAGGGGAGGACAACTACTCTCCATCCATTGAAAGGGAAATATCAAAGAATGTGCAGGCATATATTTTTCTACTTGCTGGCTTACTGGTTTACATTGCAAATGTAAAATACACTTACTTTTCCAAAGACTCCCCGAAATTCATTCTTTTACAGAATCAGCTTGAAGTCTGGAATCTTGTCACCTAAATCAGGTCTAGGTGTGGAGAAGAAGCCTGAAGACCTATGAACTAAAAAAGAAACATTATTGGCCACCTCCTCACACATACACGCACTTAACACATAATACATACAAAGGTGGGACAAGCATAGGATAACTACCATGGACCATGGCCCCCAACACACACACACACACACACACACACACACACATACACACACACTTTCAAAATAGAAGAAAACGGAGTCACATAGGAGCCTCTGACCCACAGCAAAACCATCAGGGAAAATGTTGGAAGTTCCTTGACTAGGACTCCTGACTCTTAACTAGGCCTGAAAATGAGTCTCCTTAGGTCTCAGCCCCAGCCTCTGTGCTCTTCATTCCATCCTCTAGATTGAGGGTGAATGATCTCTGTTGAGAAAGGCAGCCCAGGTCTTCTGCAGAGGAGTTTTCTCAGCTTGCTTCCCGCAGACAGCAGCTTCAGAGTTCAAAGGCTTCTTACCATTTTATACTGATTCTGCCCCCTTTCAATCCAAGCTTGTGGCATTTCTGCCAATTTACTTCTCTTAAAAACTGCATGGATCTCCTGCGATTCTTGTGGCGCACTCAGACAACACCATACTCACAAACTCCTCCAAAATAAGCCCTTCTTGAGCTTAGGCTTCTACTCATAGTTCTTTCAAGGCCTTTTAAGGCTTTCATGAATACTTTCAGCTTCTGTCCACCACCCAATTCCAAAGCCACTCCTACACTTAGGGTTTTGTTAGTAGGCAGCACCCTCCTCCTAGCACAAATTCTGTAGTTATCTATTGCTGCCAGACAGATTATCCTAAAACTTAGTGGCTTAAAGCAACATGAAACATGGATTATCCCACAGTTTCTGTAGGTCAGGAACCTGAGAGCAACTCAGCTGGGTAGTTCTGGTGGGGATTTGCCCATAGCGTTGCGGTAAGGAATATGTCCAGGGCGACAGTTATCTGAAGGCAGGGTTAAGGCTGAGGGATCCACTTCCATGGTCTCACTTTCATGGTTGGCAAGTTGGCACTGGCTGCTGGCAGGAGACATTAGTGCCTTTCTGTATGGGTCTCTCCAGGGGGCTAATGGAATGCCTTCATGGCATGAAGCTAGCGATCCATGAGAACGATGGAGAAACCACAATTCCTTTGCTAATCTGGCTCCAGAAATCCCACGTAATCATTTCCACACTTTTCATTAGAAGCACTCACTAACTCTGTCTCACATTCACGGGGAGGGGGCGATCAGGCTCCACTTTTTGAAGGTGGTGCCATACTTTTAAACCACTACCAATGCTAGCGTTAACAATATGATTACCTAAAGTAGTTAAACTTTTATTTTTTGTTTTTTTTTAGATTTTTATTTATTTATTCATGAGAGACAGAGAGAGAGAGGCAGAGACACAGAGAAGCAGGCTCCATGCAGGGAGCCCGACGTGGGACTCGATCCCAGGTCTCCAGGATCAGGCCCTGGGCCGAAGGCGGCGCTAAACCGCTGGGCCACTGGGGCTGCCCAGTAGTTAAACTTTTAACTTATTTTTGCCCTTTGGGCATATTTTACTAAAGAGTTACAGTAATATTATCATGTTCCAAAATCACCTAAAATTGTCCTTTCTGTGTGCATCTACCACCAACTTGAAAAACAGATTGTTTTATCTTGCTTTCAGCTTTTTTGGTGGGGGTCTCTTTTATATTTTTGTTTCATAATTATATAAAGTAATTTCAAGGTTTCAAAGCCAAGTTATAGAACAAGATATATTCAGAGAAGTGTAGCTTCATTTCTGCCTTCTCCTCCGTCTTCCTCCTCTCCTCTGTAAGTCACCTTGTTTATGGTTTATTATTTATTTTTCCGCTTTTAAAACATAAATAACAAATACATATCCCCCATTCTAAGATAAGCACTTTGCATGCTATGCACAGAATTCTTCACATTTCTTTTTTGTATCTACTAATACCACCTGAATTCATTGCATAACTATTTGGAGATAAACGTCATTTCTTTTTAAGGCTAATGGCCACCATTATATAGAGGGAAATAGTTTAGTCAGCCAGTCCCCTACAGAGGGATAAAGCGGAGGTTTCTAGTCTTTCACTATTAAAAATAGTGCTGCAAGAATAGCTTTATGCACATGTCTTTCTAAATTTTTTCCCCAGAAACATATTTTTATAGCTATAATTTATTCCACATTTTGAATAGATGTATCTTAAATTATTTAAGTGTACTTCTCTTGTGGCCACATAAGTTTTCTCCATTTATTCCACTGGTATAAGCGATACAACAATGAACATCCTCATTGTTAAGTCTTTTTTTTTTTTTTTCGTTGTTAAGTCTTTGTTGACATTTCTGGTTATAGCACAAGAACAGATTCCTACAAATTTAGTTAGTAGGTCAAAGTTTATGCATCTTTTTAGGCATGGATATATATTGTCAAATTGTTTTCAAGAAAGGGAACAACAAGTTTACCTTCTCAGAGGCAATAAATCCCAGTATCTGACACTGGAGAAGTCTAGGCTTCAAGTCCTATTTTCACGTGTGCTAGTTGAATAACACTGGACAAGTTCATTTTCCTGAGTCATGGCTTCCTTGTCTGGAAATAAGAAAAATAATGCTTATCTCATGGAATTGCCATGAAGAGAAAAATAAGATATCAGATTGTGGATATACTTGCGAACATAAGCTGAGTATTTAGCAGAGTGCTTGACATACGCCAAGCATGTGTATGTTTGTTACTATTAGTCTTTTCACCAGTAGATGAGAATGTCAGTCTCACAGAAGATTCATCAACGCTGGATACTATTGTTTAAAAATAAAAAGAGCCAATTTGACAAGTAAAAGATGCTATCTTGTTTTGCTGGCATTTCTTAGAATTCTAGTTCTATTAAACATTTTCCATTTATTAATATTTTTATTTCTGGGGTGGCTGGGTAGTTCAGTCAGTGAAGCGTCTGGCTCTTGGTTTTGGCTCAGGTCATGATCTCGGGGCTGTTGAGATCGAGCCCTGTGTTGGGCTCCACATTCAGGCGGAGTCTACTTGAGATTTTCTCCCTCCCCCACCTTTGCCCATCTCCCCCCATCACACACGCTCTCTCTCTAATAAATAAATAAAATGTTTAAAAATATTTTTATTTCTTCTCCTGTGTAATTGATTTGCATCCTTCATCTAGTTTCTCTATATAATTTTAGTTCTTTAAAATGTGTATGCAAAAAATAATAATAAAAAAAATAAAACATGTACGCAAAAGTTCTTCACCAGGAATACAAATCTTTTGTTGTCACAATTGCTGCAAATATATCCCCTAACATGCTGGTGGTTTTTTTTTTCTCTTCTTAATTTCACTTGTTAGACATCATTTGACAGAATTTAACATTCTATGTAATAAAGTATTTCCCTTTTTACTTCAACAGGCTTTTAAAATCTTATGAAGAACCTCACTATTTTGAAATGCAATTAGGTGCTCATCCACATGTTACTTCAGTATTATTTGGGGCATGTATCTTACATACAAAAAAGGTGCCCTGATGGTAAGTTCACAGCCTAAAGAATTTTCACAAAATAGATGTATCCACTGTATTAGTTTGCTAGGACCATCACAACAAAGCACAATAAACTGGGTGGCTTAAACAACAGGAATCTATGGTGTCACAGGTCTGGAAATGAGAGGTCCGAGCTCAGAACCGCAGCAGGATTGGTTCCTTCTGGAGGTTGTGAGGGACAATCTGTCCCACACCTTTCCCCTAGCTTCTGGCAGTTTGCTGGTCATGCTACGTGTTCCTTTGCTTACAGATATATTGCCCCACTGTCTGCCCTCCTGTTCACATGGTTTTCCCCCTGTGGATACTTCTCTGCATCCAAATTCTCCCTTTTTATATTAGAACCCTACTGGGGAAGAGCTTGCTCTAAGGACCTCATTGTAACTCGATTACCTCTGGAATGACCCTATTTCCAACTAAGGTCATGTTCTGAGGTAGTGGCAGTTAGAGCTTCAGCACAGCTGTTTTTAGGGAAACAATTTCAACCCACAACATTCATAGAGAATTAGAACACAGACCAAGAAACAGAATATACTTTGCTTTCTAAAACCTACCTTGTGTCCACTGTAGCTCTAACCCCTTGCAAAGATTATCACTGCACCGGTCGCCCACACCATAGACTACCTTGTCCATGTTCTTGAACTTCATATGAATAGAACCACACAACCCATATGCTTTCATACCTGACTTCCCTACCTCAAAATTACATCTGTGAGATACACCCATGTTATTGCATTGTTGCATGTAGCAGATACTTTGCTTTTTCATTGTTATATGGTATTTAGCAAAAGGGGGGCAAAAAGAAGGTAATTTACCCATTTTATTGTTGATATTTAGGTTGTGTCCAGTTTCTTAACCACAGTGGATATAGCTGCAACGTTGCAGTGAAAATCCTAGTGCAAATCTTTTGGTGAGCCAATGCTCACATTACTCTTGGGCACATGGAGTAGGCTTTCTGGGTCACACATAGGGTATGGATATGTTTAGCTTTAATAGATATTCCCAAACAGTTTTCCAAAGTGGTTTGCAGTAGTGCATGAAATCTTTGGTTGTTCCACATCTTTACCAACATTTTGGGTTGACTTAAAAATAGTTTGGGTGAAAAGATGATGATGATGATGATGATGATGATGATGATGATGATGATAATGTTGATGATGATGATGGGGGCTTCTCATTAAAATTATTACAAAAACCAGGCACTGGGCTGGTCATTTCACCTCTATTATCTCATTTGATCTTTAAGCTACTTTTCAAAAGCATGATTAGCTTCGTTTCACAGACACCAAAACTAAGCATCAGTGATATAAATAATTCACCCAAAGTAACAGTAAGTAGCAATATTGGGTTTGAACTACAATTTGTCTGATTACTAACTTTTAAGTCCAGATGAAATGCAAGTCTGATTGCTACAGAGATGAAGGGGAAGCCCTGGGCATCATGGTGTAGAATGAGGGCATTGGTGTGACCATTGCAGGGGGGGCCGACTTAGTGGTAAACAGTGACACAGCTCTACATCTCTATTTGAAGGCTGGCTCCTGCCACCCTATTTTGGAGACATCAAGCATGAGCATCTGCCGTTAGGGTTAATTCCAAACATTTCTCAGTGGATGGTTATTTGGAGGACTGGACTGATTCTGAGGACAGATGATGTGCTTATTAATATTCTAAAATAGAATGACAAAAATCAGTTTTGGGGTACAGAGCTTGACCAAAAAAGTCTAAGTCTAAGACCAAAAGGGGCTCAAGTCTAAGACCAAAGAAAAGCATCCACGAGAGCAGGTCTGTGGCGCTGCCCTCACTGCTGACATCAACACACACCCCTCAGCTCCTGGCCCTCACTCCCAGGCCCGGCCCCCAGGTCATCAGGAATACCTACCCTTGAGAACATAGCAGGAGCCCAGTCCACTGTATTTACACCCTCTGCTTCTGTGGCCCTCGAGGGTAGGGTGACTATCCATAGGAAAAATATTTCATGGAGCAGAAAGAAAAAAACATGCTGCCAAATAATCACCCTTCCACCAGGGATCTGCAGAAGACTCAAATGTTGAGAGTCTGCTTCGAAGCAGGCACCGTGCCGGGACTTCTCCATACATCATCTTAGTCTCCACAATGACCCTGAGAGACTAATTTCTATTATCCCCACATTGCAAGTGTGGGAACCAAGCCTCCGTGAGGTTAAGAAACCCGTCTGAGGTGATACAATGGGAGAAACAAACGACACAATAGTTCCATTATAACAGAGGATGTAGAAAGGGGAAGTCTGGACTTTTCTGAATTGCAAATTGTGTCTTTAAGGAATCTGTGGGAGTATATGCTTACTTTTATTTGATTGTTTTTTTAAGTGAGGCAATGAAAGAACACTGAATGCTTTCCCGGTGAACCGCTAAAAGCTTGTTCTGGCAAATGAAAACTTCAGAAAGCAAATTCAGGTGTTGTGGCCCAGCAACGCTTATTTATGAACCACATAATGAGAGGGTCCGGGCGCTCATCTCCTATAACGTCATATCACATCGCCTGAGCTTCTAATCAGTTCAAATGTGGTTACCTTCTCGTTTTGTGTCAGTGCAATTATTTTTTCAAAGTATAAAGTTTCCGTTAATTAAAATGGAAGCAGCAATTAGGTGTTTGGCTCACTTGTTTCTCAAAACATTGACTTGGTTTTAAATTCAAGTTAAAACTAACATCTGCTTTTGTCCTGGTTTTAGCATATCCTACGAGGGGTTTTTCCTATTTTAACGGTGTTGTTTTTATTGCCTGACCAGGTCATAGATGCGGGTGTCCTAGGTGTGCGCATGCTTTGCCTACATTACACCCCAAGCACTGTAGCCAGAGGAGGGTGACAGCCATTCAGAAGGATCACTGGGCTCCCACTGTGGGTGCAATTCACCCACAAGGCTGATGCGTCCTCACCCGGGTGCCAGGTGACTTCGCCACAGAGGAACCACTAAAGACAAGGGGAGACACAGCACACTCAACTCTCGTGGTGTGTTAGTTGCGAGGATTGACTAAAGCCATCAGAACTCGTTCCCAAGATACCTTAGGGCATTCTGTGTACTGTTCCGGAGACTTTCTTCCAGAACCAGCTTAGTGCCCTCACCTGCCCCACTCTGGAGAGGGAGCTCGGACAGAAGCCTGGGATGCCCTCTGCCTGCGTCAGCACAGAAATGTGCTGCCTGCATTCGCCGATGTGGTGTGTGTGCTCCTAATCCCTATTTCAATGTCTCCAACAATCTAGTGGTTAATTAGCAATTTGCTGCCCACCAATATGCAAATGGATGACAAGCAAAGGCCCTCCACATCTGTAATTATTTTGCTGATTTACAAGCCACTTTCCTCTCTGTGTAGGTTTTTGTGTGTGTGTGCATTCATGCATCAGGGATTTCATTATTTTTAGCAGCATACTCTGTGCATTTTTATGCTTTAATATTCTCAGGCTTCGGTAATTACAGTATATATATATATATATATATATATATATATATATATATATATATATATATATATATCCCCCAACACTACCACCTCCAAATGCTTTTGTTAGGGATTCTTTGCTTTGATAAAGATTGGAAAGTAAGATTTATCAAGGGGCTGAAATCCAAATTACGGAGAGCACAAGATTGAAAGATGCACGTTTCTATGCTGCCAAATCCCTGATCTGGAATCGGAGTCTTGTAATATTTGATTTTCTCCCAAGCAGCTCTGGTGAGTCGAGCCCCGATCTGCGTTATTCCATCTGCCTACTTTGGAGCAGGGTGTTTTACTATTTCGCGGTTTCAAAATGCTTTATGTTTTTGGTGGGTTTTTTTTTGTTTTGTTTTGTTTTGTGTGTGTGTGTGTGTGTGGTTTTTTTTTTTTTTTTTTTTTTTTTTTTTTTGCCGGCGCATTAAGAAAGGCTCTCATGTTAAATTAAGTCAATTAATAAATGGAGACACATTAAGCAATCAATTTTGTCAGCCTATCTCCGCAGCATTATGTACGGTCGGCTGTAATCGCAAGATAAATGCAATGTGCTGATCTATGGTAATGTTCAATAATACATTCTCCGCCAGGCTCAATTCATCTGGGAGTTTCGGGAGGGGAGGCATTTGTTATTGGCTGTCTCTGCACCTCAAGGATAACATTTCTGTCCTTTTGATTGGCCGCCTCACTGCTGCAAGATTCTAACCGTCTTATTTTGATGATGAATCTGAAGGCACGCTGAGCTGAGCCGGGCTGGAGCGGAGGGTCCTTGCAGAGCCCAGGACTTCCAGCTCCTGACGCCCCTCGCCGAGCCAGCAGCATCCCTCCCCCCCACCACCCCAAAAGTTGTGATGCTTTTCTTTACCCAGTGCTTTGGGGCTGTGTTAGATCTCATTCACCTCCGCTTTCAGCACTACAAGGCTAGACGGGTTTTCTCCGCTGCCGGGCAACTTGTCTGCGTGGTAAACCCCACGCACAACCTAAAGGTGAGTTGCTGTGGATCGTTTGACATTCGTGCAGCTGGGGTTAGGGTCCTTCCCCCTCCCCCGCCCCGCCCCCCCCTCGGGGTTAGAGACCCTCTGCGCGGGGGGGGGGGGGGGGGGGGGCGCCTGCGCTAGGGGACTCGGAGGGGGTGCCTGGGGTCTTGGGGTGTCTTGGGGTCTCGGTGATCGCGCCTTGTGTCCCCCCCCATTGGCAGGAACGACTGGAGTGATGGCCTGGCCTCTCCGCCCCACCCCCCACCCGCACCCCGAGGTGTCAGGGTCAGGGTCGGGGTCAAAAGCGAGGGCGGTGGAGGGAGTCAGGGGGGCGTCCTCTCCTGGATCCCATATATTCCCGGGGCGAGTGTTCAGCAGCCAGGATGTGAGAAGTTGCCCACGCTGCGGACCGTCCCGCGCGTGCAGGAGAGAGCAGGCAGGCAGTGGATTTCGGAGGCTCCTCCTGGGGACGCTGAAGTGGGGAAGGGGGACTTGGGAGTTGGTGAGGGGGCTCCTTCTGCGAAATGTCTCTCCTTGTGCTCGGACTAGGCGCGTGAGGGTGGGGGGTGGAGGGTGGGGAGGGGACATCCGGAGGAGTTTGCTCGCTGGGAGCTAGCTGCACCCCTGCCGCGGGGACCCAGGGGGCGGCTGCTGCATTTGTGCCTCCAGGTGGATGCCCTTTAAAGAAGAGCCGGGATATGGGATCATCTGGGATCTGGGAAGACAGCCGGCTGCACAGCCGAGACTGATGGGGGAATGAGTGCAGAGCCCGCCTTGGCTGGGGTGGGGGGAGCCAGTGCAGGGGGGGTCCGGGGATGCAGATGAGCTGCTCCCCACCTTGGACCCTCCGAGCCACCTTGGCTCTGCTTTCAGATAAACGATGGACTGGTTAGGGGTCGCTTGCGGGTCCTGGTCGGGGTGCACAGGGCTGGGCGAGGGGGGGGGGGCCAGGGGCAGGGGGGGGCCCCGCAGCCTGGGGGGGCAGCAGTCTCTGCGGGGAGGGGTCTGGCATTCTGACCACTGTTCTTGGGGAGGAAAAAGTGTTGCTTGTTGCTCCTCACTTTGTAAACTCCTATGAGGCATCAGACTGTCCTCAGGCAGCGCCCTGCAGGTCAGCACAGATGGGTGCCTTCCCCCCTGCCCCCCCTCCCCATTCCTGGAAGTCCCTGGGAGGGACCACCTGCCTGCAGGCCCTGCAGTCTAGAGGTGGCCAGGCCTGGGGAGGGTGGGGAGGGGGGTGATGGACCGCCCTGGGGCTGCTAGGGTGCACAGACTAGGAACTGGCTCCCTGGGGTACCCAGTCTGTGACCAGCACCCTCCCGCTCAACTGCTCTCGCTCCCTCCTTCCTACGCTCCCTCTTTCTCTCGCTCTCCCTCCCCTCATCCCACGGTCTCCTTTTGCCTCCGTGGCTTAGTTTTATAAATGAGAATTCACTGCTGGTCACCCTTGGCGAAGCAAGGGTACGGCGTACATACTAAGATATGATTCTGAATTCCATTTTATGGCCACTTTTGAGACCGCATTCAAACTCCCATTATTTTGTCACTTTACATTAGTTACTTCCCTGTGGCAAGAAATTTTGTTTACTCCTGTTTTGCATTTTAATACCTTTAAAAATTGTTTATGAGACTTAGCATTTCCAAAGTTGGAATTTATATGGTTCATGGACTACAGCTGATGATGGAGGAGAGAGGTGCTAAGATCTTGGGGGTGGGGTGGGGTGGGGTGGGGTGAAAGGCATCCCTGTACATCTTTTCCGTGAGGTCTGCGGTCTGCCCAGATCGTGCTAAATAGTCCTGCTGCCCAAAACCCAGGAGTTCAGAGTCAGGGTTGGAGGCTCTGCATCAGCTCTCACCAAGCTCAGCCCTCAAAATAGTCAATCTCTCTGAGCCTTCCCTTCCTCACCTTCGAAATGGACATATGAATGAATATCTCCATGGCTCTGTGAGGCTAAAAAGAGTTACTAGAGGCGGATGATGTGCTGTCTAGCACTCTCCTCAAAAAAAAAAAAAAATCATGCTAGTGTACATATAACCTGTGGGGTTTCACTAGGAACTTGAAAAGTCGTCACTTCAAGTCTTTAGCCCACTTAGAAACCATATAAAGTGACAACATAAAAATAGGTGGCATATGCCTTGGGAGGCTGTTTTCCATGGCTCAACTTTTCAAACATATACTCATTTGGCTTTTCATTTCCCATAAAAATCCACTTAGAGATTTTGCTCGGACAACCATCACCGAGGTAAACAAAGCAAGGTGAGGGCTGCTGATGCTGTGAGAGGGTCTGGCAAGGTGCGCGGGACTCGCAGAGGCCGTGCCGAGCAGAGAGCCCTCTGCAACCCAGGGTACCTTTACAGTGTCTCGATAAGGACCATGTATGTGCTCTCCCAGGGTCCAGGTAGCCCATTCAGGTAAATGTTACCTGCTTTGCAAACCGGAGGGCTAACAGCCATGTGCAGAGCTTTTGAAAAGAACAATTCTATAGGAGCATTGCTGCCCCCATCATTCGCATTAAAAAGTGAATAAAACCTCAAAAGAAAAGTGCTCCTTCTAAGCATTCATTTCCATAGACAGACCACAGAAATATGCCTTGGATATAATAAGCTGTGATCTACACGGAGGAAAAAAAAATCTTTTTTTTTTTTTTTTTTTTTAAGAAAAAGAGATTGTGGCAATGTTAACCCAGAAGAGCTATTGATCTGTGGTGCTTCCCTGCACTTTGTATGACAGGCTGCTACATGAAATGGTGACCAAGGACAGAAACTGCAACCTTGCTTTCAATTTTCTAGGTTGCGTGCAGCTACAAAGAGGGCTGGGAAGCCTGTGTTTTTCTTTGTGGAAGCATATTTGCGCTCTGTCCTTTCCCAGGCTTCCCCGAGAATTGCTAACAGTATTCGAGGACCGGAGGCAAGTGCTGAGTTATAATGAAAATTCACTTACTGAGCAGAGAAAATCGTGTATTTACCATGCTTCTATAGGTCACCTTCATTCTCAATCTTATTATGGCGATTACTCAGTAACCCGGGATTCCTTCGAGCAACCTGATGCCTTTATGCTTCTAAACGGAAAAGCAGACGCCCTCCTGGGAATGCAGACACCCTGGGTAGAGCCATCACACCCCTTAAGCCCATCCTAATTAAAAGGGGGCAGTCGCCAGGGCTGGAACGTGAGGGATGGGAACCCCGGGGACCTCTGCTCTAAGCGAGGGGCAGGCAGAGGGAAGCTGCATGGCAGGGGGCCCCCCTTGGAGTGCAAAGGACATTCCGTGTTTCCCCATGTCCGTCCTTCTGTCTGCTTGAACGGATGGCTCCGGGCACAGATCAGGACCCCCCATTCCTCCTTCCCACTTCATGAAGAGTGACCACCCAGAGCCAGTGTTCTTGGCTTGCTGCCCCGGCTTCATTCAAGAGGTTACATAGATGTGGCTACAGGCTTCAGGCCGGCGGCGGGGCCCCAGCTCCTGCTCCTGATTCAGCATTCCTTCCTCCCTCATGTTTTTCCTTATTTCCAAATCAAGGAGGCCTTTCTCTACTGGCGCCTCTCCCGCTGGCACTAGCCCCTTCTATAATGCCCTGGCCCCAGGCAGCCCTCCCCCTCTGGCTCCCCACCCCTAGGGACCTCCTCCAAGGGCTGGGATGGCCAGGCCCTGCACCCAGGCCCTTCCAGCCCCTCCAGGGTCGGTCTCTCGCGCTTCCCAAGCAGACAGTACCTGAGCCGAGGCTGCTGGACCACTTCCTCCTCTTAACTACAGCTCTTGATAAACTGGATTCTGAAAGACTAGCAAAACGCTTTCTGGCAAACTTCTGAAGAAGGCCCTGGCCAGTACCAAAGTCGTTGCTGAGACCCCCAGCGCCCTCCGTAGCGTCTAGTACAGAGGGTATAACCTCCCCACTTGTCGTGGAAGGCTACTCATGCCTCCATCCAGCTGCTCCTAGACCTCTTCTTCTTGTTTTTTGTTTTTTTTTTTTTAAGATTTATTTATCTGAGAGAGTGAGTGCACTGCGTGGGCATCATGGGAGGAGCAGACGGGAAGGGGGAAGGGAGGAGGAAAGAATCTCAGGCAGACTGTCTGCTGGATGCAGAGCTGGTCGAGAGGCTCCAGCACACCACCCTGAGATCACGACCTGAGCAGAAACCAAGAGTCTGATGCCCACCTGACTGAGCCACCCAGTGCCCTCTTCTTCATTGTACCCATTAACCTTGGGCTCGCAGACAGACACACACACACACACACACACACACACACACACACACACGCATGAGGCGGGAGGGGCATCCACATGCCTTTCATTCCAAGACCCATTTCATCCCAACTGGACCCGTGTGGATGAATGTGTGTTGAGTGATGGGTGAAGGGGGGCAGGGGTGTGGGCTGCACTGAGAAGGAGAGGGATTACCAAAGGGAGGGAACAGAGGAGAAGAGATCTGTGGCAAAGCCAAACATCGCCTCTCCTGTTTGTGGGATAATCTTTGGAAATCCCGTTACCGCCCTGAGGCTTTCACTAACTCTGCTCGACACAGTGCAGCAGGCCCCTGAATGAGAGCTAAAGACCCGAACATTGTTTTTTAGAGATTTACAGGTGGCCTTTGGAGTGTTCAGCCTCAGTACCTGTTTTAAAGCAGTTAAAGGCTTCTGACAAGATTGTTTTGTTAACAGCTAGCGCGTGTGGGTGACTCAGCTCTTGTTGACATAACGCGCCTCGGAGGATCCCATTCCCCATCCTCTGGAAATGTCACCGTCTTCCTTCTGCTGCCCTCTCTCAAGTCCCCTCACAGTTCATTAGCACCTTGGAGGAGCCCAGGCCAGGATGAGGGAGGGGCTGAAACTGGGGGTGGTCGCTCTCTGGGCTTTATTCTCAAAGCTTCCGCGTGCAGCCTCTTCCAGCCCTTGGGTTCCTGTGAATAGTCTGACACCACTCCACCGGCACAGAGCGGTGGTGCAGCGCTTCTGGTTGACGATGATTGCAGATGAGGCTCCCGAGTCACATAACCAACAGCCCTGAGCCCCGAGCCCCGAGCCGTCGTTCGCTGGCTGCGTGCTAGTGATGGAGGGGCAGGCAGGCTGCAGCGCCCCAAGCTGCTGCGGTGAGCCGATTACCGCCCTGCTCCATCTATCCAGCAGCCCCAAAGCAAATTTTGTGTGACTCCCTTAGCCATGGTCCCTCAAGCTGCAGAAAACTGTGGCCGAAATTAGAAAACAGGTACTGAAAGCTTTCCTTAAAATCCACAGAGAGGTCAGAGCTATCTGGATGACTTCCCTGGGGTAAGGCCGAGTATGTTTCTAGCCACTAACAATAAGAAAGAATAAATAAGCGGCCGTCCACGAAGGGATTTTACCCTTAATGGAGTCATCTGGATTCAAATAGTTCTGTTCCTCAAAGGCGAGAGGTGGTCCGTCTAGACGCTCCCTTGTGACCTGGAAAGGGTTGGTTCCAGAGAACGGAGACCTGTCCTCCCACAGGGGCCTGACGCTCTGGGAATGACACAGAGAGTGTCAGAGCTGGGAGGTCAAACCTTCTCACTGCATAGTCCAGGAAACTGAGGCCAGAGAGGGGGAAATGATGAGTATTCGTTTCCGAGGACTGCTGTAACAAGTTGGCACAAACTGGGTGGCTTAAAACAACAGAAATGTATGCCCTCGCAGGTCAGGAGGCTACAAGTTCAAAATGAAAGGCGTCAGCAGGCCCGTGGCTCCCTCTAAGGCTCTCCAGGGAAGAATCTGCTCCTTGCCTCATCCAGCTTCCCGTGGCACCATGTGTTTCTAGGCTGGTGGCCACATCCCCCCAGTCTCTGCCCCTGTGGTCCCGTCGCCTCTGTCTCTGTGTGCCCTCTCCTCTGTGTGGCTATCTTATAAGGATACATGTGACTGCCTTTAAGGCCTCCCTGGTTCATCTAGGATAAGCTTCTCCTTCCAAGATCCTTAATTTAATTCTACCTTTGGTCATATCATATTCACTCTTTTGCCATATAAGGTCATCTTCACAGGGGCCAGGACATGAACATATCACCTGGTGGACCACCCTTCAACCCACAACAGGACTTTTGCGGAATCAACCCCAGTGACAGAAATGGAACCATGAGTTAGGTCTCTTAATGTCAGGCTTATATCCCCTACACTGTCCCAGGCTGCCTTCAAATTAGCCCAAACAAAATATCCCTTGCTTGGGTGCATGCTGTCAGAGCAGAAAATTGCAAGGATCTCCCCCCCCAACTTCCTGTACCCCTATCAGCCCTGGGCCAGCAGTAGGACCCCATAGGTTGTACCACATACCCTACCATCCCCGCCCTTCACCAAACCCACGCCCTTCACCAAACCCACGTTCCCTTAGCACATTGGAGCCTCTGCATCATCCTGCCCCCTACTCCCCTACCCCCGGCCATAAATCTCCTTTCTTTTTCTTTTTTTTTTTTTTTTGAATTCTTTTAAAAATAATACAATTAACATGAATTCACGCAGACTGTATTCTGTAAATCAAAGGATAAAGAGATACATAGTCAAAAGCATAGACCTTTAAATCCACCAGAACAAGATGGGGAGAAGCAGTGGGCACAGGGAAAAAAACAAACAAAAGCATCAGTTTGGGGGCAGCCAGGCCTGAATTCAAATCCAGACTGTGCCACTTGCAGATGTGTGACTTTGCACAAATGATTTAGCCTCCCAGAGGCTCCATTTCCTCATCTTTAAAAGAGAGAAAATCATGTCCACCTGCTACGGCAGCATGAGGCCAAAATGAGCTCACATGAGGAAAGTGTCTGCGCGCGCGCGCGCGAGAGAGAGAGAGAGAGAGAGAGAGAGAGAGAGAGAGAGAGTCCGGAAACAGCAGCAGCAGGTACTGTCAACATGGTCATTACCATGAAAGCCGCTCCTAGGAAGCTGGAGGCAACTCCCTGCAGCCCCACCTGGCTGTCTTTCTCTGCCCTCCCTCCCTCTCCACAAGCCTCCCGCTTGCTCTTTCTTGATATTTGTGCATCGCCCTTGGCCTTGAAGAGAAATTTGAATAGAACAATTTCTTGCCTTATATAAAAGTCCAATTTGTCCTTAGTGCATAGCTTCAACAACAGCCCTGCTATATAGCACCGCTTGGGTTTTCAAGCCCATGCGGCCACGGGAGAGGGATTGGGTCTCGGGAGGACACAGGTGGCTCTGTGGGGACGGGAGCTGAGGAGCAGGGTCCCCTTGTCCTTCACAGAGCCAGGAGCCGTGCAGAAAAGTCCCCACCTCCGCCCTCCTGAAACCTGCCCCTCATGCCTTATGCATGACTTCATTAGTGGCAGCTGAGTAAGCACAGGGGTAAGTGGCCCTGTGGGGGGGGGGGCATCTGATCTAGGGGGTGTGGGCCTGAGCTGAGCTGAGACCCGCGGTGGGAGATGGAGCGGCGGACGCTGCACGCTGCCTGGGACACTGGCCGTCTTCTCTTTGCCCCTCAGTTCATTCTGCCTTGAGAAGCAGCTTCCCTCTGAGCAGGGCAAGGATGAAGGGGGACCACACTCCATCCAGGCCACAGCCCCTGCCATTGAGGGAGGGCAGGAGACATGCTCTGACCTTTCAGAGCCAAGAAAGCATTCCTGGATCCTACTGTCATCAGAGAGTTTCTTTTTTTTTTTTTTAAGTACTGAGTGCAGGCCCAGGTCCCCTGCACTCCAGCCTGAGTCTCTATGCACGCCCGCACACTCACACACACTCATGCACACAAGTCAATGGCGATTGTGAGGTGCCAGGCCCTCTGGACCCCGGCGTGGCCTCTGCAGGATGGCAGGAGACAAAGCCCAGAGCTGGGGACAGGGAGGATCCTGATCCCCAGCACAGTGGAAGGAAGAAGACGATGGAGATGAACCAGATCCTTCTCCCCTGTCCAGTCTGGGACTGGCCACTGCCGTCTCAGGAGGGAGGTTCAAGGGAGAAAGTGGTGTTGGCAAAGAAAAGGGGCCACTCTAGCTGAGGCTTTAAAGTACAGGTTTTGGAGTCAGACGGATCTGGGTGTGAGTCCAACGTGGCTGTTCTCCTCGAGTGAGCTCTCTGACCTCCGTGAGCCTGCGTTTCCTCACCTATAAAATGACGGTTGGGAAGATGAAGAAATGTGATGGACATCGGGTGCTTAGTGCAGCCCCTAGCACGTGATGCGTACTCCATAAATGGGGGCTGTCGTGACTGTGAAGCCGTGTCCCGTGGTGATGCCACCTGGTGTCACAGGAGCTGACCAAGCTTCTTTTGCCCAACTCGTGTGGGTGACCAAACTTCTACTCCAACTGGATGGGGGGAAGGGTCAGCAGTAAGATGACCTGTGTCAAGTGACTAGGATCTTGAAGCACAGTCTGCTCAAGGTCAGAGAGCTAGAGCGATGCTCAAGTGCCAGGGCTGGGTCTGAAACACAAGGACCAAAGGGATGAATGACTTGCCCAAGGTCACAGCTGATAAGGGCCTCTGTGACACCACACTGCGTGGGGGTGAGGACGCTGGTTAAGGACACTGCCTCTCCACCAGGACTCTGTGGCAATGCTGGACATCTTCCCAGGGGCTCCTTGTCCCCAGGAATGTGCCATGATGTAAACCAGCCGGGCAACGGTGGGGCAATTAAGAAAGTAAATGTTCCTTGGGTCTCTTGTACTGACACAAATACACAGTGAGGACGGGGGTGAGGCTCCCAATGAAGTCACCAAAGCCATGAAGCCAGAACTGCTCTTGCAAAGAGCAGTTTTTAATGGGTGCACAGTGGAATCAGGTTCTACGACAAAGGAGCCCCAGATGAAGACGCCCTCAGAAGACAGATCTGAAACCAGCCTAGTGTCTTCAGCCATAGAACAGGCGTCCTTGCGGATAATTTAGACCTGTGGTCTAACTGGAAACGTCAGTTTTACTTGCAAGATGCGGTATCTCAAAAAAAAAAAGAAAAAAGATGCGGTATCTCTTCATAATTTATCTGTCCTTTAATGTATTTTTAATCAGGAATTCGTGATGAGGAGGGAGCTGTGTGCTGCAGGGCTGTCTCCAGCCGAGGCACCGGGAACTCCAGCCAGGGGAGAGCGGCCCATGGAAGGGGCAAGGCTGGGTGCCCCCCCCCCCCCCCCGCACCCAGGACAAGGCTGGCAAACGTCCTCTATGGAGGGGAGAGGCCACTGCAGACCACACTGGAGAGGGAAGATGGGGTTTGCTCAGCATCAAGAAGGCCCCCAGAGACAGGCATTTAGATTGATAACAGATTTTGTAAGACTGGCCAGCGAGGCTAACCACTTGCCCTGCTTTGCAGCCAGACACCAAGACACCCCCTCTTCCACCCCCAGAGTTAACTCCTACAACCTCGCTGAAGGTGTGCCAGGAGGTCTGATGCAAATAGCCACCCGGAACCTCGGTTTCCCTTCTATAAATTGGAGGTATATTGTGACTTCTACTAAGCTGAGCCAGCTACGCATCCTGAAGCCCTTAGTCCTTTTCCTGCTGTCTCAGAGACGCACGTCGGAACAGCAGTAATGACAGTAGGAGCCACGAAACGGCCACCGTTCACTGAAGGCGGGCTATGTCCAGGAACTACGTTGAATGCTGTACATTCAATGCTCGCTAGGAAGGGGTATATTATTACCATTCTCCATTATATAGAATACCGAAGCGGAAAAAGGTGGAAGAGCTTGTTCACTGGGGTGGAGCCTTCTTAAATTAAAACCCTGTGCTTATTTTAAGCGCTTCTTGCTACTTCACCCTTAGTGCTCTCTTTTCACAACAAGCAACTGAGCCAACAGGCTTGGCCATAGGACTAGGACTGAGTATATTACGTTTCATTTAAAAACCCTGAGGTGGGACCCTGTCTTACCCTTGCATATATACATCAAATCCACACCTAGATGCTCCAGCTCTTGACGGACAGTCCTAGGAGGCATTCTCCAGGCTTCTCTGTGCTGCTGGGTAGAACCAAACCCCTGTGGCCTATAGCAGCCCCTTTCCTCCCTCCTGCTTCCCGGAATCGCCTTCCAAATAAATTACTGCATCCAAGTCTTTACCTCGGGCTCTATTTTTGGAGAACCCAACGTAAGACTATGTATGTGTGTGTGAGCTTTTTTTTTTTATTAGCTAATGTTTATTGAGCACTTACAAACTGCCAACTGCTGTGCTAAGTGATTTACCTGAATTGCCTTTTTTTTTTAAACACGCTCAGTACAATGCCATCAGCCTATCCCCACTTTGCACAGGAGGAAGCCAAGGCAGAGAGAGATTAAATAACCTGTCCAAGCAGTAGAGTTGAGCTGGTGCTTTTAACCTCTATCTTAAGCTCTCTCTCTCTCCCCCCCTCCCTCTCGATAACACAATTGCTTATCTGTAAATGTCTACAAAGAGCAGAGCCCTCCAAATTCAGACTCAGTAAAAATTAGGATTGGCATCAAATGGTTCAGGGAAAACTTTGCAACAACTTTATCTACACACCCAATTCTGAATTACCCTGCATGAAAGAAATGTGTCCCCCATGACCATTCTTTTTAATGGGTGCACAGCAAAGGAAACTCGCCAACAAAATGAAAAGGCAACCTCCCGAAGGGGAGAAAATATTTGCAAATCATATATCTGATGAGGAGTTAATATCCAAAATATATAAAGAACTCAATTCAATTGCAAAAATTACAACAGCAACAACAAAAAATCCAATTTAAAAAATGGGCAGAGGATCTAAATAGATGTTTTTCCAAAGAGGACCCACAGATGGCCGGTTCGCGAATAAATGTTCAACATCACTCCTTATCAGGGAAACGCAAACCAGAACCACAGGGAGATGTCACCTCATGCCTGTTAGAACAGCTATTATCAAAAAGACAAGTAGTCACAAGTGTTGGCAAGGATTTGGAGGAAAAGGAACCCTTGTGCACTATCGGTGGGAATGCACATTGGTGGAGCCACTGTGCAAAACAGCATGGAAGTGTCTCAAAAAACTAAAAGTAGGTCTGCTTCCTGATTCAGCGATGACACTTCTGGGTATTTATCCAAATGAAACAAAGACACTAATTCAATAAAGATATAGGGGCCCCTATGTTCATTGCAGCATTATCTGCAACGGCCAAGATAAGAAAACAATCTATCCATCGATGGACAAACGGATAAAGAAATTGTGATATCTATCTATCTCTGTATAGATAGTTATAGAGAGAAATAGATATCACACAATGAAATACTAGACAGTCATAAAAAAAGAAGGAAATCTTGTCATTTGCAAAGACATGAATGGACTCCGAGGGCATTATGCTAAATGAAGTGAGTCAGATAAAGACAGATACCATATAGTCTCATGTATACATGGAATCTAAAAAAAAACAAAACAAAAAACTCAGACACACAAAGAACAGGCTGATTACCCGAAGGGAAGGAAGGGGTTTGCAGGTGGGTGAAAATTTTGCAAAGGGGGTCACTTGTAGGGTGACAGATTGGGAGGGACTATGCTCACGTGGCAAGCACTCTGCAGTGTACACAAAAAAATCAAATTATTAGGTTGCACACCTGGAACTAATATAATGTCATATATCAATCTTACCTCGATAGGAGTAAAGAGAGAAACGGTTATGTGTTTTATGTGTTTTAACAGGCAGACAGGTGTCTGAACCTAGTGCGACCCCCAGATCCGGGGCATGTTATTATCTTGTCAATGCGTCCCTTGCTTCTCCACGACCACGGGAGCTAGGTGACCGCGTCACAAAGGCAAATGCTTTCTGAACACGGGGACAGCATTAGACCAGCCACATTTTCTCAGCAAGAAAAAAAAAAGGAAATTTCTTTTATACAAAAGTGAACATGTCCTTTAAGAGAATGTGGCTCTTCCCATGTCACACCCGTTCTCTAAGAAGATCCACAGGCTTTTGAAATTCCCTGTCTCGTTCTCAGCCATATTTATTGCTAATTTTCTTTTCCCCCTAAAACCAAAGAGAAATGCAACTTTAATGACCATGTGCTACCTAACCTAACTCAGCCTCGGTCTTGATTTCTGGCCAACCTTTCTCCTAGTCCCTTGCAAGCATTTTTCTCTTTCCAAAACTGCTGTGAGGTGAACTGAGGGAGGGAGGCATCAGCCCAAGAGGTGAGCTTAGGGAGAGGAAGGAGAAGGAGGTCTGTGAGCTTTGCTTCCAGGGTGCCAGCTGGAGAAACGCAGGGTAATGTTCACAGGGACCTTGGAAGGCAGGAGGGAAGTCGCCAGGGTGAGCCCCGGGCCCCTGCCCCAGCAGCCCTGACGTGCGGGGGGGTCACGGGGGGGCTGTACAGGGCTTGCAGGGGACCCTGCCGGGGAGCCAACGACAGGACCCCTATGCGCGTCGTGCCAGGGCACCCAGGGCCCTGTGAGGCCTACTCAGCCCGGCCTCCCCGGGAGCAGGGGGGCCTCCAAGCGCAGTGAGGACCAGCCTCACTGCAGCCCAAGTGCTGCAACTGTTTGTGGTAATTAAATAAATGCCAGCTGGACCCTTCTGGGCCCGCTGACTGAGGCAGGCGCCAGAGACACCAGGCTCTCCAAGACTCCCGGGGAAATCCGAGGCGGGAAGGCGAGCGCCCAGGCACTTACCACCCACTGCTTGAAAACACTTGGCTGAGGAGCTCTTCTCCGCACCCAGAGGCTGAGCTTTTCTCTGCAGGCTGGCTCAGGTCCTGGCGGGTCTTGTGCAAGTCCCGTCACCTTGGCTTCTCCACCTGTCAGGGGGGAAGGCACCACTGCTCTGTGCGTCCCTCCCAGGTAACCCTGATGTGCCCGTGGAGGTCTGAGGCCACCTCCCCCAAGGGCTGCCGGGGCAAGGGAAAGACGATGTGGGGGGCAAGTGGGCTCACCGTGCCAGCCTGGCCCGTTTTTTACAGTGAGTGACAGCACCTTGGTGACACTGGGAAACCCCGCACACATGTCTTAAACACCTCCGAGTACACTGGAAAGATCGTAGCCCTTGGACTCCCACGTGCCTTCCGATTTAGCTCCCGTGTTCTTCGCTGTGTGACCCTTGGCAAGTGCCTTGACCTCTCTGCACTTCATTTTTTTGTTTGTTTGTAAGAAGGCGTGCGGTGTGCAGCGGCCGGAGCACATGTGGCAAATAGATGGAAAAGCACCTAAATGGGGCCTGAGCATGTGGCAGCGCCCTCAGAAATGCTGGTTTATTTTTCCTGCCTGCCTTCTTCTTTCCTCTCTTCCTTCCTTCTACCTTTCTCCTTCCTTGTTTTTTTTTTTCTTTTCATTTGTCTATCCGTGTTAAATAAGCAAGCCTCCCAGAAACGCTACTGCCGTGACCTGATTAGTGGGTTCAAAGGGCCTCTCAGGCGATGAGAAAGAATTGGGAATTTATGAGAGGAAGAAATGCCTGTCGTGCGGGGAAGGGGAAAATTTTAGAGATGGGGAATGACTCAATTAAGCTTATCCAGAGTCACTAAAAGGTGGGCCTTTTAGATTTTCCGCATCTTATTTTTGTTTTCTGGGTGAGGGGTTAGTAAGATGGGCTCCCTCGTATACGTCCGATCTCGCAAAGGGCTCTGGAGTTCAAGGGACACAGAGGGTGTGCGTTGCACACGAGGCCCGGAAGGCCGGGGCACGGCTGCAGGCCCACAGCCAGCTTCCCAACAGCAGGGCGGCCCTCTAGAATTCCAGGCAGCCGGCAGGAAGGAGCCTCTGCTGCCTGGGCCGCGAAGCCCTGCCGGAGAGCCTCCTTCCCCAGGGGGAGCCAAAGCTCCCTCACCTACTCACATCCGTCCCTGCGGCCGTCTGCACATCTGTGTCCCTTCTGGACGCTGAGTCCCCCAAGGGCCCGTGTCCCCAGCCGTGGCGTAGATAGACGGCACGCAGGTGCTTAGTAAATGCAGGTCTCGCTAACACGCAGATGGCTCATAAGAACAAGGCAAGGGAGTGAGAGACCTGAGAGGGTTATCCAGAGACCCAAAAGATGGAGCCCGTGTCCTGGAGCCTGCTCTAAGCTATGACCCCCCACCCCCATCCTTCCTGCCTGAGAACACGGTTGGGTCTCTGAGCCCGGACTGGATGTGTGGGCTCATGGGTGAGGCCAATGACTCAGGAGGAGGTAATGCGATGCTAAGTGATGGACTCTGGAGCCACCCCGCCTGGGTTGTGCAACCCCTGCCTCCGCAGCTATCAGCCTTGTGACTCTGCACTTGTCACTTAGCTTGTCTTATGCCTCAGTTTTCCCACCTGTAAGATGGGGATGATAATAGCACCTGCATTCCAGGGGGGCTGTAAAGACTGAGTTGATATGGTAAAGTGCTTGGCACACAGTGAATGGGGCACAGGTGTTCGCTACTCTCCTTACTGCTGGTGGTTGGTGGGGTCATTACCGGATGCAAGAGGGGCGGGGGGTGCACACAGTCAGCCCAGAGGTCCTGAGATGCAGAGAAAAGAGGGAAGAAGCTCGCGGGTTCTGGCTCCCGTCCACCCACCGTATTACAGCTGCTCCAGCTTTAACTGGTTAGGAGCTGATCATCTGAAGATTAGCTCTCCACGTGCTGTTGGCAAATGTTTTGAGTTCCACTCTTGGAGAGCCTGGGGCAGTCACTACTACCCTGGTGCTGCGTGGGTCGACTTTTTGAAAAGAACACGGGTTGGAGATCTGTTTGCTGATGTCTTCAAGTGAATCGGGGCAGTGAGGGGGTTGCTTCGCGGTTTAGGGGATGGTGGAGCAAGCTTTCTGTCTATACGCTATGTCGTGGGCTCTCAGGCCTAAAGGGGACAAAAGAACATGAAAAACCCCTTCAACTGCTAAAGGGAAGTTCTTGTTTATTTGTGTCTAAACACATAAAGCACTCGGTGCCAGGCACATGAGTCTAATGATAAATATTCAATCTTCAAAATAACCCCAAGAAATAGAGCTCCCCTCAGCCGTACTCTACAGGTGAGGATAGGTAGTGGGCACCCGGCCACACAGCAGTGCGAGGGGAGCCTGCCCCCCAAGGCTGCTCCCGTGTCCTTGCCACGCCGCCTCTCTGGAAGGCCTGTGTTTGGGGAACCGCACAGGAAGGTAAGCGGACCCTACCCAGCCCAGGATGAGTTGAGCTGCCTGCAATCCCACGTCCCCCATCAGAGCAGCCGTGCCGTCCTTGCTGGAAGGAAAGAAATCCCACAGACCGCATCAGATTCCCAGGTTCCTGCTGACTCTGGGGGCCCAGCTTTGGAAGGAAGGCATGTCTAACAGCCGTGCGGTCTCAGCTCCCAGCGAGCACTGCCCTGTACCCTGGGCCCCACCCCCACCCCCACTGCCTCTGCCCCTTGGAGGTCTATCTTCTTAGTCCCTGTGGGAAGTCCCCCAGGTAAGGTTTGGGGTCTGGGGGACTTCCTCCCTCTTCTCCAGGCGGAGCAAAGGAGCCCCAGGGAGGCTGCCGATGTCAGTAAACAGGGCTATGTGATCGCGGGGCCTTCACAATTGGACGGCCTTCTCTTTCCCCTGATAGAGATAAATGTTGATAACTCAATGATGATGAAAACATTGTAAAGTGCCAAGCGCAGCATGTTTAGTTACAAAAGCCAGGAATAATTGCCTCAGCCTTGCTGCTAAGAAAACCAGTTGTTGAGTCCAGAATAATTCTAGGAAGAAATTGGCATTCAGGGATTAATTGTTTAGAATGTAATGACTGCTACAACCCAAGCTAATGAGAACAGAAGGCAGTTTCCAATTTGAATTTCGGGAATGAAATAGGCTTTGCCAGGCTGGCTGGTGCAGAAAAAGAGAGAGAGAGAGAGAGAGAGAGAGAGAGAGAGAGAGAGAGAGAGAGAGAGAGAGAATGGAAGGGCCTTTTTTTTTTTTTTTTTTTTTTTGACCTCCGTTCTGATTGGGCAAAAATAAGAAAGCATTTTGCAAGAACAGCTTCTGAGGAGACTAGCCAAAAGTCTGTGCAGACGCCTCAGGAAAACTCTTGATTGATTATTAAAAGCCTGGCTGAGCTCTTCCTAGGGGCCCTGAGCAGGTGTGGGGGCAGCAAGGCAGGGGTGAGTCATGACTGCAGGTGGAGGGTGAGCGGGCCCTGGGCATGGAGTCAGACCCATCCCTGACACTTCTGCTCCGACCTTCGGTGGGTCACCTGTCCTCTCTGAAGGTGTTCCCCTGCAAACAGTACTCACCCTGCCAACCGCAGTGGCTTACAGTGAGGCTCAGATGAGAAATGGCAAAGTACTCTGCGATCTTTATATCACAGTGCGGCTGGAGAGCATTATTTGGATAAATTACTCCCTTCCACATCCATTAGAACAAGCCCTGCCTTGTTCTAGAAGGGACTCAGGGCAACCTGCCCCCCCCCTTTTTTTCCCCTAATTTCTTGCACAGCTGTGAGTACCCTGTAGAGTAACTGTCAAGGCAAACAGTGGTTCAGTACCAGAAGAGACCAGAAGAGACCCAGATGGTTGGCAGGGTCCACCAGACAGGAGCCTGAAGGCCTCTTAGGGAGTAGAACGCTCGCCTGGTCTTCGGAAGGGGCTAAGGATAATAATAGGCGAGGGAGAAGGGACAATGGGGTGGCTCACTCATTCATATGTCTATTTACTGGGCTCCGGCTAGGAAGAGATATTTATTTATTGAAGGGCTGTTATGGGAAGCAGCGCTCTAATGGGGAGATTAAAAGGACCCTCACAAGACCTATTTAACGGGAACCCAGTGGGACAGGCCTCAAATTCTCCACGAGTTTCCCAATTCTTTTTTTTTTCTTTTGAATTATTGGTGTTTTATTACATTTACTACAAACTCTGGCTTCCTAACGTAAGTAATATGAAATAGACCCAGTTATATAACAGAGTTTGTGTTACCTGTAGATTTATTTCATTATTTTTTTGGCAATCATAGTTGCTATTTTTTTATTTAAATTCAATTCATTAACACATAGTGTAGTATTCGTTTCAGGGGTAGAGTTCAGAGGCTCATCAGCTGCATACAACACCCAGTGCTCGTTCCATCACGTGCCCTCCTTAATGCCCGTCACCCAGTTACCCCATCCCCCCACCCACCTCGCCTCCAGCGACCCTCGGTTTGTTCCCTAGAGTTAAGAATCTCTTATGGTTTGTCTCCCTCTCTCATTTCATCTTGTTTTATTTTCCCCTCCTTTCCCCTGTGATCCTCTGTTTTGTTTCTTAAATTCCACACAGGAGTGAGATCATGTGGTAATCGTCCTTCTCTGATTGACTTATTTCGCTTAGCATAACACCCTCTAGTTCTATCCATGTCATTGAAAATCGCAAGATTTCTTTTTCTTTTTTCTTTTTTGATGGCTGAGTAGTATCCCATTGTATATATATCCCACATCTTTATCCATTCCTCTGTTGATGGACATCTGGGCTCTTTCCGCAGTGTGTCTATGATGGACATTGCTGCTATGAACATTGTGCGGGGGGGGGGGGGCAGATGCCCCTTTGGATCACTACATCTGTATCTTTGGGGTAAATAAATACCCAGTAGTGCAACTGCTGGGTTGCAGGGTAGCTCTATTTTCAACCCTTTGAGGACCCTCCATACTGTTCTCCAGAGTGGCTGCACCAGCTTGCATTCCCACCAACAGTGTCAGAGGGCCCTCCTTTCTCTGCATCCTCACCACCATCTGTCGTTTCCTGACTTGGTAATGCTAGCCATACTGACTGGTGTGAGCTGGTATGTCATCGTGGTTTTGCTTTGTATTTCCCCGATGCTGAGGGATATGGAGCATCTTTGCATGTGTCTCTTGGCCACATGTACGTCTTCTTCAAAAGCTTCCCAGCTCCTTACCCAGTTTCTTCCCATCTCCATCCCTGCCTTCTGGCTGACATTGCTAGTAGAGATGCTGAACAGTGTTCCCCTGACTTACTTCCATGGGAATGTACCCTCTTCAAAATCCCACCGTAGGTGAGGACTCCTCAGACTGCCTGCCAGACTTGAGGTCAGAGAAGGTTCTGAGGGAGGACTTAGATGTGATGCTGTTAGGATAAAGACAAAGTCACTGGAAAATCACAAGCGTTGGCCAAGGAAGGATGTGAAGAACTGGAAACCTTGTATGCTACCAGTGAGAATGTGAAATGGTGCAGTGCCTATAAAAAACAAGGGGCGGTCAACCCGGGTGGCTCAGCTGTTTAGCACCGTCTTCAGTCCAGGGCGTGATACTGGAGACCCGGGATCAAATCCCACATCGGGCTCCCTGCATGGAGCCTGCTTCTCCCTCTGCCTATGTCTCTGCCTCTCTCTCTCTCTCTCTCTGTCTCATGAACAAATAAATACAACATTTAAAAAAACAAAAACACTGAACTCTACCCCTGAAACGAATACTACACTATGTGTTAATGAATTGAATTTAAATAAATAAAAAAATAGCAACTATGCAAAAAAAAAGTGAAATAAATCTATAGGTAACACAAACTCTGTTATATAACTGGGTCTATTTCATATTACTTAAGATAGGATGCCTGGAGGAAGGGTCCTCAAAACATTTAACATAGAATTACCATGTGACCTCACAATTCCACTTCCAAATATACACCGCAAAGAATTGGAAATAGGCTCAACCAGGTATTCATACACTGATGTTCGGAGCAGCACTCTTTCCAACAGCCAAGCGGTGGAAACCACCCAAGAGCCCACCAACAGATGCATGGATAAACAAAATACGGTCTACACATCCAATGGAATATTACTTAGCTATAAAAAGGAATAAAAGCCTGACACACATGTTCTGACTCTAAAATATGATGCTAAATGAAATAAGCCAGGCACAAAAGGACAAATATGATATGATTCCACTTATACAAAATACCTCAAATAGGCAAATCCATAGAGACAAAGGTAGATTCAAAGTTACCAGGAGCTGAGGGGAAGAGGAAGCGGAGAGTTATTATTCCTTAATGGTCACAGTTTCTGTTTGGGACGATAAAAAAGTTCTGGAAATAGATAGTGGTGGTGGTCATACAACATGATGCATGTAATTAACGCCACTGAACTGTACACTTCAAAAGAGTAGAAAATGGCAAATAGTGTGTTTTATATATTTTATCATATAGAAACTATATACTTTGCTTTAAAAATAAATAAATAAATAAAAGGCGGAGTCCCTAAAAAAAAACTGGGCCTGGTAGGGCCCTTGCCTTCCCCGTGGTAGGCTGTGGGGGGTTACCTCAATTTCCCTCTCTCCCCCTTCCTCTCCAACCTTGCTGCTCACCTTGCTCCCTGCCACCACTGGGCCTTTGGGATGCTCTTCCCCCCACCCAGAGCAAGCCACCCCAAGTCAGGTTCCTTGCTTACGTTCTCAGAGACCCATGCTCCTTCTTCACAGTACGAGCTCCAGTGGTGGGGTATTTGAGTGACGTCTGGCTCTCCCATGAGACATCAGTGCTGTGGTAACAGGCGTCTGTGGGGTCTCTCCTGCCCACAGCAGGCCCTCGACAAATAAATATATCCTGGATAATGATACACATTGAACAAATGAACTCCTCCATCTTTTCCCCGCCCCCCCCCCATCTCCCCACCGTCATGTCTATCCCGTTATTTGTTATCCATAGCACTTACATCTATCAAAATAATGTGAAGTATTTATTCCCTTACCATCTACGGTGTCCTTGCCTTCTCATGAGGATGCAAACCCCCTGAGAGCAGGGACTTTTGCTACCTTGCCCCTGGCAAGGGAGCAGCACCTCCAGGATACAGCAATGCCTGGCACATTGTGGGGCTCCATGGGTGTCTATTGGATCACTGAATAAGCAGACCTTCGTTACCTCCCGCCTGGATTATCTTCTACTGAGTCTTGTGTCTCCATAAGGATGCCAGAGTCACGTGTCTACATGTGTCAATTTGTCCTTGTACCCCTTCTGCCCTAAGCCTCCAGGGCTCCCCCAGGGCCTGGAGCCATGCTCCTGGTAAAGCATACAGTGGCCTCTCCTGACGCGACTCAGGTCACCCCTCAAAACCTCCCACACCCTCTAGATAGACCATTCTTAACACATGCTGTTCTCCTCCCCACTTCTTTGGCTTGTACTTTCTCACTCCCCAAGCCCGCTCAGAGGTCTTCTCCTTCCAGAAGTCCTTCCCTGAATGTGTGTGTTTCCACCATGTTGACGGCCAGGCTCTCCCACTAGACTGGAGGCCCTGGAGAGCTGGGAGTCACTTCCATGCATCCCCATCCCCATGCATGGCTCATCCCCATGCAGCCTGCTGTATGGCAAGCCCTCACTGAAGAAGGATTTAGCCAAACTGAACTCTTCAGAGTGACTTTGAAAACGAAGAGGGTTTTCTCCTGATGGAGACAGATGATCTCAGTTCCGTGGAGTCACCCTCGGACCAGACAAAAGGGCGAAACCGTGTGCTCTGTAGGTGTCACCTGGCTCTCCTCAGGCTGTGCCCCACACACACCATGTGGGGTGAGGAACCTGCAGCCCCAAGAGAACGTTCCTACCTGGAGCTCGGATCTTCCCTTCTAGGCTTCTCTCTGTGTACCCAGAACCTGTCTTCCGCAGATCTACCCTTCTGAGGCCACACAGTGCCACCAGCGTACGTGCCCCTGGGCCGGACAGGTGGTCAAGGCTTCCTTTCTTCTGGAAAACCATGACAGAACCTAGATGTACAGGCTGGGGTGGCCACACGCGTACGTCAGGTATGGGACAGAACCAGAGAGGGGAAGAAAAGGGAGGTGGGACGCCCATGGCTGACTCACTCTCCACCACATTCTGGAACTCTGAGGAGTGTGAACCCTCTAAACTCAAGGCTGGCTTGCCGACGTACTGTGAAGATGTTTATTTATTAAGATAGAAAGAATATATGTCTTTTACATAAGTCTCCTGGCTCTGCATACAACTCTGAAACTTCTAGACAAGTGGTCTGTGAGCCTCCGTCTGACCCTCGCCCTGAGTCTTGCTAATGTTGAGGGTAGGCCTGCACCTCGGCCAGAAAGAGGGATGTCCTCACCACGGGGTGAGGGAGATCATAAGACATGAATTTCATGTCCTGAACAAAAAGCCTCTAAAAACACAAGGGAATTGCTGCACTGAATAGGTCTTTTTTGATAAGCGAGATTCAGCGGCGGGCTCCCGTGGCCCTTCGGATTGAATGTGGTTGCCCTGGAATGCCGTGAAGGGAGAAGCTTCGCCTTAAAGACCTTTCTAGGGCCGCCCGGGTGGTTCAGCTGTTGAGCCTCTGCCTTCGGCTCAGGTCACAATCCCCAGATCCTGGGGATCTGTCTCTCATGAATAAATATATAAACTATTTTTTAAAAAGACCTTTCTAGGGCCGCCCGGGTGGTTCAGCTGTTGAGCCTCTGCCTTCGGCTCAGGTCACAATCCCCAGATCCTGGGGATCTGTCTCTCATGAATAAATATATAAACTATTTTTTAAAAAGACCTTTCTAGGGCAGCCCGGGTGGCTCAGCGGTTTAATGCCGCCTTCAGCCCAGGGCGTGATCCTGCAGACCTGGGATCGAGTCCCATGTCGGGCTCCCTGCATGGAGCCTGCTTCTCCCTCTGCCTGTGTCTCTCATGAATAAATAAACAAAATCTTAAAAAAAAAAAAAAAAAAAAGAATTAAAAAAAAAAGACCTCCCTATATGCTTGAGCATACATCTATATATCTGTATAGGTGCATGTGTACACGCGCACACATATATATGATTTATTAGCAGACCTGAGACAAAGGAGCACCTGTTGGTCTTCTCTGAGGAAAAAATGCAGGAAGGGACACAAGCAAGACTGTTGTGCCTCTCGCTATGTGACACAGACAGGTGTCAGAAGAGGGGTTACCTAGAAGTGGGTGCGAGGGAGGGAGGTTGGGAAGGAGCGTGAGACGCTCCCAGGGTGCTCGAAGGGTCCTACATCTTGACCTGAGTGAGGGTTCCTGGGTTGCGCACAGTGAAACTCCACCAGGCTGCACACCTGAGATCAGTGCACACCTGAGATCGGTGCACTTTACACACACGCAGTTTTGGGGAGTCCATCACCTTGGGCTTGCTAGCCCAATGCCCTTGAGCGGGTTACTTATCCTCTTAAACCTCAATGTACTTACTACGTGGTGGATCCCCCGCTCCGCGAGGAGTCAGCACACAGTCAGCGGAGGCCCTTCATCCCATCAGCTGGATAAACCACTATTGAATTAGCTGGGGTGGCTGGTGCTTATGAAAACGCTCAAAACTTTGAGATGTATGGATTTTTGTTTTTAAGGTGGATTTTTTTTTTTCTCTCAGAGCCACAATAACAACAACAACAACATGAGTTCTCTCTATCCCAAACCCTCCTCCCTTTCAGCTCTTCCGTTCACACCGGTCATTCTCGGGCACTGAGCGACTTTACGCAGCACTCGGCCTGTGTGTGGACTGTTCTGCGTGGGAGGCAGGGTTCCCTTCACCATCAGGCATTACTCTGCAACAGAATTCGGTCCCCGGGGAACCCAGAGCACTGTGCAGTGGCTGCTGAGACTGGCTTCTTGAAAAAGGCCTTTATTGCTCTCGTGGGGAACGTCACCTAGGCCCCAAAAGAGGCCTGGTCCCCGGCTGCCTCTGATTCCTGTGCTAATGCCCTGGCTCTTACCTCACCCCACCCTGGAACCCCAGCGTGGGCGGCAGGGACACTTTGTTGTCACCGCAGGTAGGCCGGAAAGCTCGTTCCTGAGCCTCCAAAATGCTGAACACGCCTTGCTTGGCAACCGCTGTTCAACTAGGCAGTTTCAACTCCAGATCAACCTGGAAAGGAGAAGTGGGCTTCGACTGAGCTCCGGGAGCTTCAAGAGGAGCATCTTCATACATTCGTCAGACCCCTCCCGGCACAAGGGAAATAAAGAGGCTCTGGGCCCTCAAAGAGCATTACGGGCCCTGTTCTAGACGAGGCCCTGCGAATGTGAACGTGAGCCCCGCCGCCGGCTGGGCGCCCAGCACCTTCCCATTGAGTCGGCACAAGTCCACACCCGCGGGAGGGGAGCCCAGCAGAGCGCTGTCAGGTGGGGCGTCAGGGGGCTGCTGTGCCCACGACTCATTCCGTCCTCCCCGCAGCCCCGCAAAGCAGTTCTCATCATTCTCATTTCACAGATGGGGAAACAGAGGCAGTACAGAGAAGCCGGGTAGTGGCCCAATGTCACAAACCTCCTACGTGGAAGACTGGCTGCGTAATTCATGGGGTACACAAATTTGTGGATTTGTGGGGTTCACATAATCCGTGAAAAGTGAAATAGGGAGCCTTGGTTAGAGATTCAAGAATTTTGCAGTAATGACAGCTGCGTCTTAAATCAAGCCTGGGGCCCTACTGAGCTTGGGGCCCCAGGCGGGTGCACGCGTAGGACGTCCACGCAGCCTACTTCCAGGGGTTGCAAAGAATTAGGGGAGCAGAGGAGGCAGGAAGGGACTAATCTTTGTGGGAAAGAAGAGCACAGTGAAAAGCCTTCTTGGGAGACGTGGCAGTGAGCTGGGCATGGAATGTGGCTTCCGTTTCCTACAGACAGACGCGAGGCTGCCCTGGGGACCCTTCTGGACCAGAGCCAGGTGCAGCCAGGAGCTGGGGTTTCTCCTGAAGCCTCTGGGGCTGAGGGGCCTGTCCTGGGAGCAAGCCGCCTGGACCCAAGGCGGGAAGGAATCCTGCTCTTCGCCTCCTCCTCTGCTGTCTGGAACCTTCTCCATCCCTCGATGAGCTCTGTGGCCTCTGGACCAGCCCCGGGGCCCGGACCTGCCGTGTCTGCATGATTCCCCATCGGTTCGGGATAACATCGATGCGAGTAACGATGACCAAGCACCGGTTTTTTGAACCGGCGCAGGGTCTCCGTCTCCCGGGTTGGGACTGGGAGGAGAGAGCTTCCAGCGCCAGTTCACCTGCTGCACATCAACAGTGGCCTCTCGGTGATTTTCTTGCTCTTTCCCTTGGGGCGTCAGCGTTGCAGTTAGGAGGCGTCCCTGCCGCTCTAGCCGTGGCTGCACCCAAGAGTAACATCAGGGAAACGAGGACACTGCGCCCCAAAGGGAAAGCAAAAGCTCCCTCGGAGCCCCCACCTCCCCTGACCCGCCCTGGGTCACGCGGCCACCCAGAACTGCCAAGAAGGCCGGGGAAGCGCAACACGGGGGCTGCCACTGAGCCCGCTGAGCCCCCCCCCCCCACCAAGCCCCACGTACCCGTGGCCAAGATGCTGGGACTGGTACCTGCGCCCGAGCTCACCCGGCCCTTGTGCGCGACCCTGAAAGTCCTAGGGGGCCCCGAGGCCGGCTGGCCGGGCGTGACCCCACGGGACCCCTGTCCCCGCGCTCTTCCCCCGGGCACCCCCCACTGCCTTGCAGGCCAGCGGCCTCCTGAGATTGCATCCCGCCCCCGGGTCGCAGGCTCCGGGGCAAACGCGCTGCCCCGTGAAGAGGGGACCTACCCAAGGGGGCCGCCCCCAGAAGCGCCGCGACCCCCACCCCCCCGGGGCGTCCCCGACCCTGCCGCTGGCCCAGGATCCCGGGGACACACACCCACAGGGGGGCTGAGAGGCAGCTGAGGCGCTCGGCCGCCAGGTGGTGCTGGCACCTCCCTTCCGCTCCCGGACGCCGCCTTCCCTAGTGGGGTTCCGCGGGGAGAAGGGGGGGGTGACCCTGGGGAGGAGTTGGGGGGGCTCCGCGGGGAGGAGGATGGGGGGTTCCGCGGGGAGGAGCGTGCGGGGGTTCTGTGGGAAGGAGCAATGGGGGGGGTCCCGCGGGGAGGAGTGTATATGGGGAGGGAGGGGGGAGGGGGAGTAGTATCCCGGGGTTCCGTGGGAAGGAGCATGGGGTTCCGCAGGGAGGAGTGTGCAGGGTTTCTGTGGGGAGGAGTGTGCGGGTTCCCCAGGGAGGAGTGTATGGGGGTTCCGCGGAGAGGAGTAGGAGGGTTTTACCGGGAGGAGTAGGGGAGTTCTGCGATGAGGTGTGTGCAGGGGTTCCATGGTGAGGACTAGGGGGGTTCCGCAGGGAGCAGCATAGTGGGGGTCCCTGGGGAGGAGCATGGGGGGTTCCGCGGGGAGGAGTGTGCGGGGGGGAGGGGGGGTTCCGCGGGGAGAAGTGCGAGGGTCCCACCGGGAGGAGTAGGGAGTTCCGCGGGGAGGTGTGTGCAGGGGTTCCGCAGCAAGGAGTGTGGGGGTTCCGCGGCGAGGAGTGCGGTGGGAAGGAAGCGCTGGCGCGGCGGCCAGTCCCTTCCCTGCCTTTTCTCTAGCATCTTCATTCCCGTTTATTAGCGTGATGCTCCCGGAGTCGAGATAATGATTTAAAAGCTCTAATTTTGTTACATTCTGAAGCCTGTCTGCCATTGAGGCTGATGGTAATGAGATTTGGAAAGGAGCCGGGCTCTTAGCCGGGGTCAATTCATCTCTGGGAGAAAGTGCTACCATCAAAACGCCCAGGAATTATTAGCACTTAGAGGACAGCTGAAGAGGCCTATTAACCTGAGATGCCAGGGGGAGTCCTGAAGTGTGAGGTGCAATTACATTTCTGCTTTATTTCCCCCTGGCTTCATATTTAAGGGTGAAAAAAAGATGGGTGAGTAAGAGCTTGCGGAAATCAATAAATATTTATTAGGCCCCCAGAATGCCGTCATCCCACCTCATCTCTGTCATCCCACCTCATCTCTGCATGCCGCACCCGCGTGCATGAATATATGAACACGGTAGCTCCCTAACTCACTTCTCAGCCCAGCCCTGGAGACAGCAGGCCCACCTGTTTTGCTACTTTTGTGTCTTAACCAAGGGGGAATTCAGGGCACAGCAAGGATACTTCCCTGTCTCTAGTTGGCGGTAGAGCAGGATTTAAGTCTGGATTTCCCAATTCCAGCACGCTGTCTGCACAAGCACATGCCAGCACTTTCTCTAGGTGCCAGGCTCTATGTGGAGAGGCCAGGCGGCGAAAGCGCCAGCCTGTGGTCTCTTTTGTAACAATGGGTCTCACTCTGCCTGCATGTTAGGCTCATCTGGGAAGCTTTAAAAAAAAAAAAAAAAGGAGAGAAAGAAAGGAAAGAAAGGAAGAAGAAAGAGAAGAAAGAGAAGAAAGAAAGAAAGAAAGAAAGAAAGAAAGAAAGAAAAAGAAAGAAAGAAAGAAAAGAAAGAAAGGAGAAAAGAAAGAAAAGAAAGGAAAGAAAAGAAAAAAGAAAAGAAAAGAAAGAAAAGAAAAGAAAAGAAAGAAAAGAAAAGAAGAAAAGAAAAGAAAAGAAAGAAAAGAAAAGAAAAGAAAAGAAAAGAAAAGAAAAGAAAAGAAAAGAAAAGAAAAGAAAAGGAAAAGAAAAGAATGCTGAACCTGGGTCCCTCTCCCAGAGATTCTGCTTTGATTAGCTAAGGGCAGACCCAGACCCCATGAGCTTCTAGAGTGTGGGAGAGTGTTGTGTGCCCATCTCAGCTCCTCAATAACCAACGTTGCAATTGGGCAGCCCTCTGTGGCCTTAGCACGATGGCAAGATGCCTGCAGCAATAACCATCAGGAAACTGGAAAACTGAAGGTTCATCACTTACAGGGCCTGGAAATTATACACACGGCAGGTCCTATGTAGAGAGAGGGAGGGAGAGGGGGGGAAGCAAGGTAAGGGAGGAAGAGAGGGAGACCCCAAAGAGGCCTCAGGGTGGGAGGCTGCGTGGCTCGTGGTCTAGTTGTACATATGGCTGGCAATGTGTTTCTTTGAGATACGCATCTTCGAAGTGGATGCTTAGGCACTCAAAGCTTATGTTGGGTCCTTGCATTACAAAATGCAAAAACAAAACAAAGTAAAACAAGAATGGTCAAGATTTACACTAGAGAGAGAGAGAAGGAAAAAAACATGGTAAGAGACCCGTGAGTTGAGGGGGTTGGGGGGTAGGAGGGGCTGTGGTTACTCTGTTTTTATCAATACAGGCAGTTACCCTGCCTGCTGCCAGGCCTTACCCCCTTCAATCCTACCAACCACCCTTTGAGCCAGAGGACATTGCTCACCCTTTGAGGGAACATCATTGCAGAGTGAGACAAAGAGTTTGGAATGAAGAGGAACTGACTTCAAAACCAAGTTCTGCCAGTGGCTATTTGTGTGATGTTGAACAAGTCACTTAAACGTCTTTAAGTCAAATCTGTCTACTTTATAAATGGGATGTAAAAATGTGCCCTAAGCTAGGTTGTGTGAAGATCAAACGGAAGAAATCTATCTTTGAACTTCGTAGGGTCTACTCCGTAGGCCATATAACATCATCCCAGTGATACTACAATGGGGGAGAAAACTGAAGCTCAGAGCCAGGAAGCCATTTGCCCAAGGTCACAGGCAGGGGACCCATGCTTCCGTAGGGACAGACACACTCCTTTTGATATGATTCAGCACCACTCCCTACACTGAATGGCCTATAATAGGGTGAAGCCATCAGAGGCACACTTTCAGGGCACCTGCTTGCCCAGAAGGCATTCGCGTCTTTTGGCCTCTGCCTAAAAGAGAAGGTAGGACAATTTTTGGGTGGAGAGAAGCTGGAGAGGCTTCCCATTGTCTTTGGATAGTGAACGTTTTGGGGCCAAAATGTTTCCAGGGCTTGGAGTATCACAGAATAAATAGACTAAGCTCTAGATACAGTTGAGAATTTACATTCAGGTAATTGAAGAATTTTAAAGCTGGAAGGCATATCAATCGTAGCTTTCACAGAAAAAAAAAAAAAAAAGAAAGAAAATTGGAAAAACTCCAGAGGTAGAATGAGATTTAAGGTTTCTAAAGTAGTGCCTATAAAAAGACTTGCCAGGGAAACTAGGGCAGACTTTCCTTGCAGACAACGGCCCTCGCCCATCCGCTGAAACAGTGGACAAGAGCTTTAAAAAGTCGGAAGCAGCAGTTCTCAGCCGTGACTGCGAAGTAGAATCACTGGGGAAGCTTCATGAGACCCCAGAAGCGGGGCCCCACCCCGGAACAATTAAGTCAGAATCCTGGGGGTAGGGCCCAGCAGTCACAACATCTCGGGCAATTCAACAGAGCAGTTGAAGCTGACCAAGGCCCCTCTGAAGCATCGTGCAAATATGAGTCATTAGCATGCAAGTGATCTAGGCCTATTACGGAATAAGATGCCCACCTTCTGCCAAGGTTCCAATAAGGACTAAGGGCTTTAGTCTACGGCAGGAGGGACCAACTAAGCCTAAGGAGCTGATGGTCCGGAGGGAGATTAAGAGAGTCCCCAGTGTTTGCCCTTCTCCAGCGTGATCCAAGTGTAGACTACCATGGAAAAGTCATGACCTTCATCCGGTCTTCATCTGTTCTTTAATAAAGAAAATAAACAGACCTGCGCACAGGGAATATTTAAGGCCGCGGCTAGCGGCCAGGGGGGCAGGAGGTGGAGTGTGAGAAAACAGCAGCTTTAAAACCAGCTCCTCTTTTTTTTTTTTTTTTTCCTCCTTTAAAACCTCTTCAAGAATGAGGATGAGTTGGTCTCTTCCAGGCCTGCAGCACACCCAGCTCTCACACACTATCTGCCACCTACACTGAGGGTATGGACTCTTTTAAAAACAATGGATTTTCTGATTGTGTCTAAAAACTGCATGTTTGTTTTCAAAATTTGGAGATGAAAAAACATAAACAGCTTAAACCTCCAAATAAATAAATAAACCAACAGTTTAAATCACCCATAATCTCATGGTCCAGAGGCAATTATTATTAACACTATTTTCTGCCTTTTGTCCTCATGATCATACGGATATTTGGTCGTGAAAACCGAAGCTCTCTTTCTCGTCTCACAGGTCACTCTTGAGTAATAACTCAGAGCTGAAGCTTAGATCACAAAAGATTCCAATTCAAATACAGCTTATTTGGCTACAAGATCATTCCTCTTAGTGCTGTGTGTTTTCACATGATCCAATAGGCTGCCTACTATACTTTTAAAAATTAATGAATTGTTGGGGAAATATATTCACCCCTAAGAAAGTTATATGACAGCTGAAGCACAAGAATCCAAATCACAGTCCTGAAAGATTGCAATTTTCCTGCTCACGGTGCCCAAGTTTATGAGAGTGGGATAGTATTCAGGTCTGATGTGAGACCTCAGGGTCTGCGGAGAGCACCCTGGCCTCCTTCAGACTGATAGCTCCAGGAGCCAGACTTCTCTGGGATGCCCTGGGTACCACCCCAAGAGCAGAGGCATGCAGTCTGAGCCAGAAACACACAGGTATGATCCGTTTCCTGTAACCGCCCCATAAATCACTCCTGGCAGGCATTTCCCTCAACCGGGGGGCCCTCAACCCCGCTTCCCCGAGGGTGATGCTGAAAGAGAAGCCCCAGAAATCAATTCGGGTGCATGAAAAAGAACCTCCAGGTATTTCCCAGTGAAAGAGCGTTCTGGTTCTCTCTTCCTACCCAACTTGCAGAGCAGAAGGCCTCCTCACTCCCCACACTGCACTGCCTCCCCGACCCACTCCCCTTGATCAGCAAACCCATAGTCAGGAACAGGTATCTGCTCTATCTCGGGGCCATAACTAGGGGATGAGATGATCTGTCCTAGGGCCACAGAGTCACTTAAATAACACTTGCTCATTTTCCTCAGCCCTGCCCCGCCAAAGCCTGACTTCCTCTTTGATTTTTTTTTTGTTTTAAATTGGCACCACTGATTTCTTGTAGAGGCCTTTGGTGGTCTGATTCTTCCCCAAGGACCGCACTCCTTGTGTGTACCGCGCCCCCAGCCATGCCCAACACTGTGCAGCCCCCAGACATACCCGCTTCCTCTGGCCTCTGTGAATCAGTGCCCACTGTCTGTCCTTTCTTCCTGACACGCTCTTCCCATCTGGTATCTGCGAGAAATGAAGTTCAATGGCAAATAATACCAACCGTGTTGCTGTGTCACAGCAGGCTGGAGGCCGGCAGGCGGCCCCACAATAGATGGTAAGCGCACAGGCCGGCAGGGCCGGGCTCCTATGGGGCTTGCCTCCTTTCTCAGCAATGCAGACGGTCCACAGGTGGCCCTGGCCATCCGAGCCAGCACACCCACGGAGGAAGGGGTTAAGGGCACATGCACTGAGGTTGCTTTCCCTCAAAGAGCTTTCCAGAAAGTCCAACTGACAGCCTCCACTGACATTTCTATGCCCCTGCCCCATCTAGATGGCAGGCAGGAAAAATGTACCATATATGGCCAAGCACATGAGGACCCCCAACAAAACGCAGGCCCACTTCTGAAGGAAGACAGGGAGACTGGAGGCTGAGCGGTTACTGGCAGTTTCTGTTCTACTAGGGCCCATCTTAGGGTTTGACTCAGGGGGCACCTCTTCCAAGAAGCCCTCCATGCCTTGCACGGGCTCACTTATGAGCCCTTCTTGATCTCCCAGTGCCCTCTTCGTGACTCTGGGTCAGCATTTAGGTAGTAGGTTTCTTGACCATCGCTCCTCAGAACATGAGCACCAGGGAAGAAAAGAGTGCTTTATTCATCTGTGTCCCTAGCCCTCCAGCACCTGACAGGGGCTAAGAGTAAAAATATTTGTGTGTGATTACTGTTTTATTGTAGTAGGCTGATGATGGACCCCAGGCATGCCCACGTCCTAATCCCCAGGTCCTGGATATGCTACCTTCTATGGCCGAGTCTTGGCTCACGGGATTGAGCTCAGGATCTTAAGATGGGGAGGTTGTCCCACGTTACCGGGCAGGCCCCGGGTGCACTGGCATGAATCTTTAGAAGATGGGGCAGGGACAGATTTGGCACAGATGTATAGAGGGGAGGGTGATCTAAAGGGAAGGTGAACACGCTGGCTTTGGAGACCGGAGTGATACAGCCCCAACCCCAGAGAGAGGCCCAGAAGCTTCTCCAGAAGCTGGGATTGGCGAGAAAGGACCCTCTGCTGGAGCCTCCAGACAGACACGGCCCTGCCGCCACCTGGATTTCAACCTCGTGCTACTACTTCCAGATTTCTGACCTCCAGAACCATGAGAGAATACATTTCTGCTGTTTGAAAGCACCCACCAAGTTTATGGCTGTTTAAATTTGTTACCGCAGCCCTGGGAAAATATCACGCTTATTTACCACTTTAAAAAGTCATTATTGAACATAACTGCGTAGAGAAACACATCAAATACATACATGTGTGTGTATGTGCCTTAGTTTGGGTTCTCCAGACGCAAACCTGAGACAATGACATCGATGCAGGTGGTTTATCAGGGAGGTAAACTGAGGAAACGCCTGTAGGGGAGCGAGTCCATGAGACATAAATGGGAGGGAGCCATACAAGGTGCTTGCGTGAGCACACCACCACCATCAGGACCTGTTGAAAGGTGCAGGACACACCTCAGAGTCACCCCTTATGAAGGAGGAATCTGGGTATTTTCTTCCAATTTCTGGTCATTGTATGTCAACAGCTGCCCCTGGGGCCAAGTCAAAGATACTTGCAGTGTGAGGCATCGGCAGTTTGGGAAGGCGAGGTGGCTGAGGGGTGTGCGCAGGGTACCTGCAGACCTGCTGGGGATGGGTCACGAGCAGGTGGTCTTCCCTGCACATGTGTGGGAGGTGGCCATGCGGCACAGTGCATGAGAGCAGGGGCTCGGGGCTCTAACCAACCTCCTGTCATAGTCTTATCTGTAAAATGGGAATAGCAATTGCTTCCTAACTCATGAGATAGTTAGGAGGAGTAAAAAATACATATAAATATAAAACTGTGTATAAAATATGAATATACATTATATTTATTAAAGCGCTTACAGTGATGCAGACACTCTTTTAACTGTTTTATACAAATGGCTGGTTTAATCCTCAGTAATCCTAAAAGGCTGGAGGTATTATTACTCCTAGTTGCCTATGAGGAAATTAAAGCACTAGCTAGTTAAGTAGCAGAGAGAGGACTTGGTCATCTCATACCAATTCCTAATCACGACGGAGTATGGCCTTCTTTCAATGAAATAATATGACCTGATTTGAGGTAATAACTACCTGGTTGGTAACAGGCTCTCATAATAGTATTGTTGTTGTTGTTGTTCCTGTCATTATTGTTTACTACTGCTACCTCTAGGCACGTGTGGCTACTACAGACACTCTCGGAGCCCTCTTCTCCAGCCACAATGGAGGGCGGGTGGGAAACAAATGCTACCCAAAGCAGAGAGAGCCCCCTGCTGAAGTCATGTGAATGCACTGAGCAGTCCCACCGGCCTTGACCATCTTGGAGGCAAGGCAGGTGAAGGTGAGCGGAGCACTCTGACGCTGCTCTACCTCAAGCAAATCAACCTCAGGTACATGGTGTGGCCCCAGAATCCTACTGATATGAGGGCTGTGTTAATATTTATACTCAGATGAATGCTACCCCTCCAGGGTTTTATAGCTCAAAGTTTCTATTTATGATGAGACTTTTAAAGATAGATGCATATGCATAATTTTCCAGTCCACATGTCAGTGGAAATAAGTGGCTATAGATACCTGTCTTTTTTTTCTTTTTTTTTTTTTTTAAGATTTTATGTATTTGTTCATGAGAGACACACAGAGAGAGGCAAAGACACAGGCAGAGGGAGAAGCAGGCTCCCAGGGGTAGCCCAATGTGGGACTTGATTGCAGGACCCCGGGATCATGACCTGAACCAGAGGCATATGCTCAACAGCTGAGCCACTCAGGTGTCCCAGACACCTCTCTTCTCTAGCTGGGATATTAGCAGGTTTCCCTGGCTAGGCCTCACTTCACTATCTTTATTCCAGTCCAGCCATCAGGACCCTGAAGTGAAGAAGCCAGCAGAAGCAGGGTTATCAGTTCGCCAGACTGCAGGGCACCAGTCCCTGCAGGCTTGTGAAAGGAGGAGAGGGCCCCCTGGAGTTGTGCAATGTCATGGCACAGAACAGAAATACAAATTAGATGGAGCTCCAGCTTCAGCTCCTTATGCTCTCAATCCAGGTCTAGCTAGCACAGTTGGGCAAGCAGAAGGGCCCAGCCTAGCGACCTCAGCTTCCTGAGAACCTGGGCGATGCAGCTGAGCTCCATGCCTCAGTGTGTTCTCATCTCCAGAGTAAGGTTGATGAAGCACACATGGCTTTGCTGTGAGATGATGCATGTAACTTGCTTAATGTGACTCTTGGTTTTTGGAAAACATTATATAAATAATATCTGTTGTCATTTTTATTGTAAGCATCCCACACATTGCTGTGTCACCTTAACAATCTCTGTGGGTTGTGTGACAAATGAAGAAGAGACTCCTAAGAAGTTCATCAACTTGTCTAAGCCCTGGAGTCTCACTCCAGACTGGGGCAAGAATGGAATTCAGGGATGTTATTTCTACCAAGCCCTTTGAGATCATAGTGTGAATACTGTAATCAGTGGGAAAAGCCAGAAAGGTTAGTCTTCCCTGGTGGATAAGATGTAATGCTTTTAAATGAATCAGGCAACCTAAAGGTGCCAGGGCTTATCCACGGTATTAGTCAGGGTTCTCTGGAGAATAGAACCAATGCCAAAAGAGAGAGATTTATTATTATAAGCAATTGGCTCATGCGATTGTGGGAGCCGTCAAGTCCAAAGTCTGCAAGGCAGGTGGAAGACCGGAGACCCAGGGAAGAGTTTGTGTTGTAGCCGAATCTAAAGACAGTCTGCAGGCAGAGTACCCTCCTCCTCCTGGGAGCTCAGTCAGTCGGCTTTCATCCAAGGCCTTCAAATGATTGGATGAGGCCCACCCACATTATAAGGAGTGATGTGCCCTACTCAAAGTCTACCGATTTAAATGTTAATTGTGTCCAGGGGCACCTGGATGCTCAGTTGGTTATGCATCCTACTCTAGATTTCGGCTCAGGGCATGATCTCAAGGTCACGATCTCAGGCTGGAGAGATCGAGCTCTGCGATGAGCCCCATGTCTGGCTCCACACTGAGCATGGAGCCTACTTAAGATTCTCTCTCAGCCCCTGCCCCTCCACCCCCCACCCCTGCTTTCACTTTTTCTCTCTAAATATAAAAAATTAAATACATAAATAAATATTCATTTTATTTTAAAAAATCTTTTCCCAGAAACATCTGGACTGGTGTCTAACCAAATATCTGAGTACTTTGGACTTGCCAAGTTGACACCTAAAATCAACCATCACACCCAAAAAGATGAAATATTTCAGTATGACCCTTCCCCAGCAAGCACCCACAGTGATAGATTTTTTTTATTTCTGCTAGATCTTTTTTTTAAGATTTATTTATTTATTTATTTATTTATTTATTTATTTATTTAGGAGAGTGAGAGTGCAGATGAGCAGAGGGAGAGGCAGAAGGAGAGGGAGAAGCAGACTCCCCACTGAGCAGGGAACCCCCACAAGACAAGGGGGTTCTGGGATCCCAGGGTCCTGGGATTATGCCCTGAGCTGAAGACAGACCCCTGACTGACTGAGCCACCCTGGCAGCCCTATTTCTGATAGATCTTTATGGACAAATAAACTTGGAACTTCCTCCAGAAGTCTAGAACAATCTGAACAGCATGGTGCTGTGGGGCAAGCTGAGGTCTGGGAGGGTGAGAGAGAAAGAAGCCTATGGATTGCTGAACTACCTTTGGAAGCACTGTTCCCCATGCCAACAAGTCTGCTCCCCTGTTTCTTCTTGCTTGCCCAGCTCTTGCATACTCTCTTGGAGGCCACTTCTGGGGAACCTTCCCTGATACCCCAGGATAATGCTGGTTTTCCTATTAAATATCCTCTGGCAGCCAGCACGCTCCCGGTGTATGTAAGTCTGTGATTGCTTAACAGCTTGTCAGTTTCTCACACTGAATTCTCTTCTTTCCTTTTTTTTTTTTTTTTTTTGAGAGAGATATTGAGGAGAGGGGCAAAAGGAGAGGGAGAAAGAGAACCTTAAGCAGGCTCCACACTCAGTGCAGAGCCCAACGAGGGGCTCAATCTCATGACCTGAGCCAAAACCAAGAGTCAGATGCTTAATCAGACTGAGCCACCCAGGGATCCTACTCCCACTGAATTCACAGTATCTTGGGGACTATGCTCCAAAAACACTTCTTGCGTAGATGGATGAGTGTTATGGACCGCATGATTGTACTCTCTGCCCCAAAACCTACACATTGGAACCTAACTTCCAGTGGGCAATATCAAAAGGTGGAACCTTTGGGGGGAAATTACATTTCAATGAAGTTGTGAGGGTGGAGCCCTCACAATGGGATTAGTGTCCTCCCAAGAAGAGAGAATCTAGCGCTCCCTCTGCCATGTGAGGATACAAGGAGACGGCCATCTGCGAACCTGGCGGAGGTCTCTCACCAGACACTAGTCCTGCTGTACCTGCTCTTGGACTCGCCAGCCTCCAGAACTGTGAGAAGCAAAATGCTGGTGAAGCCGCCCAGCATACGGCCTTCTGTTAGGGCAGCTTGAACTAACCAAGAGAGAGAAGCAAACAAGAGAAGGAATGACTTTGGAAGGCTAGGGAGAAGGGCTCATCATTACAAAGCTGGCCAAGGGGGTCTCGCAGAACAATGTTCTCTGTGTCTTAGTCTACTCGGGCTCTTATAACAACATGCCACAGACAGGGCATCTTATAAGCAAGAGGAGCTTAATACTCCCAGTTCTGGAGGCTGGAAGCCCAAGTCAGGGTGCCAGTGTGATCAGATGAGGGTCGTCTTCTGGGTCATGTCCTCGCATGGTGGAAGGGGCGAGGGAGCTCTTCAGAGCCTCTTTAACAAGGCAGCAACCCCACACATGATGGGTCTATCCTCATGATTTAAATACCTCCCAGAGGCCCCACTTCCTAATACCATGATGCTGGGCGTTAGGATTTCAATATATGAATTTGGAAGGGAGAAAAACATTCAGACCATGACATTCGGGTTCCCTGGCAGCAGGTCAGGGCTATTTTTTTCTTGCCCCCTAAACCTTTGGAGCCGAACAGCCTCCTTCCCACACTCGACCTCTCCCCCTTCTCAGCTATAGGAGAGCATCACCACGCAGAGCTGAGGCCAGCCACTCCTGGCCAGGCTCACGTGCTCTGTCTGGGTCCAGTCAATGTGCTTGTGAGTGTGGATGGTGCCGACAGCAAGGGCCAGGTGCTCTCTCACTTCCCAGCAGCCCCCACGGGAGCCTGGAAAGCACGAGTGGACCTCCGT
Source organism: Canis lupus dingo (assembly GCF_003254725.2). NCBI lineage: Eukaryota > Metazoa > Chordata > Mammalia > Carnivora > Canidae > Canis > Canis lupus. Next base: position 5,308,640 of record NC_064264.1, read on the forward strand.
ACACGAGCTTCCTCCTGCTTCTGAGAACAGACAGCAGGCTGACATTTCCAGCCCAGGAGAGGCTCGGCACCTTTAACTGCTACCTGCACTCGAGCCTACGCAGATACCCAAAACTTGTTCTCATGGCAGGAATGCCCTACGTGTGTCATCTGCAAAGGCTTCTGTATCACTGGAGCATCAGAAAATCCTAGGGCATTTCTGCTTTCTCGTTCCCGGGGCCTCAGGCCTTGCTGCTAGCATCCAGCTGCCTCACCAGGCTGCTCCGAGGTGCAGGGGTGTGTGTGGACGTGTGTTGCGGGGCGTGGGTGGATGTGGATATATGTGGGGGGCTATGTATTATACACACACACACACACCCATGTGTGTCACAAAAAAGCCAGACATTAAGCAAGACATACCCTGGGCTCCCAGTGATTCTGTGTCATGATACTGATCATTATAATCATTATAATATTAGCCACCCGCTGCTTCAGGATGCTGGTAAGGATTAATGGGATGCTGCTAACAAAGTGCCGTGAGTCCTTGGGGAAAGCTCTTTAGCAGGCACTGGTTTGAACCTCTTTCGGGTGGGAAGGAAAATATAAACTAGGAATGGAGCCACATCTGGCCACTGCCCTGCCATGTCTTAGCTGTGGGGCCTTAGGCCAGGATTATATCCTGTCTCTGATTCCTCCTCCATAAAATGGGCTCATAGGGTATGTCTGTTTTCTCCCCTGGGGACTGAGCAGGACAAAAAAAAGAGATCGTGTGAGTGAATACCCTATGAAAACTGGCAAGCTTGGGACATATCCCCAAGCTTGGCACCATCAACTCTCAGGCCAGGTCCCTGCTCCACCAGGTTGGGGATCCACTGGCAGCTCTTCCTCAGAAGTCCCTATTCAAGTTCAAACGTGACTCACTTTCTTCACCTCCACTGGTGCTGGGAGGGGTCCTTTGGATGAGTGGCTTTAGGCTAAAAGGAGCACACGGGGAGGATCTAGCCCTGTTCTCTATGTCCTCAGCGTCTGTGCCCAGGTGATGTGTCCCTCCCCAGTCGACAGCTAAAGACTCTCTGAAAATCCAGATGGCACCTTCCCATGGGGTCCCCGCGTGGAGCCACTCTCACAGCAGGATAGGGCTAAACATTTACTGATTTCCCAGAGGCAGGATCGCCTTCCCTTTGGAAGACTCCTTTCTCCAAGTGACTCCTGAGCCCTAGGTCACTAGTGGTTGGTGTACATGGGGAGCAGAAGGTAGACCCAAAAGCCGCCAACTCCCAGGGAGGATGGGCTTGGGAAATCCTTGGGAAGAGAAACTGGAGCAGGGTGACAACAGAAGCGACCATCTCCTGTCCCCCACCGTAATTTCCTAGCCCTGAGATCCTCAAATGGTCTCCTGACGCCCAAAGAAAACGTCACCCACAAGGTTTCACTTAGAAGACACGAAAAGTACTTTTCCAGAGTATCTATTGCTCCTGTCCACAAAGCCTGACCGCAGTTTTCAAAATCCATTTAGGCTGAAAAATTCCTTTCCCCTAAGAAGCGTTCACTGCCCCCCGACCGTGGCCAGAGTACCAACGGCGACCATCCTTAATCCCCTCCAACTAGTCCTGCTTCCCTAGGTTCAGAGAATCATCATCATCATCACTACCACTGGCACAGATTCACCACTCCTCTATACCAGGCAGGGTGCTGAGGTACACGAATCTCTCTCTTCATTCTGGAAATTACCTTATGACAGAAGTTCTATTACCGGCCTAATTTTACAGGTGAAGCTCAGAGAGCTTAAGTAACTTTCCCTAGATGAGCATCTGAGCAGCTGCACTGGGACTCAGCCCCAGGTCCCCCAAAACTCACGCTGTGAACTTCTTCCCTGTTTTGCTTCTCTTGGGCATAACAGAGTAGTTCCTTGACCACAGTTCCACGGAAGCCAACCAGAAGGATATGGGCGTGCAAGCTGTATATTCATTCTTTCTGACTCAGTGCCTGATTTCTGGAACGTCTGCCCCAGGCCCTTTCAGTTCCTGAACATGCAGACCTCATTTTATTTTTATTTTTTTAAAGATTTTATTTATTTATTCATGAGAGACACACACAGAGAGAGAGAGAGAGAGAGGCATAGACACAGGCAGAGGGAGAAGCAGGCTCCATGCAGGGAGTCTGATGTGGGACTCGATCCTGGCACTCCAGGATTACGCCCTGGGCCGAAGGCAGGTGCTAAACCACTGAGCCACCCAGGCTGCCCGCAGACCTCATTTTAACTAAAAGTTCTGTGGAGACAATGAATCAGAGGGTCTAGAGCAAATCTGCTGCCTCTGGTCTCCAGAGCTGCCTGCAACTATATCAGGAGTGAAGACGCACAGCCAAATTTTAGCAGAACTCGTTCAAAGGAATCATTCTTCTAGAGTTTCAGTTCTAGACTCCAATAGTCTCAGAGTATTGCAACGTATTATCTCTCTAAGGGGCAGCCTCTGACTTGCAGCTTAGAAGTGTTCCAGAAATCAACCAGCTCCAGGCAAACGCTGGGCTAAACCTCTAGTCCTTCATCGGCCCACGTCCTAGCACTTTTCTATTTCCAGAGGGTGATTTGCTCTGATTCCAGGACACAGCAATACCCCACGTCTCAGCTACTCAACACCAGCTGCTGGTAGCAGGGTTTGAAAAATGCCTCCCAGATTTTAAGTATCCGGAGTGGTTTGCAGCAGCGCTCCATCAGCTCGATGACACACAAGAGTCGAGATATATGTGAGCTCCTGGTGCAAACCATTCTTCACCCAGGCTCCGTGCGAGAGCCGACTCGACGTGAGGTTCATCCCTCCATTCGGCCCACCAGCCATCACAGAGCAACCCCAGTGCCCACAAGCCAGGGCTGGGCCTGTCCCTCACCTCCGCTGGAATGCAGATGTGGGGCTGAGCAAGTGGGTGGGGGGACCCTGGCATCTGTCTCCCAGGGAAGGACGCGGAGCTCGGTTTCCTGGGAAGGTCCTGAACAGAGCACCGGCCACGTGTGCTAAGCTGAAGGCTTCTCTGCTACCCTTGATGATTTATGCCTTCGGCTCTTGCCCCAGGACTCTGCACTGGCTTAGGAACTTTGGGTGCTGTGGGTCAGGACTAGCAAAAGCAGGGACCCAGTGACGCCTCTGAGCCGGGCTGCCGAGAGAATTCTAAACCCAAGTGTTGGGGGGGAGGAAAAAAAAATAAAAATAAAAAAATAAACCCAAGTGTTTTGGGTTTTGGTTGCGCTCTTTCCCCTCCTTCCTTCCCTCTCTCTCTGCCCCACCCCCACCGCAACACATTATCTTCAAAATAACATTTTTCTAATTACAAAACCAGTACATAGAGGGGTGCTTGGGTGGCTCAGGCAGTTGATCGTCCGACTCTTGGTTTCAGCTCAGGTCATGGTCTTACGGGTCCTGAGATCGAGCCCCACGCTGGCCTCCACGCTCAGTGGGGAGTTGTCTGCTTGGGATGCTCTCCCTCTGCCCCTCCACCCACTCACACTCCTGTGTGGGCACACTCTGTCCCTCTCTCTCTCTCTCGAATAAATAAATAAATCTTTAAAAAGAAAAAAGTGTATACCAAAAAAAAAAAAAAAAACCCCACTAAGAAAACCGTCATCTATCCTCCCACCCAGAGATGGCTGCAATAAGCATTCTGATATTTGTACTTCCAGTACATTTTTAGTGCCATCTACTTGATTGTATTTTTCTGTAAGAAGAGAGTTAAATAGTGATATGCCTGTACAGTCCTACCTGGTTTTTTAAAAATATTTTTTTAAGAAAATAACATATTGTAAACACCTTACGAGGTCCGTCTGAAGGCACGGGCTCCTTGGGTAAGCGCTTGGGGCCCTCCTTAGCCCCGTATTCCCTGACTCGAGTCTCTGCCAGGCTAGAGGAACATGGGTCAAATCACTGACCTCTAGGCTGGGGCTCTCCTTGCCATCAGGAAGCCGCCGATTCTCCCCGTGGTCAAGAGTCATGCCTGGCAATTCGTCCACAGGGCACCGCTCTCCATCTTCGGCGGGCACACACTATTTATCTGGGATGTTTCTTACAATGTCCAGAGATACTGATTTCCCAGATCTACAGGCACAAAAAACCACGTCTAGTACTTGCAGTGATTCCCAAGCCATAGTCTATACATTTCCAGTGTCGACTTAAGTGTGGAATGAAAATTATGGAGTCCATTTAAAGGTCTTGGTTCTGGGGAGCCCCCAACACACCCATTCCACTATCTCAACGCCAGCAGCTCAGCCAATTACCTTAAGGCAACTACCACTGAGAGGTCAAAGGTTACACAGGGCAGCCTCAGGATTTATGTCCACCTCAGGACTCATTGACCCTCATCGACTTCTTTTATGAGTCAGGACCAGGAAGGGACCATCAATATTGTTACAACTGGGTTGGAAGCCCACTCGTCTACCATGTGGGACATACCACCCGAGGCATAAACAGACGGCTCTCTGGCTTCAGAGGCTCCTTACTCCACTAGGCTCCTTTAGATGAGAAATGGGTATAAGTTGTAAGCATATTGATCATTTGAGGAGTGCATTAAGTGTAACTGGATTTAATACATACTTTAGGTTCTCACTGCATCAACAGAGGAAGGTTAATCTTAGCCATCCTCAAGATTCCCCACTTTTTCCAAGTTTGGAGGGGCCAGTGAAATATTCTAGTAGATGTTTGACAATCAGCTCTCTGGGGCGGGAGAAGGGGAGCGGCAGGGAAATATGCATATACATGTGTACATAAATTTATGTTAAATTTTACTGACATAGGGACGCCTGGGTGGCTCAGCAGTTGAGCGTCTGCCTTAGGCTCAGGGCGTGATCCCAGGGTCCTGGGATCAAGTCGCATATCAGGCTCCCTGCAAGGAGCCTGCTTCATCTCCCTCTGCCTGTGTCTCTGCCTCTCTCTGTGTGTATATCATGAATAAATAAAATCTTTTTAAAAAAATAAAATAAATTTTACTGTCATAAAGGATGTTCGACACAATTTTAAAATAATCGTAAAATATGCAATGTTTTTCACTTTGAATTCCACACAGCTGCACAGAATGCCTTCCCTGGTTTTGCTGAACTCTTGTACCCCTACGCAGCCTATGGTTGTGATGCAGCCATTATTTACCAAAATCAGATTACAACAAGAAGCCACCACATCACTAATGAATGTGTGTGATTTCCATATGAATGTTGGTATTTTATGTTAACATACAAGTGAAACAACAAAGGTAAATGTCAGAATATCACTCACTCATCAGTGATGCGAACTGGATAATGATCTTACAATACTAAAAGAATATTCCATCAATACTGTGTGCTAACACAAGGTAACAGCTACACACATGACACACTTAAAAAAAAAAAAAAGATTTTATTTGTTTATTTGAGAGAGAGCCTGAGCAGGGGGCAGGGAAAAGGAGAAGCAGGCTCCCTACTAAGCAGGGAGCTCAGCTCAGGGGCCAATCCCAGGACTCTTGACCTGAGCCAAAGGCAGATGCTCAACCAACCAACTGAGCCACCCAGGCACCCCCACATGACATACTTTTAAGTTTAATTTGCCTTATTAGCATTTTTTCCATCACCTTCTTCAGTCTGTTCTAGACAATCAAAAAACCAGGAAATCAAGCCCTGATTCCCAGCATTTGTCGATCCCTGAGGTGCAAACACTCCCATCCATAGCTAATTTCAAGCTACCAACATGACATTCTTCTGGAGGAGATGCTTACCATTATTTAGTATTTCCACCATCCAAATAAAGATACAGATTTATAGATAGGTAAATAACTTCAAGAATGCATATAATAGTAAAATAATTAGAAAGTGATGAGTTTGGGGTATTTATTGCCTTTGTTCTCTATATAATTTATCTAATTATCAGTTCACATAATTTGATTTTAACAACAGCTGTATCGGGGATCCCTGAGTGGCTCAGCGGTTTGGCACCTGCCTTCAGCCCAGGGCCTGATCTTGGAGACCCGGGATCGAGTCCCACATCAGGCTCCCTGCATGGAGCCTGCTTCTCCCTCTGCCTGTGTCTCTGCCTCTCTCTCTGTGTCTCTCATGAATAAATAAATTAAAAAAAAAAAAAAACAGCTGTATCTAACAATCAGCTCCCAAAACTCCTGAAACTTCAATAATTAGCTCTTGTGAGCTGATATACAAGGGGCCTGAGCACTGTCAAATGGTTGGATCTGGTGGGCATTCTTTCTAGCTATTGCCGTCTATCCATAATGACACCTGCTAAGAATTCTCGCTAACATCTAGCTTCTGGTCATTGGTCTAAGCAAGGTCACTGCTATGTCTTGATTTCTCTATACACTGTCTTCTCCAGGTACACGAGCTCTCCCTCAGTTCACTTCCATGGATAAATGGAGATGCAGATTTTAAAACTCATTAGGACAGTTGGAGAATCTTCTAGTAATACGCAATGCTTTCTGCTCCATTAAATGTACTAAATAGACTCATATCTATTTAAGTTTATTTTTGGACTCTATGCTGTTCCATTGGTCTGCTTGCTTTTTTATGCAGCAGAATCACACTGTTTTAAACTCATTCTATGTTTTACAAGTTGGTTGGCTGTTCTCTTTCACTGCTATTCATTTTTCAGTAATATCCTAACTATGCTTTTGTGCTTTTTATTTTAAGATTTTATTTATTTATTCATGAGAGACACACAGAGAGAGGCAGAGACACAGGAAAAGGGATAAGCAGGCTCCCTGTGGGGAGCCCGATGTGGACTCCATCCCAGGACCCCGGGATCATGCCCTGAGCCAAAGGCAGACGCTCAATCACTGAGCCACCCAGGTGCCCCTTTCATGCCTAAACTTTTAAAATTCACCTTTTTTCGTTGTGCTTTTTAACTTATTGGCATATTTGTTATGCAAACAATACAAAAATGTCAACATATTTATGATATTCAACCAACCTATTCATGAATAGACTATATATATATTATACTTTTTACTTACTCAATTCTTTGTGTTCTTCAGTAGCATTTTAAACTTTTTTTTTTTTTAAGATTTTACCTATTTATTTGAGAGAGAAAGAGAGCACGAACAGAGGGGAGGGGCAGAGGGAGAGGGAGGAGCAGACTGGGGTTGAACAGGGAGCCCAACATGGGACTCCATCCTAGGAGCCCCAGGATCATGACCCGAGTTGAAGGCAGATGCTTACCTGGCTGAGCCACCCAGGTGCCCTAAACTTTTTTTTCTTATAGCTGTGAATGTTTCTAGTAAAATTTATCCTAGGTATTGTTTTTAATGTGTATAACTGTATAACTAGTTTTTGAATATAACTATTAACCTATATTAAACCTGTGCTTTCCTAAGTTCTTTAATATAATACTTTATTTTTCTACTTATGCCTCTCATTTCCAAATCTTTATAACTCTTATTTATTTCTACTATCAAATTGCATTGGCTACTTCCTGTGGAATCTTAATAACAGTACAATGAGCATTCTTGGTTTGTTCCCGATTTCAGTGATGCTTCCAGAGTCTACCCATTATAAATAATGCCTGCCTACTTATTAAGAAAGTTTCTATCTAGTTCTATTATTTATAAGTCTTATTGAAATATAATTTGCATACCTTCTAAAGTATATAATTCAGTTGGTTTTCATATCTTTACAGAGTTGCACAACCATTACTATTAGCTAAATTTAGAAAACCCTCAACACCCCCAAAAGAAATCCATACTTATTCGAAAGCACTCTCATTCACTCCTCCCCCCACCCCCTGGCAGCCTTAAATTTACTTTATAGGATTTACCTATTCTGGGTATTTCATATAAATGGAATCATACAATTTGTGTCTTTTATGAATGAAATTTTTCACTTAGGATGATATTTTCAAGGTTTATCTATGCTGTAACATGTATTAATACTGCATTCCTTTTGTTGCCAAATAATATTCCTTGAATGGATATATACTACATTTCATTTATTCATTTGTCAGTTTATAGGCAGTTGATTTGCTTTTTTCCAAGCGTTGGCTATTATGAATGATACTACTATAAACATTTTTTTAAAGATTGTATTTATTTGAGACAGAATGAACATGAGTGAGGGGCAGAGGCAGAGGGAAACAGGGAAGCAGGCTCGCCACTAAGCAGGGGAGCCTATCCCAGGACCCCAAGATCAGGACCAGAGCCAAAGGCAGACACCTAACCAATGGAGCCACCCAGGTGCCCCTGCTATAAACATCTTTGTAAGTCTTTGTGTGAACATCAGTTTTCACTTCTCTTAGGTGTGTACCTGGAGTGGATTATATGGAAACTCTACTACGTTTGACCTTCTGAGGAACTGATCGAATGTTATCCAGAGCAATCGCACCATTTTATATCTCCATCAGCAGTGTGTGAGGGTTCCAGTTTCTCTAAACTCTTACCTACACTTGTTATCTTTTTTTATTTTAGCCATCCTAGGAGTTAAGCTTTCTTACTGGGGCTTTGAATTACATTTCCTTAAAAGCTAGTAACAAAGAACATTTTTTATATGCATATTGGCCATTTATATATCTTCTTTTGAGAAATGCATTCTCATATCCTTTGCCCATTTTAATTTTAAGTTTTTATTCAAATTCCACTTAGTTGGGATCCCTGGGTGGCGCAGCGGTTTGGCGCCTGCCTTTGGCCCAGGGCGCGATCCTGGAGACCCGGGATCGAATCCCACATCGGGCTCCCGGTGCATGGAGCCTGCTTCTCCCTCTGCCTGTGTCTCTGTGCCTTTCTCTCTCTGTGACTATCATAAATAAATAAAAATTAAAAAAAAAATTAAAAAAAAATTCCACTTAGTTAACATACAGGGTAATACTAGTTTCAGGTGTACAAGATAGTGATTCAATACTTCTCCTTTACTCATTTTTATTTATTTATTTGAGATAGAGAGAGTACACAAGCAGAGGGGAGGGATAGTGGGAGAGGGAGAAGCAGAGTCCCCACTGAGCAGGGAGCCTGATACAGGACTCTATCCCATGACCCTGGGATCATGACCTGAGCCAAAGGCAGATATTTAACTGATTGAGGCACCCAGGTGTCCATACTTTACTCATTTCTAAGTTGAGTTATCTGTTTTTTTGTTGTTGAGTTGTAAGAGTTCTTTATATATTATGGATAGAAGTCCCTTACCAGATACATGACTTGGATATTTTCCTCTCACTTTTCACTTTACCAAATGTTTTTCAACAGCAAGGAAGATCTTTTTGATCTATTTAAATGGTGAATCATATTAATAGCTTTCTAAATATTGAAACATCCTTATATTCCTGATATGAACCCTTTTTAGCCAAGGGATATGATTCTTTCCATATGCTGCTGCTGTATTCTATTTGCTACCATTTTATTTAGAATTTTACAATGACATTCATAAGTGAGATTAGTCTATAGCTTTCTTTTTTTGTATTATCTACATTAAATTTTATTATTTTATTTAAGTAGATCATTTATTTGGTAAAGAATCCCTCCAAAACCATCTGGCCCGATGGCTCATCTTGCTAGAGCTATGGGCAAGGAGTGAAAACTGTCTCTATTGCTTCTTAGCAACTGATGCATTTAGATTTTTCTATCTTTTCTGAGATTACTTTTGTTAATTCATCTTCTTTAGAGAAAGTATACATATACTCATAGAGGATGAAGCAAAATACAGTTTTATAATTTCTACACATTTCCTCTCTGCCCTGATTCTCATTTCATATTTTCACATTTTCCTTTGATAATGGCTCAAGTTGTTCTTTGGGATGGCAACATGCTGAATACAGAACTGAAAGTATCTGAGTGCTTTCATGAGTTTCCCGAAGGCCTCTGACCTCTGTTTTAGAACACTGTGTTATCCACAGCATACCCCCTGCCTATTTCAAGACATGAACAGTGGCTCCTAGTAGCAACAAATGTGGCTTCCCTGGCTAGTGTATGAATATCTTCATTGAGGAATTATTGTAATAATCCAGAAGCCTTCCCTACTGTTCTTTCTGCCCAGGGACCACACTACCAGGTCCAGAAGAAGGGTTAACTCGATAGCTCCTTCCCTGCCTCACCCCACCTAGCCCTATCCCCTCACCATCATCCCATCAAGGCCCAGGAGCTAGAAAAAACTAGACTCCTGTCACCCTCCACTTCACTGAATTTTCTTACTCTTTGTACTGATTTTCTGGTGGATTCTCCTGTGTAATATCTCAGTCCATAGACAAAGCACTCTCCCCTCCTGCTACCTGTGTCTCTCAGAGTCAGCACAGACAGGCACAATCTCCACCAAAACTCAGCCTCACTGCCTCTTAATGTTTTCATCTGTTGGCTGAGACCAATGCCCTGAACGTAGGGAACACCAGGTAACAAATGTTATCAGCTGGCTGAGTGGGCAACCTTACCTATATTCAGGATTACCTGAAACACTGGATGCGAAAACACTTTTTTAAATGCTAGTGATGGTTCAAAGTAATGGTTGCTGACTGGAAAGATGGCGTACGAATGAATAATGTAACATGTCATTAAGTATCTGTTGAAAACCCTGCTGTGTGAAAGGCTCCACACACATCCATGTGCCAATTATGATAATTTATCATAATTTTTTTACTCACTTGTGTTAGAAGGCATTCAATAGATGGTCATATATGCAGGATATGGAATGGATCAAAAGTGCTGTGAAACCCTCTGCCACCCCTCCTGCTCCCCACCATGGTCTTGTTTTCAAGGCTCTCAGTCATCGGGGTATATTGTTCCTGCCCAGCCTTAGTTCTCATTCCTCTGCCGAGGCCTCATGAGGCTCCTGTCCATGCTTGAGGTGTACTCCATCTTCCAGGAGTGTTCCCATCTCGTCCTTCCACCACCCAGTCTTCATCTAATATTTCTGGCCCATTTCTGGAGTCTCCACCTACCTAAGCCTTCCCTACAACTCAAGCCATTTGATGCCGATGAGAGCACAACCTGCTTCACTCCATGAACTTTTACACTGCAAAAACATATGGCTTCACATATGGCAGGTGCTGCTGAGCTCCCTGATGGACAAAACAGCAATGTCAATGGCCGTGTCCCCTCAACACATCACCCAGCAGCCAGCGTATTCTAATTACCGGTGTATGCTAATTGTTAGGGACCCCGGGAGGAAATGGCTCTGAACCTACAATCAAAAGTTGACATAGGCAAAATCTGCCCCTCTCATGGGATAGGGGGACAGTCACGGGAGTGAGGCCCCCTTCCCCTCCCCACCACGAACATGGCGCCAGGAGAGGTCACCCACAAAGACAATGTTCTATCTCATTACCAATTCAGTCCCCGTGGAAACCCTCGCCAGGGCCCTTAATTTCTTGTGTTAAAACAACAAACGAGGTGACCACAGCACAATCTCTAATAGGTAGCATGGGTCAACAATTATTCATTTGTACTAGTGCTTTTCGCATGACGGGCCGAGATGAAAATTTGTCCTCTTCCTGGCAAGAGCTATAAATTAGTTTTATGCTACTGTTAAACCCAGAGGCAAAAAAGGGAAGGGACTGGAAGTGGGGGAGGGTCAGGCAAATAAGGCCTGACCACTTCCAGCGACAAAGCTACTTCTTGGACCGTGTAGACAAGGGGGAGGGAACAGCAGAAGACAATGAAATTGGGCCAGTAAAAAAAAAAAATGGATGCAGAGTCTCTTACACAAGACAGCAAACTCTTCGAAGATCTGAACTCAGTCTTATTTTTCTTTTTATCCCAATATCTGGCAGGTGTGCTGAATGAACGAACTAATAAATGATGGGCTATTTGCAGCAATTGTGTCCCTCTCAGCCACATCCGAATGCAACCAACTATGTCACATCCCTATGAGTGCTCTGTGAGTTCTCTGGGGCCAATGGAGCCAGTGCAAATGGTGGTGTTAATCAACATTTTTTGACATGTATTGTTCCATAAGATACTAAGCAGAAAAGAAAACAAATTATAATAATTTACGTATAGGTATTTATGTTTAAAAGCACCGGAAAAAGTATGCACCAAAATGTTAATGGTGGCATTTGCCAGGACGGCGGGGCATTCTGAGTTTTCTCTTCTTCATACCATGCAGAATTCTCTAAAATTGGTGTGATGAGAATACATTCCCTTCTAATCAGAAAAAAAAAAAAAAAAAAAAAAAGGTTGGTTTTGGGTTTTTGTTTTTTAAAACTCTCATCCTCCCTTAGTTATCAGCTAGAAAAAGAAAACAGTGTAGATCATCTAGGAGATGGGAAAAACCACCCGTGCTTGACTTTGGAATCTGCCACATACATTTTTCCCCCCCAAAAGATTTATCTCCCTAATTATGCTTTGCTCTTTACTTAATATTAGGATTAGTTCTAAGTCCCTGAGCTCCCTTGCCAACTAATGAGCTGAACTACATGGCAGGAAAAGTCAGGTTGGAATGAAATGAAATATGAGCTGCAGATAATCCGCAGGCACATAATTGAGCTTCAGCGGCACACACAGAGGTGGGTAGGAGGAGGCTCTGGGCAGGGGGCTCAGTTCCCATGCTCCAAAGCCAGACTCCCGAGGATCAAAACCCCAGTTCCATTGCTGCTAACCCGGAGGTCTTAGGAGAGACTTTATCCTTTCGGTGCTCTCGTTTTCTTGTTTCTTCATTTGCAAACTGCTAGAGATGATGGTCTCTACCTCCTGGAGCCCAGAGGAGGATTAAATGAGACGAGGCGTGTAATGTGTTTAGCGCAAGCCCTCAGCAGGTGCCCGCCGGGACAACTGTGCATTCGGGGCACACCCTGCCATGATTTGCATCCATATAATACCTCCTTCCAAACGGATTTCACTTTTTAGAATACATTTTAACATATTCCTCTTATCCTTCCTCTGGGAAGGGAGGTGGGTTTCGTCATTCGCATTTTACAGTTATAAAAACGAAGGCCTGGAAAAGTGAAAAGAGTTGCTCTTGGTTTTGTGAGGAGGAGGAGGTGTGAGACCACATCTCAGTTCTCCGTGAGCCAGCTTCGCCCTGTGCCCCTGCCCTGCTGCCATGGCGCATAATCTATGCCTCTGCTCCCTTTCTTAGCCAACGCAAGGAAATGTAGGCTTTCATCCCGAGGCCTATTCATCAAGACTTGTGAAGATGAGCCAGGGAATTACTGTTAAGTGCTTGGCCAAGATCAAATGCTGTGCACATGCCGAATTCTAGTAATAGGGAGAAACTGAAGAGACCCCAGTTCATGGTGGTTCCCTGTCACGAGGCTGGGACGTTCTCAGGGCTGGGATTGAGGACCTGTCATTTTTGCGTTTTACAGAGGAAGGCTTTGGTGCCATTAGCAATTTATCTTCCTTCTGAAATATTCTCCAACACTGGATTCATGGAAGAATTTTTCAGCATAATGGGATGGGGGAAATGAGGAAGATAAAGTCCTCCCAGACTCCCCTTCCTAATTCATACAGAAATCACTTTCCAGACCCTTTAAATGCATCTTAGCTCCTTCCTCAACCACTCCCGTCCAAGGCTTTCTTCTTTTCCCTCTTACCTTCCCTCTCTTCCCATTGGGTTTGGCATTAAGACAAGAGAAAGTGAAAAAGGACAGGGCAACCTGCACTCAACCCTCTGCATGAAACTGGACAAGGTGCCACCCTAACCATCCTCCTACAAACCCCTTCCTGGCCTCTGACAGCATTTGCCACCCTTACCAGAAAAACCAGGTCTGTGACAACAGGAACCATACCATGTTGGTTTTGTTCACTATCTTATCCCCAGCATCTAGCAACTGCTTAATGTATATTTGTTAAATGAATGAATGAGTGGGTGAGTGAATGAATGGATTCCCTGTGTAACAGAACAGCATGGAAATCATTGGATGCTGCCCAAGAGAGTGATGTTTCTTTATATGTTACTACTTAAAACAAGAGGAGGGGGCACCTGGGTGGCTCAAGAGTTGGTTGACTATCCAACTCTTGGTTTTGGCCCAGGTCATGATCTCAGGGTCCTGGGACTGAGCCCGGCATTAGGCTCTGTGCTCGGCAGGGTGTCTGCCCCCCACCCCCACCTACATGCCCAGGCTTTCTCTCTCTCTCTCTCTCCCCTCTCTCTGTGAAATAAATAAATAAATCTTAAAACAAAACAAAACAAAACAAAAAACAAAGAGGAGGGAGCTGCTTCTAACTTCTTAACCCAATGAAAACCCAATTAAATGAAATAGTAGGAAATGGCAGGCAGTCATAAAAATGAAGAATTTATTAATTAAAGCTAAGCTCTCTGAAAGAATGAATTTAACTACTTTGCAAAGAAAGAAGATAAACCAACTTCCCATCCTGTGCTTAACACTTCTCTCAGACTGTAATTCCTTCCTGCCCCTCCTGTGAAGCCAGTCTGTGTTCCAAGCTCCGCCCGGCTATGCAGGCTCTGAGGACTGACAAATTAAGTGGTGTCCTGTGGAATCAGGCAGCCCAATTGCCTATGTTATAAAGGTACTTTGGAACCTGCAGGGATTGGAGGCTGTTGAGGAATCAGAGGATTAAGAGGAATGTCTGAGATCACTAAGAATCCTCTGATTCCAAAAGGGATGCCCAGCAGGCTGCAGTGCAGGGGTGGGGTGGGGTGGGGTGCTAGTCTAGCTCCTCCTCCTCCTCCAAGTGTTGTCTGTGACCCAGCAGCTCTGACCTGCAGGCTGGTTAGCAATGCAGTCTCAGCCTCGGCCCAGACCTGCTGACTCAGAGTCTGCACTTGCCCCAGATGCCCAGGACACCCGTGTGCACACTGCAGTGTTTAAGGCGCCAGTCTAGCCTGCTTTCTGCCACGCAGTGAAGAGTTTTGCTGCTTGTGACACTATAAGGGATGTTATGGGATTTATATAAATGTAAGGTACAATATCAGGTGCTGTGGATCGCTCAGAGCTTCACATGTGCCTTTCCTTCTACAACATTCCCCTAGAGCATGGGAAAAAGCAAACAGATAGGGGGCAAGCCCAGCCCCCTGGTTGACCCTAGAAATGACCCAAGCTACAGGTATCATCCTAGCCCGTAGATGAGGGGGGACTCAGGCTCCTTCCCCTCGGGCTGGTTGGAGAGTCTGAGACACTGGTAGAAAGTGAGCACCCTCCAATGGGGAATGGGAGAGATGTGAACAAAATGGGCCCAACATTGAAAGGTAGCCATGGTGAATTCTGGAAAGAAATACACTTACGGGGACAATTTCAATTGCCTTGAAGTACATGGGGCTAATTATCTTAGTGGACACTAATAAGTGTGTTCCTTAGAGACACATGGTGACTGTAATAACTCAAAGATGAATATTGGATGAATGAGTTATTAGGGACTGGCCAGACTGCTAACCTCTCAAGCCCAGGGGGCAGCTATTCTCCCTTCTGCCTTCCTAGACCTTTCCCTGAAGCCTAAGATTTTTATTAAATATGTACCCAGCTACTGGGAAAGCTTTAGAGTCAATAAAACACCTGCCCCACCCCGCTTATGGGTATTTACTTGGAGCTGTCAGCCACTTTCCATGGAGGTACTAGTCCTTGGACTGGGGTGAGAAGAGCCACACTGCAGAGAGGGGAGGAGCCTATATGCAGCCAGGCACTCACCCCAAAGTTAGGGTACGCCTCCTCTAACCCGTTGACATGCTATGGTACCAGTTGCAATCGTCAGCCCCTAATCTCCTCTCAGAGGAGCCTTCTGCCCCAGAACCAATGGGCTAGGCTGCACCACTCCAGGCATGACTGTGAATACCCTCAACTGCTCCTCCCAGTTCCAGGCCCTGCATCCCCCCTGAAGTGTCAGCCACAAATGGACTTTCCAGCCCCGTGGGACACTTAGGTACCCAGGGCCTGTCCCCTCTGTGACTCTCATTCCCAACCCACAACCCCCTAGGTATTAGCATCACAGGTGACCAGATCAATCCATGGATCAAATGAGCACATGGCAAAATGAAAGAAAAGCCTTTCTAGGGTTCTTTCTTAAGCTTTATACAATGTGCCCATTTTATAGTGACCTAGAGACAATGGCCACATCCACCATGCCCCTTCTTCTGTTTGTTCACATCTAACATGCAGTATATATATATAGCATAGCAATATCTTGATGGATTTACGTGTAGGTGTGTGTGTATCCATATAACCACTACCTAGATCAAGAGTTAAAATAGGTCCAGCCCCCCAAAGAGTTCCTCATGTCCATTCCCAGTCAGTATTCCCCTACACAAAGATAACCCCTGTTCAAGCCTCTGTCACCATAGATCAGTTCTGCATGTTTTTGAACTTCATATAAATAGGATTATTAAGTATGTGTTCTGTGTCTAGTGTTTCTTTATTCATCTTACTTTTGAAATTTATCCACACTGCTGTGTGTAGCAGGAGTTCTTTCTCTTATTACAGCTGTGTAGCATTCTATTGTGTGAATTTACCACAATGTGCCCCTTTAAAGCACACTGAAGTGGTTTTTAGGTTTGGGGCTGTTATGAACTAATCCTTCTGTAAATATTCGTGTGCATGTTTTTTCATAGTATAACACTCATTTCTGGCAGGTGTTGAATATAACCATAGAAGGTCTGAGATATTCTACTTGTAGGTTCCCCAAGGAGCCTGCCCCAGTTTCATAGTTGCCGGTGGAAGACATGAGACTCTTGGGTCAGAGATGAGGGGCAGTTTCTTAACCACAGCAATAGCAACAGCTAGGGTATTTGCATCTTTGCACCAATTCCTTGAAATCCAGTTTCCACAGGTAATGCAGAGAGGGTAGACGATGTCTGCACACACAATAATGTTGCATTATAAAAGCTCAGGGAACTCAAATCTCTTCTAATGCACAGTGAGCATGCCTGCCCTTAATTCCGAAGGAAGATGTGGTGTCTGTGTACCAAAGCTGTAAGCAAACCTATCTTTTGCTCCAGAGACACTATGTCTATAGTTAAGGTTATTCACTACAAAAACATCCTTGAAAACAATGGTCTGGAATAAATGTCATTCAGTGCCATGCTTGCAAGATGTGCAAAAATGCAAGAGATCAATGAAGAATTGTTTCCCAACAAGTATATGCCCAGGAGTGGAGTTGCTGAGTCAAAGAGGCTGGCATATATTTAGCTTCAATAGATGCTAAATAAAAAATTTAAGAAAAAAATAAAATCCCAAAGTGATTGTATCAATTTACACTCCCATTAGCAGCATATGGGAGTTTCAATTGCTCCACATCCTTGCCGACACTTGGTATTGTTGATCTCTTTCACCCAAGCCATCCTGATATGGCCATACCTCTGTTTTTTCAGGGACTCTCCCACAAAGCGGGGCTGCTTACATGTTATCTATAATGATGGTTCAAATCATGGTGAATACCACTGCCGAGGGCAATGTAGATTGGAGGCTCTTGGAGAAGCAGAAAGACGCACAGGGCAAACTTCTCTCAGGAAATGTGCTTCAAAGATATAGAAAATATGAGGCAGTTCCTAAGCAGGGAGAGCTGGTCTTAGGGGAAGGCACTGCCTATTCAATGCTCTTCAGGGCCTGCCACCATGGCTGAGAGACCTCAAAGAGGAAAAAAGGATGCATGAGTGGGGAAGGTGGGAGGACCAATGACCGGACCTGCTCAGAGGATTGTCTAAACTTTTCTAGAAGCACTGCACTGGCCAGGATGCTAGGAAATGATGCTGGCAATGCAGATGATGAAGAAAGTGATAGTAATCACTGATTGAGTACCAACTATGTTCCAAGCCCTAAGCTAGGCTCTTTACTTATATTAAACTACTCTGCATTGCAACAGCATCCACTGGCCAGTGGTGAGATGGAAATGGTCAGTAAAAGGCTTTTGCTAGTGAAAACATCTGGTCTTGGGTGAGAATCGTCAGGGAGCTTTAAGGGACATCTGGAAGGGCTTTCGTGTTTTTATTATTTCATCTAATTCCTATATGAGCCTAGAAATTATGCAGGGTGAACTGCCTTCGCCTACATCTCAATCAACTAGCTGATTGACAATAAAGATAGTAGCAGTGAACACAAGGATCATGGTAATAATATCTTCTTACTCTGGGCTAGGTACTACCCAGTGTGCTTTGTATCCCATTCAGTCCTCACTTCAACCCTAAGACACAGTATGATTCCCATCTTATAAAGAAACTGAAGCTTTAAAAAGTTAATTAATGAACCCACAGTCACAGTTTTTAGTAGCAACGCCAGGATTCATTTCCAAGTTTGTGACTTCAAATATGTTTTCTTTCTACTCTGAGCACTATCTTTCCATCTACTCTTGATTAAATGACATACTTCCTATTTTAAGGATAAGCTTATAGGAAGGCCTAATTTGCTAAAGCTGATTATTTGGGAATTTAGCCTTCTGTTGCAAGATTTGTGTGAAATGACCTGGTCCTCTGCTCTAGATTCATGCATTTCTGATATTAGCATATGGATGTGAGTTGATGATCATTTTGGATGGATTACAGGCTACATCCATGCCTGTGTGTAGGCACAGTGTTTTCTGACAGTGAAGCCATTCCCAATCTTAATCATCCAGGAAAGAGGCAAGTCCTCAGATAGCAAACCAGAATCCTAACTGGGGGTCCTAGGCAGGCAGAGAACCCCTGCTTCTCTCACAGCCTTGCCATTATGGGCCTAGAAGACTTTGAGGAGTACAGTATGCAGGCATGAATTCATCAGTGGTGGAAAATTTGGAGACTGGGAGCCAGGATGGACAGACTGGAAAGTCCTAGAGGACAAGCCTACTATTACATGCAATAAACTAGACCTGCCCCTAAGCACTGGTCCACTTTGGAAGTTTAGTCAGAGTGAGCTCAGGAATGCTTCTGCTACATTTTACTTTGAATCTGCAAATAAATAGCTCAAAGAGACACCTGGGATCAGGGACACACATGAATGAATGCCTCTCTCCATTGCTTCCCCAAGTCCCTACAGATGCTAAAAGTTCCACAGTTTCAGCAGTCACAGGCTGAGAGAAATCCACCAGGTCAGAACTGGCCAAAACTCATGAGAAGAGTTGGGGTAGGGTGTTGGGAATGGGGATAGTCATATCAACATTCTAGTGACATGTACACTTTCTTCCTCTAAGATGGAAAAGGTTAAGACCTAAAGGAATTTATCCATTGATTCATTAAAAACAAAATAAAATTACTGCACTTTTAGGTACCAGATAATGTTCTAGAGATACAGCAGTTAACCAAGATAGCCAAGTTCCTATTCCCAAGAAACACTGCAGTAGAGAAGACATAGTACAGTGCACATGCACAGACATGTGACTCCGACTATATAATACATTATAGTTATATAGTATTGATAAATACCAGGAAGTAATGTAAAGCAGAATAAGAGGAGTGAGAGGGTTTTTTTTAAGTGAAGGTAATTGTGGAGCAGAGATGCAAAAGAAGGGGGAGAGGGACCCACATGGGAATCTCAGAGTGTTCTAAGCAAAGCAAAGAGATAATGCAAAGGTCCTATGGCAGGTAGAGACAGCATGTTAAAGAACAGTGAGTGGTAATGTGCTTAGAGCAAAGGGAGCGAGGGTGATACAGGTGGAAAAAAGATGAGGCCAGAGAGTTAGCTGGGGGCCAGAGTGTGCTGGCTCTTGATGGCCATGATAGGGAGTTTGGGCTTCATCCTGAGTGTGATGGAAAACTATTAAGTTATTTAGGGAGAAAAGTTACAGTCTGTCTGAAGCAAGGATGGACACAGGGAGACTTGTGTATTAGTTTCCCAGGACTGCCACACAATTACCACTGACTTGATGGCTCAAAATAACAGAAATTTATTCTCACACACTTCTGGAGGCCAAAATTCCAAAATGAAGGGGTCTCTGAGGCCACACCCCCTCTGAGGGCCCTAGGGGAGGGAATCCTTCATTGCTTCTCCTGGTTCTGGTGACTCCAAGTATTCCTTGGCTTGTGGCCACATCATTCCAACCTCTACCTCAATCCTTACATGGTCTTCTCCTCTGTGGCTTTCTCTTCTATCTGTGTCTTCTCTTCCCAACTCTTCTAAGAATATTTGTCATTAGATTGAGGACCTATCTGGGTAATCCAGGATGATTTCATCTCAAGATCCTTATCTTATTTATGAATACAAAGACCATTTTTCTCAAATGAAGTCACATTCATAGGTTCCCAAAGTTAGGATGTAGACATATTTTAGGGGGTGCCACCTTTCAACCCACTTCAACTAGTCAGGAGGCTCTCATAGGAGCCCAGAGAGGGATGAGGGGACTTGCCCTATGGTAGTGGCCCCTAGATGGTAAAAAGTGGTTAGATTGTGTTAGGGTGACAGTCAATGGGGAGCAGTCATTTATTCACCCTCTTCACAAATATTTCTTGGCTACCTACCATGTTCCAAGCACCGCAGGGGTAAAAACAGATATAATGCTCACCCACCTGGAGCTCACATCATGGTACAGGAAAACTGGATATTAAATAAGCATGTTGCATGTTATAAAGGAAGTAGGCAACAAACAGACCTGACCTAGTCAGAGTACCGAACACCTCAACAAGGATACAACTAGGGATTGTATCCTAAGGGTAAGGGATTGGGAGGATATGGAGTCCTGGCAGAGAGAGCTGAATGTATGAATTATGGAGTTAAAGACATCATTAAGTCATGATGTCTTTAAAAACAAACAAATAAAAACAACCAGACAAACAGGGATGCCATATGGCCTTGGAGCAGTCTGGCCATCAGAATGTCTTAGGCCACTTGGGACACACCTCTGCCCCCTCACAGCTGCTGAAGTTTACATCTGTATACATAGCCATTTCTAGCAACCCGCTCACTCTCTCAAGTTATGGCATGGACCCTTATCATACTATGAGTGGTACTGTTGCCCACAACCTGCTCTTGTCTAGACCACTTGAAGTAGTGCTCTCCCAGCATGCTTGGCACACCTCCCTTGAGCCACTCCCTCAGTACTAGAGTCATTCTATGGAGATGCTCATGTTAATGGGACTTCAGTTAATTTATTTTTAACCTTTAAATTGCCAATTGCAGATATAAAAATCTGACTACACAAAAAGTTGCTTTTAAGAAAAAGTCTTTCCTCTCCAAGATTCATAACACTCATTAGCAGGCTCAAAATCTCGCAGCTGAAAGGCAGAGCCAAAGAATAAATGAAGATGGAGCAGCGCTGCTCTGACTCTGTGGTTTGACTGCAGGCCTGCCCCTAACATTTGCAGGGCTCGAGGCAAAAGTGCAAATGGAGGTCCACAGACTTGCAAGTCCAGATACTTAAAAGTAAAAACCAAGGTGAAAAAGTCTTAAAATATGTTCTTCCCTCCTACTTTAATAATTATGCCTTCGGGGAAGCCCTGGTGGCTCAGCGGTTTAGCGCCGCCTTCAGCCCAGGGTGTGATCCATGACCCAGGATGGAGTCCCATGTCGGGCTCCCTGCATGGAGCCTGCTTCTCCCTCTGCCTGTGTCCCTGCCTCTCTCTCTCTCTCTCTCTGTCATGAATAAATAAATAAAATCTTTAAAAAAAAAAATTATGCCTTCATAGTGACCTGCATGGCCACAGCCCCCAGCCAATGACCTGTCTCACTTTCTTCCTGATAAGGCTTAATCCTGCACTGTGATAGGTCTCAGACAAAGGCAAGTGAACCCCCACAGGCCATGCATCCAAATTCCGTGCATATCCCCCCAAAACAGTCACCCACTGGCCACATCCCATGTCTAATGGCCCAGCTTCTAGATGTTGGATCCCAGAAATAGCATAGCTGCAGACAGTTGACCTAAAGCCACTGGGTAGGGAATTCTAGGACCCCAGATATCTGGAATATAGTCTACAAGGGCCAGTTCAGGAGCTCTGGGTAGGCACAACCCATTAGTGCCTTATCTCATGAGGAGGAGATAGCTGGAGGAGGGCCAGTAGGCTTTGGTTGGATTGAAGTTACTTCCTGTGGATGGGAAGCAGAAAATAAATAATAAGGAAATATGGGGGCACTCAGCCTTCTGTTAGGTCAGTGGTCCTGCCGAAGTATGGGAGGGGAAAGTGGTCTAGATCGGTCTAGCAGGTGGGCAGATTTCCTCAGTTGACCTAGCCGACTGTCCTTCCCAAACAGCTGTAAAAAGTAATCTGCTATTGATAAAAGGAATGCCAGAGGCTTAGAGTAATCTCTGTGAAAAATAAAAGCAAATAAAGTACCTCTCTGACATGAAAAGTTTGTTCTTCAAAGTTTCCTTTTACTTCCTATGATGGAAACTGAGTACACTTCAGGGCCCTCCTCCTGGCCAGAGCCCAGTACATACTCTATATCCCCTCACTGTTGGTTTCCGGGCCGAGGGCTGCCAGGAGACCTTCTTGATAAGCCCTCAGCAATGGACTCACACAGACACACACATCCACACACACACATACCACATATTTCTATAGGAGCTGAGAATAAAAGGTAGAGGACAGAGCCTCCAACTGAAAACAAAGAGCTTTTCTATGAAAATGGTCCAGAACAGGGTTCCATTTAGAGATCACTTGTGCATTCATTCACTCGAGCAGCAAAAATTTATTGAGAGTCTCCTAGAAGCCAGACATTGCAAAGTGCTGCATTTGCCTATCAGGACCAAGCACTAAGGAAACTAAACATAGCCTCTGCCCTCGATGACTTCCAGCCTAGTTGAGGAAAGAAGGCCATGAGCTAGTGATTTTCAGTATGAGCTGCTCTAAGTAATGGATTATATGGATAGGTCTTAACTGCTGCTGGAATTCACCAGGCAGGGAGAATGGTGGCATCCATCTCACAGAGGCTGATTGGTCTCAAACACACAGCACCAGCTGGGACTGGGACTGACCTGTCCAAATGATATGAAGGACAAGAATCAGCACGATCCTCACATATGAAGCTGTCACTAAGGCATCGATGAGCACAGCAAATATTTATCAAGCATCTGTTGCATGTCGGGTGCTGTGTTAGCAGTGAGGACACATGAACAATGTGTTCCCCATCCTGAAGGCTCTTGAAAGACAGGAGTGTCTCGTCAGATATAAATCAACCAACCCTGGGAAGCCGAGGGCCAGGATCTAGTAACTAACGAAGGTCCCTAAGATCTCAAGGACTGGGTCATATTTTTTGTTTTCAAAATGTCACCCACATATTCCTTCCCAGTCCCTCACAGAGTGTAATATACTATATTTATATGATGACCAGATTGGTCAAGAGGCTTTTGAAGTCATAGGACTGATAGGTCCTACATAGACCTACATAGGTCTGTGGAGACATCTATATAGACCCCTCTTGTTGCTCTTTGCCCATGGACTTTGGTTTTAAAATGCTTTGACCACCAAAATTTTCATGTTCCTCTTTTCTAACTAGTTAATGGCATACATATCCCAAGACCCACAGCTTTTGTGTGCCTGATAACTGATAGTTCCTTGCTCGATTTAAACATAATTTTGATCATCAAGAAACTGTGTGCAGCGATATAACAGAGGGAAGAATCAGATACTCTCAGAGATGGTCCTCGACTCAGTGGCCAGATATAGGAGTATTTAGGGAATAAGCTTCCAGGCCCATCCCTAAAGTGAAGAATCTCTCTGAAGTATTTAAGCCAATCTTCACAGCTTGAAAACCACAAATTTTATCAAGGCAAGTCCATTTCTAACATTTATTATTCTGATTAACTAACTACTAATTTTACCAATGAAAACCTCTGCGAAATGTTAATTAGCAGCATCTGGTGGGGATCAGAAATATGGACATTAATTGAGGCAGTTGGAGTCGTTATCTGTGGAGTGTGGCCTTCCTGATAAAATGTTGGATGATCACCTCAAAGCGTGAATTTCTGATTAGGGGACTGACAGCCCCTAGAGTGTAGGTTAAAAAGTTACACATTTATATCACATTCCCTCCTCTAAAGTATTTTAAAGAAAATTATAGACATTATCAGTGCTGTCCGTAGGAAAAACCTCATCCATCTGTGTACCAAGTATAACTAAGTCTGGGGGAAATGGTGCATGAGACACATTTGCTAATGAAGATGTTTTCTATTCCAGGTGATAAAAGCCCCACTGTTGTTTTCTATCTCAGCTTATTATTTTTTTTAACTGTTTGGAAGGCATTCCAGAGTCATTCTGAGTTTTGTATGCATGTGTACATTCTAGGTGTTGGGGAGAAGATGTGAAGAGCCAGGGCAACCCAGGAAAATGAATAGGCAACATCCAGCCTTCAGCCTTGACAGTCCTTCCTTGGAACAGTGAGAATTCTTAAGCTCTACAGAGTGGGACCTAGGAGTAGCTACAATTATTCCTTTTCTTAGCAGGCCTGATTCTCAACTTGGTCCAGGCCTTGATCTTATCCCAAAACTCTGATACCTGCCCTGAAATGTTACCCCCTCCCCTAGCTGCCCTTCTTCCATGTGTGTTTGAGATGTGCCTATCACGCCAGCATCACTGCCTTTGCTCCTTCACCAAGCACTGGAAACCCTGGTGAAGTCACGGCTTACATCTGAACAAACTCAAAGCGAACGCCTGTCATTTGAAACTGAGCACAAATCCTCCTTCAGCTGAAATGCAATAGCCGATCACAGAGAACAGACACTGGAAAAAAGGGGTCACGCGATTTTCCAGGGGCAAATGTCCTCCTTGGAGGCCAGGATTTGGAGGGATAGCCATTACCAACCATGGAAGTGTAGCTGATCAAATTAAGGCAGCCGGGTTTTTTTTTTTTAAATTCAATTACACCCTCAGTGGAAATGGTTTCCCTAAATGCTTGGGGAAAGAATTATACCTAGTCCATAAAGCCTAACACTTCTAAACCCAATTTTGCACATTATTCTAAAGGTTAATTCAAGATCTCTCTTCCAAATGGGAAGTTAAATACAGCCAATGGGAGGAAGGCATCGCTGACTGACTGAGGAGTTTATCCGTCTGTAAGAGTTCATTAGTTTTAATTAGTGTAATCACTAATATTGCATTAACAGTTTAGTGAAGGAAAGTAATTACTCACACATCCACTGTATTAGATGGGAAGATTAGAATTCATTTTCCAAAACGATTAGCATTTTGCCAATTAAAAGAACCCTTTCTCCCTGCCAGGAGCCCTGTGACCCCACTCACCCAACGATCGTTTGAACGAAACATATTTTGCATCAGAAAATGCAGAGGGAAGAAGTGAAGAAATAAGGCTGTATTCATTCTTAGAGCCTTCTTGGGGCCCAGCAAGTGCATGGGCTCACTGAGTTGATAATGTCACGCTCTATTTGCATAGCCATTCACTTCAGTCGCTTTGGAGTCTCCCACAGAAATTAAAAAATGAAAAGAGGCTAGTTGAAGATGAGGACAAAAGGAAGCAGCAGAGAGTCCATGTGAAATGGCCATTACCAAGGCCCTCTGGTTGGACAAGTGTGGGGCCTTGCCACTGGCCCCATCCTGAGCCCACAGGAGAGCTCCAAGTCGTGAGGCTGTGTTCCTTGGGCCCCCTAATGATTCCCCTGAGCACTGGTGCCATCTGGGTGCCTCCGACTGCTCTCCAGCACCATGGCCACCTCCTGTCCAGCTCTACCAGGACCTCCATCTACCCAGCCACACGGATCTGTGCCCCATCAGCAAACCTCTGACCTGTTTTGGTAGGGCATTTACTCTTCACACCTTGCCCAGTGTACATGCTGCTTCACGGTAACTAAATGAGCTATTCCCCCCACTTTGTCCTCAGGGCCCCCCTCCCCACATCCTGCAGTTTTGTGTTCTATATTATACAAACTCATAGTGAGCTTCTGAGGCAGGAACAGGGATCTTCCTCTGTTGGGGATTCTCAGCCCCTTGCACATATTAGGGGCTGCATACATTTTTATCAAACGGCCAACTGAATTGTAGGCATGTACCCATCTCCCCATCCCCCACTCTCTATCAGCCTAGTCAGATTTCAGCCTAGGAGGCCCAGCCTGGTCAGATCAGCAAATTTATCCCTCAGGAGGGAACTGAGACATTTGCATACAGGGGGGAAGTCCCCTCTTCACCTGTATCTCTCACCCAGCACTATTTTCAAAAGGAGCCGGCCTCTGAGTGCATCTCTAGCTCCCTTCTGGTGGGTCTCTGACTGGTTTTGGCCAATGGGAGGCGCTGGCAAGGGTTCGGAGGGAGGGAAGAAAGGGAGGCCAAGGAATTTCTTCCCAACTCCTCCCTACTCTGACGTCACGTGTCTGGTATTAGCTGCACCGAGCAGGGTGCAGAAAGGGCAAATGGATCAGGAGCAGGGCTCATGGAGAATAACTAGCCCAGAGATCCCTTTCTGAGATGGGAAGTTCCAGATGTTCTGTTGTGGGTCAGTGTTGTGACAGGAGGCCCCAGGGCAAGTGTGATGTCAGGGTCTCCAGGCCCACACGTTGGCCTGTGCTCCGCCCAAAGTGCTCCCCGAACACAGAGGTCAGCCAACCAGGACCAAGAGGCAGGCACCAACTGAGGCAGAAGGCCATCAGGGTAATCACTCAAAACCACATCTGAATGGAGAGGCCATCTTGATGTCATACTTGATGTAGTCATTCAAGCTGTCTCACAGGCAGCTCATTTGATCCCCAAACAACCCTTGGAGAGAAATATTTTGTTGATAGGGGAACTGACTTAACCAGGGCCGCTGGACAAGTAAACAGCGAAACAGACCAAAGTCTGCTGACATCCGGCCCGGGATCTCCTCAATCTATGATCTATGTCACCTTTGGCTGATTTGGGCTCTACTCCCAGCTGCACCCCTATGAGCCATGTGACTTTGGGCAAGTGACTCAACCTATGTTTCTTCATCTGAAAGACAAATGTAATCTGTTTCTCTGTTGATTGTTGTAAAGACAAAGTGAGATAGAGGAGCTCCTCAGAGGCTGGGGGAGGGGACCGGGCTTGGGGCTTTCTGTGAGAGGCTGAGACCAGGCTGTCTTGAGCTTCACAGACAATGCCGATCTGCTGCCAGGCCTGAGTCTGCTAGAAGGACCTGGGGGGGCCTGGTACCTGTCTGACAGAGTGCGTGAGCCTGGGTTTTGGTACAGTCCCAAGGGATGGGAGGAACTCCCCATCGCCCACTGATTAATGGTACATGCCACAGCAAGCAGGCAGGAATGAAGCCAGATTTCATTTTACTTTTTTAAACAAAGGGGAATTGATCATTGCTGTGAAAAATTAAATGAAATTATGCAAAAAAAATAAAAAGCAAAACCATAAAACCAACTTTTCACAGTGTCTAATTCTTAGTAGAGGCCACATAGTAATTAGTTCCCTTCCTATATTTAACACTAATGGGTAAATCAGACTCCTCACTAGCAGGACTCTGGAACACAGCCTATCCCCTCCTGGGCCTGGTAGGTGTGCAGGATGGGTGACAGCAGGCTGCCCATCAGCTTCCATCCAGGAACAGGGCAAGGACTCCTAAAGGGCCCCTGGAGCACATACTCCAGGTCCACTGCATTCCCTGGGTAGCACACGGAAACTGGCATCTAAAGCTCACAACTCTGGGAGTAGAGCTAGTTTGACCCCCACCTGCCTGTAGATCACCTCGGCCACACAGTGACCACCCCAGCACACCATGTAGGTGTCTACAATGGATGAGGGGGTCTGTATGCCCTAAAGAAAGGGAAGCTAGCCAGACCTCCACCATCGGCCATCCTCTGAGCCCCAAGAGACAGAAACTCTGGCAGCCCTATTGGCCAGGGTGAAAGGCAGACCTTCGCCCTCACCCCTACACACTGGAGACAGAAGGAAAGGAGGGGAGGAGGCAGGGGCCCAATCAGCGGTGGTCCTTCTGAAAGGGCTTGGAGAGTTAGGGCAGAAGGGTCACCGCACCTGAGGGCAGCTCAGAGAATGGCTGCCACATAGTGGCCTTGTGCCTCTCGGAGGTACCATCCTATTGCATGGTGACCTGCATTCTAATTCAAGAAAACAGAACTGGAGCTCCAGAAATGGAGGCGGAGATGGAGTGAGAGATGACCACAGGGTGGGGGAAGGAGGTGACTAGCTGCTATGTTCAGAGTCAGGAGGCCTGCAAACAGACCCTAACCTTTTCCCTACGAGCCTTGTGACCTTGGGCATGTTACTATGGGACCCTGTTTCTTCAGCTGAAAAATATGACTCGTAGTCCTCGTGTCACAGGGAGGACCCTTGCAAAAATCACAGTTAATGATAGGCACGCTAATGTCTGTGCCCCACACAGCCAGAAACACGGTTTGTTTTGCTCACAGCTGCACCCCTAGTGGCCTCCTGGTCTGGCCATCCATAGAAGGTATTCAATAATTGTGTACTGATAATACCTGATCAGAAGGTGCCATCACAGCTCCTGGTGTTTTTGAGGGCATTTATGGACACACTGCCATAAGGAACGAAAAGTCAGGAGAGTGTCAGGGTGGAGGGCTCCTCGTGTTCAGTCCCCAGGAAGCTGCTCTGGAGCAGTGAGCCTGGAACAGGGCAGAAATGTGCCTGGTGAGGTGGAGTCCTCAGAATCATAATGAGGCTCCCTCCCTGGGTACTGTGGCTCAACTGCACCTAATCAGCCCTGTATCCCACCTCAGGACCCAGGAGAAGGACACCCAAGATAGCACAACTCCTGGTATCATGGGAAGGACAAATGGGCACTTACTGAAATTTTGTTCTAAAAATAATAGCAATGAAAGAAAGAGAGGCAGGAATTCCATTGAACTCTAATGCACAAAAATATTAACAGTATCAAAAGAGGAAAAACTTTTTTTGTTTTTTTGTGGATGTTGTTCTTTAGTGACCATCATAATGCATGCTGAGGGGGAAATTACCTATTTGTTTCAGTATCTTATTAAAGAATCAACAAGACACAAATAGTGTATTTTCTTGGACTGAATTCTCAGAATCTCAACTACCCAAGGCATCTACCTCAATTAAAAAAATTTTTTAATATACTATCAGATTTGGAAAATCCCTTTTTTCAGGAGGAATCTTTTAGAGGAGCTTCTATTTTTAATTGGAAAAATTTAAATTCTACACCAAAATGAAATGTTATGGAGAGGACTTAACAATGCCTCATCATCTAATTCTGGCAAAACACTCAAAATAATCAATTTTGTCTCATAGAAGTATTTGTCAAATTAGATAATCACAAGTGTTGGCAAGGATGTGGAGAAAATGGAATCCTCTTACATGGCTGATGAGAATATAAAATGGTGTTGCCACTTTGGAACACAATCTTGCAGTCCCCTCATTTTTTAAGAAACAAAGCTTTCTCTAGACACCTGGGTGGCTCAGTCGATATAAGCGTCGGACTCTTGATCCCGGCTCAGGTCATGATCTCAGGTCATGAGATTGAGACCCACGTTGGGCTCCACACTCAGCATGGAGTCGGCTTTGAGATACTCTCTCCCTTTCTCTCTCCACCTCTCTCCTCCTATGTCTCTCCCTTTCTTAAGAAAGAGAGAGAGAGCAAGCAGGCTTTCTCTATCTGCACTGGGGAGTCTGCTTTCAACACATGGCATACCTGGGGCGTCTCAGCCAGGCTGAGAGACTGGCCTCAACCACTAACGCTCTGCTCTTCCTCCCACAGTATGTGTCCAGCCGACGCACCGTCACCCAGAGTGCACCAGAGCAAGGCAACTTCCCCCCTCATCACCTCACCCACCACCACCGCCATCACCGCCCCCACCACCACCTCCGCCACCATGCTCACCCACACCACCTCCATCACCAGGAGGCAGGGCTGCACGCCACCCAGGTGACGCCCTGCATGTGCCCCCTGTTCTCCTGCCAGTGGGAAGGCCACCTGGAGGTGGTGGTACCCCACCTGCGGCAGATGCATAGGGTCGACATCCTTCAGGGGGCTGAGATAGTCTTCCTGGCCACGGACATGCACCTCCCCGCCCCAGCCGACTGGATCATCATGCACTCCTGCCTGGGCCACCACTTTCTGCTGGTGCTTAGGAAGCAGGAGAGGCACGAAGGGCACCCCCAGTTCTTTGCCACCATGATGCTGATCGGGACCCCCACCCAGGCCGACTGCTTCACCTATCGCCTGGAGCTCAACAGAAACCATCGGCGTCTCAAATGGGAGGCCACCCCTCGGTCTGTCCTTGAGTGTGTGGACTCAGTGATCACCGATGGGGACTGCCTGGTCCTCAACACCTCACTGGCCCAGCTTTTCTCCGACAATGGCAGCCTTGCCATCGGTATCGCCATCACTGCTACGGAGGTCTGCTCCTCAGAAGCTGAGATGTGAAACCAGAGGCTGCCAGATGTTTAGGCACAGCCACCATCCACCCAGACTCTCTGCCTGTGTCCCTGGGATCTCTGAATGCCAGGACTCCAGGCTTCTTTTTAGTCTTCTCCCTCCTTCTGTCCTTCCTTCCTTTTTTTTTTTTTTTGGTCTCAGGTACTTTGTGGTATTTAGTATTTGTCTGCCATGGGCATTACAGTAGGTCAACAGCCTGTGATTCAACATCTTGGTGTGATGCTTGTCCTGATTTGTCAGTATGGCTTTAGAGAGCATTTGTCATCTAATTCGGTCAGAATGGTTATTTCCTATACCCCCAGCATCCTTCTTCACTACTTCCCACGTGAGTAAAAGACACCAACACCACAAAGCAGACTGTTGGGGTTGAAAGGGGACTTAGGGTCCAAATCATTTCTTCCTTTTCAGTCTACTTCAGACCAAGCTAACTCGGAATTGTGTGAGGACAGCAGGGTGGGGAAGGGGACCTGGGCAGCTCAGAGTTCTACTTCAAACCAACCAGTTACAACTCTGACCCCCTCCCAGAAAGCTGAGGGTCAGAGCTAAGCTTCCTGGACACAAGGAGATGGGTTTTCCTCCAAAAGCCAGGGTACTGGGCTGGAGGTGATATCATGCCATGAGGCCACCAAAGTGACCCTGGGACTCATGGGGGTGGGTAGATGTTTAACTCTCTGTTGGCAGGCTGCTGTGGGCTTGCTGTCAGCCTGGGCTGTCAGTTCCTGTGCTGGAGTCAAAGTCCTCATGTTTTTGGTGCTTTCTTGAAAACCTCTTCACCCTCCATTGAGCAAGTAGGAGAAAAGAACAGGCAAGATGCAAAGGAAGAGAAGCCACTGAGAAAAAAAGATAAAATTAATCTCCCACTTCTGGGAGGGCGTTCTCTCTTCAGAGAGTTTTATCATCAAATTGTAAAATCCGTCAATCCTGCCACTGGGGTGGAACTCTTGTATCACACCAAGAACCCACTTTACTCTTGATATCCTGTGAACCAGAACCACAGCTGAGCATCAAACCCAAGGAATTGGGAGGGTGTGCCTAGGACCTCTGACCTCGGAGGTCAGAGGTGGCTCATACACCTGGGACAGGGGGAGAGGGGGTCCTCTTTCTCTTACTTTCTAAATGCTCCAAGGACCCCCCTGTTCAGCACACAAACATTGTCACTGGTCAACTATTATCAGCTCCCTGTTGCAGCGTGAATGAAAAGGTGACAAAAATCCATCTTGCCTCTACGTAGACTGCTTTCTTATATTTGCTGTTGGAACAACTGAACACCTTCTTGTGGAAGTCTCTCTTGTATATTTGAAGAAAGTAAGCATGTTTAATCGACTTTGTCCCTTCTGTTCAATGGTGAACACCTTTCAGCCTTCCCACTAGACCCCCTTCTCCCTCCTGACATTTCTGTTCTCTCCTTGGCTGCTCTCTAGCCGCTGTAAAGCATGGCACCTGAACCCTACACAATGCTCATTAGAATTGAGTGAGCCTTGCGCCATTCAGACGTCGCTCTCTGCCCTTTTCCCTCATCTCGGCCAACTTGGCTGCATCTGGGCAGGCCTCCAAGTGAGTACTTAGTTTTAGGCAATTTGCCCTGGCTGGCCATCAGCAGTCTTTTCCCCACTAAAAATAATTGATCCCAAAACGTATCTCCCTTCCCCTCACCAAATTAGGAAATCCTCTAGCCACCCGTGCTGCCAACCCATACCCCAAGCACCAGAAGGGTGGCACTAGTCAGTAGAAAATGTCTTAATGCAGCCCCCTCTAGTCACACAGCAATCGCTGAGACCCTGGGGCCAACCTTTTGTTAGGTTAGAGCCCTAAGGAGGTCAATAAACATCGCATCACTGACTGAGGCAAATATCAGGTCATGATCCCAAGGAAAGGGATTGCTCTTGTTTTGTCAGAACATCCTACCAGGGCACCAGCTCTCCCCTCAACCACACAGACAGCCCAGGAACAAGCTGAGGCTGGTTGGTCAGCACTGGGACAGACTGGCTCACTTGGTTCCTGACTTTATCCCCAGGACCATTCCCAAAACCTCAGATCTCCTTGCCCGTATGTTTGATTCTTTGAGAAGCCACAGTTCCTCCCCTGGTTTCTGTTACTCAACTACTCTGAAACATTTCTATAGCATCACAGGTGCCCCAGATAAACAAACAGACAAAACCTCAACAAGAATATAATTACAGTTCACAGGGGCCTTAGAATTCCTAAAAACATCACCTCTGCCTTCTTGTTGTGCTGTTACCTGAGCCCAACTGGAAATAACTTCAGGCCATTATTGCACACAAGACTGTATTATGCCTAGGTGACCCCAGGTAGGAACTTGTATTTTCGGTACTTAGAAATGTTTAGAATAAAGGGTAGAAATGTTTTATTTTCATACATCTGTGGTGCTCCCAAGAAAGCCTTCCTCTCTATATCCACATGTGAAGAATTGTAGAAAAAGGAACAAACCAAAAACAATGACTAGAAAAAACAGTACCAACAGACTGCGCTGCGGCAAGCTCTATAGTCAGAGTGCTCTCCCATTCCAGTCTTGGGTTACTTATTATTGGCACCCTCAATATACTAGAAAAAACAGAGACTCTGAGACATGAAATGACCTTCCAAAGGTCACACATCAAGTAGGACCATGATTAGAACTCAGACAACTGAGTACACATTGATGTTCTTGAAAACGAAAGGCTGACCCCTAAGGTTTCAGCAGTGTTCCCACCTCATCCGTCAACTGTGGGCCCAAAGGTCAACCCGGTCTTTGTTCTGAGATACCTGAGTGATCAAGGAGAGAGAGAGACTGGCCTGGATTTGCTTTTAAAGGCAGCTCAGCTTGAAGAACCAGTCCACCTGGAGGCAGGGGTGGGTGTGGGGAGTGAAGGATTAGCTGTGGAGTCTTCAGTGCCCTCAGGCTCATCACCCACTCCAGGGTCCTCATTCTCAGATTTCCCGGGAGTCTGGAGAGTCTGTGGGGTGAAGAGCCCTGGCATCCCATGATCTCATTCACACCTAGGTGCTGACTTAATGACTCACCCTCTAAGGGGTATCTGCACTCTAAAAGTAGGCCTGGGGAGAAAGCCACACTTACCACAAGAAAGGAGTCACCAGTACTTAAACTTCAGGCATCTGTGAGAATGATTTTTTTCAGGATGTGTAGACATCCCTCCCCTAGAGGTGTCTACATACCCGGTAGACGCTGATACGGAGGTCAGCCCATACAAAGGTTGTCTTTGACAGTCTTTGCATGGACCTGCATCTGAGATAGATCCCATCACAACCTGTGGCTACTATGGACATTTTAGAAATAGGCCAGATTAATAATAATAATAACAGTACTGATGGCTACCATTTATTGAGGGTTTATTATGTGACACAGTAGATTGAACACTTTGAATATATTATCTCATTTCATCCCCATAACAACCTTATGAAATAGGTACTGTTATTGTACCTGTAAGAAATTTAAGCTGGGAGAGTTTGGACCTCATTTAAGATCATACAGCCAGCAAATAGTGAAGCTGGGTCTGTAACCCACATGTCTAACTCTAAAGTCCAGGCTTCTGACCAATAGCAACTTGTGCATTTCTATAAATT
Source organism: Canis lupus dingo (assembly GCF_003254725.2). Classification (NCBI taxonomy): domain Eukaryota; kingdom Metazoa; phylum Chordata; class Mammalia; order Carnivora; family Canidae; genus Canis; species Canis lupus. The sequence goes on from NC_064264.1 coordinate 5,342,268, forward strand.
GGTGGACCCAAGGCTCAGAAAGTCTGAATGGCACAGAGGCCTTTTAGTACTAACTGTGCCCTTTCATTTCTCTTTTTTTCCTGCTCTTCTCCCAGCCCAAGACAGCTGCTATGCTAAAGCTGGTTTGTATATTAGTTGTTAAATGTTTTGGGAAATCTGCAAGCTAAGTACAGCCACTACTAAAAATTAGATTATCTAAATTTACAATTAGTTATATTAAAAACAAAGGTGATAAATATTCAAAACTCGCCACTTCCTTTTTTTTTTTTAATAAATTCATTTTTTATTGGTGTTCAATTTACCATCATACAGAATAACACCCGGTGCTCATCCCGTCAAGTGCCCCCCTCAGTGCCCGTCACCCATTCACCCCCACCCCCCACTCTCCTCCCCTTCCACCACCCCTAGTTAGGAGCCTTTTTCTTCTCCCTTCCCTTATATTCCCTTTCACTGTTATTTATATTCCCCAAATGAATGAGAACATACACTGTTTGTCCTTCTCCGATTGACTTCACTCAGCATAATACCCTCCAGTTCCATCCACGTTGAAGCAAATGGTGGGTATTTGTTGTTTCTAATGGCTGAGGAATATTCCATTGTATACATAAACCACATCTTTATCCATTCATCTTTCGATGGACACCGAGACTCCTTCCACAGTTTGGCTATTGTGGACATTGCTGCTAGAAACATCGGGGTGCAGGTGCCTTGGCGTTTCATTGCATCTGAATCTTTGGGGTAAATCCCCAACAGTGCAATTTCTGGGTCATAGGGCAGATCTATTTTTAACTCTTTGAGGAACCTCCACACAGTTTTCCAGAGTGGCTGCACCAGTTCACATTCCCACCAACAGTGTAAGAGGGTTCCCTTCAAAACTCACCACTTCCTAATTGTTTCACTACTCTTGTATTTTCTGTGCTCTTGAGATTATTCTCACCCACCATAATTGTATGGTGAACATGCCACACAATGATGTGCCACCAACTCCATATTGAGTGACGTCATGGCAATAGCTGGAAATCGGCTGTGGTGGTAGTGTTTACAACCATTGGAAACTGGCAAATATTATAAGTCAGGGCTTTTCCCCCATGGAAAACTAGCTGTTAAACGTTTACCAGCACACCAATGCCAAGACATCCCTTTTGCACACAGCAGTATGGAAGAGAGGGGACTTTGGAAGGAGAAGTAAAATTCTGTTGGCCACAATGACAGGGACACAGATTATGGCCAACCTAGTAGAACAGCAAATTATGGGGAAAACACAATCTGTTCTGTAGAAGGGAGTCCGAGTCTTCTAAGTAGCTTCACAGGCATTCCCTGCCCTTCTCCAGACCCTGCTCTACTGCTGTTAGGGTGGGACGTGCTATCTGATGATTTTCACGTACAAGGCATAGCTCCACAAAACCAGCCTCTTGGCTATCCCAATCCAAAAAGTAAAATCACACTCTATAAGACTAGACTATCTTGTTACTTGTTCTTACAGGTCATCTTTCTTATCTCTACATGTAGACCAGAAAACCTCGTCTAAAGAAATATTTTACTTTGAAATTAGTGATTGGAAATGGCCTACACCTGAGGGCACCATGAGCAGTGGTTTCAAACATCCCATAAAATGTGTTACCATCAGAGAGAGTAGGACCTTTATGCAGCACAAAGGGACAGAAGAGATAATGAGTCAAGAGATGGCACCTTACTTTCCTACTCTGGCTGCTTCACTCCACTGCAACCTGACAAAGGATCCTGTTCACAATCTGTAGCCCACTCTAACCAATACTCTTCCTAAATTAGGGGCATGGTTCCCGCTAGGGTGAAAGTCAAGGGAAACTCTAGGCTGTGTCTGGCAGCAGGAAGAATCTGAAGGTCAACAGTAAACCAGTTACTCTGGTGCCAGTAGTTTCCCTGTGAGGGAAGAAGTGAGGTTTGCCAAAGCTTCCACGGGGATTGGATTTCTGGTGGAAGAGGAAGGGATTGTGGACGGGACATCGCAAAACTATGCTCTAATGAAAACCTCCCCTACAAGTAGCATCAGAAGTAGAGTCTTCCAGTAGATTGTTAGGCCTTAGATGATCTGTTCTGAAAATTTCCTTCAGAAACTAGTGAGTTCTCTGTTACATTAACCTGGAGAATGGCCAGCCAAGAAAAACCTCATGGGAAAGAGATCCAAGAGATCTGTTGTAGATAAACATTGATTCTTTTCCCCCAAATCAGGCTATCACATGGGTTACCTACAGGAGTTAGAGTTTGTCTTTTCCAGCATTGTGTGAAAATATTTTACCTTGAGTACTGTAAACACTCCTCTCTTTTTTTTTTTTTTAATGTTTTTTCTAGGGTATTGACATAAGAAAGAGAAGAGAAACTGAGAATCATTTTACTTACCCTGAATTGATGTATATATACTTTTCTAAGCTTTCTTATGATGTTAAAGACAGCAAGAAGCAAACTTAGAATGCTACTTTACCTCTATCCTGTCTCCCATGAAGAGTGTCATTAAAGTGCATTTGATACTGTTTTCCGGAATTCTTTGGAGTTGTTTTTTGTTGGTGGTGGTGGTTTTTTGTGTGTGTGTGTGTGTGTGTGTTTTTTTTTTCTCTTCCCACAGGCTACTGTGCAATATGCGGGAACAGAAATGAAATGCTACAAGGAAAAGCAATTATCAGAAATTCGCCAGCTGCCATAGTTGACTTATGTTTCATTATCTTCCTCCCCTTTTCATTTTTGCCTCTATTTTAAAGTCATAATTGGATGTAAGGAAGAGAGTGCTACTAGAGGTGAATAAAAGCCCTGGCAACTCATTTGCCCACAACACTAGCTCAGCATACGGTGCGGCCCCGAGGGGGTCACTGGATTGCAAAGAAAGAGACAGGCGTCCACTCCCCTTCCCTTCCTCCCTGGGCCCCTTATCTCTGCTCTCCCCTCCTGAAATTTACTTCTGGGCCTATCAGATCAGTTGTCAAGGGAGCCTTCATGGTTTAATGCTTTAATTTCAGGCCACTGTTGGTTACTCACAAGATCAGGATTGAGCAAGAGTACTAATCCTATTGCCTGTCAATTCAAGTTAACCTCTATCTTCTTTTCTACTTCCTTATTCCCAGAACCTGTTTTGTGCCCTCACAAAGGCTACAGACACTGCCCTGAATTAATCGGAGTGATCAAACTGACCATGTGGCCAGCATGAATATTCATGAGCCAGGTGAATTCTCTAGCCAGGGCCTCTCTTAGGACAATTCTGCATCCCACGCTATTCCAGACAGGTGACCCTTCCCTCCAAATACCTTCAGAGCCCTGCAGGAAGGTTACTCAGTGCTAGACTGAGACTCCACTAAGAGAAGTGAGAAGCTGACCCACCTGAGATTTGACATGGGAAGAAAGGCCCCTTGTCTCTGGCCCCATCTGGGACCCAGGATTTTAGTTCCCAAACTTCCAGGTGCTTAAGAAATATCAGGAGGGTCACCTGGGTGGCTCAGTGGTTGAACATCTGCCTTTGGCTCAGGGTATGATCCTGGGGTCCTGGGATCAAGTCCTACATCAGGACTCCCCCCCAGGGGAGCCTGCTTCTGCTTCTCCCTCTGCCTATGTCTCTGCCTCTCTCTGTGTGTCTCTCCTGAACAAATAAAATCTTGAAAAGAAAAGAAATATCAGGAGAATTTAATTTTGGAGTCCCAGATCCAGAGATTCTGATTCAGGAGGTCCAGAGCAAAACCCAGTTCTGATTTTTAACCCTCTCTTCCATGGGATTCTGCTAAGGGTGTGGCTGACCATTCAATTCTCAAATGCAGGGATGAGCTCATTGGTGAGAAAAAGAGCCACAGAAAACAAAGGAGCCAATCACAACACCTGAAGAAGAGAGCTGGTCCTTCTATAAGAGGGAGGAAGACAGGAAAAGAGGTGATGGGGAAGTGGCCAATATTTCATTCTGATGGCGAAGCAGTAAACACTTAAATGGAGATCAGAAAGGATCTAAGAAGGGAATTAGGGAGGAGTTCCCTGTAACCAGGTAGTAGAAGAAATTATTCTTCCATCATTTGGGGTGGTGGGGACAGAGAAGCAGGAGAAATGGCTATGCAGGTAGGATACCAGAGCTCATCAGCCATGACCCATGGCCAGCTGATGGAGGCCAGAACAGAATGATCCCCAGTACTGAGTGTCACCCAGTGACAACCCCCACCCCGCAGCCTCGTACCCATCAAGGGACTGTGTAAATCTTCCCACAAGCACAGAAGGGGCTCATCAGTAAATCCCTGCCACGTTGGTATTTAAATCTCTGCCCCCCAGCGCTGACAGGGAGTTACCTAGCGAATCCCCAGGGAGGCATTTATTTATCCTGCAAACCTCCCCAGGACGTCTGAGCAGGGTCACCATTTGGGGAGGGCCCTCCGTGGGGAATGTGAATCTCGGGACATTTTCTGAGGCAGCTCGGAGCTAAGCTCCATGTAAGCCTTGCCTATGGGGTGAGAGAAAAGGAAATCACTGAACTGCTTTCTTATTAGCCTGGAAGAAGACAAGATATATATATCCTCTGCAAGGGTGGAGGGGTGGAGGGGGCCAGTGGGAAAAGCTTCCATCAAGGATCCAAGTTGGGGATGTGGATTACCACCCCTCTGGGGGGCAACTACATCCCCCATCCTCTCCTCCTCCTGGGCTCCAGTTTGACTTTCATTAGTAACACAGGAGATTGACTTTTTTTTTTTTTAATTTTTTTAGACTGGATATGACAGATAATTCTGGGAATTACAGATAAAAAAAGTAAAACGGGAAATCAAGCACCCCCAAAACATCCAGATCATTCAAAACGCAAGCCCAGCTGCTACCACTTGGTCCTGCTTTCTGTGAACACTGATAGAAGACTGCTGGGCAATATTCAAGGAAATTCTCCTTGAAGGCTCATTTTTTCCCTAAACACCCAGCCACCAGTCTGGGTTGGTAGTCCTGCCCATGTGAGGGGCTTGCTTTCCCTCCCGCAGCACCCAGCACCCAGCACCCAAGGACGGACTTCAGGGGCACGTTTAGTGTCTAAGACCTGCTGCTGGAGACAGTGTCTGCAGAGGCTTCTGCAGCAGTGGAAACGTTACAAAACACTTTGTTTAAAGATTTTATTTAAACTATTAAGAATCAACATGCAAACAGCCTACTTCTTCACGAACGATTCCATTTTATTGACTGAACTTTTCTCATATTTCCACATTTACCAGTCCTGAAGACTAAGGAAAACAAAGTGATGCCTATTTTGTATAAAGTTTCTGACTCTGTCTTGAAAACAAAAAACAAAAACCCAACCCAGGAAAATGTGCTCTATGGATGAGGGAAAATCTGAAAAACCCTTATCACTAGGGCTGGTTTACAGTAGGGACCACATCCTGAAGAAGAGGCTCAGTCGCAGAATGGGCTATAGTGAGGAGACAGCAGAGAATAGGGCTATGTAGTAAAATACAGGATGCCTGGTTAAATTTGAATTTCAGATAAATAACAGCAACAAAAAAAACTTAGTATATCTTTTGCAATATTTGCAATACACAATATGCAGACTCATGCTAAAAAAGTATTCATTGCTTATCTGAAATTTGAATTTAAGTGGGTATCCTGTATTTTTATTTGCTAAATCTGGCAAACCTAGGAGAGAAAGAGTCCATAAAGTACATTCATTTTATTGTGAGTACAGTTTGCTATCCACAGCAAGCACTCAGGAGGAAAGGTCTCCCCCCACCATAACTTTGCCTCCAATCTAGGGAGCCAAGGATGTGGCCAATTCTCTCTGGCCACAGCGCTGGTGGAGCTGTTTTCCTTTGGCCCTGCTGCCACATCCATGGTGGGCTTGTTTTCTAAGTGGGCACTGGTGGGGTGAAACTGGCCTCTCCTTAACAAGACTAGATGGCTTCAGATCCCAGAGTCTCAGAGACACCTGGGTAGAGGGAAGCCATGGAAATTTAGAAATAGTTCCAAGTCTTTGTGCCCCACTAAAAAAGAGTGTTTCAGAATAGGATGTATAGGTGCCTTTAGCTTGAACAACCAAATACTATTGAATGCCTACTATACGTTGGGCTTGCCGGAAGATATGAAGGGAAGAGAAGATGTGGGCCTTGCCCTTGAGGAACTTCTCAGTGAACCTGAGGCTTGAGGCCACAAACAAATGCACTTACACCTGCATCTAACAACTGTCAAGCACTCCTGCAGCTCCTAAGCAGCCGCACAGGAACAGCGGTGGGACTGGTTTGCATGCATCCATAGATTCAGCCATAAGGGGCAAGGAGCCCAAATGGGTTTAGACAGTTTACTATTTACAGCAATAAGAACATTTTGCTCCAGGTTCCTTGAACCCGCATTCCAACAGGACAATACAATGAGGGCCAGGGTGTTGCCTACACACAGAGAGAAACCTGGTATTAGGAGGCTCTGATCTTACATGGGGTTGCCATCAAACCTGCCCATCCTCCCTTCTGGAGGGAGAGATTATTTTTATTACCCTGGAATGTAAGCAAGTCTGAGAAGGGCATACCTCTTTCTAAATGTAAATAAATTTGCTCTAGAAGGAGTTGCTGTCTCCATGCTTCTACCGACATTCCTGACAAGATAATTCTGGAGCAAATTGGCTGTTCGTGCCTTGACTTGTAAAACCATGAGAGATTCGTGGACAATTGTCTTCCAACAGTAACACACAGCCTTACATAATGAAGAGTTAATAAGATGATTAAGACTTGACTGGTACAAGGAGGAGCTAATTAATTAAAGAATGCTTCAGGGAGCAGCACCTGGGTAGCTCAGTCTGTTGAGCATCCAACTCTTGTTTTCAAGACATGAAGGTCAGGTCTCAAGCCCTTCATCAGGCTCTGCACTCAGTGTGGGGTCTGCTTGAGATTCCCTCCTTTTCCCTCTACCTCTCCCCTGGCTCATACACTTGTGCTCTTGCTCTAACTCTCAAATAAATAAAATCTTTAAAAAAAGGAAAAAAAGAATGTTTCATGGGAAAAGAACTTGAAATTGTCCCTGAAGAACTTAGAGATAATATCTAAGACTACAGCTTGTTTTATCCAATAGAAAAAGGGCTGGCAAACTCTTTCTAGAAAGAGCCATACAGTAAACATTCCAGGTTTGGCAGACCATACACCCTATATTACAACTCTTCAATTCTGCCATTGTGCTGTGAAAGCAGCCACAGACGTAAATACCTAAATAAATGAGTGTGACTGAGTTCCAATAAAACTTTATTTACAAAAACATGCAGCAGAATGATTTTTGTCCCATAGACTATAGTTTGTCAACTTTTTCCACTAGAACACAATTAACATTCAAATAGATGCAGTGCATGATCAATTGTTATAAATGGTGGGAGGGATTCATTCAAGGGAAAGACAGTTGGATGAAGTACTGAATAAGGAACAGTAGTAGAGGAAATACCCAGACTAGGTAACTCCCGGAGTTCCTTATCACTCTGAAATTCTACAACGGTTCAGAGATTTGGTAGAAAAACTACAAACTATGTAGGCATTTTGAGCTTTCTCTCAAATGTTAGGACGAAGTTAGAGTGCTATTAGAATCTTTATATATTCATCTCCAAGATTCTAGAAGGACTAGAAGATTCTAGAAGGCCACAGGCAGCCTTGTTCATATGATAGCTACTGGGTGCCCTGAAATAAGTGAGGAAGGGGTCTTTGAATCTGATGGTCAGTGGCCTGTCTGTAACACTAGGATTAAGCTCCATCCTAACAATGAGGGGGAGTACATTGAGGGATAATTCTGCAAGTAACTTCCCTGAGGCAGAAATCAGTCAAAATACAAAGGCTCTGTCTTGGGAAATCCAGTTTATCATAAGAGATAAAGGCTTTGGAATATGATAGTACATAGTAGAGCTCAAATACCTTCTTTCCCAGTTTTTAAAGATGTACCAGGATTTGTTTTAATCAGGTATGGTAAAATGACAGACATGGAGATAGCTGCCTTTGAAAGAAAAATGGACTGCTTACAATTCCCAAGAGAAGGGGGCACATCATGCCATACAAGGCCATACAAGGTTGATCAGGGTTGATCAGGAGACAGAAGGAGAGATGGAAAAGCACAGGCAAAGCTTTTAATGTGGGTTTTTTTACAGGAAGGAATGGCTGTGGCAAAGTAAACATCTGAGCAGGTTTAGGATTGGATAGTTTCAATTGTTTCAGTGGGCTCTAGGCTACAAAGGTGGTCTCAAATTTATCTGTACTTGGCACTGGGGTGATTTAGGGCAGGGGGATAGTGTCAGACTTGAAAAGCCTGATAAAAGAAGTAGGGTTTGGGTGTGGATTCAGGATTGGTTGGCTTGCATGTTGAAGGCAGGCTCATAGACAAGTTGTTTGCTATCTCTAGGAATTAGCTAACTTTGGGAGGGGCGGTCCCTCTCCAGGTGCTCAAGACCTTCAGGTATCAAAGCATCCTAAACTACAAAAAATAAAAACATGATTAATGGGCCCAGCCCCTGGAAAAAATTTTTTTCTAAGGGTTTGTACAGAAAAAAGTACATTCTAAAAGAGTTTTAATCTCTTGAAGAAGGTAATATGGGCTGAAAGAGTTGTAATCTTTATAGAAAATTCTCCCTTCACACTTGGGTGGCTAATGTACAGATTGTGGAGTGAGACCCAAACTAAGGCGGTATGGGCAGCAGAGCTTAGTAACAGAGAACAAACAGGCTTTCAAGAAGGCAGCAATTTGTAGGGCAAAGTTGCTCAGTGTATGTGAATGGTGTCCTTTGTAGTTGTGCGGTGTACGATCGAAATAGCTGTACACAGTAGCCTTGAGTGTGAACCACCCAGAACACACAGGGAAGGGGAGGGTATATCAGCCAAGTCATAGATGGTAAAATCTACTTTAGCGGGTTTAAGCAGGAAGTATATTAGGAAATTCACAGAAGGTTTAGAGAGTCACACAGTCAGAAACAGAGCCAGAGAAAACTCGGCTACAGTACAGAATGCTTCTAGCAGAAATACCACTGTTGTTGCCTTCTGCTGCTTGACACCTTGGTGCTAGAGACCAAACACTAGGCTCAGAAACTGTCGCAGCTGCCCCGGAAGAGGGAAGAGGAGCAGAACAAGCCACTCCAAAATATGCCTGTAGGAGTTCAGGACATGCCATCTCAAAATAACACTTGGATATACTGATATTTTGAGCTGTAGATGCTTTTAAAAAAACAGCAAAAGCAGGAAGAGACTTTCTCTGAACTCATCTTATCTGCCTAAAGACAGGTCCTCCAAAAGGAACTCAGTTGTCATACATACCCTCCCCCAGAGTTTCATCAATGGGGGAAGACTGACTCTTATCATGGGGAGAAAACTTCCAAGTCAACACTGCACTCAAACTTTGTCACAAACTATAAGTCCCTACTACTTTTCTCTTAAGATTTATTTATTATTTTAGTGAGAGAGATGGGGAGCGAGCCTGGGTGGGGAAGGGGCAGAGAGAGTCTTAAACAGATTCCAAGCTGAGCACGGAACCCGACACGGGGCTCAATCTGATGACCCTGAGATCACAATCTGAGCCAAAATCAAGTCAGACGCTTTACTGTCACCCAGGCACCCCCTACTCCCTACTACTTTTCTAAATGCCCATTCATCTCTATGAAAAATCATTCACTTTCCCTATGAGGGCTAAATCCATCCTTTCCTTTCCCTCTTTTTTATTTATTTATTTATTTATTTATTTATTTATTTATTTATTTATTTATTATTTATGATAGTCACACAGAGAGAGAGAGAGAAAGAGAGAGAGAGAGAGAGAGGCAGAGACACAGGCAGAGGGAGAAGCAGGCTCCATGCACCGGGAGCCCGACGTGGGACTCGATCCGGGGTCTCCAGGATCGCACCCTGGGCCAAAGGCAGGCGCTAAACTGCAGCGCCACCCAGGGATCCCTCCTTTCCCTCTTAAGATGGTATTTAAATCTGAATTTTAAAATCACCTCTTCGGCTTACTCATTTCTCCTGAGTATCTCCCATGTATACATGAGGTATACGTATTTGTAAACTGCATTTCTCTTGTTCATCTTTTATTCCAAGCATCTCAGCTAAGAACTTAGAAGGGTAGAGGGAAAATGATCTCTCCTCCCCTACAAGAGCCAGATGTCCCTTCTTCCATGCTTGCCTAAGGATCAAATCCCTAAATTATATGAAGAGCCCTACATGCAGGAGTATGTAGTATAGGCTTTCAGACTTAGCTTTGGTCAAGAAGGCAAACTGGTGGGACACCTGGGTGGCTCAGCGGTTGAGTGTCTGCCTTTCGGCCCAGGGCATGATCCCGGGGTCCCAGTATAGAGTTCTGCAACAAGTTCCCCACAGAGAGCCTGCTTCTCCCTTTGCCTGTGTCTCTGCCTCTCTTTGTGCCTCTCATGAATAAATAAATAAAAATCTTAAAAAAAAAAAAAGACAACTGGAAAGGGACTGGCATCTGCACTAAGCGAGGCATCTTAAGCTGTCATGGTAAAGAACGACAGAGTTTCAAGAACGAGACTGGTGATAAGCAGCAGCTACCACTGGAATTGTCATCTGAGTTCTGGGCTGTCCCCATGCTGGTGGGGCCTGGGGAACAAGGGGTTAGTAATCTGCCTTGAGGAGCACCAAGACCCTTTAAGTAGGCTGCATTTTGCCAATAGCCCTATTCCTGAAACAACAAACGAAATCACATTCTAAGTGCCACATATAATATTTATTACTGAAAGAATCCCATTGTGAATCCTTTTGCAAAGTGAGTAAGTGCGCTTCTATATTTCTTTCACGTGAAGCTAGATTTAATATATTGAGCTTTCTTAAATCAAGGTATACCATCCCCTTGGAGCCTTTAAAAGGATGGAACACCACAAATCTCATGAAAGATGGCCATAAAAAGTCACAGTTTTGACACAACAGGCATGACATAACTGCAGATGGTAACTGGCAACTGTCAATGCCATTGTCAGCTCCCTGCCTTCCAAACTGGGAGCTGGAACCCATCAGCTTGGACTGGAAGGAAAGCTCTGTGTGGCTCTAATGCCTGGCTGCGTCCACTCAGTAGTAAAAATCCTCCGAGTACCAACTCAAATGGAGACGTTGGGCCGCACATCCACAGCACGTGTGCTATAAATACCAACGGGCTGGATGGGAGACACAGGTACTCAGTGCTCTCGTAAAAAGCAGCATGCAGATGGTAATTAATGCTTCACCCTGTCCCCAACGCGCAAACCAGAGTTTCTACAGTGGCAGCAACACTGATTTCTGATTTCTTTTTTAAGATTTTTGCCCAGAGAGCTGGAGGCCAAAAGCAGCACATTATGAAAGATTTCTCTGTCAGCTCCCTCAAACCTCAGCTCATAATGGAGATTGGTTCTCGTTAATAGATTCATGTACTCCTTCCCCAGTGCCTTGTCAAATAATAGCACAAAGCAATAAGAGAGGAGTGAGTCCACACTCATAAGCAGCTCACAAGTCCGATGGTGAGGAGGGGGCTTGTTTATGACCCTGTCCGGAGCTGAATCAAATTATTTATGGACCATTTAGATGCAAATGCATCATTCATTTAGCAAACATGCTGCATATGCAGACAATTTACCCAAACAATGGATCTATAAGGACATCCCACTAATCTGGGAATATCCACTGTGCCTTTTCAAAGGGGATTTGGATTTTCTCTGAATTGATCAAACTTGACAAGTAATTTCTACCTAATGTTCAGGCTAGCCTCCTCTCTCTTCACCATCTGTAGGTGAGAAATCCTATTTTCTGCTGGTGATGGGGTAATGCAAAAGGCTACAGATGCAGGTTGAAGAAGAGGAGGTGGTTTTGTGCCCACGACTCTGTCTCCACAGAAAATAAAACCGTTCTGAAGGATCTATTTTGTTCGGTTGCTTTGAAATTACAAAATGTTTCCATTCGACACACGCCCCATCCCCCAACCCATTTATGCTTCCTGAGCTGTTGCAGGAGAGGAAGCTGGGAAGAAATCTAAGCCATCTTTGTACAAAGAGAGTGTTTGCCCCCACCTGCTCTCCGGGAAGAATGTCTCAGTCCCTGCCCGGGAATTGTAAAAGAGTAACTCTCCAAATCAATGAAAACCATATTAGGGGAAAAGACGCTAAATTTGAAAACTCTCCCCATCTTGAAGTTTACTATCAAAATGTCAGCTTGATTCAGTCGTTTGAAACAACTGGGTGAGTGGGAGAAAGGCAAGTTATTAAGTCCAGCAGGACAGAGATGTAAAATGGAATTAGATGAAATTTTCCGCCACGGGCTTGGAAGGGAAGGAGCTCTGAACCTGAGCCTCTCTAAGTATTCTGATCTCAGGGCTCAGTCCCACATGGATTTCTATGCGGGTCCTCTGTGATGGACCTTTTTTTAAAAAAAAACAAAACAAAAAACAAAACAAAACAAAACAAAAAAACAAAAACAAAACATTTTTCTTGTTCATATCCAAAAGGAGAGATGATATCTACAATCTGCCCGCTGCCTCCTCCAGAAGCCTTAGTCCAAGAGAGGCTGCCTCTGCCGCCAGGAGATTCTTTGGCCTGGTCACTGGAAAACAATAATTCAATTGCCACTGAATCCTTTAATTAGGTTACCTCCATTTTACTGAAAGGCCAGCCACACCTAGGTTCCATTGACAATAATAAAGCAGCAATACTGTGGACCAGGAACACTGGGCTTTGATGCCTTTTAAGAAAAAAAAATTGTTGTTATTGTTGTTAATTCAATGAGCTTTGTAAAATGTTGGTTAGGGTACGATTCTCTAAGTTCTAAATAGAACTCAAATCACATGAACTGTAACTCATCCTCCTGGATCCCTGGCTCTACTTCCCCAGACCCTTCTGTGTCTGCTGCACCTGCGCACGTGAACACGCGCAGTCTGCCCGTGTGCTCCCCACCCCTTCCAAAGATCCAGACTCTTAAAATCTGCAGACTCTTAAAATCTACTTCATTAACTTCCAATATCTTCTGTTCTGCATTCCAGCTTCATCCCTCACAGCTACTATTTTCGGCTCTTTCAAGTCACAAGCTCCCACTTACTTCCCTGCCAGATACAGTCACTCGCCTCTTTCCAGGCTTTGTTGTACCCAAACTCTCTGCCACATTGGATGCCGTGGATGCTTGTGGATTTCCAGGAAATTCCTAAACACCGCACAGGGAGCTCCTCTAGGCATCTCAAACTCAGTTTACCCAGGTGAACATTGACCTGCATCCTCTACCTGCCCCACGGGGCATCCCCGGCAAACCTTGTGTCCTTCTGAACTTCCTGCCTTGGGGGAAGGTCTGCGCTCAACTCAATCACCTGGACTACAAGACTCGGAAACACCTTAGACCCTTCCCTTTGCCTCAGCAGGCTTCTCCAGACACCCTGGCATCTTCTTGATCCTTCCCTTATACCACTGGTTCTCCAAATCTTGTCCATCACAAATGGCAGTATTACTCAAGGTACGCAAATTGCCACATTAAGATGCTCCATATGATGTCATATTATGTTGGCAAAGTGACGCTTTCACAATGACCTTAGTATAAGTGACAAGATCTGATGAGTTGGTGTTGAGATGCAGGTTATTTGACCATAAAGAACTTTGTTGTTTTTTCTCCTTTATATTATGCTTAGTGCATGATTCTTTCTCAAGTTATGAGAGTAGATTGGATACGTTAATGCGGTTGATAAATACTGCTTGCTTCCAGCATATATTTAATGTTTCCTTCCCAGGCCCACCACTTCTGTCTACATTCTCACCCAGATATGAAAATTATCATCCCCTATCCCATTCTTCTGTGTAGAACTGCTTGTCTCTGATCTGCCCTTTCCACTGCCAGAAAGATGATCTTTATTCTGCACACGTCAGACCATGTCACTTTCCTCCTTCCACGTCTGTAACGAGAGGCGATTCTAACTCTTGAGTGTGGCATGTAGGACATCATAATGGGGTCCCTGCGACCTTTCCAGTGGGTCCTTCACGTATCTCAGCACACTTGCTAGGCATCGGTACCCGGGATGAGTTTACTCCTCTAGACCTTTGCTTATGGTGCTCCCTCCCCTTTAACCCCCCTTCTCTCTTCTCGAGCATCCAAGCTCCAATATGACGGTCACCCCCTCAGTGTTGCCTCCCTGCCTCCAGACCCCCTACTCTTCTTGAATGCTTTGCTTAAACTGCATTTGTGGGCCCAGCTCATCCCTCCTTGTACCACAGTTTAGTGGTTTACATATCTCTCCCCTAACGTGGGTGTCGTCCGAGCCAGGACCATCCCACTTACCTCTGTACCCCCTTGGCACCCTGCACTTTGACATCGTGTCTGCTCAAGAAATGCTTACTGCACGCAGTTGAAAAAGCCAATCCTTCTACACTCAAGACATTTCTGGAGAAAGACCAGTTGGGTGAGCCTGAGGGAGGGGAAGTCTGGCTAGCCCTATTAATGGAGCTAAATTCAGGGCTTAGGGCTCCCCCCAGGGAAGGCCTCAGACATTTCCATCCTGTTATTTTAACAGAAATTAAAAGCACACATCAATAAAACAAGGAAAGATAAAGCAGTGCTTTCTTAAGAGGCCATATTGTAATGCCAATTCGGCTTCCTCCACCCCCACCCCTCTGTCTGCCCTGGAGGTCCCTCCCACAGGTACTGTCAGAGTCAGGGTGACTCTGTGGCCAATGTTCTTCCAGCTGCGAGTGGGGTCCATAGAACCCATCCGGCAATGGGCTTCAGGCCAGGGGTGCCCATGGGGAAAATGCTCCCCACTGTCATCTCTAACCAGGAATGATGGACATGACCATTCCTCTCTGTGTGCCTCCATGGCCCCTTAACCCCCATCTGCATCCTTCCCAGTGCGGCAGGTCCCCAGTCTTCCCTTCTGTCTTCCGGCTCTACCTGGCCCACACCGATCCTGCTTTCTCCACTAGCCTCATTCACCCACCTTCTCTCACTCTGTTCTTTAACTTTCAAGCCCTGGGACGTGTGTGACATCCTGTCTCCAGGGTCCTCACGCTCTTGCCACTGCCTGGAAGATTCTCCCTCCTGCCCACCCACATTCATCTGAATAAATCTCACTCCTTTGTGCCTCCTGCAGGGGGTCTTGCTTGACATCTCTGATTTAATGAAGGCTCACACACAGATTTCTCTTTTTAAGATTGATTGATTTTAGAGAGAGAATGCACATGGGGGAGAGGGGCAGAGGGAGAGAGAGAGACTCTCAGACTCCCCACTGAGCATCCATCTCATGCCCCCAAGATCATGACCTGAGCAGAAATCAAGAGTTAGATGTTTAACCAACTGAGCCACCCAGGCACCCCAGGTTCCTACTGCTTTAAATCCTGCTGCTGTGCAATGCTCATCACACTTGCAGTACCCTATTGTGTTCCTTCCCAGATCAGTGTCTGTTCACCATTGTTTCCCCAGGGCCCAACACGGGGGTTGGCACACATGAGAAAAATCAATAACTATTTGCTGAATTGAAATGAGTTGCCTGCCTGGTTGGGTCTGCTTATTTCACGTGAATGTCTAACCACATGCCTGACCGTTGTTCCCAAAGTGTTGGAAAAACAGCCCTGAACTAGGCAGCAGGGTCTCTGTTGTCAAGGGCCCTGTATTACTGGAAGGAGATAGACTTTAAGACATAAATAAATGAAAAAGGAATAGGATTACTTTTTTGGAATAGGATTACTTCCAAAGGTGATGTTTTTGAAAAAGTTAAAATCCTCCCTTTCTTCATTAACCTGTTGTCAATGTTATGTAAGACCCAATTCCCTTGATGCCCATGATCACCCAATAAGGGGGTATCACAAAATGAGGGTGATTGTAGCTGGGAGGAAGGAAGACCGACAGCCCTTGGGTGGACAGCCAGGGTATCTGCCCCTTCCCCACGCCGGACCCCTCTCCTGGCACCCCTGCACTCTATCACCGCTCCATCCAGCTACTCTTCCTTTCCAGTTCTCCACGGATGTCTGTCTCCAGTGGTTATCAGCAAGGACCACCACTTCTTTAATCGTTGCACATGGCCCAGCATATAGTAGGAGCTCAATTAACATTTGCTCCTTCTGATAGAGCTGAATTTGAAGGCTAGTGTACCAAAAGGTAACTCCAGAGAAATACAGAAAGCAAAGAGCAATGGGACTTTAGCAAACACTGAGAAGATGATTCCACATGAATCACCCTCACCCTTTCTGACATTGGGTCCCTGTCAAGAGATTTGAGGACTGGCGGATGTGACACTCATACAATTCTGTTGTCACTCAACTATCCTAGCTCTTCAGTTTGCGGTGCTCCCTCTCCGTGCCTAAGCCCAGACCCACCACCTATGTTGATGAATAACCTCCTCTGGGGCCCATCAGCAACATGCCCCCTACCCGCACGGGTTTGGGAATGCGGCAGTCACTACAGACTCTGCTAACTGCGGCTCTACACAAACTGTCATCATTCCTATATAAGTCAGAGCCAGGCCTGGTGGACTGGGGATGTCCAGCGTGTGAGGCAAAGCAGGAGCGTCTTGGGAGCCTGGATCAGAAGGCAAGTGGCTTTTCAAGAATGTGACATCAAGTTGTCCTGTTTCTCTGCCCTGGGGGGAGGGGGCATGAGGGGGGGCCTCAGGGAGAAAGAGTACCCACTGTTAACACTCGAAGGGGGTAATGGTATGAGATGGGTCGGGCGGTAAACTGTGGAGCCAGAGACAGAGTTGAGAATTAGACCAGAGCCGTGCTTCTCAAACATTAGGGTACCTGGGAATTGCCTGGGCAGTCCTGTCAACATTCGGGCTCTGATTCCATACAGCTGGGTGGAGTCTCAGATTCTGCACGTGTGACAAGCCCCCAAGGGACACCCCCATGCTGCCGGGCCTTGGGTCACACGCTATATAATGAAGAATGAGATGACTTCTAAGACCCCCATCAATGCTGGGCTTGGGCCTATGATCTTCTGCAGGGCTGGACCGAGGCCGACCACGCTGGCTCGTGGAGGCTGGGAAGAAGAGTCACTGCTCCTATGGCCAAATGCCCGGAAGCACTGGAAGCTTCTAGTACCGTGTGAGAAGGAGAGAACAGCTTTTGGAAGATGTGCCACATCCTGTGCCACACAAACCCCGAAGCCACTTCCTGTGTGCTGAGCACGGCACTTTCTGCTCTATACGTACCAAGTACCGGGTAGCAGAGCACTGCCTATAAAATGGGCACTCCTGTTAGTCCCCTGCTGTAGCTGAAGAGACCCGGGCTTGCTTAAGGAGGCTTCAGTAATGTGCCCAGTCACCCAGTTTGAAAATAGCCAAATTAGATTTTGAACGCAATAGGGCTGAACCCAGAGCCAGGGTTTGTAATGACTTTGCCATGGCCAGGTGACATGAGTTTAAATAAGGCCTCTATCTCTTCCTGGCTGTATAATCTTGAGACTAGAGTAAGGGCCTGATAACAGGGTCTATTCTTATGACCATTAAATTGTTGGAGGCAGGAATCCCCTGGGATTTAGAAAGCAAGAGGAGGAAGGGAGGATCTGGGATGCTCTGAACCTCTGGGACAGAAATAAACCTCTGCTCAGGGAAAGCCCTGAACTGAGGCGCATTGGCTCCTAGCCTCATTCTCTTGCCCTCAATCTGTTATTCTTCCTCCGCCAGCATCGGACATCTACGGAAAATGACACGTAGGGCAAAGGTTCACCTTAACCTCAAAGCCATCGTTTTCCTCACAGGCATCAACAAGGGATGAGATGCATTTACTGTCGCAGAAAAAGGACCAGAGAGACACAGGGGAGGCTGAGTGCTCAGCAGCTGGTTGGCTCGTGCAGGACCGCAGGGGCCAGGCCGTGTAAGGCAGGCAGCTGTGAGTTTGAGAAGACCTCGAGAGCTGGCATGGCACCAGGAATAGGGTGAGGAGAGTGAGGCATTCACTTCAGGTGTGAAATTTAAGACGGTGCCCCCAAATCAAAAATGAAAATAGATATTTTAATGCAATCTTAAAAAAAAAAAAAAAACTGATGCCAAAAAGTCCATGATGGAAAAAAAAAAAAATCAGGGTGATCAATAAAGACCAGATCTGACCTTGTACTTTGCAAGTGTGAGCTTCTCAACCGGTTCCAGCCTTCATTAGCTGGGCATGGATAAGAGACCAAGTCCCCCACATTGGGTATAGGGACAAAATGAGGAGATGTGGTCCCCACCCTTCAGGAACTTGCCATTTCATCCCAATGAAACAAGGAAGCAATTGTTCACAACACAGGTGCTTGCCAGGCCAGCAGAAGTTGCAGCGATGTTACAGAGAATAAAATGTCAACACTGGTCAAACCCTTCAAAATAGGCAGGCCCTTGAAATCAGCAATTTCACTTCTAGGAATTTATTGTAAGGCAGTAATAACACATGTGCACAAAGACACTCATCATCGCACGGTTTGTGTGGGAGAAATTTTAGAAGCCACTTCAATGGCCAGACATAAGGAACTGGTTTTAAAACAATAACAAGATCCCTGTAATAAAAAATACTATTCCGCCATTTAAAATGATGCTTTTAGGGATCTCTGAGTGGCTCAGTGGTTTGGCTCCTGCCATCAGCCCGGGGCGTGATCCTGGGGTCCCGGGATCGAGTCCTGTGTCGGGCTCCCAGCATGAAGCCTGCTTCTCCCTCTGCCTGTGTGTGTCTCTGCCTCGCTCTGTGTCTCTCATGAATAAGTAAATAAAATCTTTAAATAAATAAATAAATAAATATAAATAAAATGACGCTGTTAGAAGAATTGTTAACGACATGCGAAAAAGCTCCTGGCACACTGTCACGTGATGAAAGTAACTGAATATGTACATATGAAAATCATCACTAAAGAGCTAAAAATGATTACCTTTGGGGGCAGTGGCATTATATGCTAGCTTACATTATATTCTTTATTACCAATATCTTCTAAAATGAATTGCTCTTAGAATTAGATCTTAGCCTAGTTTGTGTTTTTGTTTTTGTTTTTAAGAAGCAAGGGCTTATTTACGGGCCAGCAGAATTCGGAGAGGGATGGATGTAGAATGCTGTCCTCAGAGCTGGAAAAGCCACCCAAGTGTGGTGGCCCATGAGAGGGGAGGAGAGCATTCCAGGAATGACCATGGGCACAGGCAGTGGGGGCGGCCGGGATGGCTGGAGCAGGAGAAATGCCCATCCAAGTATGGTGTTGTAAACCACACTCGTGGCTGAGGGACAAGGGAGCACAGAGCCAGGAGCGGAGGGAAGGTTCTTTGCACTCAGAGCAGGAAGCAGCTGACCACACAGCTGCCAATTCCAAAAAGCCCTGATTATCCTACATCCCGTGCACAAAGGATCCAGTGACCTGCTCCAACCAAGATGTAAGGAGCCATGGGCATCACTCAGAGGCCGTGATGAAAGTTCCCGCAGCTCCTCTGATTAAAACTGCAAATCCGCAACTCTCCACCTAATCCCTTGGTGAAAAGGACAGATTAGCACGAGTCACAGCCCTGATAACTTCTTCTATCCCTTTAAGTTGCATGTAAAATTTCAGGCATCACCCTGGAGACCCCAAGCTGGGCTATGGCCATGGCTCTCCCACTAATTGGAAAACTATAATAAGAAAGTAAACATTGAAAAAAAAAAAAAAAAAAAAGAAAGTAAACATTGCCGATTCTGTAATAACCTGAATAATAGATCAGCCTGCCTTGTGCTCCCTGATTACTCTATCCGTTTACTAAATACACTTGCAGGGCTTGAAAGGATGAATGATGGGGGCTATTGTAAGCCCTTGATGTCACTGCATTTTTCATTATATTAAAACAATAACATCTGTACTGGGAGAGATCATTTGGTCCAGAAAACCTTCGGCCTCCTGCAGGCTGGGAAGGAGGCTTTGCCAATTTCAATGACTCCCTTTGGGGACATAAAGACATGCAGCTTTCTTTGCCCACAACTGAATCATTAAACCACAGCAGGAGGAGGCGGCGGCATGAACACAGGCGCCTTGGCGAGGCAGTGGCTTCTTCCTCCCTTTTTGTTCCAAAACATTTCATCTCTGGCGTCTCCAGCTCTTAGGAGGCCATAGCCGATTGAGGCAGAGGAGGCGAAGGGAGTCCATGGGGCAGGGAGGGGTTGGAGCACCTCCAGGCAGGAGTGGAAGATGCTCCCGACCCAGTCGTGAAGTCCAGAGTGCTGTGCAGTGGCCGCAGCCTGCCTGCTGCACCTGCTGGAGACCTAGTTGTCACCAGCACGCCATTGAGAAAACTGCATTCCCAGCCCTGGGTGGCCTTGATCGCTCAACCTACGACACAGGGATCCAAAGACTCCTAATGCAGAATCCACTGATTTCCTGATAGTGTCCCCAAAATTGCTACTTTTATTGCTGATTCTATAGGGCTAGTTCTATAGAGGTGTGGGAACGGGACAGGGCTGTGCAGAGTCCTGTGTCAGGATGGTTACTCTAGTTCAGGCATTCTACACATTGCTTTTTCTTGCATTAAGTGCACAAAGGTATTATAACATTCCAGGGCTATTAAAAGAGTGGACAATATTAATGGAAATATAATAGAGCAATATGCTGTTAAAAGTATCCCACTTGACACACTCGGGAAAGGCATTAATGAAATTTTAATGAGAAGTCAGATTGCAGTAATTTTAAAGGTAATGATTATCTTCCTTCCAAAAAACCATTTTGAATAACTGTCTCCACAGTGATGCCCGTAGTTGGAGAGGTATGTATTACTAAAAGAACCGGGCCACAAATAGGCCACAATGGTTGTTTTTGCAAAAGAGTGGCAGAGGTGTTAATTGTGAGGCTAAGGCTTTACACAAAGGGATGCATTTTTTAATGTCTGCTTGGTTTGAGATAAAATTACAGGTGCTGTTACATATGTAACAAAAGAGGAAGCCTCTAACAAGCGTAAAGCCAATTTCCGCAGCCTACTGCAGATAATACCAATTTTGCTTTACCTGGAATAAGCATTGGACAATCAGCCATTCTTGAACCACAGAGAATGCTCAGGCCCAGGAATAAAGAAGCAGTCCCGAAGCAAGGTGCATATTAGCCTATAGGCAAGAAGCGAGGAAATGCTGAGAATGGAGGATGGAACATAGCAGGAGGAGGAGAAAAGGATGCTGCTGAACAGGTGTATGGCCGCCCTTGGTACTGTCCCTCATCAGCCTAATCCCAAAGCCATCCCATTTTGTAAAACCCTGCAGGTTGAGGCGGCACAAAATTTTCAGAAAGATGTTTTCCCAAATGCAAGACGGTTCTCCTCTATGCCATAATAATACCTAAAGCTCATTAGAGCAGTATTTCTCAAGATTTAACAGGCATACGAATCACCTGTGGATCCTATTAAGATGCAGATTCTGATTTGACTGGTGTGGGTTGTGGCCTGAGATTCCTGCAAAACTAACAAGTTCATAGGTGACATGAATGTTCCAGGTCCCATACACCACGCTTTGAGAAACAACATTATGAGGTTACCATGAGCTAGGCGCTTTCTGCATAGCGTTTGCCTGTTACGATAAACCTCTGAGGTGCACGTACCATTATTTCTCTCCCCTTCTGCAGATGGAGAAATGGAGACACAGAGAAGTTATGTAATTAGCCAGGATCTGACCCTGGGCAGTTAGGTGCCAGAGTCTGGATCTCTTTGACAGCTGACTTTTTAAAATCAGCTTTATTTCTCAGAAGTAGAATTCTCTGTAGATCTCTAATCTGCTATGAAGCCATACATACGGGGTTCAGATTTCTGCTTGAATACATTTCTTAACACACTTATTTGACAACACTTATGGAGCAACTGTTCTGAGCCAGACCCCATACCAAGTGCTAAGCTTGCAGAGAGCCTGTCTGAAGGAGCAGAGGGAGGCAGGTGGGGCACTGAGACCACTGAGCTGACAACCCACCCTGGGGTCACCAGATGCACTGGCCCTACTCTCCTTTCCAACATGGACGCAGCCAGGCCACTGTTTTCTTTTCTCCAAGGTGGAGGGAAGGGAAGACAAGGGAAACTAAGATTTTTTCAAATGCCTAGTACCTGATAAGCTTTGTACACCTACTACATTTAACCTTTACATCAACCTGAAACACAGGTGGTATCTTCCCCACTTGAAAGCTGTATCAGACCCTGTCCAAGGTCACCGAGCTAGCCAAGTAGAAGATGACATTCGAACTGACCTATAACTGACTCCAAAACTGGTATTTTCCCCATATGCCACTGTCCTGGTTATATATTGCTGCAAAACCCCACAACTTTGTGGCATAAAACCACACCCAATTGTTTATGCTCAAGGATTCTATAGGACAGAAATTTGGAAAGGGCACAGCTGCTCCACAGTGTCTGAAGGATCCACTCTCAAAGAGGCTTCTTTATTCACAGGTCTGGTGTCTGGGTCAGGAGGATGAATTTGGATGAATTTGTTAAGGATGAATTTGTTCAGCTGGGACTGTCACTTGGAGTACCTCCCTGTGCCCTCTCCAGCATGACTGTCTCAAAATAGTCAGACTCTTTACAAGGTGGATCAGAAGAACTCCAAGAGTGAGTGCTTCCACAAACAAGGTGGGAGTTGCCTGACAGTTAGTGATCTAACCTCACTTCACCTTTCTCTATGGGTATGTCGTAGTCACAGAACCCGCCCAGGCTGAAGGAGGGATCTGGAACCCAGCCTCTCCTTGCCAGATGTGTCAAAGAACTTGTGACCACGTTTTAAAACCACCACAGTCACTCTTACCCAGAAGGACCACCCTTAGGTGTAGTCCTGGTCTTGGGGAACCACATAGGAACCTTCTGAGGACTCAACCCATGAGGACCTCAATCAGTACAACACAGATTTACTTGGACCAAACCCCCAAACTCACCAAAGGGTGAGTTCCTGAGTGGCTAGAAGATACCAGAAGGATGAGTTCACCTCCAATCCACCCTGTGGGAGTGCCCTGAGGACCACATTCATAGAGAATCATGGAACTGACCTGACGTCAGATCCTCCCCAATTAACACCCAGTGCTACTGCTGAATGCCAAAGCGGAGATATTATTGATGAGCAGAAATAGCTTTTGACCTATCCAGATCTTTCTTGGACCTACCTCCTCACCACAGGCAGCAGTAGCTCTTATATGAAATGTAACGGGATAAAAGCTTCCAATTCAGGCTCACAGAAGCCAGTATCCCCAGAAAAGCTTGGTTTCCAAAGGACACCTAGAGTGGGGACTTCTGGCTACCATCAGGAGAGTCTATCAACCTCTATGTAGATGAGGGTCTACTTCCACCCCCCTCAGAACCTCAGGTCACAAACCTCATAGCTTTGAAAGCCTGACAAGGAGCCAGAGGAAGCCTTTCACCATTCAGTATGGCTGATGGGTGAGAGCAGAGATAATAACTGATGGAGAGTTGATTAGACAGGAAGCCGTTTAATCAATCTGCGCAGGTGCTGCAGACCACTCATACTGAGTTCAATCAGAAACAACTGACATGTGAGAAATGCCTCCTTTACTGGTCCTCAGAAACGTGGTGCTCTTCCCTCCACTCAGTGCGAATTTATGTTGATTTTGCCTTAACAGCTTTGGTTGTAATATTTAAGGCTTCCAACAAAATGGAATCCTTCCTTCCTTCTTTCTTCCCTCCCTTCCCCCTTCCTTAACAGTTTACTAGATAGTCTAGGAAAGCATTCATGAAGCAGCCAGACCAAAGCCTCTGCCTAGGTTCCATTCTGGTTGGGAAAATATATGACCAATAAGCACAATCAATAAGTAATGTATACATTGTGTGAAAGTGTGGTAAATGCGATGGGAAAATTGGGGCTGGGCAAGATTAAGTGTGCTGGTGGGATGGTGTAGTTTTAACTTCAGTGGTGAGGGAGGGAATCACTGTGAAGATGGCACTTAAGCAGAGGGGTTCTCCGCAGGGCACTTCTTGGGGAGAGGTGAAGGTACCAGGCATGAGTGTGACTTGGCAAGGTCATCGAAGCAGATTGAACAAGATGTAGTCACAAGTGAGGTCACAGAGATATAGAAGAGCCCAGTTACAGATTTAGGCTTTTACTCTAGGAGAAATGGGAGGAGGAGTTGTTGTAGGGTTTTTAGCAGCAGAGTCACACCATCTAACTTAACTTTTCAGAGGATTATCCTGGCTGTTATATTGAGAATAAACCAGAGGAGGCTGAGGATGGAACCAAGGAGACCATTACAGAACTGCAGGGGACAGATGATGGTGGCTAAGCCCAGGGAGGAAGCAGTGCAGGTGCTGAGATGTGGTCTGATTCTGGCTGTATTTTGAAGACAGGGTGAATGGAATTTACAGCAGATGGGATATGGGATGCAAGAAGAAGAGTGGCATGAAAGGTGGGTGACTCCAGAGTTTTGGACCTGAGCATCTGGAAGCATGGGTTGCCACTGCCCAAGATGGTGCAGATTGGAGAGAAGATGAGGAGTTCTGGTTTGGGTTTTTGAAGTTAAGAGATGTCCACTAGACAGCCAAGAGGAGATGTCAAGTAGTTAGATAGTGGGTGTTAGCATTAACTTTTGCAGGAACCACCTGAGAAGCAGCTATTTCTGGAATGATGCCTGGGTGTTCACAGGTGACTGTCAACAGGAGCAGATTTTCCTAAAGAGATGAAGACACTGGTCAAAATAGATAGCAACTCTAAGGTCAATGGATCAATCAGGGTGCATTTTCTGGGCACCTGCCATGTGGCAGCACTATTCCAGGCACATGAGGGATGGAGCAGGAGCCTCAGACACAGATGTTTCCTTCAGGATATCTTTAAACTTTCAACTGACACTTGAGCTGCACCAAATCAATAAACTCAAAGATCTCCACAGGGCACAGATGATGTGCTGGGCACAGAGGAAACACAAAATTCCAAGACACAGCCAAGAGAGTCATCTATAGTCAAAGGGGCAAGACATAAGCCATGAAAAGTTAAGGAGAAATCTTAAAGAAGTCAATAGTGTAAAACAAAAGTAGGAAAATACCCAGCAAATGGCCTCCTACTCAGGCATGTTTCCTGAGGATCTGAGTATAAAATTGGGGAAAGCAGGTAACTGCTTGGATTTCAGGAAGCTCTCCCCCAGTTAGGCTTTAGAACACTCTACCTCCAGTTTTATAATCTTTAAAAGGTGTGAGCCTCCTCCTAGCTGATAAGGGAGTGTAGGAATCATTTCATGTGTGGACATTCAGTCAGTGGTTTTCAAACATCAGTGTTTTGGGAAACTGAAAAAAATGGAGAGTCCTGGACCACATCTCTAGGGAATTTGGTTCAGTAACTTACTTACTTCAGTCTCATGGTTCTGGGCTCTAGTAACCTATCGCCACAGCCACAAGGGGAATGAGCAGGAAAACTGGCAGGTCCCCAGGACTAGACTTGGGAAGAGGGTGGTCAATAGAATGTAAGGGGCCTTTGTTTCGGTAAAAGCCTGTGATTCTCTGTAATTTCGATTTATTCAGAACTCATGAGTCTCTATTTCAACCACATATCACTGTCATATCTCTTACTCTAATGAAAGAGAAAACAAGAAATATGATTTAAATCTATTTTCTGGAAAACGCAGTAGAATACATTCACCCAGAAGTGCACATTCTTCTCTTTGATGACACAGGAATAAAAGCAACCCCTTCAGTTGGACCCTCTCTCTTCTTGCTCTTGATGCATTTGGATGTTGTAATTTTAACAATCAGACTGCTTAGAGTCAATAACGTGACAATATCGGCCCCACCCCACCCCTGGCTATTTTGACATCTCTCTCCTTGAAGGTCTTTTTACAAGTGTAAAAAACTCAACTTATTGATCTCCTCAATGTGAAACACACTGAAATATGTAACCACAGTTCTTTGAAGGGGAGGGGGTGACAAGTTCATGTAAACATGTGTCTTCTGGGCTTCACGTACTGGACCTCAGAAAAGCCCTGTGGGTTCACTGCCATAATAATCCTACTACAGTTCCTAACATGTTGGAATGAGAGACAAGGTCATGGCAGTCAAGCATTTTCCTTATCTTACGTCTGTTTAAAGAAACAAATTCCTGAAGCAGTTGTTGGCAATGAGTTTTGATGGTTTACAAAGGATGAAGACACAGATCTGCCCAGGATCACAGGCTACTATGTGGTTCCACTAAAAACTGAACTTAGGTCAGTATGACTTCAGAATCAATTCCCTTTCCTCTTCTTCCCCATGGAAAATACACCAAGATCAACCACGTTTGCTGTTCAGCCTTTTCCCCATAATCAGTCAATCTGAGACATAGTGACAGGTCTCATACCTCCTCTGCTCCAGGTCAATCCAGAGTCAAATTTGATAGCGAGTCCCTATGGGGTGAAAAGCTGCATTGTACAAACACCAAAAACAGCAGACAGAATTAAATTATTCTATTGCATGAGGGGTAGGGAAGGAGTCCCACAGAGCCTCCTCTTGTGAGCACAAAAATCAGTGGGTGGCACATAAAATGTTTAGATATATTCTCATTCTTTACCCTTTGTAATCACAGTTTCATTCAATCTTTTAAATCACGACAAATCAAAGCTATCTTGAAGCCTTGCCTTGTGCCAACTGAACAGCATCACTGTTACAATCTTGGGACCTGGCAGGTGGATGGGGGCAGGAGGGGGGGATCTCTGCGTGGCTCAGCGGCTTAGTGCCTGCCTTCGGCCCAGGGCGTGATCCTGGAGTCCTGGGATCGAGTCCCGCGTTGGGCTCCCTGCATGGGGCCTGCTTCTCCCTCTGCCTGTGTCTCTCCTCTCTCTCTCTCTCTCTCTCATGAATAAATAAATAAATAAAATCTTAAAAAAAAAAAAAAAAGCAGGAGGGACACAGGGACAAATGGATGGAGCAGTCACCGAGATCAGGAAAACCACGAGCTCAACTGAGTGCTTTCTAATCTAATGCATTTAAGTCAGACTTGATAAAGCTTGGCACTGATCCCTGTTCACTGTGCTACCAAGATCTCTGCAGATTCTGATTAGTACATTGGGAGCTTTCCAAAATCCTCTTTCTCGTAGTTGTTCGGACTGAACCATGTGGAGGTCATTAATGCTGTTTGCCAACTACGGCTTGTCCTCCCCACTTTGGGCCCATGTAAGGACTGCACGTCCTGGTCTCCTGTGGTTGCATGAGGCCATGAGACCAGGTTTGGCCCATGAATTGTGTGCTTCTTACAGGCAGAACTTTAACTACAGGTGTAAGAACTTTCAGGGTGTTCTTTCTGATGGCATAGCCACCGCCAACTTTAAGATGGTGGCTGCTCTATCATCCTGGGTCCTTGAAGGATTTTTAATATTTTTTAAAAGTTTTATTTAGTCATGAGAGACAGAGAGAGAGAGAGAGAGGCAGAGACACAGGCAGAGGGAGCTCCCTGCATGGAACCTGACATGGGACTCGATCCCAGGTCTCCAGGATCACACCCTGGGCCGAAGGCAGAGCTAAACCCTGGAGCCATCCAGGCTGCCCCCAGCTTGAATGATTTTTAGGAGCAGAGGCTACTTGGTAACCTGAGAGAGCATGTCACATGCAAGTATCTCTCTACACATCCATGACCTGTGGGCATGTATCCTGCGTGAAAAGAAGCTGGTGATAAAATGTTATATTCTATAATATATTATGTTCATTATAAAATATACCCTAGCCTATCCTGACTGATTCGGTAACCAAGCTTTGGAACCAGGGACAAGCAAGGAAACAGAGCTTTGAAATTGTAGGAAGCCATTGCTGGAACTATGAGGAATTACATATGGTTAAGATTTTTGCCACTCTGGCAAAAAGAAATTTCTGGAGAGCTGTAATACGAACATCCAAAGCCCTGTTGAAGCCTATTGAGTATAACGACTCTCTCATGATTCCAGAGGATGCAACTCCCAGTACCTGATACGTGTCACAAATCCCTGTAGAAGTGCTCAATAAGGGTGCCTGGGGGTTCAGTCAGTTAAAGCGCCTGACTTTGGCTCAGGTCACAATCTCAGGGTCCTGGTTAGCGGGGAGTCTGCTTGTCTCCCTCTCTGCCCTCCCACCCCCAGGTCTCTCGCTTTCTCTCTCTCAATAAGTAAATAAATAAATCTTTAGAAGTGTTCAGTAGACATCAACATAGTCCAAAAAGTAAGTAGCTAGGGCAAAGATAGTGCTCTATCCTGTCAACTGTGGTCCCCAATTTAAGATCCTCTTGGGGGATCCCTGGGTGGCGCAGCGGTTTAGCTCCTGCCTTTGGCCCAGGGCGCGATCCTGGAGACCCGGGATCGAATCCCACGTTGGGCTCCCGGTGCACGGAGCCTGCTTCTCCCTCTGCCTGTGTCTCTGCCTCTCTCTCTCTCTCTCTCTCTCAATGTGTGTGACTATCATAAATAAATAAAAAATAAATAAAATGACTCCTCTTAAAAAAAAAAAAAAAAAGATCCTCCTGGGATTATGAGCATGCAGTTGAGCTCCACCACAAGGGTTCCAATCACAGCTCCACCGTTTACTGGCTGCACGACCTTTGGGCAGATTGCTTAATCTCAATTGTTCTCATCTGTGAAGAGGATCTACTATATCTCCTAGGGGTGTTGTAAGGAACTAACAAATCCATGTAAGTAAAGTGGACCAATCATTGGCACATAGGAAGTATCAGCTATTAATATCACCAACTCATTATTAGTATTATCATTAATCCATGTTTCCAGCTGTCAGTGAATATCTTTTTTATTAGATAGGTAAATCTGAGTAATAAAAGATTTTCCTAACTGTAAAAAGAAATATTTTCTAAATTTAAAATCGGTATATTTTTTTTTAAGATTTTTTTTATTTTTTCATGAGAGATTCACAGAGAGAGAGAGAGGGAGGCAGAGACACAGGCAGAGGGAGGAGCAGGCTCCACACAGGGAGCCCGTGAGACTCCATCCCAGGTCTCCAGGATCACGCCCTGGACTGAAGGCGGTGCTAAACCACTGAACCACCGGGGCTGCCCAAAATCGGTATTTTTTTTGAAAATGTATTTAAAATCAGTATTTGGGGGCAGCCCGGGTGGCTTAGCAGTTTAGCGTCACCTTCAGCCCAGGGTGTGATCCTGGAGACCCAGGATGGAGCCCCACGTCAGGCTCTCTGCATGGAGTCTGCTTCTGTCTCTGCCTCTGTGTGTGTGTGTCTCTCATGGATAAATAAAATCTTTAAAAAATAAAAAATAAATAAAATCAGTATTTCGAAAATGCCAATTTTATTTTTTTTTAAATTTTTTTATTTATTTATGATAGTCACAGAGAGAGAGAGAGAGGCAGAGACACAGGCAGAGGGAGAAGCAGGCTCCATGCACCAGGAGCCCGATGTGGGATTCGATCCCGGGTCTCCAGGATCGTGCCCTGGGCCAAAGGCAGGCGCTAAACCGCTGCGCCACCCAGGGATCCCTGAAAATGCCAATTTTAAATACATTTTTTTTCTGGCCCCAAAGAATTTGCTAGCATTTCTGCTATAATTTCTGCTATAATACCACTAGCTGCACACATGCATCTGTCTAGGTGCTTGATGATTCACAAAGCCAGTATAAGCTGTTGGCTATTGTCCATAAATGGCTATCACTATTCTTGGCCCTAGACACCATCATTTTAAGAGTTCTCCTTACTGCATAGCTTTCAAGGTCCCCGGTTCTATAGGATGCAGTGAGACATTCAGACCTTTAGAAGTGGAGACAGTTTTTAACTTCTCATTGAACTTGGTGCTCCATTCTATGAAAGGGTTTAAGCACAGAGAAGCTCAAGGCACACCGAAATGGTGCATCAACTTTTTTCAGGTGACACTCAGTCCCACTGACTTTCCAAGTATCTGTCACCAAAGCATCTAACACACTTTGGAGAAACTCCCAGAGCTCTGTGTGCTCACAAACACCACAGGCTTCAAGAATATCAATCTTCCCTTGCTAGCCCTCAAATTGCTCTCAGAGGTGCTAGGGACCCATCATATGGCACTCAAAATGTGGAGCCCTGGCAGCCTGCTCCATGCTGGAAAGTTCTGGCAGATAATCATCCCTGCATCCTCGGTCCCATTTAACTCCTCCGGTTCTATTCTCTCACCCAAATGTGAGTCTGCTCCGTGGGTTAGAGTGAAAAAAGAAGAAAATAAATTAATCCTAATTTCATCCATGGAAAATTTAGGACCATTCTGTTTACCTACATGTTTTTAAGCCACGTTGCTTGAGGTATAATTTATACCGAGTAACATTTATCCTTTTTAGGTTTACACAGCTCTGCTGTTTTTAATCCAAAAATTCAGAAACTCCTTCTAACAAGGGTCCTCCTAGGATGGCAGGGAATCCACTTAGAACCGCAAATACAGCACAGGTCTCTAACTTCTGCACTTACATTTTTGCCCTTCAAACCTCCAGACAAGTGATAAAAACCGCTTTTGAACACATAGAAGTAAAGGGCATAGAAATTTCGGTTTTCTATTAGGCCCTGAGAGACTGAAATGGCACCTTTGAACTCAGTAGAGCTATTTATATATGTATTAATAATGCCTTTTTATTTTCTGTATTTCTGTTGCTTTGACACCTGGGGCTTTGCTGACCCTCGAGGGACTGTCCCTCCCACGGCTAGCCAAGTCTCAGAGGCAGTAAATGACTTGTCTGCAAGTGTGCCTTTTATATGCAAACCAACCAATCCAAAGCCCACCCACCCACTCCCCATACACACACACACACACCTCCTCTCTCAGACTCTTCCATACTGAGCCACTATCTCCCTGTCCTAATCACCCCAGGGCCATGTATTGGACAAGTAGGATGGGCCATGTACTGAACAAGTAGGATGGTCCCTGTAGCCCAAATTCACTGCAATTGTTCAAACTAGCCGATCCTAAGCCTACTTACCCTGCCCAGCTTGCATTTTCCTGCAGAAACTATAATAAAGACACTTGCCTACATTTTCCCTGCACTCACTCCCTCTGTGTCCGGACCAACTCTGGTGCTTTCCCATGTGGCCCTACACCGCACGGCGTGCCACCCTCCTCTCAGGAACTCTGAGTCATAGCTATCTTTTCAATGGCTGTCATCTCCTGATCTACTGGCCTCACCATGCCCACATAATAGTAAAATGCACATTTTAGAATGATACAAATCCCCACGTTACGGATGTTTTACAAAGTATACGTCCTACTGACTACCCAAAGGGCTCTTCCCAGGACACATGCCAATGACTGCTCGGAGCCCGTTAATAGCAGCACACAGGTGGCACAACAGGCCACCTCCAATTCTCTGTCACCGTACCCTTAACAGTATAAACAGTGCAGGAAATGGTTTGGTGAAATTTAACATAAAATTCATTCATTCAGATATTCACTGAACATCTACTATAAACCAGGTAGTACCAGAGACTCGGGAGAAAAAATACATTGTGATCCAGACTTCCTTGAGCTTCTAGCATTAAAAAAAAAAAAAAAAAAAAATTAGAAACCACCATCACCTTGTGTTCTGTAGAGTGCAATGGACAGTCATCCTGCTCCTGGCCTCCTAGCTGTGGTGTCATGGGAGGCGGGGGGCAGCTCAGAGACTCCAGCAACAAGGCAGCCAGAACGGAAGCTAAAGGTATTGGCAAATATAAAGGATGAACAAAAAACTCTTTGGCTTTGTGAATGCATTTCTTCTGCTTCCCAAACCTTAGCCTCTGGCCTTCCCAGTTATCTTAATTCATTAGTATTTGACCTCACACTTCCAAGAAGTCTCTATTTCTAAAAAATAATATGGTTCACCTTCTGGGTCATATATTGTGATATTTGGCACATCTGCCTCCCATTTCTTGGCCAAACAAGGAATGGAGTCGAGCCAGAACAGATGGCTGGCCCAGAAGACTTTCTTACCAGAGGAGGCACCAGCCATCGGGATGTCCTAGTGAAGGGCAGTAAGGAGGGCTTGCTGGTCGTGACTGCTTTTTATCAAATATTCCCACCACTCTATACTAAGGCACAAAGAAGAATTGGCCTTGCTGGCTCCCTCTGGTTGGATGGAGCCACTTGACCAATTTTATCCAGTGAGTTGTAAGCAGAAGAGACATGGGTAGTCACTTCTACATTAAGAATATGATTGTCGGGGATCCCTGGGTGGCTCTTCCTGGGATGCCTGGGTGGCTCAGCGGTTTAGCGCCTGCCTTTGGCCCAGGGCGCAGTCCTGGAGTCCTGAGATTGAGTCCCGCATCGGGCTCCCGGCATGGAGCCTGCTTCTCCCTCTGCCTGTGTCTCTGCCTCTCTCTCTCTCTCTCTCTCTCTGTCTGTCATGAATAAATAAATAAATCTTAAAAAAAAAAAAAAAAAAAGAACATGATTGTCAAAAGGGAACTCGAGGGCTCTGCTGCCCAGGGTGGTCGCCAATCACGACATGTGCTTCCTAAGCCCTTGAAATGGGGTTGGGCCAAACTGAGATGTGCCATAAATATGGAATACTCACACTGGATTGCAAAAAGCTGGTATCCAAAAACGAAAGTATATACAAAAATGCACTAATAGATCTGATACTAATTACATGTTGAAATTATGTTGGATTCAATAAAATCCGATAAAAATTCGATAAAATTTATTCAAATCAACTTCACCTTAATCATCTTCCCTTTACCTTTTTAATGTGGCTACTAGAAAATTTAAACTTACATATATAGCTTATATTGTATTTCTACTGGACAGTGCTGCCCTAGAGCTTCCCCCCCGCCCCCCCCCCCCCCCCCCCCCCCCCCCCCGGCCCCGCCACCACAGCAACTGGGAATGTGCCAGATAAGGCTGACTTCTAATGACCAAGGGCCTGGGGTAAGAACGACAATGATGTGGAGAGAGCCCTGCAGCTCCCCTCAAAGGCCATGCAGCATAAGCAAGAAAAACCCATTTATCACTGTAAGCAGCCAATTGCCACAACATGATCTAGTCTATTCTGATACAAAGAAGAATGAAGACAACAAGACACCAGGAGCCAATCTGGGTGAAGGTGAGGCAAGACACTTGGTAGGAGGGAAACACAGAAGGAAGAAAGGTTCCTTATATCATGACCTTGCCTATAATCACTTCCGTGCATGTGTATACATGTGCACGCACACACAAACACACACACCTGTTTATTTCTATGGAAGAGAAGAAGCCAGGATGTGAAGTGTTCTTTTTTGCCTTTTTGATTCTTCAGACCACAGGTCTCATAAGGAACCTGGCTTGCACAAGTAGTTGATGCTGGAGCTGTTAGCTTGGCTATATAGTTCCCATGCACGATGACAGGTTTTCACCTCATTCCTGCGCACAGAACCACTTCTGCTATTTTACTTCTAGGGCTGACAGTCACCATAATGCCTCATTCAATGTGTCCTCTTAAGTTAATTCAAGACTCATGGTGATAGTGCAGGAAAAAATAACAACAACCCTGGGATGAACAGCTTAATGGAATTCTGAAGGCACAATATAAGGGTGGACTTAGCCATTTGGTCTTCAACAAACATTTAGGAAGGGAGATCATGAAGTCCCCTTGTAAAGGAAGTGTGAATGGTATCTCTGAAGATGAGTTCACCAAGAATCAGAAATCCAGATTCCTCTACCATTCACCTATCGGCTAGCTCCCCATTCCCTTCATCCATTATGGGTATTTTGGCAATAATAGAACCTTTAACGGTAGTTTAAAATAGGGATTTATCTTTCTCATATAACAAGAGGTTTGGGAGTTGTTAGTCCAGGGCTAGCCTAGCAACTCCACAGTCATTGAAAACCCAGACTCCACCTATCTTTCCTTCCACCTTCCTAAGCAGATTAAAGTGTTGTTGCCTCATGGTTATAAAATGACTGCTTAGCTCCACCACCATGCACACTTTCAAGACAGTAATAAGAAAAGGTGGAGGAATTAACCTAGGTCCCATCCCTGTGGTACAAAAGGTGGGGCAGATGCTCAGGCCTCATACTTGGGGTTAGGAGCATATTTTAGAGAGACAGGTACAGGAGAGATGTACTTTCTTCTCCTGAATCTATTGGCCTTGACTCAGGGCTTCATGGGCTGGAAAGAAGGGACACCTTGGTGAATTTTTTCTGCTCAGATGTTCTTTTTGCAATACGTACAAAACACCATATATGCTGGTGACCTTGGACCTGATAGCCTTGGTTGAAGGGCCTCTGCTTCACATGCTTCCAGAGATGCCCCCTGCCACATACAATGATCATTTTTACAGGAAAAGTGACCAATAGTTTAGAAAGCAGCACCTTAGGATTACAGTATATAACCTGTGATGGCTCATCCCTGGACTGTCCTGCTAATCCCACCCCTTACCTCTTTCCCACACCATCATCAGCACCAAACAGAACCACCCAAAAATACAACAGGTTCTTACCTCATGGCAGCTGATTGGCAATTCATCCCCACCAAAATCTTAGCAAATAATAACCAAGCATCATGTCCTTAGGAGCACCAGATATTAACTGGCTACTGTAGAAGTATCCAAAGCTCTTTCTAGAGCCTGGGAGTCATGGGTAGTTACTGCCCTGACCTAAGAGAAGAGGTCAGTTCTCTGGAGGCAGCCTGCCTCGCTCCCTTCCATCCCACTGTTGGTTCTGGTTCTGGTTCCGGTTCCCCCCAGAGGCTGGATGGGATTTTCCGCCACTCCAGACTCGAGAGGCCAGCTGCACCCATTCAGCAAAGACAACTCTCACAAGTGGTGTTTCTGGCTGCGTAAATTGCCCTGCAGCAAAAAGAGCTAGTGCTAATTTAGTGTTCGTTTCTCATCAGCTGAAATGTTTTTATTTTAGGAGGGAATTGGTGAGCCATAATTATTATTGATCTCTGTGACAGCAATCAGAGAAAGCTTTCGTGTACCCTCAAAAGAGCAGGACCAGAAATAGATACAGTGTCTTTCTTGGCCAATCAGAGTTTCTTCTTGCTCTAAATTGATTTTATAGCCATCGAAAGAAAAAAAAAATGAAGTTCTACATAGTAAATGTCCTAATCCCTCCCCCCTTACTCCCCTGCCAGTATTTAAGAGGCTTTCACTAGGACCCTAGCCATAGTCTTAGAGAATGTCTTACCTGACTTTCAACAGATGGATGTTAATGGGATATTTATTTACAGAGTAAAATTAAATTGGAGCTGCATCTTAATGCACAATTTACATAATCAGCTTTGTTCTGAACTGATGAGCTGTTTTCAACAGCACTTGGGACCTTGCCGTCACAGCTGCCTCAATGCTGTAGCCACTGAGAATAGAGATTAAACAATTTCCTAAAGCTAGAAGTCTTGATGAGGATCTATTATCCCATCCTGGAGACCTCATAATTTCTCTAGACACTGGCATGGGATCAAAGTTCCATGTTCACTTCTTGCCACCATTCAGGATCAAAAGAAAGATGTTCAATGTGCATTTGGAAACCATTACAGTCATGGCTAATCTCCACGCTACCCTCACTTCTAAAAAGTTGATGGCATTTCTAGTTTTAGAACACCTCACACTCCAAACAACACACATAATTACCAACTTGCCACACCATGTGCTTGAGGAGCCTGGAGGAAATCTTTCTAATGATGAATTTCATTGTAATACCTGTGCACATACGGCTGGTCTCCAAGGAGAGCAGATCATAGGCAAGACAGGTTCAGAGCCTGGAGGGGCACAGGGAGTAAATGTTGAGGCGGAGAGCCAGGCTGGCAAAACTGGATCCTTAATAAAGAACTGTCATCTCCTTATCCCTACCCCAGCCCAGAGTGCAGTACATTGACCATATGCTTCCTGTCTTTCCAACCCATATGAGCTCGACCAAGGCTATGAAAAGCACTGCTTCTGAGACAAGTCAGAGTAATAAACACTTCCTGAAAACACGTTAAGTTTGTTTTAACTCTCTCAACAGCCTTAAGAGATAGCAATATTATTCCCCTCTCCTTTTACAGATGAGAAAACTGAGTCCTAAAGAAGTAAGTAGGCCTCAACTCCCCCAGTGAATTAAATGGAATAATCAGAATGTGAACCTAGGCTGTCTGGTTCCAGAACACAACTTTCGCACTATGCTCTCTGCAGTCTCAGGGGGCAAAGTCTCAGTAGACCAGAAGTTCCCGCTTAACAGTAAGAAGAGGCTTAAACAAGACTTCCATTCCTTGGGGCTGTGTTTGCTAATGTCCGTTCTTACATTGGGCAAACACATAAAATCCAGAAAAGGAAGGTTGGTTTATTTATTTTTTCCTTCATTTGTTTATTCATTACAAAATGGCTTGTAAGGCATACTTGAAATATAGTAGAAAGGGCAAAGCCATACCTCCTGGAGAGCAAGCAGTGTACACCACTGGAATCTCTACAAATGTGGGATTTTGTGATGTCAACTGTTTGTCTAAAGAAAGTCCAATTCTGACAGAAAGGTTTATATACATGAAACCTGTTCCTAAAAATCACTGAGATCATTAGAGAAAACCAAAGGTAGTAGGAGAAACATTCACCTGGGAGTTAGAGGAGTCCAGAGACTCTTCTACTGGTTAGGCATTGAACTCTCAACTCATGGATCTATGTTTCATGATGGGTTAAATGGCTATTGAAATCTTGTTCGTGCGTAAAATCCCAATTCAATTCCATTGCAGGCTTCACACTTGCTCTGGAATGTTCCAGGAACCACGAGATGAGAGAAGAAAGGTGGTTAGCTTCCTTGGTCAGGTAGTCAGTCCAGGCAGGAGAGCACAGCACAAATATGATGCAAAATTAGGGAGTACCTGGGGACTCAGTCGGTTGAGCATCCAACTCTTGAGCTCAGCTCAGGTCTTGATTGTAGGGTCATGAGTTCAAGCCCTGCATTGGGCTCTACGTTGGGTGTGGAGCCTACTTTAAAAAAATATATGAGGCAAAATTAGGAATGTATTTGCCTCCTAATGGGGATGCCCTTTCATGGGTTCAGTCTGTTGAGGTACAACATCTTCAACTGAACATAATCCAGTCATTTACCCCAGAATGCCTGGTGTACCAGAGCCTCCTTGCCTCTCATTGCTTTACTAATATTTGCCTTGTCTTTCCCCTTGCCCCAGGATCCTGCTGTTTACCCATACTAATGGGTACTAAATGTTTAAATGACCTTTCTCAGAGATATTTTACTTTTTAATAGGGGCCTGCTAGAGAGATAGTGATTAAATTTCAGTTGCGTTTCTAAAACAGTAGCAATTTGGGGGCAAGACAGCAAGTTGGGAGAGAGATGACCATTGTAGTAGGTTGAATGATGGCCTCCCAAGACATATGTCCATTTCTAACCCCCAGAAATTGCAAAGGTGAGCTTTTTGATGACCTTATGTATCTTTGTAGATATAATTAAGTTAGGATCTCAGAATGAAATTGTCCTGGATTACCCAAAAGAGCTTTAAACCCAATGATAAGTGTCCTTATAAGAAACAGAAGACACAGGGCACCTTCGTGGCTCAGTTAGCTAATCATCTTGACTCTCGATCTCAGCTCAGGTCTTGATCTCAGGATCATGAGTTCAAGCCCTGTGTTGGGCTTCATGCTGGGCGTGGAGCCCAGTGGAGCCTAGTGGAGCAAAGCCTAGTGGAGTGGAGCCGAGTAGACTGGAGTGGAGTGGAGTGGAGTGGAGTGGAAAGGAAAGGAAAGGAAAGGAAAGGAAAGGAAAGGAAAGGAAAGGAAAGGGAAGACACAAGCGTAAAGGATGTAAAGATGGAAACAGAGACCAGAGTGGTGTAGCTATAAGCCAAGAAATGCCTGGAGCCCCCAGAAGCTGAAAGAAGCAAGGAGGAATTCTTGAGCCTTCAGAGCTTAGTCATGATCATGGAAGCTATCTGCCAAGTTGCAGACCCACGCTCTTTGTGGCATGCTTCCCCACCAGCCCTACATACCTACATTGAAGATGGGGAGTAAATGTCTACATTCATGAGACCCCAAATTGGGATCATGAAGAAAAACTCAGAGGAATAAAATCTATAGTGCCAGGACATGCTGAAGAAAGAACATCATAATTTCCTAAAATACTACAGGAAGGTTTAACATAACAAAG
Organism: Canis lupus dingo; assembly: GCF_003254725.2. NCBI lineage: Eukaryota > Metazoa > Chordata > Mammalia > Carnivora > Canidae > Canis > Canis lupus. Next base: position 5,380,065 of record NC_064264.1, read on the forward strand.
GAGACTAATAGAATAAAGAAATAATGGAATTAAAATGAGAAAGGAAATACTTAGACAAATATGTGACTGTCAAGAACTAAAATTAGTCTGCAAGATGATTTCTATAGGTAGGTGATGGAAGACTTGTCACTCGGAACAGTTAAAGCTAAATCAGTCTGCAGGATACAAACAGAAGTGAAATGCATCACCAGGGCCATATTCAAATAATTCAGAAAGAAAAAGAAAACTATTCTTTGAGGTAAAACAGTGCTCTCTGAAAATCTGCACTTAATCTTTGTGCAAATCAAATTTACCTGGCAATTGCTTGTCTACTTCTTTGCACAAATCAGGGTTTTTTTTTAATGCATGCAACTTTCCTAGGAGTACCTAGTCAAGGTTAGGAAAACATCCTCTACCAGCAGGACAACCAAGTTACCATAAAGATTATTTCAGCAGACTCCAAGATCTGACTTCTAGACACCAAAGTCTCTCTCTAGGTGCTCAGGTGGTACAGGTGCAAATGTGGGTGGGCCCTGTGGCTCTGGTATAGCCCCATCTTTAGCCCACAGCTTCATCTCTCTGTGTCTCCCTCACCTACACAACACAGCAGATTACTCCGAGGGCAACGACATGGTTGTTTGAGCTAACCCACCACTGTGACACCACCTGACCAACCTGCTCTGGCCACAGTGTGCCCATCTATAGAAGGAGGAGGAAAGATGGGGTGTCCCCCACCCTCCCAGCACTCAGGCCCAGCTGCCCTCACAGATAAAGCCTAGAGAGGGAACACGCTTCACCTCCTTCGTAAGTCAGGGAGGCTTTGCATAAGCTCCCCATCATAAGTGATTCCCAACAGCAAATAAGGGTCCTCTTCTAGCATGCTTGTTCAGATCACATGTTAACATGCTAAGAGACACGTACAAAAAGGCAATGACGTGGGGCATTTTTACTATAAATTTTCTAACTCTATTGTATGTAAATAGTTATCAGGAGCATGCCATTTAATCTCATCTTTTTCTCCAAAGTAAGTTACTTCTATTTAAAATGTGAAACGTTCCTGTCTCTCACCCTCCCCATCCCACCCCACCAGCAACCCCCCCCCCACCCTTGCAGCCCCTCCATGATCTAGACCCTGTCTCTATCTTGGATTCATGTCCTCTTTCCTTCTGCCTCACCCCTCAGCTCAGCCACACTGGCCTCCACACCAGGCTGCTCCTACCCCAGGGCCTTTGAATGTGCCACTCCCCGCCTGGCAAAGTCCCCCATCCCCGACCCCAGTTCCTCACATGGCAGCTCTTTCTCTTCATTCATCTCAGCTCAGATATGTCAAAGAGCCTTCCAACGTCTGCTTTCCACTCCAGCACATAAAGACCTTGGGCATCTTCATTCCCTTCCATTCTCACAAGAAAGTCTTTAAAGACTAGAGATCAATGACTCTTCTTACAGAAATCAGAGAATTGGGGTTCCAGGGAAAACTGCCACCCCTAAGCTGGAAAGACAGAAAGGAGGATACAGGGAACCACAATTTACCGGCACAGAAACTTCTGTGGGAATCAATCCTGTACTAGGGTAGGAAAATCAGAACTGTGGACAACTCTGAGAGGGACCCATTTATGGAGGACCCTCACGTTTTTGTGACTTTTACCTCTAGGAGTTCCACCAGATTCTCATATGGAAGACTAGGGAAAAATCCGCTCACGCTTTCTGCAGAGAGAGGAGAAGCAGTAGCCATTTTGAAAGACATCAGAACATTCTATTCAGGCAGCCCGGGTGGCTCAGGGTTTTTTAGCGCCACTTTCAGCCCAGGGTGTGATCCTGGAGACCCGGGATTGAGTCCCATGTCAGGCTCCCTGCATGGAGCCTGCTTCTCTGCCTGTGTCTGTGCTTTCTCTCTCTGTCTCTCTCATGAATAAATAAAATCTTAAAAAAAAAAAAAAAAAGAAAAAAGAACATTCTATTCTCCTTAATAAGGCCACTCTCAAGAGAAATGGTTTCATCAGAGCCTACCTAACCTGCTGGGGTTTTATCAGAGCCCACCTGGTCTTGGAAAGGAAAATACTTAACTCCAGCCCCTCCAGCCATCCTGTCCCTCCTAAATGAGGGAAATCTAAGGGGCACCTATGAAGGTCAAAGCCACCAGCCCCCTGAAAGACGGAGACTACAGGACACTCTCTTGCCCACATACCTTCACATCACATGGATGAGGATCCTGTATAATAATCAGGGAATATAACTAAAGACCTGCACAACTTGGATCTTATTTAAAAAGTCTCAAAGAGGACTTTCCTGACAATCCTGTCTCAAACTGCCATACACACCTTGCAACCTAACAGCTCCTTCCCTATTTCTTCGTAGCGTTTAGCATCACCTAAGATTATCCTGTGATAGGATTACCTGTTTGTCTTCCCTACTAGAATGTAAACCTCATGTCTGCACTGAACCTCAATGAGCCCCCAGTGTCTATGACAAAGCCTGGAACATAGTCAGGTGTTAAAAGAATATATGGCAAATTACTGAGTAGCCCATTGGCGTATGCCTCATTAGCCTGCCGTTTTCACTCATGACGTATGTTTTGATGCGTTCCTCTTCTTTGGATCTTTATACACACACACACATATATAAAGTATGTGTACGTGCTTTGTGTACGTATAGATAATATGTGTATTTTATATATACACTGTACTCTAGCTAGCTATACTCTAGTTCTTTGTGATGAAGGATGACTTAATGCTGCTATCCATACACACACATATCAAAACTGTTCCATATTGAAAGACGTCAGCCGCGGTCACTGGGCAATCTCTATCAGGTACACAGTCATGGAGAAAGGAGAACTTTGTAGTGCAGGGTAAGATTTAGGGTTAGAATAAGATTTGGGATCATGTTTGCCCTCATATCCATTAATATTTCTTTGATAGTGCCACCATCCACTTGCTCTATTTAAAAGATCTTTTTTTTTTTTCAGTATATGGGAGCAATTCTTAGATACTAAAATTAGTTAATGTCAAAGAAAGCCTTGGTAGTTTGAATATTAGCAAACCCCTGGGGCCCCTGAAATCAAACAAATGAGTTAGACTATGATGATCACGTCTTCCCTTGCTAACACCATAAGGATCTGTTGTATGTAGCAGATGGCATACAGACTTGCTCTCTCATTACACCTTCCCACAGTATGCCACCCACATCAGGTCAAAGTTAATTCTTGGGGCAGCCCCGTTGGTTCAGTGGTTTAGCGCCACCTGCAGCCCAGGGCATGATCCTGGAGACCTGGGATCGAGTCCCACGTCCGGCTCCCTGCATGGAGCTGGCTTTTCCCTCTGCCTGTGTCTCTGACTCTCTCTCTTTCTCTCTCTCTCTCTTGAATAAAATCTTTAAAAAAAAAAAAAAAAAGCTAACTCCTCCCCACCAAGAGAGCCCATTATCCAAATCACTGCTGTAACCTCTGTCCCCTTTCTCACTTAAATATCCAGAGGCATCACTGCCTCCTTCTGAGGATGATCAATGAAGTAAAGGGGTCATTGTGACCTAACCACAGTGTCCTATTAGAGCTACCTAAGGAGGACATTTCCATCTTAGTGACCTCTAAACAGTCTTGAGTGAACATTTCTACAGCTGTTGGGCTCCAACCATAGTTCTAAAGGGAGCATGTCCTCCAAACGTGTGTGTGTGTGTACATGTTTGCAAGATCAAGATGTATGATTTTTATAAACTTTTGGTTTTTACAAATGACAGCATCACTCTCTAATCTTGACCCTGAATCGGTGTTTATATATATATAAATAATCTTGGAAATGGTAGTTTTCTACCAGCCAATAGCCTACAGACTCTAACAACTAAAAGAACACTAAATCCTCAGGGCAGCAGCAGTGGGGATATAAATCACCATGAGCATCAGTATCAGACCGTTTCCTTACTAATGCACAATTCTCTCTCCTCTTGTCTCCCTGTTTGGGATATCATGTTCCTTCTCAACCACTGCTGTTAAAAAACAGTAAGATTGCTAAGAGAGAAGTGTTCTGCTATATATTTTTAATGCTACTGACTTCAGTATTCCAATATTTTGAGCCTTATGATCCATTGCTGGTGGACAATTTAAATCAGACCCCATTAGCAAAGGGCACAAAAGCACTGAGTTTTTAGCTAAACTACCAGCAGAAGAGTACTATGGCTGTCGTCCACACAACCCCTTGTGTTTCTTAGCTACTGAGCAGCTACTGTGTTCCTACTGCCTGACACTGTGCCAGGCAGTAGGAATTTCTGGATGATTAGCCTTGTCCTCAAGGAACTGTAAGATCAAGAGGAGGGACAGATATAAAAACAAACTACTTCTTGGGACGCTTGGGTGGCTCAGCAGTTGAGGGTCTGCCTTCGGCTCAAGGAGTGATCCCAGTCCCGGGATCAAGTCCCACGCCGAGCTCCCCACAAGGAGCCTGCTTCTCCCTCTGCCTGTGTCCCTGCCTCTGTGTGTCTCTCATGAATAAATAAAATCTTTAAAAACAACAACAAAAACAAACAAAACAAAACAACTTCTTGGAATATGCGATGAGTTGATCTGGTAAAAAAAAAAAATCCCATGGTTAGGAATAGGGAAGACAAAAAAGAGGGACCCTTGGCCTAACCTTGAACATTAGGAACATTTTCTGAAACAAATGATTCTTAAATTGAGTCTTGGAGGATAAATAAGAGTTGCAAGATACAGGAAGAGTCAAAACATGTTCCAGATACAAAGAATCACATGAGCAAAGAATGATACCTAAAAGGCTGAAGACATTTCCACATTATGACCACAAAAAAGCCAGAGTGGTGGGAGGTGGGGCCTATGAAAGGAGAGAGGTCTGAGCAGCTTGGATTTTACGTCATAAGCCTTTTTTCCATTGTGGCACACGTAGTAAATTATACCTGCGTGGAATATGGGGGGGAAGGGGTGATAAATGAGGCTGCTCCCAACCCTTTGAGCTAAAGGAATCAATATTTCTGTACACCTATAATCCAATCCAGCATACTAGTAGGGAAGGTCCGCAAAAAGAAATAAGGAGCCATTAAAAGCTTTAAGGGAGAGTTATAACACAGTCCAAGTTGTGTTTTAAATGGCTCACTCTGGCTGTGGCGTGGAAAATGGACTTACTTAGGATTAGACCACAACAGACAAGCCAGGAGCTGAAGCAGGTTGATGGCTATACAGATCAAGAGAAAGAGACAAGTTCAGAAAACTTGGAGGAGGTCAGACTGGCCAAATTTGGTGATTTATTACATGTAGGAAAAAAGAGAGAAAATGAAGTATGTCTCTCTGGTTTCTAGCAGAGGTGTTGAATGAATATATAAATACATACATTTATTTTGTCCAAAAGATTAAGATCTTTCTCCATTAATCACACCGCACATACAGAACTAGAGAGTTTTGTTCGTGTTTTAAAGATTTTCTACGACAAACACACACTAAGGGTGTTTGACATCCTCTCTTCTTTTCCCTCTGACTACCAGAGCCAATACTCTTAAAGGGATACAATTTTAAATGTTAAGAAATAAATCTGATTTTCTGTGTGACAGGCTGACATTAAATTCTCCTTAGCTTGGGGCCCTTGCCATCTTGCCAGATCTAAGAGCACTGCAGGGGGCCTTCCTCGGCTTAAATAGCTCCTTTGCCTCTATTCTTTCCAAGATATCAGGTGTCAAGATAACACCATGGGTCTCAAGTCCTTCAAACGACCTTGAGATTAATGAAGCTAACCATTGGGCAATATTGGTACATCACATCACAACTCCAGTGAACACCTTTCTGAAGAGTTCTAAATCAAAGGGGCTTTAGACACACCAAATGATACCATTAACATTCCCTGGAAGATACAAAAAAAAAGGTTCAGGAAACCACACTGGTTTGCACCTATACTGAGTGCATCGGGCCCCTTTCAGGTCCTCGGCAGGCCAGACTACAAATAATATTCGCCCATGCTGGATGGATGCCCCAGGAATTGCACAGAATTCTCCTCCTGTAAAACAAACTTAGGTTTCTTACATAATACATGGATCTAGTTTGACTCAGATGCACAATGGGAGAAGTTATATTGTAGACTGGGTATTAGATGCTATTGAATTGGGTTAATTTGGATATAGGTATGACAATAATATAGTGGTTCTATTTTCTTAAAATGAAACAAAATGTCTATCCTGAAGTACTTATGGGACATCTAGGATTTGCTTTTAAAAACTACCAAAAGAAAGAAAGTGTGGGGGGTAGGAGATAAGTGAAGATGGGCTGTGGATTGATCTTGGGAAGCCACGTAATGAAGGCATAGGGGCTCATTATAGCTTCTATGTGTGTGTGAGAAAATTTCCGTCCTAAAGCTTTGTTCTACTTCTACTTCGTACATTGACCACCTATTAGATCTGAGTTCTCAGAACCATGTTAAGCCGATCTGCATTAGTTTTGGGCAACAAACTGGGGCTGGGTAAAGGCAGATCTTTCCAAGTCATTGACCCTGCTGCAGTAATATAATAATCATAGCCACCATTCGTTAGTCCTCATTATATTCCAGATGCTGAGTTAATCATTTTGGGCACATTAATTTATTCAATCCTCACACTAAATCTGTATTTAAGAGCATAATAAGCAGCTCAGATGCCAACTTTAGACAGCCTTTCAATACCATAAAAAATTATTGTAGCTAAATATACTAAAATTTTTTTTCAAAAATCTTTGAAGCAGTTTTCTATGAATTATTCTAAATTCTATAATTTTTTAGACGCACATAAAAAGAACCATGATGAAAGTGGGTAAAACTTCTTGAGTGTTTACAGTGTACTAGTCTCAGTTCTAAGCACTTTCTATGTATTTTCTTATCTAATCCTCACAACAACCTGTAAGGTAGTATGATGGATTAAGTGTATTGATGGTCCTAATTAATGGATGCCCTATATCCATGAGGAGCTGGGATGCATTTCACATCCCTCGAAATCTGAACTGGCCTCACAACTTGCTTTTGCCTATAGAATGTGGTCAACAGAAGTAAGGACAGACCAGTTCCAGCCTAGATTTCAAGACACCTTGCCTACTGCTTTCTTTCTTCCTCTTGAACCCTTGCCTCTGCCATGGGACTAAGTTTGGGGCAACTAGCATGCAGATGAGACACCACATGAAGGAGAGCTAATGGGCCCTGTCATCCAACCACTGGAAGCAGAGCCACCACCTAACAACCTGCCAGCTAACCAACAATAGGTTGAGCAGATCCAGCCATGACCAGAACTGCCTGGTTGAATCCAGCCCAACTGAATACATGATTAGAAGCCATTAAGTTTTGGGATGGGTTTAGATGCAACAACAGCTAACTAAGTGAGATAAGCAGGTGCCACTTGTTTTCACTAGAAAAAGGAACCATGATAGAAAGGTGTCTTGCCTGAAGCCTCATAGTGAGTGGTGAAGCTTTGAAACGTACTCAGAAGCCTGACTCTGAATTCCACACTGCTAGTGCAGAGCTCTTCAGAGTAGATGATCTTCACTAAAGACATGGCAAGATGGGAAGCTACTGGGCTCTAACACCCAATAGCCCAATCATGACCAGAGATTACTTCCAACCACCTGGCAACACAGATGTCCCCATCCTTCCTCACTAGGCCAAGTACATCTTCCTAGAGCTCTGCTAGCCCTTCCCAGGAGAAGGGATCTGAGTATAATCTCCAAGAGACAAAGAGGCCATTTGGTTAAATTTATATTGAATTCTAAAGGAGCCCAGTAGGGACCCTGAGAAACAGTGATGTGTAACAGAATTGCGAAGGCCAGAAGAATATAAAGTAGTAGCTGCACTCAAGTCAGAGACCCACAGTAAACAGTAAAGTTTTATTTTATCCTAAAGACCTTGGAAAGCTAGTGATGCATTTTAAATAAGAAAATAGTGGGATAGCATCCACACATTTAAGAAAATCAGTCTGACTGCAATTGCAACATGGAGAATGGGCTGAAGGTAACCATGCAGATCTGGAGATGAATGCAGAGTTGAGCAGTCACCCAAAAGATGACGGTAGCCAGGACTAGGGTCATGCTCATGGAAATTGAAGGAAGTATAAGGATCCAAGAGCTGTTTAGGAGGAAGGATCACCAGGACCTGGTAATGGATCAAATGAGTGAAGGAGAGGGAAAAGGCGAGGATGCCCCAATCATCAGGCCACAAAAGGTACTTACAACCTGGTAATTCTACTCTGTTCCACAGTGTTCCTGAGTGATGACTAACCAGTTTCTGAAAACGATTTGGGCTCAGTCTTGCCATGGTGAGAAGAATTCTGATGGAGGGCTCTGAGTCAACATATCTGCAAAGAATAAAGGCAGGCTTAGAGAGAGAAAATGTCAAAAATTAAACAGCCACTTGTCTTGACAGCATTAAAAATAATCTGTCACCTGCTCCTAACTTTGTTCTTGGTTACAAAGGCCATTGTTTGAGTGAACAAAGAGGGTTAAGGAATTTGGAAGAACTATTTACCCAGAGAAACTGAGAAGAGCTCAGGCTGGAGGAGATTTGCATGTGAATGAGGAAGGGGGTGGGCAGCTACAAACACAAACATTCTGTGCATAGCAAATAACACAACAGCTCAAAATCTCATTCACTGGAGAGAACATGGTTTTCAGCAACTGCTGTGGTAGTTTCGGATCTGAAAATGACCTGGCCTTTTAGTAAGAGCCATTTCCCATCTGATGAATCAAAAATTCAATCCAAGGACAATAAACTGGTTAGTGAGGACTTAGGGTCTCCACCTTCCTCCATCAGAACCTTGCCCCAGCATGCCCTCCTCTCAGCCACTCCCCATGCTGCCCAAAGTCACACTGGACTCTGTCAAGCATTCACCACGTGCAGACTGAGGTCACTCCATATTATGAAAAGTCCTTAGAAAAAGGGAGAGTTCAAGAATAGAATCTGAGTATACAAAAGCAAGAAGATTTTCTTCAGAGTTGTTTTGATTCTGGTTCCTCTCATTGGCATACTCTGCTACACTCAGAATGCCTGTTCTTACATAGGTGATTTTCCTACTGGAATTCCTTCCCTAAACTAATTCTGGGGAACTTTAGTTCCCATTAACTAGCTAGTTGTTTTAGGTTGTGAATATTCTTCTCTATTTGACCTGACCCTTAACTCATGGGCCCTACACAGGCCTACGGATAGGACTCAGCCAATTCAGTAGGAAGATTCAGTTGACCCCAGCAACCAAGAGTGCCAGTTAGCCATGCCAAGAGCCAAATGGGAGAGGGATAATGCTTAGCTCTCTAAAGCCAAACCCTAGAGGCTCAAGCCAAAATCATCCCTACAAAGAGAAAACAGACTCAGCCATTAGTGACGGACCCAAGGAGGCAGAGTGGAAAAAGGAGCGGAGATGTTTAAAGGAAGTGCTCCCTGAAGAACGAAATTCACTGTGTTCCTCAAGAAGTTAGCTCCCACCAAATGTTAGCTAATCTGTGACAGATTGCACCATACAATGAAACATTGTTTTGAAGTAAATCTTCCCCACTCCATAAAAATGACATTTTATGGCTTTTCTTGCTAATTTTTCACCCATTTAGATTCTGCTTGACAGAGAAAGTTGACATAGTTAAGTAGTATTAAGTCCTCTGAGCTCCCTCAGCTGGCAAAAAGCCCCCACCTGCTGTTATGTAGATTAATCCAAGTTAAATATTTGTCACACACACATAGGGAGAGTCTGCCTTTTGTCTTCCAGTTGTCTGGAGTCACAGAAATCAATTTGATTTCATCCAAAAAAAAAGAAGAAAAAGAAAAAAATCCTACACCCTGGGGTTATCATATTTACTTAAACATATGGCATATCATGATGCCCTGCATGATGCATTTACCAAATGGAGGAAAAAAACAACTCCCAAGGGCCAGAGGCCCATTAGCAACAACTTCCTATTTATCAAATTTGGGTGGCAACAAGGGGATGAATTACTGAGCTTCTATGTGCACATCAGTCCCCTCTCCTCCTGTGTATAGAATAGATGTGTAGTCACTAATTGGTAAGAGAAAATACTATCCTTGTTTTCCTTCATTTGGAATCTCTGACACTATTTTGGGTAAGACTCAACAACTTCCCAAATCTGGAAAATAGGCACAAAAAACATTTTTAAACTTAATTTTCAGAGGCCAGGCTTACTTGGCAACATGATCTACTAGGAGTTTGAGATCTGCAGCCATGAGGTCTGTGTTGAAGTCCCTGCTTGGCTCTTATTAGCAGGCTAACCTCTACTAAATCCCTGGCATTCCAGTCCCTAAAGCTGCAGAAGAAATGGTAATGTCTGCCACACATGTACCGAGGATCATGGGGGTCACACCAAGTGCAAAGTGCTGGGCAACTGCCTTTCACTCACCTTCTGGAGGTTACCCAAGGCTCAGAAATCTAGCCAGCATGAGCAATGGGTTAGGAGTGAGGATATTCCAGTCTCTCACTCACATCGGTCACAACAGTTTCCCATCAACAAAGTGGATAAAACTCCTCCTTTCCCTCACATGTCTCCTCCTGGAGACCCATTGCTAGTGAGTGGAATAGGATACTGAGAATCCGTTTAGCTCAAGGACCACTAACCTAATCCCTCAATTTTGTAGCAGAGTGGAACACCTGGGGAACTTTTAAACATAAAAAGTAAGGAATTTGGAAAGAATTATCTACCCAGAGAAACTGAGGAGACCTCAGGTTGGAGAAGATTTGCATATGAATGAGGAAGGGGATGGGCTGCTCCAAATACCAACATTCTTGAAGTGCTGCAAACAACTCAGAGGCTCAAAATCCCATTTGCTGAAAGGAACACAGTTTTTAGCTGCAGCAGTTTTTTTCAAAGCCCTTGAGGTGGCTCCACTATATAGTAAAATTTGGGAACCTCAACCTAACTCCCTCTAGAGTCACCCAAGTGTTCCTTTCAACCTCTTGGTTCTATACTCTGTCCTAGAATCAAAGCCCAGGACACTAAATTTTGAGCCTCTGTGCCTCCCTCCAGTAAGCCTGGGAGCCATTTACCCCATCACTTACCTCCAGCTGGGTAATGTGAACCATGAGTAAGTAGAGGGCACCCAGGGAATAAGGTGGTGAGCCTCAAGTTGGGGAGAGCACAGGCACTCCTTTCCACATTGGGTGAACAGCAGGGTCACATAAAAAGAGATTTTGAGGTCAAATAAAATTGGGCTATTCTCAGCTTACCAAAGTTAAGCAGATTTCTTCATTGCAGGACTTCTCAGATTCTTTAAGTTTGATTATAAGTCTGTGAGAGAGGATTGTGACAGCATTTCTCCCCATGGAGCATGTCAAGGACTAGTGTTTCAAAGAATATACTCTGAGAAACTTAGAGCAATGTTGGGGGTAGGGAAATTTGGCAGTATCTGGAGACACCCTTGGTTGTTACAGTTGGGAGTTGTTTACTGGCATCCAGTGGACAAAGGCCAGGGATGCTGATCAACATCCAACATGGAGGGATCCCTGGGTGGCGCAGCGGTTTGGCGCCTGCCTTTGGCCCAGGGCGCGATCCTGGAGACCCGGGATCGAATCCCACATCAGGCTCCCGGTGCATGGAGCCTGCTTCTCCCTCTGCCTATGTCTCTGCCTCTCTCTCTCTCTCTCTCTCTCTCTCTCTGTGACTATCATAAATAAATAAAAATTAAAAAAAAAAAAACAAAAAAAAACATCCAACATGGAGAACCCCCCATGACAAAGATTTACCCGTCCCAGATGTCAATAGCATTGCAACTGAAAAGCCCTGGCCCAGAGTGACCTCTTCTCCTACAGGCCATCCTTCATGCCATAGCTTCAGAAATGGAAGACGATGAAAGAAAAAGACAGGAGAGAGCAGACAGGAGTAGGGGGGAAAAGGAGGAAAATAATGAAATGAAAGAGGAAAAACAGACAATAATGAAGGAAGAGGCTAGGGGGTGGGGGACAAAAGAAGACAGATTCATAAGTGCCTAAACTCAGAAGTGACCAAGATGTCCTCCCGCAGGTTGAATGGATAAACAGTGGTACAGCCACACGGTGGAATCTTACTCAGCACTAAAAAGAAATGAACTATCAAGCCATGAAAAGACATGGAGGAAACTTATACACATACAGCTAAGTGAAAGAACCAACCTGAAAGGCTCCATACTATGTTTTCAGTATACAACATCTGGAAAAAGCAAAACAGTGGACACAGTAAAAAGCTCAGTGGTTGCCAGGGGGTTAGAAGGGCAGGGTGAAAACACAGAGCACAAAGGATTTTTAGGGAAGTGTGAATACTCTCATACTATTAACAGTGGATATGTGTCATTATCCGTTTGTCCAAACCCGTTGAATGTACGATACTGAGAGTGAACTACAATTGAAACCACAAACTCTGGGTGATCATGGGGTGCCACTGTAGGTTCGTCAGTCTTGACACTGCCCCACCCTGTTGGGGATGTGGACAACCCGGAGGCCAAGCATGCCTGAGGGTGGGGATCTATGGGAACTCTCTGCACTATCTGTTCCATTTTGCTGTGAACCCAAAAACTACCAGAAGGAAAAAGAAGCCAGAGCAGCACACTGATGTTAACTGGCCCTAGCCTTTTCATGCCTTTATTACTTCCCCGCGTTTAGGAAGGTGGTAATTCTGCTCCTCAGCAGGCACACACTGGTGGCTGAAGACCAGGAGACAAGTGGAAGGCAGGAAGTTTTCTTTGGCCGAGTTTCCGTGACCAGTGCTCCTTGGAGGCCTCAGACTCTGCTGGGCTTCTTGGGGTCCTTGTTCTTGGCAGGCATGAAGGCATAGAGCTCCTCAATGAGCATCTCCATTCGGGCAGTGACCTCAGTCACCGTGTCGATGACCAGCTTCTGCTGCAGCTTCAGCTTGTTGTTCTCCCACAGGGCCTTGTTCTCCTCCTGGAAGATTCTGTGCTTCTCGCGAAGCACGTGAAGGGCCCTGTTCTCCTCCTGCAGGAGGCGGTTCTCCTCCCGGAGGATCTGCAGGTTCTGGTTCTCCTCCCGCAGGGCCTGCAGCACCTGGTTCATCTCTCTCAGTAGCTCCAAGGACTGGCTTCCATCCAGCAGGCCTGAGCCGGCTTTCATCTCTTCATCCCCAGAAGACCCAGACAGGTTACCGACCATCTGGCGTAGGACCCGGAGTGTCTTGGAGTCCTCCTGGGGGGTCGACGGCCCCTTGGACTCCTCAAAAGGTGAGGAGAGGCCTGTGCTCTGGTCTGGCAGCAGCCCAGGCACATGGGCCTCCTCATGAGGCAAGGGGGCTGTCTTGTTTTCCTCCCCGGGGCCTATCTTCTCCTCTGTCTGCACCCAGTAGGCCTTCCTCTGCTCCAACAGCTGCTGCAGGGCCCTGTTCTCTTCCCTGAGGAGCTGAAGGGTGCTGTTCTCCTTGCTGCGGTGCATCTGCAAGGCTGTGTCCTTCTTCACCACCTCCAGGGCCACACTGTCCTTGTGCAGCAGTGGCGAGGATGCCCTGCTCTCATCATGGCCCAGTGTGGCCTTGTGCTCCTCCCAGAAGACCTGCAGGATCTTGTTCTCTTTCCGGAGGGTCCTGTTCTCCTCCCGCAGGGCCTTGTTCTCCTCCCGTAGGGCCTTGTTCTCCTCCTGCAGCAGGTACTCCTTGGCCAGCCTCTTGTGGTGCAGCTTATGGTGGAAAGAGGAGGATGGAGAGAAGTACGGGGACTGGAGGCGGCAGTTTTCGTTCACCCACCGCCCATCCTGGAAGACAAACATTTCATCGCTGAGCTGTACCCGAGGAGGGTTGTAATCCAGCTCGAGGTCTGCCTGGGATGTGGGGCGCTCCATGGGGTCCAAGGGCACAGAGGAGAAGCGATTCAGCGGGTAGGAGTGCTGGCTGACCACTCTGCGGTTCAGCCTGGGCAGGGCAGCCTGCCTGGCACAGCGTGGGGTCGGGTACAAATTGTGGAGCCTCAGGAAAGGCTCGGCTGTGCCCCTCTGTGGGAGAGAACAGAGAAGCCCAGAGTTAGTCAAGGAGCTAACATACCCAAGCTTGCTGACCCGATAAGAGGCCAAGATAACCCACAATTAACTCAGTTTGATAGTCCAGTATGGCCACAGAGGACACTTTTGTTTGGTCTCTTGGGAGTCCTCATGAGAAAATACAATTGATCCTCATTCTTCACAGCAGCTCTGTTTTGTAAGATTAACTGCAAAGACTAAATCACAAATACCAAACCACTGCTCCTAGGAGAAATGTAGGGTTAGGTTCCTGACAGCCTTCAGCCACGGTTTTGTCAATCAATACATAACTTTGTATTTATATGTACTTCTGTTGAAAGACATCTTACTTAGTATGCATTATGAATTCATTCACATTGAACTTTCAGCCAATAGCACTGTCTCTCATGCCTGAACAAAGCTTATCTAACCCATGTTTTTTCTCTATAAGGCACATCACACCTTCTTCCATTTAGGAACACTGGACAGACCTTCAATATGCTTGGGGGCCATTTGAAACCATGAAATCACCCCAAGAAAAGCACAAATAAACTGTACGAAGGACCCTATTCTACAGTATGAAAGCAGAAACAAGGCTTCTTAGCTAGAATGTGCACATCAGGTGACTTAAATTTCTCATCACTCTGTGCATGTCTGTAAATGACCACCAAAGTGCCACAGGTATTGACTGGGTGGTTACAGATTTCAGTGAGTGGGCAAATACACACATAGGGAATCCATGACTAATGGCAACTGCATATGTATTTTACAGGTTGAAAGCATTGATTTGGAGTCAACAAATATTTTGATTTCGGGCCCCACTATTTTATCAGTTACAAGGATATGGCAAGTTATTTGAGTTTCTACATTTTCAACTTGGGATAGCTACATCAACTGCTTTGCCTTACAGAGATATTTTTAGGATTAAAAAAGATTATGTATGAAAGCATGAAACATGGGCTCTGGCACACTTCTGTCACCTTAGAGGAGGAATAAACACTCTTCTCAATCAACCCCAGCTGCAGATATGGACCCATAACAGGCACAGGCAGAGAAGCAGCATGAATCTCCCCAAGAGACACCCAAATCACTGTGTCTGAAATGGTGGTGCTGTCCACTAGCAGAGCCTGCTCCCTTGTCCCATTCAGGCTTGTCCTTCACTCTTAGCAACCCTGAGGCCTGTCCTTCCAGCAGCCCCTTTCACATCCACCAACAGAGTGTTAGGCTCAAAGCAGAGTCCAGCTGGTAATTTTGGAAAAGGAGGGTACCATCACGGACATATCACTGAGCCATGAGGGTTCAACACAGTTGTTGATAATGAAGACAGCAAAGGATACCAAGGAATTCATAGAGAGGAATTCATGATGGTGGCCCATACATCTCAAGACCAAGGGGATCAGAGCCACAGAGCTTAAACCCAATAAGCTAGTAGCTCTTATACTTTCCATTTTAGAATAATCAGCTGAGTGTGTTTAAAATTCAGACTTATTTTTAAAATTTATTTATTTAGTTTTGAGAGGGAAGGAGCAAGCATGAGTAGAGAGAGAAGGTCAGAAGGAGGGGGAAAAGCAGACTCCCCCCTGAGCAGGGAGTCCCATACGAGGCTAGATCCTGGTACTCCAGGATCATGACCTGGACCAAAGGCAGATGCTTAACCAAGTAAGCCACCCAGGCACCCCTTAAATGCAGATTTCTGAGTTCCCTACTTGTAAGACTGATTCACTTAGTATGGATTATGCTCCAGGAATCTGCATTTCCAATCAGCTCCCTCAAGCAATTCTGGCTACAGGTGGTCAGGACAGTTCTGAGTCAGCTGGAATGTGCAGTTTGCCTAGTTGGAGGTTACAGCAGGGTTAAAGGCTGAGGTATCAAGACTGGAGGTCATAAGAATTCTCATCCTCATTCTGTTGCTGATGGGCAGTATGAAACTAGAAACTTTTACCCTGAGACCCAAACATTTTACTAGTAAAAAAGAGAAAGCCAGACTCCCTGATCTTAAAGGCACCTTCAAGGGGTGCCTGGTGGCTGAGTTGGTTGAGCATCCAGCTCTTGGTTTTGACTCAGGTCATGATCTCATGGGTCGTGATCTCAGGTGTTGTGGGATCAAGCCCCACCTTAGGCTCCATGCTCAGCAGAGAGTCTGCTTGAAGATTCTCTTCCCCTGCCCCCACTCGTACAACATGCACTCTCTTTTTCTCTAAAATAAATAAATCTTTTTTTAAAGACACCTTCTAACATTTAATGTCAATGAAATATACTGTAAAATGGAAATAAAAACACATGCCCTGTTTGGTTCACCACACTGTTGTAAAGATTGAATGAGATAACGATTGCAAAAGTGTTTTTAAAACTGCCAGGTGCCATGGAAATGTAAGGTATTGTAATCAAGAAATGTATAATTTGCTAATGGAAGAATTCTGAGGTGTATTCAGAAGGTGGTGAACAGGTGGAATGTGTCCTGGAGAAGAGGCAACAATTGCAGCAATGAATTTAAATAAAAATAAGATCATGATAGCTATTTCTAAATACACACAAAAAGCATTTCATCTTAAGTATATTGCAATGTTCTCCAAATATCAATTCCTCATTTCTTAGTTATTTTCACAATTTTACAGATAGAGAAGATAGAAAACAAGTCACATTGTCTGCATTAGATATATGGGTATAGAGAGAAATATAATTTGCACGGTGTATCATGTTGGCTAGGATTCTTTAAGACCCAAAGAGCTAGATAAATAGAAGTCACAGTTCTATGCTATTAACTTTGCAATAAGCACATGTCATTAACTTTATAAGGATGTGTTTAATCTTCTAGATAGTGAGGGTAAAAGAACATTCTGCAATCAGAACGAACTTACTTTAAATAAATCCAGCCTCCATGGTTTTCATATTTCTCAATTAGGAAAGCACATTGGCTCTTGTGGCTGAACCTATGGCCAGACTGAACCTCACTGTGGGCAGCCCAGCCCATTTAAAGTCCCTGGGTCCCAGATTTCTGGGAAGATTAACCATAGTCACTAAGGAGTGGATCATGAGAGGACCTCTCCATCCAATGCGGGGCGGGGGGGGGGGGGGGGGGGGGGGGGCACAGCAGGATCTCATTCTAGAAAACATTACCATGGAAATAATGGCTTTAGTCAACAGTGTGTATCCCAATCCTGAGAAGAAAAAGGAAGAGGGAAACAAATATTGAGCTCCAATTTCATGCCAGGCCTTAAGCTGAGCATTATGCCCACAGAATTAATTTAACCCTCGTCATACTGACTTAATGTTGTTATTATTATTCCCATTTTGCAGATAGAGAAACAAACTCAGAATCTAAGTGAAATTATCAGTGTGAGTTCACCCACTAATGTCACAAACCCAGTCCTGGCTGCCTGAACTTACAATGTGTGAATCACGCACACAGGAAATCACCATGGATTTCTCAAAGGACTTGTAGTAGTTAGGGGGTAAAGATAGTTTTGTTAAGTTTGTACTATGGAAAACTTCAAACAAACACAAAAAGAAAGAGAAGAGTCCATTAAACATCCATGTACCCCTCACCCAGCTTCTGCAGTTACCAAGTCCAGGCCACTCACATATTTCAACTGTACGTCCACTCAACTCCACCACCACTCCCCACCCATTGCATTGTTTTAAAACAAAGTGTATAGACATCGTGTTATTTTACCCATAAATACATTAATATGTATTCTTTTGACAAATCGTCAATACCATTAACAATGATCACTTAATATGGGCAAATACTGAGTCAGTGTTCTAATTCCCCCAATTTTCTTATTTCTATTTGATAATTATAATTATTTCATTTCAATGAGAGATGCACATACCTTGATCCAATTGAACATCCAAAGATAAATCACTAATGCTTTCTACTGTTTATTACTGCTCAGAGTATTCATGATGGTCTTTAACTCATCATATCCAGCTGCCTTTTTTCTGCTTTGGGTACCCGAGGAGTTTTCAACTGTCCTCTCAGCAGAAATGCACTAACTAAAACCTTACCATGTGGGTGACAGATCCCTCCCTAGCTACCAACAATCTGGATATTTGGACTCATATCCTTACACATGCCATCAGGTGACCTTGGTCACATCCTCTCACCCTCTGACCTTGGTTTCCACATCTGTATAACGAAGAGTCGGTGACATGATCTCTAAATGTCTTCTTGGTCTAACATTCTCTGGTCTAGTGGATCCATGTTTATAAATGGGCACCACTATGGCCTCAGCTACCCTCTTTACCATCCTTAACATCTTGCCCCCTTCCTTTAAATGGCCAATGCTTCCACACAGACTCTATGCCTTCTCTGTTACATGCCCACAACACCCGATCCAGAAAATGTTGACAGGCTAATAGGTCCCCTCTTTACTTCCTTCCCCAGAACCAAATTCCCCTTTCATGACTAGTCTTGTATCTTCCCTCCAATTCCCAGACAGGATCAAGGAGGTCAAGTCCAGCGTTGCCTCGTTAGCCTAGTGTCTTAGAACAAAAAACATTTAAAAATTCTTTAGCAGTCATGGATTTATTTTCATGATTATTAGAAGAACATACCTGTTTTATCAAACCCAAAATCCTATGAGTAGTATCAAGATGAGGTTAAAGTAAATCAGTACCTTCTTCCGAAAGTGAGATTTATAAGGAAAAATACCAAATATCCAGGCATTTCAGAGACTCCAGGAATCATGATTAAAGACAAGAAAAAATGTTAAGACTAGATAAATTCTTTCTTTCCCCAGTTCCAGTCAGACCTAGCTGGACACAGTCCTTAAAGAAAGGCTCCTCCCACCCTAAATCTGTTTCTACTCTGAATATTCTTGCACCAATTCTTGCTCCACATTTGTGTTGATGAATCAACTAACATTAATTTGGCACCTGGTCTCAGACCCTGCCTTCAGTGAACTTCTGGTCAATTTGAAAATTCAGTGAGTAGCACCAATTACTGCTTGGTGCAAATGAGGGAAGTCAAAGAGCAGCAGGCAATAACGTAGGCTGTACAATATGGGGGTCAAGGGACCAGGCATCATAAAATCCAAAAAGAGTCCTAGCTTTACACTGTATGAGTGCGTGACCTTTACAAAATCATTTCATTTCTGTGCCTACATTTCCATATCTAGAAAATGTAGAGGCTAACGTAATTCAGAGCCACCCTGTATGTTTGTACAAATAACCAACTTTAGGGGATCCCTGGGTGGCTCAGCGGTTTAGCTCCTGCCTTCAGCCCAGGACGTGGTCCTGAAGTCCCAGGATCGAGTCCTGCATCAGGCTCCCTGCATGGAGCCTGCTTCTCCCTCTGCCTGTGTCTCTGCCTCTTTATCTCTCTGTGTCTCTCATGAATAAACAGAATCTTTAAAAAAAAATCAAAACAAAATAACCAACTTTAGAGGGTGCCAGTCACAACTGCTGTTGCAGTGCACAACCTGTATAACCATCCACAAACAACCTTACTAACATCTGCCCTATTTCTTTTAGGGAGTTTGTTTCACAGTCCAAAAGTGAAAGGAGAATATGTCACCATTGGTCATGGGTTCATTATACCTTTCCATCACCTTGTTAGGAGGACAACCGAGAGACTCTTCCTCAGGAGTGCCGTGGTTAGGTTACTGTTGTAACCTAAGATGCATTAGTGCCAGGGATCCCGAAAGGGGCTTGGGCACAGACATTTCCCTCCCAGAGCCCGAATCCCACCTGTGGATGGGAATCCCCCCCTTAGCATAAGGCCTGGCCCTCTCCCTGGTATCTCCTTTTTAAGTACAAGTGGTCCTGCAAGGGAATTGCTTGAAACCACCAACTACCAAGTGTCTTTGTCTATTGGCCTTGTGGCAAATGGAGAGCATGGGGGGAAGAATGGCCAATGGGAAGGGGGTGGGCGAGAACAAAGGGGAGGTAATAAGATCAAGGTCTCTTACTGATACTGTGGAGTTTCTAAGGAACAGGACTGTCTGAATGGGACCTTCCAGGATGGAATAGGCAGGCTTAGCTGACATGCTCTACAGTTCTCTCCACTCCTGGAAAACTATGGCTACCACAGACTAGAAGAGATGTCCAAATGCCCCAGTAGACTCCAAACCTGCTGACCAAGTTTTCAGTAAACACCTACTCTCCCAACATTCCTGAGGGTTACAATCAGAGAACATTAGCCATGTGAGGTACTATTCAGACATGTGGAGCTGAGGCCCCAGGATGCTGAGAGGAAGAGCCCGGTATGCTACTAATTTTCAGATGGAGGGACAAGGCTGAGTCTCATTTTCCTAATGTTAAATTAACTCAGCTGCCTAGCACCATGATACAGCCAACGTTGGTTTTAATAAATGCTAACAGGTAAGAGGGTCATTCACAGGTCAATGTGAATGATTTTGAAAGAATTATAAAATTAACAGCAATAAGGATAAAAATGTCACCATATGTGATAGTTTCAGGTAATTGTTTAACACAGAATCTCCTGGAATCTTTCTCCCAAATTGGGAGAGAGATGGGGATTGTCAGCAGATTCCATAGCTTCTTATTCTTGAAGAAGCCCAAACAAAGGAGAGTGAGAACAAGAGTCCTTCATGGAGCACTGGAAGGTGCTGTTGGAGCTCATTCTGATCTGGTATAGACCCTTGCTAATGATCTAGCCATAAACAATCCCTTCATGAGAAGTCACCCAGAGCACTCATCAGGGAAATAAGGAAGCCTGTGAGAATGGGATGGTCATGCGCAGAAGGAACCAGGTCGGCTAGCTTGGGCAAGAAATAACAGTGATGGCTGGCAAGTTAATGCACTGTTGGGAAATAGATCCAAAACCACAAATATTTAATGTGAGAAGAAAAACTGGAAAGCGATTAAGACCTGAAAAGACCTAAGGGTGATAACAAATAGTGAACCACAGGCATTTGCAGTGTAACTGAAAAGCCCAAATGCCCAGCATAACTGGGAGCTGGGAAGCCAGAGGCACTTTCTGGAGACACAAAAACGGATGGGCTGCATCCCAGAATAAAGCAGCATGTGACAAATCCACACAAGGAACTTAGAGGCAGGCAGTTAAGGTGCCCACAGAGGAGGCGCTATTTCCTAAAGGCAAGAGAACAGAGAGAGCTAAGATGTGACCTGGCCCCACCAGGTGGCATAGGCCTAGCTTGTGGTGTAGCGGAGAGAGTGGACACTGGCCTGCTTTCAACCCCCTATCTAGCTCTGCCATTACTGGAGAGGCTGCTGGGGCTCAAGTTTCCCATGCCTATACAATCCCTACCTCACACTAGCATTGCCCAGTGCCTGCCACATGACCAAACCAGTGCTCAGTCACTATTTTTCCTCCCCTTGTTAACCAGGTCAATTTCCCCTGAGTCATGCACAATTTCATTTGGGGAGGTCTAACGAGTACACTGGTCCCTTCACAGTCCTGGTGGTGGCACAGTCCAGATAATCTAAATTTATAGACACCCACACCCCTCCCTCACAGTTTCAGCCTAGAGCATCCTGGCAGGTGTCTGAAACTTGGTGTATGACTTGGGTCTCCCTGGCAGGTGTACCCATGAGGGGTATACATTCCGTGCCCTCCGTGCCCTCCAAAACCACAACAGCAGCACCAAGTCCTGCAGTGCAGGAAGTGAATGGCCCCAGAACAAGCTTGAGCCTTCTTAAACCACCCCCCAGGTTCTGTTCACCTTCTCTCCTCCTTCAGGCTGGCCTATCTCTGGGACCTACGCGGGGAGAGTTGTACTAGGTATAGACAGAAGACTTTTTCCAATCTCTTTATCACATGACCACTATTTCAAATCCTATTCCTGGGGCACCTGGATGGTTCAGTGGTTGAGAATCTGCCTTTGGCTCAGGTCATGATCCCGGGGGGCCCCTGAGTCCCACCCACATCAGGCTCCTTGTGGGGAGCCTGCTTCTCCCATTGTCTGTATCTCTGCCTCTCTCTCTCACGAATAAATAAAATCTTAAAAAAAAAATCCTATTCCTGCCCCTATCCCCAACCTCACCCTCAGGTTGGCACCCTCTTCCTGTCCCTTAGTGAGGCTGTGAACAAACCAAAGGCACAACACCCACCCTCAGGGGAGTAGTGGCCAGCAGAACTACATGGCATTTCAGTGGAAAGAATCAGACCTAAAGCAAGGTTCCTTGAGCTGTAGGAACCCTGTGGGCAAGCCATCCTGTCTAATGATCAGGACAAAGTAGCTTATAGTCTAGGCTTCATGAGCTGAAACTGATGAAGTGGCTGCTCACTACAAAGTTATAAGGATAAGGGGAAAACAAAGAGCCAGAATGTTCTTTTGTCCTGTCTTTCCCTCCTACTGAATATACTTGCCCAGACTGTTACAATTATCTCCACCTATTGAAAGAATGACAGAGTTCTTCTTTGTCATCTTGTTCTTCACAAAATCCTTAAGATACGGCTTTAGAAAACATGTATATATCATTTTGTTATGTGTACTAGATATAATTATGTAGTTATATATTATATATGTAATTATATATTAAATATATGTTACTATAAATAAATAAGTATATATATAGGATGCCCACTGGTACTCGATCCTGTTCCTACACACCCTGTACCTCGCTTTCAGGTAGTTACCTCTGCATTGGATTCCTCCAGCCTACATTTCAGCCCCTCTGGTTGCACAGCCATGATCTTCCAACAGTGCCTTAGGTGACTCTAGAGAAGCAAGGCTGCCCCTTTGTGACATAGCAGCAGGAGAAACAATCCAGTCAGGAGAACCCCACCAAGGAAACGGCTGCTTAGCAGGACAACACCTGAGACTCTCCAGACTGTCAAGACTTCATCCGTTTACGGGCCTCCTTTCTGAGTTCCCCTTCCACTCTGTCTTTGTATCCAGCAGGCCTCAATTCCCTTGGCACCTCCAAATCACCCTGTACCTCTTGGTCCACGTCCTGGGCTTTCTACTCATGGATTCAGTCATATGCATTTGGTTCCAAGTCTCAGTTCTAATTCTCTCCCAGAAATCCGGAATGGTTGTACAATAGCAAGCACCAAAACATTGAAGTCTGGGAAGAATGTGGCTTACTTCAGAGTGTCATAGAAACTGTAAGCATTATGAGGGCTGAGAGGTCTTACCAGGTCACCGAACCCACCTTCCTCATTTGAGGGATGACAAACTGAAGACCCAGAGTAGCTAAGTGAATTCCCCTTGGCACACAGCTAGTTGGCAACTAGAGGTCCCGACTACCCTGTTCATTCTACAATATCTTGCTACAGTCTTGAAAGAGGAGGGTTATTCCGGTTACAAGGAAGTTGCACCCTTCTGTGATTATCCCTACCTGAGGCAGAACCACATTGATTGGAATTTCTAGGCTTTCAGATCTGGTATCTCTTTTTCTTGCAATACTTGGCCTCGAGTGCTGTGGGAAAAGAGAAAATAAAACGATATCTGCTTCCCAGCCCATCCTCTGAGCTTCAATTGCTCAATCTGAAAAACAGATGACTTTCTATTCACTTATCCCCTCTTGTCAACTATGTACATTATGAAAATCTGAGTCTGAAACAATGTGAAGATAGTATCTGAAAAGATGCTTATCAATCTCTAGACAGAAATTAAGACAGATTTTATAGTTGGTGTTAAAAACCTTCCAAAAAGTCTTTGGAGCAGAGATACCCATACCTAATACCTTTTCTAAGGTTATTACTTCTATCTCAAGTAAAAAGCCATACCAATGTTAGGTGCCAGGTATAGGTCCTATGTAGGAGTTGGTCACCAAAACACTCAGAACATTCCAGAGGTGACATCACAAAAAAATACGGTGTTTTTCAGGGCTCATGGTCTCTCTGAGCATCACAGGTGGGAATGAGGCACCTGACAGGAAGAGTCACCCTGGTTATGTCTACCTGGCTGGTCAGGGTCAGTGTGACACACAATAACCCAAACATTAGCCCCCTATTTGGTCATCTTTGCTACTATTCATATCGCCACTGCCTGGCTGGGCTGTAAGCCCTACCTTCTCTCTAGAGCTAGCATCTTCTACTTGGAGAAATCCAAACTGAACTCATTTCAGACCAAGAGAAGCCACGGAGTCTGAGATATTTTCTGACACCAACCAATTCTCCAATTCTCTGAGGCCAACTGTATGTCCTATAATTCAATTCAATTCTTAGACAATCTACTTGGAGTGGGTGTCAGGTCACCTAAGTTAAAGGCCTCAGTCCCACAAGACTGCCTACACCAGACTTTAGACACCAGTCACAACTCTCAGGCCACGAGTATTTCTGAATGACCAGCTATGAATTGGCGGGGGTCCTACAAACCCCTCCGCACCTCTGTAATTTGCTAGGATAGCTAACAGAACTCAGGAAAACACCTTACTTACAATTACTTTTGTTATAAAAGATGCAGCTCAGAAACAGCCAAATAGAAGATGCTTAAGTCAAGGTATAGGGGGAGAAGGACATGGAGCTTCCACACCCTCACAGGTCATACCATCCTCCCAGCTTCTCCATGTGTTCACCAACCCAGAAGCTCTCCTAACCCTATTAAGGGTTTTTATGGAGGTTTCATTACCTGGTCGAGGTTGATTAAATCACTGGCCATTGGTGATTAAAGATTTCCAGCCCAACCCACCCCCCATCCCCCATTTCCCAGAAGTGGAGAGGTGAAATACTTGAAAGTTCCCAACCTCTAATCACATAGTTGATTCTTCTAGCAACTAGTGCCCATCCTGAAGCCATCTAGGGGCCACCAAGGGTCACTTCATTAGCATAAAGTCAGGTGTGTTCGGGGGCACTCCTTGTGAATAATAAAATCCTGCTTTAAATTCTTTTGGATATATACCCAGAAGTGGGATTGCTGGATTATATACAGTTTTATTTTTAATTTTTTGAAGAATTTCCATACTGTTTTCCCGTAGCTGCTGTGCCATCCTTTTACATTCCCATCAACAGCTCACAAAGGTTCCAGTTTTTCCACATCCCTGTCAAAGCCTGTTTTCTGTTTCTCCAAGGGT
The DNA here is from genome assembly GCF_003254725.2 of Canis lupus dingo. Classification (NCBI taxonomy): domain Eukaryota; kingdom Metazoa; phylum Chordata; class Mammalia; order Carnivora; family Canidae; genus Canis; species Canis lupus. The sequence goes on from NC_064264.1 coordinate 5,404,902, forward strand.
TTTTAGTGATTAACTCTCACACCACTGGAAAACTCAGTTCAGCTTTCCCTTATAGATGCACCTCATAGAAGCACCTGTACATCGCCCTTGGGCGCTGATCTAGGAAATCTAAACAAAGAGGGAACCAGCCGTGCTCATTTCGTGGGGGTGCCCAAACAAAGGACCATGAAATGGGGACGCCTGGGTGGCTCAGCAGTTGAGCATCTGTCTTCGGCTCAGGGCATGATCCTGGGTTCCAGGATGGAGTCCCACATTAGGCTCCTTCCTTGTGGGGAGCCTGCTTCTCCCTCTGCCTGTGTCTCTACCTCTCTCTCTGTGTCTCTCATGAATAAATAAATAAAATCTTAAAAAAAAAAAAAAGGACCATGAAATTAATGGCTTAAAACAACAGAAATTTATTGTCTCACAGTTCTGGAGTCCAGAAGTCAAAATCATTGGCAGGACCATGCTCCCTCTGAAACCTATAGGGGAGAACCGTCCTTTGCCTGTCCCCTGGCCTCTGAGGGTTGTTCACAATCCTTGATCCTCCCTCAATTTGCATGTGCAGCACTTACATCACTGCCTCCACCTTCACATGGCCTTCTCCAGACATGTGTCTACAACTGTTGTCTCCTGGAGACAGCAGTCATACTGGATTAAGGTCCACCCCATTCTAGTAAAATCTCATCCTAATCACATCTGTAAGGACTCTATTTCCAAATAAGGTCATATTCTGAAGCATTGGGGGCTTTTAACTTCAACATATCTTTTGGGGGTTGGGGGATACAATTCAACCCATAAGAGAAGCTAACACTGAACACCTAATGAGCACCAGCAAGGTGCCAGATACTTTATTTGTGCTATTTTACTTAATCAGAGTCATTGGCACATATATCAAGTCCTCCCCCCTTGGTTATAGCCCATCCTTGAGGTCCCTAAGACCACTGCCCTGGCCCATCTCCAACAGGTTCACTTGAACCCCTCCCGCCCACAAAAGATAGCTGTGCCAAGGAGCACAGCTCTTCACTGCAAGGCTCCTCATGGACCAAGGTATCTGGTAGTAAGCCTTATGTATTTTATTACTATTATATGTATTATATGTTATTCTTATTTGTTATGATTTTCATTTTGTGACTTTTGCCCGGTCTCAGTCACCCTGCTTGGCCATGTTCCACCCAGTGTAGCAAAATCCTTACCTCTGTCCTGAGGCCATCTCTGCATAAAGAAACACCCCACCTCTTTTTAAGCTCCTCTTGGCTTCTTACTGTGACACACTCCCCCCCAGAATGATACCCATAACCTCAGGAGAAACAAGATATAATTCATCCTAGAAAGGAAGTCTTGCTATTAGATGATCACAGAAACTCCCAGGATCCAGATGATGGTGGAAATCATTCCTTTTTCCATTTCAGTGCCAAGTGGTCCAGCAGAGTTCTCCTCTAATGGGTATCTGGGGACCTTTCTTTTTGTGGGTTCCCTTCACCCTCACCTCTGCTTTAGTCCTCTGCCTTTATTGTGCTAAGAGGCCTGGCTCCAGGTGAAGGAGCAGCCACCATACTGTGGCTGACAGTGATAGCTCTCACAGCATGACAGTGACTCATTATCCCATCATCTGAACACAGATCCTCTCTCCCCATCCATCTTGCAAGGGGGAGTGCTGGAGAAAGGGAAGAAAACGAATGGACGCATGGACTGTCCTACCACATTAGTAGAAAAACAACTTCTTTTATTGAACCCAAAGGAAGGGTACTGATAATAAATGAGGATGGTTGGGCGCCTGGATGGTGCAATCAGTTAAGCATCCAACTCTTGGTTTCAGCTCAGGTTGTGATCTCAGGGTTGTGAGATTGAGCCCCATGTCTGGCTCCATGCTCAGCACAGAACCAGCTTGGGATTCTCTTCCTCTTCCTCTGTCCCTCACCCCGCCCCCAGTATTCTGTCTCCATCTCTCTCAAATAAGTAAATAAATCTCAAAAAAAAAAAAAAAAAAAAAAGGAGGAGGAGGAGAAATGAAGATGCAAATAGCCAGGTCATGGACATTAGTATCAGCAGTGTGGAAATCTGGAGACCAAGAATTAGTTACTTACTGTATGTCTTAACATGTCTTAACTCAGTGTATCACAACAAAATGCCACAGACTGAGTAGCTTAAACAACAAATACTTGGGGCGCCTGGGTGGCTCAGTCAGTTAAGTGGTTAAGCCTCTGCCTTTGGCTCAGATCATGATCTCCAGGTCCCAGGATGAGCCCCACGTTGGGCTTCCTGCTCAGCGGGGAGTCTGCTTCTCCCTTTCCCTCTGCCCTTCTGCTTGTGCTTGCTCTCTTTCTCTCTCTCTCTCTCTCTCAAATGAATAAATAAAATCTTTTATTTATTAAGTATTAAAATAAATACTTATTTCTCACAAGTTCTGAGGCTGGGAAGTCCAAGATCAAGGTGTTAGCTGATTTGGTTCCTGGTGAGAGCTGCTTCCTGGCTTGCAGACAGCTACCTTCTCACGGTGTCCTCACAGAGAGAGTGTTCTGATCTCTCCCTCTCTTATAATCCCACCCTCAAGACTTCACTAAACCTAATTACCCGCCAAAGGCCAAACCTCCAAATACCATAACATGGGGGATTAGGGCTTCAACATACGAATTTTGGAAAGACACAAACATTCAGTCTCTACACATGTGACTTGGGCAAGTCACCCCACCTCTCAGAAGTTCAGTCTTCTCATCTCCAAAAGGAGTAAATGATACGTAATTTGAGATAACATACATAAAGAAGCTGACACTCAGCAAGTTCTCAATACTCACTGCCTCAGAGCCCTTTTACAAGTCTTGCTTCTTTTGACTTAAAATCTCAAGCAGCTGACACACAATTGGCGCTGCTGTTTAAAAAAAGTTTTGATACTACAGCTTCTGAGAAGGCTCTATGGTTGCCGGATTGATAGGGTTTTTTTGTTTTGAAGGGAGAGCGTTTGGAACAGGGCCATCCTAGTACTGGCATCTATCTACAGTTGCCTATTAGCTGGACTCCTTCCCTCTCCAAACACACGTACCCATGACTCAGTACGGAGAAGCTTCCTTGAGATTGCACCCAAAATGCCTGTTATTACTCAGATTAACACTGTCATCAATCATCCACGTTCCATGAGCATCCACAATTGGTGGATGCTACACGGAAAATGGAGGTAGACATGCCTCATGGGTGTCTAATCTAAACAGACAGGTAGAGCAGAGCCAAAGGAAAGGGCAAGCGTGCATCTAAGACTCTTCAGGCTTTCCTCACCTGCAACTATTGGATGATGAATCACAGAGAAAAAAATCAGTGTGCAGGAGGGTCCATTAGAGAGCACAGGGCCCCTTGCCCTTCCCCATAGAGTCACAGAAACTGCAGCCGTTGGTCCTGGAGTCAGAGGTGGTCAAGGGGTGCGGGGTACATTATAGCCTTTCTCTCCTCATTGGTGGAGACGGGGATGGAAGGTTGGATGTATTTAGTAATTTGTCACGATGCCTGTCATCTCCAAATTGCATGACATGATTTGCAATGATGTGTTATTTTTGCTACATAGGGCAGGGTAGCTCTACTTTGGCACCAGAAGAGCAGCCTACGTATAGCCAGGCTTTGGCCAAACTCTTTAGGGACAGCTGGGAGCCCTCACCTTTTGAGGAAGCAGAAGGCAGCAGCCAGGGAGTGCAAGAAAGGCTGCACTCCAAAGTTCGAAAGATAACCAGGATAAGTAAATCCTTGAAGCCAGAAAGGAGATCATGTGCTAGACTGGTCCTCAGAAGTAGGGTCAAAACTTGCAAATCTCTAGAGCTACAAGACATCCTTACAACCAGACTTTTCCTTCTGAATCCAGGAACGGCTAGAAATTCCCCCAAAATTCTGATGTTTTCCTAATCTTAGTCATTAGTTCACTTGAGCCCAGAGAGAGGCTCTATTAAAAGCTATCCTATGGAAAAAACATTCAGTCTCTAAGAAATTCTTCTTTAGTTTGGAAAAAGTCGCACCTGGGGATCCCTGGGTGGCTCAGGGGTCTAGCGCCTGCCTTCAGCCCAGGGCGTGATCCTGGAGTCCCGGGATCAAGTCCCACATCGGGTTCCCTGTGTGGAGCCTGCTTCTCTCTCTGCCTATGTGTCTCTCTCTCTGTCTCTCTCATGAATAAATAAATAAAATATATTTTAAAAAAAGGAAAAAGTCATACCTGAAACGAATATAACATTGTATGTCAATTATACTTCAATGATTTAAAAAGATATAGGTGTGGGATGCCTGAATGGCTCAGTCGGTTAAAGCAAACGGATCTTGAAATTGGCTCAGGTCATGATCTCAGGGTCAAGAGATGGAGTCCGGTGTCAGGCTCAGCACTAATGCTTAAGATTCTTTCTCTGCCCCGCCCCCACCCCTGCTTGGAAAGCATTATCTCTCTCTTAAAAAAAAAAAATTGTGACTGTGTGGTCTCTGGCCCTAGTCAAAGATGGTGATTGGTCTTGTTATCGCAGGCAGTTAGAAGCCATGGGAGTGGATGCTTCCAAAGGAAGAGGTGGGGAGTCTCTACTTCTGACCAACAGGGGCAAAACTGAAGGTTTTATTAGTATAACTCTAATTAAGATGTATGTGATTCTGTACATTTCAATCTGACCAAAATTTAAAAATCATCAAATTAGTTGTGTGGGTAATCCCTTCAATTAATTATCCATCCTTTGCTTCTTAATGATAATGGAATGCTTACCAAATAGCTTGTGATCTCTGAATAGTGCCAAATAAATTGATTAAAATATTTTTTCAAAAAGTAACAAAGATTCCATTTGTTCGGTTTGCTCAGTGAATTTTTTTTTTTTAAGATTTTATTTATTTGTGTGAGAAAAAAAGACACCAAAGTCAGGGAGGAGCAGAGGGGAGATTTTATTTGAGAGAGAGAGCATGAGGGAGAGAGAACACAAACAGAGGGAGGAGGGGAGGGAGAAGCAGACTTCCTGCTAAGCAGGGAGCCCAAAATGGGGCTCCATCCCAGGACCCTGAGATCATGACCTGAGCCAAAGGCAGACGTTTAACTCACTGAGCCACCCAGGAGCCCCTGCTCAGTGAGTTTTAAAGTGTTCAGTCTCAAAAAGTGGGTCTGAGATTGGACTTGCATTACTATGTGGAACAACGTCTTAGGTGACAGTGTCTGAGGAGACATTCACCTCCACACTGGGCATCGGACGGGCACACAGACTCTAAGTCAGAGTACCTGTGTTGGAACCTGTTTCTACTTCCGGCTAGTTTCCACCCCTGCTGCTTACCTTTGGCTAAGCCTCAGTTCCTTTGCTGATAGAATGACCATGATCATTCTTGGGCTTTAGGGTGGGGTGCGAGGAGAGACTCCAAAACAGTGGTGCACAGGCTCTGCCCATACTCTGCCCATACTGGTGCTAATAAACACTTACTGATTGGAAAGTTCAGGTGAACTGAAATCCTAATGAATGAACACTTGAGCACTGTCTCTGAGCAAGGCTATGTGCTTGGTAGTGGAGACAAGGAAGGAAAAGGGGAGAAGAAATCAGATGCCATCTGTTGCTCCCAAAAGGACTATAATCTAACAAGAGAACAGCATTTGGGGAAGCAGGAGATAGAGCATAATAGCCAATATTTATGGAGTGCTTACTATATTCCAGGCACTAGTATGAGCCCTTTAAGTACCATTTAATCTTCTCAACAATTCAGGAAGAGAGATACCTGTTAATTTGAGCCCCATTTTACAGTAAGAAAAGTGAGGCAGCAAGAAGTTAAGTGATTTGTGCCTATTGTTGTCACACAGCAAGTGCCAGAGCTAGGATACGAGTTCCAGTTCTGCGCCCTTAGTATTGCCTGCATGTTGGGGCCAAGAGGAGGAGGATCCTGGACTTGGGACTTGAAAGTCCCCAGTCTGCATCTTCCATGCCATCTCTGCAGTCCTACATAATTACTTCTCAGAGCCAGAATCTCCTCATCTGTAAAACGAGTTAACAGTCCCCACAACATGGTTTGCTGTGATTCTGAAATAAGGTAAGAGTGCTATGCATTGTGCCTGGCATGCAGTAGGTGTCTAATAAAGTTTCCATGCATCTCATTCTGTATTGCCATTATTATTTATAAACTAGAATTTCTATCAGCTAAAGTCATCCTGTGTCCCTCAGATAAAACCTGAACACTAAATGTTTCAGATTCTCATAATAAATAGTGACCCACACTATTTCAAACACCATTATCACAGAATTACACATGATCATCGGTAATCTAGTCAGTGAGCTACAAAATCTTTTCCTAGTTTTCAATTATTTGAGTGCAATCCTACCAATCCTACCAATCAATTATTTTGAGTGCAATCCCTCACAAGTCTATTTCCTAATTTACAAATGTGATGCTTTTTTAAATATGTTTTATGATTGCACATTATAAAATAGACCCAAATTGAAATTTTTACAAGATAAATGAAGATAAAGTAAATATTTCATAATAATGCTGTTGTACCTGATTCATCAATAATACAAAAAATATTTTGCCTCCACAAAAAATTATCAATAATATTTTTAGTGAGCACAGTGTAACTAAACATGGTCCCCTGTTTCTCAAAATCTTAGTTTTAACACAGTGAGTCCACAGTTCTACATTCAGTTGACTCAGATTTTTTCATTTAATGGCTGTCCTCATGGAGGACAGAACTTCACGAAGATCTGTAGATCCAAACGGTGAAATACACTATTGACTGCGATTTCCAAATAACAATACTCAATATTCAGTCTGTTGTGCCCAAGATTGCTGTGGAGGCTGAGAAAATTAAGGCCATTCCACTTTAAGTTCAGTGTTAGCACAAGTACAGCCATCCCAGGCCCCTGTGAATAAGAGCTGAAATTTACATTACTTCAGTTACAGGAAAAAAAAAAAGTTTACAGCTTAAGGTCCTAGAAAGCCCCATATTAGAATGAGAACAGAGCCCAAGCCTGTGGCAGGAAGCCCCATATCAGAATGTAAACAGAACTTGAGAAATTGCTCCACCCCTTCTGGAGGTCCCCTAGACCAGCCCTTAAAACTAAGCTGAAACCCACCTTGGGAGTCCAAGTCCCTGCTCTGCTGTGTCGGGTACACTTGGACCCAAGCTCGAGCTTGTAAATAAACCCTCGTGTGTTTGCATCGGTGTCGGCTCCTTGGTGGTTTCTCGGATACAATACGATACGTAATCTTGGCCACAACATTGCCCTGCTCTTATTGACAGGGGCCTGAGATGGCTGTACTTGTGCTAACGCTGAACTTAAGGTAGAATGGCCTTAATCTTCTCGGCCTCCACAAATCCTATCGCCAAATAATGCAATTTTTTTTTTTTTTTTTACTAAAATGTGCACTTGTTTTCAAAACATTTTCTTCACTGAATAAGCTTAGCTTTGTTTTGTTGTTGTTGTTCTTTCAAAAAAATTCTAAACTCTCTCACTTATTGCTTTCCATGAAGGCAAAACATAATTGTGGTTTTTTTCTTTTTAAAAATGGCTTCTAGACTGCACACTGTTAACAGTCAATTATCACCCCAAAAAGGGTGAGCAAATTTGGAACACTTGTTTTTTTCTGTAAAAAGAGACAACTGCAAGATTCCCTGCAGCATGAGAGACTTTTATGGTTATTCTCCATCTTGGGACAAAGTACTGCAACAGTCCTAGCATTTTTTTTTTGAGTCCTAGCATTTTTATACAGCTTCCTCAGTTATTAAAATCAGATTAATCGCATTCATAAGCTCTTCTAGCTCATTGCACACTCTCGGCTTCAGCTGTTTTGCAGCAAGAGTTTAACTAGGAATCACCAGGGGGAAAGGGGTCAATTGTAAAGGTGATGGATACTGACCAGACTTGGTGGCAATCACTTGGTTGTGCATACAGATGTCTGATTATAATGCTGTACAGCTGAAACATATAATGTTATATGCCAATTTTATCTCAATAAAAAGAAAAGAAGAAGATGGTACCACCACCAGGAAGCAATGCCCTGAGCATAAGAGCCACAGCCAGCCCAAGGAGATGCTGCAGGCCAGGGGGAGGTACGTAGTGTCAAGAGAAGGTATGCCTGTATGCCCGTCTGCACCACATTCCTCCCTCCTGTTGAGGGTTCCCTCTGATCAAGTCCAAGAAGCCAGAGCACAAGAGTGCTCTCTGATGGAGCAGCATCTCAGAGCAAAAAGAAGAGCAAAGTCTACATGTAAGGAACAAACAAAATAACCACAATTCCCAAAAGGATTTTGACTGCATCAAAATCTACTGGAGGTACATTTTTAAAAAATATATGAACTCCCCAGAGCCAATCTCCAAAATTCAGAGTTCATATTGCCTGGGGTGGAATCTTAATAGTCTTATGTTTTGGGGGCTTGGGGGGGGGGTGGTGTGCAAATTCCTTAAGTGATTCCAATGCACAGTTAAGTTTGGAATCCCTAACTTTGTAAGATACACAAATGACCTTGAAGATTTCAAAGGAGGTCACACAGTTCCTTCTCACCACCTGGTCCAAACCAACAGGGCAAATCACCTTAAGAATCTTCTATAAAGGAGGCAGCCTGGGTGGCTCAGCGGTTTAGTGCCACCTTCAGCCCAGGGTGTGATCCTGGAGACCGGGGATCCAGTCACATGTCAGGCTTCCTGCATGGAGCCCTGCTTCTCCCTCTGCCTGTGTCTCTGCCTCTCTCAGTCTCTGTGTCTCTCATGAAAAAATAAATAAAATTTAAAAAAAAGAATCTTCTATAAAGGGACTGCATTTTGACCTATTATGATCTTCAACTGCAGCAGCATTCGCCAATCAAAAAGAGAGAACTGTCTTACTCTCTACAAGTACTAATCCTGAGGATAGCTAAGCCTAAAGATACATTCTGTACACTTGAAGTTTATTGTCCTTTTACCTCCTGAGTAGAAAATACAAGTAACAAGAAAGACCTGAATCCTTGAAAACTCTTCATACGAATCCAGACCCTCAACTTTAAACGATAGCAGGCTTGAGTGGCTAAAGGAATTGTATTTCCACAAGGACCATCACTGGCAAGGCATGTCATTCAGAAGTCTCACTTAAAGATCATTTTTTCCATTATAATCATTGAAGTGAAGCCAAGAGGGAAAAGAGTTGACATTCTGAACTCTAGAATCTTGGCTTCAGAAATGCCTATTAATACAACACAATTCAATTTAATAAAACTTACAAACTCCCGGTAATCCTCAAGGTGCTCTTAAAATTGAAATTGATTCTGTGAAACTGCTTTCACCTACCATCATTAAGGAAAATTCCATTTTAACTCAACTCTTAATAGGGAGGTCATGAAGAAAACTATTAAGTCCTGGAATACAGAATGTTAGGAGCACGTGGCCCGGAGGAAGCCGAAACAAGGTGGACACCCAGTCCAGGCCTTACACTCACCTCACACTGCAGGTTCTGAGTCTAGCAGCTGCTCGTTTTCCTAGGGAATTAAGTGGAGGAAATCACTTATAATTTCCAATCACACAGCGCAGTTCAAAGGCAAAGTGTTTTCCATAACGTCATTTTACCATAAACATGCCCATCATTAAAGGAAACTTGGCTGGCGGGTGGAGGAGGGGCAGGGAGTAGACATTTATTTACTAACATGGACAGGATAACAAAAAAAACTTCATGGACCTGCAGAAGTTGGAGCTTGAAGGCAAAGTTTAGGTTCATCCATGTTGTGAATGGCTCCCGAGGGCCGTGGTTGGGATCGCGAGGCTCCTGGGTCCTGTTCCCTTACAGTCTATTAATCTGTAACCTTGAGCCAAGGATCTTAAATGTTTCTTATCAATTTCCCACCAGAATAAATGCAAATAAAAATAGGCCTACCTTAGAAATGCTATCAGGGTCAAACTTCACTTTTCTACAGGTATGTCTGACTTTACCCAGTAGGTATGTCCCAGATTGCAATGAAATGCTTTACAATGAATGAGAACTCAAATGGTTGTCAAGTGGTAGTTTTAGATACTCTCACAGAATTGACTTTAAAAGCACTCATTCATGGGAGTGGCTAAAAGGCCAGGTGCCAGAGGTAGACAGCTGTTTTCTTAATGTAAAACAATTAAAAAACTGTTTGTGATAGATTAACCAACATTTTTCCTGTCCCCTTAATTTCTGTTATCTCACACCCCTTCTCCTCCATGTGCTAGGACCTTCTACATTTACTACTGTGTCCATGGCAGCTTACCAAGCACCAAAGATGAGCACTCCTGCACCTGCACAGAGTGAAGGCATCTCTGGGCAGTGACTGCCCAGCCCCGGACTGCAGCACCTTGAAGCCCCCATGAATTAGGCTGAAGCCATGTGACGGAGTTCTGCCCAAAAGAGTATGTGTAGAAATAACACATACTGCTTAGGACCATCTGTGCACAGCCACCAGAAAGATAAGGAACAGAATAGGACACCTCATTCCTCAGGGACATTCCCTGAGTCAGTCTGAGTCAAGAAAATAGATACAGATCTCTTTTGTGAGTCCTTTAGGATCACACACTGCCCTGAGGATTCATGCATGTAGCTGACTCCCTAGCCAGGACCAAGCACACGCTTCTGTAGAAAACACACTAGGCATCTACTCGATGCCTGTGATACACCAAGCTCTCTCACATATAAATACAAAATCTCATTTTTAAGAGTGGTGGAATCATCTGCATTTAACAGAGGGGAAACTCAGGTCAAAGGGATGCAGAGGACTTGTCCAAGGTCATTCAAATAGAATGCAGCCATGTGAGGTTTGAAGCCAGGTTTTCTGGCTTGGATGCAGTGATGGTAGCACCATTCTACAGATCCCTCTTCTGGAGATGGTACCCAAAGGGATCCTCAGCTCTCCTTCAGCTGTTACCTTCAAAGGCTCAGGCATCCAACGGAAGATGTGAGGATGACTAATTGCAATACATCTGTCTCTAAGGGCATCCTACTTGAGATTCTGAGAAAGAAAAAAAAAATGTTTCCTACAAATTGTTTGATCCACGTGATGAATGCATGGGCCACAGGGCCCTACCATCTGTCCACCATTATCCTTGTATGACTGACCACCGCCAGGTGCCATGCCAGCCGGCATGGATTAATTAGTTGGTATAAAACAAGTTCAATGTAATCAATCACACAAACTTGATCCCTGAATATCCAGTATTACTAAAAGTATGCCATAACCTTGGAACACTAAAGGATTAATGACCAAAGTGGACATGCGAATAAGGCCTTAAATGCACCTGATTCATGTTCGAATCAAGTCTGATACTCATTTGCCCTGCAGGGACTCTCCCAACTCACTATTGTAATCAATGAAAAATTCATGTGGCCCGAATACATATAGATTTCTGATCATGTGACTGATCCACAGTAGCAAAACCTCGAACAACCCCACAGTGAACCCTTCCTTTGGCTTGTTTCGACTAATTAGCCCAATACATTCCAGAACTACTAGTGAGACACAAGGAGCACACTGCTGACGTTACCATGGCAGCCCCCCAACATCCCCCTGGAGAAGGGCCTCCATTTGCAGACCCCGTCCGCTCCCATTATGGGACTACAACACATTTATCACCTTAACTTCCCAAGGGGGCTTCCAGACTGTCTGTGCTATTGATTGTTTCAGCAATTTACCAGGTAGAGAATTAGAATTATGGGTTAGTGATTTCCTGTGTGCTTCTTGCTCCACTTCTGAAAGTTTGGTGCTAATTTAATCCTTGTAAGAACACTGCACTGCTAGGATGCCCTGATAGCCAGCTGATTATTTATCTGCAAGACTTAGCAAAACTCACTGACAGGGATGTGTCCCTGGCTGATGTCAGACTCAAGTTCAGGCCCCAAGAGCTTGTTCGGCCACAAGAAAGGAATAAGAGCGAATAAAAGACCCAAGTAGACAGAAAATGCGAAAGGCAGGGAAGGGAAACTTTGCATTCTCTGAAGGATCCCAGAGCCCGGTTTTGCCAGGGAGTGGGGAAGGACAGGAGTGAAGTCCTGCAGGGGAGATCCCAGGAGACAAGCATTCCCCCACCTCCAACACGCCCCAGTTCAGTTCCCAAGGCAATGTTCCAGTTTAGCACAAAGCATAAGTCAGACATGTTCAACCAAGAAAAGCCAAGAAACAGGGATAAATAATCTGCACAGGAAATGCCTGTATGTCACAGCTGCTACTGCTGTTGCTGCTCCTTCTTCCTCGTCCTCCTCCATCCCCTCTTTCCCCTTCTCCCTCTCCTCCCCTTCCTTCTTCAGTTTTTCCTCTTGCATAATTCTGAAAGTTCTCATTTCCTGGGCTGGAATGACTCACTGCATTATACATTCAAATTTTTACCCTATTCCTAACTCATGGATAACTGAGACTAGGCACTGGTGCACAATAAATTTCTTCAACCTCTTTACCCCCAAAAGACTCTTGCCACAGCACTGACCTTCTGGGAAGTGGCCCCTTTAACTTGGGCCAAAGCCCTTCAGACGTTTCCCACCTGGATTTTTCCTGCTGTACCCACCATCATACCGGGTCCTCAGACATACTTTTCCTAATTTCTCCCCACCTATGAAATGTTAGTATCACAGATACACAGATTCTGTGTATCTGTTTGGGCACTGTATGCTTATCTGTTTTATATATTAAAAAATAATAATTTTTTTCACCTCCCAAGAATAAAATTTTGTTCCCTTGAGAGCGTGATCACCCCACACTGCACCCCCTCCCCTTAAGGAGGGAGAATGGATACTCCTAAGTGCAGACTTACAGGTGTGATGATTTACAGGCTCATTCTGTTGAGTAGAGAAAACTGGGAGCCTGGTAAATGGAAAAAGGAGCCACTTAGGAGGAAGAGAATACAGACAGAGCAAGGGGGACACAATATTAGGGAGATTCTTCAAGAAGCTCCCAATTTATTGTGCATCAGCACCTGGTCTCATTCCTGAAGAATGTCACACTTGTCCCACCTTGGGGGGGATCATTTGTGGGGTATCAGCCTGTGCTTTGTCCTCAGCTAGCTGCCCATTCCCCATCAAATATCACTTTCGATTTTTTTATAATAAATTTATTTTTTATTGGTGTTCAATTTGCCCACATACAGAATAACACCCAGTGCTCATCCCGTCAAGTGCCCCCCTCAGTGCCCATCACCCATCCACCCCCACCCCCCGCCCTCCTCCCCTTCCACCACCCCCAGTTCGTTTCCCAGAGTTAGGAGTCTTTATGTTCTGTCTCCCTTTCTGATATTTTCTAAAAGGACCACCTTTCCCCACCGTTTGACAGTCTCTGAGGAAATATTATGCCAGGATGGACTTTGACAAACAAGGAACATGTTTTTCAGAGCAGATCCAGGCCTTTCTTCTGCAAGTCTCTACTGCCTTCTCTTCCTCTGTTCTCACCCCTGCTGTGCAACACCCAGGTGCCCAGCAGTCCCCAGCATGAGCCTCAGGCCCTCCACAGTGCTCTGGGCCATTCAGAGTTTATTACAGCATTTTGTAATTAGCTGGGAGTATTTTAGACCTGTATTTTTATTCCTCATCTCCCTGATTGATTTTCTAAATTATGTGTCAGCACGAAGGTGTTAAAAAAAAAAAAAAAAAAAAACACTTAACTCAGCAGCAATTAACTGCAAAGCTTTTAAAGCTTCCTTTTCATCTCGTAGGTCTTCAAGAGCCAGAAATAATATCAATAATACTGAAATCAAGTTGTATTTTACCCCTGGTTTAAAAGGCAGCAAGTGGCTTGAGAGGCACTATTTATCTAAGGCAACATTCGCTTATCTTTTTTTTCCTGCCTCATGCTGTTAGAATTTCCTACACACACACACACACACACACACCATGGAGGAAAATGTAGTTGGGCAGGATTTAGCTGAAGTGGGCATTGCTCATGAAGACAGCATTTGAGAATGTTCTTGATCCCTGAACACTTTTGGAATGCCAACATTTTGTCTTGGGCAATGCTTAGGTTTAGGACAGTTGGTGACATCCTCATCCATTTTCTAGAGCCTCTAAAAGCATAACCCTTGAGGTTATTCTCAGACAGTTTAGAGTAAAAAACATAAGCAAGCAAGACAGAACTGCCCAGATGCTTCTTTGTTCAAATGCTGTTAAGGAGCCCCCAGTTTGCAGGGAGGGAGCATGGAGACCTGGTTATTTTGCAGCAACAGTGAGCAAAGAACTCTTTCGGGAATTTGGCATTCATCTGGAGATCAGAGCTTGCACCTGAGGTAAGGGGTCCGTTCACAGTTGAAGATTGTAAACATCCAAGCAATACTGCAAAGTTGGCGAGAAAGAGGCTGAAATCACTGGTGTAAGAAGAATCTAGAGTTCATCATATATTGCAGAAAGAAGTAATAATATGAAGCAAAATGTCCCCTCCACTGCCTTCCACCTGCCAGTCAGTCACCAAGTGGCCACCTACAGCTTTCTATTCCCATTGCGCCTTTTAAGTCTGCCCTCAATGTTAATGTTAACCACATTTCACCTTCAACTTTGAAGTACCAGAATGTGAGGATGAACGGGTGGGGGTGTGTGCATCTGTGGTGTTTGGAGATGACCAGCCAGCCACTCTGACATTTGGCCTTAGGATACCCCCTCAGAAGATGCAAAATAAAACCTTTATTCCTAGGCTAATTTGTCTGCCTGAGCTCACACACCTAAATCCTCTTGTCTCAGAGCATATTTTATTTTAGTGATAGAGATCTTCGTAAGTCATCTAGTTTTCCTTTTAGCCTTGACTGCCGGGAATCTCAAAGCTGAATGCCTTGCTCAGTTGCAGTAACTGACTTTAGCACACATTTTCTACCACCATATCTCGTCCCACCAATTGGCCCCTACCCCCTGTGCAGGGCATGACATTTGGCCTTTGTTCTTTTATCCTTACTTGGAAATAACTTCTACCATAAGCTACCCTATAGCTTTTTTGGTGAAAATACAAATAAAAGAAGAACTGAATTATCTTTAAATGACTTTTCATTATGGAGCGACGTCCTGGCGATACGCCTGAGTTGACATCCTTATTAAGAAAGGCTGATCTGCAGTGGTGATTTAACAGGGTGATTAGCACACACACCAGAATTTACGAAACCTCTACAGCATTACCTGCTCCACATGAACAGAAAGCCATTTCTGCCTGCCTGTTAAGTTTCCCCATCTATAAAATGATAACAATGCTTGCTCTTTCTCCCTGTTACACTCATGCTATGAGGATCAATGCCACAGCATCTATAAAGTGCTTTGAGCTCCTCAGGGGACAGTGCTCTATAACTATAATTACCATTATTGACAGCAGCGAGGAACCGCTGTAGGCTTTCCAAGGAGGGGTTGGTTGTAGCTCGGGCACCTGCCTGGTCTTTTCCTGGAGCTACAGATAGGCTGGGGCACAGACTGCGTTTTCCTTCTGCTAGGGGGCATACTTACCACCAGCTCCAATCACCGATATAAAAGAGATCTCAAAATGCAGAAAGGTTCCAAGCAGGCTGAAAGCAACACATCACCACCACTGCCATTAAAAGAAGGCTAGAAAAACCCAACAGTACATCCACATAAACAGGCATGTTGTGAAGACAGCCGGCAGCAGGTGGCATGGGGCCTGGATGCGTTCAGTTGGTCTATGCCAAGATAATCCTTTTCCTAGTTAGGGAATGCTCTTATTCCCATTCTTTACACCAAAAAAAAAAAAAAAAAGTAGATGATGTCCACATCCATCAGGCTGCCAAGGCTTTTATGACCTTTTTAAGACTACTTCTACTGGAAGCCTATATTATCTATCTCAAGGAGGCACCAGGACTCGAGTCCATAACTTTATCATCTGCCTCCTGACTGTGACTGCTCTCCTCTCTCTTATCTGGCTGCTGCCACTCTACATCATTCTCAGCTCCGTCAGAATTCCACAAGCAAACTCCTCCTTCCAACAGCTCCGATTCCTCTTCTAATCTGAACTTTGCAACCAAAGGAATTCTCAGATTATATTTTCAAATATGTTTTCTGGTTATTTTTCTCAAGACCCTCCGTTTCGAATATTTTCTTTTTTTAAAAAAATGTATATTTTTAAAGGTTTTATTTATTTATTCATGAGAGACACAGAGAGAGGCAGAGACATAGGCAGAGGGATAAGAAGGCTCCTTGTGGGGAACCTGATGTGGGACTTGATCCTAGGAACCCGGGATCATGACCTGAGCTGAAGCTAGATGCTCAACCACTGAGCCACCCAGGTGCCCCTTGAATATTTTCTTTTAAGTCTTTTTTGATACTAAAAAATATCAGGATAAATCCTAAAATAGGACATCATTTACTTGGTTCCAGGGAAAATACAATTGCCTGCTATTTCGAAAATCTGGGTACAACTCATATAGTAATGTTGGCGCCGTAGCAATAGCTAAACAAAAACTTCTAGAACTAAAAAAAGGGAGACAGTGTCTGGGTCAGGAGACTATAAAGCCAAAGCAAAAAGAATTGGAAAAAAAATACATATATGCGTATGTATGTAGTTCCAAGATTCATTTGGATGCAAAAGAAAAATATACCGTACTTAGCAGTCTGCTTTCAGTGTAGCATCAATGAATGCCAGGAAATGGGATTTCAGAATATCTGAAATTCAACTGCAAACTTGCATTAACACTTGGGAGAAAGGAGGGGAACATAAAGTGACAAATTTACTTGGAGTCGTGCAGACTCCTTTTTAGCCAAATTGCTGGTTTGAGACAGCTCATCATCTCTCTAAGAACATGAACTGCAGACTTGTCACTTTTCCCCACTCTGTGCAAATACAAGCTGAGTGATTATGTGTCTGCCCTCCCCAATCAGCAGCCCAGTTCCTGTTCTCTGCGAGGCAGTCAGAGTCAAAGAAGAGCCCTCTCGGGGGACTAATGAAGAACTGTCATCAGGGCTCTATGACGGGATAATGGCGGAATAAATGTTAATGGACGAGCGGCACCTTCACGTGAAAGTACAAGGCTCACTAACAAAGAGAACTGGCTCGGTGATTGAAGGCCCCTCTAGAGCAGCATTTGGCTAACGAGGCACTGTTCTTAGTTGCTTCTGTCCCCTGGCCTGTCCTCAGGGACTGCGCCTTCTTGTCCCAGATGATCAGGTTTATTTCAGTGCAGCCAATTACTTAAATTGGGAGCCCACCGCCAACGAATGCTCTCCCAGATACTGCAAGAAAAACTGGAACCAGGGCGCCTCGGTGGCTCAGTTGGTTAAGCATCTGCCTTCAGCTCAGGTCATGATTTCAGGGTCCTAGGATCAAGTCCACATCAGCCTCTCTGCTCAGTAGGGAGTCTGCTTCTACCTTTGCACCCATGCTGCCCCCTTGCTCCTGCTTTCTTCTCTGAAAGAAAACAGAGAGGGGAGGGAAGGGAGGGGAAGGGGGGAGGGGGGAGGGGAGGGAAGGAGAGAAAAAAACCTGGAACCACTGGTCATGAACTCTTGGGAGGTGGCTATTAGCCCTGATCCAACTCTACGTGCCCAAAAGGAGTTCAATAAATGCATGGTGAGAAGCAATGTATATAAAGTGATTTATTAAATATGTAGATTATGACATTCTACTTCATATGAAGATAGCACTGAATCACCATACTAATCCTAGGAACACCCCACTGGCCTCCTGTTAACGGAGGAAGAAGCAGAAACATCGTAAATGACTTGCCCAGTGTCATGCAGTGAGTGAGAGTCTGGCTCCACACTCCTGGCTCCTCGTGTCTACACTGCACTCCTCCCGCATGGAAATACAGGCCTCCCCTCCTGTCACTGACTCCCTGGAGCCAGCAATATATGGAGGCAGACAGCTACACTGAGGTTCTGTAGGAGATGCACACAATAGGAAGTCTGAGGGGCTCATCACAACATCCTTTCTGCCCTCTCTCAGGCTGTCCCACATCAAACGCAGGCCAAGGGGAGTGAAGGCCAAAGGACAAGCCAAGTACCCTTGAAAACCCATCTTCTTGTCCCAAATGAGCACCCTTCTCCCTCCCTTTCTACTACCCCCTGTACAACACAATTGTACACATGCTCCCACACCAAGGACTATTTCTCCCAGCCTTGCTGTTTTTGTCACCTGTCCTAACAAAGCAATGAAGAGGAGGTTATACCCTAATGTACCTCCATTCCAAATTTCCAGAAGTGAAGTTCCTCCTGGATCACCGAGGAAGTATATAAGCCAGTCTTACAGGCAAGCTGCAGGTTAGGGTAGACGCAGTACCAAGGCACCCCCACAGAAACAGGGCGTTCTGGTGCTTGGCTGACATCGGGTAAACTGTGTGCCCTGTTGACATGGTCATGTAAGGTCATGTAAACCCACCATTAAAGAAACCAGGGGAAGGGGCTTAAGGCCATTTATTTCAAACCCCTGCCTCATGATGGGATAATTTTTCCAAACCAATTCTCAGAACTTGGTTTAGTTGTGTCAAATCCTTTTGGCTTGTGGTGGTATTCTTTTTCTTTTCTTTAAAATCAAAAACTAGGGAGGTCTCGGTGGCCCAGTCACTTGAGCATCTGACTCGTGATTTCAGCTCAGGTCATGATCTCAGAGTCGTGAGATTGAGACCTACATTGGACTCCTTGCTGGGTGTGGAGTCTGCTTGAGATTCTCTCTCCCTCTCCCTCTGCCACTCCCCACTGTGACCTCTCTAAATCAATCAATCAATCTATCTATCTATCTTTTGAAATCAAAAACTACAAATAGGTAAATCCTCAAAGGGAGCCCTCCATGTCCTCAAAATGTGACTGCATTTGATAGTTTCAGTTCCCTCCGTGGATTTTATTCCTGCTTCTTACTCTCAGTTCAGGTCACAGGGGACATAAGGAAGGTTGATGCCTTCCTCCCTACTGCCGTGGCTGCCACTCAGGCATTTGCAAAACCAGCACCTCTGTTGTACCTCCACAGCCTGGCATCTGGGGACATATGCCCTTCTGTCCCTCCTTGCCAGGCCACTGAGAAATCTAGGAATCAGGAATCGGAGACTAAATTAACTTCTTCAAAATTTACTATCACAACATGACATCAATTGGTGAAATTAGGGGATCCCTGGGTGGCGCAGCGGTTTAGCGCCTGCCTTTGGCCCAGGGCGCGATCCTGGAGACCCGGGATCGAATCCCACATCGGGCTCCCAGTGCATGGAGCCTGCTTCTCCCTCTGCCTGTGTCTCTGCCTCTCTCTCTCTCTCTCTCTCTCGCTCTCTGATGACTATCATAAATAAATTAATTAATTAAAAAAATTTTTAAAAAAAATTGGTGAAATTATTTTCACATATAAACTTAAACCAAAGTTTGGCTTTAGTTATCAGTAAGTCTATATGCTGATTCAAATGAGATAACAGATACCAAACTACTTTGAAAAAGCTGAAACATTGTGCATGACAAGTCTCAGCTGTGTGTGCTATGGCATATATGTGATACATATGTGTGTACATATACATACATGCCTGTGCACTATATATACATATATATTTATATGTATCACATGTATTTAGGTAACTTACTATAAGAATTGGCAAAAAATTTTTCTTAACTACCCCCACAGGAAAAAAACTCTTCCATCCATTCATATTGGTCACATTTTTTGCATATGTTCAAATTCTCAGTTGTTTGGGCCTGAAACAATTTTTTACATTGGTTTTACCAGGTTTTGTGAGGGGATGGCTGAGTATCAAAGGGCCAGAGGATTCGCCAGTACACACTATCTGGGCTGATCCCACATTCACCATCAGTGGACTCACTGACCAGGCAAGGAACTGCTGGCAGAGGCTACTAAGCACTTTTTTAATTGCTATGCTATTCGGTGATCTTTTCTTGTAAATAATTTCCTTCTCACAACAAATGGAATGATCGATCAAGAGAGGTTTTCTGCAGGGAAAAGAAGAAATTTAACATTCCAATAAGGACAGTTTCTCACAATTGTAGCAGAGGTTCCCACAGTTCATGAATAGCGGTTGCAAGAGCTCATCAGGAGGCCCAGGGGTCATGGTGGGCAAGGCCCTAAGGACAGCAACGGGCTAACAGCAGAGGCTCCATCCAAAGAGTCAGAACAATCTTAGCTGACAAATTCAATAAATCCTTAGATCTTTAGTCCACTAGGCAATGACCATGGCTTTCAAGCTTCTGCCTTCAAAAAATCCAAGCCCACAAAAACAATTCAAACAGAAAATTCACCTCTCTTGCTCAGCAGGCAGTCTTCCTACCACCACCACCAACCACTTCATTTCTGCCAACTGGCAAATGCCCAGCACCCTCTAGTGATAACCGCAGATGGAGCCAGCGGCACCTTTGCACAGCATCACTGGCTTTACGTGGCCTTCAATTGAATGCAACAGAAATTTCGAGGCCTTTAATTATTCTTTATTTTGTCCTGATTTTTTTTTCAAAGTTCAGAAGTCACATGCTCATTATAATGCATGAAATGACATAAAACTGTATGAAAACAATATTAATCTCCACACACCCCTCCTCCATCAAGCCTACTAAATCCAATAAATAATCCATCACTCTGGGGAATCCAGAGTCCAGTGTATTCTCTGCACTCATGCACATGTATTCATGAAGACATGCACATATACCAGACATTTTCTAGCTTTTGAGTTTTTTGCCAAAATTAAAAAATCGCGTTCTACACATGATTCTGCAATTTGGCATTTTCACTTGACCATCATGGACAAGTTAGTGATTGCCGCTCTAATTACTCTGTTCCAGTTAGTGATTACCGCACAACTGACTAGTTTAGCATGGGTTACCAAACTACAGCCAGTAGGCCAAACACCTGTCTTTGCAAATAAAAGTTTTATGGCAGCACAGCCATGCCCATTCACTTCCCTCCTGTCTATGGCTACTCTCATCCCACAACACAAGTAAGTAAGTAATTGAAAAAATAAAATAAATAAATAAATAAATAATTTTTTAAAAAGAAGTAAGTAATTGTGATAGAGATCCTATAGCCCACAAGGCTAAATTTTGGACCATCTGACCCTTTAAAAAATGTTTTGCCAACGTCTGCCTTAAAAGAGCAACCATTAAAAAAAAAAAAGAGCAACCATTTATTTCCTTGTGATTCTATAAGTTAGCAATGTGGGCAGGGCTCAGCCTGACAGTTCAACTGCCAGTCTCACTTAGGGTCACTCTTGTGAATACAACCACTTAGCAGCTAAATCATTCAAACAGCTTCATCCCCATGTTGGCAGCTGGTTCTGGCAATCAGCTTGGTAACATGGGTCCAGATTTCTATATATGATGGCAGCATTCCAAGAGAGCAAGCCCAATGTACATACAAACCTGTGCTTGCATCCATAGCTTCTACTCATATCGTTTTATTCATTTTTCTTCTAAGTTTTTTTGTCTTGTTTTATGGTTTTGTCAAACTTGTAGGAGATCACTGTATATAGAGATTTCAATACATTGTCTATCAAAGGCACTTTTAATCTATGTATTCTCTAGATTATATAGTCAAACATTTTTTTTTCTTTTAAAGATCCTGGATTATCAATCTTTGTTACGAGCATTTCTCCAAATCCTGGACTGTATCTGTATTTTCCCAGATTTTTTTTTTTTTTGTAATTGTTATTGTTCTGTTTTTTCCTAGAGAGAGAGAAAGCACATGCTCATGAGTGCACATGTGCATGAGTAGGAGGAGGGGCAGAGAGAGAAGGAAAGAAAATCTTAAGCAGGCTCCCCACTTAGTGTAGTGTGGAGCTCAACACAAAGCTTGATGCCATGACCCTGAGATCATGACCTGAGATGAAATCAAGAGTCAAATGCTTAACTGATTGATCCACCCAGGTGTCCCTTTGTTCTCTTTTTATATTAACTTTTTAATCCATTCAGAATTATATTCTAGACTATGATAAGAGCTAGGGAACCAAACTGATTTTCTTCCAAATAGAGAACTAGGTGGGCCAACATCTTTGATCAAATAAATCAAGCTCTTCCCTCTGAGTAGAATCCATTTTTGGATTCTCTATTCTATGCTAGTTTCTCTTTGTCATTATATCAAGTTGGCTTTCTTGGCTTTAGAGTATGTTCTGAAATCCAGTATGGGAAAGACCATCTTATCATTATCTTCATATTTTTTAGCGACCTCAGATACAACTTTTCTTCCAAATAAATTTTAGGATCACGTTATCCAATTCAAAATCAAGCAAACACATAAACACAACACTGCTGGATTTCTAACTGAAACTGTATTATATTTATATTAATTGGGGGAACTGACATTTTAAAATAATCGTGTCTTCCCTTCCAAGAATATATGACTTTTCATTTGTTCAAGTAACATTTTTTATACTTTCTATCTTATATTTTTTTCATTGGCATGTTACAAATTTTGTAACTACTGCTAATAATGTTAATACCCAGGCCTTAACCAGGTATTGTTAAAATGGCGAAGAATTATTGACTTTGTACATTTAGTTGGTATCTGAACACTTTAACAAATTATTCTGGTAGATCTTCAGAGAAAATAATCACCTCCTATGCAAAAAAGCTTTCTCTCTTTTTCCTCATTGTTTAGATTGATTATAAAAATAACAATATAGGGATCCCTGGGTGGCTCAGTGGTTTGGCGCCTGCCTTCAGCCCAGGATGTAATCCTGGAGTCCTGGGATCCAATCCCACATCAGGCTCCCTGCATGGAGCCTGCTTCTCCCTCTGCCTGTGTCTCTGCCTCTCTGTCTCTCATGAATAAACAAAATCTTTAAAATACAAAATAATAATAATAATAAATAACAATATAGTCTGTAATAGGGGCATCTGGATGGCTCAGTTGGTTAAGTATCGGTTCAGGTCCTGATCTCAGGGTCCTGGGATCAAGCCCTGCATCAGGTTCTGTGTTCAGGGGAGTCTGCTTGAGGATCTCTCTCCTGCACCCTCCTGCCCCTCCCCATACTAATAAATAAAATATTTAATATATATAGTCTTTAATATATATATATATATATATATATATATATATATATATGGCCATATATAGAGTCTTTAATAATGCAAATTCTACTGTAAGACAATAAACAATCAAGCTCAAATAGGAGGAAGATAACTTTTTATCTAGGATGAGGGAGGATAAGGAAGGAAGGTGAATGGTGGGTACCCATAACCCCATTATTCTATTGGACCAATTTACCCAATGAAGCAGGAACCAAATATCTGAGAAATTTCTGGATAATTGCCAATATCCTGGAAAGTCCAGCCCACAGATACTTAAGCTGAAATATAGAAGTTCTATAAAGTCGCACCAAACTACAACTTAAGAAATAATTAGAGAGCACAACTTAACCCCTCAAATTCCTAGCTGGTTATATAACTGATCTCACTTAACTCAAAAAAAAAAACAACTTCACAGTGTACAAAATGCAAAATACAAAAATATGACTCTGCAAGTTAATTTTCAGGACTTCATTTATTGCATTAGTTTTACTGTTTTTGTCTTGCAGTATGTGTTGTTGTTGTTGTTGTTGCTGTTGTTGTTGTTGTTGTTGTTGTTTTAATTGGTCTTCTGGGATTCCCAAAAGCCTTCAAGAAAATTGTTGAATAATAACAGGAGGGGCAGACATCCCCATGCAGTTCTTGCTTGATTTAATATAAATTGTTTTGTGTTTTATTATTCATACTAATATTTGTGCTTGTGTTTTGAACAACTGATCTTCACCATTTTTAGGTACCTTTCAATTAAGTCAAGAATGCCTTTGGCTGAAAGTAACGGAAAACCTAATTGTGGCTTGCACCCGAAATTTAGAGGTAAACAGTGTCTTGCATTCAGTTAGCAGTTCAGCAAAGTTGAGAATGGAATATGCATAAGTAGATGGCCCATTTCTATTGTATAGAAGAGACAGGATAAAGTGCTCAAAAGAACTGTGAAGCCAATGAAGAAGAATAAGGAGACAAGAAAAGGAAGAGGCAGGGTAAGGGGTGGGCTACAGATAGGAAAGAGAAAATCCTCTGATGGGGAGGAAAACCATTCTGCAGCATTTCCTGAAAGACTACATGGACAACCACATAGAAGATATGATTTTGATTTAAAAGCTTTAGATCACACTGAACTTGCAAACCTTCATAGCAGACTCCAAAAAAATCACAAAAGTTAGTATTACTAGGTAATCGTGCCCTTCTATTTATTAGTCCACTCTAGAACACTTAAGTACAACATCTCACATTTCAGGAACAAATGAACAGAACTGGTGGGCACTCCCACTCAGAGACCTAGAAATAAAAATTCTCTAAGATGTGACAGCACCGGATCTAACGGGCTTGGAGCTGAAAGCAAGTGTCGACAGAGTCCTCTGTGGTGGTTTCTTAATGAGATGTAGAGAGCCAGCCCCTGGGGCTTCGAAATAAAGCTAAGCTTTCTCAGGAGCCCAACACTGAGAGTATATATGTTCAGCATCAAATACCTCATGCAAAAATAACAAGCGTGGCTCCTGAGGCTTCCTTGAGTATTTCAGCGAAAACTCAACGCAAAGCTTCAAGCACACATGCTACCATCATAAGGAGATGTGGATCAGTTAAACTGAAAGGTAAACTATTTCTGGCTGCTATATAGCTTCAAGTTTCCCTTTATTTGACTAGTTTGACTAAGTCTAAGCTGTTTAAGAACTCTTTTTTACCCTCTAATGTAAAAGTAAACCAATTTTTAAAAGATTTTATTTGACACAGATAGACTACAAGCAGGGGGAGCAAGAAAGAAGGAGAAACAGGCTCCCCCCATGAGCACAGAGCCCTATAGGGAGCTCAATCCCAGGACCTTGGGATCATGACATGAGCTGAAGGCAGAGGCTTAACCGACTGAGTCACTCAGGTGCCCCAAAAGTAAACCAATGCTATCAAAAATATTTAGAAAGTAGAGATGCCTGGTTGGCTCAGCAGTTGAGCATCTGCCTTTGGCTCAGGGAGTGATCCAGGAGTTCTGGGATCGGGTCCCACATCGGGCTCACTGTAGGGAGCCTGCTTCTCCTTCTGCCTATGTCTCTGCCTCTCTCTGTGTGTCTCTCATGAATAAATAAATCTTAAAAAAATAAAATAAAAATATTTAGAAAGTAAAATCATCATTAGGGAGTCTCAAAGTTACATCTTAGACTGAAATAAAACATACTGTATGATTTGTCTTATGAAAAATCAGCTTCCCAGCTGGAACCTGAACAAGCTCCGACTTAATGGTGCCCTGAAAATGTTCCCTGCTGTACCATGAGACAAGATCTCATAATTCCTTTGTGAACTATGAAAGAAATCTATCATTGAGGCCTTGTGGGCAGGAACACAGATTTAGGGGGTCAAAACACCAAGCATTTCCATTCATGACCTCACCACATGAACCCCTAATTAATTATGGGTATCCTAATGTGAAAAATACTTTCATAACTGAAGGATGACCTCCTCCCATTCATAAGCAGACCACAAATCTGTCATGACTCCCCAAACACCATGAAAGAGCTGCTCAATTTGTATCTGTGTTGAACTTCAAGTGTTGCATAATTTATATCTAAAATCCACTCTCATACATCTGCTAAAAGACCCACTCTGACCTTCGCTCCCAATCCCAACTGCATTAAAATGGACTATAAATCACTGGAACACAGCACCCAATCACAGCCCAGTTCTCTCAAAGCAGGCAAGTTTCTCACCTTGATGAGTTCATCATCCCCTAAAACAAGTTATAAAAATTGTTCACATTTTGAGGTAATTCAAAGACTCTTTGTTTTACCCGTGGTTCACTACTTACCCAGGTGAACCAGGTGTGCACAGAGACAAATGGAGCAGATGGGTCCCACTGGGCCTTCCATTTATCCCTCCCTTGAGAAGACCAAACCTCAGATCCATGCTTGCAACCAGCAGAGGCCTGTCCTCAATTTAACAGAGCTCTGCCTTAGACTCAACAGACTTATATCCAATGATAGCACAAAATATAAGAAGATGATCTTTACATCTAAAGATCTCCTTGACTCTGGATCAAAAGTGAGTATACAGTTTTACAGGAAACGCACCTTGTCCTTTTCTTATAGCAAAGCTTGCTTTCAAGTACAAATATTTCTTGATCCTTA
This sequence comes from Canis lupus dingo, assembly GCF_003254725.2. NCBI lineage: Eukaryota > Metazoa > Chordata > Mammalia > Carnivora > Canidae > Canis > Canis lupus. Next base: position 5,430,836 of record NC_064264.1, read on the forward strand.
ATATTTTCTCTGCTTTGTCAGGGAAGGAAATCTTGAAAAATTCTCTCAATCTCTGGATACTTTACATCAGTTGTGTTGATAATGCAGATGGTATGAAGTCTACTCCCACCCCAAATCACTATAGAGAACCAGAAGCCCTGCAGCAAACAGGTGCAGCAAGGAGAGGCTTCTCCTAGCAGTTTCCAGGGAGATTTTTCCCAAAGAGAACTATGAGGAAGTCTTATTACCAACTGCCATCCAGCAGTAGGGCAGCTCAGGATTTTCCTTGGCAACCATGGTTCATACATATCTTAGAAGGGGCTTGGTCCATCCAGCGTGGCAGAGGAGAGCTGGTAGACTGCGACCAATGGCCAAGCTTGGCACCCCATAAGCAGGTCTACAGAGAACTAGTGTTCTTCAAGTTGACATCTGTCTGTCCTATTCAAGGGGCTCTGGGTCACTGACACCCACAGTAGGGTATTTGACTAAGGCTCCGTCTCCACAGTCTACCAGGAACACATGTTGTTGCCTCCCTGAAGAGGCACACACAACTTAGGAGTATCCTAAGTGCAAGCTGGTCACCCTGCTAGAATAGAAAGAAGGTAAAGGAGTTCAGAAGAGATCTCTTTACCTTCCAGTTTTTTAAAGTTTCCTAGGTGGGATATAACACAACCTGGAGAAAAATTTCCCAAATGGGCCACCATCTACAGTACAATTAGATCAGTTATACAAGCAAATATAGGCCATAGGAAGAGAGTCTCATATGGTGTTTCATTTCTTTTTCTTTTTTTTCCCATTTTTACCTATTCCTCAGCAATGACTTCTTTCTTGTGACACCCTCAAATGTGGTTAAGGGCTCTGTACAATAGAGCCAAGTTAGCAATGTGCTGCTTTGTCTATTCTTCCTGTATTTCCAGGCCTGGAGATCTTCCCCCTGACCTGTGTTCCCCCGGGGTACACTTGGTATGGCTAGAATATATAAGAAGATGCCTACCAGAGCTGTTCAACCTGGAGGTTGTTCTTCCATTCTTTACATAGAGAAAGTACAAGAGAAAAATAACCTACAGGAGAGGAAAAGCTGATTGTACATGAAGAAGCAGGATTTTAAAAATATTTTTGCACCCCTGTTGTCCTTTAGAAAAAAAAAAAGTTCTCTGAGTTTCAACAGTCAGGCCAAGTTACTCGTAGAATGAGAAGGTAGAAATCTAAAGGAGAGTAAGAAGCAAAAACAATTACCTACCACTAAACAGAATGTAATGTATGGTATTGAGTGAAGACCTTGGTGAGGGTTAAAACAAAAGCCCCAGAGCCTGGATTCTAAAAGGAGATAAAGGTGGTGCCCAGCTTTCTAAAGGACAGTAGTCCTTGGCAATTGTCAAGTGTTCTGTCAAACTGTAGTATCTAGAAAGCTGTTAAAATGCAGGCAAAGAGAAATCACTGGCATGGGTTTGTGAAAAGCTTATGAGCAGGCTACCTTCACTTGACTCCATGGTAGGATGACAGGCAGATGCTAGAAATAATAGACGCTATCTTCAAAAACTTCAATTAGGCTCTGGGAGCTCTTATTGCCACTAGCAACCCAAGGAATTGGCCTTTGAATAACTGATCTTGGGAGCTGGGAGTCGGAGAGGACAGAAAGCCCAGCTTTGGGGATGAAGAGAGGACAGAAGGCAGGGGACTCCCCACCAGGCTCACGAGAGGCCCATTCACCTTTGTCCCTGCTTCAGGTGTAAGTGGACAGCAGCAGGATTTCTCTGGGATCCTGGAAGTTACTCTATTTGGTATTGTCTGGTTAGCTCCCACTTCATCCTAATGTATTCGCTGCTTCCTCCTTTCCAGGGTTTCAAACTGCTCTGCCAAAGCCAATGTTGAGAAGTAGCAACAAAAGTCAACCTGCTTATTTAACCCTTTCCTAACACACAGGAACATGTCTTCATTTGGTGCTGGTGGCACTTCCAGGAGCTTTTGTGGATCCTGGCAAAGGAATTGATTTCCTTATGCTCATTTCTCTCAACTTGAACCTAAATTATTTACTATTTAATAAATATTAACCATTGCTAAAGTGGCCATTTGTCCTTGTTTGCTCAGACAGTCCCTGTTGAGCCTATTGTCCTGGCAAAATTATTCATCTCTCCCCTCTCACTGACAGTGGGTCCTGGTGCAGAGGACACATCATGTGCTCATGCTGGCCAGGCAACACAGGCAGTGCTTCTTCCCCTGCCAGCCTCTCTTCCCTCCACCTCTCCTCCTCATCACCTATTTCTCTCTAACTCATTACAGTCATACTGGGAGATCATGAGTAATTTATTATTCATATCCCATTACTTCCAAAAAGGATTAAAATAGTATACAATGCATTCACTTGGCAAATATTTCACGGAAGCCTAGAGTTCTGTGAACACTACCCGAAGGCATAGAGATACACAAAGTTGTTCAAATAAAAGTTAAAAGTGAAGGCAATGAAAAACACACGGAGGGGAAGTTACCGTGTCAGAGACCATGGGGGAAACAGTACTAATAATTTTCTCTATGTTTGACTTTGAGCTTCCCAGTAGTAAAACCAAAAAGTAAATTACAATGTGTAACATCAATCACTTGCCTAAGGAAGTACAACTTTGACCAAAAAAAGATGCTTTTTCTTCTGACACTAATTCTCATAGAATTTAATCATTCATTCAATATTTATTGAATACTTACTCTGTCCCAGGCCATGTCCTAGGTAGTGAGATCCAGAAGTGAATAAAACAGAGCAAACAGACAAAAATATCTGCCCTCAGGGAGCTTCCATTCCAGTAAAGCAATAAATAAGATATACAGTGGGTCAGACAGTAGTAAGTGCTATAGAGAAAAATGAACCTGGAACAGAGAATAAAGAGAGCTCAGAGAGGTGCAGTTTTAATAGGGTGGTAAGGAAACTCCCCACCCCTAAGAAGGTAACATCCAAGGAGGAATGTGAGGGGAAGAAAGAGGGATCATGCAGCTATCAGGGAGTAGTCTTCAAGACAGAGGCCTCAAATTGGGAGCACAGGAGACCAGTGTGGCTCCTATGAGATGAATCAGAAGCAGATTATGAGGACATCAAGCCACAGATGGGAAGGTGGGGGGAGCAGGAAGTGGAGATCTTGGATTTTTCCTTCCAATAAGACAGAAAATCATGGGATGATTTTGAGCAGAGAAGGGTCACAATCTGACATATTTCAAAGGATCATTCTGGATGCTATAACAAGTATAGATGTAGAGGAACAACATATAGAAGTAGAGAGACCAGTGAAAGCATTTGAAATTTTCCAGGCAAGAGATGGCAGTGAGAAATCGCCAGATTCTGGGTATGTTAAAGGTAAAGGCAACAGAAGTTGATAACTGGTTACATGTGAGAAGAGAGAGAGAGAGAGAGAGAGGCCAAGAAGGTTCTAAGATGCTTGGCCTGAGCAGTGGAGTTGCTGTTTCCTGAGAAGACTGTGAGAAGAGCAGATGGTAGAAGAAGATCAGGAGTTGCTTCGGGCTATGTCAAATAAGATGTGCCTACTGGACACCCAGGTAGAAATGTCAAGTCAGGTGGTCAGATAGGAGTCTGGAGTTCTCATAAATCCTCACATAAAAGGATAGAGAATGGTAAAGTGAACAAGGTCTTTTAATAATTGTTTTTTGTCAAAATACAAACATTTGTCTTATGACCATTTTCTTTCTTTTTTTTTTAAAGATTTTATTTATTCATCAGAGACACAGAGAGAGAGAGAGAGGCAGAGACACAGGCAGAGGGAGAAGCAGGCTCCATGCAGGGAGCCCGACATGGGACTCGATCCTGGGTCTCCAGGATCAGGCCCTGGGCTGAAGGCAGCACTAAACTAACTGCTGAGCCACCTGGGCTGCCCATGACCATTTTCTTTAGTCTGAGATAAAAATCAAGATTATACTCTTCAATCACAGCTAAGTGAAGGTATTTCTGGAAACAGCCAAATTCATACAGTAAATGTCCTAAACATGTTGCCTTTGGGAATCTAACTTAGAACAAGGGTAGGGAAAAAAAAAAAAAAAAGAAGAAGAAGAAGAAGAAGAAGAAGAAGAAAGAAGAAAGAAAGAAGAAGAAGAAGAAGAAAGAAGAAAGAAGAAAGGAGGAGGGGGAGGAGGGGGGAGGAGGAGGGGGAGGAGGGGGGAGGAAGAAGGAGGAGGAGGAGGGGGAGGAGGAAGGAGGAGGAGGAGGGGGAGGAGGGAGGAGGAGGAGGGGGAGGAGGAAGGAGGAGGAGGAGGGGGGAGGAGGAAGGAGGAGGAGGGGGAGGAGGAAGGAGGAGGAGGAGGGGGAGGAGGAAGGAGGAGGAGGAGGGGGAGGAGGAGGGGGGGGAGGAGGAAGGAGGAGGAGGGGGGAGGAGGAAGGAGGAGGAGGAGGAGGGGGAGGAGGAAGGAGGAGGAGGAGGGGGAGGAAGGAGGAGGAGGAGAGGGAGGAAGGAGGAGGAGGAGGAGGGGGAGGAGGAAGGAGGAGGAGGAGGGGGAGGAAGGAGGAGGAGGAGAGGGAGGAAGGAGGAGGAGGAGGGGGAGGAAGGAGGAGGAGGAGGGGGAGGAAGGAGGAGGAGAAGGAGGAGGAAGGAGGAGGAGAAGGAGGAGGAAGGAGAAGAAGAAGGAGGAGGAGGAGGAGGAGGAGGAGGAGGAGGAGGAGGAGGAGAAAGAAGAAGAAGAAGAAGAAGAAGAAGAAGAACAAGAAGAAGAACAAGAAGAACAAGAACAAGAAGAACAAGAACAAGAACAAGAAGAACAAGAACAAGAACAACAAGGGTAGAGCTTACCGAAGCTGAAGGAAGGGGCAGTTTACACAGACCTCTATCTGTTTCTCTCAACTATGTTTCAGATTTGCCTTTGACGAGGAGTGAGCTCTTTGATTGTACTTATTCTCTGGGGCAGACAGGTGGCGGAACTGACATTTTGCAATGAAAAGCAAAAAAAGAGTCTGATAAATTCTCACCCAGATCAAAGTCCATCTCATTCATTCTTACTTGGAGGCAGGTCACTAGAATACCTGAAAGATCTACCCAAATGTTTTCTTTAAAAGGAGCTGTGGGGATCCCTGGGTGGCGCAGCGGTTTGGCGCCTGCCTTTGGCCCAGGGCGCGATCCTGGAGACCCGGGATCGACCCTGCATTGAGCCTGCTTCTCCCTCTGCCTGTGTCTCTGCCTCTCTCTCTCTCTGTGTGTGTCTCTCATGAATAAATAAATAAAATCTAAAAAAAAATAAAAATAAAAAAAAGTACAGATCAGAAACATAAATGGGAAACCTCTATCACAGCTGGGTTTTACATCTGAAAGTATAAAAATCACAGTCTTTTAAAATTCCTTGGAACCAGAGACTTGGTTTGTCTCGTTCAGTGTGCGTCCCCAACAGCTCCTGGAACAGTGCGTCAGCGCACAGTAGGCATTCATTAAGATACTGACAAAGTACCTAATTGATCAATGTTGAAAAATTAAACCAAAACCTAAGAGCGCCATCTTGTGGAAGGCCTTACCATGACGCCAAGCTCCCAGCAGGCAGAGGAATGGACCCTGAAATTCCTGTGTGGCCTGAGGGGCCATGGGCTGTTGGGAGTAGGGGGCTCGGAAACTGCCTTGAAGCTGTGTTTGGAAGCCAAGTACACGCTTTACTTAGATTCAGGTGAGCTTAATGGACATCGCAGGGGGCTCTAAAATTCTCCCAAGCCAGCCCTGGCACTGGCCTTGAGAATAACTAAGGGGCGTAGCTAACGGAAGTAGTCTTTGGCCAGTCCTCCTCACCAAAAACTGTTGTGATAACAGAGCCTCAAATTATTCCTTTGTGTTTCAAGAGATCTGAAGATTCACAGACCTCTTTGGACATCTGGTAGCATGCTGTCTTTCGGTTTCTCCTACATTTCTCCCCAACTCACCAAGGCTCCTGCTGTCACCTCGTAATACTGGTGTGAACCTGGCCTCTCTGTGTTTCTCCAACTCTCTCCACCAGGGAAGAGGAGGGGCATAAATAATTATCTGGTCACCTTCTTATCTCCTATGGGACCACCAAGTAGAGATTGAGACACCAAAAACCACCAAGTTTCTCTGTGCCCCACGCCCTCACACTGGACTCCTCTTTTCTGTCACTCCCACCCCCTTCCCAGAAGCCTGACACAGCCCACTGAGAGACAGTATGAAGAAACCCAGAATATGCCTGGTATGCACAGGTACTCATGATTCTTCAGTTTTGTGGATACCTGGAACTTACACAATATGATGAACCTTCTTCAAGAAAAAGAATTCAAAATTATAAATATAAGTGCAGGTACAAACATGAATATTTATTTAAAATGGGGGGGAAAAAATAAAAAAATAAAATAAAATGGGGGGGAAAGTCACAGAAAATTACTGACATTTCAAAGATCTGGGACCTTTTCTTCTGAATTGTGTGACAACTGACCAGGCCTCCTTGCCCTACCTGGGCCACTCTGCAACTCCCAGCAAATGCACTCAGAGTGGCCAGAACATGTGAACTTCACTGGCTTTCTCCTATGGACTCTGTTCTCTGGGCATAGCTGGCTGCCTCCCCAGGCCCCCCAAAAGTACCCCAGAGAGAGCAGAGCATCCTCTGTCCTCCAGGTCGCTGGTGGGGGTCTTTGTCCTGGGGACCAGCCCAGGTCAATCTATTCAGGGTGTCTCGTGGGAATAACTCCCCAACCCACTCTGCAGCTCACAGGCAGACCTGAGTTAAAGGTTGTCAGCTCTGGAAGCCATAGAGCGCCCCACACCTGCTTCCATCTTAACAGCCACCCACCAAGCTCAGCCCTGGGCCCCAAGATTCAGGCAAGCTAACCCCACTGCACGATTTGGTAATTAGGAAAACAAAGCTATACAAATGACACAGCATTAAGTAAATAACACCAGGAAACAAAACTTCATCCAGTCTTTGCTGGCCCTCCCCAGCCCGGGGCCCAGTAGGGCGGCCCCAGCCTGCTGCGGTCCGGTTCCCCCTGGGGGACACCTGGCGCAGGGGGCCCTGGCACACGTAAGAAGGCAATTTTCCGGCCCAAGCCCTCCCCCCCTCCGCCCCCCCCCCCCCCCCGCGGGAGCCGGGGCACCGTTCCCATGGTAACCAGGCCACCACAAACGCAGGCAGAGGGGCCTGGCGCCACATCCTCCCTCTGCCCTTGGGACAGACAAGCTCCGGTAAGGCTCCGCACTGCGGCCCCGAGGAGCACGAGTGGGGCGCCGGGTGGCCGCCCTGGGGCTCGAACCAAGGCGCATCAGCGTGCAGCCTCCTTTGTTCTCTCCCCTTTCTCTGCCCTCCCTCCCTGGGCCTTTCTGCTCCCTGCTTCCCTCCACGCAGGGTAGTCCTACAAATAGAGGAGGCCGGGCCCCTTCCTCTCCAGAACCTCGGGCTCTGCGTTTAAGGAGAAACTAGGGCGTGTGTACGGGGTCGCTTCTTCCTCTTTGCCCCACACAGCCCGGCCAATGAAGCAGAGAAAGGATTCCCCAGATGGAAAACTTCGGCTGTGCCTACAAACAGGTTCCTGTGACCCAAAGCCAATGGCGCGGTTTCCCTGCGTGCCCTTCCCCCACCTCTAAAATGGGAGAGCATCAGTGGGAGACGGTGCTTCCCAGGTGCTTCCTGGGAGACGGTGAGGAGGCCAGTGGCTGGGGTTCCGCAGGTGTTCTGTGAGGGGTGTCTGCTCAGGGCCCCCCTCCTTGAAAGCTCAAACCTGAATATCTTTGAAATTCTATGTATGAAAAAGGCCTTAGGAAATGACGTTTTAATGAGTATACTGGGGTGTCTATATTGCTAAAAACTGCACTGACTGGCCTAAGGGAGGTTAAGAGACCTTTTTTTGACTTCTGTGCTGTCCCCTGGCATTTTTAAATGTGGCTCCAGATCGGCCTGGGCACCACACCACAGAGCTCACCAAAGCAGGCCATCTAGTTCTTCCCCCAAGAGGGACGACAGCTGCCCACAGCAAGAATCCTGCCAGTTACAGAGGTTAGAACCGGCAACTGAGGACAATAATCACAGCAACCAAAAGGCCTCGCATCTGCAGGGCCCCGGAGAATGCCCGGGTTCCTTCACAGAAAGGGGGCTCCTCCCCTTGCTGCAGCCAGTTTCCAGGCCTCTGCCAGCAGCACCTGTGCCGCCCCCAAGGTCCCGGGACCCACCCCATGCTGAGGCTTTGCTGTCGGAGCCCATCCACAGCCTGGCTCTTGGGTGCCTCTCCACAGCAGGAGGGGAGGTTAGGTGAAAAATGCAAACCAGAAACTGGATGTGCAGCCGGTCTCCTGTGGACCATCTGTCCAGGCACAGCCGTCTGTGGCAGTGCCCCCCTCCTCCTGTGCCAGGAGTTGTGCGAGGCTACCCACCCCGTGGCTGAGGCGGACCTGCAAACAAGCGCCAACAGGGCAGGAAGGAAAGGGCAGGAGACTGTGGAGGGAAAAGGACACTCCTTCCAGAGGAGCTTGCCCATTGTTACATAGGAGGTGACTTGGAGTTGGGGTTCTAGAGAATGAACAGACTTTGAAGTCTTTTAGGAAATTCGAAAGCCAGCTGGGGCCCCAAAAAAGAAATCTCACCCTGGAAGAGTTGGCGGAAATGTGGGCCGCGTCCTCCAGAAAAGCAAGCAGGACTGTGAATATACTGAAGTACAGAAGCAAGAGGAGACAGAAGGGAGGTCAGGGGGTGGCAGGGCCAGGAGACCGATGCCTGTAGTCCCCACGCTAACTAGAGACGCTCCGTGATGGGCCATGCCTGGCCTTCTCCCCAGCTGATGGCTACTTACTCGTGGAACCCTGTGGAACCCTGTGCCAGCCTCAGCGTGGCCCTGCACGAGGACAGGAAATGCGTGAGCCCCACAGGGAGTGTGCTGAATAGCTGCACTGTTCTAAAACCAACCTGCTCTCCAGGACCTTATGGCAAGAACTCAGACGTCTATCTACCAAAGATCGAGGCTTCGCTTGCACTGTAAGAGGGGTGAAGCCCTGCCCTCCCGTCTCCGCTTTTGTAGTTGGACTGAAACATACGGTTAAGTAGAGCCTTGGCAGCCGAGAGTCCTCAACCTCACGCTTGCTGGCCTTCTCCTGGGATCTTAAGGGTTTACCCAACCTCTTCACTTCCAGCTGGGTGGCTCAAAATCGTTTCGTCTACGAACATCTGCCTCTGTTCTTCCCGTCTCGTCCAAGCTAGGAAGTGCTGGTTCAGTAACAAGAGTTTGGTCAGTTTTTTGTTATTTGATCACTCCCAGCTCCAAAGATCCTTGCCCTTTTTGACTGATGCCTTTACCTTTTTAGAAGACATGGATGCTTAAGCAGCACACCCCAGGTCCTGAACTTCCTTCCCAGCTCCAGATCCACTGAAGCCACACCACCACCACCATCACCCCAGCATATTCCCCCCACCGCCCCCCACAGTTGTGCTAAGCTTCAGCTTTATGTTGGTTCCCAGCTTCGAGCCATGCTCCTGGAGCTCAGCCCTATGTGTGCACTCTGTGCCCCGGGAGTTACACCAGACCATGTTCACAGACACAGTCTGGAAGGCAATAAACACTATCACACTCTTCAGTCAGGCTAGAATGTTCTGAACTGACAACAAGTAGAGCTCCTCAGCCCTAACCAAATCCGTCTGCGCAACCGACTTTCTACAGTGTTGCAGGGAGATACGCGAGGCACTGTGGAGAGATTCAGCCTAACAAATGTGCCTACAACCCACTCATTCCCAGATTTTGTCTTGCTCCTGAGGTTTCTTTCCTTAGGAGGGGCTCACTGCCTCAGAGGGATCCCTCTTTGAACAGGCCATGGGGCCAACATGGGATAACAGATCCAGCAAGGTCACCTGTTCTCTGTCCTAACACCTGAGAACTTGCAGGCTCCCAGCACCATCCTGGGCTCTGCAACATGAGTAGACAAGCCTTCTGCCTGGATTCCTGAGGATTCCAGTCTTCGTATTCACATTCTATATGACTAGGTAATTATGCTTAGAAGAACCCCACAAGCAGTTATAATGAAAAGTCGCTTTGGCCTTGGTCTTATCAGCCCTTCTAGTGACTAATAGCATTTTCAGGGCACAAATGACTCCTTTCCTCTCTCAAACGGTCCCTCCCTGGTTTCTTATTGAAATCTAGAATGCTCCCCACTTCTCCAGTCTGCCATGTGAAAACAGACCTGCTAGCTAAGCTAGCTGAACCTGCTTTTTAAGGAGGTCTCCCCGGGAGGTGGGGGGGGGGGGGTGGGAGGAGCCACCCTGGCCAGGCAGGTAGGAGAGAGAAGGGGCTGTATCACTGAGCAGTAAATAGCATACCCCTTTCATCACTGAGTTCCCCTTACCTCCCTCTACACAGAATTCTCTTCCCATGTCTTTATAGTGGCTAAAGCCTACCCACTGCCTTCCCAACACCAGAACATCCTTGGCTCACTTTTTAATTAAGTGGGGACAGCCCATTCCCCTCCTGGGTCCCACAGCCTAGAAGACAGGCAGAGTCCTGGCCTTCTCCTAGCTCCCTATTCTTTCCCCTGGCAGATTCTCTTCCAGCTTACAGTGACATTCACCTCCTCTGTTTTCATTCATGACATCATCATTCTATACTGTATTTTAATTTATTTTTCTGTTTCCCTGCTTCAGCAAGATCTTGAGGTCTATAGATGTGCTTTATGGCAATCCTGCAGTCCCAATGCCTGACAGTGTCTGGCACATAGAAAGTCAATAATTTTTTGTGGCACAAAAGAGGAAAAGAAGAAAGGGAAAAGGGATAGGAGGGAGATGTGGAAGGTTATCATTTTCAGTAGCACATTTTTATAAAGTCTGGTTAATACACTGAGTGATAGAATCAGATTCACAAATATTTGAGCAGCTTGGAAGAGGGAGGCAAAGCCAGCAAGATGAAATTTAATACTGATCTACATAACTACTTAGGTTCAAAAAATAAACCTCAGTTTAGTAAAACAAAACAAAACAAAAACCCAACAAAACAAAAGGTACAGAACACAGAAGCTGTGTTGCAATATCTGTAGCTTGCTGTGGAGCAAATCTGTTGTGAGTAGCTCCAGAGAACAGACCTGGGAAGGCTGGGTGAAAGCCCAAGGGAGGAAGATTTAGCAGAAGTCTGTGTAATTTGTTATGTGCTAAATACAGTGTCTTGAACATAGAAACAGTGGCTGTGATCTTTCTTATCATTATTACCAGCATCATCGCCATTATTTATTATTTATAAGAGCTGTCCAACAGTCTGCCTCAGGAAGCACTGAGCTGCCATCCCTGGATATCCAAGGTTATCATTGAATAACCACCGGCCTGGGATGTTTGTCAACCTGATTCCTAACCCCTGGTCTCCCTTTCTCCATAATCCCGTGATTTGAAGAACAATGCTCTGTATGTACTGGGTAGTAAAAGCTACAGATAGAATTCTTGGCTGAGTAAACTGTCTTTTATATAAAGAAGCTTTGGCATGCCCCACATTTGTTGCAGCATGCCTCCTTCAAGCAACCCCTCCAAAGCATCACTTTCATGTTGAAAAATAAAATTGCTTTGTGTGAAAGCTCCTTTAATCTTACATAGATACAAATGCTTTGTATCTTGAGGGATATGCCAAACTGCTTAGTATTTCAGAATTAATCTCGTTAAAGAAATCTCTGCTTAATCCCCACTGCTGTTGGCCAGAGATGTTGAATAATTCCACACCTGTTCCTGCTGCCTCTCCACTTTGCGCCCGACCTGGATTTGGTGGTATCTCAGAAAACACATCAGTGGGTTTAGGCTGGATCATGGCATTCCCATGTTTTGTTCGATGCTGTTGTTATAGCAATGTTCCTTTGTACATCTTTATCTCATTTTCCTAATTTGAAAAAAGTAAAGGAAGAGGTAGGAGGAGCTTGCCTGTTAGGAAAATAACAAATGAAATGATGGGAGTTGCTCATTAACTATCTAATTCCATATAAACTTATGATAAACCATCAGTATTGCTAAGAAAAATGGAGTTCAGATAACAAGCAGTTGTCTCTTTTCAAAGAATATAGAAAACTCGTAATTAGAATACCTAGTTTATAAAACATTTTGTATATAAATGTATATTTTACATACATATACATCACTCAGTGAAATTACTGACTTCCTCCTCTCGACACAAATTCTGGATCTTCTCCATTAGGAGCCATCAGCAAATGATCCAAAGTTAAACCATGTGAAATAATCACTCATTTATTCATTTCAACAAATAGTTATTAACCTCCTCCTGTGTACCAGGCATTATTCTAGGTGGCAGGAATATAATGGCAAACAAAAAGGAGCAAAGTTTCTATCCTCCAATAAACAGATCAATGAACATGATACAAATGTTATAAAGAAAATAAAACAGCATGAAAAAAAAAAGAAAATAAAACAGCATGGTAAGAGGGGTGCCTGGATGGCTGGCTGAGTTGGTTAAACTTGTCTGACTCTTAACTTCAACTAAGGTCAAGATCTCAAGGCTGTGATATTGATCCCCACATTGGGCTCTGTGCTGGGCATGGAGCCTGCTTGGGATTATGTCTTCCACTCCCTCTGCCCCTCCCCCTACTCTCTCCCTCTCTCCCTCTTAAAAAAAAAAAAAGAATAAGATACATAGTGATACGGTACAGGTGGGGTCGGGGGCGATTTTAGATCAATTGCTCAGGGAAGGCCTCACTGGGGAGGTGACACTTAAGGACAGCATTTAAAGATCTAGAACTTTCCAGACAATGGGAAGGGCCACGGTGGGCAGAGGTCATAGCACAGTGAGCAAGGGGAGAAAGAGACTCTGGAAAGGTAAGAAAAATAGCAGGAGCCAACACGGGCAGGCTTTGGAGTCCTTTGAAATTGAAACGGAAACCACTAGAGGGTTTTAACCCCTGGAGTGACATGATCTAATTTATATATTTGAAAGATTACTGGAGCACCTGGGTGGCTTAGTCAGTTGAGCATCTGAGTCTTCATTTCTGCTTAGGTCATGATCTCAGGGCTGTAAGCCTGAGTTCAGAGTCAGGCTAGGCTCCATGCCCAGTGGTAGTTGCTTGAGTTTCTCTCTCCTTCTCCCTCTGCCCCCTCCCCCATTCTCTCTCTCTCTCTCTCAAATAAATATTTTTTTAAAATTTTCCCTTTGAAGAATGGGTTATCAGAGAGCAGGAGCCAAAGCACACAGAGGTAGTTGTAGAAGATGGTGGGCTAGACAAGGGTGAGCACAGTAATAGCAGACAGAAGAATGGATTCAAGACATTTTTTGGAGGATAATGCCAAGAGGACTTACTGATTGGTTAGCAGATTTGGGAGAGTGAAAGAGGGAGGAATCAAGGATGACTCCATATTTCTACGTCTGAGCAACTGTGTGTATTATTCCAGAGGTTCCGAAACTTTCTCAGTTCACGGCACCCTTACTGTCTCAGTAAATTTTTCATGGTGCCCCTCCACCCCAAAAGAAATCTGTACAGTTTTCATTTATTAATTATATCCAAATAACTTAATAAATATTGTGTATATTTATGTCACAACTTAGAGAAGAAAAAAATAATGCGTTTACTTCATTCTTGAATAGCCATGATGACTCTCTAACGGAATGCATGTGCCCATGGGGCATTGCGTGACTTCTCCATTCTTGGAATCTGATTGCACGTGGCCACCCTCATTTTCTACTTCATGCTGATTTTTGCGTGATACTTCCTTTTCATCTCAACAACTGCCAAAAACCCAGCTTTGCAAAATATGCCATCATTAAAAGGAAGACAGCATAATCAAAAATTAGGTTTTCATACAATACCCAACAGATGTTGAGTATTGCGGTTTTCTTAAAAAATGTAAAACCCACAGCAGCATCCCTGTGAGTTCTCTGCAGTGCCCAGAGAGCATCAGTGCTTGGATTGGCTGAACCATTTAGAGATGGGGGAGAAGGGGATGGAAAGGGAGGTTCTAGAAGTGAGGGATGCTCAGGTTTGATTTCCATGGGGAACATTCAGGGACAGCTACTGATCCAAGAAGGTTAATGGAGAAATGCACTGTACCACAAAAGTAAACTATTCCAAATTATCATAGGAAAAATAACCATTTTCTAATATTCTTAGAGAATGAGGTATTGTCTGGCTAATTTTCTGTGTAACTAAGAGCTAACCAGAAAACATTTCTCTTTCAGCTGTTATTATTGAAAAATCTCTGACTTGGACTCAGTTCATTCCCTGACATTGTAAGTACTGAGCCATGAGCATAATTGGTCATAACTACAGCTGCATTGTTCCCAGGTCTTGAAGGCTGCACGGTCATGACTGCAAATAATTCTTCCTGTGCTCCCCATTAGACACATTGTAATCCCAGAAATAGCAATGGAGCTCTACAAAGTAGATTTTATCTTCCTAGAGTAATTTTTAACTGCACTGCATTTCCCATTAATGACACCACATTAGGTAATTCCTAGACGTGAGCACCAATAAGAAATACAAATGCAAGATGAAAATGTCTTATCCACAAATTTCATAATTGAAAAAATTTCTGAAAACTTTAAGTCTTCTTGATAAGTTTGTGGCAAACCCATTTGGCCACAAAACCTGAACTGCTAGAGCTCGGTTCAAAGCAAAATCCAACCTGAACTGATGTGGAGCTATTGAAAATTTCTCTTTATCCCACTTATTGTGAAAATTTACATGTTTTGCTATAAAAATACTAATAAGATTGACTACAGGGTGCTGCCCCCGCCCCCCCAACCCCTCTAGGATCGACATGTATTTATGACATAAACATCATAAGGGCAGCCTAAATCAGAAACAAAAGTGAATGCCACAACACAACTGGCTCTAAGGGTTTTGCATAAGGGATAGTCTTTAGAAATGTAGGGCTGGGAGGAGCCTGGAGCCCTTCTAGGTCAATCCACTGATACTACAAATGAGAAGAGAAGCCTAGACACCAAGTGGGAGAACAGGGAGCACATTCAAAATCACATATTCAGCTTCAAGCTCAGCCTAGTCAGTGCCCTCTCTCCTGCCATCTGCTGCCCACAGCCCTGTTGGGCAGCCTTCATGTGTGCTCCTATGAGTTGAGAACACAAGTAGCTCAGCACACCACTAGTGTCAACAAGGCACACCCAAAATATGCTTCTACTGAGATCCTAAGTTGAACTATCTGAAAATGAGTATGTCATCTGTTATAACAGTTCTCAGTAATCCCACTTCATGTGTCACAATTTCAAAGATTTGAAGAAGGTCAATTCAAAGGGCATTCTATTCTATAGGACTCTTCAAAATCAGTCCAGCAAACTTAACTGGTAATGGCTTTCCATCTAAATGAATTTCCCTTTAGCAAAAAGAAACGCTAAATAATATTCTTCAGTTCTCTTAAATAATTACCATTAAGGCCTCTACATTTGAGGGAATCACTAAAAATTTGAGTTGTCCAGACTGAAAGATGACATACCTTTCTCATCTCTTTGCAGTTTGATTTAGACTTGGAATCGAACAGACCTCGTGTGGAATCCCAAATAGGTGAGCCCTGGTTTTCTACATTGAAAAGTAAGTAACACTTTACCTGATTTTTGTGAATTTAATTTTTTTTTTTTTTTAAAGCCTTATTCTGTTGTAGGCACAGAGGAAATGCTCAGGAATGACACAAACCCCTCTTCCCCCACCTCCCGCCATCTCACCCTGTTTAGGCGAGAATGATTGTTTAGCCTAGGGTGAGGGGGGTGGTAGCTGAGAACTAAAGCCAGTGCCCCAGGAAGGGCTACCCTCCAAAGAATACAGTCTCTCAACTCACATGATAGTCCAAGTGGGGGGAAAAAATGCCACTCTGCAATGGCACACCTGTGTCCAGATCCTAGTTTGGCTACTTTTTTACTTGTCTGACCTTCAGTAAGCCATTTGATTTCTTTGAACCTGACTGTTGTCTGTAAAATGGAGATAATCATATTTGCTGCTCAAGGATGCCATGATGAACAAATTCAATTAGGCACATTTGCTGGTTTCGCAACTCAAAGGATTATATAAATAGTTGGAGAATTGAGAAAAATTAGCATAGTACCCCAAATCTAGAAACAAGAGAACATTGTCCTGATTTAAACAAAAGGAGAAGAGAAGGCAAGATGTGGCAAATCATGTCCCAGTGAGTTTGATATTGATGCTGCATACAATTCTAGAACATTTCCTTTAAGAGCGTGGGAGCACTTGGGAGAGATGACAGGTAGCACAGATTCCTGGAGAGCAAGTCATATGGGACTGGACTTCTCCAACCATCCCCTTAGAGAAGTGGGGAGATCTGGAGTGGAAGTCCTAGGGAGCCAAAGAGGAGGACCCCCCCAGAAAGTAGAGAGAAAAGAGGCTTCAGAGAGATAGGAAGCAGGAGGGGACCCCAGGGACACACAGGGGGAGGGGCCTTATGAGTCAAGGGGGCAGGGCTAAGAGAGCAGAGGGGAGGAACCTCAACAACTAGGTACTGCCAGCTGCCCAGAGAAAGAGCTTTATTCCTTAAAGACTTCTTCCCACACACACACACACCCGCGCCCCCAGCAAAGAAATGTCTGTGGTAAGATCCTCTTTCTCCCTACTTTGGTTCACTTTTGATGCTCAGGAAAAAAAAAAACACAATTTTTCCCCATAAGCTACTTTTTGTCACTGTGACCCTCTAAAGATTATAAACCCTTCTGTTTCCCTTAAGCACTGAGCCCCATTCCCTCATCCAGAAAGAGGGTATGATTGTACCTACATCAGGGGTTGTTATGAAGGCTAAGGAGGCGGAGCACTGTAGCTGACACGGAGATGTTAATTCCCTTCCCCCAGCCTCTCCTGACTGATGGATGAAGATGGCAGGTGAGGCTTGGTCCCTGCCCTTGGGGCTCTCTGCTTTGACATCTGTATCAGTGATTTGGATGAAGACACACACACTAGGAAGCTGAGAGAATTAAGAAATGACTGGCAGTCCAATAAAAAAAATTATTGGGAGGAGATGGAGAAAATGTGAAGTCTCAGTGAGAGAGGAAAGAAACCCATCGCCCTTTTGGAACGGGAGCTCTAAAGATGTTGACAGAGCTGCCACTTAAGTGTTCTCAGGCATGCCACACGGTTTCAGGGAGATGGCTATGCTCAACTGGGCCTGGGCTCTGGGCAGGGAGGAATCAGGAGTCACATGTTCATTCAATAAATATTTATTATTTCCTACTCTATGCTGGGCACAGTTCTAGGCACTTGGGCAAATCAGTGAATAAAACAAAGATCCCGGCCCTCAAAAAATTTACATTCTAGGGAGAGGAGAGACAATATACATAATAAATGAAATCAAGTACTTAGTATGTTAGGAAGTGATAAATGCTCTATAAGAAAAAGGAAAAATTAGAGCTAGTTAGGGGGGATCAGAAGGACCATGGTACCTGGGGAACGGGCCCAAGGGACAGTAGAGTGAGGGTCTCAGGTGGAACAGAGCCTGGCAATGTTAGGGACAACGCTGAGACTAGGGTGGCAGGAGAGGAAGGAGAAGGCAGGAGGAGACAGGTGGGAGAGGAGATGCAGGCCAGGCAGGAAGGATCTGCAGGCCTGAAAGGGCTCTGGCTTTCAATGCGAGATGCGGAGCCATCGCAAGGTTCTGCACAGAGGGGTGAGGTGATGGAGCTTCAGTTTTAAAAGCAGTCTACCAGCAGAGAATCAGCCACTAGCAGAAGGCTGCAGTGTGGAGGCAAGATGCCTTGCTGGTCAGACCAGGCACAGGTCAGAAGGGGGGGATCCTTTGAAGGAGGAACCAGCCTGACTTCCTGGTGGCTGGGCTGCAGGCTGAGGAGGAGAGAAGGGAGGATTCCAAGGGTTCCATCAGCAGCTGAGGGGTGTGGGGAGGAAGAACAGGATCACAGAGGGCTATTAGACATCCAAGCAGAGATGCCAAGAAGGTGGCTGGAGAGCTGAGCCTGGGGCCCTGGAAAAAGGTCTGCCTGGGACCTCCAAACACTTTAAACACCATCAAGGGTGAAGAGGAGTGAGAACCCTCCACTGCGGCTCCCCTGGGAACAAAAAGGACAGACGTCAGAATGGAAGTCAGAGAAAGGGCCTGATTCAATCCAAGCACCACTGAATCAGAGCCTCAGCAAAGGTGTCTTATGTTTATAGATAACAGCTTCCTGAGATCAGGGACAAGGGTCAGAAAATGGACTGACTTATTCTGTAGGACACTGTGTCTTGGCCAACAAAGACATCATCATAAACTTCCCTTGGGCCAGGCAGTCTTCTGAAGGAAGGTTCCAGCCTCCCAAGGAAGGATAAGGCAGTGTACTTCTGGAAATACCTGTGGCCATCTTTTCTCCCAGAGTCCAGCCACCAGGACCTGGACTGCACAACAGACAGACCCTAATCTCTCAACCTCTCACTAGGCTGTAGTCACTACCAGGGAGCAGGGGAGCACAAAGCAGCCTCTTTTCTCTCTCCCAATGCCATAAACTAATTAAAGCCTGCACACACACACACCCCCCACACACCCACACTTAGACCACTACTAGACAATCTCCAGAGCTGGGCAGCAAGTCCTTTGAAAGGAGGTCTGGACAGCACCCTCTCAGTTCACCACACTGCCTCAGGCAAATGCTATCAAAATCCAATAATCCAAGGGTTCTAGCAACCCTGCAGGTGAATAGATGAGCCCACTGGCCCACTGTGAATGTGTTCGCACATCACACTTCTCATTTTGGGCATCACATTGCACACATGTTAGCAAGAGATCCATGATCTCATCTTGCCGGTCCCTAAAACAAAGCTTCCTGGTCTAAGATCTGAAAAAAGGTAGGCCAAAACACTGATCCATTAAGTCCTTGGAGCAAACAGGAAGATTCTGGACAGTCTGCCTCCAATAGGAGCAGCAGCCTCTTCAACTTATCTCACTGTGCAAAAAAAAAAAAAAAAAAAAAAATCTTTTTTTAAAACTTTGGGACACCGTGCTCTAGAGCCATCTATTCTTGCCTTTCACTCAGTTAATGATCATTTATTCACTGGACATGTATTAAGCGTCAGGCACCAAGCTAACCATTGGAGACAGAGTGAGGAACAGTCACTCTGTCATAAGGTCACTGTCACTGAGACACTTATTATCTAGTGGAAAAGGAAGACTGGACAAGTAAACAGAAACCAGAAACAGTGTAAATGCTACAGGAGAGACTAAGAGAGTGGGAGGAAAGAGGAGGAATGGCAAGAGATAAGTCAGAGAGCCTGGCAGGTGCCAGACCTTACAGGGCCTGGAAGCCATTGGGGGATTCCAAGTACAAGGGAAAGCCACTGGGGGATTTATAAGGACTGGATATCATGGATCTGGTTTCTATTTTCCCACAAGTACTCTTCACGGAGAATGACAGGGGGCTGGGCAGCCGCGGTCCCAGGAAGGCCAGTTTAAAAAGAGCTGCAGTAATTCTGCCTGGAGAGGACATGGCTCACTGTGGGCAGACACAGTGGTGATATAGAAGAGTAGAAGGATTCAAATATATTTTTAAACAAGAATCAATCCTTCTGACCCTCAAAAAGTTCACACTCTGTTGGAAAGACGGATGTGTAAGCAAATCATGTCATCTAGCAAAATTGTTACTTTAATGGAAATACAGAAGCTATGCAGGGAGCTTAGGATGGAGCTCAGAAGACTTCTGGGAGGGAGTCAAGGTGCTCACAGCTGCATCCAAGCTGGGAAGTAAAAAGAAGTGTTTGCCGAATGAACAAACAGTAGGTGGTGCTTCTAGTCAAGGAGGGGGGCCGTCTGGCGGCAGACTCCCAGCTGTGAGGCCCCAGTTGCCATGACTAGACCACCTCACCCATGCCTCTCCTATCGCTCTTGACACTTTGCATATGGAAACCTGTCTACAGGACTATTTTTCTCACCAGATTTCAAGCTCCTGCAAGACATCCTGTCTTGTTGCAATAAATATTTCGTAACAAATAACTAAAAGTCCTCTCTGGTGACTGTACCACTAGACACTGCAACATTGCTTCACTTCATACTGTGCAGTCATTGCAAAGGTGTCGCCTTTAGTTGTGGTCTTTCCTATGAGCTCCTTGAGGGTAAAACCTTCATTCCCCCTTGTTTGTACCTTTTCATGTGCACTGATCTGCACACTTTCCAAAGACTGTGGAATAAAATGAGTGAACAAAAATGTATTTAAATCAACATGCAGTAGGCAATTACTGACTAATGGGATTTTATTCCTTTCTTGGTTACCAGGATGGTAAAGCAACTGCCCACTGCTTGCTGAGGGGTCTCATTGGCTCAATGCTGCCCCAGCATGTCTGCTGAAAACAATCCATCATCAAGAGAAACATCCCCTCCCTATGAACCTTCAACATCCCAATATTCCACACAGACCTTATCTTCAGAGGAAGAAGATAAAGAGGAAGACGAGAATTCAGAGAGAAAATCTCTCTCTCCTGAAGACAATGAGTACCTGGAAGACGGTGAGTATCTGGAAGAGGAAATCCTTCTAGAGGAAGACGAGTACCTGGAAGAGGAAAAGTTTCTGGAAGGGAACACATATCTGTATGAATCAGAGTATCTGAAGGAGAGAAAGCATCTACAAGAGAAAAAGTTTCTGGAAGAAAACGAGTTTCTGCTTGAAAAGTATCTAGAAGATGGTGAGTATCTGGACGAGGGGGAAGTATCTGAAAGGAAGAGTATGTGTATGAAGAAGAGTATCAGGGAGGGGACATTCAGAAGAGGGCCTCCTAAAAGATAGCAACTCTGGTTCACCACACACCCAGGATAAAAGATCAGACTTGGGAGAGAGCACAGATCAGTCTGTCAGCCCCACCCACGGTGCTGACAGGCAGGCACACTCATTCTTGACCCAGGTCTCTTCCTGGCCTCCATGGCCGTGCCCCCAAGCATGGTACCGTCAGAGCAGACAGGCTTGATGAACATAAGATAAGGCCCCTATTCATAAACAAAATATATCCTATATTGTGTGTTTTTTCCTTATTCCACAAGTAATTCATATTTATTGTGGATGTCTGAGAAACTATATATAAGAAAAACGAAGAAAGCAAAAAATCACTACCATCCGTAGGGGAATAATCACTTTCACACTTTGGTTTATCTTCCCCAGACTTTATAAAATGTGTGTCACAGGGCACCTGGGTGGCTCAGTAGGTTAAGCGTCTGCCTTCAGCTCAGGTCATGATCCCAGGGTCCTCAGATGGAGCCTCACATCTAGCTCCTTGCTCAGCAGGGAGTCTGCTTATCCCTCTCCCTTGGCTGCTCCCCGCCCCCATGCTCTATCTCTCAAATAAAATCTTAAAAAAAAATTTTTTTAATAAAAAAGTGTGTCACCTAATTTTTAAGGAATATTATGCTTTATATATATATAATTACAAATAAATATACTGTAAAAAGCAGGTAACAGATAATAAATATACTGTAAAAAGCAGGTAATCTGATAATAACAGATAATTTAATACTTATATTAAATATTTACATGAATATATATAAGTATTCATACTTATATGAATACATTTCACATTAGTATATTTTCTGCAAATCATTTTCATAGCTACATCACACTGAATTGTATTTTCAAGCGGTGGTATTTTTAATTGATTCCTGATTATTATCAATTGTTCATTGCTTCTGATTTTTTTGTTACTTTTTCAAACAGCACTTTGATAAACATCCTTAGAGCTAGATTTTATCAATGACTTCTAATTATTTCCTAGAATACATTCCAAAATCTATTGCTAGGTCAACAGACACTAGTATGCTGCTTGGAGCACCCACTCGGCCCCAGGAAGGCATTGTATATGAGTATTTAACTTCAGAGTTATTTCTCTCACCCTGGGGTTGACATTTTCCCAATACTGTTTCCGTGACTGGCACCTTTTCCTTCAGTTGGGTTTTATTATTTGGCAGTGGACCCCTTGTGCTATTGTTAAAGGTGGCTGACTCCCACTTTCTCCTAGGCCCCGTGCTGCTTTCTCTTGCTGTCATGACTACATGGCCATATCCAACCAGGTTCAGGAAGTTACAAATCCAAGTCATCTTCATCATCTTCATATTGACCTAGAAACAGGACTACATTATTTTCCTGGATCTGATTCTGTTACCAACTGCGAGCAACTCAGGCAGCTTGAATTTTTAAATCCCAGTCTGATCACACAGCCTGCATCTGGGTATTCTTAACAGCCACACAGGCATTTTTGCCTTTACCTCCCTCCTCAAATCAGATGCACCATCCTAGATTCCTACTACCCTCATGTAAGTTTTGTCAGGGTACTGTAGAAGTAATTCCTC
The DNA here is from genome assembly GCF_003254725.2 of Canis lupus dingo. Lineage (NCBI taxonomy): Eukaryota > Metazoa > Chordata > Mammalia > Carnivora > Canidae > Canis > Canis lupus. The sequence goes on from NC_064264.1 coordinate 5,453,003, forward strand.
TATTGCTGGGAAACTCTCTTTCATGTGTGCCTCTGCTGTGAAAGTCCCACTCAGAATCCTAATATTCCTGCTGTTCAAATACCAAGTGTTAATTCTAATTCTGAAAAATAGCATTTGGACCATTTCTCTTGCACAGTATGAATCAAGCATTCTTAACATGTCCCCTGTATGCACTGGACCTTTGTAAATATATTACCCACTACAGTAGGACAAATACAATGCTGTCAAGTGAATGGAACTGTGTATAAAGCAAAAAGCTTCGAAAATAAATGCCCTGCTAGCAAAATTTGGAGAGGCACTGAAAAGACTGTAGAGGAATGCTAAAATGCCTTCAAAGACACATGGAAGAATGTCTTGGTCTATGAAACCCAAGGTACCAAGCCAGACTGCCCAAAACAGGCTAAATTAAGAAGAGGTCTACAACAGAATTTGGAACTTTTCAAAAGAATTTACATCAAGATTTCTTAATGTGGAATATTTTGCCAATACCTTTAAGAGGAGATTTGTTTAGCCTTGGCACAGGAGTGCCTTCCTGACCCATAGCAAATGCTCAGTACATGCAAACTGAATCAAGTTCATTTATTTCATACAGTCAGGTACATTTGCACGCGTGGGTGTGCACACGCACATATTTGTGCACACACCTGCATTTATTTTTAGAAACACCTTTTATAAATTTATTGGCACCTATAAAATGAGCCCTAGAAATGACAAATGGCCTTCTCTCAGGTTGATGGATTAATTGCTAGAGACTAGTGGTGGAGCCCTATGTGGAGAAAGATTCTGAGCGCCAACTTGGGCTCAGCAGGAAAGAGCACCACGAGGGGCTAGTATTGTGGGCCACAGCATCAGATGGGGATGGAGGAGTAGGAGTGCCATTTATTTGTCTGTTTGGTGGTAGATGTGAGTCTGTCGCAAAGAACACTGTTTCCTTCCTCTCTCTGGAGCTTAACTGTCTTGAGTTCGAATGTCAATTCTCTCCCACTTATTAGGGAAGGAACTTGGGCAAGTCACTTAACTCCTCCGCATGCTGGTTTCCTTAACTATAAATTAGAAACAACAGACATATCTTATAGGATATTTGTGAAGATTAAAGGAATTAAATTATACTAAAGCATTATAAACTATGACTATGACAGGCACATAGCATTCGAAGACTTTCCAGCGTTAGTTATTACTGTTGTTGTTATATTGTATTTTATGATTCCCCTACCATTGACTTGTGAAGGGTAGTTTACACTTCCCATCACCACATACCCCACCCAATTTGTGGATTGGACGTAACAAAAAAAGATGCAATGAACTGGGGTATAGGAGGGACCTGTGCCCCCAACCTAACTACTCAGCAGGCAGCTCAATTTAAGAGACTCCTATTGCATGGGACAAATCAGGATAGGGTCACACTAGCAACCTATAACCCCCTTTCTCTTCTTTAAAGAAATCATTTTCCAAAGAAAAAATGTTTTCCCCATGATTTGTAGAGAAATCCAATAAAATTAGATAAGAAACCTGAATATAAATGCAGCATCAATCACCACTGAATAATCAATAGCTCCATATGAGCAATCTCCCTGAGAGATTCCAGATAAGTTTTGTAAAATGTGGGTGTCCACACTGTGGTGTCAAGAGTCAGAAGATCCAGCACATGGCAAGGCCTTTGACCTTGAGCATGTCATTTACTTTCTCTCAGTATCAGTTTCCCCATGTACAAAAATACCTTTCTTCACAGTGTGGTTGCAATATTTACATGCAAAAACATACTGAAAATGCTTTGAAAACTCTCTTATACCATATGGTGTAAGATGCAAAAATGCTCTTCTGATCTCACATGGGGAGGAGGTGCTAGAAGGAAGTACCATCTATGTTACTATCATGCTGTCACAGAACATGAAACCACCCCATATTGAGGCCCCTTTTGAGTTTTTGGGTTTTGTTTTTTTTTTTAAACTCAAGACCTTCTAAAAGATGAATTCTGTTCTGTGGCAAATAATGTCATAGAGATATCACAGGATATTAATTTTGATTTATAATGTTTTTTGCTCAATAGTATTTTGATATGCATAATATGCTGGATTTGATTTTCTTTACCCTTGCAACCTCCTCTTCCACAGCTCCGAATGCTGTTTGGCCTAAATGCTATTATAACTCCTTTGCCATTTCCAATTGAGAGTTGCTGCTGCAATAACTCTTTCCAACAGGGCATCTAGCAGTTTTCTGCATATTTAAGAAGAAACGTTTGCAATATATTGATAAGGCATGGATGGGAGAGAGCCAGCCAGTTTGTCAGGCAGGAAACTTCACAGATGATGACAGAGCTCCACAACTAGTGTGCCCTGAGTACAACTGGTGGGGGAGATGCTGAGCCCCGGGGCCAGTCGCTCACAGCCTCCACTCCACTCCTGAACAAACTTCATCATCTTCTGTGTCTTGCCCAGAAGGTCAGGAGCACAGTCCAAGGCATAGGGCATGTATTGTATATTTCACAATCTTTGTCTTCTTTTTTTTTAAATATTTTATTTATTTATTCATGTGAGACACAGACAGAGGCAGAGACACAGGCAGAGGGAGAAGCAGGCTCCTTGTGGGGAGCCCGATGTGGGACTCAATCCCAGGACCCCGGGATCATGACCTGAGCCTAAGGCAGATGCTCAACCACTGAGCCGCCCAGGTGCCCCTGATCTTTGTGTCTCCTTAAATTCACCCAGCCATTATTTATCCCCATGACACAGGTGAAGAATCTGGAGTCAGAGAGAGGGTATATGACTATGCCAAGATCACAGAAAATCATGAGAGGAGCCAGAACAGTCTCCCCAGGCTTCCCTTCTCCCTCTTGTAATCGCCTCTTTCTTTTCTTCTTTCCTTCCTCCTGTCCTTCTTTGTTCAGGCTTTTTAATAAATAGTGTGCATATTTTAATTTTAGGAGAATGACATAAAAAGAAAATTTACTTTTGCTCATTTTAATGGTTAATTTGAAAAGCAGAAGGTATAAAAACATCACACCATTGACCAACACTCAAATATAAATAAAGCTGATTCAGTCTTTAGTGATTTTTATTCTGTCCTTCCTGCTCTTATTTTTTCCATGTTTGATTGGTGGTGGTGGTCCTTGTTCTGTAGCTTTGTTTTTATAGTTTTAAACATGTTGTATGTACAAGTTGGTATTTTACTTTTGTAACAGAAATTGCGACTTCAATATTTGCCCCGTATTGCTTAACTTTTGTAGACATCATTTTAACAGCAAAGTAATATTCCTCAATATATTCTGTCTCATGGATAAACTGTGGATAAGTGTTGAACATTTAAGTTTCAAATTTCAATTTCTGGTTTTCATGTCTTTACTACTTCCACTGTGCCAGTCTCTATTATTAGAACTAATGGCCTACTTTATCCCAATTGTACATGAAATTCCTATCATTCAAGGTAAATGGGTGATTAAATGACACAAATAAATATTAAAAAATATTTAGATCCTCAACTCTGGGAAACAAACAAGGGATGGTGGAAAGGGAGGTGGGTGGGGGTGACTGGGTGATGGGCATTGAGGGGGGCACTTGATGGGAGGAGCACTGGGTGTTATGCTATATGTTGGCAAACTGAACTCCAATAAAATAAAAAAACAAAATAAAATAAATAAAAATTTATATCCTCTGAGCCTCAGTCACCTCTTCTATATAGATACCTTTCATCTATGACAGAAGGAAGCTTCTGTGATAACCCAAAAATTAACAGAGCAAACTTGAATTTCCAAAATCCATGATTTCATGAAAATTATCTTAAGTTCTCATTGACTTTACAATATTTAACCTTGTAGTTTCTAAAGGAAACCATTAAGAAAGACAACACTAATGAAAAGTAAAAATAGAAGAATTCTATAAACTGGGGCCTCACCCCCACAAATCCAGCATCACACACTTAGCAACATATTTTTAAATAGAAGAAAGATGCCTTCTTTTTTTTTCAATATTATCTTTCTGTTCTTTTTCCAACAGAATTCAAGAGTATGTCTTCATACCAAACTTTGCCTCATCTTACCACAAGGTAATAGTTTTCTTTTTGGATAAATCAGGTGGAAATTCATGCTTAGGGATGATGCTTCAGGAGCCTTAGGAGTCCTGAAGACAAGTGAATTGGGGGGCTGGTGGGGTGGAGGTGCAGGGTTCAGGCCCCTTGAGGAAGGAGGGATTCAGGTAGGGGTGGGTATCTCCAAGAGTCACACATAAGGGTCCACCACTGCCCCCTCTACCACTCAGCTAATCACAGGGTGAGGGACAGGTCCCAATATCCAAGTCCTGGGCACCCAGAACTACAGAGATGAAAGGGCAGGAGCCATCTGAGTCTGCAAAGAAGTTCTCAACCAGGGAGAGATAACAAAGGGCTTGTGGCCATGCCCTCGGGGGACAGATGAACGAATGCCCAAAAGACAGTCACCACCTTCCTTATTCAGGCATGTTTCTAAGGTCTAGGTCACCATTCAGTGAGCACTCATTAAACTGCCACAGGGCTTGGTACATGCAAGATGGTCACTAACATACCTATGGAATAAATAAATAAATGCTTCCTTCCATGTGCTCAGCTCTGTAGAAACCAAGGTGGGCAGTACCCGCCCCCCCCCCCGCCCCCCGCCTGAGTCCTGAGTCCTGTAAGGACTATGTGTTCACAGTCCTCATCTTTGTGTCTCATCCCCTACAGTCCCTCCCCAAAGGATGACTGCAGGGCATTTGCATCCACTGGTGAAGTGGGCTGATGCTAGATACAAAGAAAGCAGGAGGCCAGTTCCATTATAGTGAGAAATAGGAATGAGATCCCTGCTCTGCAGCACAGGGCAGCTACAGGCTACCATTTGAGGGCTACCCTTCAACCTGGTGAGGCTGAGGCCGGCCCCCATGGCTGCTCTCCACTGGCCCCTGAGCTCCACACTTCACCCTCCTAGGGGCTCAGCAATGTGGATAAGATGAGGTGGCTCTTTGGAGGTCCCCTTCACCTCAGGTACTGACACCCACAGCATACTGAGGAACGTGTGAGTGACCACGGGAAATTCTGTGACTGAGAATAGGGACCCCGGAGCCAGACTGCTTGGGTTTGAATCTCTGCCAGCTGTGTGCCACAGGGCAATCACATAATCTCCCGGTTTCTTCAGCCTCATGAGGCAGTGGTTGAGATTAAATGGGTATTAACTCACGGGGCTCACTGAGAGCAGTGGCTAGCACACACGAATGTTCAGTAAGTGCTACACTTCATTGTTATTGCTGGTTCTGCCCCCCCCACCCACACCACTGTGTGGCAACTTAGCATGCCTAGAACGTGAATCATGATTCCAAACATGGGCACCCATTCAATCCTTTATTCGAGTGGCTTTCCTGTCACCGAGGAACTCACAGGGACCAGAGGGGCCCTGGGGCCTCACCTGTGTCTGCCACATGCTCTTTGGCTTGGCTCCTAGAGTCCAGGTCTGGGCTACGGGTGCTCAGAGAGGCCCTGGACTTTCCTGACACAGGCTGCTGAGAGATTGAACCTGCACAAACCACTTTAGGCAAGAAGTGTTACACTCATATTTGTTTGTTAAGCCAGAGGAGGGAAAGGGAAGCAGGTTCAGGTCAAGCATTTCATGGGTCCCTAATAAACAGGAAGGCTCCCTTTCCCACTTCTACACGCATGCCCTGAAGATCCCCCTGGCACACACCAGGCCCGTCCCCCACTCTGAAACAGCGGACGAAGCAGGCCTGAAACCATCCAATCTCCCCAGGATCTAGGATCTAGTGGCTCCTCCTGCACCCTTCCATTGCAGATGGAGCAGGGAGCTGGTGTTTGGCCCAGGTAGGCCAGAACCCTAGTCCTGCTTCCATAGGTGCCCCCAGAAGCCCTCACCATGTCTCAGCCCAGAGCAGGTGTGGCAGAGAGGATGCTGAGTAAATGTAGTACATGAAGATGGCAATGAGCAGATAAGCCCACCATTACCTTAGGTATGATCACTCGGTGTGTTTGGCAGCTTTAACTTCTCAAAGTCCTTTCACGAGGACTTGCATTACCTCTTTGGGTCCCAGTGACCACCTGGTAAGTGAGGTAGGACAGGCATTATCCCAGGAAAAGGATAAAGCCCAGGAGAGTCCCCTGATCTGGCCCTGAGGCCTGGAACAGGGCAAGAGTCGACAGTCACCTAAAGAGCCTACCTGTGTTCCCTAGTTCTTTATTCCTGTGGTCACCTGATCTAGGATCTACCATCTTGCCACTTGATCCCATTGCCCCTTTTCAATGGTGCACCCTGAGAACACAGCTGCTGTGCCCTAGCCACAGGCTGCACAGAGCCAGGCACTTCCATGGGTCCCCTGGAAGAGAAACAAGATCTGTCTGTAACTCCCCCTGATGCTGAGCCTCTCAGGTAGAGCAAGCGGCCTCTTTTTCTCTCCCTCAGCCTCTGCCTATAGCCCCTCACTCCCTCCCTGTCCCTCTCTGTATGGGGGGAATGCAGACCCAGGCAGGGAACAGGCCTGTCTCTGAAGGGCCACTAAACTGCTGAATCTCCAGTAACAACATCAGCAGCCAACAGTGCACTTGCCCACTCTCGCTGTCCTCTCCGGTGGGGACCTGTGAGGGAGGGATGATGAACAGAAAGAACAGAAACTGAAGCGCAGAGACATTAAGTAGGTTACCCAGTTACTCCTCAATAGCACTGGAGCCAAGATTTAAGCTCGAGTCATTCGACACCAAAGTGTGTACTTTTTCTACCAACCATAGTCATTGCCCGTTTATGTGCTGGGCATTCCTCCTTATGCTTGTCCCTGCCATTTCAGCCAGTTTACATGAGATGACTTCAGGACTGAAACACCCCAAGACCTTTCTCATCCCTTTGGATGACAGTTTCTTGCCCCAATTAAGAACCAGAGCTTCCTGAGGAAGGATACAGTGTGGGTCAGTGTGTTGGGGTTGTCCCCTTTTGATCCTAAGCTACCAGATGGCAGGGCCTCTGCTTGAGAGCCAATGTTCTGTTGTCAGGCCCTGTGGAAAGCTTTCTCAGTAATGGGCAGTATTTGTATGTGGGTAGACTAGAGGGGAGAGATCTTCGTGCTTGATTTTAAGCTGCTACAGCATCTACTTTTGTATTTTTTCCATTGAGATAGCAGTAAGGCAGGAAGGACCACTGGGATGGGCAGGGTCATGAGCCAGGAAGGACAGAGAATGTTCCCGAACATGGGACTGCCACTTATAGAAGCCGGGCCCATTGGCCTCTGATGGCATCCATAGAGCCTTTCACTATAAATGAAGGAGCAGTTGGCAGTGTGGGGCTCTGCTGCCCAGAATGGCACACAGACCTATTTACCATCATCTACTAGATGGTCCCTTCTAACCTGGGACACTCACCATCTGAGATGGGCAGCGTCTGCAGAAGCCAGAGAGGAGCCACCCCACCTCCCCAGCAGGTCCTCACACCGAGTGCCTAACCTGGCCCTTTTGGAAGTTGACCTGCCCCTGTGCTTCCCCTCTGACAGGAGCATAGTGACTGGCCCCTCTAAGGGGACTACCCTCTCTGCAGTCCCTCCTTCCACCTCTGAACTTCCCTATGAGTCTCTGTACAGTGACTCAACACCTTCTACCTCATACGTACAGCGAGATGGAGAACTTCTGGCCTGGCAAAACCAGAGCACACAGACGGAATGGATCTATGAGAGTAAGTCGGGGAAGGGGGACTGCATCCTGAGGGCCATCACACAGCGGGCTGGAGGGGGAAATGCATTCCATGCGTGGGAAATATTGTGGTTCCAGCACTACCTATCATGCTAATGATGCACCCTGCTTCCTGTGCCGTCTGAAGTGGTATTTTAGGTAAGAAGTTCAACTCCTCTGCTAGCCCTGCTACCCTCTTCCTCCCTCCCAGGACCCCCTCAGAGAAAGAACATCAGCAAAGTGCTGAAGCAAATGCCTTTTTCAGGCTCTCCCTCCCTTTTCATTAGTCTTCCTGTTCTTGTTCTATATGAACACAGGCCCTGTTTCCCTCAGGGACACAGGCTATTACCTTCCCAGATTACAGACTGGTTCCTTGGGGTGATGGGCTCTATCCAGATGATCACGTGGACGTTGGCCAGTGGGACTCTGTCTCAGCAGGCAGTCAAAGCCAGCCCTGATTCAGAACCAGCCAAAACCATCTGTAGTGTGGACTTTTGTAGCCACAACTGGGAGATGCTCAAGAGAGTTTGGCAAGATTGCGCTGAGAATCTTAATCCTCTACCCAATTAAGCCCAAAGTCCCCTCACCCTAAGATCCTGGGATGGAACACTGAACAGCATTTCTTGCCATTATTAATAATTTAAATCCCGCCTTCGTGAGATTGATCCATCATGGGTTCACAGATTCATTTCACATCTGTAGTCATGGCAGCAGTAAATTAGATTCCCCCAACACCTCACTTCTCCGCCTGCATCCGTGCCTGCTATATTTTGTAGCTCAAACGTGGTTAAATGAAATTAGGAGCCAGAAACCCTATGAGGGAGAGGAGAGAGGCAGAGGGCAGGCCCACACAAGCCAGGAGCTCAGTGGCACAGGCAGCTCAGGATGAGGAGTGTTTTATAGGTTTACATCAGTTCATGTGGGACTTCCATCCACATGTGTGCTCCGGCAGAGCCCTGAGAACTGGAACCATTTCAAAGTCAATAAGCATGACAGCTGGGAAAAATCTGAGCATTTATCTAAATATTCATAAGCAGGATTCTAAAAGTCATTTACTGGGTAATAGCCTGTAAAGTGCCAATGCTAAGCTTGAAAGGATGTGGGAGGGGAGAAAAGGGTTGGAAGAAGGCTGAATGGGCAGGGGGGCGGGGGGGGGGGGCAACAGTGCCTATTCATACCACTGTGAACCCACCTCCAGAGACAGAGCCTCCTGCAGTCATTGTTTCATTTGACCTGTTCGTTCATGATCCTTTTGGTCCTGAAACTTAATTTACAGAGCTAGTCATGTCTGTATCTAATTCGGATTTTAAGCATTCTGTGTATCTGGTCTGTAGGGGCATGTTCTGCAGCTAAGTGTCTTCCTAGTACTGAATTCCTTAGAGCTAACGTGTTTAGTGCTTAGTAAAAGTCCAGCCACCCACAGGAAATACCTACTGATCAAATATGGTGACATGGGTGGCCTGGACCAAAGGTGTGCTCGGTGTTGGAGCCTCTAAGACCTGGTCAGTGACACACTCCAGCTTCCTGCAGTTATGTGAGAGGATGGTGGGTACAGCAGAGATTGAAACACAAGGAAAGGCAAGCAATTCTCTAAAATTCACCAAGGTTTTTCTTCCCCTTCTGCCTTTGGTTTGCAATCTCTCTTTGGAGAACATTGATAATAGGCAAAACTTTTCTATAATATGTACATGATTGTGTCTGGGCCACAAAATGGTCAGCAAATGTATGACAAAGATATTTGCTTCTGAGGGTTAAAGAGTTGTTAGAGAAGTGATGGGGTGCAGGAAAAATGCAGGAAGGATGGCACTCCAGGAAGGCAGAAGTTCTCAAAACCACGTCAAGAGACAAAAGAGGAAGGAAACATAGGGAAAATGTTATGTGGGGGGGGGGGGGGGATGGGGCCCATGCCATGGAAGAAAGCCAGTCCTTTTGCAGCTGGAGTGCAGAACCCTGAGGATTCCCAAGCATGGCAGGTGCAAAAAAGAATCTGCTTTCAGCCCAGGACAAAAGCCACCCATCCACTTGTTGGAGAAATGCAGACAATCAAGGCAAAAGCAATCCAAAATGCTGGCTGGGGAGGGTTGAGAGCAGGAGCAACAGTGGAGATGAGAGTAGGCATTAATATTGCTGTGCAACCCTATCCCAGTTGCCTATAAGGATGCAGCCTTCCAGCCTACAGGATCCCTGTCTGCCTTGTTAACAAGACCCCCAGAGAATTCATTGGTGAACCAGAACATTGGTGAACCAGAGAACCTCAAGTGTAGGATGAATTTCATGGGTACTGGGTTCCTATTTTTAAAGCATTTGTAAATTATGGGAGTGTTCAACCCCAGAGGGCCAGAAACTGCATTTTACTTGGCAGGGTTCTTCTCAACAAATAAGACTTTGAACTGAAAAACACCCAGATAAATCCTTGAAATCTATTCCTACCAAGAGTGGTAGGTCTGATACGGAAAGAATGCTAAAGGCACCAGAAATGCCTCATGACCCACGTAAGGAAGTGTTCCGAATGTGGTCCAGAAAGACTATTTATGGCCTTGGGCGTCTACCTATCCAGGCACAGAGCAGGGTCATAACTGCAGAAGTTCTAACACAGAGTATTTATGCCCATGACTATAAAAATCCTCAAGACTTAGTGCCTGGAACATAGTAAACCTATAAATATTAAATACTTGCAGAATTGTTGTTGAATCCTCATCTGATTTGAGATCAGACATGGTGATGAGAGGGTGTATCCTACCCCCAAGAAACAGTCTAGGTAGGTAAAAATATGTACATAAAGAGACACTATCCATATAGAAATGTGGGTAAGGATAAATAGAGGGACACAGTGCTGTCAGTGGAGAAGTTTGCTTCGAGCTACCTGGCCAGATGGAGAAGATTGTTGGAAAACTCCCAAAAGTGCAAACTAGCATTTGTGCAGTTTCCTGCCTGGACTCAGATCATATGTGTAGGTTTAAAAAAAAAAATGATAAAGTTACCTGTGGTAAATGTAGGAAACTGGTTCAAACCTTAAGAATAGTGCCAGGAGGGACCTCTGAGTGGCTCAATGGTTGAGCGTTTGTCTTTGGCTCAGGGTGTGATCCTGGGATCCTGATCAACTCCCACATCGGGCTCCCTGTGGGGAGCCTGCTTCTCCCTCTGCCTGTGTCTCTGCCTCTCTCTCTCTCTCATGAATAAATAAATCTTAAAAAAAAAAAAAAAAAAAGAATAGTGCCTGGAGAGGGGTGCTTGGGTGGCCCAGTCAGTTAAGCATCCGACACTTGATCTTGGCTCATGCTGTAATCTCGGGATTGTAAAATCTAGCCCTGCAGCAGATTCCAAGCTCAGCCAGGAGTCTGTTTGGTGTTCTCTCTCTCTCCCTCTCTGTCTGCCTCCTCCCCCACTGCTTGCACACTCTCTCTAAATAAAATCTTTAAAAAAAAAAAAAAAAAAGGAATAGTGTCAGAAGAACTGAAGCCCAAGATAAACTTATTCTTACTGAAAGATCATCCTTGTCATTGCCACTGCCACCACCACCGCCAGCACCACCACCACTACCACCACCATCATCATCACCACCATGCAGGCAGCCACAAAAGAAGGGGCCCTTATAAAATATGATTAGGGCAGGGGACCTGGGTAGCTCAGTCAGTTAAGTGTCTGCCTTTGGCTCAGGTCATAATCCCAGGGTCCTGGGATCAAGCCCCACATCAGGCTCCCTGCTCAGCAGAGTCTGCTTTTCCTTCTCCCTCTGTTTGTGTACTCTAACACTCTCTCTCTCTCTCTCTCTCAAATACATAAATAAAATATTTTAAGTAAATAAAATAAATAAGATATGATTGAGGCAAAAGGAAGATCAAGGTAGACAGGTTACTGTTTGGTACAATGAGGTGGAATGATTCAGAGAAAGCCAGATTCTTCACTTGACTTCGCTATGAGGAAAATGACCTCCGGATTGAAATGGGTGCAACAAAATTAGGCAAGAAATAGCAGAAACCAAAGACTGGTGAAAGAATCAAAAGGGAATAGTAACTGCTATGTCCTGACCTGGATAAAATATCCACCAAACTATCTATAGACCAAGAATAGCTTAATTGCATTTACAGTTTCTGAGGAATTGGGGAATGAGTCTGTGACCAATCCAGGACAAATATTAAGAGCAGAATGACAAGAAACCAGCATAGGATCAATAAGAACAAATCAAGTGATATTGGCTTTTAAGCTGTTTTTTTTGTTGTTGTTGTTGTTGTTTTGTTTTGTTTTACAAAGTAGATAAGGGAACAGTGATAACCCAGTAGGCTCAAATTCCACAATGGACTTCATTTTCAAAGGCTTCCTGATGTTCCTGTGGACAAGACAGAGAAAAATCAGGAGGATGCTAATGGAAGATTATAGAATGGTAACTGATGGATAACCACCCAAAGAGACTGCTTAAAAATCAGTTAACCCAGTTTCCACTAGGAAACTACAGAGCTCCATCTGGCACAACATTTTATCATAGGCCTGGACAGAGATGTAGGAGGAATATTTATATTTGCAGATGACCTGAAGCTGTTGGTTGATGGGAGTAATGTAATCAGATTCTAAAAGATCAAGGGGAGGAGGGCGGGGGGTGGGAGTGAATGGGTGACGGGCACTGGGGGTTATTCTGTATGTTAGTAAATTGAACACCAATAAAAAATAAATTAAAAAATAAAAAAAATTTAAAAAAAAAGATTCTAAAAGATCCTGACAGGAGGAAAACATTGAACTGGGACCAGCTAGATAAAATATAATGCCAACTTATATTAGGTCCTGCTCTTGGGCCCACAAAAATAATAGGGTAGAAAAGTACAAGATGGGGAAGCCCTGTTTGTTGTAGATCCTTGACTCATCCATAAGTTCAGTAAGTCAGTGGTATGACTGATGTGAGAGAAACGTTAACATCACCAAATATAATTAAAAGGTTACATAAACAGAAGACAGTCCTGCTTTAGCTCATGCTGGAGCGTCAGCCCTGGGACACCTGTTCAGTGTTGGAGCTGCCACACTCCATGACAGCTTAAAGCAGACTTGGAGGAGAGTGGTTGTAGGGGGACCTGGAGACCACATCAAACACAGAACTGTTGAAGTGAAGGGGGATGGTAAGCCCAGAAGACATGTGGCTCTGAGATAGGATTGCCTTCAAATATCTGATGATCTGCCACATAAAAATGAGACCTGACTCTCTGCATGTGCCCTGAAGGGCTAGAAGAGGTCCACCTTCAGGAAAATATGCTAAAAAAAGGCAGTAGTTCCTACCAGTCAGAGCTATGCCACTGTAGGTTGAGATTTCTTAAAAGCCAGAGAGCTCCTTGTCTGCACAGGGCTCAGTTTCAGCTTAAGAACTAGTGGGTCCAGCGGATCCCTGGATGGCTCAGTGATTTAGCACCTGCTTTTGGTCCAGGGCATGATTCTGGAGTTCTGGGATCAAGTCCCACATTGGGCTCCCTTCATGGAGCCTGCTTCTCCCTCTGCCTGTGTCTCTGCCTCTCTCTCTCTCTCTCTCTCAAATAAATAAAATCTAAAAAGAAAAAAAAAAAAAAAAAGAACTAGCGGGCCCTGACACTGCCTGTGTGCTGGAAGCTTCTCATCGAGGCACCTCAGACCAGGCTTGAGTCCTGCCACCCCTGGGAGTGGATGGAGCAGTTTGCCTCTGCTGTTTCCTCACTGGTCTGCCACTCTGCTATCAAGATTAGTATATCTAGGGTGTGTGTGGGTACATACGCGTGTGTGCACATGTGTTTAGGGACAGGAAGAGGGAGAGGTGGGGGAAGGTACAGAAAGGAATAGGGACTACCATACTGCAGAAGACAAAATAATGGTACCCATGAACTTACAAAGGTTCTCAAAAAATACAGTGGCCTCCCACTGGTGTATCTTAGCGGATCTATGCTAGATAGCCCCTTGTTTCCCAGCCAGCAACCACCGAACACTTTGCATTGAGCAACAAAAGAGCAGACATGCCCACTTCCTATAGAGTTGAGCATACCCCATAAATGTCTCCATGTGGCCTCGGAGCTACTTGGAGCTCTAAAATCTGCCTCTCCCCTACCCACCGCCCTCAACCAAGCCCCAGCCATTCTCTCTATCCTCTATCCACCAACTGGCCCATGGTGAGTGGAGGAGATGGCCACAGAGGGGCTACATCTCCCAACCTCTGGTTTACTGCAGTCTTGGAATAAGTCAGCAAAACTAAAGAAGAATCAGGGAGGCAGGGGACACATCTAATATATGGCCATAGTGCCCTCCAAAGTGCACTTCCCCTCTGTTGATCAGCCTTGGGCACCAAGGAAGAACCTCAGGCCCTAAATGATATGAACTCCCTAATTTAAAATTGTTAAATGGCCACCTTCTGTCTTTTAACAGCACCTACAAAATCAAGACTGAAAGCACAAGAAATCTCAAGAATCTCTCTATCTTCTTTAAAGTCAGGTTCAGAAGGTATCTAAATTTTATTATTTTATGATGATTTTAAATGACTTACAGGAGGTACAGATCCATCCATGAGAAGGTAAGAAAAACAGAATTAGCATGCCCCCAGCCAAAGAGAGACCTCTTTTGACCCCTTTAAACTAAACTAATTTTAATTAAGGCCTGAGGCCAAGGCATTATTTCAAGGGCTAAAGGCTTAGGGTTCAGGGAAGAAACTGACCCAAAGAGCAAGTATTTTTCAATCTGAATTAAAATTGAATTTTGAATAGGGAGGAAAAGTATTTACCACTGGAATTAGAAGGAAAGATAATAGGTTACCCATACTCAGTTTATTCCATGACACTACCAACATTTATTGTATACCTACTGCATACTAGGTAGGATGTAAGATGAACGAAACCATCATACCCTCTGACAGATGGTAGCCATGCTTGTGGTGAGCACAGCAGAATATAGAGAGTTGTTGAATCACTATGTTGTACACCTGTTCCTCCGGGAGCTCAAGTTAAAAAAAAAATCACACCTTCTCAGAACTTAAATTCTAATGTGCAAGATGAAATATGAACAGAGGGAGGGAAATCAATATTTGTTGAGCGTAAGCAACAGGCCTCAAACTGCTGAAGATTATGGAATCCACGTATCCCAAAACACATGATCTCACCCAGCTGTTTAGGAGATGCTTTTTAAATCGATTCCCTCGGGGACCAAAAGGTCCAGATAAGTTCACCATAACACACAGCCTATTAATAATTGCTCCTATTCTTTTTCAGTGTACGTTATCCCTGACACATCTCACGAGGAAGAAAATGGTAAGCACTCAACCTAATATATCTGAAGATCCCTGTTCTCTGTGGAATGACCTGGGCTGGGGGTAGTTGCCCCGGAAGGGTGGGTCCCTTGCTGGTCCAGCTTCCACCAACTCTTTGCTAGGACTTGGGGACATGCTGGGCACACAGCTCCTGAACTTGAATGGGTTTCCCTGTCCCTTCCTGAAGAAGGATAGGATAATAGAGAGTCTTTGGAGCAAGACAGAATGACCTGGGCCAGAAGTCCATCTCTGTACTCAAGAGCTCTGGTATAGAGAACCCCACATTTCAGAAGGTCCAGTCAGTTGCTGGGCTACCTGAGGTCTGGGCAGCAGAGCACAACTGGGACGCATGGGCCCCTCCAAGTAGACTGATCATGGCACCTTGGTAGGGAATAAATTGGAGGCCCTACAACTGGTACCTCTAAAGACTTAATCCTTTATTAAGGAGGGGTTGGCTGAACCCTCTGAAGAGGAGAGACAGGAGAGAATCCCAACGGTGGTTAGAATCTCATCTTATACCTACCACTCCATAAAACAAAAGCCCCACAATTAACCAGGCCCTTCCTATCAGAAAACAATTTAGGGACTATGATCTCTTGTCTTTCAACATGGTGGGGGCAGAGGGGAGGATTGAGTCTCATACACACAGGTATGAAACACACATGTTGAAATCAGGAAAAACCATCAGAGGAGAGGAACTGATTGGTTAGAGAAAAATTAAGATTGGTTAAGATTGGTTCCTGATCAGATCCAGAGAAGACACACTCTACATTAGGGAATCCTGTATGCCTGGCATTTACTTACAGTAGCACTCTGGTCCGCCACCCTGAAGACGAGTCTTATCGTTCCCATTACACAGATGAGGGGACCAGAGAGCCAAGGGGCTGCGCAACAGGCTGCAAGTGGCCCATAGGGGCCACCACTCAAAGGCTTGCAGCTTCCCCCCACCGCCTGCACAAACCCTCCCACAGAGGCACTTCAGGGGAAGATAATGATCTCGCTAGAGCAAAGGTAGAGGTGACAGAAATCCCCAAAGGAAAAGTTAATTAGGCAGAAAGCTTTTCCTTCTCATTCAGCCCCAGTTACAGCTCTTACTGTGTATTTCCTGTGCTTGTCTGGACATGTAGACAGTGCCCATTGATGTTAATAAGGTTATTTATTACGTTGAATCGAACACTTCTGAACGGTGGCTATTCAGGATTCAGGACTGCCGGGTCACCTGCTTCCCTTGATAAACATCTAGTTTTGTTTCCCTCAAATTAACTATGTATTATTCAATAAAGCCTATTAAAATACGGTAATCACAAATGATGGGGATTTGCTAAGCTCTTAGGGCCAGAGCCAGACTCTTGTTCTCCATCTAGGGCAGGGACGAACTCCGAGAATCTTACATGGGAAGATGCTGCCGATCAGTCCGTCCAGACCCGTTCTCCCAGTATCCTCCCTCTCCTCTCCAGTGACAACCACAAAGGAGCTTCCTCCTAGGAGCTTGCTGGAATTCCCATGGATTCTTGTCGAATGAATTCCTGAACGATTTTTCAAAACGTTTCTCAGCTGTTTCCATGGCAGGCAGTCTGGGGACACAGTGTTTTTTGGAATCGAGCTGAAAAGGGCCCCGGAGCCTTGTCAGTTCTGAGTACTCCAGTGTGGACGCGAGAACTAGCAGAATGAATTGCTACGAATTCTCCCAGCACAGGCTCTACCACAGATGTGTCAGGTTTCTGTGAGAAATAACTGAAGCTGGGGTAGGGGGTCTGCAGGCAGAAGGGCCCTTAAGCCCCGTGTGGGTAAAGGCAGATCCAGCTGAGTGGTGTTGTCAACAGAGTTTTTTATTACTGAACCAAAATTGGGAAGAAGTGCAAAGTTAACATGTACAGAGATCATGAAGAATGTCTCTTCTCCACCCCCAGAGACACAGAATCAGACAGAATAAGTTAGCCCTGCACCAACCTGATGGATTTTCAAGGGCTCTCTGGATGGTCCAGCTTGAAGGGGCTGCTGTCATCCTGAAGCTGAGACAACAGGCTGCAGAAATTTCCCCAGGGGCCCAATTACCATGTGAGACCCCATCCTCTGAGCTCTCACCTCAAGAGTCACACCTTCCCGAGAGCAGGAGATGGGGCCCAAGTTGTAATTATCAATTCCTCGATTCAATTTGCACCCCGTCAACACTGAAGGCTCCAAGCCCCTCTCCCGGCCCAGAGTCATCAGGCTGTAGCTCACCTTGAGAACAAAGGCATTTGCTCTCAGGACTTTTTATGAACTCACTGGCTTGAGAATACATGTATTATGCTTTAGTTTGCAATTATGAATCATATGCAAGTACAGAAATCGGCAATTTTTTACAAAACTGGCAAGAGATAGAAATATTTCTCAGGCTTTCTGAGAGAAAAATCACATTCAGAATAGATCTCTCCCAAAATAAAACCAAAACTCCTTCCCACAACCTACAAGGTGCTCTGTGAGCTGGCCCTGTACCCCACCTCATTGCCACTCCTGCTACCTTCCATACTCACTCCTTTCCAGGCATACTGTTTGTCGAGTGTATCAACCACACTCCCATCCACTGTCACCACCAGCCTTTGCACCTCCTCACCCCCTGCCAGGAATGTTCTTTCCCAGATATCTGCCTACTTGCTCATTGCTTTGCTTTATTCAGGACCCACTCAAATGTCACTTCGTCAAATGAACCTTTGCCATCCATCAGGAACACACTTTTTCTCAAGTCAGCCACTGAAACAGGACCCTTTTATTCCTGTCTTATTAATATCCCCAAGTTGAATTTTGGGTAATTTGGTGAATTTACTTCAAGTCTTACCAATCATGCATGCATTTTTTATTTAAATCATCAAGGATAAATGCTGTAACTATTTCCTTTTGGTTTTCTTTTTCTGTTTCTTGTTATGGTTCTTTTTTCCAAATGCCTTTCCTTCTGCTGTGCCTTCCAAAATCAAAAGTCTTGGATTTTGTTACTAAAGAGAGCTTTTGGGACGATTTATTAAATGAGCCCACTGACTCACTGGAAGCTGAGGGCTTAGATGACAAGGTAAGTCAAAAACTCAAGACCATGTTCCTCCAAATGTTCAAGCAGGGCGGCCCAAAGCCATCCAGGAGCTGCCTCTAGAGTGCAGGGACTCATAACTTCACTCCATTATTAGCCCAGCCCAAGGGAGTTTTTCTTAAAACAGAAGTAAGTTTAAATGACACATATTAAATCAAAGTGGGTCAGAAGAAAGCCAAATGTAGCATTCCACGGCCCTACTTTCAGAGCCCTGCTGGTAATATAAACACCCTCCAGATGACTTTTGAAGGCAGCAAAGCACAAAACATTTAATTTATCTAGATATCAAGGCAAGTCAGTCTTTGTAGAAACCCTCAATAAAAATGAAATTAAATTCTAGAAAGATGGACTAGATGTACTCTTCCCACTTAGTACAGCTTAAAACCCTAGACGTTATATGTAAGACAAATGGAAGAAACTTCTTAAAGGTGGACAGAAGTCAGACTGGCTAATAACCTCAGGACCCAAGGAATGACAGGGTGGTTAGTTCCCAGAGTTTTCATTTTGCTTCATATATCCCTGGTGACGAAGTGCTGAAAGACAACTCAGAAACCCTAACAAGCACAAAGCCCCAAGAAACGCCTGCTATCTCTAACCAAAAAACCAGGAATGGGGCTGGGGCAGCCTGGCAAGACAGACACTTTATTATTATTATTTTTTATTTGACAGAAATGGAGAGCAAGCACAAAGCAGGGGGAGAGGGAGAAGCTGAATCCCCATGAAGCAGGGAGCTGGGCCTGGAGCTTGATCCCAAAACCCTGGGATCCTGACCTGAGGGAAAGGCAGACACCTAACTGACTGAGCCACCTAGGTACCCCAAGACAAACACTTTAGTCAACAGCCTCTGCCATGCAAACACCAAGCAACTAGCAGCAGATGACCCTCCCCAGATCTGTCATCTTGCTGCCACCACCTGCAGAGGAGCACAGAACCAGCCCTGAGCATCACTGGATGTTCTTTCCCTGGGTGGACCCCAAAACCTGAGAGGAGATGGGAAGTCACAGTATGTTACATGGTCTTCCCTGCATGAATATTTTACCGCTACTATAGCCTGGTAGCTCTAACTTCCTGTGTCAGCTTACATTAAGACTTATATGTTAATATAGGTAGAAAGATTAGTATATAACATTTCCATTAAAGCTAAGAAACTTTCTCAGAATTCTAGGTACTAACTACAATCACAAGAGTGAAATCTTGTGTCCCTGGAACTCAAAATTAAGCAGATATATTTTTTCTAAATTTACAATAGAAAAAAACCTTTTCAAAAAATAGGTATTTGGGTTTTTTTTTTAATTGTTTAATCAGGAAATTTTCTGGTCTCAGTTCATATTTAGCCCTAAATTTCTTCCTGTCCACGCTTGCTTCTGTAGACATAATACTAATAAGAAATGCTTTTCAAATACTGAAAAATCACACTGAAGAGAGAAAAACAATTTCTGGAACTCAAAATCACCTCATTGAATTTACTAAGACAGGAAAGTAAGCTCAGGCCTTTTAGAAAGACTTTTCAGCAAGAGCTGAAATCTAAAGGAATTGTTTTAATTAGAAACTTAAATTATTCAGAACCCATCAGCCTGTCAGCTGAGGTTCACTGTGCTGGACAGAGCTGCAGTCACAGGCAGAGGGGAGACAGCACCCGTGTGGTTGGTGCACAGCACACTGCCAGGGTTCCGTGCCTAGATGCTGGCATTCTCATGATAGGCAGCTGTACAGCTTGGAAAGCAGTACTCAGAGCAACACATAGGTGGCAGATGTGGACAAGCAGGGTCAGAGCAGGACAGAAAGAATGAAGTAAATGCCACATGGTACCTGCAGCTGAAAGACTTGTTTGCATGGACTTCAGAAGTCCTTTTTGGGGGAATACCAGAAACCAACAGGTTACAAACTAAAGAGAGGGAGCTAAGTCCTTCTATTTGGATAGGAGCTATCAACCTATACTTCGGTTCTTCTGACAATTCAACTCCTTTGCTATACATGCTTGTTTTATCTCCATGGCATCCCATGCATCACAAACATTGCTGTGCAAATGCTTTTGGTTGTAAAAACCAGAGATTCACCCAGGAGAAGTCTTGGGCATGGCAAACTCATCACTGGTGTACTCAGTACACCTACTATGGTGAGGAGGATAGTTCTACTCTACAGGCAGGGGAAGCAAATGGGACAAACCTCAAAGATGTTATGGGTGCTGGCTAAATCCAGTGGGGTGGCACAGCCTAGATGGGACGAGAACTTCAATGAGGCCCATCCAAGGGGTGTGTGGTCTGGTGGACCTCAGTGAACACCATATCTTCTGGTGAACAAAACTTAGAATACAAAGGAGATGGTGAGAGATCACTGGCCTAAACAGAAAGTCTCTCCACCCCAAGGGAAGAACTGTCAACAATGAGAAATTTAGAGGGACGCCTGGGTGGCTCAGTGATTGAGCATCTGCCTTCAGCTCACGGCGTGATCCCGGGGTTCTGGGGATTCCAGTCCTGCATCAGGCTCCCTCTGCCCATGTCTCTGCCTCTCTCTGTGTGTCTCTCATGAACAAATAAATAAAATCTTTAAAAAAGAAAAAAAAAAAAGAAATTTAGAGGCAGACATATTGGTACCATGAGCCTTAACCTCAACCTGCTCTGAAGCTCTGAATCCAGTGTTAAAAGATAAACTAAGGCATACAAAACATTTTAAGAGCTTGAGCATATATTGATTTGAATTGTGCATTACCAATCAGAAGTGATTAAGGGGCACTCTACTGGCAGGAGCTGGGGAGAGGCTTTTATAAATAAAAGAGCACAGCAAGGCAATTTTTGATTGGCCATCACTTAAAGCCTAATTGGCTGCTTATGATTGGTTGTCCCTAGGTTTTGATTCATAATGAGGAGGCATTTATAGGCTTAGATTTTGGTGTGCTTACCAAGGCCCCACCACGTTAGAGCCACCTCCATGTAATAGCCTGCTCATTTAATTAACACCAGTGTGCAGCAGCTGGGAATTGGGCAAGCCAGACAGGAGGCAACCCAGCTTGTCCCCCAACCTAGAAAATCCAGCCAAATACAAGCCGTTTTCTTCTATTTGTCCCAGCTCACATGCAACTTTGGATATGCCAGCCTTCCACTGGCATATAAGTTAATGGCATACTATACATGATCAGCTGTTGAACAACCACCATAACAACCGTAACAACTTCAACTTGTAGGTGAGCAGAGCAACATGAAAGCTCCATGGTTTGTTTTGTTTTACATCAAGCCAAATTTCACCTTCTGTCCAAAGGGATCCAGAAGAGAAACTCCCATGAGAACCCACCTATGAGTCAGTCCTGGTTATTAGCATCACAGACTTGGGATAGAATGCACCACAATTTTACAAAATAAAAAGGCAGCTTACAACATCATTACTCTAGAAGAATCTCTAAACACAGAACTGTCCACTTCTATAACACACTAGGTGCTACAGTGTAGACTATAGCTTCCTGTAGACTTTCCTTTAGACTGCCTTCCTTCACAATGAAACAACCACGAAATAAGCAACTGTCCTGCCATTGGCCATTTCTGCAACTCAGAACGCCTGTTATGCTCTTAAATCATGGAAGCATTTTTATGTTCTATAACCATCTCCACATTTGGAAAGGGGGTAGTTTTATGCTCTGAAAAGATTTCTTGGCATACTGCTGTTAAAAAACAAACAAACCTTGTGCATATTGTGGAGTGAGGAGTATGAAGACAATGGAAATATTCTTTAAAATAACTCTTGCTAGCCACCCTATTATTCCCACTGTTTGTGTTTTTCTAATAGCATGTTGAAATCTCACCTGGCACCTTTGAGAGTCAGCAAAGTACTTAATTGGTAAGCCACTAATTCCCTTTTTCTGAGTATTTCATTTTGTTCCTTTTGTAGCTTTTCAGCAGTTCTTATCAGGCAGTGTTTAGGACGATGCTCAAAGAAATGGCTGCTCGCAAAGAACTGGAAGAGGATATTGATGTCCCCCTGACCGGGATTCTGGAGAGTGAAACCAGAAGGAAACTAGGAATTCTGTAAGTGACTGGTAAGATCAAGCTATTGGTCAGTGGGCTCAGGTAGGCCAGCAGTAGCAGAGAAGTCTAAGTGGGGCCACCATAGAGAAAAGAGCAAGGCCAGGGCCAGGCAGGTCCCCTGAGTCAAAGGGCAGGCACATGAGCAAAGGCAACCTCAGGGGGCAGGTGAACAGAATGATCTGGCTGCAAAAAGTCAAGAGCAAGGAAATGTACATGCATGGAGTTTCAGGATAGTATCAAACGCTAGCTGTGACAGAGGTTGGAAATCCAGGGCAGGAAAAGTCTTAGAGGGACCATAAGCTTCTACAGAAGTCTGGGGGGCAAGGCTCAGAGCCCTAATCTTTTAAGAGAGGGGATAATGGGGGATTAAGATCCTAGGCATCTGCCAAAAAACTCCCTAGCTTCAACATAGGCTAATGTTCCTCCACACTCCCTGGAGTGGGAAAAGCCATGAGCTGCACTGACCTGGGAGTCATGGCCAGAATCCCCATTTGAAGTCGGGAACAATAAGGTTACTGCAGACTTGCTGGCACCACGTCTGTCATGGTCCCAGGTCACAAAATGCTCCCGAACTCCATTTGTACATCTAGTCTGTGATGCATGGAAACCTGGATTTTCATGTATTCAACTACCAGAAACCTTAGCAAGCATGTTAAGGCCTACTAAACGTCTACTGCAGACTCTGACAATGGCACCAAGAAACAGGCTGTTGGCACAGGGTGCCCTGCATAACCTTCTTGATGAGTTGAAGCTTTCACAAAAACCAAGAAGAGAGGTTGACTGCCAGCAACTTCTGCTTTGGGCTGAGTAGAGTCCTGGAGCCAGAGATCCCTGAGGCTTCTCTAGGAAAGAAGAAGGCAAGATACACAGAACAAAACACAGAGACTACCCAAGCTTTCAGACCCTTATACAGCTACAAAAACAAATGCAAAGTAACTTCCCTGTAAGTTATCTGGCCTCACACGTAACATTTTCCCCACCCATTCCATCCCATTGAGGCCTATGACCATCCCATTGAAGCCTATGGAGCCCCATAGGAAGGGATCTAATCTGACAGCACTCAACAAATATTTCCTGAGCATCTACTATGTGCTGATCTATTGGGTGCTGATCAATAGAATAGTGTGTATCTCAGAGTCTCCTCCATTGAGGGAACTAGTTGGCAAGGATTCCACCAACTTGCAAAGGTTGGCAAAAGGCAAAAAGAGGAACCTTTCGAAAAGGGCTTTGGGTCCTTCTGGCTGGGTCCCTTCATTGGAATTTAACTCTTGTATCTTCCTGCATCCTGCTGTCAACCTGCAGGTTAGGTTTCACCCCACCACTAATTCAGTCCTTACTCTTTCACAAATGATGGCAGGCTAGATAACTGCTTTAATTCCATTCAAAGTGCCTGTAGATAAACAACATTTGATACAAATGGGCCATAAAGAGCTCATTCTCAATTGAGTTCCACCATGCTTCTAAAGTGCAAACAGTAAACCTACTCCCTGACAGGGAAAACAGCTCAGCCCTTCCCAACAAAAGGTATTTGCTTTCTGGAGTGACTTGGGGTTAACTTATTCTACTCTCCTCAAGGAATCTGAACGGAGAACTTAAAATCTGCCTGTCTAAAGGCCTTCTTCTCAAATCCAATTAAGCCTGGGAAACTCACTCCTTCCAGCATATCCCCTTTTAAATAAGCTGTGATCTGAGAACCAGAAAGCACAATGGTCCCTGGAGACCACTCTTATTTGGAAGTAAAATAGCCCAAGCCATCAAGGCCCCAACATGACTCTCCTTATATATTGACATGCAAAGGGGGTAAGGGCTTGATCATTTTGAAGAGTTGTACTTCAGTGTGGCTTTCATGATAAGTCATTTTGAATGGGATTATTGGAAATGTTTCCACTAAATGTAGACGGGCTTTGAGTGACTCTGTCCAGGTCACCGACGGTGCTGTTCCTCATAGCTACTTCCAGATGTAACCTTCACTGGGATATGCTCAAGCCATAGAAAGGTCAAGCTGCGCGAGCTTAGCTCATCGAACCAGCTTGCATTTGGACCTCCCAGCCCTGCCCTAGCTCCCAAGATGACCCTTGTTGAATTCATTCTGAAGGCTTTAGGTGTCAGCTTGGAGTCCAGGAAGCAAACACTGAGTCAATACCATGTGCTGTCCCTTTATTCCTGAGTACCGACTGGAAGGAGAACAGAGTCCAAACACAGAGCCAGGGGTCTGATTTTTCAACTATGAGAAACACCCAGCAGGCTCTAGCACTGTCTACACCATGTAGCATGACCTATAAACATGAGTCAGTCCCAGCTTTTAAAGGTAATTCGCATTCCTTTTAGGTTGAAGAAAAATTTTGGAAACTACAGGGAAACGATCCTCTGGATTATGAAGAAACGTGAACGTAAGGACCGTTCTCCCATTTTGCATCCTTTGATGGGCTCTCCAGTGGGCATCTGGCTGCCTCTCACCTTCTGCCCTATACCCTAAGGGAGGCATAAATGTTCCTTGCATAGCTTGAGCACTTATGAGCAAGCAAGGTCCTAGCTGCCAGGGATAAAATACCAAGCAAGATAGACACAATCTGGGGCCGCCTTACCCTTTTTTGAGGAGCATGGGTGAGGGGAAATAAGCAAGCAGAGGCTTCACGTATGGAAGGGTTAAGTGCTATGGCAGGAAGAGGTGGCTATGGAGCCCATAGGAAGGGAACTAACCTAGATCCGAGGGGCTACCTAGATTATTAACACAAAGTTTGGGAAAGAGTTGGCCCCTTTACCAGATACTGAAGTCATCTGCGGTCCAGCTGGTAAGATTTGCCAATGAAGGGGGTTGCCAGTGTTTTTAAGTCTAATCATGGAAAACTTGGGCCAAGAGTCTAAAGCCACTGAGGCCACTTCATTCAGAAACACAAAGCCACCACACACCTTTCAGATTACTAGATCCAGCTAACATAGAAATGGCAAAAGTACCCATGGCAGACATAGCTAACCAGTCCTGGTGCTTCTTCTTGAGCCTCAGTACTTCCCAAGACCATGTTCCAATCCCCCGATACTGACATGCCCTTGACCTAACTCTTCGAGAATAATTGCTATGGACTAAGTACTTTCACATACTCTATCTGATTCAAATGTATCTTTGTAACCACGTGAAGCAGGATAAAGAAGCTACAGCTCAGGGAGGCTAGGAGACTTGCCTGAGATCACCCAGCCATTGTCTGGGCACCAGCCACATTCTGCCCAAGACCTCTCAGGCCAGACCCGGGGCTCATCCCTTTGGCGTGTTCAATGAACAAAAGGCTAGTGTGTCTACAGAAGAAAAAGTGGGGGCCTTCTAAGCCTAGGTGTCATGTCCTCACTGGAGTTAGGAGGCAAGGAGAGGAAGGAAAGACTGCCTTCGGTTTTGATAGTGAGAAGGCCCTATCTCCCACCAAGACTCACACAGTGGGGTGCCCCCTAAAACAAGGAGGGGGGGTTCAGATGCTCAGCTGCCAAAACACAACAAACAATCTATTCCACTATGCCTACTACTGTTCAGAGTTCTGTTCCCTCGGGGCTGTAGACATCTGTGTCTTCCATCCCGTGGCATCTCAGCAAGGTACACAATAGGTACTCAATAAGCATTTTGTTTAATGGAGATAGGCATGCACAATTTATTTTGCTCCTTTGGGAATTAAGGCCTCCCAGGATACTCTACCGTCACACACCCAGGGTAGGACTTCCAATTGGAAAATGAGATCTGATATGGCCGGATCCCCGTTCTGCTTTACCACCACCCCTGCCAGCTCCCTGGCCCCTTTGGACAACTGAAGCCTAGAAGGTTTGAGCTTTTTCTACAAAGAAGCAACATTTCATATAAATAAAAGACAACTCCATGTTCTGGCTGTAACCAGTCCCCAAAAGAATCTCCCAGCCTCTTTTAAGATACAAACTCATTTCACTCCAGTACGCAGACCATTCCTTATTCCAGGCGCACAACCCCACGTCTCTGCAGGCTCCGGATTTCTGAGCCCAGGCGTCCTGCATGGGCGGAGGACCCGCGGTCAGGCACACAGGGCTCCATACATAGGCCCTGTGCTTGGTTTAATGCTCTGCTGCTGTCACTGTCTTGAAATCCTTAATAATTTTAGAATAAGGAGCCCTGCATTTTCATTCTGCATGGGGCCCCTCAAATTATGCAGCCTTTCCTGTTGAGAACCATCTAGGCTGGGGGAAGAGGCAGGAGAACACTGCGTAGCCTGAATCATGAGCCATCAAAACTCAAAGCTCCCTGCAAGAAGGCCACAGAGGTATGGCCCCTCTATGGGGCGCCCGGCGCTGTGCAGGCACTATTCACAGTAACCCCGAAGGTCTCTATCCACAGCATGACCCCATTTTAAGGACAGCGAGGCTCAGAAAGGTGACCTAGAGCCTCACCCTCGTCATGGCAGTGCTGAAAGTACAGCACAGACCCGAGTGTCCAGGATTTGAGCATTCTGACAGGGAAACAACATGGGCATATAAATGTCCTCTTTTATCTCTACCTTTTCAGGAAGGTTTTCTATTAATTTCTAATTGATACTCGGGGACGGTGGCCAGGCTCACTCCAGCTTCTTCCCTCTAACAAATCATCATCATTTGTAAGCAGTCACTGGGGCTGAAGTGCTCCTCACAGAGACCGAGACCACTCCCAAACTGCCCACTCAGGTCTCCCAGTGACCCTGCCCTGCCACCTCTGTCTCGTTTTCCTGAGGAATAGCTTCCTCTCTGAGCTCAACTCCGTGGCTTCTTTCGTCCCTCAGACATGCTGTGGTTCTAGAGTCTCCATTTCCCACCTCCCAACCCTCCTCCCCATTCTCACTGACTCTTCCTCAGGTGCCTTCATCTCTCCCCTAGAAGCAGCTCTCCCTAGTCTCCCCGACTTCCTTCTTCTCCTCTCTCAGTCCTTCCTTCACATGGTTTCCAGAACAATCTTTTTAAAACTCCTCACTGCCCCTCCCTTGCCTCCAGGAAAATGCCCAGAGCCCTCACGTGGCTTAGAAGGTCCTCACTTTTCCCTTTCCAGATACACTGCCTTTTTTTGCTCCTCATGGAATAGGCCAGGCATCCCTTGCCACAGGGCCTTCGCCCTTGCTATTCCTCTGCCTAGAGCACTCTTTGCTCCAATATCCCTGTGGCTCACTCCCTCACTTTACTCAGGTCTCTGCTTAACTGTCACTTTCTCAGAAATAGTTTCCTTGGCTACCCTGTATAAGTCAGTGCACCCACACCCACATGCACAGACACACACCCACACACACAGGGTAGACCCTTCTCACCCTGCTTAACTTTTCTTGGAAGCACTGCTGGCCACTTGGCATGTTATGTTGTGTCTGTCCACTTGTTCAGCATTCCTCTACTAGAACGGAGAGCAGAGACTACAGCAATCCCCGATACCTAGGACACTTCTCAGCACCCACATCCACAATCCATCTTTACTAAATGAAGGAATGAGGGAACACTCTGGCCCTCGTCTGAGGTGTCACCCATCACCTCTGACCCGGCCTCACTGTGGCCTTCACCTGTACAGAGCTTATGCCGGGCACACCCCCTACCTGGTGGAAGCTTCACTTCCCCAGATGTTGCCTCAGCCTCTGGGCTGGCTCAGGTCCCTTCTGGGAGCTCTCCTGGCCCCAGTGTGGTTGTTCCCAAACTTGGGAGTTCTCCAAGTGAAATTAGAAGCTGGGGGACAAGGAGACACTCCAGAAAAGCCACTCCAGACTGGTAGGTGGCCGTCCCCAGAAGCCAGGGAACTTACGAGGCTCTTCTTCAGCAGCCAAGAGACAAGTAGATGTTCATGCCCACCCGCAAGGACCTTGAGAGTTTGCACAGAGGCCCGTACTGGGTTCAGTCCCAGCCTGCTGTTCAGGTGGTCTGAACCACACGCGGCTCTCTCAGGGTGGCCTCCTTGAAAATGGCTCCAGCTGTGAGAATGGTGGGCGGACAGAGGGTACCTTTCAAGGAGGGGATCAGGTTAGGAGCCTCTGATGGCCTGGCTCTAGAGGTCAGCCAGTGGTCACGTGCTCCCATTAGCCCCCTCCCGCAGAGTTGACCCTGGTGGTGGGACCGTAAGCTCTCTTTTTTTAAAGATTGTGTTTATTCTTGAGAGACACAGAGAGAGAGAGAGGCAGAGACACAGGCAGAGGGAGAAGCAGGCTCTATGCAGGGAGCCCGATGGGGGACTTGATCCCGGGACTCTAGCATCAAACCCTGGGCTGAAGGCAGCGCTAAACCGCTGAGCCACCAGGGCTGCCCACAAGTAAGCTCTCTTAACTGACTTCCCCCTGGACCTAGTCAGTTGCCTAGGGAACTGGGCTGCTCTGGCCCCTCTGCTCCCCCTGCTTCTCTGATGCCATGGACAGGCTCAGGCTGTGATCCTGGGGTCCTGGGATCGAGTCCCACATCGGGCTCCCCACAGGGAGCCTGCTTCTCCCTCTGCCTGTGTCTCTGCCTCTCTCTCTGTGTGTCTCTCAGAAATAAATAAATAAAATCTTAATAAACAAATATTTTTAATTTATTTTATTTTTTTAGAGACATGATTTCTTTTTTTTTTTTTTAAGATTGTATTTATTTATTCATGAGAGACAGAGAGAGAGAGTGAGGCAGAGACACAGGCAGAGGGAGAAGCAGGCTCCACACAGGGAGCCCAACACAGGACTCTATCCTGGGTCTCCAGGATCAGGCCCTGGGCTGAAGGTGGTGCTAAACCGCTGAGCCACCAGGGCTGCCCAATATTTTTTAATTTAAAAAATTAAAAACTACTTTAAATTAGATGCAGACAAAACATACATTAAAGATTGGGGAATAGGGACACCTGGGTGGCTCAGTGCATGATCCCGGGATCCGGGATTGAGTCCCGCATTGGGCTTCCTGCATGGAGCCTGCTTCTCTCTCTGCTTATGTTCCTACTTCTCTCTATGTCTCTGATGAATGAATGAATGAATGAATGAATGAATACTGGGGAATAGATAGCATTTTTTTTAATTTTTTTAAAATATTTTTTTAAAAATTTTTATTTATTTATGATAGTCACAGAGAGAGAGAGAGGCAGAGACATAGGCAGAGGGAGAAGCAGGCTCCATGCACCAGGAGCCCGACGTGGGATTCGATCCCGGGTCTCCAGGATCACGCCCTGGGCCAAAGGCAGGCGTCAAACCGCTGCACCACCCAGGGATCCCGATAGCATTTTTTTTAAAGTCTGGAATTCTGTGTTCAGACTATTTAGAAACTAGCAAAACTGAAATTATAGATAATAAATTATGAACATGCTTTGGGCAAAAATCATCACAGAGCCCGTCATCAGACCTATCCACAAAGTTTCCTACATTTTAAAATGGCATGCTAATACATATTTGCCTTTTAAGTTAAAATAACATGTTTAAAAAAAATAACATGTTTAAAGTATGTTTCTTTTTTTTAAATGACTCTCCACTTTCGCCTATTTTTAAATTGGCAGAATTAGCAGCCACACTTGTTATTGGCATGTGGCTGGTAAATCACCTCTGGCATCCCCAAGTCTGGACTGTGTGGTCTTCACCAGGGTGTTTGGCATCTAACACTGAGCTGGCACACTGTAAGCCCTTGATAAATATATGCTGAATGAATGAATGCAAAAAATGAGAAAGGTGGAATTCAGTGCTTACATTTCTCTCTAAAGGCTTGTTCTACTTATCTGGCAGCTTTCATTATTGTGAGGAGGGTGGATATAGCCTGTATCTCAAACCTCAAACTCTTTGATGCCCTGAGAAAGATAGGTCTAAACTTTCTTTCTCTTCTCTACCAGACTTACTCAATGCCAGAGCCACAAATACGTCCACTTTCACATTTCAATTATGGAATCAACCCCCACAAATCAGGGCAGCCGTGACTGAAGTAAAAAAAAGTCATCCTGTTGTTGTTCGTCCTAAGAAGAAAGTTGAAATAGATACAGAATGGATACAGAGCACGATTAAGGTAAGTATGGCAGCACAGTGGTGTTTTTATTTTGTGCATGGATGAGACACACATATTATCAGGGAGCTGTCAAAGCTAACATACAACGTGAATACAATAAGAAAAATGTGCTCAACATACAGAGGTACATCTGAGTGTGTGGATTATAGGCAGATTAAGTGGGGTTTTTACTAGGGTTCACTGAAACTCCTCTCCCTGCAGGGCTTGATTTAGGCAACTGGATGGGATTATTATCATGTATAGTTCCATCCCCTTATAGATATAAAATCTACATCAAAAATCAATCACATAATGAATGGATAAATAAACTGTGGTACATCCATACAATGGAATATTACTCAGTGCTAAAAAGAAATGAGCTATCAAGCCGTAGAAAGACATGGAAGAAATTTAAATTCATACTACTAGGTCAAGGAGACTAACCTGACAAGCTGTAGGAATCTTACCATATGACACAAGTCATATACTCATTCCAACTATAAGACAAATTATACACATCAGTAATTACTTTGGGCTTAAAAAGAGGGATGAATAGGTGGAGCATGGAGGGCAGTAAAAATACTCTGTATGATACAATAATGGTGGATATATGCCATTATACATTTTCCAAAGCCACAGAATCTAAGCCACCAAGAGTGACCTTAATGTAACCTATGGACTCTGGGCGATAAGGATGTACCAGTGTCGGTTCATTGACTATAACGGACACTGTGGTACAGGGTATAGATAGCAGGGGAGGCTGTGGATGTGTGTAGGGACAAAACACATGAGAATTTCTGTACTTACTGCTCAATTTTGCTGTGACATGCTCTAAAAAATAAAGTTTATTTAAAAAAAACACATGATATATTTATAAAAATCCATATTGTAATATTTGGATTCTATACATAAAGGAAAATATTTCAAAATACTAGAGTCATTCAGAGAGAGCTAACAACCACATCTGAAGCTCAAAAAAGAGTTGCTGAAGTGGGAATTAGGAAGATGTGACATGTTTTATGCCTTCTGAATACATAAAATAAGAACATACTATGCTCCAGGGCCTCTTCTAGGTGCTGGAGGAGATACAAGGTTGAACAAACAAAGCCCCTGTTCCCATAGAACTTACATTCCAGTTGAAGAGGCAGCCAACATGTAACAATCCTGTTCAGTGCCATGTCAAGTATCACCAGGAAACGTGGATAAAGCAGCATAAGGACTCATGAGTTGTTGGCTTAAGAGAACTGCTCTCATACCTACAGGGTAGGTGAGGAAGTACCATTTGAGTCTAGACATCTAGAGATGAGGGGCAGAGCAAACAGCTCAAGAATAGCTGTCAGCAAGTGACAGAAGGATAGGGAATGAGCTCAGATGCCCTGGTCAGGTAGAGCCTTGTGGGTCATAATAAGATCAGATTTTATCCTAAGGATGAATTCATGAAAAGGATCTGGAGCAGGAGAAGAGCATCATCTGGTTTATGCTCTAGAAGAACCTTTCTGGTTAGGTATGGAGAATAGATTTAATGAGGCAAGAAGAGAGGCAGGATGTTCAGCTGAGAGCCAGGGCACCAATTCAGGTGACAGATGATGGGCGTCTCAACTAGGGTGGTGGCAGTTGAGGTGGTAGAAAGCAGTCTGATTGAGGACACTTTCTGAAGGAAGAATCAAAAAGGCTTTCTGTTAAATTGAATGCATGTGAGAGAAAGACAAGACAAAAGGATGAATCTAAGAGTTTGGGCCTGAGCAGCTGTGTAAACACTGCATTACTATTTACTAAATTAGAGAACACAAGAAGCCTAATGGAACTTCACA
Source organism: Canis lupus dingo (assembly GCF_003254725.2). Classification (NCBI taxonomy): domain Eukaryota; kingdom Metazoa; phylum Chordata; class Mammalia; order Carnivora; family Canidae; genus Canis; species Canis lupus. The sequence continues at coordinate 5,484,725 of NC_064264.1, forward strand.
TTTGTGTAACGCCATGCAGGTTATAAAGCATGTCTATGTGTAATGTAAACTGAGCTTTTTCCAACAATCTCATGGGGTAAGTATGGTATTGCTTTCTTCACTTTGCAGGTGAAGAGAGTGAGACCCAAAAAATCTTAAATAGCTGTCACATGGACACAGAGCTCATTACTTTCTGAAACAGTTCCCAAAGCTAAGAGGCTTAATAACCAGATGTATGTTTCTTGCTCATGTCACATCTGATTTGAGTCTCCTAGCTCTTTTGAGTGGTCTCTTTGAGGTTAGCTCCTGGGGATCTGGGCTCTTTCATTACGGGTCTCTGCCATCTTGGAGTCTTTTGTGTCCTGTTGCGACCAGGAAGTGAAGTCATGGTCTAGGCTTAAATTCTATCAACCAAAAGAAGTCACATGACATCACCCGGATGCAAGAGAGCTGAGAACTGTATTTCTGCCGTGCATCTGGAAGAAAATGAAAACAGTCTGCTAAGAGGAAAAGCAACCAAACATCTTAATGTAATGAGGGTGACCTCACCTTGGGGCAAAAGTAGGAGAGAACCAGAAATCAACACTGTCAACCAAGGTATGACTCTTTCAGCCTCCATGGAAGGAAGGGAAGGTTCAGTGTCCCTTCATCTCGTGGGCCTGCATGAAGGGAAGTCGGTAAAGCAGCCAGAACTACTGGCTGTAGACGGGCCAGAGAGAGAGAGAGCAGACAGAGAACTCAAGGGAAAGCCTCTCTAGGCTGTACCAGACATTGAATGGTGAGGGTGTAAGAAACCCTCAGAGGCCTTCAGCTTCCTCATCGCTAATATATCTGTGAAACCATTACTTGCTTTCTTACTCTAGCTGGGCTGGTGAACTCTGTGTTTCCCACAATCCTTGAATTCGGAGCTTTTGCTCCTGCAGCATATCTGTCCCCAATTCAATCTTAAATGTCCTTCCTGCAGCCAAGGGGAAGAAGGTTCTCATCAGGACCTTTAAGCAGGGGTTCTCTCCTAATGTGCCACACACGTCAGGCTGCCCAAAAGGCCCATGAGGAATGGGACACTGGGTTTTTTTTTTTTTCCTTTTTACAGATGGGCACTAAATTCTAGGTAGCTTGCTAAGTCAGGTAACCCTGTTTGTAAGTGTGTGCTGACCTCCAGGCCGAGTCCAGCCTGGCCAGCCCAGGAGCAGCAGCTCCACAGCAGGCGGGAGGGCTCAGGGACAGACAGGAGTTCTTTCATAGCACAGGGCTCTGCCTGAGAGGCCAAGTTTCCTCCACAGCAGAACTGAAGGAAGGGCCAGATATGGAGTCCCTTCTCTCTTACCTGTTAGCTCCTAGTTTCATACTTGGTCTGTCCCCATGCAAACAGAGGTGAGATTTGGGTTTATTTAGATAAACCACTTATATAATTCCCAGTGAGGGAAAATGTGACCACTCCACCTCTACGTCAGAGATTTTGCTTTGCCTGTGGGGTCCTCATCACTAGGAAAACGTCATTACATGACAGTTGAATTTGACAGGCAGAAAGCATCTCGATAAGGTCTGGCTTTCAGGGAATGTCTGGAAATAAGACCTAAAATACAAATATCCTCTCCTGTGAGCAATATCCAGAAACTTCCTACAGGCCATCAGGAACGAACCAACCCCAAATATCTTTACAAAGCACTTTTTTTTTAGGGTAAAGGGAAAAAGAGCAGTGATTTGTAGATTGAATGTGGAAAGTAGCTAGGAGCTTAATGGTCGGAGGTGGCATGTTCCTCGAGCCTGCAGGCAAGGGTGGGCTCTGGCTGGGCTCTGGCTCTCCTCCCACTGGATAAATCTGTGTAAGTTCCTTAGCCTCACCTTAAGGGGAGCCAATGATCATGCCTACTTCGTAGGGTCCTCGTGCTAGAAATAAAGTGTTCACCTCAGTGGGTGTGAGGATGAAACCAGTTTTCAGACCTTTGTAACCTCAAGAGGAGTGGTTTTCACCCAGATGGTTATGTTCCCAGGCATTCCAAGACATGCCCTAAGGTGCCCACAGCTCCAGCTCTTCAGATGGTTGTCTTTTTTTTGATTGTCCTAGATTTGGATATTCTGCTGTAAGCTTTCTTGAACAAAGGGGTCTTCAACTATTAAAAATAATAGTAGGAGAACCACTGACTTCCATTTAGAGCAACATGGGACACTAGATGACCCAAAAAACCTTCCCATTGCAAACATCTGAGAAATGTAGATGAGATGTAAAAAGCATCAGATGCAGAGCAGAGTGTGTAAGAACGGAAGAAAAATCATCAACACCAGAAAGAGAGAGAAACTGAAACATCAGAAGAGTAAGAGCGTGAGCAGGGTGTGAGTGAGGTGGGATGGTGTGGTGGGGAGCCGAGGGCGAGAAGTGGGAGAACAGTGCATCTTGATAATCCAGGCACTTGGGTGTTAATGCCCAGATGGGAACGCAAGACAAGGACATGTGTCCTTCGCAAGGAAATCACCATATGTGAAACAGCTCCAATAATTGATGACACACTGGCCACAAAATAAAACAAGCCTCAGCAAACACTAAACAGCTGATATCACATAGACTATGCTCTCTTACCTCAATGAATTTTAATAATAATAACATCACCCAAAGCAACTCATGCATTTGCTAATTTAAAAACTCACTTGCAAATAACTTGTGTGTCAAAGAAGAGATCATATTGGAAATTCAAAAATATTTCAAATGGAGTGAAAGGTAAACATCTCTACACGTGGGAAACAGCTAAAATGGTATTTTGAGAGCAACGCTATACTTTAAATGCTTATATTAAGAAGGAGAGGAGGATTGTGAAGAAGAAAAAAGATGAGGGGCGCCTGGGTGGCTCAGTGGTTGAGCATCTGCCTCTGGCTCAGGTTGTGATTCCAGGGTCCTGGGATCGAGTCTCACATCAGGCTCCATGCAGGGAGCCTGCTTCTCCCTCTGCCTATACCTCTGCCTCTCTCTCTCTCATGAATAAATAAATAAAACCTTCAAAAAGGAAAAAAGATGAAAACCAAAGAGCTCAATATATTCAAGGAATTAGAAAAATAAAATTGAGTACTATAGAAGACCCACAGAAGATAAAAGTATATAAAGGATAATAATAAGACTAAAAATTGATACAGTGGGAAACAAATAGAATAATCAAACCAAAAGCCAGCTCTCTGAAAGGCTAGTAAAATAGGCAAATCATCAGATGAGGTTTATCCAGGAAAAAAAAAGAGAGAAGATAGTCATAATAAAAAGAATGAAGATAATAAAGGGTTTTTTCTTAAACACCTTATGACAACAGTTTTAGGACTAAAATTTTGAAAATCTACCTAAAACAATGTCCTAGAACAATATAATTTACTAAAACTGATTCGAGAAGAAATTTTAAAAACCCTAGATAATGTTAATGTTATGGGTTGAATTATATCCCCCCCCCCCCAACAAAAAGATACATTTAAGTCCTAAACCTGGTGCCTCCAAATGGAACCTCATTTGGAAAACTGGTCTCTAAGGATGTAGCTAAGAGGAGGCTGTGCTAAAGCAGGGCGGGGCCCTAACCTGGAATGACTGGTTCATCCAAGAAGATGGCCATGTGAAGACACAGAGACACAGAGGGGAAAGCACATGAGACAGAAGTAGACATCGCAGTGATGTATAGGCAGGCCAAGGAACCAGGATCCCATGTCATCACCAAAACCCAGGAGAGAGGCATTGAAGAAATTCTTCCTTGGAGCCTCCAGAAAGAACTAACTGTGCTGACACCTTGATTTCAGACTTCTGGCCTCCCCACCTGTGAAACAATAAGTCTCTGTAGCTTTAAAGCGCCCAGTGGTGTTACTTTGTTACAGCAGCCCTAGAAAACTAAACCAATAACTGGGGCACCTGGGTGGCTCAGGTCAAGATCTCGGGGTCCTGGGATAGAGGTCCACATATCCCTCAGTGGGGAGTCTGCTTCTCCCTCTGCCCCACCCCACCCCTCCTCCCAACTCATGTTTTTTTTTTTTTAAGATTTTATTTATTTATGATAGTCACAGAGAGAGAGAGAGAGAAAGAGAGAGAGAGGCAGAGACACAGGCAGAGGGAGAAGCAGGCTCCATGCAGGGAGCCCGACGTGGGATCCAATCCCGGATCTCCAAGATCGCGCCCTGGGCCAAAGGCAGGAGCCAAATCACTGCGCCACCCAGGGATCCCCCAACTCATGTTCCAATAAATAAAATATATTCATCAAAAAAAAAAAAAAAAAAGGAGGGGTGTCTGGGTGGCTCAGTCAGTTAGGTGTCTGCCTTCCACTGAGGTCATGATGCTGGTCTTGGGATAGAGTTCTGCTTCAGGCACTCTGCTCAGCAGGGAGTCTGCTTCTCCCTATCCCTCTACTACTCCCCCTGCTTGTGCTCTCTGTCAAATAAATAAAATCTTTAAAATAAAAGAAAAAAGTAAAACAACCAATAACCATCAGGATTTAAATGATAATTTAAAATGCACAAAGAGTGATCCATTTCAGCCTCTGCCTCACCTAGACAAGTAAACTAAGGCCCTGAAAAGTCTCCTAGCCAGAATCCTCAGCAAGGTGGTGGTAGTGATGGGGGGAGGGGGTAGTGACAGGTGGAGTGGCAATGTGGGCATTCAGAGAGTAAATAGATCCCAAGCACTCTAGTGACAACCCCATGCTCTGAATCGGGATAGTGAGCCCCTGTGCACTTTTTATAAGCTCATCTTTTCTTCCCAGGTGCATGCCCATGATGGAAAATTAATTCTCTATCCCAGTGAGACTGTCTTCCAAGTTCTCCTTCCTGATGGATCAGGCCAGATACAGTATCCACTGAAGCCCAGGAACATTCACACTGACTCATATGGCACCTCAAAAGTCTGTGGTTCAGGGCTGGGGCGTGGGTTTTCCCAAGGCCCGCATCCTCTATGGGGCTGCTTGTGCCTTAACTGTCTTCCAGCTACCCGTCAGGAAGGCTGGCTATGCTCATCCTCAGCACAAAAGATAGAGAGTACACATACATCATTCTGGAAGACAGTGAAGAAAGATGTGTCCGGGCCCTTACCAACAACTGTGGCCATGCCACCTTCTATGATGAAAATGGAGAAATCTGGTAAGTTTGGGTCATGAGTCCCAAACATCCCTCCCCACAGAGAGGCAGTGTGGTTAACATTTGATTCCCAGTCCACATGGCCGGCCTCCCTCACTGGTTACGTCTCTCCCTTATTTGCTTGTGAATTCGTTTCTCTGACCCACACATGCTGCAAATGGGGAAATGGGTATCATGATGGCAGCAAGGCAGGTCCCTGACCTCAGGAAAGGCGCTCTGTCCTTGTTGCTATTGCTTCCCCAAGGGTGGAAGAGCAGAGACTCACAGTGACCACCAGTTCTATTAGCTCGGTGTCCTCTACACTTCCTGGTGAGAATTACCTTAGAAAGACCCAGTGCCCCTCTGTCCCACGTGTCTCAGAGAGGAGGGTATGGTGAGGGCTTCAGAGATGCATGTACTGTGCACAAAAACCAAACTTCTAAATATTTCATGATAACTGAACTTAGTTCTTAAGTTCCCATCTCTGGCAATTGTGGAAACCACCTTACCAGCCACTTCAAAATCTTTCTCCACCTTTTTGGGGTAAGTCCTCCATTTTTTTCAGGATTTCCCCCTTCCCCACTGAGTGATCATGGAGTGGGAAATGCCTACCATCTTGCATCAACTTTATACTTTCTTTCTTCTTGATAGTCAAAACCAGACTTTTTGCTTTTAATTCCAAAAAAATATTTTCACTCTCCCAAAACTGGTTATTAAGAATATTTGTTTTAAAGATTTATTTATCTGAGAGAGAAAGAGAGATGGGGGATGGGGAGGAGACAGAGGAAGAGAGTCTTCAACAGACTCCATGCTGACGTGTGGCTCAATCCCATGACCTGAGCTGACACCAAGAATCGGATGCTTAGCTGACTATCCCACCCAGGTGCCCCTTAAGAATATTTTCTGAGGTTGCCTGAGTGGCTCAGGAGTTGAGCATCTGCCTTTGGCTCAGGTCATTCATGATCCTGGGATCGAGTCCCTCATCACGGTCCCTGCATGGAGCCTACTTCTCCTTCTGCCTATGTCTCTGCCTCTCTCTCTGTGTCTCTTACAAATAAATAAATAAAATCTTTTTTCCGTTTTAAATAATATTTTCTGAAACATTCTTTGAGTTTTTTATTTTGTGGAGTTTGGGGTTTTTTTTTTTTTTTTTTTTTTTTTTTGGCTTTTTGGGTTTGTTTTTCATTTTTTTTCTTTGAGTTTTTAAAACACTATTTCCTAGGTGACAACCTTGTTCTCAGAGCTCTCTGACCTGCCCTGAGGGCCTTTTGTATAGAAACTGATGTCTGAAGGGTAGAAAAAGCTACTGGATGCAAGAAGTACCAGGTAGTGATTGGGGGCAAGAAACTCAGCCAATTATCTCACATAGTATCTGGCCACATTCTGTAGGGCCTCTTCTCCATAATGACACTTACTTTCATGCCCTTAGGGAAATTAGAAACTACTTGTATTTTCTTGACAAAGAAACTTAGATTCAGAGGATATAAGTAAGTGACTTGCCCAGAGTCATACATAAAATCACGAGTAAAAAATTTTATGACATCGGACCTAGCCTAAGATAAAGCACTTAAAAAAAATTCCCAGGTAAGGCATACAAGAGATACCACATCTTCTCCCTCAATCTCAGCCCATCAAAACCCAAGGGAAAGGGTGACGCTCAGACTGGGGAAGGGCTGACCCCTCACCTTCTGGATTCACACTCTGTCCATCTGGTGTGGGCCTACAGATCTGCATTCTGTAAAAGCTTCCCAGGTGACTGTGCAGGTCAGCAGGGGTAGGGGAGCCCAGGCCAGGAGGACAGAGAGAAGGAAGGAGGCAGGGGAGGGAGGCTGGCCTGCACGCACCACAGGAGGGGGCTCTGCCCCTTGCACAAGAGGCCAAGTGCCATGGTTGCTTGATCCCTTCTTGGTCTAGGTTGAGCATGAGCCAAAACTTGGGTTACTACTTCCCCAAAGGCAAACACCAGAAGGCCTGGAACTGGTGGAATCTAACTCTTCATGTCCACGCACCTCCTGTCCAGTCCATCTCCTTGAAAATCAACCAGTACATCAAAGTACAAATAAGGAGCCAGGATAAGATCGCCTTCTGCTTCCGACACCAAAAGAAACACGTGTGCTTAAACCTGGGCACCAAGTACAAGGTAAGGTCTCAACTCCCTCTGCCAGGCCAGCACCCACTGGGCCAGGCCACAGGCCTCCCTCTGGGCCACATTCTGCATCACTGCAACCCACAGAGAACACGGCCACCTTCGCTGACCTGATGCTCCACAAAAGCGTTCATTTAACTTCTGAGCACCTCAAGGTGTGAGCTGAGGAAACAGACATCCTCAAGGAGCCCAGCCGCAAGCCAGACAAAAAAACCCCAAAGATGTCAACATGTGTTTTCTCTCTGACTCCCATCAGCCCTGTCAGTTGGCAGGAACAGAAACCAGGAGGAAGGAAATCTATGTCCGCAGGCCTGCCACTGGGGTCCTCTTCTCTTCTCTCCCAACACACTCATCTCAACATAAATGAGACCCTGGAAGTTCAGGGAGCTCAGCCCAGGCCAGGCAAGAAAGTAGCAAAGTGTGTTCATATCCTAGGGCTGCAGGACAAATTACCACAAACTGGGTGGCTTAAAACAGAAACTTATTCTCTCACAGCTCTGGAGGCCAGAAGTCTGAAATCCAGGTGTCAGTAGGGCCACACTCCCTCCAGCCGGCTCCAGGGGTGAATCCTCCCTTGCTCCTCTCAGCTTCTGGTGGTCCTGGGCGTCTACTGGCTTGTGGAGGCATTGCTCCTATCTTCTACAGTCACACAGCCTTCTTCTCTGTGCCTCCTGGGTGTCCAGTCTCCCTCTCCTTTCTCTTATAAGGGCATCAGACATCGAATATAGGGCCCGCCCTAAGTCCAGGATGACCTCACCCTGAGATCCTTCAATTAATTACATCGGCAAAAACTCTCTCTCCAAATACAGTGACCTTCACAGGTCCTAGGGATTAGGAATCAGACGTACCTTTTGGGGGCCACCGTTCAACCCACTACAAATGGGGAGTGTGCATCCTGAAGTTCTGATTGAGTAGACAAGAAGGAAGGCTCCTGAGACCCTTCCCTAGTCCTAGAGCTCAGGAGAGGAATAGGCTGTCCTTGCCACCCCCCCCCCCCCCCGCAACACACAAGGCAGGCCTCATGCACTTTTTATGCCCATTATTGTCATAAAATGTACACCACATTGTTGTAAGGCTTAAATAAGATAGTGTGCATGAAAACATTTCATAAGGTGGATACACAAACCAAACATACTGGTACGATCCTTTATTACTTCTCCCTCCAGGAGGCCCTTTGCTCAGCCTCTATAGGCTACAAACCAAGGCAGAAGTTGGCCTAGAGGTGGCTTCCCTGGGGAGCAGTGCCTCATCCCAGCAAAATCCAGACATGCTCCAAGGGAGCCCAAGCTGGAAGTGGGACCCACTGGCAGACACTGTGGATGGCTTCTTGGCTGTGATAGGGCCTCGGCCTCCCTCTGTCCCTGTGGTAGGAATCCACAGGGAGAAGCCAGACACTCCCAGGAAGACACAAGGCAGGCCATACAGAGGCCCAGGAGCTGGTAACCCTCTGGTTAGGGGTCAGGCATGAGTGTGTGGCCTCAGCTCCCATCTCTGTAGCAGTGCTGTCACAGGCCCAGGCCAAATGAGTGAAGTGATGCTGGTGGGAGGGCTGAGAGCATAGATTTGCCCTGGAGAGACATTGCAGGGAAGACTTGGTCCTGTCAAAGGGACTCATCCTGGGGTGGGAAGCATGATGTCCAGGCAGCAAGTGTCCTCACCGAGCCTTCTGTGAATTCCCACAGTTCATAATGCCAGAGGTGCTGAGTGCAATGAGGCAGAAAGCCATCCTGGAGGTAGAATGTGGTTCAACTGCTCGGAAGATACAGGTCCTCCTGGGGAAAATGAGTAGGATCCTCAACTTCCTGACCATCCCTGATTTGGAAAAATTGATAGAGGACGCCCAGATTGTGCCAGTACAGCGCCTGGAACTGAAAAACAACCCTCACCTCCCAGAGTAAAGCAGTCACCAAACTGGGCTTCTCCAGCAACCGCTGAACCTCTCAGGAAACAGGAGCACCAAGGAAAACCCCAAAGCCCTATTTATATCTTTTGAGTATTGATTTGTAATTTGGACCTATCACAGCTCCTTGGTTTGAGAAAACAATCTGTGGCTGGCCGCAGAAAAAAACATAATCAGCCCTGACCTGAGAGCTCCGGAAGTAAGCCGCTTCAGGAGGCAGCAATACATGTCAACACCTGTCCCGCGTGCTTCCACTGGTCACTTGAACGCAGAAGCTCTTTTGCAGCCTTCCTGTACTCGGGTTGACTCAGGACCCAGGCTGTCTCAAGGCCTACCTGTGCCAGTTGTTGGCTATGTGGCCTTGGACAAGTAGCTTTATGCCTTAGTTTCCTCGTCAGCAAAACTGGGTCTAGATATCCCCGGAGGTTCTCAGTGACCCTCCCCTCATCACAAACACCCGTCTCCCACGCCTTCCCAGGCGGAGGGAGACCCACACACAGCAAGCCAACATCAAGCTACAGCAGGTCCCCTACACCGGGGGCTGGTCGGGAGCCCAAAAGGACACACACTAAAAAAAAAAACCTTCCGCTAGTTGGGGCCTTTTTTTTTTTTTTTTTTTTTTGTAAGATTTTATTTATTAGAGAGAGAGAGGCAGAGACACAGGCAGAGGGAGAAGCAGGCTCCACGCTGGGAGCTTGACGTGGGACTCGATCCTGGATCTTCAGGATCAGGCCCTGGGCTGAAGCGGCGCTAAACCGCTGAGCCACTCGGGCTGCCTAATTGGGGCCTTTTTGCTCATGGGTGACAGTCCCCAACTCGCGCAGGTAAAGGAAAACAGGAAATGAGTCACCTTGAAGGAAGGTGCAGTGGGTCCCAGGAAAGGATCGGAGGGAGGGAAGCCGCCGAAAGCTAGGGGGACTTTCGTCCTCCTCGTCCTGAAGACGCCATCTGCGCGCCTCACATCACGTGGCTTTGCTTCCCCGACGTCGCTGCAAGACCCCAGAGGTCACCAACCGGCCTCCTCAGGAGGCCGCTCCGGGCGCAGCCCCACGTGGGCCGGAAGGGCGGAGTTAGGTCTTGACGCCTGCGCACCGGGTGCACGCAGAAGTTTCTAGAAAAAGCGGGCACTCGGGCGCTGGGCGGCCGTGTGGCGTGGCCTTCACGCCGCCCGCGACACCGCCAACTTCCCAGGATGACCCGCGCCGCAGCCCTAAACCAAGACCGGAAGGGAAACCCCTTCCTCGCAGTCAGCCCTGGCAACCGGCCGTGACCCCGACCGCGACCCCGGAGCCTGCCGCCACCTTCGCGGCCCGGCTCCCCTGCTCTCCTCACGTCGCCACCGTGCAAGGCAAGGAGCCCGACGCCGCAGGGCACAGAAGCCCTTACCAGCCGCTGGAGGGGGAAGCTTCTAAGAAGGTCTCAGCAACAAGCAAGTCCTCCCCTCCCCCCCACGCTTGTGGCCGCTTGTTGCCGGCACCGCGCTGGCCCGGTCGTGTCCTCAGGCCCGCGGAGGACCGTGGAGGACCACGGAGGGTCGCGGGCACGCCCCCCGGCGAGGGGGCCACCACCCCAGCCCGCAAGCTGTGCCCACTTGGGCCGAGCAGCCAGCCCGTCTCCTTACCTGTCTCCTGTGACAGGAGGGCAGTCACCGGGCTCACCTCAGACGCACACACCCGGGGGGGGGCGAGCGGAAGCAGCGCCTCCGCCCACAAGGCCCTGCGCTCGGCCTTCCGCCGCGTGGGTTCTCGCGAGCTCCAGCCGGTTCCCACGCCGACCTTCCTCCTCTCGCGAGGGCGAGGACATGTTCACGAACTTGCAGAGCTGGTCAGCAGGCGGCCTCGCGGAGGGGGTTTTGAGGTTGTTTTGTTTTTTTTTGTTTTTTTTGTGTGTGTGTGAGAGAGAGAGAGAGGCAGAGACACAGGCAGAGGGAGAAGCAGGCTCCATGCAGGGAGCCCGACGCGGGACTCGATCATGGGACCTCGGGGTCACGCCCTGGCCCGAAGGCGGATGCTCCCCCGCTGAGCCCCCCCTCCGCCCCCAGGTGCCCTCGCAGAGGTGTTTGGTTTGGTCAGCCCCCTTTTTAAAATCTTTGGCTGCCGACATTTAAAAGACCAGAGACTTCACATAGGAGTAACGGGGGCTATGCACCAGCGTCACCAGAAACAGGACAGAGTCACACGGTAATCAGGGGCTTTGCACAAGGGAAAGCGAATCACCTCCCAGACTGGGAAGGAAACCAGGCCGCCAGCCGGGTGGCCGGGAGGTGCGCGAATGGAGATCCCACCCTCCGCACGCCCGCGGGAGGCCCACGCTGGGTGCCCGCCACAACACAAACTTGCTGGGCGTGCTTCTGGAACCCGGAGGTGCGAGAGCTTCCCTCCAGGGGCGCGAGGGGGGGCCTGTGTTTGTTCCAGCCTCGCCCGCTTCTGGTGGGTCCTGGACTTGAGGCAGCACACCCCAGACCTCACCCGGCCTTCTCCCTGCCTCAAAGTCCTTTATTTATAGGGACACCAGCCACACTGGATAGGGCCTGGTCCGCCTCGGTAGGGCCTCATCTTGACTAATTACATCTGCAACAACCTATTTCCAAATAAGGTCACGTTCCCAGGTACTGGGGTTAGGACTCCAATATAAGAATGCGCGGGGTGGGGGTGGGAGGGCATAATTCCACCTCCACCTGTAGCACCCTCTACGCGGCATACCCTGGGCCCTTCCCATCATTCTATCTTCAGTGACTTGGCAGGAAGAGGTGCTTCTCCTGAAAACGAAAATGAACTAAGTTGGGCTGTTTAGGAATACCAACCTGTTCAGTTGCACACAACCCAAGGGTTCCCTGCTGAGTGACAATCAGTGAGCACCCAGAGGCAAATGGAGCCTTGTCCAGTGCCCACAACATTACTAATTAATTCAGTCACTAATTAGGGCATGCAGCAAATACACACTGAGCTTTCACCAAGTGCTCAAGGCCCAAAGAGGAAAGAACAGGTTGTCTGCCTCCAGGGGAACTACAGAGACATCAGAGCAAGCAGTAGCAAAACCACAAAAGTGCGGCTTTGTGGAGAAGCACAGCAAAGCAGAGTCCCTGGCTGAGAGGGAAGGGACTGCAGAACAAAGAGGAGTGGAGGTGAGGGACAGGCTGCAAGTACCCAGGACAGAGGGAAGAACCTCAAAGAGCCCCCTCATCCCCCCACCAGCACCAAGGCTGAGGACAGAGCTGGAGCTGTGGCCTGCTGGCTGGTGGGGAATTTCACTGGAGTGCTGGGGAGCTGCAAGCTTCCCATGAGGACACCAGGAAGAGCACTGTACAGCGAGTGTCCCCAGACCCCCACACGCTGCCACAACTGCCGTGCAGAAGGAAAGAAAGAGGTTTGAGCAAGAGTCCCCTTTCCCCGTGCCCGGCAGCGTACCTCCAGCACCCTACAAAGCCTAACTTTGCACCTGCTTGCAAAGGAGCAATGTTCTCAGGGTCCAGTTCCAGAGTCTTGAGCTGAGAGGCTGTAAATCAATAGCTGGCACAGAGACTGTCTTCCTGAACCTGTCCCAAGACGAATGTGGTTGTGGTGGTGACACCAGGACCCTGCTACAGCACTGGAGTCTACACTATCTCCTGCTTTGAAGAACTATATACATCCGTGGTATTTCCTGCTCTTATCCCTCTGGTTCTCTGAGCCTCTGGTCTGTCCCTACCCAGTCCCCCATTTCCTCTGGGCAGAGCCCTTTCCTGCCAAGTGACAGTGATGTCTCCTGTTGTGTGCACTTGGAAGGACCTGGACAGGTCCAGAGGACGAGGAGTGGGGAGTCGAGGCCCGAAACACAGATGGGCAGGGGTCCCCATGCTGGCAGATTGTCAAGCTGCTGGCCAAGCCACCCGCAGGACAGAAGTGCTCCAGAGAGCAAGTGACAAAGTTCCTCTTTTCTGAGAAGCAACATTCTCTCACCAACCAATGAAAGATTCTCTACGGCCCGAAGGTTGACTATTCTTTCTTTTAAGGTAATAAATAGCAGAAGAGAATTTACAGATACGGGATTGGTGGGGATCCCTGGCTCAGGGTGGCCTGGGCCTTTGGCCCAGGGCGTGATCCTGGAGACCCGGGATCGAGTCCAACGTGGGGCTCCCTGCATGGAGCCTGCTTCTCCCTCTGCCTGTATCTCTGCCTCTCTCTCTCTCTGTCTCTCTCATGAATAAATAAAATCTTTAAAAAAATAAAAATAAAAAAATAAAGATATGGGATTGTTAAACCAGGGAGAAAATAAAAACTCATTTTTATTGCTACTTCCCTAACATTAAATTACCTTCCAACTAATGAAGCATTAAGAGGCTTAAAAAAAAATGTCTTGGGATCCCTGGGTGGTGCAGCGGTTTGGCGCCTGCCTTTGGCCCAGGGCGCGATCCTGGAGACCCAGGATCGAATCCCACATCGGGCTCCCAGTGCATGGAGCCTGCTTCTCCCTCTGCCTATGTCTCTGCCTCTCTCTCTCTGTGACTATCATAAATAAATAAAAAAACTTAAAAAAAATAAATTAAAAAAAAATGTCTTTCCACAATAATATTCTTACAAAAAAATCCATACAGCCCAAGTAAAACTGGGGAAGCGTGAACAGCCCAGTGGTGGAGTGTACCAGGGTTGACACCCTGCTTGTGATGTGTTCTACTTTCACAAGAGTTACCACTGGGAGGAACTGGGGAAAAGAGACACGGGATCTCCTTAAAACTCTCTTCTTAAAACTGCATGTGAATCACAAGCTAACTCAATAAAATTTTCAATTAAAAATTTGTTTTTAAAAAGAATCCATACACAGACATATAAGGACAGAATAGGAAGCAAAAATCTTTATTTTTAAAAAAATTCACATTTATTAAAAACAGCAATTTCTAGCCAAATAATATAAAGCATCTTAAATTAATTTGAAAGTATGTACACTTTTTGTATAAGTAAACACTTGAAACTGTACAGATTTAAACAAATACTCATTTAGCCTACAAGTTGGGTCACCATCACCTACTCAGTACTTTGTAAGCTGTTTGAGTGTTTCAGAAATAAAAGATTCAAAACACAAGAATGAGTGCCATCAAATATTTTTATCCTTAAGAACGCAGCCTGCTCTGTACATCAAATTAAATCAGTCACAGTATTTGTATAATAATCATGCCCTCATTTCTTTGGAAAGGCTATTTAAAAAATCAAATGTACATATAATACAGAAAACAGGATATTTTACAGTTTATTTCATTAAACATGTATTTAAAATAGTAAGTGGACGTAAATACAATCTTCCTGATTCATCATTTCATGTCAAAGAATGAATATGGACCCTCTTTACCTTATACCTTCCCAAAATAGACTGTCAAGCCACATTCATCACCGATTTAAAAGGAGCTAAAGAACACGTGACCTGTTTAAAATGACAGACATCAGGATATGTAACCTATCTACACATTGCAAGAGTCTGCTTTATGGGGAAGACCTCTCTGCAGAATGAGGTCAGCTGGCTACATTCTAGAACCCTCTTTTCAGTGTTCATCCCTAGATAGTGTTTGAGTAACCCAAAATTCCTTCTGAACCGAAAAGCAGCTTATGTTCCCAAGATCAGAGGCAAAACCAATCCACTCAGCAAGTAGATTTCTGTAGGAAAACTCATAGATGTGTGTAATATGTGACAATCCCTGATATAATATGGTAGATTTCAAGGGGTAGACCATCTTCATCCTCCTAATCTTTGTTAGTAAAATGTATCCTGCGGTGACAGGGCTAGAGCCCCACAAGGCTGGTACACGACACAGCCAATGAGTAAAAGTGGGACAAGAAAGTGTTCACTTTTCAAAGAACTACCAAAACTAAAGGCAGTGCCCAGAAAGCTGGTAGCCCTAAGCTTCGTGCATGAAATATACTATTCCTTAGGTTACCTTCTCTCCCTTACGTACCAGACTGAAGACACCTTAATTGGTGCTTCCCACTCACAAACACAGACTGTGGTACCGTGACAATTCTCATTAAAGATACTGTGCATATCTATTATAAGGAGGCTCCAACCCCTGCTTTTGAACGTTCTGCACCTGAATTCAAGGAGTACAGACACCGGGACCATACACGAGGTCCTTGCACCTCAAAACCACCTCATATCAAACACACAGAACACCCCAGATTCCCAGGAAATGTGTTCTCAGACGCACCCCATCTACTCCAAACAAAACTTCAAAGTGATAGGAGAAACATTTCATTAAATATAGCATAGAAATAAGATTTCTGGAAGTAAAAAATAGCCACCGTGGAATCTCTGTGGCTCAAAGTATTGCAGTGTTTCGTGCTTTGACAAACCTTACTCGTAGAAGCTTTCTAATGAACGGTACTTCTGTAAAGTTCTTCTCTGCACTACTTATTGTAACCTACTTTCATTGCACATCTTTTGCTAAGAACCATTTCCCCACGCGCCCACCATAGCTACCTCTAAAAAACTCATGTTTCTCGTGACCTTTTAAAGAAGGCAGTTCGCACACTCCCAGATTAATCTTTGGCATTTTGATGTTTTTGAAAGGGAAACACCGATCTTCCAAACACTTTGCTTATACTTCATCGTGCAGCCAGCAGTGAGCAGCACGGCTGTGGTTCTCAGGGCCATTCCCACATACAGTTCCGCAGCGTCCTGCAGGCCCCGGACTCCTCAGCCCACTCCAGCCACGCAGACACTGACGCGCGGCCTGGCCGGCCGGGTTATTTACAAACTGACAGCAGGAGGTTCAGCTGAAAAGCCAAAGGAAAGGCTACGTTAGCTCTGCCATCAAATACCAAACTTGAAGTGCTGTTTAGATCCTCAAAAACAGAATGAGAGAAAAAGTTTAGGATTTTTAAGAAGTCAAATGAACACGGCTGGACTCATTTGTGCAGTGGCACCCTGTGAGGGGGTCACACTCTATCACTGAATCGAGGCCCTCAACTTACTTTGAATCCAATGAAAATGACAGGAAAAAAAAAAAAACTACATGCCAAACTAGACCAAAAAACTACATACCATACCTATCTCTATCCCTGAGAAGAGACAGAAACAGATCTAAATTATCACTTGCACCTTTTCCTGCGCAGAGTGTATTGTGGGAAAGAGTTGTGTGTATGCTGAATTCTTTGAATGATTATTTTTAAATGCATAACAGGCCAAGGAGTGAACTTCAGCTCAGTCACTAACTCTGATGACCCCTGGAGCACCCTGCCCACTCTGTACAGGAGGGCAGGCAGGACATGGAGCTGGCACCTGAGAGAAGCAGAGAAACCCACCATGGGACAGGGTAGGTGTGCAGTCTGCACACCACAAATCTATTACCCAGGCCCTAGAAGACATGCGGTTAAATGAACCTGGCAGTAAACCCTCCTACACAGTACAAACCATTTTGGTGATCAAAATAACTGCCCCCCTAATCTCTTCTATAAATTTGTACTCCCAGTGAGAGCGACACAACATCACCTCTGTGTTTTTCCTGCCAAAAATAAAAAACTTCAATCTAATCATGACAAAATAGACAACACCAAATTATAGGGCATTCTACAAAATAACTGGCCTGTCAAGGTCAAGAAAGCCAAAAAGCCTACAGAGCTGCTCTGGGTTAAAAGAAACTAAAGAAAAGTGAGACCTGAAAGCAACACGTGGCCTGGATGCTGGACCTGGAGAGAAGTATCTGTAAAGGACATTATCAGGACGCCTGGGTGGCTCAGCGGTTAGGCGGTTGCCTTTGGCTCAGGTCATGATCCCGGGATCTAGGATCGAGTCCCACATTGGGCTCCTGTGGGGAGCCTGCTTCTCCCTCTGCCTGTGTCTCTCATGAATGAAGAAATCTTTTTTTTTTTTTTTAAAGGACATTATCACGACACTCAAGGAAATCTGAACATGACCTAGACCATAGCATCAATGTTAGATTTCCTATTATGATCACCATGGGGCGGGAGGTAGGGTCAAAGAATTCCTTGTTCTTGGGAAGTACACGGAACTATATCCAGGTAAAGGAGCACAGTGTCTCCCAACTTCCTCTCAAATTGCTTTAAAAATGGTGGTGGGAGAGGAGAAGGAAAAGATAATAATGATAAGAGTGAATGAGTAAGGTGTAAACAACTGGGTAAAGTTCCTTATTACCATTCTTGCATTTTTCCTGTAAGTTTAAAATTATAACAAAATTAAGTTACCAAAAAAATCTGTACTGGCATATATTGGATCTTAAGAAAATGGGTCATAAACATTCAATTTCTAGGGAAATTTTTTTTTTTTTTTTTTTTTAGGCAAGCTCTATGTCCAACGTAAGGCTTAAACTCACAACCCCAAGACCAAAAGTTACAGGCTCCGCCAACCGAGCCAGCCAGGTGCCCCTCCAGGGAAATTTAAAATGGGAGAGAAAGGGTTCCCTTTAGCAATGATGTACAAGATCAGAAGACAAGGCTCTGGTTCCTACCCTGTGAGGAACTCAACCAACTTACTTAAACTTTCAGGGCCATGGCTACTTCATCAATTAAAAGGGGCAAATATTTTCAAGGGAAGATTAAATAAGATAATACATGTCAGATCCTTAGAACAGTGCTTGGCAGCAGGCAGCAGTCAATAATACCATGTACTGGGGTGCTTAGTTTGTTAAATGTCTGACTCTTTGATTTTGGCTCAAGTCATAATCTCAGGGTCATGAGACTGAACACTGTTGTCAGGCTCCGCACTCAACAGGGAGTCTGCTTGAGATTCTCCTTCTCCCTCTCCTTCTGCCCCTCCCCCGCTGCTTTTTCTCTCTCGTTCTCTCAAGTAAAAATCTTGGGGGGAAAAAAAGATTCTCTCTCTCTCACTCTGCCCCTCCCCCTGCTTGCTCTCTAAAAAAAAAAAATCAGCTATCATTATTATCTGGAAAAGATGGTTCTGAAAGGGGATCAAGGCACAGAATGATGGTCTATCAGTGTTTCTCGAATCATAGGCTGTAATCCACTGGTACATTCATGAGAACAATGTAGTGGTTCCCTATAACCCAATGGTTCCTGTAACCCAATGTAGTGGTTTCCCTATCAAATGAATAGGGAAAAGAAGAGCAAAGCAATTTGGGTTGTACATAATGTGATTGATTACTGTCAAACTTTTAATTTACAAATATATACACATATACTAAAACACGTATGTTGCTGGCAGTAGTCGGCAGGAGCCCAGAAACCCTGCATGTTCTTGGCAAGCCCCACCTGACTACTCTCATCTACACGCCTGCAACTGACTGTAACTGGAAGAAAAACAAACAACCATGCTGACTGGTATCTCTTGGATTCATAACCACTGAACTCAACTGAGCCTTTCTCCCCAAATCTTTAGCACCTCCTCCCTTTTAGTGGTGACTCTGCTTCCTGTTTCACTCACAGGCACGAAGCAATCAGATGAGAACTTCCATGAGGCCCTATCATGTCCACCATCTCCCCACGTGTGCCCACACACTGACTTTCTTTCCTTTGCAACTGAATACCCCCACCCCCGTGCACCTAAACAAAGGCTCCACTCCCCAACTGTTCCTGAGATTCCATCCCCCCCTTTGCTATTCAAGGACATTGTTCCAGCATCAATTTTTCCCTCTCTAAAAACTCCTCATGAATATAGAACATGCATTTTCCCTTATCTTTAAAGGAAGAAAAAAAAATGGAAAAAGATAATCCAGTAACAAATAAAAGCAAGAGTTATTTATAGAGCAAAAGAAGGAAAAGGCTGGAGGGGGCTGAAAGGGAAGCAAGATGCCTCCAATTCTACCTTTTTCTAGAATTCTGACTTGGGAACCATGTTAATATTTTATATAAGAAAACAAAATTAAATCAAAATGGTGGCAAAAAAATCTCTAAGTACTGAAAACAAACCTAACTAGGTATCAAGTTAGTGGTATAATCACACAGAATATGATTACTCCAAATTACTTACTAAAAAAGAATTTTAGGGACGCCTGGGTAGCTCAGCGGTGGAGCGTCTGCCTTTGGCTCAGGGCATAATCCCAGAGTTCTGGAATCAAATCCCACATACGGCTTCCCACCTGCATGGAGCCTGCATCTCCCTCTGCCTATATCTGCCTCTCTGTGTCTCTCATGAATAAATAAAATCTTTAAAAAAAAAAAAAAAAGAATTTTAACTATAATCCTGGAACCACAGACACATCCTGACCCATCTATCCATACAAAGGACTACATAAAGCCATAAAAAAGAATAAAGTTCTAATACATGCTACAACATGGAAGAGCCTTAAAACATTCTGATAAGAGAAAGAAGCCAGTCATAAAAGGCCATGTATTGTATGATTTTGTTTAATGAAATGTCCAGAAGAAGCAAATCCATAGAAACAAAAAAATAAATTATAGAAGATGGAGGAATGGGGAATCTGCTAATGGGTATGAGGTTTCTTCTGGGGGGAAATATGAAAATATTCTGGACTTAGCAGTGATATTACACAACTTAGTGAATATACTAAAAACCCACAGACTGTCCACTCTAAAAGGATGAGTTTTATTGCATGAGTTCTATCTCAATTAAAAAAAAAAAAAAAAAGACCCTATCTCCCCTCCAGCTATACCTTTTCTCTCCCAATGTGGTAAAACTCCCAAAAGACTCACCCACACTCACTGCCTCCAGTCCCTTCCTTCCCCAAGCTCTCCACCAACTCTGACTAGGCCCCCACAACTTACCACTCTCTCCTACACCCTCTAGTCCTTACATATATAAAACTCCTAAGCTATACCAAACTTAAAACTGGAAATAAAATACCCTCCATAGCACCAGCCTACTCCTAATAGATAACACGGACTCAATAAAAACTTGCTGGCTGAACTGAATACATGAATGACAGTAAACACAGGTTGAGCTCTGTATTCAGTTCTTTAAATTTAAGAAGAGAAAAAACAAATACTTCTAACATTGAATCGCTAAAGTTAACTTTTTTTCATGTGAAATGTGGGCCTCTTATCATGCATACTGCAAATAATTCAGCAACCTAAATACCATTATTTGAATCTTTCACAAACAGTTCATGCATGTTAAACACAGCAATTTTCAATAGCAGAAAAGATTAAAAAGCAATTAAAAATTATAGTGTCATCACTAAAAGAGAGCAATTCAAAGTCTGAATTCTTGCTCATCAGAATAAAATAATGTACAATTTTTTTTTTTAAAGATTTTATTTACTTATTCATGAGAGAGAGAAGGGGGGGGGTGCAGAGGGAGAAGCACACTCCATGCAGGTAGCCTGACATGGGACTTGATCCTGGGTCTCCAGGATCATGCCCTGGGCCGAAGGCAGCACTAAACCGCTGAGCCACCCAGGCTGCCCAAGTACAATTTTTTAAATTAAAATAAATACATGATTTCTCAAAGACATTACCTACTCAAGTAAAATAACCAAGAGGGAATAATAAAAGTAATAGGATCTTTAGATGATGGGATTTACCTGTTCCATAGAAGGACAAGCAATGATCTGGACATCTTCAGGGCTAAACTCTTCCTTTAACAAAACATGGAACTTCTGGAAGACTTGCTGAATATTATTCTTAGAAAGAAGAAGAGGCAATGTCATTAAATGAGTCACCAGAAACATATGAGCACATATGAAATACAGATTTTCTTAAACATGAAGCATTAAGAATGTTAAATCTTAGAAGGACAAACAGTGTATATTCTCATTCATTTGGGGAATATAAATAATAGTGAAAGGGAATATAAGGGAAGGGAGAAGAAATGTGTGGGAAATATCAGAAAGGGAGACAGAACATAAAGACTCCTAACTCTGGGAAATGAACTAGGGGTGGTGGAAGGGGAGGAGGGCGGGGGGTGGGGGTGAATGGGTGACGGGCACTGAGGGGGACACTTGATGGGATGAGCACTGGGTGTTATTCTGTATGTTGGTAAATTGAACACCAATAAAAAATTAATTTATTAAAAAAAAAGAATGTTAAATCTTTTCTTTTTTAATTTTCATTTAAATTCCAGTTAGTTAACAGTGTTATATTAGTTTCAGGTATAAAATATAGCAATTTAGCACTTCCATACATTACCCCATGCTCATCACAACCAGTATACTCCTTAATCCCATCACCTATTTCACCCATTTCCCCTACTCATCACCCCTCTGGTAACTATTAGTTTATTCTCATAGTTGAGAGTCTGTTCTTGGTTTGCCTCTCTAAGAATGTTAAATCTTAATATTTGCCAAACAAGTGGAAGAAATGTATCTTTCATTGGATTACCAAAGACATGTAATTTGCACTTAATAATTCACATGCTAGCACAACCCGACTAAGACTTACCAGATAATATTTCCTGGAAAAACTAAACTCTAGTAAGCCTTGTTCCCCCAGAGAATAATAAGAGCCTTCAGCAGCAATTCCTTACACAAAAGATAATAAAGTTCCCAGACACATAAAACATACTTTAAAAATCAACCAATGCCTTCAGTAAAGATGTGAGCTCAACACAGAGCTGGAAGTTATAAGCACTAAATTTGCTCTGACATTTAATCCCTCGGTGACCACTGCAAGTCATTTATTTCCACTACTCACCAGGAAAATGAAGCATAATTCCTGAAATGCTGCTTTCTCAAGTACTGGGCCACATTCAATGATAGGGTCTAGAGACGTACGTACTTATTTACTATTTTGTACTTTAAGGCCAAAATTACCTTGTTGCCAAAGGTAAGACAATAATTTATGACAAAGGATAGTGATTGGGGTGGGGGAGATACAATCAGGCAGTTGCTGGCTTTGTAAGCTTTTCAAGAATTACAGTGATCACCAATCCACTTTACTAGAATAGCATGCCAACACTTTTAAATGCCTTCAGGAAGAGGAAAATGGTAGACAAGGCAAGAAAACTTAAAGAGACTGGCTAACATTCAAATAAAATATCAAAATACTCACCCTAACGGGTTTAAACAAGATGAACTCTGTGTCTTTATTGGATAGGTACAACGACATACTTCTCAAAGTCAGAGGCAGCTTTGCTTTTATTGTCTTGTAGACACTTGTTACAAGGTCACTGACCTTTGCTGAAAAGAATTAACCTCATTAGTGTTACAAACAAAAAGAAACACTTCCGTTTTCATTCAAAGGGGAATAAAGGAAGAGAAAAAATGGCAGAAGAAAGGACTCTATTTCTCCCCAAATTTTCTTTCACTTTTCCTATTGATCAAGTTTAACCACAAGCCCTATAAACTTTCATTATCTACTGTATACAAAATTCTACTCCCAAAGGCTAGGGCAGCAAAAAACTCCAACACCCTTCAGGACACTCACAGGGGCTATATTATGGTGCCTTTGGAATTTAGAGAACAGTGAAGACAAAATAAAAAATGATTTGCAGATACTAGTAAGAATCATTTTATTATGAATGAGCTTTTTCACTCACAGCAAGAGATGCTCTCTTGTCTTGTAAGATCATTCTGAAAACATCCACACATATTTAATGATATCTAAAAATACATCTGTTAGTCTTTTTTTTTTTTTTTTAAAGATTTCATTCAGTTATTTGAGAGAGCATGAGTGAGAGGAGCAGCAGAGGGGGGGAGAGAGAGGGACAAGCAGACTCCACGCTTGAGCACGGGGTTTGAAGCAGGGCTCCATCTCAGGACCTGAGCTGAAACCAAGAATCACTCAACTGACTGAGCCACCCAGGTACCCCCATCTGTTACATTCTTATACTGTATTATTAGAAAAGATACAGAATTCCAGAAAACTGTTAACTGAAATAATTATGTAGCCCAAGTATAGTGTCTGAAAAGAAGTACAATGGAAAAGAGTAGTGACCTTTATGAGGTCATTTAAAAGAGGAAACCACCTAGAAAGCTATGAAGAAAAAGACTGGTTAATAATTTTAAAGATCACTCATAATTAAAGAAATGTATATTAAAATAACTGAGGTATTTTAGGATTGGGAAAAATAACTAAGACTGTGAAGATCCACATTTGGTAAGGGTGTGCAGAAACAACCTTCTCATCCACTGCTCCCGGGAGTGTAAACTGGTTTAGCCTCTCTGGAGGGATATTCAGCAATGTCTAGCAAACTGAAAATGCACATATATTCTGTCACTTAATACTACCACTACTAGAAATGTATCTATGGATATACTCAGAAAATACTAAGATCCATGTGTACAGGGACATTAAAGAATGGATGGGAAAAAGAACTAAAAAATACTTTATCTATTAACAGAATTATTAAAGAAATTATGCTAGAGTGATGCATTCCATGCATCATTAAATAGAATGCATAAAGCTGGATATGCCAGTACAGAAAGAGCTCCAAGACACAGAATAAGTAAAAAAGAAAAAAGGCAGAATTTAAAAAAAAAAGCAAGGCATATGGTATAATTTTATTTGTACAATATTTTTAAAGTCCATATAGGCTAGTACATATGTGGAATGACTGTGGAAAAGAGACTATTAATAGTGGCTACCTTTGAGAGGACTGGTTTGGAGCTGGAAAATAGAATTACTTTTCATCTTATACTTCTTCAAAGCTCAAATTTTATGCCGTATTAAAAACATTTTGTTTTAAGATTTTATTTATTTATCCACAAGAGACAGAGAGAGAGAGAGAGAGAGGCAGAGACACAGGCAGAGGGAGAAGCAGGCTCCATGCAGGGAGCCCAACGTGGGACTCAATCCTGGGTCTCCAGGATTATGCCCTGGGCCGAAGGCAATGCTAAACTGCTGAGCCACCTGGGCTGCCCTAAAAACATTTTTTTTAATTTAGAAGGGCTATGGTAGAGTAGGATAAGAAAGTATCAAGGCTCTCAAGAAGAAAGAACAAACAATCCAGGAATTATTTTTCATAAAATAAATGGAAGTTCCCTTAGGGCACTTAATTCCATGGGCTCTGGTTCTATCCTCACTAACATACTTGAAAAATCCCCAAATCAATTTTCAGAGCTCTTGATAACCAAATGCTGGGTGTGAAGCCTAGTGAACAGAGGAGCCCTCTAAAGGCTCTTCATAAAGGTATATTTCTCAGAGTACATTAACAATTTGGCACCCTAATTTACGACTCAATCTCCTTTGAGTTTATAATCATGAAATGATCCCCAGGAACCTGATCAAGATGGCATGAACCAATCACCTTGGGTTTCTAGGGCCCTAGACAAGTCCCCTAGATTGTTCTCGATGCTCCTACACACTAAAGACCCAAACATCCCTGACATTTCAGCATGGGCTTCTTGTACTACAGATGAAGAAAAAGCAACTCCACAGCTCCATGAGGCTACATGGACCAGAAGATGCAAGAACTAAGTAAACTGAAGTGCCACTGCTCTATTTGCCAAGACCTCGGCCCTCAGAAAGACAGGAAAT
The DNA here is from genome assembly GCF_003254725.2 of Canis lupus dingo. Classification (NCBI taxonomy): domain Eukaryota; kingdom Metazoa; phylum Chordata; class Mammalia; order Carnivora; family Canidae; genus Canis; species Canis lupus. The sequence goes on from NC_064264.1 coordinate 5,509,131, forward strand.
GGGTTAATGACAAAACAGCAAGCCCCACTGCAATCTGTCCCGTTGTCAGCTGCCCTCCATCTACTCCTGCTTTACTAGTGACTGTGCTAATAATGCCATAGAGTATAATACACCTAACACTGGGGACTCCAGTAGGATGCCATCTGAAAAAATGACAGTCCCTGTTTTGAGTGTGGAAAGAGGATCTTTCCACAGAAGAAAGAAAAGTATATTAATTATGCGTCAAGCCCCTGGGCTTAGCTGTATTAAGTACAGCTATGCCTGTTTGTTGGTTTCTACCTATTTTAAGAAAGACTGATTGCACCCAAGAGTTTCATTTATATAAACATTCAAAAGTAAAATCACCTCCTATTTCTAAATAGCCCTACAAGTGACTGAAATCTTGAGTCAAAGTCCTAATTAATCCAGAGGTGGTCAGAATGCTTTCCTGGTATTGTGCTGAGTTATGGAATGACAAGTCTGCTCCTGACTGTGAAAGGTCAGAACAGGTGGCTACTAGGGGCACCTGGGTGGCTATGTCAGTTAAGCACCTGCTGCCTTTGGCCTCAGGTCAGGATCCTGGAGTTCCGGGGCTCGAGCCCCTACAGGGAGCCTGCTTCTCCTTCTCCCTCTGCTCTTCCCCCCAGGAGTGGGCTCTCTCTCTCTCAAATAAATAAATTAAATTAAGGAGAAAAAAAAAAAAAAAAAAGAACTGGCTACTACTACCACAGCTAACTATGATTATAATTTACACTGTTGGGGCATCTGGGTGGCTCAGTTGGTTAGGCATCCGATTTTTGGCTCAGGTCATGATCTCAGGGTCATGAGATCAAGCCCTGTGTGGGGCTCTGCACAGAGCCTGCTCAAGAGTCTCTCTCTCCCTCTCCCCTCTGCCCTTCCCCACACCCATGCTTGCATGCTCTCTAAAAATTAATTAATTAATTAAGGAAATAAATTTCAAAAAGAATTTCCAGGGCTGCTTGGGTGGTTCAGTCAGTTAAAGTATCTGCCTTCAGCTCAGATCATAATATCAGGGTCCTGGGATTGAGCCAGCATCAGGAACCCTGCTCAACGGGGAGTCTGCTTTTCTCTCTGCCCCTCCCCCTGCTCCTGCCCTCTCCATCTCAAATAAATAAATAAAATGTTTAAAAAAAAAAAGAATTTCCAGTGTTATCAATAAAAGAATATTATTTTGTCTTCTGAGAGAATGTACTACTGCATCAGGTATGATCTCTGTCCTTGGTAAGATGATGAAGATTTCAATCTCACATGTGACACAAAAATTTAAAATAATGAAGACAGTAAAACATTTACTGTCTCCATCACAGGTAAACAAAAGGCCTAAAGCTGTCACAAAGTCTATTTGCAATAAAGCAAATCAATGTAAACCTATCTGACATCATCAAAGTTCATATTACAAATTTTTGAAATAAAATCCTATCTTCCATTCAAATACAACCAGTAATTCTGGACATTTACAAATCCTCCTATGAGAGGAGATGCACAGCTACTCTTTCAGGTTCTCAGTTCTAGTTCAACTTCAAATTAACCTGAGCCATTAATAACAGCCAAAAATTTTAGAATGACCTCAATTCTTTTTCTCAAAAGAAATAAATACCTAACAAAACAATAGATTCTTTCAACATGGAAAACCAATCATATAAAAACCTAACACTAGATTAGGTGCCTCTGGACAATTTTTTATGGATGCTAAACCTGTATTTGGATCTCTCTGTCAGCAAAAAGCTGCCCTACCAATACCAACTTGGATACAGCCTATCCATAATTAAAACACAATTCTTCTACCATAATTTTGCCCTTTTTGGTTTCAAAGGGTCTCTATCATGATATGGGCAAGGGAAGAGCCAGAAATACTTCCAAATCTTCCAAAATTATTAATTCTGGTTTAATGGTAATTTAAAATGCCAAAAATGAACCAAGAGTGACCCACAGAGTTATGACCCTAAATGTCCAAGGTCTAATGCTAAAGGCAGAAAGAAAGAAAGAAAGAAAGAAAGAAAGAAAGAAAGAAAGAAAGAAAGAAAGAAAGAAAGAAAAGAAAAGAAAAGAAAAGAAAAGAAAAGAAAAGAAAAGAAAAGAAAAGAAAAGAAAAGAAAAGAAAAGAAAAGGCAAGGCAAGGCAAGACCCGACCCTCTGGCACAAAAAAATTTACATTTAGGAAAGAGTAAGATTGGGAACATCTCAAGCATATCTGCCAATCAGACAATGATACTGCTTCCAAACTCCCAACTGACACCACAATTTTTATAATGTTTTTCCGAACATTCTAAAAATGTTAACAGAAGATGTAACTTGCACAAAAGGTAAAACAAAATAATGACCCAACATTCTTTAACACTTGAGAACAATAGCATTCCCTCCATAATTTCAGACTACAATTTCATCAAAGCTCTAACACAATGAAAAGCAGGTGTGCAGAATCAAAGTGTTTCCATCTAAGCCACGTTTTATTTTTAACCCTGTGTATTTTTCTTTTAATTCATCTTTCCTCGGACTGCTTTTTGAAATGCAAGTAGTGCTGGCCCATTAAGACCTGTCAGCTCCAAACTGCATCTTGCTTCAACACAAACCACAGTAGAAGTAGGAAACCAACTCCAAGCTGTCAAAGACTATATAAATAAAACTTAATCAACATTCTAAAAAAAGAAATCCCAAATAGTAAAATGTTGACTACCTGGCTGTGCCCAAGGCTGCTGTGAAAGGGTATACTTGGGTCCACCCTGACTGGCCATCGTCTTTAATGCCGAAACCTGGTAGATGAGACAAAAAGAAAAACGTTTCTTCTTATTTCACAGCTTTCCAAGGATACACAACACCATCTGAACCTATTAAAACATGATGACAGTCAAATATGCAATCCTAAAAAAAATGCATAACTCACAATCCTTCCAGCTAATAACATATTTTAGCAAAAGTTCTTTCATGATTTCAGGGCATATGCTGTCTTGCAAAAAAAAGAAAAAAAACCCACCACCAATGTCCTGATTCAGTCTGAAACATTTTAGAGAAAGAAGACAAACTGAGGACCTAGGGAAATAAGAACACGGAACAGGGCTCTTTTTAAGTGGACTATTATTTCAACATTAAATTATTATTGTATGCTGTTAGAAAAATGTCACACCAGCAGGATAAAATCTCCTTTTCATATCTAGAGATTCTTTTCATTATATCACAGACAGAGAGAATGTTATGAAAACAAGATTTTCAAATAGCATCAAAAGACATACTTGACCAATTAGTCTAAGGCAGGCTTGGATGCCTATCTTTTATTCATCTCCCTTTCTATCCTCAGCCATCACTACAGAGAAGGAAACCCAAAAAGTACATCCGGCTGCTTGGACAAGCTTGCTCTTAAGATAGCAAATTGTGGTGGGGCTAAGGTATAGTTGGGGAAGGTGAAGGACAGAAACTGCATAAAACATTTTTTTAAATGGACTGTTAGGTGCCAAAGGTCCAGGCTGTGACCTTGGCCTCACTAGATAATCTCATTAGAAAAATTTGAGAACCAACACTTTTGATTAAAGGTGGCCAGAAAAATATTTAGGCAGAAGTTGGCACAGACAAAATACAATGTTAAGTCAGATCCAAACTTCCACTCCTTATAGACTTTTGCTGCCATGTATATAAAATCACCCCTTTCCTACTGTCTATCCTTCTCTGTATCTTTACTTTTTATAGTGAGATGCAACTTTTAAAAACAAATCATATGTATGATTATAGATTAGACAACGCTAAAAGAAAAACATGTTTGTGTATAGTATATGTTATCTGAAATCTTTTCCAACATAAATATATAAACATATGTCTACATTTCCAAAAATAGGAACACTGTGCTTTGACATCTTTTTTCCCCACTTAACTCTAATTTCTGGACATTGTTCAGTGTCCAACAGTTACATTTTATTAGTAATGGTTGCCTATTATTCCACTGATTGTTCCACAATCTGGCCAATTTCATAATGACATATATGCTATAGGTTTAGGCTTATTTTTATATTATTATGATTATTTTATTTTACATTATTTTTATATTAAAAACCAAGAAAAACTTCTATATCCATCTCTATTTACCACCTAGGTAATATACTTACCTTTAAGTTAAACTGCAAGGAGAATTTACTTCAAAAGTTTTCCCCAATTAGCCCTATCTTTCTCAAAAACCCTATGAAATGAACAAAGCCCCACTGTCTCATGGTAACACTGTAGTACACGTCATAATGTTACATATTTTCTATCCATGATTTCCCATTAGGTTATAAGTCTGTGAGAACAAAAATTAAATTTATAGGTCAAATTCTATTACATGTCTTACAATCAAGAAAAAATTTAAATTTATAGTGTTGCTAGAGGAAACTAATACTTCAGAGGAAATATTAAGAATAAACTTGCAGGGCAGGGCACCTGGGTGGGTCAGCTAGTTAAGCATTCGACTCTTGATTTTCAGCTCAGGTCACATCAGAGTTGTGAAATCGAGTCATGTGTTGGGTTCCACGCTGGTGCATGAAGCCTGCTTGAAGATTCTTTCCTTCTCCATCTGCCCCCCTCTCCCAGAATAAATAAACCTCCAATACTTTAGTAAATTACTTGGAAAAAAATGAATATTGTTAAATACAAGCCTGAGTCTTCAGCATAAGCTAACTGGTCCTAACATGGGGAAACACTTTAGCTTAGTTATCAACTTGAAAGGTACTTCCTTTAAAATGTTTTCATTCAGATTTTTTGCTAAAGCCAAACCTGCACTTCAAATTTGTCATATTTTCCTACAACATTTCTGCAGCATTTAAAGTACCATCACATATATGATCTTCTTTTGGTCTTCATATTAAGCTGGGAAGAGGGATACAGTAGCTCTCTCTCTCTGCTACAGAGATTAGAAAATCAAGGCTTGGAGAATCTACTTTGCCACCTTTTCACTCAGCAGGTGGCCAAAGGGGGGCCAGGGCTGAGCCTTCCTCACTGCTCTTTCTACCCTACCCATGATTAGTCTGACCCCTACTTAAGGGTTTGCTTCAAGCAATGTTCAGTATAATGAAATTCTAAAACAATAAAAAGTATCAATAGTTTTTGAGTTTAACACAAGATATTTGACCCAAATTATTTTCATATGAACTTCTACCCCTAACACTTAAAACAGTATTATATACTCCTTAGGGTTACTCAAATACTTAGAGAAAAGGTTATCTTTCAAGGAGCAGGAAATAGGACAATAGACAATGTATGTTCTTCTAGAATTTATTTTATTTTTCTCAAGAAACCTCATGAACTGTACCGAAAAAAATCAGGAAGGATGTTCACACCAGTCAGATTAAGAGTTTGTAGAAATGACTGTCTTAAGTATACTGAATCACTCTGTAAAACTTTTGTTTCTCAATCTGTGAAATGAAGAGGTTTTACTTACTCTAGGTGCCAGGGATGTAATGAGAATTAATGAAAACAAAGCATCTCAATAGGAGAGTCAAGGAACGAGCTACACAACCAAAAAGGCCAATTTACAGCAGGTAAAAGGGGACCAGAATCACACCCCTAGCTTTCTGCTCAAAAACAAGTCTTCAGACAGCCTAAGAATGTTCCCCTCACTCATAGTTTGTTTTATTATGCAAACCCACATCTATTTAAAAAATCAGCCCGAACTGTTCTCAGCTGAGAACATTTGTTGATGAGGCTTACATCCAAATGGTAAAATACTGAGACCTACAAGCATACACCCAAATTGAAGATGAAATACTGTTCCCTTTCTGTACCAATGAATGCTGCTTCTCTTGCAATCATTTATCAAGGTACAATCATGGGCTGCCTTCTAAGATGCCAACTATAATAAAAGAGGCACAAGATTCTGCACTTGCAGATTTACCTTTAAAGAAAATCATTTTAAAGTTTTAAAATCATTTATTCTATGTCTGCTATTCAGAATACTAGTGACAGCCACCAGATAAAAAGTGAAAAATGTCTGGTCCACAAATTCTAAGAAGCAATGTCTTAAACGATCACATATATCTGTGTGAACTCTAGTGCTTATGCTGCATGCTCTGTGCATGCGTGTGTATCTTTGTCTCTGACTCATTCTACTCCAAAAGGATGGGGGAAGGGACTTGAATGTGGAATAAGATAACGTAAAGGGATGCTCAGTCCTCTCAGCTGTACTATCTGCAAAATATATTGACTGGACTCTGAAGACCAGTGAGGGACCAAGATTGAAAAAAGAAAATGAGTGCTTGCTTCGGCAGCACATATACTAAAATTGGAACGATACAGAGAAGATTAGCATGGCCCCTGCACAAGGATGACATGCAAATTCATGAAGCGTTCCATATTTAAAAAAAGAAAAGAAAAGAAAAAAGAAAATGAGACATCAGTGAATGCTCTGACCCTGGGCAACGCAGACTAAGCACCGAGGATGAGACTGACTTCTCAATGATGTCAAGAGGCAGGGGCCTTTCCCTCTCCAACCCCTCAGTGAGGAATGTACAAAAAGAGATGCGAGAACAGCTATACAGAAGTCTCTGCTATCGATGTGTAACATGTCCACGGAGAACCATTATGAATTCAGACTTGGAATGTATGTTTTCTAGTATACCTCTGATTTTTTAAAACTGTTCATAATGTTCAGAACCTTCCAAAATGTACAATTACAGAGTTATACCAGATTTACCAAACTTATACTACTTAGACAGCTGCATCAGTGAATTTTCACTCTCCTGACTTCCACAGACATTTTCCAGAAAAACCCTTTAATCCTAGATTTCATTATAATCTACTTGCTTATGTCAGAAGATTCATTCTGTTGCTCTGCTATTGCAGAATACTCATCTACAGTATTTCCCAGCAGGATTAATGTGGATGCTCTCCCCAAAATACATAATACAATCTACAGACTGGTTTCCCTTAAGGACAATTTCAGTAAAAACTGTAATGGATGTATCTGTAAATCACAGAGTATCAACATACTTGTGCCATTTTTTAAAAAAATCAAAACCCAGGAAGAAATCTACCACTCTCCTTTTAAATTACGTGGCAAGGGAAAGAATACATACTCCAAATACTTGATATGAATGGACTAAAACCCAGTAAACAAGTGATATATGCCAATGATAAAACAGTTTGACTGCTTTAATATTTCTATATTTGGTTTTTCAGCATTTATTACTATTTTTAAAAACAAATGTCTTCTGTCTTTTGAACAAATATCATAGGCTTCAGGCATATTAGTCTTGATGACCCCAGCAAAAAATTACTAACAATTTGCTTCACGGTCTCCCGGGCATTTCAGAGATACAACTTGTCTTTCCAGTTAAGAATTAGGTAAGTAAATTTGAGAGAAAGGGCTGTCATATTTTTATTCTTTTTATAATGTACTCTAATACAAGTCTGGACAGTAGAGGCTTAATAAATGAAAGTTAATGTCAAGACTTTTTTTTTTTAATTTCAAGACTTTTTAGACATTTTTATGAAGTCCTCAGTAACAGTACTTAAGTATTAAAAAAAAAATAAAAATAAAAAATAAGGTTGAAACAGTAAAGTCAAAATAGCCATGACCTGATTTTTTTTCATTACTGGCATTAGCCAGTTGGATGGATTTTAGCTAGTAGACAATATATGCACTTTTTCTCTTAAAAACTGAAAACTGAAAAAAAAAAAAACAAAACTGAAAACTGTGCAAGCTTATCTAAAAGTCCAAACCAAAAAGCTTCCATTATAGGAAACACAGTGATCTCCTAGATGGAATTGGCTATTTACTGTATCCTGCCAGAGTTTTCACAAGAGGGTAATTCAAAAGGAAATCTAAGGAAGAAGTCAAAATTACTTTACCCAATATGCACCAAGGTCTATACCTTTGTCATGAACTCCTCCAGCTGCTCTACAAACAGCTTGGTCTGTTGCTGAATAAACTGCTCACAGGCCGATTTCAGATGACGGTCTACATCTTTTTTAGAGTCAAGATAATGTTCTCTTATCTCAGGAGTACCCTTAAAAAGAAGATGACAATTTCCTCCTGTTTTTACGTGTCTAGAAATTACCAGACATGTAAAGAATGCCATTTATCTCCCACCACCAATAAAACAGACTCCTTCTCACCTCCAACAAGAACTCTATCAAGGCATTGTTGCTATTCAGCCTAAAAAATCTCGGAACAGTCATAGGGTTCAGGATTTTAAATGCAGCATCTGTGAAACAAAATAACTCATCCAGTGAATATGTACAATTTTAGCAGAAAGGCCAAGTTACTGTTTCAGTGTGTTAACATACACTAGTTTATCTGTTACCACAAAGCAAGAGTCGTCTCAATTCCAATTCACCTCCATGAATGGAAGAGGATGAGATTAATGCCAACCATGGCTCTAGTATCTACACATAGTTTTTTCCTACAAGTCACTTTCACAATGACTATTAATCTCAATTATTCATTTACAGAAAAAAAGAAAAATGATAAATGGTAATTGATGCCTTAAAACTTCCCTGCTTTACTTTTATGCTGCTAAATAGGTTATTTTTTAAAAAATTCATATACTTACCCAGCTTCATTTGTTAAGATCCTAGCTGGCACAGAAATTTATTCATTTGAAGTAGAGTGAATAAACTAATGTGTCAGCCAGAAAGAAAACACCAAAAGGACATATTTACCCCTTAACCTCCAGACTAACTAGAATCTATACAAGGTACTAACTGAGGTCTCATTGATGTTCAAATGCAATAAGATATAATGTTAGTCATGAGAGGTTAGAGGTTTAAAAGTAAAGAGAGCAAGTATTCTTAAGTGATAGAAAAGACCATTTCTTTGCTTTGCCACGCTGGAGAAGCAAAGCATGAAATACTTCCAACTCTGTGGTTTCTACAAGTACACACCACAACAGTACTTACTGCCTTGACCCTAATCTTACTGAAAAAGATCTATCAGATTCAGTATTAAGAGTAAAGCTTTGTTTCTACTGTCTTTTCTACAAGATAACCTCAAAGACTGTCTGAGATTAAATAGAATCAAATCAGCATATGGTAGGATTATATAGGCTTTATAATATTTTAGGGAAAACATACTTTAAACCAGTATTGGCCAAAATTTTAGGGCATTTCATTTTCTCACACTTCAGTGGATCTATACCAGAACTAAGTAAGCAGCAACAAATTATGAATAAGAAAAAAAAAATGAAAGAAAGTAGATCAACCTTACTTTGTTCCATCACTTTAAATAAAGTTAAGGAATATCAGCTCCTGGCACACTTCAAAGCTACTGCAATATTCCCACACCTCACATTGAAAGGACAGAAGGAAATCCACTAGACTGGGAAGGGGGATAAAAGCCTTTGAGAAGAATCAGCTATAAAAAAAAAATTATGCATTTTATAAAGGAAAAAGCCAGGAAATTTGGCTACTGTTTAAAAAAAAAAAAATCACAGGAACGCCTGGGTGGCTTAGTCAGTTGAGTGTCTGACTCTTGATTTCAGATCAGGTTATGATCTCAGGGTGGTTAAGATTGAGATCAAGCCCACATCCAGCTCTTCAGGGAGTCTGCAGTTCCCTCTCCCTCCCTTCTCCTCTTCTGTCTCATCTGCTGTTCTTCCCTCCAAGCTCAAGCACACAAGCACTCTCTCACCCCCACCCACCCCTTTAAATGAATATGAATGAATGAATGAATGAAAGAATAAAAATCTTTTTAAAAATAAAAATCTTAAAAATCACAAAATATACAAGTAACACACAGGCTTACTATTCAAATTCGAACAGAACCAAGAAGTATTCTCTGTGGTGGAAAGGAGAGAACATTAGGAAAAAATAAAAAGTAAAACTGATCTAATATGACTCATGATGAAACCACTTTGGTTCTCAGGTAAGTCAAGCCCACTATTTATAAGCACATCATTAGGGAACAAGCAACCGGCTACCCTTGAAAATGCTATATTTGGAGTTCCTCTGAACAACAGAGTACAGTAAATAATTTGAGTGACTACTTTCTCAATTTCCCCAACACCTAAGAGAGAAGTTCCATTATATAAACAATGACTTAAGGCATTAGAACTTAATTCTCTTAGAAATGGTTAAGACAAAGTCTAGATAAATTTGTAAGTAAGGGAAACTAGGGATATTCATAGTATATCCTTAACTGCTTAAGATCAACATCTTAGAAAATAGCTATTTTGATCTTTAATTTTTCTTTTTAAACATTTTATTTATTTATTCATGAGAGAACAGAGAGGCAGAGACACAGGCAGAGGGAGAAGCAGGTTCTGTGTAGGAAGCCCAATGCAGGACTCGATCCCAGGACTCTAGGATCATGCCCTGGGCCAAAGGCAGATGTTCAACCACTGAGCCAGCCAGGCATCCCACTAGTTCAAGCTTTCAGAAATCACCTCTTGTTAATTCAGTCAGAGGCAAATCACCAGGATGGATGAATCATCTTTCCCAAGATGATTCAGTGTCTATTAACAACTCAAAGGCCCTATCCACATGATTACTTACTTAACAACCAGCTGATTTAATAATACCAAATAGGCTTATTTAAGCACCTAAAGTTTATAAAGCACTTTAACATACATTTTCATGCTTAATGATCTCAATAATCTGGTGATGTTATCATGACAAGTTGATTCTGCTAATTTCACCTGGGATAGGAAAGCTAATATACCCATCCAAGATCACACAAGAACCAGGAAATCATGGGCCAGGAACAGAACCCAAATCTTTTCAGACTCTTAGATAAGTACTCTCCCATTTTACCCAGCTGGCTTCCTGAATTTTCATGAACTGACAAACTCTACTCAATGTTTAAAATCACCCCAATTAGCTGACACTGTTAAGTAGCTGTTACACTGATTTTTCATTTTTTTAACTGGTTATGGTAATATGTGGCAGAGTCTAAGAGAAGTAATGCTATATCACAAAGTGAGATGCTCAGATACAGTTCCCTTCATAAAGAAAATATAACAAGTCAGATGTAATTAGGATGTTGACAGCTCAGCTTAATATGAACAAGCAACATGCTTAGCAAGCGCAGCATGCAAAAAAAATTGCAGATGAACATAAAATAAACCTATAACCTTTGCTGACACATTTGGACAGGTCAAACACACCCAACTGTGCCAGCTAGGACAATGAAGTACCTCTAGTTTTCTTGAGGTCCAGGGAAATTTCCTTAATGGTGAATTCAGTATGAAATGGAGCAATTTGTTCACGAAGAATCAAAAGGTGCTTAATTAAGAAAAGTTGTCCATCAATCTGAGTCTAAATTGTAAGACAGAAAAATGGATATTATCACAGATTAAATAAAAACATATAAAACACATGGTGTTGTTACTAATCAACATTAATCTACCTAGGTTTATGGCCCTTATCCTATCTACCAATACTCCTTTGTTGTACAATGAACTTTCCCCATATTACCCAGGTTTGAATTTTCTGGAAAAATCTTGCTGCAAACTTACTATCACTCACTCTATTTCATCAATCCAAGAAAGTAAATCAGACAAAGGTTACAAAATAACACGTTTAGAAAAAGAAATCAAATCTATTTTAACTTAGTTCAGAAACAAAAGAGATGAAGTGACCTAACCATGGCAGGGAGCAGGAAGTAAAGGTCAAAACAGGAGCGTGACTCTGACCTCTCATGGCTTTCTAGTTTCTCTTCAAGTAACAGGGCTCTCACTATTTGATCAAGGTGGTTTCAATATCCAGAATATCAGAAATATTCACATTTACACAAAAGGAGCTTCCAAATATAAAAATGATTTGGGATTACCATTTTTGGATTATCCTGTCATGAACAGAGCACTGACACTGTACACCCCGAGAGTCACTACACTTGCATCCACCCTGTCGGGACCCACCTATGAGTCTCCCTGCTCAGCAAGGAGTCTGCTTCTCCCTCTTCCTCTCCCTCTGCTGCTCCCCCTGCTTGTGCTTTTCTCTCATTCTTGGTTTCTCTCTCTCAAAAAAAATAAATAAATAATTTTTAAAAAACTTTTTAAATAGATAAATATATTTAATGGCTATATAATAGTCTAACTCTATGGAGTATGCCACAATTAACCCATTTGCCTAATATTAGACATGCTTCCTGATTTCACATATTATTAATATAAGAGCTCAGATTTAGAAATACTTTTTAAAACTTAAATCTGCCTGTCTACAACTAATTTTCCTTCCTCTTTCCAGCATATGAAAATTCATTTCAACCTTCCATTCCATGACTGGGAAAATGCAGTGGTCACAAACATAGGTACAGTTTTCCTGGCAACAGAATCCCAAATTTTTCTGTGGGAAGTTTCCTTTGTCACTTGTTTTTGCTTGGTTTTACACTAATTTATCTAAAGCCTTGAAGTAAAAAATCAAGTTTGTAAATCTAGAAGTCCGGAAGGGTTCACAAGGTTAGAATACTCCAAGCAGCAAAAAAAGTTTCCCTGGAAACAGCTCCCACAGCTCCCTCCCTTTGGGCGACAGGTATTTTAAAGGAGTATTAAATGACCAACACTTTTGACCATGCTATACAAAGTTCTCAAGAGGCCCTGGGAACAAACTTCAGCCCTAAATCACTTCTTGATTAAAAACTGTAAGTCACAAAGTTATGGCAACTACTTCTAGTCACACAACCCACGGACCACAGTCTTCCAAACTGACTTGGCTAAGTTCCTCCCAGTGAGGCCATTCGACTATCATTGAAGGGATCATTGAAGGGATGATTAAAAATTGCTGTTTTCTTGAAAACACTGTTTTGGTCTTTTCAGGGAAACAGGAGCCTACTACCTTCCCAGTTGCTAAGGCTATAATAAACTTTTACCCTATAAAATTTATAACCAAAGTACCCTTTTGACACTTTAGCAAAGCTAAGCACTCTTTTATAGTGCTGTCTTTAGTTAGCACTATAATAAAATACAATTGAGCCTTGAACAACATAGTTTGAACTGCACTGGTCCATGTACACATGAATTTTTTATAGTACAGTATTATAAGTGTATTTTCTCTACCCTACAACTTTCTTAATAACATTTTCTCTTCTCTAGTTTACTTTAAGAATACAGTACATAATACATATAACATAAAAAATATGTATTAATTGACTGTTTATGTTATCAGTAGACTGCCAGTCAACAGCAGTTAAGTGTTGGAGAAAACAAAAGTTCTACATGGATTGTCAACTTCGTGGGGGGATTTGTGCCCCCTAACTCCTGTGTTGTTCAGGAGTCAATTGTTCTGGCTTCTCTTAAAGGGCCTCAAAATTAAATCATATTAAACAAACAAAACCTACTGCCAAAAATGGCTTTCAATTTCTGTGCCTATAAACAAATGCTGCATTCCACAATATTATTATAGGTAACAAGACTTCACCAACACTTCATCAAACCTTGTTTTTGCTGATGGACTCTGATGCTCCAAGCAATGACTGAATGCAGGCAGACAAGGCTTCCTGTGATAATCCTTGGAACACTGCCCTCTGGTGAAATAAAAGAAAAACATTACCCTGAAGTGCTTCACAACACAAAAAGAGAACTTGTAAATGGAGTACACGGAACAATGGATGCTTGCTTGCCAGCACCCACTGGGTTAACAGGTTACTGACGATATTCCTCCTGGAGTTTCCTATTCCCATGCAACCTATCTAGACCAACACACAGTTTTGTAATTTGTATCTCTCAAAACTCTCATTGTGATCTTTCAACAATATTTTCTTAGCACCTGTTTCATGCTAGGCTCTGTGCTAAACGTTGGATGCACAGGGGTGGGTGAACAAGGTAGATGTGGTTCTGACCCACAGAGCCCTGATTCCAATATAGTCTTATGTTGTAGGCTGCTTTTCAAATCAATAAAACCAACTCTAAAACAAAGCCTCGGTAAATCCACTTCTAAAAATGTAACCCAATCACTGTTGTATCATAAAATTCATGCACGTGGCTCTTGAGTACATTATTTAAAACAGCAAAAAAAACACAAATAAATGTTCAATGATGGGGAAGTTGACAAATAAAATACTAGTAAATATAAATTATACGATACTGTGCACGAAATACAGAAATGCTAAAGAAAGCAATAAAATTTTTGTAAGATATAATTAGGTAAAAACAAAGTAATTAGGTTACAAATAGCATGCAAAGTAGGAGTCTTAATTTAATTCTGCCATTTCTGTATCTTCCAGAGGTGTCACATGGTGGTCTGCGCAGAGTTGCCTGCAGTCCCTTGCTTCCCACCCTGCTTCCATCCCATCTGAGAGAGAACCGATATGGAGGAATGTGAGCAAGATATTTATTATGAGGCCACAGTCCTGGGTCCTGATCTCTAGTTGATGTTATTCTCTTTTCGTACTGCTTCCCCCTCATGTGTTTTCCATGAGGCTTCTGCAGTAAAAAAGATTAGGGATGCCTTTTGCTAGGTCACTGCCCCTGCCTGAGAAAGACCTTCCCTTCCCCCTGCTCAGTCTTCATGAGTTTTTCACTAGACTTGGCTTTCCTTGCCTCAAATGCTTAAGGTAGAGAGGGATAAGATTTGGACATAAGCTAGATTAAAAAAAAAAAATTAGGCCGGCCCCCGGACATAAAATAAAAACAGGGAGAGTGGTATCTCAGGTCTATCCTACTGTTTGGCTAAAATCCCTGTTAAGCACCTAAAAGGCTTCACAGGGCCTATCATGGTAACAGGTTCTATGTGGAATACACCCTCATGTGTCCCTCGAGATCTTGGTCTACTCTACAAAGTTACTGGATCCCAGCCTCATATACCATCATTCAGTACACATACTGGGGAATCTGGGGAAGAGGAGATGCCAAAGTCCAAACCTCCTTCTGGAAGACAGCTCATTAGCTGGGCAAAAGAGGTAAGACATCTAACTGTAGAGGTGATCTGGCCTCATGCTAAAAGTCCCAGAACAGGCCAAAAGATATTTTCTGGTTGAATTACAAAATCTAAGCACAAATTCCAATAGCTATGTAGCTTAAAATAGACATTAAGTACTGTGCACTCTACTGAACCAATGAAACAACTGTGCAATCTTGCCTGCCCCTAGGCCTCTAAGATATGGAGCGTTTGGCAGGGGGATATAACACTCCCTTCGAACTCCTGTCTAAAGAAAATAATACCATCTTGACAATTAATTACATTGCTCTTGTATTTAACCACTTTTTACTTTTACATACTATTTGAGTTGTAACAATCAAATTTTAAATTAAACACTGAATTTTAAGGGCACCTGGCTGGCTCAGTTGGAGGAGCATATAATTCTTGATCTCAGGGTTATAAGTTCAAGTCCCATGTTGGGTGTAGAGATTACTTAAACAAATAAAACTTTTTAAAAAATTGAATTGTATAAACTATTTCAGCAGCAAACTCCTAATACTAAATAGGTAAAGACAACTCTAATCTGTCAAGATTGATAATCATATCATTAAACATTCTAGAATGTTTACACTAACTCTGACCTAAATCAATGCACAGAGTTTAAGGTAGTACTTAAAAAAAAAGAAAAAAAAAAAAAAGAAAAAGAAAAGGTACTGCTAATTTCAGCAAATAACTAAAATTAGTTCATGGTTAGAAACACATGGATTCTTAATACTACTTGTTAAGAATGTTGAGTTAGAGGTGCCTGATTCAGTCAGTTAAGCTCCTCTGACTCTTGATTTCAGCTCAGGTCATTATATCAGGATCATGAAATCAAGCCCAAGCTGGAGTCTGCACATGGTGGGAAATCTGCTGGAGATTTTCTCTCCCCCCTCTGTCCTTCTCTCCACACCCCCAGTTCCATGTTAACTCTCTCTCTCTCTCTCTCAAATAAATATATAAATCTTGGGACGCCTGGGTGGCTCAATGGTTTAGCGCCTGCCTTTGGCCCAGAGCCTGATCCTAGAGTACCAGAGCCTGATCCTAGAGTCCCGGGATTGAGTCCTACCTCAGGCTCCCTGCATGGAGCCTACTACTCCCTCTGCCTATGTCTCTGCCCCCTCCTCTCTCTCTCTCTGTCTCTCATGAATAAATAAATAAAATCTTAAAAAAAAAAAGAAAGAAATCTTTAAAAAAAAAAAAGAATATTGATTTGAACAGAGTTCAAAACTAAAATAATGGCGTGCCCAGGTGGCTTAGTTGGTTAAGCACTCGACTCCTGGCTTCATCTCAGGACATAATCTCAGGGTCATGAGATCAAGCCCTGGGTCAGGCTCAGTGCAGTCTGCTTGAAATATACTCTTCCTCTCTCTCTCCCTTTGCCTCTCCCCTCACTAATACATAGGTACACACATGCTCTCTTGAAAATAAATAATCCTTATTTTAAAAACCTAAATTAAAGTAGATGCACTTAATAATAAATTTAATATTAAATATATATTATACCCATGTGACAGTAGACATTATCATGTAACCTTTCTGCATGTCTTTTTCCTTACCTACAAATGAAAATAAATGAACTAACCAGTAGTTTTAAATTTTTATGTGATCATAGATCCCTATGATAGATCACAGATCCCTTCTCTCTCCTAAGAAAGACACAAATATAGACATACAAACACAATTATACCCATAATTTCAAGGCGTTCATACTCTCCAAAGGCCACTAGTGAATTCCAAGGGTCTACAGAATGAACAGGTTAAGAATTCCTAAATTAGGGGTGGCTGGGTGGCTCAGTTGGATAAGTGTCTGCCTTCAGCTCGGGTCATGATCCCACAATCCTGGGATCAAGCCCCACATCGGGCTCCCTGTTTAGCAGTCTGATTCTCTCTCTTCCTCTGCCCCTCCCCCTGCCTCATGCTTTCTCTCTTTAATAAATAAAATCTTTCGAAAAGAAAGAATCCCTAAATTAGGTTTATCTTAAACTTACCTTGGTCTCTAAAAATCATGATTCTCATTTAATACCAAACAAAATACTACATCAAGATCTTAAAATTTTTAAATTTCACATGAAAGGGCAAGCAATTTATAGTAAATACTTAAGAATTTACACACGTACATCTATACATCTGTACAATTTGGAGAGACACACAAGAGTTCTTCGAACTGTAGGATACCACATTCCATGAAGGTCTGCTGGAGAAATTGTGGTCTGTGGTCTAGGATTGAGGGATTCTGTTGAACCTAAAAACCCAAGTGGAAAAAAAAAGACACATTTCACACACATTGGAGGTTTGTCTTATTTGCATGTTAACTATAAACTGTTATTAGTTATCAATAGCTGGAGGCATCTATTTTTTCTCTAGGTTTTTTCACCTTTAATCAAGAATGTCATAGGAACCCACAGGAATCCATGACAGCTGGTATTTAACACAATTAAGTGAGACTGCACATAAATACATATATACATTCCAGCCTCGTGTGTGTGTGTGTGTGTGTGTGTGTGTTTAACTCAAACAGCTATTCTAGAACCCTGATCAATAATCTTTATGGAATAAATAAACAGTATACATACACCTTATTCAAAAAGGAGGTAGATCTGTATGTAGTCATGTGGAAGCAAGTGGGAATCAATGGAGGGAGAGAATGACAAGAAAATAAAGCAATGTGAAACAGGAAAATTAATCATAGCTTGACAGCCTGCCTTCCATGCTCTTAGCTGTATTGCTTACAGGCCTACTTAGTCTATCCAATTCCCAAGAGTAATGTCCCCCCTCTCTCTGAGACAGGGCAGACACTCTGGTGAGGGTGAGGAGCAACAGGCAGGAAGCTTAGTTGAACAGAGACATCTTTGTAAGGAAAGCACAATCACCAGAGTTCAAATGAGCCACATAAGCAAATTTAAGGTAATACTTTGGAACAAGAAGGGATAATGAAATATAGACTGGGTATTAGAAGACATTAGGAAACTCTACTAAATGTTTTAGTGCAATAAAGTTTTGTGGTTATATAAGAGATGTCCTTTTTTTAGAGAGATAATGAAATACTCAAGAATAAGCTGGCAATGTGGCAATCTTTAGCGAAAGATTGGGGCACCTGGCTGGCTCAGCTGGAGGAGTATGAGGCTCTTGATCTTGGGGTCGTGAGTTCAAGCCTCACACTGGGTGTAGAGATTAAATAAACTTAA
Source organism: Canis lupus dingo (assembly GCF_003254725.2). Taxonomy (NCBI): domain Eukaryota; kingdom Metazoa; phylum Chordata; class Mammalia; order Carnivora; family Canidae; genus Canis; species Canis lupus. The sequence goes on from NC_064264.1 coordinate 5,527,109, forward strand.
AAAAAATAAAAATAAAATGATTAACCAAAGAATATTATGTATATATAACGTGATAAAATGTAAAGTCTTGAATCCAGATGGTGAGTACTAGTGTTCACTGTTTGTTGTATCATTCCTTCTGCTTTTTGGTATATTTGAAATCTTTTCAATAATAAAAATATAAAAGTATAGCCAAGGAAAGCACAGTCCTTTTTTCTTTTTTTTTTTAAAAGAGCTAAAACGGCCTATGCTTAGAAGAAGGTCTGGAGGTCGTGGTATATGGGGGAAAAGAGAGAACGCTGTAGGTTAGTGCTTTCACTTTATAATTCTGCTTTTCACTTTAACTTTCTGCTTTTCAAAAGTACATAAACTTTTACATGTAATTTTAAAAGCTCCTCTCTAAGGCATTACCTTAAAATATCTACTTTATATGAAGTTCCTTAAAAAGAATAAACTCAACAAATTATATCAAAGAATATTTAGGAAATTAAATATCTCTAGTTGTGCTAAGATTATCGTATCTGTAGGATCCCTCCTTCAATATAAAATAGAGCCAAAAAAGTACTCCCAAATACAAGTTCAGTGAAACAAATCTATTTAAGTACTTTAAAGCAGAAGTTGGCTTATGACAGAGGGAAAGTCAACTTACATGACAATACATCAAAAGGGGAGTAGCTATTGGCTGCCTCTTTTGAAGAGCAGGGCTTCTTCCTCCTGCAATCTTCCTCTGGCATCCTCCTCTATCTCCATGAGCCCCATCCTCCCCTGAACTGCTCTATGTAGAGAATAGGGCCTATTCTTTTAAACATACTGATAATCAGCCTCTTCACACTATGGTCCCTCTATCAATTTGCCCTGGCACCTAGTTACATTATATGAACATCATGTTGTTTAAAGCTCTCACTTTGGAGGCTTCTCATTTTCACTTCCAACGTACCAAGAAACCAAGAACCAAGAAAAGTGATTATATACTCTTTTTTTTTGCGCCCCTTGCTGCTTGACTCAGTCTTGCTTTCCATCCCAAATTCTATCACATTCTAAGTATGACTCAGTCTTGCTTTCCATCCCAAATTCTATCACATTCTAAGTAGCATCAATAACCATATGGAAAATAAAATAAAATAAAATAAAATAAAATAAAATAAAATAAAATAAAATAAAATAAAAATATAAAATAAAATAAAATAAAAAATAAAATAAAATAAAATAAAATAAAATAAAATAAAATAAAATAAAATAAAATAAAATAAAATATAACCATATGGACAACCACATGGTTGTCAATTCTGAAGACCTTCACTTCCATCCCTGCATTCCCTACCATACAGATTTTCTCAAGAGTTTCTTTCAGAATTACTTTAATATTTTCTACAGACATTCTTACCACTCCAAACTATTTCATCTCTTAATTATTAAATCTTAGCATCTCATTCTCTGACCACAGTATCTTTGTGATCTTCCATTTCTCACGCTTTACCTAAAACTATGTCAAGCCCTCCTACTTTTGTCTTCAATCACATCCTATCCCCTTGCTTCTGACCTATCTCGCTGTCAGCCCAGGACACTCCTCTAATTCCATTTGCTCTTTACTGTTAGCATCTGCTGAGGTATTCCCCCCAGATTTCTGCTATTGCTACTCTACTACTATCTGTCCTGAAGTGATTCTACACACAAGCCCAAAGTGTCAACTACTCTACAATCTTCATCGTCCAACTCAGTCCTTTTTAAGGCTCTAGAGAAGTACTGTCCGAGACAAACACAATGTGAGCCATAAATGTAACATATTAAAATGCCACATTAAAAAAATTAAAAAGAAAATAAGTGGAATGAGTTTTAACATTTTTAACCCAATATATATCCAAAATATCACCATTTTAACATGTATTCAAGACATATTAGTAATAAGGTATTTTCTATCTTTATTTCATATTAAGTCTTTGAAATCTGGTGTGCATTTTATATGCTAACAGCATATTCCGATGAGTCACATTTCACATGTTCAATGGCAGGCTGCTGAACCATACTGAACAGTACAGCTCTAGACTGATATACACAGATTCTCCCAGTTGTCCACATGGACCTGCTAAGTCTGTCTCAGCCCCCACAACTAGTGTGTCCTCAAATTCTATTGATTCAAGCTTTTAATCAGATGTCTCATCTATTCACTTCTCTCCATCCTCTTGTCAGTGCCCTAGCTCAAACTTTTATCTTCCAAATGAAAACAAAACAATCTCCTAACTAGTCTCTATAGTTCTGCCAACAATACCTTATTTATATCAAGGCCAGGCATGGGTAAAAGAATAGAATTAACTGGGGAAAGGGAAGATGTACAAGACCAGGGTCTGTAAGACAGAAATGTACTCTAATCTCTCCAACTACTCTTGCAGAGGTTTACTAGGTCCCAGGTGTATACTAGGATCAAAAGGTATACTAAGATACGGCACAGGTTCTATTTCAAAGGAGGAAATTTTAACCCCCAATGAGTCTCTCTTTCTATGAGGCAAGTGTGATAAAATGGCTTCGCCAAAGAGGGACTATCCAAGCCGCTTGGCAGTCTGGCTTTGAGGTATCACAACTATTCATAGAATAACACACAATAACTGAAGATGCCCTAAACCTGGGGATTTTGAGACAATTGGGGCTCTTTAAAGCCTCCCATTCTCACTACCCCAACTCCCAGTCAGTCTCAGCTCCATGAGGAGGTGAGCTTCAGTGTCTCCCTTACAGTGAGAAGGAGAGCAGAAAGAATAACCCTGCTTCCCATCTAGCTTGTGGTCTACATAATTCATAAATACTCAGGATGCTTCTTGGACAATTTTGTTTCTTTCATAACATGCACCCTAGTCCAAACTATCCCATATATTTTTATCAGTATCTTATCCCAGTCCCAGGTACTCAATATATTTATAAGATGCAAATCTGGAATTTGCCAATACACTATATTAGCAGGAAGTCCAAAGTCCATGAGACTATCACGGACACCTACCTGGCCTGTTTTATCTGCTCTTCCCTACAACCAACCTATGCCCAAGCATGCCAAAACCATTTGACTTCCCCAAAACCACCACGGTCTTCCATTCCTACATCCTCCTCCAGGCTATTCTATCTTAAACAACCTTACTTCACCTGGTCCTCTCGTTCTTTTCTTTATACAGTACAGCTTTCAGATACCACATCTCTCACCAAACTCACCTTCCTGCACTCAAACCTCATCTCCCTTCATAATTCTGATGCCCTTCTACTATGGCCCAAGAGTGCACTGTACATATCTTTAGCATGTTACCACTCAATTATACCTGTGGCTTATCAATCTCCCCCCACCCAAGTGTGGGCTCCTCAAAGGCAGAAAACTGTTTATCATGCCTAGAACATGACAAGTCCTCAATAAAAGTTTAAACAAATGAATAAAAGAGTTGAACACCATAACATACCAGATTTTGTTAGATTATTAGACTCCGTTTCCTCTAACCGAACATCTGAAAATGAAGCTTCTGAAGGTACCTTCTTCTGCTCATCTTTTAAACTCCTTGCAATTTGCTATATAAAGAAATCAGAAGAAATATTAAAGTGTAGCTTTCAGCTGTGTTTGGCAATATGAACATGTTTTTTCAATAAAGTTAAAAAAAACTAGTTAATAAATAAATGGACTAATGAAGAGAACCACAGCAAAACAACCTATGGAAATGAAAAAATTAAATCAGTATAGTGTCTCTATTCCCATAAATATACCACTAATTTCAGAACCATTACCAGGTATCTGCTGAAGGGTGAAATACACAGGTTAGTATATAGGAAGCTAATTTTCAACTTTATGTTTAGAAACAAAGTTTAAGATTGGATAGGATATATTCTGAATCAGAAGTACTTTTATCAATTAACTGGCCAATCTAAACAACTGGCTTTCTCTTTATGTGAGAATAGCTACAGTATGCTATTTTTGAAACCCTTCTTCACTGTCTAAAGAATAACATCAAATAGACACACGTCACTAACTACTTAGTAATGAAAATCTCACTTATTCATATTTATAGCTTTATAAAGGTAGAAATATACAGAAATGAAGAACTAACAAACACATAGCTACTACCAAAAGGAATGGCCAGAAAACCGTTTGGGAGACAGACTCCATATGGCTCGAGCCAGTCCTCTCTGCATGCAGAAACCAGAAAGTACAGCCAAGCCCTAAATGGTACACAGGTGTCACAGCAGGATCACCTTATGCCCCTGCCCCACACCAAAAGAAAAACAAAGCAAGCATATTTACTGAAAAGTGGTATCCTTAAACCAAAAGGTCCACACAAGAAAGCATTAGGATACTGGTCATGTGATGACTAAGTAAACATACTAAATATATCACTAAGTTACAGTGGGAGGGCGACTTCTAGTAAGCTTCATCACCTAACATCCTATCAGAACTATTAAAACAGGCATTCTATCTAAAATATAAAGCTGAAATTCATAAAGAAGACAAAGAAAGAAGGGGAAGAAGGAATGAGAATACAATTCCCCAGACTGGACTGAGAAACAGAGCTAGTCTTCATCATACCTACTTTGTGGCCTTCAAAACCAAGTAACTCCTGCAAAGGGATTATCTACCTTTCCTTGGAATTATTAGCAATATTCCTACTATGAGCCTGACTATAAGCCTGCAGAGTAATAAAAGCTGGGTAATAAACAAACAGCCTCAAAACTATATGTCCTACCTATCATATATCTGATTCCTGTAAGGCTGATTTTATGTATCATTAACAAGAAGTACTATGCAAATAATTAATTATCCAAAATATAAATGTAAATAGAAGTCAGGAGAAGGGATGAAAGTTGAGAAAATCCTTATAATAGGCAAGGGCAATAAACTAAATAGCCTGATATATTTCAAGCCTGTTAGCTTTAAAACAACACAATTATTACAACTCTTTTTTTGTGATTATTTATTTATTTTGTATATATATACATTTTTTTAAGATTTATTTATTTATTTATTCATGAGAGAGAGAGAGAGAGAGAGAGAGAGAGAGAGAGAGGCAGAGACACAACACAGGAGGAGGGAGAAGCAGGCTCCATGCCGGGAGCCCGACGTGGGACTCGATCCTGGGACTCCAGGATCGCGCCCTGGGCCAAAGGCAGGCGCTAAACCGCTGAGCCACCCAGGGATCCCCTATTTTGTATATTTTTTATTGGAGTTCAATTTGCCAACATATAGGATAACACCCAGTGCTCGTCCCATCAAATGCTTGTCACCCAGTCACCCCAACCACCCGCCCACCTCCCTTTCCACCACCCCTGTTCGTTTCCCAGAGTTAGGAGTCTCTCATGTTCCGTCACCCTCACTGATATTTCCCACTCATTTTCTCTCCTTTCCCCTTTATTCCTTTTCACTATTTTTTATATTCCCCAAATGAATGAGACCATATAATGTTTGTCCTTTTCCGATTGACTTACTTCACTCAGCATCATATCCTCCAGTTCCATCCACGTTGAAGCAAATGATGGATATTTGTCGTTTCTAATGGCTGAGTAATATTCCATTGTATACATAGACCATAACTTCTTTATCCATTCATCTTTCCATGGACACCGAGGCTCCTTCTACAGTTTGGCTATTGTGGACATTGCTGCTAGAAACATTGGGGTGCAGGTATCCTGCTGTTTCACTGCATCTGTATCTTTGGGGTAAATCCCCAGCAGTGCAATTGCTAGGTCATAGGGCAGTTCTATTTTTAACACTTTGAGGAACCTCCACACAGTTTTCCAGAGTGGCTGCACCAGTTCACATTCCCACCAACAGTGCAAGAGGGTTTCCCTTTCTTACATCCTCTCCAACATTTGTTGTTTCCTGTCTTGTTAATTTTCACCATTCTCACTGGTATGAGATGGTATCTCATTGTGGTTTTGATTTGTATTTCCCTCATGGCAAGTGATAGCATTCAACTCTTGATTTGGGCTCAAATCATGATCTCAGAGTCAGGGGACTGAGCCTACATCAGGCTTCATACTCACTGGGGAGTTTGCTTAAGGATTCTATCTCTCCCCCTCCCTCTGCTTGCACACACTCTCTCTTAAACTAAATAAATAAAACCTTTAAAAAAGAAAATGGTGGAGAAATCAGAACCCTCATACACTGCTGGTAGGAATGTAAACTAGTACAGCCACTCTGGAAAACAATCTAGCTATTCTGATTAAACAGATAGTTACTAAAACATAGCAATTCCACTCCTAGGCATATACACAACAGAAATGAAAACCCATGTCCACACAAAAATGTGTATGTGAATGTTTGAACCAATATTATTTATAACACCCAACAGGCAGAAGCAACCCAAGTGTCCATCAGTGGACAAATGGATAAACAAAATGTGATACATCTATTACAATCATACAATGGAATATTATCCAGCCATTAAAAAGGAAAAAAGTACTAATACATGCTATAACATAGATGAACTGTGAAGACATGCTAAGTGAAAGACATCACAAAAAGACCATATATTACATAATTCTATTCATATGAAATGTTTAAAATAGAGCAATCTATAGGCAGAAATCAGTGTCTGCCTCAGACTAGAAGGCTGACAGCTAAAGGTACAGGGTTGCTTTCTGAGATGGTGAAAATGGTCTAAAACTGAGTATGGTGATGGTTCCACCTATCCATGAATATATTATAAACCACTAAATTATAAACTCTAAGTGGGTGAATTTGGGGTTTATAAACTATAATTCAATAAAACTGTTTATAAAAAAGGAAGAAGTCCTCAAAAATTACAGGAACATGTCAAAAGGACAAAGAAGCCATCTAAAGCTGCCTAAGGGACAAAGAAGCCATCTTCCACTGGTCAAATCTGGAACAATTCTGAGCTTCAAAAAGAAAAATGGCAATAGATTATAATGAATTTTTTAAAAACTCCACTAGTCGGGATCCCTGGGTGGCGCAGCGGTTTGGCGCCTGCCTTTGGCCCAGGGCGCGATCCTGGAGACCCAGGATCGAATCCCACGTCAGGCTCCTGGTGCATGGAGCCTGCTTCTCCCTCTGCCTGTGTCTCTGCCTCTCTCTCTCTCTCTGTGTGACTATCATAAATAAATAAAATTAAAAAAAAATAAATAAAACTTAAAAAAAAAAAAAAAAAAACTCCACTAGTCTAGAAGGGTCAGAGGTAGGAAAAAGGGAGCAAGAAAAAGAAATTAATTCTTTACAGTAGAATGCCAACTAATAAATGCAGAAGAAATGGCAGATAAGAAAATTGCTATTTTGCTACTCCTAACATAATAACTAGTTAAGGCACAGATCATTAATGGTTCCAATAACCACCAGGTAAAAAGATGCTGGGGAACATAAACCCCACATAATCCCAAAGTATCATTTCATCATTACTCACTAATTACAAAGGGGATAATGGACTTTTGTTTTGTTTTGTTTTTGATAATGGACTTTTATAATGAAGAAAGTTAGCAATTACTACCTTAACCACTTGTAGGACTTCCTGACATTATATGCCTTTGATGTCATGAGGTAAGTACACATCAGCTGTGTAGTATTCTAGCAAAAAAAATTGTTTTAAAGACAAAAGTTTAATCTGAATCTAAATATGAGGAAAACAATAAGACAAATCCAGAATGTGGCACATTCTACAATAAAGCCAGCTCAGTCTCTTTAAAAAAAGCCAATGTCATAAAAACAAAAAAACAAAACAAAACAAAAAGACAGGGAGAAACGGTAACCTTGACTGGATTCCACCTATTAAATTTTTTTATCCTATTTTCAAGATATTTGAAGGACAACTGGGCACATTTGAATATGTACTGCATATAAACAATATTGTTGAATTCATGTTAATTTATATATATGTAAAAAAATATACATGCATGTGATTATGTGAAAAATATTTTTATTCTTAGGACAGTAAGAACTGAAGTATTCAGAAGTGAAGTATCACAATGTCTATAATTTACTTTCAAATGGTTCAGTAATAAAACATACAAAGAGATAAAGTAAGTGGGACAAAACACTAACAACTACTAAATCTGAAAAAATTCCAGATTCAACTGAATATTCAATGATATTAAGGAACTACAATAACGTTTTTAGCTGTGATAACTATGTCACAGTTGTATTAAAATGAAAAGTGTGCTCAGCAAAATAAACAGGTAGGACTGCATCAAACTAAAAAGCTTCTGCACAGCAAAAGAAACCATCAACAAAGCAAAAACATGACTTACAGAATGGGAAAAAACATTTGTAAGCCATCTATCTGATCAAGAGTTAATAAAGACTCATACAACTCAACAGCATAAAAACCAAACAACCCAATTAAAAATGGATGAAGGACTTGAATCAACATTTTTCCAAAGAGGATATACAAATGACCAACAGGGAATGAAAAGATGCTCGATATCAATAATCATCAGGGAAATGCAAATTAAAACCACAATGAGATACCATCTCAAGCCTGTTAGAATGGCAATTATCAAAAAGACAAGAGATAAAAAGAAAAAGTATTGGTAAGGATATGGAGAAAAGGGAACCCTTGTTCTCTACTGGCAGAACTGTAAATTGATGCAGCCACTCTGGAGAACAGTATGCAGGATCTTCAAAAAATTAAAAATAGAACTACCATATGACCCAGCAATTCCACTTCTGGGAATATATCCAAAGGAAATGAAAACACTAATTCAAAAGGGTATCTGCACCCCCATGTTAACTGCCAGCATTACTCACAATAGCTAAGACATGGAAACAACCTAAGTGTCTACCAATGAATGAATGGATAAAGAAGTTGTGGTCTATAGAGATAGTGGAATATCACTCGGCCATTAAAAAAAATAACGAAATTCAACAATTTGCAACAACATGGATAGACCCTGAAAACATTATGCTAAGTGAAGTAAGTCAGAGAAAGACAAATACTGTATGATCTCACATGTGAAATCTAAAAAATTGTTTTAAAAAGTGCAAATTTTCAGTTATAAGATAAATACTATAAATGTAACTTACAACATGATGACCATAGTTAACAATAATACTGTGTATAGATAGGAAAGTTGTTCAGAGGTAGACCCTAAGAGCTTATCACAAAGAGAAATTTCTTTTCTTTGTATTGTTATCCACATGAGATGACTGATGTTAACTAAACCTATTGTGGTCATTATTTTTTTTTTAAGATTTTATTTATTTATTTATTTATGATAGACAGAGAGACAGAGACACAGGCAGAGGGAAAAGCAGGCTCCATGCCGGACTCGATCCCAGGACTCCAGGATCGCGCCCTGGGCCAAAGGCAGGCGCCAAACCACTGCGCCACCCAGGGATACCCTATTGTGGTCATTATTTTACAAAGTATGTAAATCAAATCATCATAGTCTATGCCTTAAATTTGCTGATATATGTCAATTCCTTTCAATAAAACTGGAAAAAAAAGACTTCATTGCAAAAAATAAAATGTGCCCTTACCTTTTAAAGTCACCTACTGAAATATTTATTAATAAAATGTTAGAAATTTGCTCCAATGTAACTAATGGTAGGGAAGAGGAGTAATGGAGGTCTAAGTGAACTAAGACTGGCCATGTGGAAGCTGGGGTAATGATGTGTAAGAGTTAATTATATTATTCTCTCTACTTTTTGCTCATATTTGAAACTTCTATTAAAAAAGTTCTAGGTTCTGGGGCGCATGAGTGACTTAGTTGGTTATTGGTTAAGTATCTGACTCTTGATCTCAGCTCAGGTCTTGATCTCAGGGTTGTGAGTTCAAGTCTCATGCTGGGTTCCACAATGGGCATGGAACCTACTTAAAAAAAACATTTCTAGGTTCTAATTCTGTTTTAGCACTAATATCCTCAGCATTATTTAAACTCTGTCTAGCACTCAAAGAAAATAAAGATTCATGTGTAGCTGAATCAGTGAGACAAATGATCAGTGAGGTAACTCTTCACACCATAAACTAGACATTGGTACTGCAGAATTTTGAAGAGATGGCCTACAGGGTTTTTATGAGACAGCATGACATATGGTTATATGAAAATCAACTATGGTGGCTCCTATGTTATCAATCTTCTTCTATGCCATTTATTAAAAAAAAGAGGAATCACAGGGAGCACAAATTCAATTTAAAAATTGAGAAAGCGGGGCACCTGGGTGGCTCAGGGGGTTAAGTATCCAACTCTTGATTTCAGCTCAGATTGTGATCTCAGGGTCATGGGATCAGGCTCCACTCTCGGGAAGGAAGCTGCCTGAAATTCTCCCGTTCCCTCTCCCTCTCTCTCTGCCCCTCCCCATGCTCATGCATGCACTAAAGTACATAATAAATCTTTTAAAAAATTGAGAACATGTATTTCCCAAAAAGGGGAGGGAACTGAGTTAAAAAATACAACTTGAAGGAAAAACAACCTAATAAATCTTTTATTCAATTTTTTAAAATTTCATTTCCTGTGATTTTAGGACAAGTTATCTTGATTTTATACCCTGAATGAGAATTAAAAAGAAAAAACCTATTTTCACTAATACCAAAAGGTGTGTGCAGCCAAGGGAGAGATCAAGAGGAAATAAGGGAACCCTACCTCCATCATCACCAACTTGTCAGGATAAGCCAGATCTCCAGGAGCAGGTTTGTACCCTGTGATGTCTGTCTGAATGTAGATATGAGTTCTGTAGACGAGGCGCTCTTGGACATCTTCTAACATCTGTTTTACTCCAGCTGCAAATGCTCCCAGTTGTTCAGCTGGTAAGAAAATGTAATCATCCATTCCTTTGTATTTAGAAAAATACTTTCTTTAAACAAGCAAAAATATTACTCAAGTGTCTAGTAGTAATAGGAAGTAATTTGGCCTCAGGGACTGTGGTTGCATTCTATTTCATTATGACTCGATGACCTCAGAAAAATTTAATACATGTCCTTCAATTTCCTCAAATTTAAAACTGGGAAATAAATTTGCCCTTATATCTTCTTCCTGAAACTCTATGATATTATTTCTATTATTAATGTGAATAATAAAGTCTGAATTTTAAAGTGTTTTGTGCTTTTAAAAGTTATCTCATTCAGCTTCAGACCAATCCTGAGAGACAGCTGGGGCAGCTTATTAGTTGTGTTATCATTCCAATTTTAAAATTAAATGGAGTTCCACAGATATTAAACAACTTGTTAATGTTTCCACAAAGAAAAGTGAGTAAAAAATTAAGATGAAATAAGAGTTTATATAGAATTTCTGCATTCTTTAGATGACATCAGTATTAAAACAAACCAATTATTCAGTAACAACTTTCCAAGGGCAGGGTGTTGAAAATATTACATAACATAAATATTCAAATTAATATAATTCAGAGGCATTAATATGTAAGAAAATACACATCTTAGAATGAATTAAATGCAGAATAAGAAACTTTGGAAGCATAACAAACCTATAGTGTCTCCTAACGAAAATCAAAATGAGAACAATAATTTCTGCTAGTAAAATAATTACTTGAAGAGTTTTTTTTAAAGTTACTTAAATCTCATTAGGAAAATGAGGTTCTCTATGGCAAATCAAATATAAAAGAATCTATCAGATGGTTAGAGTTTTCCAGAGAATTGCTTATCTGTAATTTCAAAAAAGATAGGTCATTATTATGTATGTACACTAAAACAATTCCTGTTTTTAAATGAAGAGTATGCAATATAGTCATGATTTTAAGTATTTTGGTAAGAATGTATTAGAAATGTCTAGGGACACCTGGGTGGCTCATTGGTTAAGTGTCTGCCTTTGGCTCAGGGCATGATCCTGTAGTTCCAGGATCGAGTCCCACATCAGGCTTCCTGCATGGAGCCTCCTTCTCCCTCTGCCTATGTCTCTGCCTCTCTCTCTCTTTCATAATTAATAAAATCTTAAAAAAAAAAATGTCTAAGCAAAAACCAACAATTCACTCTGGATTTCAGATGCCAGGAAGAATAGTTAACCATATTTCATTACTAATTTTGTCCAGATTTTAAAACTCTTTCCCCATTTAATTTGTACCATTAGTCAAAAAAATAAGGTACATCTTGACTTTAAAAGGGACAAGGCACCAACTCAGGCTATAAAAAATATTAAACTTACATAGGTAAGTGGGGTAGAGGACAGCGAGTTTTCAAATTCACTGAACCACAGATAAAATTAAGACTTTTGAGGTTATCACTTCTAATTATCATTTACCATTGTTCTGTACATGATCTTCAAGCACCTCATTTTTAAGAATTCCACAAAGTTCCGACAGAGTCTCTAAGTGAATAACATGAATGATCAATGGCCTGAAGACATCATACAATGACACACAGAGTTTCTCCAAAAGTTCACTAAAATGAAAGAATAAAACATGGTTATAAGTAGTAATCTTTTCAGGATTTTCTAATAGTTTAAAAGGCAACATTGATTTCCTCCAGTCAATAAAAATAAAAATCTACTGGAAAATAGTGCATGGGAACATTATATAATGAAAAGTGAAGGGTGAAAATAATACTGTAGATTTTTTTGTGCTTTAAGAGCTCAAAATCCAAAAGCAGTCTTCAATAGTCACCCCAAAGTAGCTTCCCCCAGCTAAATGTCAATTCATTACAACCTTATTTATTTCAGCAATACTTTATATATATCCTCTTAAATACAATAACAAATATTTTGGTTGATTTAACTATTCTTTTATATTCTACATCATTTGTGAATCAAATGTAACATTTTCCCTGCGAAAGATGAATTCAAACTTCTTCAATACTTGGATTTTGATAAACAAAATTCAAAGCACTTGGGCATACAAGTGTTTTTGGCAATTTTGAACATTTGAAAGGAAAAACTTAAAATAGTACTTTCATATATAGCATTTCATCAGAAGTGATCAACCTAATCAAAACTGTAAGATATATTTGTTTCTTCCTCACTACAAGAGTCATAATCTTGGAATATTTTCAAGAGTCAACATCGCCAATATGAAGAAACCAAAAGTGACTAACACAGGCATTGAAAGACACTTTGTGGGAAAAATAGGAAAGGGTATTCAATAAATAATGTCTGTGTTTTTAAGTGTCTTTCATTGGTTAAAACCACAGAATTTTTCAACTAGAAGGAATTATTATATTTAGTGAGATAAACAGACAGATTGCCAAGACTTAGTTCCCAACATAGGACTCTTACTATTTTACCGTATTGTCTCCATAGATACATTATAAATACTATAAAAGCATGTTGGCCTTTGAATTGCACATTTATTTTAAAATAACCACTGTCCTATCCAATAGTATTGTTCACACATCCACAAAAGTTAAAACACTCTGCAGTTAATGTTAAAATACTCCTATAATATAATTTGCTATGAGAGTGATTAGCAAATTAAATCTTAAAACTAAGAGTTAGAGTTTGTGTACCACCTACTCTAATTTTGATGTTGGTTTTGTGAAAAATTCATTGTAAAGTTGGTGCTCATCCTGGCATACATGGACCATAAAGGCACAGCCACTGCGAATCTGCAGGAAAGAAACACACATTACCTTCAGTTAAAGACACATAATGATTTCAGCATTTATGAATAAAATAAACCTTTTATTTGCAATGAGATTGTGCATATATATTCATAAAAGAACTCACTGAAGAACAGAAAATGGTTGATTTTTAACCATTTATTGCATAATGTGAATATGACTCATTTTTATTTTCTTCTTTTATTTTCTAAACTTCTGACAATGAAATTACTTTTCTAGTTAAAGAGGGGGTATTTAATAAAAGAATCTTTGTGTATTTTTCTATATACGAATTAAAATCACTAAATAAAATAGCACTTCCGCAGCAAAAGTTAAACTAAATTGTCAAGATAAATCTACAAACTCTGAAACTTCATCTTTCAAGGAGTAACAGTTGTTTGTCAATCTTCATTCTTCAAAAAATAAATTAAAATCAGAGTATTTTGATGAGCTGAATGCTAATTACTAAACCAGATGTCTCATAACTGAAAGAAAAATCCTTTAAGCTTTTTGACAGGGGATCCAGAACATTTATACCTACACACAGCTTCTAGGACATCAAAATATTTCAGAGGAAGGTTTAACATCATTCCGAACTAGCAGAAGCTTACCAAGGCACAATGATCTCTATTATTCTGGCTTGTTAACTCTGTTACGGTACAAGTGATACTAGGGCCCAAAAGGAGCTCCCGCTGGTCAAGGTAACACTGATGGATGTCATTTAGCAGTTGTTGGTATCTGATAAAAAGCAAATGAGATTGGAATATAAACTTCTGATTTCAGATATGTAAATTAAATCTGATCTTAAATCTCAGAAGTTTCCAAACCTCTAAAGCAATAAGGTCACCTCTCATGTGCCCGATATTAAACACTAGAAATATTACGTATAAAAAGAAAAAAAAAACCATAATGAACTGTGGTTCAAAAGCTATGATTTTTATTCTTTTAAAGATTTATCTCCCAAGAGTAGAGAAAAATCTTACATCTTTGAAATTAAAAGCAAATCCTGCAATGGGAAAAAGAGATGTCTTGCAAACTCAAAGTTAGGTCTACAACCTTTTCCTAAAATAAGTTATGTGCTACAAGAAAAAGCTTGCATAGTATGCAAAGTAATTCTCAGAAAATACTAGGAATATAACAGATTCAGAAAAAAAGCACGTCAAGAAGAAGGTAATGTAGAAACAGGAACTTCTAGGTACTCACTCAGGTATTTTTTCAGATCGCTGTTCTATTTGTTCAATAAGAGTCTGCAAAATAAAAATAGACTAAAAATTCATCTGTTTAAGCTATACTTTTATTTACTTTCTGATTTTAACTAAAACATGCTAATGTTAGAAAATCTGTAAATACAAAAAAGCTGAAACATAAAAACCACCTATATCACAAAGTAACTACAATATTTTATAATATTCTTTCAGTTTGTTATATACACACACTATAAATATCAACCTCACTTATCTGTTGCAAACATGCTAGTTTCTGCTTTTCTTTCGCTATTTAAAATTCAGAAAATATAATTTTTATAGCCTGAATCTTTTACTCAGTAATTTTTTCCCAATAATTTCTGCTAGTTTTCTTTTCCTCCTTATTTTTACATTTAACTCTTTAGTTCACTTAGAATGTATTCTAATGTTATAAAATGAAGAGCTTACTTTTTTCCCCACGTACTTAGCAAAACTTCCCAAAATTATGTAGGAAACTACAATGCTTCCTCTTTGATTTGAGAAGACTGACTTATGTATTAAGCTCCTGAATCTTCCATTCCAATGATCCATCAACGAATTCTTGAATCTGTATCAATGTATTTTTCAAATTTACTTATATAGTTAGTCTTGCTAATTTAGTATACCAAATGAATTTCAGCATCATCCAAAAAGAAATTCCACTGGAATTTTTGTTAAGATTATATTTGGAGAAACTGACATATAAATTATATTAGGAGGAACTGACATTTAAAAAATTAAGTTTCCTCAACCAGAACAAGATAGGCTTATTATTTATTCAATCTTTTGTGATTTCCTGTCTAGCTTTTTCATTTTCTTCATCCTTGTATTTCCATTAAAGTTATTTCTAGGTAAGTATTTTGTGCTGTCACTAATATAAGACTCCATCACTTATATTAATTGGTTACCATTGGTAAAAGGCATATAAGAAAGCCACTGATAATTATATAATCATTTTATATCCACTTGCCACACTGAGCTATATCACACTTATCTATACCATTTATTTTCTAATCAAATTTTAACCACTGGTACTTGACTACTAAGCAAAAGCAACCAATTAGGCACAATATAAACCTTATACCATCAATGAACCACTCTTCTCCTGTATCTTCTATAAATAAGTCCAAGTTTCTCTTACTTCAAAAAACAACAAAACTGAGGAAGGAGTCAAGATGGCGGAGGAGTGGGGGGACCCTAAGCCTATCTCCACCCTCAAACACAGCTAGATAGCTATCAAGTCATTCTGCACATCCAAGAAATCAGAGAGCTGAGAGAACAAAAACTGCAAATCTACAAATAGAAAAGCAATCATGTTTTTAAGAAAGTAAGAGGTGCAGAGAGTTGACTTTGGGGAAATATAGCTATGGGTGAGAAGGCAGGGAGGGAGCCTGCTTACGGAGCCTATTACTAAGTATTAGAAGCAGCAGAGCATAAAATCTGAACTTTTAGTTAGAAGTCCTCTACCATGGGGGTCGTGCCTGTCTTCAAGGGGCTCAGGTAACGAAGCAGGGCAAAATCCCAGGAGTTAACATCTTGGTCTGAGGATCCCCTGGGTCATAAGAAGGGGTGGCACCAGGCACAGGAGCATGGAAGCCGGCTGAGAGCAGAGGTCTTGGTGCCAGCTTTCTGCTCTACATTGCCATAAACGGCAAACAGCTGCACAGCTATCTGACCTTTCCTAGGGCCCATCGACAAATGGCAAAAGTGGGGCAAGACCCTCTCCAGTAGGAACAGCACAAGTCTGCACCAGGGGAGTTCCTAAAATTGTGGAGTTTTGAAACTCAGTCACACGCCTGAGGTGGGTTAGGGTAATGGGTTACAAAGGTAGACTTAGGAAACTCGTGACTTATTAAAAAGTGCAATAATATTAGTATCATAGGAGTCCCAAAAGATGAAGAGAGAGAAAAAAAGGGGCAGAAAGTTTATTCAAACAAATTATAGCTGAAAAGTTCCCTAACCTGGAGAAGGACAGAGACACCCAAATCCAAGCAGCACAGAGAACTTCCATTAAATTCAACAAAAGCTGGCCATTGCAAAGGCATATTATAGTCAAATTCACAAAAAAATACAGACAAGGAAAGAATCCTGAAAGCAGCAAGGGATAAAAAAGTCCTTAACCTACAAGGGAAAACAGGTTCACAGCAGATCTGTCCACAGAAATTTGACAGGTCAGAAGAGAGTGGCAGAAAATACTCAACATGCTGAATAAGGAAGATATGCAAGCAAGAATTCTTTATCCAGCAAGGCTGTCATTCACAATAGAAGGAGAGATAAAGAGTGTCCCACACAAAAAATAAAGGAGTTCATGACCACTATTTAAATCAGCCCTACAAGAAATTTTAAGGGCTCTAAGACCAAAAGCAACAAACCCTAGAAAGGACCAGAGAACATCAACAGAAACACTAACTCTACAGGTTAACACAATGGCACTAGATTCCTATCTTTCAATAATTACTCAATGTAAATGGACTAAATGCTCTGAACAAAAGACACAGGGTATCAGAATGGGTAAAAACAAACAAACAAACAAGACTTATCTATATGCTGCCTACAAGGGACTCATTTTAGACCTAAAGACACCTGCAGGTTCAAAGCAAAGGAATGAAGAATCATCTTTCATGCTAATGGGCATCAAAAGAAAACCAGAGTAGCCATACACAACAAACTATATACATATAATTTTTTTTAAGATTTTATTTATTCATGAGAGACACAGAGAGAGAGAGGCAGAGACACAGGGAGAAGCAGGCTCCATGCAGGGAGCCTGATGCGGGACTCGATCCTGGGACTCCAGGATCACACCCTGGGCCAAAGGCTGCACTAAACCGTTGAGCCACCGGGCTGCCCAACAAACTATATTTTAAAATAAAACCTGTAACGAGAGATGAAGGGCATTATATCATAATTAAGGGTTCCATCCATCAAGAAGATCTAACAATTGTAAATATTTATGCCAACCTGGGAGCACCCAAACATATAAATAATTAATAAATATGTAAAAACTCATTGATAATAACACAAATGTAGTAATAAAGAGTGGAGCAGAAATAATATAGAAACAAAAAAACAGTAGAATAGATAAATGAAACTAAGAGCTGGTTCTTAATAAATTAAGAAAATTCATAAATCCCTAGCTAGACTTATCAAGAGAAAGGACCTAAACAGATAAAATTATGAATGAAAAAGAAGAGATCACAACCAACACCAGAGAAATACAATTATAAGAGAATACTATGAAAAATTATATCCCAACAAACTGGACAACTTAGAAGAAATGGACAAATTTCCTAGAAACTTACAAACTACCAAAACTGAAACAGGAAGAAGTAGAAAATTAAAACAGACCCTACCCAGTGAAAAAATTGAATCTGTAATCAAAAATCTCCTAATAAACAAGAGTCCTGGGCCAGATGGCTTCCCAGGGGAATTCTATCAGACATTTAAAGAGCTAATACCTTTTCTTCTCAAACTGTTCCAAAAAATAGAAAAGGAAGGAAAGCTTCCAAACTCATTCTATGAAGCCAGCATTACCTTGACTCCAAAATCAGCAAATCTCCCATTAAAAAGGAGAATTACAAGCCAATATTCCTGATGAACATGGATGTAAAAATGTTTAATGAAACACCAGCAAACCAAATTGAACAGTACATGAAAAGAACTACTCATCACGACCAAGTGAGATTTATTCCTGGCCTGCAGGGGTGGTTCAATATTCATAAATGAATCAACATGATTCACATTAGTAAAAGAAAGGATAAGAACCCTATGATCCTGTCAATAGATGCAGAAAAAAATTTTGACAAAATACAGCATCCTTTCCTGATAAAAACCTCAACAAAGACGGGATAGATGGAGCATACCTCAACATCATAAAGGCCATGATATCAAAGACCCACAGCTGCTAATGTAATCCTCAACAGGGAAAAACTGAGAGCCTTTCTCCTATGGTCAGGAACAAGACAAGGATGTCCACCCTCACCATTACTATTTAACACAGTAGTGGAAGTCCTAGCCACAGCAATCAGACAAAAAAAAGAAATAAAAGGCATCCAAATCAGCAAGGAAAAAGTCAACTTTCACTATCTGCAGACAACATACCATTCTACGTAGAAAACCCGAAAGACTCCACCAAAAACTTGCTAGAGCTAAACATGAATTCAGTAAATTTGCAGGATATAAAATCAATGTGGAGAAATCTGTTGCATTTCTAAAGCAGAAAAAGAAATCAAGAAATTAATCCAATTTACAACTGCACCAAAAACAGTAAGATACCTAGGAACAAGCCTAATGAAAGCGGTAAAAGATCTGTACTCTGTTCTATAAGTGTTATAGAACACTTATGAAAGAAATTGAAGAAGACACAAAGAAATGGAAAAACATTCCATTCTCATGGATTAGAAGAAAAAAACATTGTTAAGATGTCTATACTACCCAAAGGAATCTATATATTTAATGCAATCCCTATCAAAATACCAACAGCATTCTTCAGAGAGCTAAAACAATCCTAAAATTTGTATGGAACCACAAAAGACCCCAAATAGCCAAACCAATTCTAAAAAACAACACTGGAGGCATTTCAAGCTATATTACAAAGCTATAGTCATCAAGATGGTATGGGACTGGCACAAAAACAGAAAGATCAGTGGAATGGAATAGAAAATCCAGAAGTGGACCCACAACTATATGGTCAACTTTGACAAAGCAGGAAAGAATATCCAATGGAAGAAAAGACAGTCTCTTCAACAAATGGTGTTGGGAAAACTGGACCACATGCAGAAGAATGAAACTGGACCACTCTCTTACATCAAACGCAAACATAAATTCAAAATAGATCAAAGATCTAAATATGAGGCAGGAAACCATCAAAATCCTAGATGCGAACACAGGCAGCAACCTCTCTGATCTCAGCCATAGCAACTTCCTATTAGACACTCTCTGGAGGCAAAGGAAACAAAAGCAAAGATAAACTAATGGGACTTCATCAAGATAAAAAGCTGTACAGCAAAGAAAACAATCAACAAAACCAAAAGGCAGCCTACAGAATGAGAGAAGATTCTGCAAACAACATACGTGATAAAGGATTAGTTCCAAAATCTATAAAGAACTTATCAAACACAACATCCAAAAAAATAATCCAATAAAGGAATGGGCAGAAGACGTAAACAGACACTTTTTCAAAGAAGACATCCAGATAGCCAACAGACACATGAGAAGATGCTCCACATCACTCATTATCAGGGACATACATATCAAAACCACAATGAGATACTACCTCACACCTGTCAGGACAGCTAAAATGAACAACACAAGAAACAACAGGCGTTTGCAAGGATGTGGAGAAAGGGGAACCCCCTTACACTGGTGATGGGATTGCAAACTGGTGAAGCCACTCCAGAGAACAGTATGGAGGTTCCTCAAAAAGTTAAAAAGAGAACTACCCTACAATCCAGCAATTGCACTACTGGGTGTTTACCCAAAGGATACAAAAATACAGATTCGAAGGGATACATGCACCCCAATGTTTATAGCAGCATATTCAGCAATATCCAAACCATGGAGAGAGCCCCAAAGTCCATCGACTGATGAATGAATAAAGAAGATGTGGCACATATTTATACAATGGAATATTACTCAGCCATCAAAAGAAATTAAATCTTGCCACTTGCAATGACATGGATAGAACTAGAGTGAAATAATGCTAAGTGAAATAAGTCAGTCAAAGAAAGATAAATATTATATAATCTCACTCATCTGTGGATTTTAAAAAAGAAAACAGATGAACATAAGAGGAAGGGGAAAAGGACTAAAGGAGAGAGGGAAACACACCGTTAGAAGCTCTTAATGATAGAGAACAAACTGAGGGTTGATTGAGGGTGATGGGAGGGGAATGGGCTAGATGAGTGATGGGTATTAAAGAGGGCACTTGTGATCACTTGTGATGAGCACTGCATATTGTATGTAAGTGATGAATCACTGAATTCTATTCCAGAAACCAATATTGCACTGTAGGCTAACTAAAATTTAAATTAAAAAAAAAATCCTTCACTAACTCTCAAGAGAGAAACAGGGAGTCAGAGGCAGCAAAGGTAGACTACTCTTTCTAGTATCTTCACAATGAAGTAGAAAAAGGATACATGTACCAGCTCTAGTCAACTGTATCATGGATATATTTGAAAACATTAACACATTTATCTACTTTCTGCACCTTCCAATTCCAATCAAGATAAATATTCAGTGCATTCCTTTATGTATCAGGCACTGTGCTAACAAGGGTAGTAAAGAAGTCACATGTTCCCAACCTCAAGAATATATACCAACACTTATCAACCCCTATCTCTCAAAAATAGGGGACTACTTTTGGACTACTGCAAAATCTTTGTTAATCAGGCTTCCCCGTTGAAAATCTCTTTTCACCACAATCCATTCTTCACAGTGAATCCTTAGTTCAAAGAAATGGAAAATCTGAGCAAATCATTCTTCTGTTTAAAATACCTCACTAGGGCAGCCCAGGTGGCTCAGCAGTTTAGCACCGCCTTCAGCCCAGGGCGTGATCCTGGAGACCTGGGATCGAGTCCCACATCAGGCTCCCTGCATGGAGGCTGCTTCTCCCTCTGCCTGTGTCTTTGCCTCTCTCTCTCCTCCTGTGTTTCTCATAAATAAATAAATAAATAAATAAATAAATAAATAAATAAATAAATAATCTTTAAAAACATATGAATGAATGAATGAATGAATGAATGAATGAATGAATGAATAAAATACCTCACAAGTTTGAGCCCCATGTCCAGCTCTGTACTCAGAGGGGAATCTGCGGGAGATTTTTCTCTCCCTCTACCCCCCCACTCCTTACTTGCTCACTCTCTAACTAAACAAATAAATATTTAAAATAAGTGAATAAATACAACAAAATACTTCACTAGTTCTCCATTTTTCCTGGATTAGCATATGTGATACCCCTTGCTTTTAGGATACCACTAAGGTACACTGCTGTAATATGGAAAGACAGTGTCTACATTTCATTCATGTTCATTTTCCTGGTATAAGCAGGCCTAACATATAGTAGAATTTCAAAGCAGCTGGCTAAATAAACTTCATAGTAATATTTATGTCAATGGACTTACTCTGACTTTGGGAGCAGCAGCTCGAAATTTCACATAAAATAATGTAAAGGCATTGTCTGCATTAGGTATAGATGCAGGATCCTAAAGAGACATGGAGGAAGATAGGGAAGGAAGATAGTCAGCCAACAAATAATTATTCAGAAAATGTGACACCAATCATTTCAAACAGCTACTGCTCGGCCTATATACCAACCAAAAGCTTAAAGAGAAAAATCTCAAAGAGAGATTTCATATTAAATGAAATCTCTTTTGTAGTACTATCGCTAAAAATGAGAAATACTTATGTGGAGCTGTCGTCTCCTACCTCTTTATAATTAAAATTTACCCTACATTACATGACTTTGATGGTAAGTAGACCTGAATTCAGATTCATACTCAGTCACTTACTGACAGTAGGACATTGGCCAAATTACTGGACCTAAGATTCAGTGCATCCACCAAATGGTGATAACATGTACTCATAAAGGTTTTATACAGCTCAACAGTGAAGGCCTAGTTACTAGAACACAGTAGGTACTAGTACTGATTAGGTATTAATTTCCTAAACTTATTAAAAACTTTACAAAATAGAAAAATTATATAGTCGGCCTTCATATCAGTTAAGAGCAACTGAACAGTAAACTGTCACCCCAAAATCAGTGGCTTTGAACAGAAAGTTCAAGAAGATACCCCATGTTTTTTAGAAATTAAGCTTAAGAAATAAAATGCATAATCTTTGATTTTATTTTCTTATGAAAGAAATGTATTCAATGACCATCTTAGCTAGGTCCACTCTTAATTTTCTAATGTGGGATCCCTGGGTGGCGCAGTGGTTTGGCGCCTGCCTTTGGCCCAGGGCGCGATCCTGGAGACCCGGGATCGAATCCCACGTCGGGCTCCCGGTACATGGAGCCTGCTTGCTCCCTCTGTGTCTCTGCCTCTCTCTGTCTCTCTGTGTGACTATCATAAATAAATAAAGAAAAAAATATTTTTCTAATGTAACACCCTGTCCATTTTCCACCTAGCTTGTTTTGCTCCATCTATAATTAATTTGTTTCCTTCTTTGCTGACTGCTTTTCCTGAATATAAGCTCAATGAGCACAAGGACCTTGCTGGCTCCTTCTCTCTATTGTACGGTTCCCAGTACAATGCCAAGCACTGAGAAAGCACTCAATAAAAATACATTTGCTAAACACAGAAAATTAAATTATCTATCTTACATAAAGAAAAAAGTTCAAAGTATCCATCATATATAATCCCACCATTAAGAACCACTTTTATCATTTTGATGTATTTCTTTCCAATACTTTCATGAAGATAAGAAAATGTTTTAAATGACAAATAGTTTGAATTTTATTATTTACTATATAGTACGGAGTACTTCTCACACTATTAAATATTTTTTGAAAATAAGAGTCTGATGGACAGATACAATACAGCCATTTTTTCGTATTATAAATAAAACCGATACATATTCTTATTTAACAAAAGGTAAAGTTTTTAGAGTTAATAAGTACTAATCTTATACTTAGATTATGGAAGATAAATGAATAAAAAAAGAAGAAAAAACACCTCATCAGGTAACTCACCCTTTTTAATAACTGATTTGTGAGGTTTTGTAGTGTGTTTATAGTGTAGGTCTTCATAAGATGCAAAGCTTTAGAAAGACATTGCTTAAACTTCAGCAAATATACAGGATAATCTTTAAAATTTGGCTGTAAAGGAAAGGGAAAGATTTATAAAGAGGAAACAAAAAAAGGCAGAGTAAACTACAAAAACAAATCTTTTATAGGGTCTTACACAGATAGGAAGCTCTCGGCAAAGACGAATACAGACTGCCCACACCCCACCAACACCTGCCCAAGCAAAAGTTCACTTTATGCCATTTCACTTTTATTTGACGTAAGACCTACAATAGTACTTGTTTTTGCTAATGAAAAGAAATCCAAAGAGGATTTTTCACTTTTATGAAATGGTAAATGTTTCATTTTATGCCATTTCAGCTACTACTTTCAGAAAGTGGGGGAAACCTTATACTGCTATAAATCCTTGGTGGACAGAAAGAGTGATTACATTAAAGGGCCTGTTCCTTTAATTTCCTCCCAAGTAACACTTTTTATTTCCAAAGAAGTATCTAAAACAACAGGAAGTCAACAGCATAAAAATCACTCCTCCTGTTAGAAGGGTAAAACTGTCAGCCAGGACCTCTTCTACTCCAGGGATTGTTGCATCAGCAGCTAAAAGTACTTCTTTACACCACTGCAAACAACGACTAAGAATTTACTACAGTCTTTCTTCAAGTA
The DNA here is from genome assembly GCF_003254725.2 of Canis lupus dingo. Lineage (NCBI taxonomy): Eukaryota > Metazoa > Chordata > Mammalia > Carnivora > Canidae > Canis > Canis lupus. The sequence goes on from NC_064264.1 coordinate 5,551,165, forward strand.
TAATACAGATACGTTTTTCCCTTCAGAAGAAATAATTACTTTATAGCCTAAGAAATGATACATAGGGATGTTAAGATTTCTTAAAAACATGCAAAAATACCATGACTTACATGTGATGAGATATATGTTATACAATCATCTAACTTGGCCAGCATAGGTATAAATCCTTCACTATTAACAGACAACGTAGGAGAATTCAATTTCTTTAAGAAAAAAAAAAATCATAATTCACAAAAAATATACAGGTGAAAGTTGAAAATTATGTATTGGAATTAGCATATTTCCCTTTAGGCTACAACAGTTACACTAATGTCCTTATATTTTAATAATTACTAAAATATCCTCAAATATAGCCCATGTGTAGTAATAATAATAAAGAAAGGACCAAAAAAATACTGATTTAATTCAGCTTATTCTTAATGAGCTTTAAGGGGGCTCTACATAAACTAACAAATATTTATTCACCCAATTGTACAACGTTATACTAAAATAACACATCAACTACCCAGATTTCCCATTTTCTAGTACTTTACAACATATACAAATTTCCTACTTTCAAACCCTGGCAATTTTCTCAAGTTAAAGAATTAACTAGCAGTCATACCATGTTTCACAGTCATGTTACAAAAGTAAAACATAAAATCTATAAGCAAACTACAAGTAAATGTATATAAAAATAAACATACACAAATAAGTATAAATGCAAATAATATATAAATCTTTAATACTTAAAGTATAAAATTACATATTAAGATATATAAAATTATATAACATATGTCTTTATATAATATATAAAATATAAAAATATAAGTGATGTATGTTAAAATATAAACGGACAATTATTTCTTATCTTGATAGTTTGGCAACGAATGATCTCCCTTGTATCCTATTGTTAACTGGCTACTAGTTTTCTATCTCTGTAGTAAACTATAATAATTATTAATTCAATCATTTTAATAATTTATACATAGTACTTATGATTAATTTATGAGCCAGAAAGACACAGGGATGTAATTTACACAGCAGTCTTCATTGAAACTATTATTTTGGGATATAAGCATGCATTATAAGGACTATACTTCAAACTGAACATGAGATTAACTTAAAAAATGTTTTGATTACTAATAACAGCACAAACACAGCAAGATTTAAAATTTAATATTTCTTTTTACAATCTTCATAGCTTACAAAGACACTATAAGTGGTAACTGACAAGGAGATTTTAATAACAGTAATATAACTTAAGAAGAACTACACAACTTAAGTCATATTTTTAAAAATCTAAACTAGTAATGTTACCTCCATCAGGTACAAATAGAATATCCTATCAGCAAGCAAACTATTAAGTTCAAATACCACTCAGGCCAATTTATAAATTTAAAGGTTATATTCCAAAAGGAAAATATAAAATAAAGTCATTAACTTTACAAAAAAGTAAAAAACAATGCTTACTGTGTTAATAGTTTCCAATTCATTAAAATAGGAAAGCTTTTGTTGAATGTTTTCAGCCAGATCAACAAGTTCCGACTTGCATTTTTTAAAAGAAAAAAATCAGTATAAGAATATACGAATCAACACTCCAGTCTCAAAATTGCATTGAACAAATTTATATCAGATATACAGATTTATGTTAGACATAAGATTTCAGACTAATGCTCAAAGATTTCTACAATTATGGACTAATAAACAATGATTAGTACAGCAACTTACATATGATCTTTTATAAAACAATAAATTGCCTTTCAAAAAACACACAAAATACACAGAGAAAACTCACATAAAATAACTTAAACGTTCTATCTTTAAATCATAAATTTTACTGCAGTCAAGATCAGTTCATCTTTTCATAAACTCCACCATTACTATAATCACCATGCTTGTCTATAAAGTGTCTAAAGAGTGGACAGAGCAAATTAATGTAACCTCTTCACTCTGAAATTGTACTGAGACAGAACTTCTAGCTCATAACATAGGAAAGCCTGTCTTGCCCCATTCATTCATGTAAGCTTATTTAAAATAAAAAACAGTCTGACAATGTAATAATTTGTATGCATAGGCCTCATGCAGAGCAGACTTCAATATACACTTGAAGAAATTAAAGAAATTAGAATTAAATTCTATCCGTCTACTTAAAAATAAAATATTAAATATAATCACTCTCTCCCATACTCCAAATTACCTGTTCTTTTAGGAGCTGTTCACAGGCTTCATGTAGGGTTCCTGTCTTATTGGACACAAAAAGATACTGTTTCTGCAATGATTCCAGATGCTGAAGAGCGTTGTTTACATCATTCAATATAGCATCACACTGCTCCTGAAACCCAGACAAGTAATCCCTCATCTGTCTAGAAAACAGAACCAAAAGGGGATTGGCAATAATATTTTCCCCCAATAAGCAGAGTCAATAAACAACAAAGTCTCAATTTTCCCCAAATGCTTTAATTTCAGGAGAGAAGTCTGACCCACTACTAAAGCTCATTATATTCAAAAAGTATTTTAACACCTTTTTCAATAATTTAGTGGGAAAATCACTCCAACTATAAGCAACAAAAGGAATCACTCTTGAAGCCACAAGTTAGCTTTCCACACATCGGCAACAAAGCACTGGCTTAACTTTCAAAAACTGAGACACTAGGGCCATCCCAAGGTATCAAGCAGGTCAATCCCTCAGGTCATTTATGCCAAAAATCCCATGATGGTGTGATGTCATGGAAAGAATTCTGGACTTGGAATTAGAAGACCTGAGTCCAAGTTCCAGCTGTGTCCAAGTCTCTATGACATTAAGCAAGTTACTTTCAGGCCTCAGTTTGCACATTTGTAAAAAGGGAATGATAATAATACCTTTTCTCACATAGCTGCTGTAAAGATTAAGTGGAATCATGTATCAAAAACCCTAACACACTACCTACCAATAACAGTCACTTAATGTTAAATAAATGCAATTATTCAACCCACTGTCGCCAAATCAGCTAGAAATGATGCACCATTCATTTTTTCCATGCTATCAATATACACAAACAGAACAACACAGTTTTATACTCAGTCCAGGTGGGCATCCCTAAAATCTCTTGGGTCCCTACATCTAAAGAAAAGCAACAGATATTTCTTATAGTTCCTGTAAAATTCCCACTTGAACCCAAACCTTTCTAGAGTTATCTACCAACCCAATGTCTATACTTCCTAACCTATTAATTAGGATAGAACTTTTTTTTTAATCACATAATTTCTCTCTAGCTCTTTTTGTTGTTGTTGTTGTTGTTGTTAAAGATTTTATTTATTTATTCATGGGAGACACAGAAAGAGAAAGGTAGAGACACAGGCAGAGGGAGAAGCAGGCTCCATGCAGGGAGCCCAATGTGGGACTCAATCCCAGGACTCCAGGATCATGCCCTGGGCCAAAGGCAAGTGCTAAACCGCTGAGCCACCCAGGGATCTCCTCTCTAGCTCTTTTTAAAGAAAATGTCACTGTTGTGACATATATCTTAATTCTTTTTAAAGACAGATTACAAAAAATAAAAATAAAAAAAAAAGAAATGAAATGCTGTAGGTAGCCAACAAACTCAAGAACCACATACATACCTGTATTTAGTTTCTTCATCCTGATCCATCTGAGTTTGTAGCTTTGCAAACCAGGAGAAAAACTGGAAAAATAAAAAGTATTATAGTGTCAACAAAACTAAAACAGACAAAATGAAAAGTGGCTACATGCTAAACAGCAAGTCAAAAGGGTAGACACTATCTAAGTCTTATTGTTTGGGGCTCAGACATTAATAATTACTTTTAAGCCAGGAGATAATAATTTAATTCCACAGTCAATATCTACATGCTAGGAAAAGCAAAGGATTTTAAAAACACTGGATTCGGAGTCAAACAAGGAAGAGTATTAAAGACACAATATGTAAAAAATATATATCCCTGCTGAAGAAGCTAATGCCTATTTGCTACTTTGCTAAATTTGAATAGGTAACATAGAGTTTGGGGTAAATGTTAATATCAATGCTATCTAATAAGAATTATAAAAATATAAACTGAAATAATATAACAGAATGATTTAAGAACATGGACTTTTGTATCACCTAAACCTGGATTTGAGTCCTGGGGCCCTGCCACCTTATGTCATGAAAAATATCTATTATTAAAAAGAGGTGGAGAAGACTGACCTTAACAATATGAAGAATGATGGAAATGTTTTATATCTTGATCACAGTGGTAGTTACACTCGTCAAAACTCATCAAGTGATATACTTAAAAGGAGTATATTTTATTGGGTGTAAATTCTAACTCAATATATTAGTTTTTTTTAAAAATTGAAAGAGAGATACACAGGTACAATTTTAGCCCAGACGACTCTTTTTTTCAGAGTCCAAATAAGGTCATTGACATGGTGCAAGATTATCTTCTACAACTCTCAAGTGGGATTTGAAGTCAGGGGTATGCTTGATTCCCTAAAGATACTAGGCTTGCCAAGTACCTTAGCTATCATTTACTGAACACTGACTGTGTGCCTGCCATACACTGCATGCATTATCTTATTTAACTTTCAGAAAAAATCTCCTAAAATGGGTACACAATCATCTTTGTTTTACAGATTAGAACTAAAAGCCCAAGATACAAGTAATTTGCCTAAACTCACAAAGATGGTAAGTGATGGAGGTGACTTTCACAACTAGGATGGCCTAACTCAAGCAGTAGATAGTTCTTTTTCACTCTGCAGCACTGCCTCTTGACTTACTTACTATAAATGCAATTCAGCATGCTTGCTTTTTGTTTTACTTGGTAAATGCCTAAGCTTTGATTTTTATAGGGTAGGAAAAAGAGACAAGGGGAAATGGCAGAAGAAACTGCCATTTAGGTATTTAAACATTTAGGTTTATAATTAGGAAAAAATAAAAATCAAGAGAACTCTACATATGTAAATTACTGAAAATAACTATAAGGATTCATCTAAAGAGAATAATTAAGTTCTTAAAAAAAGAAATTACCTAGCAACAAGCAGAAAGGTTGTGTGTGTACATGTGAGTGTATGTGCACAGGCACGCTAGAGGAACACAATAACAACATACACTGGGGGAGATAAAAAATGCATGAAATATTTAAAACCCATTTTAAATTTATTTTAGTCATGATAGCTAATGAGTAGCTATCAACATTCAAACTTGAAATATCATATCTTTGTATGTCAAGTATAACTGGGCAATAGGTTCATTTAAAACACAAAACAGGGCAGCCCTGGTGGCTCAGTGGTTTAGCGCCACTTTCAGCTCAGGGCATGATCCTGGGGACCCCAGGATCGAGTCCCATGTAGGGCTCCCCGCATGGAGCCTGCTTCTCCCTCTGCCTGTGTCTCTGCCTCTCTCTCTCTCTCTCTCTCTCCCTGTGTCTCTTCTGAATAAATAAAATCTATAAAAAATATTTTAAAAAATAAAAATAAAAAAATAAAACACAAAACAGCCACAGCTAACACAAAATCAAGAATGTTCTAGAAAGATCTGATATTAACTATAGTTTCAAATGTTTAGAACTTTTAATTAGGATATTTTTTTAATTGCCCTATCTTAAGATATTTAGAATAATCAAACATCCTTAGGAATAACATTAACGTTCACCTGCTGTGCAGTTTCAATTCTTTCTTCTTCCATTTCTAAGGAAGTGAACCCCTTCAAGAGAATGTCTTCTGTAGATTCAGGTACTATTGAAGTCTGTGCAATGGGCCGCGACTGGGATGCTAAACTACACAAATCTTCAATTGGAAGCTTTAAAAAAAAAAGAACCATAAAGATATTTAAATAACTTGAAAATTCTCTAAACTCAAAATTATTATTCCATCTCACCATTTTGAAAGACAAAAGAACGTTTTCTATTAAATCATTTGAGGTTAATAAACGCCATTAATAACACAACTAGGTTCTTTCTATTAAATGCTAATCTCAAAATGTAAACCTGATACTGGATCACACCATTAGTAAAGTATTATTTTCTTTTTTAAAGATTTTATTTATTTATTCATGAGACAGAGACATGGAGAGAGAGGCAGAGACATAGGCAGAGGGAGAAGCAGGCTCCCTGTGGGGAGCCTGATGCAGGACTCAAGCCCCTGAGATTACGCCCTGAGCCAAAGGCAGACACTCAACCACTGAGCCAGGCATCCCGTAAGGTAGGATTTTTGAGTTACCTTTCTAATACTAGCCATGAATCTGTGCTGATCAATACACATTTCCTTCCTTGATCCTCTTATAAGCTGGCCCTGTTGTTGAAAGTAGTTTGTCTTTCCCAGGATCTAACAGAAGAGCCTGGCCTCATTAATGCTTGCCAACAGAAAATAAATCACATCCAAGAATTAACTATCAATAGTCATCAATAATTATCAATTATCTCCTTCTGTCATTTCTACCACTGGCACACTTACCCACACCTTCTTGGTGACAAATTTTGAAATTATAACTGAATAGAAAGAATTCCAGTTTCTCAACAGTTTTAGAAAAGCCCACGAATAAGGTCTCACTTTGATGCCATCAGACCTACAACACTTTCTAGTTCTCAATCACTAAAGCTAATCCAGGTGTTAATTTATCTATAGTCACAGACGTGCTGTTTTTAGACCTCCTATAAATGGAGTGTGGATGCAGGGTAGGGTAAAAGGGCCTGTTTCATTTCAATTCCAGTTTTTAGTCCTTAGAGCATAACATTTAAGGCCCACCTATATAAAACCTTGACCCAGGACCTTACAAAATTGTCCCACCTGTTTTTCTAGATAAAAAAACTTTCATCCGAAGACAGTATTTTACCTTCAAAGCTAAAAAAAAAAAAAAAAAAAAAAAAGTTAGATGCACAGTGAACCATCACTAACTTAGAAATAAATCCTTTAAAAAACAGGTGTTAGGGATCCCTGGGTGGCGCAGCGGTTTGGCGCCTGCCTTTGGCCCAGGGCGCGATCCTGGAGACCCGGGATCGAGTCCCACGTTGGGCTCCCGGTGCATGGAGCCCGCTTCTCCCTCTGCCTGTGTCTCTGCCTCTCTCTCTCTCTCTCTCACAGTCTGTGTGACTATCATAAATAAAAAATAAAAATAAAAATAAATTAAAAAAAATAAAAGGTGTTTTTGTACGTGAGTTCAAGTGGAGCTATTCTTTCTGGTTTGGTAAGGCACCTTACAGAGCAGCCTGATTGGAACCATGTTCCTGCTCACTTATAAGCTGTGTGACAATGGGCAAATTACTTAATGTTTCTAATCCTCAATTTCTTTTCTATAAAGTAAGAATTACAGTATGTATCACGAACCATTACGAAAAAAAGAAAACACAGGTGTGGGAAAATAGTCTTCTTATACTGCTAGGAAGCTGCAGACCAAAAAACAAACAAACGTGCTCAGGAAAGGTCCTCCATCTGCCTTCTCCCCACAAATGAGTCTGACTTAGGAGCCAGGAGGTTGTGGGTATATGTAAACACGTCTTATTAAGGGCATCATTTATTCATGTAAACTCTTTCTGAATGGTGACATAGTACTTCAGTATAAAAGGACATAGCAAGAACTAAGTTTCTCAAATCCAGTGAAAATCTATCTTTCAGTCTAAAGTGTCAGCAGCAACTGTGAGCTACTACCAGGGATTCTGAAAGTAAAAGGGCCTTTGTTTCATTCCAATTGCAGTTTTTAGTCTGGTGGTAGAGAAAGCTTTGCAGAGGTAAGTCACACTGCTCCTGCTCTGTGGAACCACCCAATCACCAACAACAAGCTGCCTCCTTGCAGAGGGGGATGTAATATTATGTGTATTTAGTATAATGCCTGCCAGATAATAACACTCAATGTCAGCTATTGCTATTTATCATATTATTATTATTTGTACTTATGAGCAACAGAAAAAGTAAATCTATCTACAAATCAGAATCTATAGTGCTTCCTGGGAACAGAACCGTCTATAAGCGATCTTTACAAAATTGTATCTCATTAGGAGTAAAATTTGGTTCTATATGAACAGACTGTGACAAAATTCAAACATGATTCTATTATCAACATTTACACAATAGTTAAAAGGGAAAAGAGGAAGGAGATGTGAATCAGGCTCAGATTTGAAAAACACACCAGAAAGCACAGAGAGACCAGGCTAAGGTAAAGAAAGCTGGGCAGAGGACTGCTGCAATGGATTCATCAGTACACTCAACACAGCTAAAGAATCAGTGAACTTAAAGACAGTCAATATAATCACTCAATAGGAAACATACATGGGGAAGCAGAGTGAGAAAATACAAACTGAACACAATATCCAAGAACAGTAGGATGGTCTCAAATTATCTAGTACATGTATAATCTGAATCCCAAAAGGAAAGAGAATAGGGTAGAAAAAATATTCAAAAAGATAGTAATTGAGAATTTTCCAAAAATAATAAAAGACACCAAACTACAGTTCTGAACAGCTCAGAGAATCCCAAGCGGAATACAAACACAAATACACATCTAGACAGATGAGAGTCAAACTCCTGAAAAAAACGAAGTTAAAAAGAAAATCTTGGGAGACGGAGGAAAAAAGACATTACATACAGAAGAAAGAAGATAAGAATTACAGAAAAATTCTCATCAGAAGTTATGCAAATCTTTTAAGTGATAAAAGGAAAAAAAAGTCAATCCAGAATTCTTTATCTAGAATTTTTTTTTTTAATGAAAGGGAAATAGAGACTTTAAACAAGGCTGAGAGAATGCATTTCTAGCAGACTTGGGCTAAAAGAAATGTTAAAGCCAGCTCCTCTAAAGCAGATGGAACATAATACCAGACAGAAAACTGAGTCTTTAAAAAACAAAACAGGAACGCCTGGGTGGCTCTGTGGTTGAGCATCTGCCTTGGGCTCAGGTCGTGATCCCAGGGTCCTGGGATCGAGTCCCACATCAGGCTCCCTGCAGGGAGCTTGCTTCTCCCTCTGTGTCTCCTGTAAGTAAATAAACAAAATCTCTTTAAATAAATAAATAAAGGTAGACTGTGACTAATTAAAGAAATAAGTTATAAACACCAGGGCAATCATTTAAAATATTGAAAACACACAGAGGATCTAACAAAATTCAGTCCTTCAATACACCACCAAAACCTGTATCTAAATTTAACTCAATCACTTTGAGAAAAAAGGCCCTAAATGTATCTTTAAAAATCCTGTAGATCAGGGCAGCCCCGGTGGCGCAGCGGTTTAGCGCCGCCTGCAGCCCGGGGTGTGATCCTGAAGACCCGGGATCGAGTCCCACGTCGGGCTCCCTGCATGGAGCCTGCTTCTCCCTCTGCCTGTGTCTCTGCCTCTCTCTCTCTCTCTGTCTCTCTCATAAATAAATAAATAAAAAATCTTTAAAAAAAAAAAAAATCCTGTAGATCAATATCAAAACCCTGATTGTCATACCACATACTATGGTTTTACAAATGAAAATGTAAGAATCATATTCTCCCATCAGAGTTTATGAGGTATTAAACCACAGAAGTCTGATACTACTTCATGATATATCAAATTACAGATAAAAAGTAACTTTCCTCTTGTTCCACAATCATTTTTAATACATATAGCAGTCCTTTTAAACAGTTACTTAAAAAAATAAATTCAAAGGACATTCAGTGAAAGTCTCCTTCTCCTGGACCCATTCTCCAACCATACAGTTCCTTCTCAGAAGCTATTAGTTACTTAGTTTCTCACAACTCTTCCCTATGGTAGCCTATGTATATACAAGGGAAGTGTACCCTGTTTAACCTGGATAATGGTACCATATACACTCTGCCTTTTTCATTTAATAGGCAGCATTTTCAATTCTCTCTCTTTTTTTCTTTTCTTCTTTTTCTTTTTTTTCCAATTCTCTCTCAACAGAGTGTAAGGAAAAGTTGGATTTTACTCTCTCACTTTAAATTCATAACTCTGTCATTAAAATATAACAAGCCCATTATTTTAGAAGTCTAGGAGTACAGAATGATTATTTCAGTAAAAATCAAATCTTCCTTCTTCTCCTCTATCCTGGCAGTTCCTTGTTAAGGCAATACCAGTGTTTATCACTGAGAAATATTTTAAAGGAATTTGAGGGCAGAATGAAGAACTTAATAAAGAATCAAAGAGATATTTGCAATCTTTATCAATCATCCCTTATCAAAATTATTCAAAACACATAAACATAACTTTATTCTAAATCAAGAGTTATAATGAATAGTAAAATCCTTCCCCCAACCCCTACTTTTAGCCAATTTAGCCATTTTCAGTATTTACGGTTACCCTATAACTCTACAACACAGATTTACGGCATTGTCTCTTCACTGAATTCATCAATTTGAGGTCCTCGCTAAATAAAATGAAATAAGTATCGCTAACATTTTCCTCTACATTTAACCTCAAATTTTGTAGAAATAAGTATCGCTAACATTTTCCTCTACATTTAACCTCAAATTTTGTTATTTATACCATCTCTTTTTTAGATTATAAAAATAATGTTGATACCTTGTTTTGTAATTAAGTCTTTAGATTTTTTTAAGTAGCAGTACATACTTCCCGGCTTCCATAAATTTACCAAAACTACAGGTTCACTGATACTGTCTGTCTTTTTGGAGTGCCACGCATTTATTACTGTGATGTCAAAGGGACCAAGGGTCATACACATATGCTCAGTCTGCCATTTTAAACCAAAAAATATTTATCTTCTAATTTACTTTAGAAAACAAAAATCATATGAAAACTCGAGATACTTGAGAAGCTCGTGTAAATATTCTAGACAGAGTCTGTAGTCTAGATGTGAGTAAACATAATTTGAATATATGATAAAGCATTCTAAATAGAATTACTTTATATACAAATACTAACTACTTTGCAAGCATAAGGACTTTTAAATACCAGAAGCAGAAGGAGGCTTCCTGTCCCATTCCCTTTGTCTCACTGATACAAAACCATTTTCTCTCAAACCAAGCAAAAGTCACGCTGACTGCTTGTAGGAAGTAATTTTTAGAGACACAAAACAAGTTGCTTTTAAGAGTATGAAAAAATGTCCCCATTGGGTACACTTGCTCAGCTGTCTTCTTTTCTCAAAGCACCTGGAACAGAATGGAAAATCAAGATGGGGTGTGGTGGTGTCGTGAACTTTCCTGTTCTGACCCTTCATTCACTCCTGGCTTTCCTGGCTGGTTCAGTCAGTGGAGCTCAAAACTCTTTTTTTTTTTTTTTTTTTTTGAGCTCAAAACTCTTGATCTGAGTCGTGAGTTTGAGCCCTCATTGCGTGTAGAAATTACTTTGAATAAATAAATAAATAAACTGATGGATCTCATTCACTCCTGAGTCCTCTGGCTCACTCACATTGTGTTAGCTTCCAGATGGAGCAGCCATTTAACCACCACAGAGAGAAGAGTAAAGACCCTAATTGTCAGTCCTTGAGAGCTACTGTATAGTTTATGCAAATAGCACATTAATATCTTAAATAATAATTACAATAAACTATCAATCTTACCTGACCAGCTAAGCAGGTCCAGGAAGAAAACAAATACACCTTTCTTTCCTAAACTTTACTTTTTTTTTTCACAGTTCTGGATTAGAGAATACAACTTTCATAATCTAAACAATTCACTCCCTAAATGAAACCTGTGTGTTCCTTTCTCTCTTTGGAGCAAATCAATGAAGAGGTACAGATGGAATCTCAGAACCTTCCTCAAAGCACTAACCTCTCTTTTCTTACCTTTGCTCTGAGACACCTATACCAGCTCAGGATCACAAAATTCTAATCTATTCTTTCAAGTTATTAATCATTTGGGGGGGGGAAGGCATATAATATAATATTAGCAGGTCGTTTGCCATATGCACTTTTACAATACATGATTTCATTGAATTCTCACATCTCCCCATCAGACAAATAAATAGTATTATAATCCCCATTTTATAAAGAAGAAAAAGGGCTCAAAGAAGCTAAATCTATTAAGAACACACAGCCTTTAGGACAACTGTCACAGTACATTTCAGGTAAACTTCAGGATCAATTATTGCAGCATTTATCAAGAAAGAAAAAGGCCCTCAGTACTAAAAAATTTGCCCTGGCTAGAAGAAACCAGTCTACCTAATATTTTACTCCAAATTCTCTTATCTAACACCAAAAAAAAAAAAAAAAAAAAAAAAGAAAAGATAACTTGTTTCCAAGGTAAGACCAGTTCCCCTTCATTAAAGACAAAGCTATTTCTTAAGAAGTTTAACAGCTTTATAATATTTGCTGACATGTTAACTGGCCTTTTGTTATTCAACAAACCTGCTTAGTTCCAGTTGTTCAGGAAGTAATAGATCTTATGAAAATTGTGAAATACTACAGAAAATCCTCCACAGATACACTGGACAAAATAAAAATTGAGGCATTCCTTTTCATCACTAGTGTTGACAGTGGTAATGAATAAAAATTTCAATTCCAGTCTTCCCACCAGACATAATGGAAGATCCCAGACAGGTAAATAAAGGTCATTTCATTCCCGGAGGAATCCAATCCCTATTCTGCATGTACCAGAACACCCTCACTGCAGCCCTGAACTTGTCAAGCTCATCTCTTACCCTAGACTTCACATGGTTTTTTCCCCTTCACCTGGAAGGTTATTTCTCTAGTCTTTGCAAGGCTGGCATCTCTTATTTTCCATCATGAGTTCTCACCTTGGATTGTCACTTTCTTGGGCTTCCTCCCTTGTCTAGAGCGCACCTCATCCCTTTGTGTCACACTATCCTGTTTTATTTTCCTTATATCATGGGTCACTGTCTCAACTTACCCTGTTCTTTTTTACAAGCTCATGATCACAATTATATTGGCTCCATGAGACTGGGGCTCTTGGTTTTCTTATCTTTCTATCCTCAATCCCAGCCCAAGGTGGGCACATAATATATGTCAAACAACTGCATGAGGTTAACGTGGGCATTATGCTGCATAAATATGGGGGGGTGGGGGAAATGGGGTGAAAATGAAAGATTTCATTTACTTCCTCCAAACCCTTTCCTTCACACTCAATGAGAATAATAAGAGTTTATGAGCTAAGACAATAAAAACAATTCAGTTGGGCAGCCCGGGTAGCTCAGTGGTTTAGCGCCTGCCTTTAGCTCAGGGTGTGATCCTGGGGTCCTGGGATCGAGTCCTGCATTGGGCTCCCTGCATGGAGCCTGCTTCTCCCTCTGCTTATGTCTCTGCCTGTCCCTCTCTCTCCCATGAATAAATAAATAAAATCTTAAAAAAAAAAAAAAAAAACACACAATTGGGTTACTTTTCTTGTGGACTATGTTCCCCACAGGGGGCTGCAATATTCAAGCATCCTGCTTCCCTAACAGGCCAAATCAATTATAAACAGACTGGAACATTTATAGAGCAAACAACTTCTATTATCTAGAGCGTAAAAGACTTTGATAGCCCAGCCAAAAGATTTCCACCTGCTTCCTGCTTCATTTCAGCATAGCATCCTCCTATAAGCACACAGACAAACCCAAGAAAGAACTCCTGTCCTTGAAAGCGGAGTGCACCACAGTGAAAGGGAACTTTCCAATCAGAATTCTTAACCTCTATAATTTGAGAGTAGAAAAAAATAAAAAAAAAACTTTGAGTCTCTAAAAACAATCTGCCTTTGGACACAACTCAAAATCGTGTACAATGAGTGCTTCCAACATTAAAAAAATAATTTAAGGGACGCCCGGGTGGCTCAGCGGTTGAGCGTCTGCGTTCTGCTCACGGCGTGATCCTAGGGTCCCGGGATCGAGTCCCACGTGGGGCTCCCTGCGTGGAGCCTGCTTCTCCCTTTACCTGTGTCTCTGCCTCTCTCTGTCTCTCATGAATAAATAAATTAAAATCTTTAAAAAGAAAAAAAAAACTAATCCAAAAAATTATCATTAAATTGTAAGAACTATAAAATTTATTTATAAAAATCATTATTAAAAAATAATAAAACAATTACAACAAATATTATTATAACAAAATAATAATCCTAAACCTGGCCCTCGCAACCCAGAAAAAAAGTTTGCCAAACATGTGACAATTCATAAAAAGTACTTCTTCGATCCCTGGGGGGGGCTCAGCGGTTGAGCACCTGCCTTCAGCCCAGGGTGTGATCCTGGAGGCCTAGGATCGAGTCCCGCGTCGGGCTCCCTGCATGGAGCCTGCTTCTCCCTCTGCCTGTGTGTCTGCCTCTCTCCATCTCTCTGTATCTCATGAATGAATGAATGAATGAATGAATGAATAAATAAGTAAATAAAACCTTTAAAAAAAAAAAGTACTTCTTCGCGTTGTAACTACTTGAACTGAATCGTGCAAACGGTAATATTTTCATCAGGAAGAAACACGCTGAGGGCAGCCTGGGGGGGGGGGGGCTCAGCGGTTTAGCCCCTCCTGCAGCCTAGGGCGTGACCCCGGGGTCCCGGAATCGAGTCCAGCGTCGGGCTCTGCCTGTGCTCTCATGAATGAATAAATAAATAAAATCAAAAAAAAAAAAAAAAGCAGCGGCAGCACGTTGACCCCTCCGAGCGACCACCTGCGGTGCCGGGTGACGCACGCGGGTGCCCACCTCCCGAGGAAACGCCCGTCGCGTCCCCGCACCTGAGGGGGAGGTCGCCGCGCAGGGCGCGCCGCTCGGGCTGACGCGCTGGCCGTGCGGCCGCCGCCACGGAACCGGGAAGCGGGGTTACGACGCGGGGGGAGGCGGCGCCCCGGGCACGGCTCCCGGCGGCCCGCCGCACGCGCAGGCGGAGGGCTGGGGCCGGCCACCGGCAGAGCGAGGCCCGACGGCCCGCGCCCAGCCCGTCACCTCACCTCGGCCGGCACCGGCAGGTTCTCCGCCGCCGCCTTCAGCTCCAGCACCGAGTCCGTCTGCCTGTCGGTCAGCGGCGCCGTCGTGTCGGGTCTCCGATCCCAGAAAGCCAGCCTCTCCCGAGCGTCCCGCTGCTCCGCCGCCGCCGCCTCCTGCGGCAGCAACAGCGCCGCCTCCGCCATCGCCGCCGCCCCTGCGGGCCTCAGCAGCCGCGGGCCGGTGGGAACCCCGACAGACAGGCCCGGGCCACTTCCGGGGGAGCCAGGGCTTCCAGCGAGGCACCGGGACCCTCACCCCGGAAGTGCTTCCGCGGCGCGAGTGGGCGGGACCGCGGCCAAGACTGACGTGGCTCTAGGCTGCGGACGAATATATCCGGCTGGGATGCCGGCGAAAGCGGAGGAGCCAGGCCGTGGCGGAAGTAGAAATGCCCCTACCGGAAGTCTCTGCCTCAACTTCAATAACTTTATTGTCACGCGTTGTTCGGGTTAGTGACAATTGCGCTACCAGACCCTGCCAGCAGCCCTGCCAGCAGAGGTCCCCCCGAGCTCCGGGATCTGCGGCTTGGGCTCCCAGCTGACCGGTTGGGGTGGAGCGTGCAGACCCCGTGGGATTTCGGTGTAGACATGTCGACACTTTCCACCGCCTAGATCCCAACCACCGGGATAAAACTGTTCCAACGTGCAGTAGTTATGCTGTTAGAAAACCAAGTTATGGGGATCCCTGGGTGGCGCTGCGGTTTGGCGCCTGCCTTTGGCCCAGGGCGCGATCCTGGAGACCCGGGATCGAATCCCACGTCGGGCTCCCGGTGCATGGAGCCTGCTTCTCCCTCTGCCTGTGTCTCTGCCTCTCTCTCTCTCTGTGACTATCATAAATAAATAAAAAAATTAAAAAAAATTAAAAAAACCAAGTTATGAAAACACATGAAAATGCAAAGATTTCTGTAATCAAAAATCCTTGATGGTATCAAATAACTGGAAACAACCTGGCTGCCCAATATTGAAGGGCTGGATTAATTAATTCATGGTACAGACATGAAATTGAAATACCATCCTGTGTTGGGGCGCCTGGGTGGCTGCAGTCGTTAAGCCCTGGACTCTTGAATTGTGCTGGGGTCGTGACCTCAGGGTCCAGGAAAGGAGCTCTGCTTGTGGGGGCGGGGGGGGGGGGGGGCCTTCATTCTCAGAGGGGGGTCTGCATGGGATTCTCTCTCTCTCCCTTGCTCCTACCCCTGCTCTTGTACTCTCTTTCTCTTTCCCTCTCTCAAATAAATAAATAAAATCATTTAAAAAATATTATCCAGTCTTTTAAATCATATCATAGGGTTTTTTAAAGATTTTATTTATTTGAGAGAGAAAGAGAATAATTAGGGAGAGCGGCAGAGGGAGAGGGAAAAGCAGGCTCCCAGACAAGTCAGAGGTGGGGTTTGACCCCAGGACCCTGACATCATAACCTGAGCCAAACGCAGATGCCTTAACCCACTGAGCTGCCCAGGAGCTCCCACATTGCAGTTTTGAGCCACAAAACAGCTATAGTATTGGGTAATTTGTAGACTAAATGTTCTATATTCTATAACTTAAAGAATAAGTCAGTATCTGTGAGTCCATACTGATATAAATGATTGAATAATGAGATAGTTCTACAGAGGAATTGTAATCTTTAATAAATATACAATGAGGAAAATGGTAATAATTGACAGGCAAGATGTAAGAATGGATTCTAAAATTAGTGGGTGAAAGTTTTGGAATAACCAGAAATTTGCATTGTATCAAATGATCTCCCACGAGGTTTTTATTAGCAACAATGGGGGATAGAGATATTAACTTTACAGTGGAGAAATCTGGTAAGTGATATGCTCTTTCTAGAGGGAAATTTGCCAACCCCTACCAAATCAGAGGCTGGAAAAATGGGAAGAAAGAGAGGGAGAAGAGAACTCTTTTTTTTTAATTTTTTAATTTTTTTAATTTTTCTAAAATTTATTTATTTGAGAGAGACAGAGCAAGCATGGGTGCCCATGGGGGGGAGGGGCAGAGGAGGAGCACCTCCAAGCTGACCCCTGCTGAACATGGAGCCCCCACACAGGGCTCAGTCTCACCACCCACAAAATCCTAACCAGAGCCAAAATCAAGCTTTGGACACTTAACCAACCGAGCCACCCAGGTGCCCCAAGATAGCTCTTTGATCCAGCAACTCTATCTCTGAAAATTTCTTACACGTGAAAAAAAAAGGGTACATGTAGAGGATAGTTGGTAATGGAGAAAAAAATGGACACCACCTTAATATTTTTCAATAAAGGAATAGTTTTGTTCCTATTGTCTATTGCTACCTAGCAGACTAAACCAAAAAACTATGCCCTTAAAAAAAAACCCCACCATTTTGTTATTGTTATCTTTCATAATTGGGAGCCTCAGAAATGTCTACAGGGGCATGTTAGTAAAGATCTATCTCACTCACAGGTGTGGAGCCATAGGTGGGGTTGACTCAAATGACTAGGGGCTAGACAGCTGGGGACTGGCTGCCCATCTTCACATCCTCATGTGGTGTCTCCAAGGGCCCTCTCTAGCATGAGTAGTATTTGGGCTTCTGACAGTGGCTTGAAGTTTGGCGAGACTGTTCCCAAGGCTGCTGACCTCACCTTAGAAGTCACAGGTCCCTTCTCCTGCACCGTGTCAAGAGAGTCTCCACGGGCAGGCCAGGGTGTGGGAGGCAAATGGACTCTGCTTCCGAATGGAAGGAGTTGCAAAGAACTGGCACCATTTTTGAATCTCATCATGAGTCTGAATTTGCTAACCATTAAAAAGAATGAAGTGTTTTATCAATCCTGCTTCTATGCAATCGATGAATTACCAAGCAGCATGAAGAAACTTCTGAAAGTAATGGAAATGTCCTGGTTTGATGAAATGTTATCTTGTTCCCTATTGTTGGTGGTCATCTCACAACTATACACATATGTCAGAACCGGGCAAATTGTACAGTTGAAACATGTGTAGTGTACATAGGAACACGCAACATAGTCATTATACCTCAACAGAACTGGGGCAAGGGAGAATGAAGCAGATATGTAAGTAATGACATGAGAGAAAAGTCATCATGTATTGTTGAATTAAGAAAACAAGCTGCTGGGCTCAGTCCATTAAGTGTCTGACTCTGGTTTTCAGTTGAGAGTTGTGAGATCGAGCCCCGTGTCTGGTTCCACCCTGGGCTTGGAGCCTGCTTAAGATTCTCTATCTTTCTCTCTTAAAAAAAAAAAAAAAAAAAAAAAAAAAAGCAAGCTGCTGAAAAATATAAATATAATCCCATATTTAGTTTAAAAATTACACGTACACACAGGAAAAAGAAAAAAGGTCTGAAAAGACATGTTAGCAAAATGTTATTAGAGATTATCCCCTGTGAGTTGGGTTGGCAGGGCAGAGAGAGGGGTAGAGGGCAGGGGTTTCATTATTTTAAGACTGTTTTTTGAAAAAGAATTGTTAAGGAATGAACATGGATTGGGGATGAGACAAAGCGAGCTCTAGTTCCAGCTCTGAGGCCCTTAAACAAAACATGCATGTCGGTAGCAATACTCCATCAAGTACCCTATTCGCACCTGCCCAAATCACACAGCTCCTCCTCGTGCCTCCAGTCCCCTAGCCGGGGAAGAGGGTGGCTCCGGGCCAGCGGACACAAGCGGTCACGTGCAGCTGGCAAGCTTTGAGCTGCTCAAAGTCAAGTGCGTCAGACAATCTGGGCTTCCCACTCTACTGAGGCCTCTTTTTATGCTACCGCATTTGCGTTCTGGGGGATTGTTTTAATTCCTAATGTTCTACAAAATGTGTGCAACTCTTACTGCAAAGCTATCATAAAGAAACTGGAAGTTTCATTTGGTAGATCTTCAAAACTGTGTTTTTCAGTGGTTTGAGGAGCCTTTTAGGAAAGGGTGGAGGAAAAAAGATTCACAGCCGTCCTCTGACCTGAGGAACAGCAGCATAGACATCACAGTAGCCCAGGAACTGAGAGCCGGCTGGGGAACTGGAGAAGAAAGAAGGAACTGGAAGCCTGTTAGGACTTCAGGGGATTGACCAGGTGCTAGAAACCCATCTCCAGTGGCCCCTGCTCCTTATTAACTCCACACACAGTACTCCCTCGACTTGCATTCCCACTGCCAGGGACCAGAGCGGTTATAGGGGCAAAATATGTAAAAGTTGTTAACAGGAACCAGTGGTAAATCTAAGATAAATGAGCCCTGGCCCAAGGTCTGAAATGGGGCCCTCCTCCCCCAACACACAGCAAAGCAGGTCCTCTCCTTGCTCCTATCAGCAGGGATGGTGGGGAGGAGAGGTCTTGGGATCTGTGAGGGACTCTGGTGGGTGGAGACAGGCTTTGGAACTCTCGGGTTCTGTTGTTGTTGTTTTATTTACTTATTCATGAGAGACACAGGCAGAGGGAGAAGCAGGCTCCCCGCGGGGAGCCCGATGTGGGGCTGGAGCCCCAGACCCCCGGGTCACGGCCTGGCCCGAAGGCAGGTGCTTCACAGCTGAGCCACCCAGGGGTCCCTGGAGCTCTCAGTTTTAAAACTAGCAGCCTGGTATGTGAACCTTGTGTGCGTGTGTGTGAATAAAAACAAAGCAACAGGGCAGCCCTGGTGGCTCAGTGGTTTAGTGCAGACTTCGGTCCAGGACGTGATGCTGGAGCCCTGGGATCGAGTCCTGCCTCGGGCTCCCTGCATGGAGCCTGCTTCTCTCTCTGCCTGTGTCTCTGCCTCTCTCTCTCTCTCTCTCTCTCTCTCTGGTCTCTCATGAATAAGTAAATAAAATCTTAAAAAAAAACACACACACACACACAAAAGCAGATCTGTCCTTTTTCAGATTTTTCAGATTGAAGACCTTTCATGGTTACATCATGGCATAACATGCAGATGCTCAACCAGCCTAATCCAGGCCCTACGGGTTTACATTTGTGTCTGCAAATTTCATCAAGCGGGCCTGGCATTTTTATCTGCAAACTCTAAGCAGGGAAAGGAAGAGAAAACCTTTTTTTTTTTTTTTTTTAAAGATTTATTTATTCAGGAGAGACAGAGAGAGAAGAGCAGAGACACAGGCAGAGGGAGAAGCAGGCTCCCTGCAGGGAGCCCACGCGGGACTCGATTCCAGGACCCCGGGGTCATGCCCTGGGCCAAAGGCAGCCGCTCAACCGCTGAGCCACCCAGGGTTCCCCAGGTAAACCATTTTTTAAACTCTTTTTCGTGTATTTATTATTTACTTCCTTGCTGAGAGGTGAGCCTGCCAGGGACCCCGTGTGGCCCTCGGGACCAGGGCGGGGGTGGGGGGGCTGCTGCCTCCTAGACCCCGGCGCCCGCACGGGGTTCGCGGGTTCGCGTCCCGGCCCCACCGCGCTCAGGAGCGCCCCCAGGTGGCGGCCCGCTGGCCCCCCCCCCCCCCCCCCCCCCCCCCACCGCCCAGGCTGCGGCCCTCGCGCATCAGGAACAGATGCCTGGGGACCCTCCTGTCCTCTCCGGAGGGGTCCAGGCAGCCAGCATGGCTCAGCTCCCTGCTGCAGACGCAGGCCCAGGGGGTCTTTATTTCTGCCACAGTCGTTGCCGGAGCCCTACCATTCACCCTCCCACCCTGGGGAGGGCCTGGGGTCCAGGCCGTTCACCCACTTTCCCCTGTCCTCGCATCCGTGCGCACACCCAAGCACCCCAGCCCGGCCGCCTAAGGGCCTCGTACCCTGGGCCTCTTCTACACATGCAGAGGGGCACCCGGGACCTCTGCGCCTCAGCGCCCTCGTAGGAAAATGTGCAAATAAAATAATAAAAGTACTTGCTGCAGAGGATGCGCAGCGAGGATACAATGAGATGATACATAGGAGAGCCTGAGACTCAAGCATGGGAGGTGCTCGGTGAGGTTGAGCTGTTGGAGAAGGGGGGTGGCTAGGGGAGAGGAGAGGGGAGGAGGAGGATACCTCTGGAATTCTCCAGGCTGACCTTCCAAAGCCCCCGGGACTTTGGTCACAGCTGCACCTCTGCCTGAGAGCATCTTCCAGGAATGCACCGAGCCCACTCCAAGCATCAGTCCTCAGCTGCTTTCCAGCCGTCTCTCTGGGGCCCACCCCAGGGGGAGCTGCTGCAGACCCAACGGCAGCAGGGGACCCATGTCAACCCGGTTCCCAGGTGGGATGGGGCTCTGGAAGGTCGCTGGACTGAGAACCCCTGCTCTTGATGACCACCCCACACCCCTACCCATAAGGAATCCTCGCCGTGCAGCAGAGTGAGCCAAGGTGTGCACCTGCGTCTGCATCAGGGACACCTGCTGAGGCCTCCTCCTCCTGCCCTGGGCATCGGGGCAGCCAGAAGCAGCCTCCTGGTGCTCTGGACACGTTCCCGCTAAAGTCACAGCGACCTCAGCCTTCGTTCTCAGGGTACGAATGGCACGAGCAAGGCCGCCTTCCCCAGGGAGGGCTTTAACCTCTTAAAGAAGAGAAGTTCGAGCCGGCAGAGAGTCGAAAGAGCATATAATCAAACCCCTCCATCCCGCAGAGGAGCCAGCTGAGGTGTACAGAGATGAGACCACTCGCCCAGAGTCCCTCAGGTGATTAACACTAGTCAAAGCCCAGCTAGAACTTAGGTAACCTGACTTCTGTGGCTGATGCTCACTGTACTACCTCGGAGCTTCTCCAATTTGAGTGATGTACACAGCCTTTTAAAAAAAAAATTAGACTGGGACACCTGGGTGGCTCAACCGGTCTGCCTTCGGTTCAGGGTGTAATCCTGGGGTCGTGGGTTCAAGTCCCACTGGGCTCCTTGCAGGGAGCCTGCATCTCCCTCTGCTTGTGTCTCTGCCTCTCTGTGTCTCTCATGAATAAATAAAATCTTTAAAAATACATATATATATACATATACACATATATATATATGTGCATAAACAAAGAGGGTGGAAGCAGAAATCACATGGCAACCCTTAGCTTTAAGGCAGTCATGGTGACGACCCAGAATGTATATATACATATATATATATATTTGTTTAAATACATGAAATGAAAACACACATTTTACAATGTTGTTCACAGGCTCTAGTTTGAGAAACGCTGCACCATGTCCTGCTGCCCTAAAGGCATGCACAGGGGTGAAACTTCCCTGTCACCTGCTACAAGTATCTGGGACACCACATTCTAGGGCCTCTGGTAATGGAAAAATGTCTAAGGGACAAGCAGCAGGATTGTTCCAGGTCAGGGAAGGGGTAAGAAAGCAGGAGATGGACATAGGAATCCAAAGACCTTAAAGTGGGTACTGCAGAGGTCCACATTGGGTGGTCAGCCCCACTCGGTCATCAAATTCTGAACACTGGGAAGGACCCCTGCTCATAATGCAACATTGCAAAATGAGCCAATGTTATAGTCACAAAGTACCTCGCATCTGCTTCTCACTTTAACGCTAGGAGAAAGTTGGTGGATATTATCTCCAATTAGTGAATGAAGAACTGAACCCCTGGGAGGTTTGTGACCTACTTAAACCAACGATTGGTAGAGACCAGACCTATCACTGGAACCAGGATGCCTGATAAGATCTTCTTTCCCCTCGGGGATCCCTGGGTGGCTCAGTGGTTTGGCACCTGCCTTTGGCCGAGGGCGCGGTCCTGGAGTCCCGGGATCGAGTCCCGGCCTGGAGCCTGCTTCTCCTTCCTCCTGTGTCTCTGCCTCTCTCTCTCTCTCTCTCTCTGTCTATCATGAATAAATAAATAAATCTTAAAAAAAAAAAAAGATCTTCTTTCCCCTCAACGCTAACATTATGACAGTGAGTGACCTGAGGACATGCATGGAGCCACTTAGTACCTTTCTGTAATAGGACGTTGTAGCAAGGATGAGTCTCAAGCGTGAGCATTACAAGTTCAAAGAAATACCTCCAAGAGGAAAAAGCTTGAAGCTTTGGTATATTCTGTTCTGCTATGAGGCAGGAGTAGTAGTTCAAGTAGTTTATAAATCATGGAACTGAAGAGGAGGAAGGCTTCTGAGATCCCTTGCCATTTGACTTGTTCACTTGCAATAAAGTTGCAAAATGGAATAATTTAAAAGAAAATATTCTTATGCACACCTGCACATTCTTGAATTTTCAGGGCATGTGAATTTGGCACGGTTGGCACAGCTGAATTTCTTCATGCCTAATCCTCCAGCCTACTAGAACCACTTCTCTTGGGATGGCATTTATAGCTTTACCAAGTATCTGAAGATCTATTTGCTTTTTCAAGTTATTTCCTTGCTTACTCATTTTATCAATTTCTCATTCACGTCTCAGTGAACTGTTAAATCACCTTAAACTTTGACAATTTATTCAAACAGTAGCAAAGGCTTTATTTCATATTAAAAGAAGAATTGCTGCCCGGGATCAGACAACCAGTCTCTCAGCTTAGAATTCAGAATCAATATTTAGAGTCAAGTCAGATTTGAAGACAGACATAATTACCTTCCAATATTTCAACTTCAAAAACCTGTGAGCTGCGACTTTGCTAGCCATAAAATTAAAACAAGTGCAATAAAATCATTATCACCCCCTGGTGAGAATAAACATTGGTAGAACATCTTTGAAAATATCTATCGGGAGTCTTTAAGCTTTTTTTAACCTCTGGGCTTTTTAAAAAAATTGGTAATCAAATATTTAAAAACATCTTTATGTGCATAGATGTTCATCATAGGATACCAACAAACATTTGGAAGCAACTTAAGTCTACAACTATGGTAAACTTGTTTGATGGCCTATTAGTCATTTAAATTGTTTCAATTTTACTTACATTTTGTTTTTTTATATTTTTAAATGAATATGTATTATTTATCACCATGTGTATATATTAATTATTCCTATGTATTTTCATTATTATGTATGTTGTGTGTGTGTGTGTGTGTGTGTGTGTATGTGTGTGTGTTATAGTGTTAAGGATCTCAAAACCTTGGGACGCCTGGGTAGCTCAGCGGTTGAGTGTATGCCTTTGGCTCAGGGTGTGATCCCAGTTCAAGGATCGAGTCCCATATCAGGCTCCCTGTGAGGAGCCTGCTTCTCTCTCTGCCTGTGTCTCTGCCTCTCTGTGTCTCTCATGAATAAATAAATAAATAAAATAAAATCTTTTTAAAAAAGAAAAAAAAAGGATCTCAAAACCTAACCATCTCATTCATGAACTGATCCACCTATTAAGCATTTCATGTGTACCTACTATGTGCCAGGTGGCATGCTAGCTAGTCTGAATAAGAACATTCCCTGCCTTCCAGGACCGTACAATTCAGTGAGAGAGACAGAGAAATACTGGTTGTATAGATCATATATGTTATTCCAATATATCACTGGAGTAAGCATGAGATAGTACAGAAAGCACGGAAGAAAAGCATCTGATCCATTCTTGGAAGATAAGGTTTGTTTCCTGGAGGAAAGAACACCTAAGCACTGTGCTTTGCATGCAGTAGATGCTCAATAATGTATTTTGAATGAATTGGTATCAGAAGGGCAATGGGCAAATAAAGAAGGAGAAAGAAACCCTTTCAAGACAAAGGAAAGATCACGTGCTAATGCCTAGAAGGGAGAATACAGAACAATTTCAGGAAATCAAATATTTTCTAAGATGGCTGGAATTTGGAGTTCAGTTTAGAAAAGAACAAGAGATGAAGGCCAAGAAGTGCATCGAGACAAGAGTATGAAACCCTGGGTGCCATGCTGAGGAGTTTGTCCTCTGCTGAGGAGAAGGAGCAGGGAGGACATTGCCACACTGGCCATGCAGAAAGGTCCTGGACAGAATGACACGTGCAATGACAGGAGGCCAGTCGAGGGAGGTGGGGACACAGCAGAGACTCTTTCAGCTGTCTAGGAGGCCTGACCACAAGAGAGCCCACGGAGAAAGGGGATGCATGGAAGAGATATTAGGATAAAATCCACAGGGCTTGAAGATTTAACTGAGTGTGAAGTAAAAGGGCCAGAGAGGAGACAGGACGCGGCGGTGGAGCGTGGTATGTGGAAGTTCTGGGGTGTCAAGTGCAGGCAGCTGCCGAAGGCAAGAGGAGGTGGCTCCGACTCCCGGGCCATGTCGTTCTGCCGCACTGCTACCTCTCCTTCAAGCCACACCTGGCATCACTGGGATTTCCCTATGGGCAGAGGAAGGAAAGACTCAGGCCTGGTTACAGATGGTTTTGAACAATACCTAGGTACCGGCTAGATGTGAACAGCTGCAGTGTGACAGCCCCAATCGGGAGTGTCACTGGGAAAGAAAAGCCTCTGAGTGCTCAGACTTCCAATGGCACCTTGGTACTGCCAGTGCTGGAGGTCTGGAACCCATGACCACAGCCAATCTTTGTCCCCAGAAGCTTCCCATCTCCTTGTCTCATGCTATATGTGAAGAAATGTCTTTCAATCTGGTTTCCAGTTTACTAATTCTCTCTTCAACCATTTGCCTTCGATTTTACTTCCAGTAATATTGTTCCCATTTTACAGATTATATTTTTAAAGATTTATTTTTCTTTATTTGAGAGAGAGAGAGAGCTCCCATGAGCAGGGGGAGGGGCAGCAGGAGAGGGAGAGAGGATCTCAAGCAGACTCCACACTGAGCATAGAGCCTGATGCAGGGCTTGATCCCATAACCCCAAGATTGTGACCTGAGCCAAAATCAAGAGTCAAGTACTTAACTGCCTGAGGTGCCCCAAAGGTTCTATTTTTAAAATACTATCATTTTTTAAAACTCCAGTTACTTTTATATCTGCCTAGTTCATTTTTATAGTTTTTCTTTCCCTGTCTGGTACACTCCTTCCATCTCATTAATTTCTATCTG
This sequence comes from Canis lupus dingo, assembly GCF_003254725.2. Lineage (NCBI taxonomy): Eukaryota > Metazoa > Chordata > Mammalia > Carnivora > Canidae > Canis > Canis lupus. Next base: position 5,576,682 of record NC_064264.1, read on the forward strand.
CAGAAGAGACACTTTTAACTTTCCCTGAAAATTAGCCTTGAAGAAGGGGAAGTACAGGGTGCCACAGGAGCATGTGACGGCAAGCTGGACTTCACCCTGGGTGCAGAGAAGTCCTTCCCTGCAAAAGTATTACAGATGAGAACTGAGGGGTGCCCGGTCACTTGGAGCTGTAGCCAAATTGCCAGACGCACTCCAGGCCCTACTGTAGCTCCACAGTGTCGTCTACCACAGTCAGACACAGAACATCTGATTTCTCCCTACACCACGCTGGGGTTTCCCATAAGTAGTAGAAGCTGCCTCCTAGATTTCACAGCCATTTGTTTTTCTTTTTTTTTTTTAAGATTATTTATTTATTTATTTATTTATTCATGACAGACACAGAGAGAGAGAGGCACGGACATAGGCAAAGGGAGAAGCAGGCTCCCTGTGGGGAGCCCAATGCGGGACTCAATCCTGGGACCCTGGGGTCACATTCTGAGCCAAAGGCAGATGCTCAACCAGAGCCACCCAGATGCCCCTCATGGCTATTTCTACCCCATTGTCTAACTCTACTAGGGCTTGGGAGTACTCTAGGATTTTTCCATTTTCTCCCATCATACTTATAAAACAAATTTTTTTGCTCTGTTCTTAGAACTTTCATGAGCCATCCTCAATCCTGCCACTTCATGATGAGCAGCTCAAGCAACATTATCAAACATTTAGTTTCTGTCAGTGGCCAGTAACAATTTGAGCTATTTCACAAAGAAAAAATAGTTATTTGCAGAAAAGGGTATGGCTTTGCCCCCAAACTCCAGGGGTGTGCACTGCAATTCTGCTAGTGGGGTTTCCTGAAGTCTCCGTACAGCATCCATCTGTCCTAGACACTTCAGGCATGTCCATGTGCTAGAACACCACGTACTACAGCCTGGACTTGCCACAGACCTTCTCTTGCTCTGGGCCTCATTCCAAACTGGCAGCCTAACAAGTTCCTTCCTAAATAGGTCACAGCAGTAAACTCAAATGTGCTGTATGTTGCCTCCAAAAGAAGCCCATGGTAATGGCCATCGGTCTCTTGGGGATTGAGGAAAGATGTTGAGCATATACTCGGAGCAGTGTCAAAGAGGTCCAGGTCTGTGAACCAGCTCAGATCTTGGAACTGGGTGAAAGGCCATGATTCTAAGATAGTGACCCAAATTAGATCTCTGCTTACCTGGGACCTTCCAATTACGTAAATCAAATTATGTTTTAGCAGGCTGACCATTGACGTCATTGCCAGGGGCTCCATCAAAGATCCTCAGAAGTCAAAGCATTCTATTTGCCACCGCAGGCCTGCTGCCAATTGCAGTAACCATGCCTACTGTCTCTGGTATGAAACACTGTCACTGGGATCCCTGGGTGGCGCAGCGGTTTAGCGCCTGCCTTTGGCCCAGGGCGCGATCCTGGAAACCCGGGATCGAATCCCACGTCAGGCTCCCAGTGCATGGAGCCTGCTTCTCCCTCTGCCTGTGTCTCTGCCTCTCTCTCTCTCTCTCTCTCTCTCTCTGTGTGTGTGTGACTATCATAAATAAATAAAAATTTAAAAAAAAATGAAACACTGTCACTTGGCCTCTGAGATCAGGAAATCCACTTAAGTGGCAGCATCGCTCACCGCCATTCTCAGCCTGCAGGGGACACCTCCTGCAAAGTTTCTGAAGGAAGCAGCTGTTCCTATCAGCACATTTCATCATACCTCATTGTTTTTTCATCATACCTGATTGAAGCGAGTATCTTCTGGGCCCTCCTTGGGGCACACAGTCATGGGAAGTATTTTTTACAATCTTAGTGTAGAGGCCCACATAGGATGCAAGAGAATGAGAAGGGCTGCAGTAGGGAGATCCCTGGGTGGCTCAGGGGTTTAGCACCTGCCTTTGGCCCAGGGCACGATCCTGGAGTCCTGGGATCTAGTCCCACGTCAGGCTCCCGGTATGGAGCCTGCTTCTCCCGCTGCCTGTGTCTCTGCCTCTCTCTCTCTTTCTATCATGAATAAATAAATAAAATCTTAAAAAAAAAAAAAAAAAGAGAGAGAAGGGCTGCAGTAGATTGCATAACTATCTCTTAAACGTTCCAGTTTCCTTGCCTATGATGGCCTTGTTTGGATGTTCATGCCCCGGAAGGAAAATACATGCTTATCTTGTTGAACTCAAGAGTAGCTATGTGACTTGCTTTGGCCAATAAGATGAGAAGCAATGTGTATTGCTTCCAAGTAGGTAGTTTGAGCCAGGATGTGCTTCACCACAATCTCTTTTTCTCTGTGCCACAGACCAACCATATACCAAAATAAGTTCCATCACCTTGGGTCCAAGGAAAGACAATGTAGAGCAGAGCTTTAGTTGATCTTTGATGTACATGTAGTGTGTTTAAAATATAAATCTTTGGGGCAGCCTGGGTGGCTCAGCGTTTTAGCGCCACCTTCCGCCCGGGGTGTGATCCTGGAGACCCGGGATCGAGTCCCACATCGCGCTCCCTGCATGGAGCCTGCTTCTCCCTCTGCCTGTGTCTCTACCTTTCTCTCTGTCTGTGTGTTTCTCATGAATAAATAAAATCTTTAAAAAAATCTTTTAAATATATATATATAAATCTTTGTTACAAGCCACTGAGATGTTGGGGTTATTAGTTACTGCAGCATCACCTAATCTATGCTGACTGATACAACTGTAAACATTTACGTAGACTTTTTCCTATGTGCTCTACCACTTTACAAATGTTAACTCTTTTAATTCTCACAAGAACTCTATGAGTCAAGTCCTATTATTATCCCAGTTTCACAGAGGAGGAGACTGAAGCACAGAGAGGTTAAGTAACTCACCCAGAAGCATACTGCTAGTAAGTGGCAGCCCTAAGATTTGAATCTGAGCACCTGCACTCCATAATTCATGTTCTTAATCCACTACATCACAAAAACAGAATAAAAATTTTTGATAAATTTGACTACATAAAACAAAGTTCTACATGGTTTAAAAAAAACTCTATACAAAATCAAAAATCAAATGACAAATTGTGAAAAAATACAAGTCACATCATAGACAGCAAGAAAAGGACCAATGACTAAAAGAAATGTAAATATAAATACAGAAATACAAATCCATAAAAATACAAAATGTAAATATAAATATACTTTGCTAAGAAGTATATTTGCTAAGAAAATCTGCTTAATTTAACATATATTGGAGCATCTATCAAAATTGCAATTAGGGATGCCTGGATGGCTCAGTTGGTTAAGCATCTGCCTTTGGCTCAGGTTGTGATCCGGGGGTTTTAGGATTGAACTCCATGTTAGGATCCCTGCTCAGCATGGAGTTTGCTTCTCTCTCTCTCCCTCTGCCCCTCCCCTCTGCTCATGTTCTCTTTCTCTCTCTCAAATAAATAAATAAAATCTTTAAAAAAAAAATCACATGGCACCTGGGTGGTGCAGTTGGTTGAGTATCCAACTCTTGGTTTAGGCTCTGGTGCTGATCTCAGGGTGGTGAGACTAAGCCCCATGTGGGGCTCCACACTCCACAGGATTCTGCTTGGGAGTCTCTCTTCCTCTGCCCCACTGACCTTCTGCCCCTCTCCCCCCATATTTTCTCTCTTTCTCTCAAATAAAATAAATCTTTGAAAAGATTTGCAATTATTTTGACCCAGGACTTCATTCTTTGGAAATATTTGCAGATATGAAAAATGATAAATATATAAAGATTCTTAATATACTGTTTTTGAAGTAGCAAAAGAATTGGAAACAATCTAAATATTCATCAATAGGGAAATAGCTAAATAAATATGATACAATCTCAGAGTGGTTTACAAATTAGTCTTTAAAAAATAGGTAGTTCTTAAAATATCAATATGGAAAAAATGTTGATATATTGTTAAATGGGAGCAAGGCTCACAACATTGTATGTTATTATTAGCTTTTAGAAATAATCTATTGCTCTGAAAGGATACACACACACACACACACACACACACACACACACAGTAACCAGTTGCCTCTGCAGTAAAAAAAAAAAAATGATGAGGGATGGGGAGCACAGGACAAAAGGATTTTTTATTGCATTACTTTTGGTATCTTTTGAACTTTATACCATCTATGTATATTACCAAAAATGATTTATTCTTACAAAGAATATTCTTTGTACCCTCACCCACTAGATAAATATCAGTTTTGCTCAATGTTATTACTTCAATTGTTGAGAATTAAAGACAAATTAACCTTGACAAGATTACCTTGTTTTTAATCTTCTTTCTTATTCTCTAGGTAAAAATATTGATTTCTACCTGTATGATATCTAGTATTGAACTATGATATCACACTAGTTACCCTCCACATGAGAAATAAGTGAAGATATTTCCAGATAAACAAAAGCTGAGGGAGTCATGATCACAAGATCTGCCCTGTAAGAAATGCTAAAGAGAGTTCTACAAGGTGGAATTAAAGGACACTAGACAGTAACTCAAAACCATACAGAAAAATAAAGATATCAATAAAGGTAAATAGATGAGCAATACATAGTCAGTGTTATTATTTAAAGAAAAAGTTTAAATTATTAGTGTAAGAGCTAGTATTACTGTAACTTTGGCTTATAATTCCATACCATGTTTTGTAAATGATTGAAGAGACTAATGAATTTTTAAATAGCGTTAGTTTGTTTTAGACATACAATGTATAAAGTAATTTGTGACATCAACAACCAAAAGGGCTAGGGACAGAGCTGTAAAGAACCAGAGTTTCAGTACAGTATTGAAGTTAAGCTGGTATAAATTCAAATTAAAGAGTTATAATTTTACAATTTTAAATGTAATCCCCATGGTAACCACAAAGAAAATTTCTAGATATACGTAAAAGGAAATAAGAAAAGAATTTGAACATTTTACTACAGAAAGTCAAGTAAACACAAAAGGCGGCAGCAATACAGGAAATAAGGGACAAAAAAATTATAAGGCATAAAGAAAACAAATAACATAATGACAAAAGTCCTTCTTTATTAACAATTACTTTAAATATAAATGGATTAAACTCTCCACACAAAAGACAAAAATTGGAAGAATGGATCAAAAAATATAAGATCCAAATATATGCCGTATATAAGAGACTCATTTGAGATCCAAAGACCAAACAAGCTGAATATAAAAGGAAGAAGATATTCCCTACAAACAGTAACCAAAAGAGAGCAAGAATGGCTACATTAAAAACAAAATAGACTAAGTCAAAAGAGCTTACAGGAGAGAAAGAAGAACAGTATATACTAATAAAAGGTTCAATATAGCAAGTTGATATATAACAATTATAAACATCTACACACCTAATGACAAAACATCAAAAAATTTTAAGCAAAACTGACAGAATTGAAAGGAGAGACAGACAGTTCTACAATAATAGTTGGAGACCTCAATACCCTAATCACAATAATGGATAAAACAACTAAACAGAAGATAAAAAAGGAAATAAAGAACTTAACACAATAAAATAACTAGGTCTAACAGGCATATACAGAAAATTCTACCCAACAAGAGAATACACATTCTATTTAAGTACATATAAAAGTTTCCAAGATAACCATGTGCTGTGTCACAAAATCTCAACAGATTGAAAAAATAAATGTCACACGAAGTATTTTCTCTGGCCATGGTGGGATGAAATTAGAAACCAAAAACAAGGGATGCTTTACTGGCTCAGTCAGTGGAACATGTGGGTCTTGATCTTGTAAGTTCAAGCTTCAGGCTGGGTGTAGCGATTACTTAAAATAAAATCTTTAAAAAAGAAAAGAAAAGAAACCAGTAACAAAAGGAAAACTGAAAATTTTACAAAATTATAGAAATTAACACATTTTTAAGCAATCAATGGATCTAAGAAATCAGAAGGGAAGTCAGAAATACTTAGAGACAGGGGATCCCTGGGTGGCTCAGTGGTTTAGTGCCTGCCTTTGGCCCAGGGCGCGATCCTGGAGTCCCGGGATGGAGCCTGCTTATCCCTCTGCCTGTGTCTCTGCCTCTCTCTCTCTCTCTCATAAATAAATAAATCTTAAAAAAAAATACTTAGAGACAAATAAGGGACCTCAGTCAGTTAAGCAATTGACTCTTGTCTTTGGCTCAGTTCATGATCTCATAGTCCTGAGATCAAGCCTCATGTTGGGCTCCATGCTGAGCATGGAGTCTACTTGGGATTCTCTCTTGCAGTCTCTCTTTGCCCCTCTCCCCCGTTCACACACATGTGCACTCTCTCTAAAAGAAGAAAAAGACAGAATGAAAGAAAGAACAGACTTAGAGACAAATTAAAGTGAAAACACAACTTGCCAAAACATATGGGATGCTGTGAAAGCAGTGCAAAGGGAAAATGTATAGTTATAAACACATTTAAAAAGAAAAATCTCAAACCAACAACCTAACTTTATAACTTAAAGAACTATAAAAAGAAGAAATAACTCAAAAGCTAGCAGAATAAAGGAAATAATAAAGACTAGAGCAGAGATAAATGAAATTGAGACTAGAAAAACAATAGGCAAAATCAATGAAACCAAAAGTTGGGTCTTTGAAAAGATCAGCAAAATTTAGCTAGATAGACTAAGACAAAAAGAGAAGATAAAATTACTAAAACCAGAAATGAAAGTAAGGCTATTTCTGATTCTATAGAAATAAAAAGGAGTCTAAAAGTATACCATATACACTAACAAATTCGGTAGCCTAAATGAAATGGACAAACTCCTAGCAACACAAAATGTACCAAGACTAAATCACGAACAGAAAATCTGAATAGACCTATAATTATAATTATTAATTATACTAGTATTAATTATATTAGTATTAATACTAATTATACTAATTATAATTAGTAAGGAAATTGAGTCAGTAATCAAAAAAATCTCCTAACAAAGAAAAGCCTTGGATCTCATGGTTCCTCTGGTGAATTCCACCAAATATTTACCAATCCTCAAACTTTTCCAAAAAATTGAAGAAGAGGTAACACTTCTTAACTCATTCTATGAGGCCAGCATTACCCTGATACCAAAGCCAGACATTATAATAGAAAATTACAGACCAAAATCCACTATGATTATTGATAAAATCTTCAAGATACTAGCAAACTGAATTCAGCAACATATTAAAAGGATTATACAGCACAGCCAAGTGGGACCTATTCCTGTAACACGATGATGGATCAATGTAAATACGCCACATCAACAGAGTGATGGCAAAAACATATGATCATCTCAACTGATGCAGAAAAAGCATTTAACAAAAGTCAACACCCCTCTCTGGCAAAAAATACCCAACAAACTAGGAAATAGAAGGAAACTACCTCAAAGGAATAAAAGCCATATATAAAAATCCGACAAAGAATATCATATTCACCGGTGAAAAACTGAAAGCTTTCCAAGACAAGGAATGAGGCAAACAGACCCACTTTCGTAACTTCTATCCAACATAGTACTAGAAGTTCTAGCCAGAGCAATTAGGAAACAATGAGAAATAAAAGACACCCAAATTGAAAAGGAAGATGTGAAATTATCTCCTTTTGCAGATGATATGATCTTATATGCAGAAAACCTTAAAGATTCCACATACACAGACCAAAACAAGACAAAACCTATTAGAACTAGTAAGTGAATTCAGAAAAGTAGTAGCCCCACCCCAATTGTCACAGGATCTTTGGTGACCTTGAGAAAACACCACGTAAGAATCCCAGAAGTCGTAAGCAAACGAACCTTAGAAGGTTGCTTCCATTTAACACAAGTATTCACCCCATTATCTACCATGTGCAAACACCAAGTTAAAAAAGTGCAAAGTAGGGCAAATTAAAGCAGGGATATAATTAAGGATGAAGTCCACCAGTGGCCTTAAGCAGTTCTTGGATGTTTGTAACTCTGGCTCTAACTGTACGACGCGGAATCCTTTTAAGTCTAGAGCAATCATAACTCACACACACACATTCAAGGGAGACAGGCAATACTTTATATTCAGTTGGCTTCCCTTTCCATAAAGAATCGTGAAATGTTGGGGTGCCTGGGTGGCCTAGTCGGTTGAGTGGCTGACTCTTGGATCCGGCTCAGGTCATGATCTGGGGGTCCAGCCCCCAGTGGGGCTCAGCAGGGAGTCTGGGTAAGATTCTCTCTCTCTCCCCCTACCGCTCCCTAAAAATTTTCTCTCTCAAATAAAATAAATAGGGGCACCTGGGTGGTGCAATTAAGCAGCTGACTCTTGGTTTTTACTTGGGTCGTGATCTCAGGGTAATGGGATCGAATCCTATGTCAGGCTCTGTGCTCAACATACAGTCTACTTAAGTTTCTCCCTCTCCCACTGCCTCTCCCTCCCCTCAAATGAATAAATAGATATTTTTTAAAATAAAATAAAAAATATTTTTAAAAAAGAATTGTGGAGTGTTTCAGAAAAATATTTGGAAGACTACAGCTAATGAAGTAAAATCTCTTAATAACGTAGCTGTCTCTACCATACAGTCTAATGAAACAGTATAACTTGAAAGTCTGTATGGTCAGAGAAAGACTAAGAATTATGTAAAATAACCCAGGAATTTAGAAGTTAAGTACACAGCCCACTTGATGCACTCTTTATAGAGGTGCTCCCCCCACTGTCAAAAAAGGCTAAGCTGTTTTTTAATCATAGAGGTGTTGTGTTGAATAAAAAGTAGTTAAAAACTGAAATAAAGAGCAAAAATTTCCCATTATCTTTATCAGCTCAATTTTGACAGATATTTAATATACTTTTAGAAACATTATATACTTAAAATGTAAATCAAATATTATACATACTTCAACTCCCACTTCCTCCCATTTACCATACATAAGACATCTGTAACCCAACCTAGTCATTTTTGGATTTTGGGTGAAGGTTTTGTTTTAAATTACAAAATGTAGGCTTTTGAAAAGGCAAAAACCATAATGCAGCTATGTATAAGGAAAAAATTTCTAATCCTTTCTACCCTATAATGATCAAATTTTGTGTCAACTTGGCTAGGCTATGGTGTTGTTGAATGGCAAATGCTAGCTGTCACTGTGAAGATAGTTTGTAGATGTGAACACCTTACATAATCCGTTAACTTTAAGATTACACTCCATGATATGGTGGGCCCCACCTAATCAGTTAAAGGCTTCAAGGGAGGGAGGAAGGTCTCCTAAAGAAGAAATTCTACTTCAAAACTGTAACAGAAATCCTACCCGAGTTTTCAGTCTGCTGGTATACCCTCCTGATCTCAGATTTGCCAATCCCCCACAGTTGCATGAGCCTGTGTCTTAAATCATTTATGTATGCGCATGCGCGCGCACACACACACACACACACACACACACCTGCTGGTTCTGTTTCTCTGGAGAATTCTAATATGTAAATTCATTCCATACACACTACATTTGCTTTTTCCCTAAGATGCTAAGCATCTCTAAGATGCTTTTTCCTTAAGATTTACCTCTTAAATTTTCCTACTTAATAACGTATCAGGGACATCGTTCCAAGTCAGCAGGCTGAGATCTAACTCATTCTCAAGAGCCACATACACAGTAAGCTATTGTATGGATTATTATTTAAGCAAGGGACATGGAGGCATATAGATAGTTTCTAGTTTTTTTGCTCTTCATTCCATTATTTGCACCAAGCTTTCAAGAAACCTATTTACACACCTGCCCTTGTCTTGTATTCCTGTTTTGCTTCAGAATGGGTCATTATAATGTATCAAAAATTTAGTGTCATATTTTCTCAGCTTCCAGTTTAGACATAAATATCATGAATTTAAAGCCAAATGTGTCTTAACACGTACCATGATGCACATGACAGTCTGCTGTCCACAGGTATTTGAGAAACGCCAGAAGCCAGTGGTTCTCACTAACCCCCATATAAGGTCAATCACGTACGTCATTTCATCTCTCAGGTGAGAGAACAGAGAAAGCTCCCCTTTCTCCCAGCTCAATTTTTTTCAATAAACCACCATGTTTAATTCAAAATGTTTATATATATATATATATACACACACACACATATATACACACATATATATAAATGTATATATAAAACAATGTTGTATGTGTGTATATGTATATATGCTAATCTGTTATTTTTGTTATTTATTTTTTAAGTAAGCTTTGTGCCCAATGTGAGACCTGAACTCATGACCCCAAGGTAGTCACATGCTCCACCAACTGAGCCAGCCAGGCACCCCGAAAATTTATTTTTTGGTGGACAGCAAAGCAAGATTTATTGAGTAATAGCAAAGTGAGAGTACAAAGCTCCAGAGGAGGTTGTAACAGCCGCCTCAAAAATATTTTTAAGTGAAAGAATTAATGAATTTGTGTCTCATCCCCTGGTTCTTCCATGCCAATCAGAGGTGTCCCTGCCTGGTCCACAGTTAATAAGACATCCCAGCTCCCATCCCTAGCCAACAGCACACACTGTAAGGACTGAGGGAACCCGAAAGTGCGAGGCATTGGTGTCATCACCCTGGCGCTCTGCATCTCCAAGCTACCTTGCCAAGCCAGTCCATGAATCAAAGTCACTGGCCTCTAAGAGGTCACACAGGTGTCCAGGCAATGAAGACGATGCTGGGGCGCCTGGCTGGCTCAGGCCGTAGAGCATGTGACTCTTGACCTCAGAGGCTGTAAGTATGAGTCCCATGCAGGGTGTAGATATTACTTAAAAATAAAATTAAAGGGTGCCCGGGTGGCTCAATCGGTTAAGCTTCTGCCTTCAGCTCAGGTCACGATCCCAGGGTCCTGGGATCGAGCCCCACATCTGGCTCCCCGCTTGGCAAGTGGGAGTCTGTTTCTCCCTCTACCCCTCCCCGCTGCTCATGCTCTCTTGCTCTTTCTCAAAATCTTTAAGTAAATAAATATTTTTTTTTAATTACACTGAATTTAAAAAGGAGCACCTGAATGGCCCAGTTGGTTAAGCACCCAACTCTCAGTTTCGGTTCAGGTCATGATCTCAGATCCAGCCCCACAACGGGCTCTGTGCTGGCCGTGGAGCCTGCTTAAGATCTCTCTCTCGCCTTCTGCCCCTCCCCCTCCTCTCTAAATAAATCAATGAATTTAAAAAAATATATATATAGGATCCCAACAACTTCTCCCTGAGGAGAAATGTCTGTAGCCACTTTTACAAGCACCATGCCCGCGCCAGCCTCCTGGACTCCTTGGAGCTTATCTTTGCTTAAAGGTTTCTGTTTACCCAAAATAACCACAGATCATTTGGATTATTATGTATTAGTCCAGTTTATTAAATAATGAAACAAGGTTTATGCCACATATTCCAACAATGCTTAAATAAAGAGCTTGAAATATAAAGGCTCATGAAAAATGCATAGTCTTCATATAATATATACTATTTCTAGCTCATGAATAAATATGGAGGATAGGAGCCATTTTATTTCACAGATTAGCAATATTTGGCATCAATGATTACAGAAATCCACAAGCAAACAAAAAACCCCATTATCTTCATTTTATAAAAGCTAAAAATCCTTTTGCCACATTTCAGCAATATCCAAGGGGGTCAGGGGACTTGTAATCACACCCCTGAAAATAAGGGGACCGAGGCTCCAAGTCCTTAAGTTCTTTCTTGGTTAGAAGCTTAACAATTCCATGAACTCCTTCAGGAAGCAGAAAAACCAGAACAGGTTACGATCCTGTTCTATATAGCATGTGTCATATATCTACACTGGAGAAATACTCTCTTTTTGTCCTAAAAACATGCTCAGGGTTTATAGTGAGGTTTGAGTTTCTTTTCATCCTGGTATGAACATGTACATAATTTGACTCAATTGATAACAATGAACGTTGTGTGACGTCGACTCTTTAGGTGGTCTTCAAAATGAACTTGCTTCTACTGTTTCAGAAATTATATGTACACTTAAAAAATACAGTGTTTTCTTCATTTTAAAAAAAGTGGTTCTTAAAAAGTAATCCTTTAAATTCCAGGAACTCAAAAGTGAAAGCCTTCCTGAGAACGCCCTGACCAGGTCAATGGAATGTTTTGGTGAGAAGAAAAATATCTGCCTAAAGATATGGTTCAGTACCAGGAGCGGGCCCAGGGAGCTCAGCTCTGCAGTCACATGGTGGGTGGGGGTGGGGGTGGGGTCTGGACTTGCATTTAAGTCTTTAACCAGTTAATACCTACAGGCCACTCCGGCCACCCCTTCCCTTCCTTCCTTCCTTCCTCTTTTTAAGGATTTTGTCTCTGTTTTGGAAATACAACTCTGCCTCACAAAAGCTTTTTCAAAGTAAACATCCATAAAGAAGGCAAAGTGAAAGGGAAAGGCAGCAAAACCGCCTGATCCCCAAGAAAAACTACCATGCCTTCTATTCTGGGTCAAAGGAAGTGGTGACCCAGGGCAGGAGAAACTGGGAACCTGCCCCAGCACACACCTGGGGGGGGGGGGGGGGGGGTTCCGCCTGGGAGCCCCGGGTCAGGGTGTATTTAATGTTCTTGAACGTACAACTGCAGGTCCCCAAGTAAATATGTTCCCTTCCCTGGGGCTGTCTTCTAGAAGTTCTTAGGGCTCTTGGAGTCACGTTTTATTTTTGAAAAGAACAAGATGAAGGCAAGAAAGGAGAATGATTTTTTTTTTTTTTGTGGTCTTTAGAGAAAGAGAGGAAGATACGATAGACCTCTTCGAGAAACTGGAAAACAGGTACAGTGCTAAAGGGAGAGTTTCTAAAATTTCAAGCAAGTGTTTTAGGAAGGACAGGAAGTGTTTTAGGACTTCAAGGAAGTCCGACACAGGACATATCTTCACAAACAGAACCTGAACGAAAGCAAAAAACTGAGAAACCTGGAAAGATCAACTCTTCGATTCACTCACAACATCCTGCCAAGGAAAACATAATGCAACTGTTCACTTCTACTGTGTTCTTTGTCTCCACAAGGCCTTTGGCGAGGGGCTTTGCTCGGGATTCTTCTCCCACCATTCCGGCGGGCTGACAGCACAGCTGGTGTACAAGGCCCACCCTCCGGGCAGGTCTCAGCAGCCACCCTTGTCTTCCTTTGACCCCCAGCATCAATACACATTATTATCCTCATTTTACAGACTGGGAAGTCACAAACTTGGCTAAAAATCAGAGCAAATTACTAACGTTACCTAAGACGCCAACCCAAGCTGCCTCAAAGATCGTCCATCAACATGGACCTTGCCACGTTCAAAGCCAACACATCACACTGTCACGGGCTTAGATATGAACGCTTTGTAACAATTCCTCACGAAGGTCAGGCCTTCAAAAGCTTAAAGTCACTTATTATAAGTGAAAGATCCTGCCGAAATAGGAAATTATAAAGCAGTGCAATATGCCAGGGATCTATTTGCTGCACTGTTTACACCCGGAGTTAAAAGGGCCAGGTCTCCACGTGTGACATTTCTCCTGCTGACGAGAAGCGACAGTCGTCAGAAGCTCAGGAACGAGAACACTGTCCTGGAGGCTCTATTCCGTGGTTCCGATGGGCTCCTCTAGAGCCGTCTGGCATCCCTAGCTGCGAGCTGAGCCACAGCAGGTGCTCCTGTCCCCTGAAGAAAACGACACCCGGTTCCCAATCTTCTTGCGAGCTTTCTTTAGCAAGAAACATGCGTTCCATGTGCTGTCTTTGACGTCAGAGGGCACTTCCACGGTAAGGACTAGTGTTTGGATGTTAGTCTCTAGCATGAAACATCTGACGCAGAGCGGCCGCTGCCAACACCCGGCCATCTGGACTAGCCCCATCTTCATCTGTTGCTCACGCTTCAGCATCTGTGATGAACCAAGCAGTGAGAAGCAGCGTGACACACGGGAAGCTTTATTGTTTCGGAAGTGAGCGTTTGCAGAGCGCCGTCTCATGCAGCCTTGACTTGTCACAAGTCCAATTTCTTCAACTGCTCGTAGGTCACGAAGAACTGCAGTGACTGGTTAAGGCTGACAAAGAAAATGCCATCTTAACAACTCCGACGCGTAAACACAGACTCACGGACAGCAGGTGTCACAGATACGTCTGGGCAGACCACGCACCATGGACACATTAAACATGAGGGGTGCCATCCTCATCCACCCAAACCATCTTCCCATCCGCCTTCCCAAGCTCAGCCTGGAACAGAACAATCACAGCGGAGACAAAGAAATCCCCTAGCATCGGCTCCAAGGGCCTCCCCGAAGAGGACGTCCACACTGCCTGGCCCTGGCGGCCGCTGTGACGGGCAGACTTTCCAGAATAGTCAACTCTGTGTGAAACAGAAAGCAAGCAAGTCCCGGGGAGCTCTCCTCACGGGTCCCGGCTGGGCAGGCCTTCATCAGGACGGAGGCGCAGATAAAGAGAAACGGGGGATGGGGAAAAGCACATCCCCTTAGCATTCCGCCCCGGCACGTCTAATGAAGTGCGGCTCCCGTCCTGCCTCCCCCGTCGGCGTAGGGCATTGGCACTGACCAGCCAAATCACTCAGGAGCCAACTCCTGTTTATCCGCGGGGACCCTCTAAAATAAGCATTCTGGAACACTGCTGCCAAACCGGATCCTTCCCAAGGGTGGCTAGGGATGTGCAATCAAGCCGCGCCTTCCTGTAATCATAAATATTCCCAGCAACGTCTACTGCAGTCAAGTCCCGGTCAGGGACAGCATCACTAAACCAGATCCCGATAGCCCAGGACAGAGATCTTACACCCGCTGAGATAGAAACTGAATCATCATTTCCTAGAATCAGACGAACGCAAAAGAATAAGAAGCCACTTCCAAATTATCATTCAAAACACGGGCTTATGCCAACAATCGTCTGGTAGCTACAGCTTCCGTTGGATGTAGTGCGACAGGAAAAGGATACGATGATGTTCCAAGGACCAAGTCTCAACCAATTTGGCCAAAACCCTTTATACAGAGCAAAAAACCCTTCATTCTTCCAGGTCTGTTATAAGAGGGAGAAAAAAAAAAAGTTAGCTTCCAACTATCCAGTGATGTCAGGTGCATTAATAATTAGGAGTCAGACTGAATGTTTTTTTTCTCAGAAATAAAATCTTAGGGCAGCCTGGATGGCTCAGCAGTTTAGCACTGCCTTCGGCCCGGGGCCTGATCCTGGCGACCCGGGATCGAATCCCACCTCAGGCTCCCTGCATGGGGCCTGCTTCTCCCTCTGCCTGTGTCTCTGCCTCTCTCTCTCTCTCTCTCTCTCTCTCTCTCTCTATCTCATAAATAAATAAAAATCTTAAAAAAAAAAAAAAAAAAAAAAAAAAGAAAGAAAATCCTGTTTGCAAAGACTGCTTAAAAACCCATTGCCCCCTGCCTCTTTTTGTTCTTGAAAGGCTTCTGCATTGGAGAACACAAAGGCTCCACGTCACACCAGCCCCGCACCCAGCAGACAAAGGACAAAGTAAGGAATGAGATTGAATCCTGGGCAGCCCCAGTGGCTCAGCGGTTTAGCGCCGCCTGCAGCCCAGGGCCTGATCCTGGAGACCCGGGTTCGAGTCCCACGTCAGGCTCCCTGCATGGAGCCTGCTTCTTCCTCTGCCTGTGTCTCTGCCTCTCTCTCTCTCTGAATAAATAAATCTTAAAAAGAAAAAGAAAACACCTCGTGATGCTTTGCTGCTTTCCTTTAAAAAAAAAAAAAGAGAGATTGAATCCCAACTGCAGGTGAGAAACACGCAAGTCAATGGTGGTTAGGACCTAATTCAGACCACGGCCACCTCGGGTCACGAGGTGGATCCACACAAGCACCTGTGCATGGTGAAAGCCGAACTTGAAGTCTAGGACTTGCCAGCATCGCGCCAGAGAGCAGGAGCACCCAAGGGGCCCCTGATCCCCTGGCTGGTGGCAATCTAGTCAGGAACACAACAAACTCTCATCCCCTCCGGACCAGGAGGCCCCACTGCTTCAACTGAAAATTATAGGAAGATCGACGCATTCTCTGGAGAGATGTCGGAATGAGGTATATTCATTGGGGTCAGACGCAAGAGTGGGGAGGTGCATTTTGCAAGGAGACCGTTCTATTGCGATGGCAGAAATTCTGACCATTTTCTCTCCCTTTACAGCTGAGCAACGGTATAAAGAAAATGAACTTTCATTTCTAAACATTCATCTAGATTTTTGTATTTGTAAGAGTTAGCCCAGCGTGGCCAGAACTGGGTACCATCTCGGGGCTTGAGAGCATCACTCGTGTTAGCTATAATAACCCTCAAAATTCAGTGACTTCTTAGGTCAAGTATCTGTATACAAATGTGTGTGTGTGTAAACACGTACGTATATACTCACACACAACACACATTGGGGGGGGCAGTTTCAACTGAAACGAACCACTGGAATATTGGAGATTAAGTAAAATAAACTTACTTACTTCTAAGTACCCCTTAATATCAGTACTTATACCAACAAGGCTTACTACACAGTAATCCAGGCACGGTGCCGTTTCGTAGGCATTATATCTCAATGATTTTTACCACAACCCTGTGACGTGGATGCGACTGTTGTCCCATTCCACTTATGAGGAAACTGGGGTAGAGAGTCTGTACCTCGACCGAAGTCACACAATTACAAGGGACAAATCCACAGGTTTGTCTTGCTCTGACCCCTGTGGTTTGTATCGTGACAAGAAGCTCTTCAGAGGGGAACAAGGAAGCCACTGAGCTGTGGCTCAGGACCTCAGGACCCTGAGGACCCTGCCCAGGAGAGCGTTCACTCTCACCTGTAACAGGCAGTCCAGGGTACCTGTGTAGCCAGAGCACCTGCCATCCCGAAGGACTCTCTGGTTCATCATACGTGTTCTCACAACATCGACGGGATTTGAGGCCAGGGCCCCAGCCAGGCCACAGGTGAAGCTCGAGCTATGAAAAAAAGATACCAGGGGCGGGGGGGGGACAGAAAGTTCACCATCACTGAGCTGCAACCACCGCTATCAAAGGCAGGAAACAGCCTCCTCCCGAACCACACTAACGTGACGTGCAGCAAGAGGAAATGTTTCCAGGAGGAGGCCCATCACTAAGGCACTGCGTGAACTTCTTAAATACAGCACGATTTATAGTGGCTTAGAAGTTCCCACCTTGACGCAGAAAAACTTTGAGGGACAAGAATGTCAAAGGTTCATAGAAACACGAAAGAATGTCTTCCAACGATGATCTATTGCATCTCTTGGCTATAAGCAGGCGTCAGAGTAATTTTAGTCCCATCATAACCACACCATTCTTAGAGAGCAGAGAAAAAGACGTCCTCACAGTAATGCGCCCACAGGGTCTCAACAAGACTACAGACCACACTTGGCATCAGCCAACTCAGGGCAGGGTTTCTCAACTCCCACACTCCTCGAACATTGTGGACAGGCAGGTCTCTGCTGTGGAGGGCTGTCCCATGGCCGTAAGCTGTTCAGCAGCTCCCGGGCCTCTACCCAGCAGATGCCAACAGTACTCCCCCAGTCGTAACAGTCAGAACAGTCTCCAGAAATTGCCAAAAATTTGGATGAAAGTGGATGAAACCATGATACATCCATCCTAACCTGCAGCTACTAAAAAAACGTGACGTTGGTTTGAACTGACACAGAAAGATATTTGGAATATATTATTAAATTTTAAAAAGCAAGGGAGAACAGCAAATACTGCATGGTACCCCACGTGGGGATCTATATAAAAACAAAAAACACAGAATCCATAGAAACCAAAAAGTGGTTCCCAGGGGCGAGGGCTAAGGGAAATAGGAAGAGGCTGGGGAAAAAGGCATAAACTTTCAGCTATAAAATGAACAAGGTCTGAGGATCTAATATAGGACATGGTGACTACAGTTGGTAACACAGTCACATAACTGACATTTGCTAAAAGAGTAAAAGTTAAATGTTCTCACACACGCACGCACGCACATGCGCGCACACACGGATAAATACGTGAAGTGATGGATATGTTAATGAACTCAGGGTCAGATCTTTTCACGTTGTGTATGTGCATCAAATCATTACACCGTACACTCTTAAATAGCTCACAAGTTTGTCAATTATACCGCAATAAAGCTAAAAAATTAAAATAAAAAAGTAAGAGAATACTAAGCATGATCTTGCCTGTGCGCTAAGTACACAGAGTAGACTTTTATACATATTTGCATGTGCCTGAAAAAACAAGCTGTTGACAACGGTCACCTGTTTAAGCAGATAAGGGCTTTTGCTTCTTCTCAGTTCACTTCTAAATTGTAATTTTTCAAATATGAGACTGTAATACTTTGATAATAAACCTTTAAATCTCTAATAAAGTCGTAGCAAACTGCTACCCTGACCTCATGCATACCTAAAATGTTATTTTTTAAATCTACAAACATACAGGAAGTGGGTATACACAGTGTCTCCCATCAGGCCCGAGAGAATCAGATGTTTCTTGGTGAGGTCGTAGACCGGTAGCTCCACACCGACAACGATGGCAGCCCTCTGCGCAGTAAGGGACACGCCCTGGGTAAAAATACGAATAACCAAGATTCAGAGAGCTCTCCATGAAACAGGCCTTGGGGAAAAAAAAAAAAAAAAAAAAAAAAAAAGCTAAGAATGACAGATCAGAAAAGACCAGAGGGTAAAGAAGTCAGACGCTCCCAAGTCTGCTCCTAATTCTGGCATTAACTATATGACCTTGGCCAGACCCTGGCCAGGCAGGACAAGCCGCCTCACAGAGGCTCTGGCTTCCTGGTACATACAGAGAGCACTATACTGGATGACCCTTAGGGCCTATTCTGTGAACTGATGGGCCACCAGAAAACCAGGAACAGCATCCCATACCGGCACCTGCCTAGTAAGTCAGTCTTCACTTAGGGGACTGGGAAACCGCACAGATCAAAAAAATCCAGCCTAACTATAACCTAGAAAACCCCTCTCTGTACGAATTTTTTAAAGTAAACAAAAATGTTCAATCTTCATAGAATTTCTTATACATGAATTATTCAAAAGGCACTTTAAAACTATGACATATGCCTTATATTTCCACTCTGCAGGGAATGAGATTAAGGAAGAAAGTAACTTTGAGGGCAGAGGCCACTCCTCTTCGTGTAGGTCAATCTGCCATTCAGATTAAGATGATGGAAATAGGAGAAATAAATTCAAAGAAGGAAAACGGCTCCGTTCCGTGGGCTCACCTTCCACAGTCCTCTTGCTCCCTCTTGCTGGTAAATGTTAATGAAGTTGCCAATCATTCCGCCTTGAATGGTGCTGCTTTGTGCTTGCATCCGTATCTAGAGATTATTTTGAAGACAGACGTGAGAAGGAAAGCACATTTCTCCCCGAATGCAGACTTCGGAAAATCATTCAATCTGTTGTTTACTAACCATTACAAGAATTGCAGTATAAATACAACTGTAATGCTAAAATGTCCTTTGTAGGATTTATAATCATAAAGATTTAACATTCATGAGGACTGGTTCTGAGGCACTTTGGAATCAACAAAATGCATCGAGGCCTGAGCTCATTAAGAGTCCAAAAAAGATGGATTTTTAAAACTAGTCTTCTGAAAAGGAAAGAGAATGGCATATTTCCTTATAAGTCACTGACCAGTTAAGAGAATGTGACGGTAGGCTGACTTCACATAACTGATAAGAGTATCCAGCGTAGTTGGCAGTGCTGAGCATGGACGAGCATATTTCTTAAATTAGTTACTTCAAGCCACTACTATTTCCAACCAGCTGAACCAAAAGGTATGCCGGCGAGCTGAGCACAAGACGATCACATGATGCCCGTCATGCTCCGTTACACTTGAACTTACAAATAAACTGGACAGCGGCCGTGGAATTCATGGGACCGAGATTCTGACGTAGAGATAATGTTTGATGTAGCTCTCTACATTTTTTAAAATTAAAAGGGACTTCTCACTAAAACTTGGTACCTTATTTTTTGTTTGGGGAGCAAATACATTACCTCTAGCTTCCCAAGGAAAATGTTACTGCCAAGCTAACGTGGGAAAATAAACCAAAATACAGGAACTGCCTTTCTATCAGCCTGGACATATGTTTAAGAGATTAAGAGGAGGGGATCCCTGGGTGGCTCAGCGGTTTAGCGCCTGCCTTTGGCCCAGGGTGCGATCCTGGAGTCCCGGGATCAAGTCCCACGTCAGGCTCCCGGCATGGAGCCTGCTTCTCCCTCCTCCTTTTTTTTTTTTCTTCTTCTCCCTCCTCCTATGTCTCTGCCTCTCTCTCTCTCTCTCTATGTCTATCATAAATAAATAAATTAATTAATTAATTAATTAATTAATTAATTTAAAAAAGAGAGAGAGAGAGATTAAGAGTGGGGATATTTCTCTCTACTTCCCCCCCTCCCAAAAAATCCTGGCAAAAGCACCTTCACTGTGCAGAAGTGTAGTGTACTCAACACACTGCTGCATAAAACTGATGTTTGTTGGGGCGCCGGGGCGGCTCAGTGGGTTAAGCGTCTACCTTCAGCTCAGGTAGCTGAGGTACCTTCTCCCTCTCCCTCTGCCTGCTGCTCCAGCTGCTTGGGCTCTCCCCTTACCCCTCAATCTCAAATACATAAATAAAATCTTAAAAAAAAAGAACTCTGATGTTTGCCAGACTCTCCTGTCAGAGTGAAGGCTCTGAGGGCAGGGTCCTTATCTTACTCATTTGGGGATTCTAAGCACGCAGTATATCAACTGGCAGAGGGCAGCACAGCGAACGCTGGTCAACTAATAGGAACAAAAAAGGAGAGGGAGCGACAGAGGCGAACATCCTGAGAACCACTGAGAAAAGTAAGTCCTGCCTGATTTCTCTTTTGTTTAATTAATTTACTTCTGGGATCCCTGGGTGGCTCGGTGGTTTAGCACCTGCCTTTGGCCCAGGGCCTGATCCTGGAGACCCGGGATTGAGTCCCACGTTGGGCTGCCTGAATGGAGCCTGCTTCTCCCTCTGCCTGTGTCTCTGCCTCTCTCTCTCTCTCTCTCTCTCTCTCTCTCACTGTGTCTCTCATGAATAAATAAATTAAATCTTTAAGAAAAAAAAATTAATTTACTTCTTTGTCTTATTCCAGAAAGGATCTAATAAAAAGGTTCTATCCCCGGTATTGTCAACAAGGTCCACCAATACGTCATGTCAAACTGTAATCAGGAAATATTTCCATTCATATTCCCTGAAATCAAGTTAACGGAGGACATCACATGTTCAGAAACGGTCATTAGGTTTCTGAACAAATAAAACAAGGAAGATTTTCAAGGAAAAATGAAATTCAAATGTGTCCATGCCCGATTTTTTTCTTTTGCTGCTTAATCACCAAAAACCTTGTCTCTACAACGAGCTCTACTTTGTGAGCTCCTCTGTATCCACGGGAAATCCACCCAGCGGATGTTTAGAAGCTAGAGGCTTCATGGTGCTTAAATTATAAACAAATTCACACATCCAGTGTGGGTTATATCCGCAGCATTTCATTATCTGAATGTTGTTCTCAATAAGAAAATGTGGAGTGTAAAAAAAAAAAAAAAGGAAAGAAAATGTGGAGTGTGCCTATAAGATACGGATCGCACTGCTTACTTTCAAAACATCAGTCGGATTAGCGATGGTAGAGGATACGACTCCAGAGAGAATTCCACACACCACATTTATCAGCAGAGTCTCATCTACAAACAAACACATATTATTTGACTTTTCGTATACACAGAGCTCTTCACATCAGTAGGTGTAACTCACTGACATACCGCTTGTACATCTTCAGAGAATCGTAAAATTCCTGCTTTATGAATCAAGCAATTTTTTAAAGATTTTATTTACTTATTTGACAGACCACAAGCAGGGGAAATAGCAGGCAGAGGGCGAAGGAGAAGTAGGAGCCCAAAGCAGGGCTTGATTCCGGGACCCTGGAATCATGACCTGAGTGGAAGGCAAGAGGCTTAACCAACTGAGCCACCCAGCTGCCCCTCAAGCAATTTTTTTAAAACATTTTTTATTTGGGCAGCCTGGGTGGCTCAGCGGTTTAGCGGCACCTTCAGCCCAGGGAGTGATCCAGGAGACCCAGGATCGAGTCCCGCGTCGGGCTCCCTGCATGGAGCCTGCTTTCCCTCTGCCTGTGTCTCTGCCTCTCTCTCTCTCTGTGTTCTCATGAGTAAATAAATAATATCTTTAAAAGAAAAAATAAATAAATAAATAACTTTAAAAAATAAGTAAAGATTTTTTTATTCCTTTTAATAATCTCTATACCCAATATGGGTCTTAAACTTACGGCCCTGAGACCGAGAGTCACCATGTTCCACTGACTGAGCCAGCCAGGTGCCCCTGAATCAAGCAATTTTTAAAATATTAGGAATTTTGCTGGCTGACCAGGATTTTGCCTAGCAAAATAACTTGATATCCAAAAAGGACTGTGAATTATCATGCAAAATGAACAACCATATACTAACTCACTTTTGTGTATAAATATTGACCACCGCAGTAATTAAGATGAGGAATAGGTCATAGGAGAATAAGAAAGATAAACTCCTGGGACGCCCAGGTGGCTCACTCATTTAAGCCTCCGACTCTTGATTTTGGCTCAGATCATGATCTCAGGGTCCTGGGATCCAGCCCCAATTCAGGGCCCATGCTCAGCAGAGAGTCCGCTTGAGATATTCTCTCTCCCCCCCCCCCCCCCACTCATACATGTGTGTATTCTCTCTCAAGTAAATAAATAAGTCTTAAAAAAAAAAAAGGTACATTCCTAGGAGACACTGAGAAGATAGTTTTAAAGCATGCTGTATAGATTTAATGTGAAGTATACTGAAGTGCTAAAACATCTTAGCTCGTGTTGACTACTCTGACCTAACAGTTGACTGGCGCTTGGTGCTTGTCTCATTGTAATAAGAAAGAAAAAAAGAAAAAAAAGTTCTAGGGTTAAAGCAAAGTCATAAAGTCAACCATCAATACAGTATTAGAATTCAGTTCTTAAAAAAAAAAAAAAGGAATTCAGTTCTTAATACTAAGAAGGGTATTTACGGCTTTCCTGAAAAATAGATGATAATGCCTGTTAGAAAATTTTAGAAAATTTTCAGTTGGCTAGAACTACAACACCACACCCTCTAGTCTAGGTGTTTCGGAGAGGAGGAAAACTAAAACATTTGTAGAGATTGCTCCTTTTAACTGCCACTCCCCTAAGTTCAGCAAAGAAAATCTGATCTTGCCTTGACTAAAAAAAAGACACACAACCCGCCCAGCTCCTGTCCACAAGGGGAAGAAAGATTCCCCACTCACCTTCAGGGTGTTCGACAAACAGTCGCTTCAGGCTCTGGTAGGTGCCTATCTTGATGGTGCCGTAGGAAGCCTGGCGTAACATCGCAGGGGCAATCCTGTCAAACCGATGTACGAGAGGACAGAGATGCTAAAAATCGCTTTAAATCCTCGAGGAGGCGCACAGACGCAACCACGTGTTTGCCTTCCACAATCAAACTATGCTACACCAGACTTCTCACGATTCAAGATCCAACAAAAATATAGTCGGGTTCAGTTAAATTTGTGCAAATCGTCAGTGCGCTAGGTGAAAGCTCAGCCCCCTGTAGTTACCCTCAATGAAAACGTGTAAGTGAACGTGCGGTTCTGGGTGCTCATGGGCGTTCAAGGGAAAAGGCCCTCCTTTCTGGAGGTGAAGCGCCTGGTGACCTCTGCCCTCTGCAAGCATCTGCCATTCTTCCGCTGCGGCTCTGGAGCGCGTCCCCCATCCACTTGGGGGGCCCTGTTCCAGGTCCTTCCTCTCCGTCTCTCAGCCTTCCGGCGCCCAGAACCACCCTGGGGCAGTTATCCATCCCAACTGTCTCAGTGCTCCCACCTCCTCTGGTGCTCCCACCTCCTCCGGTGCTCCCCACCTCCTCTAGTGCTCCCCACCTCCTCCTCGAAATGCACTGTGCCTTCCTTCCCCCCTCCATCAAAGCTGCCTCCCCAAGGAGACCAGCTGACATCTGTGCTGCTGAACGAAGCGATGCCCTCCCTTAGCACCCTACATAGCCTCTCTGTGGTCCTCGCTAGTCCGTCCTCGGTCCTCCATGCAGCCACCCCCCCCCCCAGCTCTGAAACACGCCCCTCTCCCCAGGTTTCCTTTCCTCCACAGCCTCCCACCCCTGTCCTCTGCGGCTCCCCAGAATTCTGTCCTGTGCTCTTCCTTCCCTGCTCTCCACACTCCCTGGTGAGCTCACCGACTCCAACGGCGTCCACCACTGTCCGAGACTCGGGACGCCGGATTCCTGCTCATAGCACTGACCCAACGATGCATTGTCAACCACTCCGTAGATCTCTCATCGTGCATGTGCTACACCCACCTCCGACCCAAGCTCCCACACTGAACTCATCATCCTCCCGCTCCAACCAATCGGCTCTCCTCTCTGTTTCCCGGACCACGGAATGGAAGCTCCATCTACACTCTGGCCCAAACCAGAAATCAAGAAATTAACCTTGTCCCCTGCTTTCTCCACACCCTAGGGCTGGTGGACATGTGCTGTCCCCACTAAACGACAGCCCCTTCATGTGTTGCTGCTAATCCCCCTCCGACCTCCTAGATCCAGGCTCACCCTTCTCTGTGATGCTCTGCGCCCTGAGAGGGTGGCACCCACATTTTGTATCATGCAGGCTTCCTGCCAGCTGGCTTCCAGGTGGATTCCACCAGTAGACAATGGGATGGATGGATGGATGGATGGATGGGGAGGGGGAGGTATATTCCTCGCCTGGGCACTACCAAAGCATCCCCCCTCCCCACCACCACAGCTACTGTTTGCTCCTTCAAGGCTCCGGTCCTAGTAGGCTCTGCTAACACCATGCCTGTCCTTGCCCTTTTGGTCCTAGGGTCCACTTTGATAGTTTCTGGGAACCTCAGTATCCTTCCTCTAGTCTTTAAGTAGCCCCTTCATTAAAGTCTCCTGACTGAAGCCACCCAAGCAAATTCTGTTTTCTGCAGGAACTCAGGCTGACGCAGGCACCTGGCTTACTCGCTTTCCTATCTCATGCCTTCAGCACACCGTTCGCTAAATACTGGATTAAAGAAAAGCTGTTCACAACTCCTACCCACATCAGATACGCTATCATTTTCCTTATAGCAAAAACCTCGTAATTCAGAATAGCCATCGGGAAGGGCTTTTTCAGAGTGAAACACTGAATGACTGAATGTTTTCTGAAACAAACGTAATTTTTACATTATCATCTATACTTGAATATAATAAAGACATACTTTCACCACAAAGTTCACTACATAAAAGATACACAGAAACTAAAGGTGAAATGAAAAATCTGCCCAACTACTCACTCTTTTCAAATATACCACGGATTTCTACTTTTTCTCTATGAATCCTAGTTTTCCATCTATTTGTTTGAAAGGTCAATAGTCAAGTACAAATGCACAAAGGTCGACTTACCCTGAATACAGAGCTTTCAGCCCTTCTTCTCTGCCTATCCGCACCAACGCATGCAACATTCCTCGATACCGGATTTCTTTAAAGTTTGCATCATTTGTCTGGCCTTGAATCTGGAGCCGTGTCTTGGTTAAATCAATCGGAAAAGTACCTTAAATTTTTTTAAAAATTTCACTTGATTAAAAAAGAAATTCCACTAAATAAAGGCTACATGGTGAGAGATTACTGAGGAAACACTGCAACTATAACATAAACTAAGAAACAGAATTAAGAACTAGCAGATACTTTGCAATCTTTTCTCTATTAAAAAGAATGAGAGGGGCAGCCCGGTTTAGCGCCACCTTCAGCCCAGGGCCTGATCCTGGAGACCAGGGATTGGGTCCCACATCGGGCTCCCCGCAGGGAGCGTGATTCTCTCTCTACCTGTGTCTCTGCCTCTCTCTCTCCCTGTGTCTTTCATGAAAAAATAAAATCTTTAAAAAAAAAAAGGAACCAAAAGATTAACCCCCCTCCAAAATGCATAAATGTATTTTTCTTTCTTTCTTTTTTTTTTTTTTTGTATTTTTCTTTCTTTACATGTTTATCTACTTCCTATCTTACCCTGCAGAGGATTTGAGAAGCTGCATGGCTGTAAGAGATGGGTACATGGAATGATTTACACAAAGGGGCAATTTTAAAATAAGTTACTATATTTTGCATATGTGAAAGCTACAGTCGGGTTCAACAGGGATGAAGAGAGAGAAGTTCACTTTCTGGGGGAGCTTCTCGCTCTGTGTTCGGTCATCTGAAAGTGCACCTGTTAACGCAGGTAAGAATGTTTAATCCAGTGCCCTGCTGACAGGCCACCCAAATACGTGCCACTCGCTCAGCAACTCGACTCATTGTGGCCACGGGAGGGCCCACCCACACCGGCAACCAAGTGGGTGGGTGGTTAAGACTCCTTAACCCCTCCACCCCGTCCTCACTGGCCCCTCGGGGGCAGCCTCTGGCCCAGGACAGCAGCGACTGAGCCCCAGAAGCAAACGACATGTCAGGCCCAGCAACTGCCGAGTGCCAGCTGTATTTGTTGAGTCAATCATGCCAGGATATAGACCAAGATAAACAGGATCTGACGTGGAACTCCACTGATGCAAAGTCACAAACACAACACATACTGTGCACGACTGGCACGGGACGGCATAGTGGCCGGAACCTGGGACTTCCTCGAGCTTCTCCACGGCCACAGGCGCCAACAGGGGCAAAGTGGGTTAAAGGACAGGGACCCAGGGCCAGATGTAATCAGACAAAACTTCTGTTTGATTAACAGGTTCAACTTTTTCCACACTAAACTTTGAGCTCTGCACTGTGGGCGGCCAAAATGACTGTTTGAAAAACACGCCAACAGAAGGCAATTTTGAAATCTGAGATTAACGTTGCATATTCCCACAGGCCCTGCTTGAACTACAGTCCCGCCAAACACCAGACAGCGACCTTCACTCTTAATCAACATCCCATGTAGGAGCACGTGGGGGGCTCGGCGGTGGAGCATCTGCCTTCGGCCCAGGGTGTGACCCCGGGGTCCTGGGATCGAGTCCCACATCGGGCTCCCCGCAGGGAGCCTGCTTCTCCCTCTGCCTGTGTCTCTTCCTCTCTGTCTCTCTCTCATGAATAAATAGAATTTAAAAAAAAAAAAATCCCATGTAGCAAGCAAACGACCTGCGTGGCCCCTCGGGTCCCTTACCACATTCTGCCGTGATGGAGGCCAGCCCTCCATACACAAAGGGCTTCCAGTTGAGGGCTGACATCTTCACCACCGTCTCATCTCCTTTGACCAGAGAAACATAGCCTCCAATAGGGTTTGCCCTGGACACAGAAGGAAGACATCTCAAAGTTATAACTTCGAGGACAAAGCAGTTTGTTTCTTCTTTAAAATTGGGTTCCATTTGGAGAATGCCAGGAGATGCTACCCATGAACCCCCCCCCCCCCCATCCCTCCCACAATTCCCCAGGGGAGCCTCACCTTAATAAAGCAAAGCCAGGTTATTTACTAAACCTTGATTTATCAGTTGCTTTAAATCTCATTCAGGAATACAACACGCTGGTCCGGTAATACAGTGAGTGGACAGAGGCCACTTTCTGGGTAATCTATTTGATCTAAAATCCATTCATTTTCATCCAACAAATAGTTGCCATTTGTTTGCCACCGTCTTAGCGAGTCCCTTGGGTGCACTAGAGCAAACAAATGTTGCAACCCAGTGTCCTCAGGTAAACTGACAATTATTTAAAAGTACCAAAATGCACTTCTAGTTCATATTCTATAAATCTTCGTTTTCTTTTCTCATCCACGTTGCGTTAATAGCTGGGAGGTAGCTTGGCATTAGGAAAGAGGTGGACTCTGGGGTCAGTGCCACACCACAACCTTCCTGGGGAAGTTCCTATCAACCTCTAGGCTTTTTCTTCCACGACATCATCACCATTGAAGCAGCCAACACAACCAATTAGTGGCGGAGCCCATACTTTAATTGGTCATGCTAAATAAAATGCCTACCTTTTACTCCTATTGTGGGAATTAAACATATCCTTTTAAACTAGCACAAAAAAGACACTCAACAAATACTGCCTTTCATCTTCCTTTCACTTAAAAGGTGCTTGCAGGCTGCGACAGGTATTTGCACACTTCCATGCCAGGTCCCCCACATTCATTACCCATTCTGAATTTTATGCACTTTCAGTTAGTAAAACCTGGCCTCGTGTCCATTAACAGGAGAAACATGCAAACTAACACACTTTTTCGTATATATATATACATATATATATACTCTATCAGCCATAATTATTGTTGGTTTAAAATAAAATTTCTAATTTATCATAGTCCTAATTGGTGAACAATATACCCAGGGTCTTTACTCTGCACGTTTTCAGAGTTTCCCAAGGCTACGTTTTTCAAGAAAGAGTCACTATTGCCGAAAATGTCGGTTTGCAGCAAAGCCGAGGGGCTTGCTTAAACTAAGAAAAAACACAAGGAACCCAGAGGAGACCCTAAACAGACCTATTTATTCTCATTTACAGACGTTAACCGAATTCAGACTGGTTCCAGGTGAGTGGGATAAAGGGCTTCATTAATAATAAATCCAATAATTCATTAACGGTCCACAAGTACCTTCCTTAATCCACTCTTGGATTCTGCTATTCAAGTTAAAAAAAAAAAAAAAAAAACCCAAGCAATAATTACGGAACAGTGACGTGTGGAAGTACTGTAATTTGCCATTAGAAAAGTGTGTGATGGAAGTGATTTCAGTGGATCTCTCAATACCTTTGGGATGGGACAGAAAAATAGGCTAGGAAACCGGGTCTCAGCGAAGTGCCTTGCCCAAGGCCACACGGCCGATGGGGCAGTTGGGCCTCCAACCCGAGTGTTCTGATTCCAAGTACAGTGTCCTTTCTGCTACCATCTGAGGCTGTAAAGGAGTGATGGGGTTTTAATTAAGGAGAAAATATTACCAAGCAGCTTCGAAAAGGCACCGCTTACACAGTACATCTTATACAGATGCATTTTATAAACAATAAAAATGTGCTTAATTTAAGAGAAAAGTCTTGAGAACATTCAGAAGGTAGACAGTCCATCTAAATAGCAGTAATTTATTTTTCCAATACACAGCATACGGAGAGTGTGTTCGAGTAAATTCCTGGAGTTTTTCACGACGGTGAAATTCACATACTATAAAATAAGCCATTCTAGTGAACACTTCAGTGGCACTTCATATACTCAGGATGTGGGATGACCACCACTTCTATCTAGTTCCAAAATATTTCATCACCAGGAAAGAAAACCAGTTCCCAGTTGTTTCCCATTCTCCTCTCCCTATGGCTTCCATACGGTTCTTATTTCCTTGGCCGTGATCCTGTCTATGCATTAGGCATGGGTGTGGCGCAGGACTCCGAAGTAGTTCCTAACCAGACTACAGAGCTCCTTAAACTAAGAGGCATTAAGGCCCCACATACGGAATGAGGTTCTCCGGGACCCCCCAAGCATGTGTGTTGTTACTGGAAAATCAGTGAGTTAAATATGTGGCGGCCAATTCACAACTTCGAATACTTTCCACTTAAATTCCCATTTTAAGTGGTTAATTTCCGGTGATGATGTTTCAGTTGATGCTTCCATTTAGTAGTGATTTTTTTTTTAATGTAGGATTTTTTAAGATTTTTTAAATTTATTTATTCATTTATGAAACACAGAGAGAGAGAAAGAGAGAGGCAGAGACACAGGCAGAGGGAGAAGCAGACCCCATGCAGGGAGCCCGACGTGGGACTCGATCTCGGGTCTCCAGGATCGCGCCCCGGGCCAAAGGCGGGCACTAAACCGCTGAGCCACCCGGGATCCCCGGGATTTTTTTTCCACACATACATATGTGTGTGTCTGTATAGGGAGAAATATAAATGCGTCTACATATGTAAAGACACACACACAAGCTATCCTCCAAAATGCCAGCAAAACTTTATGGGAAATGAAATCGTAACTGACCTCTAATTTAAAAATAAAACAAAATATTTTTTTTAAGACTCTATTTCATATGGCTTCATGCCATCTCACTGATTAACTTTCTGGTTTCCTGCCATACTTATTTTACTAGCTTGGTTTTAATGGCTACTTTTGGCTACTTTGTCCTTTTTAAAATATTTTATTTATTTGAGAGAGGGGGGAGGAGGGGCAGAGGGAAGAGAAGGAGGAGCAGGCTCCCCAACAGGCAGATGCCACCCCCCAACAAGACCCTGAGATCATGATGTGAGCCCAAGGCAGATGCTTAACCAACTGAGCCACCAGGCAGCCCAGTCTTCTCATGCCTTCTGTCAGTTTTGACACTAAATTTTCAGTTAGATCAAACCCCAAAAGCTCTGGGTTAGACTCAAATGCAAACAAACACTCAACCAGAGCTCAAAACTGTTGTGGAATTGCCCCCCCCCCCCCCCCCCCCGGTGGAGGGAGCATACACCCATTTGCTCCTATTTAGATGTCCCACCACCATAAACTTCTCTTGCACACGAGTGTCCATTCCTGTAACCCTGGTTAAACTGTAAGAAAGCGCTCTCTATTCGATCACCTTTGGGCTCGTCTCCCTTCCTCTCCCATCACTAGGGCTAGATTACTGAGCACTGAAGACTACCGCCCGCATTCCCAGGTTTATGCTTGCTGTGTCCAAGGAGGAGCCCTTTACCTTAGAAAACCACCAGGGAGTATCAGTAGCTGGTCTAACGTCCAAACAAAGAAAAGGTTCTAGCTAAGACAGTAAGCTGAGACCGGGCTCCAGTTATCTCAAGCTGAAATCTCTGGTCAGTAAATGGAACCACTTCTTTGCTTTAGAGCTCTCTTTGGAGGGGTTTTCCCCCCTCACACACGTTGCTTTACATCCTAGCACAATTTGGGGGGGGAGGGGAATCTCAACTCTACTCAAGTCCCCAAACGGACAGGCCAACGCAGTCAGGGAGACTGGTATCCTAGGCAATCACTACTGTGCGGATGACCTCTCAGCCTGAGGTCTAAGGATTCCAACTTTGCAAAAACTCCAGTGTCAGGCACAGCAGTGCTTATGGCTCGCTTCCCACTTTGCATTCCTCTCTAGGCCATACCCTCTAGGCAACCTAAACCCAGTGACCACTCCTCTGCCATGTTATAAGACACGAGGCTAAGAACAGCCATCACTATTGAATATCTTGCATCTTATATGTCGAGGACTGCTATACATTTTCTACATAAGAGATCTTATTTAATCCTTACAACCCTATTAAGTAGGTACCATTAGCCACATTTCACAATTGAGGAAAGACAGCCTCAGAGAGGAAAAAGTGACTTTCCCTAGTCACACAGCTACAAAGTAGGCAAACTAAGGTCTCCCCAAAGGGGCAAAGGGCCTTTCCTCTGTGGACTACAAAGACAGAGGCTGTGAAAAAAAATATAAGCACATGGGAGTGGACGACATTCTGCACATTTGGAATAAATGTAGGATTTTCCTGCAAAGGAAATAGAAACTTTCCACCTATTTTTTGTGTGTGTGTTTCCTGAGTGGAAAGGTCTGCACAAATTAAGGATTCCAAAGGATTATCCCCACACTTAGGATACGTACTAACTTAGCATCCTCCCTCCTACATGGACTTAGTACTGATTTACTCCTTACCCCGTCTGCACAGCTGCAAAGGGAGGTAAAACTACAGTTACAGTACTTGCTTCTGCAACTTGTGAACGCCTTCCAAGTTTCCGTTATACAATTAATTCTGGATAAGTTCTTTCCAATTAGCGTGTGCCTGTTTCTCAGTCTGCAGTCTTAAGCTGGAATCCCAGTGTCTAAACCTCCGTGCCCTCTTAAGTCTCCGTTCCCTGCTCGTCTGCCTTTCACAGACTCTCCCTCGGTCCCATTCTCTTTACAGGCACAGCCTGGGAAACAGGCTCATCACAGTCTCAGGATGCACGGGATTTAAAAGGAATCTTGGAGAAGTCCCGGCTCACTTCATAGGGATTAACCGAGCCCCACGATCGCAAAACTCGGCAGAAGGCAGAGCCAAGGCCCGCGTTCGTGCCTCTCAACTTTTTTCACCACCTGAGGAAGGCGAATCCGGAGCCTGCAGGGCCGACCCGGCGCCGTGGTGCGAGGCTTGCGCAGGACGCCAGGGCCAGGGCCCCCTGGACTGCACCCCCGCTCCCCACGCGGGCCAAGCTGGGGTGTCCCGGGAGCAGGTCGGGGCGCGGGGTGCCCTCTCCGAGTGGGGGCCCCGCGGGCGCCGGCTGCAGCCTGAGCCAGACGGGTGCAGGCGCAGGAGCGACAGCCCGGGGGCCGGGGGCACGCGCCAGGGGCACACCGGGCTCCCGGGGCCTGCGACGCCGGGTCAGCAGTCAGCCCGCGCCGCCCAGTGGCGAGGCCCGGGAGCCGGGGCCCGGCCACCGAACCGCGCGCACCAGGAGCCGGGCTCTGCCCGCGACCCCGGGGCGCAGCCGCAGCCCCCGAGCACGCCGCGCCGGCCGCAGTCCCAGCCCCGCGCCGAGGCCGACCGGCGGAGGGCGACCCGGAGCAGGCACGGAGCAGGCACGGAGCAGGCACGGAGCAGGCACGCAGCGGCCCGCGCGGCCCGACACTTACCGGCGGCGGCGGCCCCCGAGTCTTCCCCGCGGCGCCCAGCGGAGCGCGGAGCCCGGAGCCCGCCGCCTGCAGCCGAGAAAAGGCTGCGGAGCCGCGGGGGCGGCCCGAGAGCCGGCGCGCGGCCACGCCCACCCCGCGCGGCCACGCCCTCCGCCTCGGCTCCCATTGGCCGCCCGGGCGCGCGGCCCCGCCCTCCGCCCCGGCTCCCATTGGCCGCCCCGGCGCGCGGCCCCGCTCACCCCGCGGGGGCCCGTCCACCCAGCGCGGCCCCGCCCACTCCGCGCGGCTCCGCCCTCCGCCTCGGCTCCCATTGGCCGCCCCGGCGCGCGGCCCCGCCCACCAGCAGCCGGTGACTGGCAGGCGGCCGAGGGCCCCGGGCCCGGAGTCGCAGGCTCGCCGTCCCCCGGATGCGAGCCGTGGGAACCCGCCGACCCCTCCCGCCGCCGCGGGTCCCGACTTTGCAGCGAAAAGAGAAACTTTCGGCAACGCACCGAGGGCCGCGGGACGGGAGGCTTCTCTGGGTGCTGGTTCTCTGCGTCCGCGTGAACCTCTGCAGAGGAAGGAAACTCGCACTTCTTTTTTTTTTTTTTTAAGCCCAGCCTTTTAGTTTGCAAATTTACGAACCCGCTGAAGAGTTGAAAGCATAGGAACGCTGTGAACGGTACACACTCCCCCGAGGGCTCCCGTTTCACAGTTGCTATATTTGCTATCACTAAAGAAGTCCCCCCACCTCCACCCTCCACCTTTGGAAAGTTGCACACAACGCTGCAGCCTCACCCCTACCTACCTCGCCATTATCACCTGCAAAAAATTCCATGCCATTGGTCACAGCATTCAACATTCTGTCTATGTTTAAGTCTCCTTTGTTGTCCCGAAATGCCATGCACCTGCACACGTGCGCACACACGTTGTGAAAATTCAGGATCTACCCACATCGTTCTGGTTAACATCAAGCCTCTAGAAACTCCTTTTGTCTACTAGTTGCCTCCACTTTTTGCAAATTCTTTCATAACTTTGACACATTTGGAAAGCCCAGGACAGCTGTCTCGTAGATGGCATCAATTTGGATTTATCGAAGTGATTCCTTATGATCAGATTCGGGTTAAACATGTTAGTAAGAAAGTAGCAGGTGATGCTATTTCCATGAGAAGGCACAGTGTTCCTTTGTCCCCGCACGGATGCGTGGTGCCGATCTGGATCACTTGGTCAGGGCACCGGTTGGGGGATCTCTGTCACAAAGGTTTTGTGAGAAGCCCAGAAATGATAGAAGTATAAAACCAATGAATCTCCAAGCTGGTAATCAGTAAAAGTGTACTGTGCCCGTATCAGAAGGATGGTTTGCAAACTGAGAGCACCCAACCCAAAACACAGAACGAGGCGCAGGAGTGTGTGATAAATCAGCTCATACAGCCAGGAAACACTGACTGCTCTTCCCAGCAATTGGCTATAATATTTAGGATTCTCTTAAATGACAGGAAACTGGTCAGTGGTTACCTCATATCAACCTTAAGAAACAGTCCAAGCCTTGCTTAGGATGGCTAGAAGCCTACGCAAGAAATTACCCAGGTCAGGTTAGCCTTGCAGATGAAGCTCTGTATGATTAAACTGGTTTTTGTCTGATTAATTTCAAGGCTGGTCTCCATTTCTTTTCTATTTTAACTGTACCTCTCTCCCACTGCAGCGGAGACTCTCCGCAGTGATAGGCTGGACGGGTGAATATTTTTGCCCAAGGGGTGTAGCACACACTGATGAATGCTCATCAAATTGATTATAAAGTGGTGATTTTCTGATGCCTTTCTAATTCCTTCTACATGTCTAAAGAAGAGTACCCCTCTTTTTTCCCCCTGCTTCTCATCCTTCTTCCCTTCCCAGCTCCCCTCCCCACCTCCCCCTTTTTGAGTAAGTATGGACTCCTGCATTTTTTAGTTCAATTTAATTCAGTTACTATAAAAAAAATACTTCATTTATTTTATTATTGGTGCTCAAATTGTCCATATTTGGCCAATGGAAGCCTCCTGACCTTTATTCTTTATTCATATATATATATGTATACATATGTTTATGTATATACTTATACATTTATGTAAATATATAATATGCCTATATTTATTCATATATATATATAATATCCTATCAATCTTTGAGCACTTCCTTATTTTCTGATCCAAGACCTACTAATTCTTCACCGAATCTTCTCTGCCCTAGGCAGGAAAACTCTAGTTGCTTCTAGTAGGAAATGGCACTTAGGAAATTGGATCTGAGTCCTTGCGCTCGTTGCTACTGGGCTGTCATTCTAGGCCTTTACAGTGGACAGAGCATATATATTTTTTCATGGAGATATAGATACAACACAGTAAACACTATCCTCTTCACCCCGATATAGTTTTGAGTCATGAGTTCATGCCTCCAAGTCAAAATCCAACACCATAGGATTCATTCTAGCCTTCCTCTTTCTGTATTTATATCTTCTTCCCCCTTTATATCTTCTTCCCCCTTCAATGAAAACCCTAGTTCTCAACAGCGTCAATATATTTGCTCATTTATTCTTCGATATACAGAAACTAGTTGAGACTCACATACCAGTACTACCACCAGCAGCAAACATTTTAAGCTCCAGATTTCTTGGCAGTTCTTTGTATCTTTATAATACATCCTTCTAAATGCTGTGCAGGTAGAGAGAGTACTGCGTTCAAAGTTTGCTTGAATTAATTGCTTTTTGATATGGTTATGTCCTCTATTTGATACATTGTTAAGTTTGTTATTTTTATTTGCATCAATTTGAGAGTTTGCTTTTTTTCATCTTTTTATTCAATTTCATTTTTTGGTTCAAAATAAAATCTTGCAAAGGTTGAACTCCCTCCTCATTCCTTGCACTCTGGCCTCACTCACCTCCTAGCAGTAAACACTTTCCTTAGTTTCTAGTTTATTCTTTCATCATCCCCATGTTAAAAATATGTATAACTGTATATAGATATACTTGTTAGTTATCTATTGCTATATTACTAAGCTTACTAGCTTTAAACGACAAACATGTATTAGCTCACAGTTTTGGTAGGTCAAAAACCCAGAGGGGCTCCGGTAGGCACCTGTAGCTCCCAAGGCCTCCTGGGCCTCCCAAGAATGCAGTCGAGGTGGCACCCGGGGCTGCAGGCACATCAGGGCTGGAGTGGGGGGAGAATCTGCTCCCAAGCGCACTCAGCCTGGCTGTTGGCAGGCTTTAGAAGATCCTCTTTCAAGCTCACTCACATGGCTATTGGCAGGCCTCAGGTCCTCCTCACTGGCCACTGGCCAGTGTATTCGATTCCTGGGACTGCCATAACAAATTACCACAAACTGGATGGCTTTGAAAAACAAGATTTCATTCTCTTGAAGTTCCGAAGGCCAGAAGTCCAAAATTGAGATGTCAGCAGGGCCATGTTCTCTCTGCAGGCTCTAAAAGAAAGTCCTTCCTTGTGTTTCTCCTAGCTTTGAGCCATTGCCAGCCACCCTTGGCATTCCCTGGCTTGCAACTGCATGACTTCAATTTCTGCCTCTGCTTTTACATGATGTTCTTCCCTTGGTGCATGAGTCTCTGTGTCCCCATTTCCTTCAGGGGAGCAGGATCTGCCCTGATCTAGTACGACCTCACCTTAATTTGAGTAGGTCTGCGAAGGCCCTATTTCCAATATGGTCATACTCATAGGTACCAGGTGAGCTAGAACTTCAACATGTCTTTCTGGTGGGCACAATTCAACCCACAAGAGTCAGAATTAGGTTTCTTGCATTGTGGCTCCTCCGTGTAACTACTCACAACATAGCAGCTTGCTTTGCCCTGGAGAGAGAGAGAGAGAGAGAGAGCTCAGGGAGAGACAGGGACGTTGATTCCAAGATGGAAGCCAATCATCCCTTCATAACCTAATTTAACACTTCTGCTATATTCTGTTGGCTGGAACCAGTTGATAAGTCCAGCCCAGACTCAAAGGAAAAGGATTATGTAAGCTTACATGTAAAAGGCAAGGATCATTGGGGCCCATCTCCAAGGCTGCCTGCCATAATATATGTTTTTCTTAACTTCCACTTCTTTCTTACAGGAAAGGAAGCACACTTTATTCCACCTGGCTTTTTGCATGTGATAATGTATAACGCATCCTGGAAGACATGCTAGAGCAGTCCACAGAGGCCTCTCTCATCGCTTCTCACTATAGCATAGTTCTTCATCATGTGCCTGGACCCAGCAGACGTATTCAGCTGCCTATGTGTGATGGGCAGGGTCCTAAGATGGGCCCCAGGATTCTTGGCCACTGGTGCACACATGCTTCTCCCAGCCATTCAATCAAACACTCATCTAGGTATGGCTGTGAAAGGATTTTGCATCCAAATCAGTTGATCCCCTGAGAGCGAGACTGTCCAGTGGGCTGACCTAATCACGCAGGCCCTTTAAAAGCAGAGTGTTTTCTAGCCGCCCTCAGAAGGGGAGTCAGAGCTTCAAATCACAAGAAGGATTGGATGTGCTGGTTTGACGGCGAAGAGGTGCGGGGAGCCTCGGGGAGCTGAGAGGGTCACCCAGCAAGGAAACGGGATCCTTGGTCCTGGCGCCACAAGAAACACCTTGATTCACCCTGAGCAGAGAACTCAGCCACGACGTCAGACTTCCAATGGGCAGGGCTAGGAGCCAACAAGTCAATGTTGCTCTCAGCTAAATCTTGTGGTCATGGATTAGGCAGCAAGAGAAAACTAAAACACGGCATGCAGGTTGTTTGTAATACTTTGCTATGGCAAATAGTGGCACAGTGAATAAGCTTTTGCTTGTATTCCTTTTATTGGAGGAGAGACAGTTTTAGGGTAAACTCCCGGGAGAATCACTGGGTCAGAGAGTAAACACATTTGTAGAGAACCTGCAGCTGTTGATGCCAAGAGTCGGCGGCGATCTTTACATTCATGGGTTTATTCAGACCAAAGAGGTGTCACTTCCATTCACAGATGAGAGACTGAGGTCCCTGGAGGTAAGTGGCCTATACCAGGACCCAGGATTACCCTCTCTCATTCCCCTCACCTGCTTCTCCAGCAGCCTCGGCCTTGGGCTTACAGTGTTTTCTTTTCTCTCCAACTTGAACTCTAAATGAATCCTTCAAGTTTTGTCTACATGCTGTTTTGTTAATGATACAGTTTGGACATGATTGGGGTATCCCCAGAATTGACCTAAAAAAAAAATGCAATCCCCAGTCTGGGGGGTGGGAGAGTCATTGACCTGCTTCCTTTTCTAGGGCAGGGAACAAAATACAGGATGTTTAGTGCCCCCATGCTCATCTCACCAAGTGTACTTTCCCCTTTCCTATCCATCCTTTACATGCCCAAACCCCACTGTTCCCATGTCCTACCACCCTCTGCCAATATACGTATAATCCTTAGTAACACACACATAATATCTAGTAATTTATATTTAGTATTTAGTAATTTACAATTCCAACTGTTCAAGTATGAGGATCTCTTTGTAACATAAACTAAAATTTTAAAACCTTTGGAGTCCTTATAAAATCGATGGTGGTATTCTCAGCTCCCATTAAGAAAATGTGCACTGAACCTGAAGCCCCTCTGAATAGTCGTGGATCCCCCCAAAAGGCCTTCATCCACAGGTTGGAAATCACTGCCCTGGAGAACAGTAACTTGGTTACATCGTCATAATTAGTTTAGGAACAAGTGCACAGCGCTGACAACACTGACCTCATCTTTGGCCTTCCATATTGTTCATGTCCGTGTGAGGACCTCCCTTGGGGCTTCATGTTCTTGGAGGATAATATATGCCCTGGCCCGGAATGCAGGAAGGCTTGTTCTGGTCTTCCCTAAGGTTGTTTAGATAACTAATGGAGATAATATAGTTCACCCCCCACCACCACCCCATGCACAGGTCATACCATGAGGTCTGTTAAATGCTAATTATCAATTATGTGTATGCAGACCCTTTGACCCCATCACAGTGCCCTCTGTACCTCCCATCTCCCTATACAATCTGTAGACAAAGGTTGGTCTTAGTTGAGAATACCTGCATAGCGTCAGGATTGTCACCTGATTCTCCGGAATAAAACACTCTACAAACTGTCTGGAGTCACCTGCTTTGTCAATTCAGTCTCAAAGTGCCTTCTCAATTTGGAAGATACTTTACTGTCCCTCCTCCACCTTCTAAAAACAAGAATAGCAAAAGAGCAGTAGTAAGCCTCAAAACAAAATCTACTAACTACTCAGCGCGGATCCCTGGCGGGCACTACTACTTTTCTTATAATTCTTTGCCTCCACATCCCCTTACCAGCTCTTCGTGTATAGTTTTTATCTGACTACAATAAACACACCCGGAATGGCTGTGTGGAAATGAAGACCTAGGTTCCACTCAATCCTGGCCACAACTTTATTAGCGCTCTGACTTTGATTAATGAATAATGTCTCGAAGTCTTCGCTTGCCAAATGGAAACAATACCTACCCTACAGGAGGTTAAATGAGGTGACGCTTGCACAAATACACTTTGTAAAAATGGAAGTCCTCTAAAAATACCTTCCAAACTCATCTGGCTCTGTCGCTGATCAGCTTAAAACTCTTCATCAGCTCCCCAGAGTCTTCAGGGTTAAGGACAAGCCCTGAGTGTGGCACAGAAGCCCGTCACTGTGTGGTCCTCCTGGCTCCGCAGTCCAGGAATCTGGTTCCCATCCTCCTCACTGATTCACTTATCTCGTAACAGGTCATCTTAAGGAGCTGGGCTTTTATCCTTATTTCCAATTAGGTTTGCCCCTGTTCAGAGCAGTGAGATCCTCAGAGTCACAAGGCAGCAGCACTCCATGAGCGGACTGTCGCAGTCCACATGACGAGCTGGGCAGGAGGGACTGTCACCCGCATCGTGTCTCTCATCACCTTGGCCATTGAGTCTGCATTGTGTCCTAATGAGGAACAAATGCTGTGAAATCAGCTAGAGTTTAGCAAATGTGTGTACGACTGCATTAAATTACAAGAACAACGCTGAGGGAGGCCTGGGGGGCTCAGTGGTTGAGCCTCTCAGGTCAGGTCGTGACCCCAGGGTCCCAGAATCGAGTCCCGCATCAGGCTCCCTGCATGGAGCCTGCTTCTCCCTCCACCTGTGTCTCTGCCTCTCTCTCTCTCTCTCTCTCTCTCTGTGTCTCTCATGAATAAATAAATAAAATATTTTTTAAAACAAAGAAGGAACAATGCTGATAAATTGTTCTATGGCCCTAGATCTTGACAGGAAAGTCTGTAGGCTTGGTGCCAAGCAGCGAAAGGCCTGAATCAAACCACTTT
Organism: Canis lupus dingo; assembly: GCF_003254725.2. Taxonomy (NCBI): domain Eukaryota; kingdom Metazoa; phylum Chordata; class Mammalia; order Carnivora; family Canidae; genus Canis; species Canis lupus. Next base: position 5,616,304 of record NC_064264.1, read on the forward strand.
TAGGGATAGTCTTCAGTGGCTTGGGAAGGTTGGGGTGGGGGTGGGGAAGAGAGGGCTGGCGGGGGGGGGGGGGGGGGGGGGGGGCGGAAGAGGGCTGCAGGTTGCATCTGAGGCATCCAGCTACCTTCCCCTCCCCTTGCCAAAGAGGAGCAGCAATGAGCCATCGCTACTCCTAACAGGAACACCTGGCTAGGCGAGGATTCCCAGCTGGGATACAGGGAATGAGCCAGTAAAATCCTGTATCATTGTATCTCACAGCAGTGGTTCTCAGCCAGATTTTGCCTCCTCAGGGGATGTTTGGCAATGTCCGGATGCATTTTTGGTTGTTACAACTGGACCGTGGCTACTGACACCTGTCGGGGAGGGGCCAGAGATCCCTGCCAAACATCCCGCGATGCCCCGGAAAGGCCTCTCCCAACAAAGAATTATCAAAATGGCAATGGTGCTGAGGTTTGAGACATTCTGTTTCGTGGGACTGTCACTTTGGGCATAGGTTTCTCTCGGTTACAGGTGCCTTTCTGAGCACACATCTTCTGGGGGAGCCAGGGAGTGTTTCTCTGAGACACCTGCAACTCCGCAAACGTGCCTGTGCTCCCTGTCACTCCTGGGACCTTGTGCGAGCTAAACTCTTGCTCTTGCCAGTTCTCTCTCATCGTTCAGGGCTCAGTTTGGAGGTAATGTCCTCCAAGAAATCTCTCCTAATCCCTAATCTCTCCTTATCCAAGAGTCCGCTGTGGTGGGCAGAACAATGACCCCCCCAAAAGGCCTATAAATGTGTTAGGTTATAAGGCAGGGGGCAGGTAGATTGCAGGGGGAATTAAGGTTGCTAACCATACTAACCAGCTGACTTGTAGCGGGGCGGGTTATCTTGGATTATCCAGGAGGCCCAATGTAATCACTGGGCCCTTCTTCCTGGAAAAGGGAGGCAGAAAAGTCAGAGAAGGAGATAGGGCTATGGAGACAGGCCAGAGTGATTTGATGTAAGAACTCAACCCTCGGGGGATCCCTGGGTGACTCAGCAGTTTAGCGCCTGCCTTCAGCCCAGGGCGTGATCCTGGAGACCTGGGATCGAGTCCCACATCGGGCTCCCTGCATGGGGCCTGCTTCTCCCTCTGCCTGTGTCTCTGCCTCTCTCTCTCTCTCTCTCTCTCTCTGTCTCTCAGGAATAAATAAATAAAATCTTAAAAAAAAAAAAAAAAAAGAACTCAACCCTCCATTGTTGGCTTTGAAGGTGGAAGGAGCCAAAAGCCAAGGGAGGCGGGCAGCCTCCAGAAGCTGGGAAAGTCACCGAAACAGATTCTCTCCTAGAGCCTCCAGAAAGGAGCACAGCCCTGCCCAGCACCTTACTTTGGCACAGCGAGGCCAGGCTCAGACTTCTGACCTCTAGAGCTACAAGCTAATAAATGTGTCCTGCTTTATGCCACCGAGGCCGCGGTCATTAGTTCTAGCAGTGACAGGAATGTTAATGCGCCCTCCCCAGCCCCCGGCCGTCCCACCCCCCTACCCCCCTAATTGGGTCTGCCCTGAACCGTCCCTCACCCAAGCACCCCGTGCCCCCCTCGCAGCCCCACGCCTGGGCGCCCTGGGGCACGCTCCTGGGAACCTGACCTTCACTTCCACTGGTCCCCCTGTCAACACTCAGGAACAGCTTGGGTTTGCACACACACACACACACACACACACACACACCCCACAGTTATTTGGGGACCTGGCATCTCACTAGTGAGAACTGAAAAAGTTACATATCTTCTTTATAATTCTCAGTGTCCTTAAAGGTGAAATCAGTGTCATACTTTCTTCACAAGGTGTTTGTAATAATTAAAGGAAATAAATGAAATAATGAATAGGGCACCCTGCATATAATAAACCTCGCAATCGTCACTGTCCTTATCATCATCGTCATCGTGAGTGTTCTGAACATCATGAGTTCTGAACATTTCTCTCAGCTTATACCCAAAAGGCCCACTGCCTTTAGGTAAAACTAGTATTACTAGATAGTTAAGAATCTAAAAGTTAAGCCCTTACCATTTCTTAGTGGTTTGGTCCTGAGGCTTGTACCCAATACTTTTAATGAACTTTTATTAAATAATAGTTTCAAGGGATCCCTGGGTGGCGCAGCGGTTTGGCGCCTGCCTTTGGCCCAGGGCGCGATCCTGGAGACCCGGGATCGAATCCCACGTCGGGCTCTCGGTGCATGGAGCCTGCTTCTCCCTCTGCCTGTGTCTCTGCCTCTCTCTCTCTCTCTCTGTGTGTGTGACTATTATAAATAAATAAAAATTTAAAAAAATAAAATCTTTAAATAATAGTTTCAAATAGGAACATGGGAACATGGGGCGATGGGCTGGCTCAGTCAGAAGAGCCAGTGACTCTCAATCTCGGGGTCATTGGTTTAAGCCCTACATCGGCAACTAGAGATTACTTTTTAAAAAGTTAAAAATACTAACCAAAATGGCTAGTTAAATCTATGGGACGCTAAGAAAATTAAGTATTCAATAGGAAAAAAAAAATCAAGCTGAGCTTTGACTGGAATTGTCTGCATTTTTTTTTATAGCTATTCATTCGACAAAATATTTTACCTCTAATTTTCGGGGTTGCCTTCATGTAGACACTGCCTAAGAAAACTATCAGACTTAAGCTTATTGGAAGCAAAAGAGAAAAGGCAAAGTACGATCTCCAACAAATGGAGGAGCACGTGGGTGGCACAGTCGGTTAAGTATCCGACTCTTGGTTTCGGCTCAGGTCCTGATCTGAGTCATGATCTCAGGGTTAGGTGATCTCCGAGTCCTCAGATTGGGTCTCGCGTCAGGCCCTGGGCTCAGCGTGGGTTTCACTCTCCCTTTCCCTCTGCCTCTCCTCCCACTCTCTCTCTAAAATAAATAAATAAATCTTAAAAAAAAAAAAACCTCCAACAGATGGAATAATGGCTTTTTCCATGAAAAAGAATTTGGGACAAGTGATCTGGGACATCTAATGCTGAGAGGCAAAGTATAAAAGGAACGAAACAGGTGGCTTCAGAGGGATAATTTTAGCCAGAGCCAGAGCACTCTGCAGCAGCTTCTTCGGAGTGTAAGGGAGGTCAGTGCCCTGGCCTGTGGCTCTAGAAATGCACTAGAATGTTCAAGTACCTTCACAAAATTATCGGGGGGACAGCAAAGCCAGGACTGACACTGTTTTTACAGTTGAAAAGTCATACAACCCTACAAGGGCTGTGTTTTCCGTTCTTGGAACTTGCCCTCGGTGCAGACTGTCATGTTCAATTTTTGCCCCTGGTAGAGTGTCCATGAGCTTGGCACGAGGACTCTGAACATGCCCATTATCATCCTGCTAATATTTGAAGGGTCAGGGCAGTAGGCAAGGCCTGAGGCTGGCGATGTCCAAATCTGAGCAGACCTGACCGGACCATAGTCATTTATGTCCATAGCTTTCAAACTTTGTTAAACTATAACCTACATTGGGAAACACATTTTACTTCATGCCCCAGTACACACACATACACACCCGTGCGTGTGCGCACACACTCTACTGAAGCAAACATTCCAAGAAAAAATACCTACTATGAGCACAGTGACTCTGATATTCATTATTCTGTTCTCTCTCACTTGATGTTCACACTGTTCATAGCCCCCTAAATCGAAAAACATCAGTTTAAAAAACACTGGTGGTAAAGGTCAAATCTGAGCACATTCCTTCCAAGCTAGTTTATAATTGGAGGGGTCTATGGGGCTCTTCCATTTATCCTTGTAGGGTGGTCAAGAGAGAGGCAGACAATGCTCTCAGAGTCTCTGGTATTTTTTTTTAAGATTTTATTTATGTATTCATGAGAGAGACACACACACACAGAGAGAGGCAGAGACACAGGCAGAGGGAGAAGCTCCCCTGCAGGGAGCCCCATGGGGGACTCGATCCCAGGACCCCAGGGTTACTGAGCCAAAATCAGACTCTCAACCACTGAGCCACCCAGGTGCCCAGAATCTCTGGTCTTATAAGATGACAATACCTGGTGCACCTGGCTGGCTCAGTTGCATAAATGTTTGCCTTCAGCTCGAGTCATGATCTCAGGGTCCTGAGATGGTGCCCTGTGTCAGGCTCCCTGCTCAGAGGGGAGCCTACTTCTCCCTCTCCTTTCCACTTGTGCTCTCTCTTTCTCTCTATCTCTGTCTCTTCTCTCTCTGAAATAAATGAATAAAATCTAAAAAAAAAAAAAAAAAGAGAGAGAGAGAGAGAGAGAGACAGAGAGATGACAATACTTGCCCTGCCTCCTTCATGGACCAATTATGAGGATCCAATGAGCTGATTCTGTGGCAGCGCCAAGGAAGGGGAGAGGGCTTTGCCATAAAACTTGCTGTTGAGGTTAGTAGTGGCCTGGCCCTCTGAGAATCCATCGTGAGGCCTTAATTTGGAAGATTCCTCCTCCAGAGAGTGAATGGGAGGAGGGATTCTATTTTCATGTCAGAACCAAACCACCCACGGCCTTGTACCTAACTCCGTTTGGTCACCATTTGTTTGCTCGTGTGAATTTAACTGCTATCTAAGGCACCATAAAATGATTAAACAATAAATCCTCAGCCAACAAACAGCTTCTCACTGTGTCTTCTGCAGCTAATGGATATTTGGGAGGACAAGCAGGCTTCTGAGGACTGGGAGAGCTGCTGGTAACATAGGTCAGGAGGGTATCTTTTTCTTATGCGAAGTCTATAAAGAAGCGGAGGTCCATAAACAGATAGCTCCTGGGGTCAGTCCTTCTATCCAGCACCGAGGACCGGGTCATTCCCGACACTCACCTACACTTGTTCAAAAATTTACCATCTGGGTCTGGACAGAGGTGATAGTTACACGGCATTGCAAACGTACTACGTATACTTTAAAACAGTCGGTGTACTAATGCCCTAAATATAACTTCAAAAGACTCAGTTTTAGGTAAATTTTACCTCAATTTCTAAAAAACAAAAACAAAAGCAAAAAACAGTATATAGGAACACATACTGTCAGAACAATAAAAATGCAGGGGTTTTGGGATCCCTGGGTGGCGCAGCGGTTTGGCTCCTGCCTTTGGCCCAGGGCGCGAGTGCTCGCTTCGGCAGCACATATACTAAAATTGGCCCAGGGCGCGATCCTGAAGACCCGGGATCGAATCCCACGTCGGGCTCTCGGTGCATGGAGCCTGCTTCTCCCTCTGCCTATGTCTCTGCCTCTCTCTCTCTCTCTCTGTGTGACTATCATAAATAAATAAATAAATAAATAAATAAATAAATAAATAAATAAATAAATAAATTTTTAAAAATGCAGGGGCTTTGTGTTTTTATTCCAGTTTTCGGACACTCGGGTAGAGCAGAAAACTTTTAGGGCTTTAACTTTGAGCAAATGAGAGACAACTCTTGATAAAGATGAAAACAGCTGCACCACCTCCCCCCCAAAAATGGCCAGTTTGACACAGCGCAGCAGAGAGCCTAAGGATCCAGACTGGACACTGTTTCATTACCTCCTCTGTCGCCTCAGGGAGCCTACCTCATCCACTCTCCCCTTCTTCTGTTCAAGAGTGACAAGAGTGGTAGTCCCTGACCCGTCCCCCTGCTCACACACTCATTGGCCAAGGAAGCCATTGCTAGGCCAGCCAGAGGGTGGGGTGGCTGTGAGCCAGCACCCCGCCCCACAAGGGCACCTCCTCCAGTGGACAGTGCAGGTGGTCCAATAGATGCTCTCTCAGGACATTTGGTAGAAGCCACAAGGAATAAGTCTGCTGGTAAAGGCAGGAGCAGAGGCTTAGAAACCAAATATTTGAGTCATGGGGTCTACAGGTGCCGATTCTGAAGAGCCACCTACCAGGTACTATTGTCACAGTGTCGCCAGAGCTGCCATTGAAGAAATGGAGCAATGACCACATCCAGATTGTCCCACCCGGCCTGACCACAGAGGTCTGACCATGTGGCCTGAGTTAACCTCCTGTCTCCTTTATTTCCCTACGTAGCCCTCGCAATAGTGGAAGAACCAGAGCAGGTGTCTGCATCCTGAAGCTGAGGAGAGTGTGACTCACACAGAAGTGCCACAAAAGGAAGCAATTAAATAGACTCTGATCACTCCTTGCTTCCCTAAAGGAGGACTGGTAGCTACTCTTGTTACTGGTTGGGGGGCTTATTCTTCTTTCTCTTCTGCTTTGCGGCCTCCTCTACAGAAGCCGAGAAAGCCCAACACCTCTGGCCCAGTCCCTCTGTACCTGGGCATGATGACCACGTGACAAGTTCTGCCCAATGAGACATAGGTGGAACTCTTGGAGGGCACGAGGGGCCGGTCTGGGGAAGCTTTTACTTCTATGTAAGAGGACCAGGTCTGGGAGCAGTGGCCCCCCGGCTCTGCCCCTTCCCACCCTCCTACCTATAGTAGAGATGCGGTGCCAGCACTGTGTCGGCCCTCTTACCGTCCCAAAGTGACAAGCATGATGACAGAAGACCCCCATGCTAAGAAGGGCGTGACCAAAAGACAAAGACAGAAAGGGTCCTCCAGACATTGTGGGGCTGAACCAGGGCCAGCAGCTTCCTGCCTCCAGACTTCTCGTTCCATGAAACAAAATGCTGCTTTGACTGAGTACTGTCATGTGCAGTTTTCCTAACTGATAACACCGTACCTGTAATACAACAAAATAAGTCTTACAGATCCATGATCTCCTTAAGTACACTTTCTAGCGAGCCTCACCGTATTCATTCCACAGTTGAATCCTGTCATTCCAACTACTTCTCATAAGATCTCCAGCTTGGCGGGGGGTCGGGGGGGTGGGGGGGCACTCCTGGGCAGCTCAGTTGGTTAAACGTCTGCCTTTGGCTCAGGTCATAATCACTGGGTCCTGGTATCCAGCCCAGCACTGGGCCCCCTGCTCAGTGGGGAGTCTGCTTCATCCTCCCCCTCTACCTCTTTGTACTCTCTCTCTCTGTCAAATAAATAAAATCATTTTTATTTCTTTATTTTAAGGATTTTATTTATTTATTCATGAGAGAATGAATAACATCTTAAAGTTTAAAAAAAATCACTTTGGGGCAGCCCCGGTGGCTCAGCGGTTTAGCGCCGCCTTCAGCCCAGGGTGTGATTGTGGAGTCCCGGGATCGAGTCCCACATCAGGCTCCCTGCAAGGAGCCTGCTTCTCCCTCTGCCTGTGTCTCTGCCTCTCTCTCTCCCTCTCTCTCTCTCTCTGTGTCTCTCATGAATAAATAAATAAAATCTTTTTTAAAAAATCACTTTGGGTTTTGTTATGGAGAGAAAGAAGGGGACCCAACCTCCACACAGGTCAGCGCCTGGGCCCTTCAGCAGCACCTGAAAGAGGAGGATTCATGTTTGAGCGTGCCTCCTCTCACACCCATGCTGCTGCTGAACATAGTTTCCTGCACGAAGGATGTGGAGACCTGAATGACATCCACTGAAGCAATACTTCATCACTGCTTCTGTGAAAGGGCCATGATAGAATGGCTGCAGCCCTCCATAAAATGATCAGGGGATGGTTCTTAGAAGTATCCAGCCGTACACATATTAAACATCTGCCCCAAATGCTCAGTAAATTCCCGAGCGAGGGAGCCTGTGCTTAACTAGCTCACATGACACAAGCTCTAAGTCGGACACTCCACCAATTCAGGCTCCCTAAACAAATTCCTTGGCAGAAGGAAGAACAAGGAGCAGCTGTATTTTTCAACCCCGGTGCTTGGGTTGGACCTGATTAGAATGTGTATCAGGTTTCTTTTATCACCACTGCCCTTCTTTGCAGGTCAAGGCCAGTTCTCACTTGAGGGCTTGAGTCACATGAGCACACATTCCTCTTGAAGGGGATAAGTGCCAAGCTTGTTCAACCAACACCACAAAAGGGTTTTGAACTGACAGAGGTCTCTGTATGACCAGAAGCCCTGTCCTTAATTTGGATTTTCCAGCAGCCTGGGAAAAATTCTGCAGCCAGGGCCATAAAGACCCACATTGCCACCATCACCCTTTCCCCCACTTCCCCAAAAAGGGACATCTGGACTTTGGCTGGGGCACATTGATCTATTCCAGAGAATGCCCTCCACACTTTGACACGGTATCTCTCAAAAATTAGGGGAAAAAAAAAAAGTCCTACATAAACAAACAGGATGACCTTTCCCCCAAATGTGTTTCCTTTAATCAGAGCTCACGGAAGAATTAAAACTGAGGATAATTTGACAAATGGGTTCACATGCGCTACTCCCTGTCCTCTTCCCATTCAGGCTATAAATTAAAAAAAAAAAAAAATCTCGATGGCAATGGCCAGATGGTTTTTCCGGTTGTGACTCTATCTCTCTCTCTCTCTCTCTCTCTCTCTCTCTCTCTCTCTCTCTCACACACACACACACACAGGGGATGTGAGCGCTTAATATTGGGTAATATTTTTTAATTGAAGTGTAATTGACATGCAACATTATATTAGTTTCCGGGGAACAACCTTGTGGTTCTACATGTGTGTACATTGGGAAACGATCAGCACAATAGTATCTAGTCACCACCTGTCCCCCCAATTTTTTTTTTTTTGATGTTCGGTACATTATAATCAGCGAAGACAATCTGGGAATTGGCAAGCCCAGGCGGAGAGTCGCCTCCTGTCCTCCACCCTCTGCGGGAATGCCATGCCGACGGCCCCACGCTGGCCCCTCTTTACCTGCTCTCCATCCCTAACGACGCTTTGCCTAAAATCGAGCCGTAGTGGCCTACTCCCCGGGAGAACAGGAGCGAGGTAAGGTGTCCCCCTGGTGTTCCCACCCACGGCCAGCCGTGGGGGGCTGGAAAGTCACTCCCCCAGGCAGGCCCATGGAATTGCTGCTTGCTAATTTTGTCTGACTGCAGTTTACAACCTTAACTTCCTTTGAAGATGCTTACTCACTTCATTTTCTGGTCCAGGAAACTGGGGTGGCATCTCCCGCCACTAGTGTGTATTCCCAGTCTTGAGTCTTGCTTCCACATGTGTTTAGTAGAGAATGAAAGAGAACAAGAGAAAATATGCCCGGGAAAAACCTGATAAAATCTGTGGAACGTGGTAGGTTGAATGGAAACACCCATATTTGACCACAAATCCCACCTGTGGAAAATAAATATTAAGGGGATCCCTGGTGGCTCAGCGGTTTAGTGCCTGCCTTTGGCCCAGGATGTGATCCTGGAGACCGGGATCGAGTCCTGCATCAGGCTCCCTGCACAGGGCCTGCTTCTCCCTCTGCCTGTGTCTCTGCCTCTCTCTCTCTGTGTCTGTCAATAAATAAATTAAAAACATTTTTTTTTTAAAGCATGAATTCCTTTGGGGATCCCTGGGTAGCTCAGCAGTTTGGGGCCTGCCTTCCGTCCAGGGCCTGATCCTGGAGACCCGGGATCGAGTCCCACATCAGGCTCCCTGGATGGGGCCTGCTTCTCCCTCTGCCTGTGTCTCTCTGCCTCTCTCTCTCTCTGTCTATCATGAATGAATGAATGAATGAATGAATGAATAAATAAATCTTTAAAAAAAAAAGACCCTGCTTCACCCATTTGCACATTTACACGATCGAGTAGTTGAGAATCACTGATGAAGTGCCGTGCTGGGTACAAGGGGGGTGGGGGGAGTGCCTTTGCAGAGACTTATGGTCCGATGGGAGAGGAAAAAAGATAACCCAACAATTACATAATGGTCTGAGCAGACTTTTGGAAGGCTTCCTGGGGGCGATGACACTTGAGCTGAGCAAATCTTGAAGCGAGGGTACAGGTTCTCAGTCGAAGAGCTAAATTAAGCCGGTGACAGGGGGAGTGGGGAGAGGCCAGAGAGACAAGGATGGAGAACCCGGAGAACCTGACTCACCTGGCAAGTGGTTGAGGTAGGACCTGGGCTCCTGGCTGAGACCACAGGCCGTCTGGTGGTGCCACGCACAGCACGGTGACCTTGGAAAGGGGGCGGGTTAGACACAAAGGTGTCGGCTCTGTGGGGGGCTGGTTGCAAGCTGGTTGCAAGTGTCTGGGAGAGCCTGTGCTCTGTGGGTGCAGAGCCCCAGGCCCAGGGAGGAGCTGGAGATGAACGCAGCATCACTGAAGCCCCGCAAGCAGGAGGCCCGGCCACAGGTCTGGGTGAGGTCTGGGGGGGCAGACAGAGGGGCAGCGGGACCCCTCTCAGGAGGGGCCAGCTTGGAGGCAGGAGCCGGAGGGCCTGAGAGGGGTGGTGGCTGACATGTCACTTGCCAAAGGGGACGAATGAGACACACATAGGGGTGAGGGATGCTACGTTTTCTTCTTGGAAAGAAGCGCGGGACCAAAGGAGGCAGGACCTGAAGAGGAAGAAAAAGGCAAATCGTTGCATTAGAGACGCAGGGAGGGTAAGGCCACCTAGAATGGTCTGGGCACACCCGGGCACACCTGGCTTAGGAGCTGAACAGCATCACACTTCCACAAAAGGCGAAGAGTTGGTAGAGAGCTGGGCTGACTCCGTCACTAATAAGCCAGCTGATCTTATGCATTCCAGCATCTTCTAGCAAAGAGGTGAAGCTGGGGAGCCCCTAGGTTTCCTTCCTCCCCGAGGACGGGCGCCCTTAACTAAAATGGTCCAGGCCCCGTCTCCGGGCCCTGCTCAGAGGCCCCTCCTGAGCCCCGGGGAAACGAGGCGTACAGGCGTGGGGGCAGCAGGTGCAGCGAGTGTTCCCGGGGCCTCCCGACCCTAGCAAGAGCTGGAGCTCTGGGCATCCTGGTCAGGACAGGAAGGCCAGCGCGCAGGGCCACCGCAGCTCGGAGCGTGACACGTCCCTGGCACAGGCCCCGTGCCCGTGGGGCCGCACAGCTGCAGAGGGGGCTTGTTCAAGCAGGGCCACATCTGTTCCCACAGTCCTCTCGGCTTTTTGTAGCCATGCGCCAAGCTTGTCCCAGACCTTTGACCCCCAGTGTCATGCCAGGATCCAGCACAACAGGGGCCTTTCCCATCAGAAAGTGAAAGGGACAGGCCTCATTTTGGAGAGCATAGAGCTGCTCTATCAGAAAGCAAGCCTTGGGGCGCCTGGGTGGCTCAGTCAGTTGAGTGGCCAACTCTTGATTTCAGCTCAGGTCAAGATCTTGGGGTCATGGGATCAAGCCCCATGTGGAGCTCCACGCCCAGCAGGGAGTCTGCGTGAGATTCTCTCCCTCTCCCTCCCCCTAACCCCCCCTCAAATAAATAAATAAATCTTAAAAAAATATTAAGCCTCTTAACAACTTCCTCTCAAGGCGCTGTTGAAGGGATCCAGGTCCAGCTGATCACTATGGAAGACGTACTTCCAACGATTTACTCACGGCCCCATAAATCTCTCCTGGATTTTAGCATCTTGGTCCAAACCATCGTGTTGTCTTTCCCCTCTTGAGTTAGAATTGAAAGCCAGGTCCTCTAGGAAGCCTGACAAGTGACTTGCTCAGCGCTACATCCCAGTGGCAAGGACCACACACCGAATGACTCTTGACTTCATTAAAGGTTCTGTCGATGCTATTACTTCACTACTTAAGAGCATCAACAATCAACCTATCTTGCTATTTCTCCTGTATTGTGCGACTTTTCATAAGTTCGTAGCTCATCTCCCAAACCTAGTGTTAATATTGTGTCTTCGTGCTTCTCCTTAGCATCAGCGTGCACAGCATTTTGTACCTAGAGCTGCTCAGTAAAAGTTTGACTGAGAATCTAGATTTTTCGCCAAAGGGCTTCCTTCCCCTCAACTCCCTCTGGGCTCATCCTCACTCTGGACCTGTTTATCCTCTGACTTTAGACACTGCCCTCTAGTACAATTTCTCCTCTCCAGAAAAAATCAGAACAGTCAAGAGAAAACAGCAAGACTCATGGAAGGCAATTAAATGGAGTTAAGGTCCCTGGGAAAACATTCTGTATGGCTGAAGAAAACATGCTGAGAATAATTCTTCCAAGCCAAAAAAAAAGTCCTGAGGCCAAATTACTACTTTGTACTATGAACTGAATCATGAGGCTCTATTAACAGGGAGGTGACCTTGACATAGGACATAGTTAGAGCTGACAAAGGCAGTAACATGCAAAAGCTGCAGCGGGATCCATCTAATCAAGCTATTCTTTTAAAGACTCGCAGGGAATTACCAGAAAACAAAGTAAGACCAAGAATACAAACACCACACCAAGTCAAGATAGCACTTGGAGGCAGACTTTACGGGACAGCTTTGGCTGACAGCACTTACCACCCTGCATCTTATATGTGACCTTTATCAGATACCGCAGAACTCACCTGGGTAAGTGTCTCGGCCAGTCTGGGCTGCTGTCACAAAATGCCAGAGACGGGGTGGCTTACAAGAGAAATCCATTTCTCACAGTTCCAGAGGCTGGAAGGCCAAGATCAGGGAGCTGGCAAAGCCATCTTCTTGCTGAGTCTTCACATGGCTGAAAGAGGGCAAGAAAGCTCTGCGGGGTCCCTATTTTAAGGACACTAATCTTAGTCATGAGGCCTCCATCCTCACGCCCTGGTCGCCCCACGAGGGCCTGTGCAGATGACCTCATCTATCCTCCCTGTCCCAGTCACTAGGGCTTTCAAAACAGAAAGCCTGCCCATCTCCATCTCCTTCATGGTTCTCTGCCGCCTTCAGAACAAAACCCAAATGCCTGGGTATGGCACCCAAAGCCCTTCTTGATCCGGCTCTTAGCTTCAGCCCCTCTGACGTGCTGAGCTTTGGCTCTGGTAAAGGACAAGAGGTTTGCCCACCGTACAGTACTCGTGCCTCCCCGTCTGTGTGCTCAGTGCCCCTTCTGCTTATTTGCAAAGACCGCCCCAATCGTTCCCCTCTCAACATCCATTTCCCTCGCAAGATACCCTTGCTACTTCTTTCATTAAGAGATGGCATCTCGGGATCCCTGGGTGGCGCAGCGGTTTAGCGCCTGCCTTTAGCCCAGGACGCGATCCTGGAGACCCGGGATCAAATCCCACATCGGGCTCCCGGTGCATGGAGCCTGCTTCTCCCTCTGCCTGTGTCTCTGCCTCTCTCTCTCTCTCTCTCTCTGTGTGTGACTATCATAAATAAAAATAAATAAAAAATAAATAAATAAATAAATAAAAAAGAGATGACATCTCTTTCCACAACCACTGAAGCTGATCTGGCCTGTGACTCCCTTTGACCATTAGAATGTTCTGGAAGTACATACTCTGTGGTTTCTGAGCCTGAACCTCAAAAGGCCTCCAGCTTGTGTTCACTCTCTTGAATCCTTACCCAACCAGTGAACTTCATTTTTGGTTGTAAATGAAACACCACAATCTGAAGCTTTAGAGTATGATTTCTCAAGCCATTCTGAGGAACTGGATAAAACAAACTAGAAGTTTAGGGCATTAACCCCCGACCCTGGATGAACCTCGACCAGTTGGAAATGAGAAACAGGAAGGAACCAGACAGGTGCATCCTCCCTCCTTTCCCTCTCCGTGGCCTACGCTGGGGTATGTCCCCTCTTGCAACCCTCTACACGAGCAGATGTGCCATTGAGCAGTGTCTTCACAGTTCACTGCAGTAACGTCTCTCAGAGCAAATCCGTGCATCTTTCTTTGCTTCCTGTCCCTTTTGGTTCACCTTCCTTGCCCCAGGCTTGCACACCTAAAGAAAGGGTGAGCATCCTAACCTGTATCTCAGGTTCTGTTTTCTAGAAGATAAGGCGTAGGCAGCAGTCAATGTACACATGTCACAGCTAGGAGGTCTGTTCCTAATTCAGCTGCTCTGGGCATGAGGTCAAGAAATCCCAGAAAGCACAGGTAACAGTTTCCTGTCGCTGCTGTAACAAGTCATCACCAGCTTAGTGGCTTAGAATGACACAAAATTCTTCTCTGAATGTTCCCCAGGTCATAAGACTGAAATCAGTGTCACTGAGCTGAAATCGAGTTGTTTGCGGGGCTGGTTCCTTTTGGAGGCTCTGAGAGCTGAATCTGCTCCCCTGCCTCTTGCAGCTTCTATTGGTGGCCTCTGTTCTTTGGCCTATGACCCCTCCTTCATCTTTGAAACTCCTCACTCCATCTCTGCTTCCACGATCATATCGCCTTCAAATCTCCCTTGGCCTCCCCGTGATTGAGGGCCCCGTGATTGAGGGCGCATCCAGATAACCCGGGATATCTGGATATCAAAAGTCTCTTTTCTGCCATCTGTGTTCACATCACAAGTTCTGGGGATTGGGACGTGGATATCTGTGGGGCCACTATTCAGCCTCTCACAGTACATAGACCTGACTGCCCCCATATATTCACCCCCGAGTATGACAAAGCACTTGCCTCCCGGAGTCCTCAGGCAAGTGTCTACTGACGTATCAGGCCCCCAGGTTTTAAATGAAAGGCCAGGTTTATAACATAATTCATCATTAATCTGGACAGATACTCTATCCCTTTTTCTCACATCTTAAATAAATGATGTCTTGGAGAGTTTAATTGCATTTGGTTGTCACAACGTGAACCAGACACTTGGCAATTACCTAAATAATCTGGCCAATTTGCATGTCAGATGCCCCTTATTTGTATCTGAATAGGTAGATGTTCAATCTCTACTTCCCTGTGTGCTGGATAGACCCAACTCGTTCTGGAGCAATAACTTCTCACGGTTTCTAATGAGAAATTGGAACTTATTACATCAAGTGACATCACATTTAGTCTCTTTCATGGCCTGTTTCTATGACTTATAGGAAATCCACTAGGCACCAAGACAAGAAATGGATGTAGGTGAGTAGATCACCCAATTGTCCAGGTCTCATTTCCTTAATGTTTTATGCCCCTAAAACCCTCTTCTTGGTTTAAACCAATTTATATTTTATATATATTTATATTCATTTATTCATATACATATAAATATATCTTTATGTATATTTATATATTTATATTTTATATATATTTAAATGTGTAGAATGGGAAAAATTGTGATGACAGCCTGTTTTAAGGCATTCATTTGGCTGTGTTTTTAAAAACCATATTTTTTCAAACAGATGATGTGTTTGTCCATTCTGTCAATAAATACTAATTTCATTGATATGCTAACGCTTGTAGCAAGGAGCAAATCAAAGTCCCTACCCCACAGGCCTTACACTATGTTTAGGGGGGACAGATAATAAACACACAGACAAGTACACAATATCAGGTGAGACATCTTATAAAGAAAAATAAAGCAGGGCAAAGAGAAAGAGGGTGTTGGCATCATGTCAAATGAAGTGGCCATGTCTGAGAGGAGACAATGAAATGAGGCCATAAGCTTGCACATGTCTGGCATAAAAGCAAAAGGAACAATCCATGTAAGAATTTGAGACATGTAAAAAAAAAAAAAAGAATTTGAGACATGGACAGCAGGAAAGGCAGTGGTCCCGAGGTCAGTGTGACTGGCTTGTTTGAGGACCAGCATGGGCTCTGGGGTGGCTGGAAATGGAGTGATGGTAGATGTTTGAAGGGTTGTGTCCCCTAAATTCATACAATGAAACCTCATCCCCAAGATGGTAGTATGAAGTAGGGCCTTTGGGAGGCTCTATGAATGGGACAAGAAAAGAAACCCCAGACTAATGCAACATTGTGTGTCAAGTATACTCAGAAAAATTTAATGGAAAAAAAAAAAAAAAGAAAAGAAAAGAAACACCAGAAAGCCCCCTTGCTCCTTCTGCTACATTAATACACAGTGAGAAGACATCTATGAACCAGGAAGTGGGCTCTCCTTTAGACACTAGGGCTTAGCTTAGACTTTCCAGCCTCCAGAATCATAAGAAATAAGTTTCTGTTGTCTACAGGCCATCCAGTCTGTGCTCTTCTACGTAGCAGCTCAGGGGAACTAAGACTGGAGACAAGATCAGATAGCTAAGCCAGGGGAAGTGCAGGGAGGCACTCTCACCTCTAGCCTAATACCATCCCATGTC
The DNA here is from genome assembly GCF_003254725.2 of Canis lupus dingo. Taxonomy (NCBI): domain Eukaryota; kingdom Metazoa; phylum Chordata; class Mammalia; order Carnivora; family Canidae; genus Canis; species Canis lupus. The sequence continues at coordinate 5,632,133 of NC_064264.1, forward strand.
CTCTGGTTTTCAATTCTTTTACTTTCTTAAGATTTCCTTGATTGCACTCCATGGGTTCAACAGCAGTGTAAGACCCATAGTTGGGCACTGATGGGTAGGAACCATGGTTGGTCACTGGCTCCTATAAGCTTTGGACCTATCTTCATCACGTCTCACTGCCTTGTTACTGCGGTGCCCTGCAGTTATGTGCATGTGCGCCACCTCTGCTCAGCTGGCCGGGACTGGGAGCTCCTTCGGGCAGGGCACGTCTGCTAAGGTGCACCTCCTCCCCATCCAGGACCAGGCCTGCCCATGTTAAGCCTCCATAAAATTGGCCACCTAAAAGGTGAAAGAGGCTGCTCAGTTTCTCCAAGTTGTGTGTCATCATGAACCAAATGGCAACTCAGAGACAGAGTGTTCACTGTCTCAGTTGGTATTGTGGCCTGAGGGCAATGCAGGGCACACTTTTCCCATCAGGTCCTTGACTGGCGAGGGAGAAGAGGGTACACAAGGGGCCTCTTCAAAAGGTGCTTCAAGCAGCCTCCACCCAGGGTAGGCTGGGAAAGTCCGGTCCACCAGGGAGGTCCAGTGTGATGGTTAATTTTGTGGGTCAATCTGACTGAGCTAAGGGATACCCACATAGCCGGTAGGACATTATCTCTGGGTGTCTCTGGAAGGCGTTTCTGGAAGAGATGATACTTGAATCAGTCTGCTTGGTAAAGAAGTTCGCCCTCACCAACGCAAGTGGACATCATCTAACTCAGGGCCTGAATAGAGCAAAAAGGCAGAGGAAGACTGAATCTGCCCTCTTTTTTTGAGCTGAGACATCAACCCTCTCCTGCTCTCAGACATCGGTGTTCCTGGTTCTCTGGCCTTCAGGCTGGGACTGAATTACACTGGCTTTCCTGGTTCTCCAGCTTATAGAAGACAGACCGTAGAACTCCTCGCCCTCCTTAATCACATGAGTCAATTCCTATAATAAATCTCAATTTTATATATATCTACATATATATCCTATCGGTTCTGCTTCTCTGGAGAACCCTGACTAATGCATCCATATATGACTACTTCTACCTTCATCTTCTAGACAGCTTTCCATCTGACTGCCTCTAATCTAATAGGCTTCTAGGCTCCTCTCTGGCCTTTTGGTCTTTGGATGGGAAATTATATCCTCGATACTAAATTACTACTTTCAGAGACTAATAACCAGAATTAAGTGTCACACACATGTCTGGCTACAGAAAACATCAGAATTCTCTTTGGATCCTATAAAGGGCTGAACTCAAGTTGGGTTTTTACATTATTAGAAAACCATGACTGAATAATGTAGCTTTTGTATGTTCATGCCAAAAGGGGGGGGGGGTGATTTGAACTGAATTTATGAGCCTTTTTTTTTTTAGAGGGAGAACTTTATTTATTTTTTTATTTTTTAAAGATGTTTATGTATTTATTCATGAGAGACACAGAGAGAGAGGCAGAGACACAGGCAGAGGGAGAAGCAGGCTCCATGCAGGGAGCCCAATACAGAACTCAATCCCAGGACCCCGGGATCACGCCCCAAGCTGAAGTCAGACGCTCAACCACTGAGCTCCCCAGGTTCCTCTGAATTTCTGAGCTTTATTTGTCACTTTTAAATTTACCTCACATTGCACATCGAATCAGGAGGAACATTCTATCCAATCTATTTGCATTACTATTTCAGATATATGCCAATATTCAACTGTGAGTCTCCAAACATAAGAAGAAGATTACAACTCAAGTTTAGCTTTGACAGAAGTGAAAGGGAGGTCCCATACCACGAGCATCACCCCCAACTCCTCCCTCCTGGGCACACGTGGCTCGGTCAGGTCCAATCTCCCTGAGTCGGCAGGTGCCAGAGCTGTCTTCGGATCATTGCTTCTCTGTGACAGTCTCTGCTGGCCCACAGCCTTCCTTTCAGATGGATTATTGACCACTGTGGTGGGGGACAGTCTGGACCCAGTGGGAACTCCATGGGTGTAGGGCCCCCAAGCCCAGAGAGAGCTGAGCTTCAGGCACAGGGGTTGGATTTCTCAGCTGCCACAAGTTAAAAAGCATCACTTCTATTTTTGTTTTTTTTTGTTTGTTTGTTTGTTTTTGTGAAACTGGATTTGTGACAATGGGTGATAAAAACAAGCAAAATAACTGAGCAATTAATCACCCATAGTGATTGTCATATAGACTCCCAAATTGACCAGTGTGCATTAAGCCTGTGCTTTTCAGTAGTGAAATCGTTTTTATTGTTCTCATTGGTGTGTGTGTGTGTGTGTGTGTGTGGAGAGAGAGAGAGAGAGAGAGAGAGAGAGAGACAGAGAATAAGAATAAAGCAGTCATTTTTCACCTCCCTGGGCCAATTTCCACCCCAGGCCTTGGCACATATTTCCAGGAAGTGGGCTGGGGATCCAGGACCCAGGGATCAAGATATGAACATAGCTACAATCTCACTCAAAATCGTATCTTCCAGCTGACACCCAACCAGGGTCTGTTCTGTACCAGGGCACCCAGGTCTCTACCCTGTGGGTGAGCATCCTGCCCATGCAGCAGACTGCTGAGGATGCTTCCCCTCACCCACACACTCGCCATGCTGGGTGCTCTTCATGCCTTCCTGGGGATCCAAGCTCCTGTCTGGTGTCACCTTCCTTCAGCCTGAAGAACTTCCGTGAGCACGTCTTGGAGCACAGGCCTGCCAGTGACAGATACTGTTTTCTTTTCTCTGAAAATGTCTTTATTCCACTTTTATTCTGGAACGCTAGTTTCTCTGGATATAAAATCCTGGGTTGATGAGGGTTTTTTTTTTTTTCTTTCTCCCCCCACCCCCTTTCAGTACTTGAAAGATGTTCTACTGTTTTCTGGTCTCCATTGTTTCAATGAGAAGTCAGAGAACTTTTGAATCATTGTTTTCCTGTATATAAAGAGTGACATTTTGCTCTGGCTGCTTTCTGATTTTTTTGTCTTTGGTGCTTCACAGTTTGACTATCATGTGCCTGGGCATGGTTTACTTTATATTCATTTTGTTTCATTGATCTTCTGGTATCTATAAACGGCTTTCACCAAATGTGGGGAAATTTAGCCATGATTATTTTTAAAGATTTTATTTATTTATTCTTGAGAGACACATAGAGGCAGAAACAGAGGCAGAGAGAGAAGCAGGCTCTCTGCGGGAAGCCTGTGGGACTCGATCCCGAGACTCCGGGGTCATGCCCTGAGCCAAAGGCAGACACTCAACCACTGAGGCACCCAGGCGTCCCCTCTGTCTGCTTTTGACCACATTCTGCACCTCAGGCAGTTTTCCTGGCCCCAGGGTTCACAGTGTTAGTCTATGGGAGGGACAGTCCTTGGCTACTCCCAGAAGTGGACCTCTGTTCAGTATGCTGACAGGAAATCATCTGACAGCCCAGCTCACTCCCCCTCTTGCCCTTCTGACCTCCCAGGAGGTTCACCGGGTCAGTGTGAAAACAGAACTCCTCTACCTGAAAAGTCCCAGTGCCAGCAGTGGTTGTACAGAACCGGATTCCTTCTGTTATTCTCATGCAAACATGATTTTTAAAATTAATCAGTTTCTAAAATAACCCAGTCCTGAATTCATCCATTCTAAGTCAAAAGGATTATGAGTCCAGAGGAATAAATACTGAGTGAAAAGGCCTGGGTGAGGCCCAGATCTCTTCTATACCCCAGCTGTGTGACCCCAACAGGTGACTTGCCCTCTCCAACCAGCTACATACCAGGAGACCATTGCACTCCCTTGTCCCCTCACCACCTCACAGGCTGATCATGAAGACCAAATGATGCAACACACAGAAACGTTATTATAGACTATAGCTGACATGAATATTCTCCTGTGACTCCATGAAGTCCCAAAACTAACTTCTAATCCCTGGGCCGTGGCATATAGAAGGGCTTGTGTAAATGTGTGAACAAATGGTATAGATAGGATCCCATTCTTCCACAGGCAGTGCCTAAGGGGCAATGGGGTGGTGGGGGGATTACCCTTCAACTAAGTTCCAAAGAGAGGAGGGCCAGCTTTTCTTTTCTTGAAAATGCAAAGCTGAAGTCATTTATTTGTAAACTCCAGAAGAGATGCAACCCTAATTGGCCAGTGTTACTAGATATGCTGCTGACCAGCTCCTCGGGAAGCCTTGGAGGGGAAGCAGAAGCCCGGAGGTCACTGGCCAGGAAACTAGATGGTATTACTTAATAAATAGGAAGGAGAGGGACACCTGGGTGGCTCAGTGGTTGAGCATCTGCCTTCAGCTCAGGGCGTGGTCCTGGGATCGAGTCCTGCATCAGGGTCCCTGCATGGAGCCTGCTTCTCCCTCTGCCTGTGTCTCTGCCTCTGTGTGTCTCTCATGAATGAATAAATAAAATATTTTTTTAAAATAGGGAGGACGGGCAGCCCCGGTGGCTCAGTGGTTTAGTGCCACCTTCATCCAGGGGTGTGATACTGGAGACCTGGGATCGAGTCCCACATCAGGCTCCCTGCTTGGAGCCTGCTTCTCTCTCTCTCTGTGTCTCTCATGAATAAATAAAATTAAATCTTTAAAAAATAAAATAAAATAAATAAAAATAGGGAGGAGAAAGGGACCCTGATTACACTATGAGAGCCTTTCACACGAAAGGAAACTGGTTTTTAATTTTGATCGGAGGAGGGACCTGAGAATTAGGGATGATACTGGAGCCCCACTGTGAGCCCAGCACCTAGCCAGAAGAGGCTGCTGGGAGACACCTGGGGAAGCAGAGTTGGCCCGGGGGAGGGAGAGTCACAGCTGTAAGTAAAGGCACAAACGCAGGGAAAGGGGAAGCATGGTTTGGAAGAAAATGAGACCGAAGCCACCATTCAGTCTCCCTGGGCTCAGTGCCTCGTGTCTGAAATGAGTGAAATATACCCACTTTTTAGAGTTGTGCAACTATTTTCCAAAAGTCTTCCAAAGTACCCCCTGCATCCATGACATTTTGCCCAAGAGAAAGGAAAAGTGGCTACGGGGTTGATGGAAGTCAGAGTAGGAGCTGGACGGGCAGCTCCCCTAACGGCCTTCCCCACCTTCTCCAGATGCATCCCTCCCAGCTGTGGCCACCTTTGTCCCTGCTCACCTTGCCTCCTTCTGGGTCTTTGAACGCACTGAGCTCCCGCACCTTGCTCCCTGGTGGGCTCTTTCTCACTATCCAGGTCTCTGCTCGAACTTCACCTCCTGGGAGAGGCCTCTCTGGCCCCGGGCCTCAGCTCCCTTGTGGGGGCCGGTCACTTCCTATCACTCCGTCCGTTGTTCTCAAAGCCCTTGATGCTATCTGAAATTATCTTGTTTACTTGTGTGATTGTCATTGTCAGTCTGCAGTTCTCAGCAGGATGCAGGCTGCCTGAGAGCAGGGGGCCTGTTTGCCCATTGCAGCATGCACAGTGCTCGGAATCCTTTGAAGTCCTGACAAATATTTGATGAAAGAATGAATAGGATGAGTTGAGGATTCCACATGATGATGATGACGTGCCTGAACACTTGGAGAATGCCCACTGGTTTAACGATGGTATGTAGTAGTAGTAGCGTCACTATTTTTCCTCTTTTGTTCAAGTCTGTTTTGTTGGATAAGGCAGTAATAACGACCCTGAAATGGGAGAGCAAGAAACTCTGATGTTTCAAACAAAACAAAACAAAACAAAACAAAACAAAACACCGTCCTTTTTTCTGGAGGACAAGAGCAAGACCCGAATATTCTGACCACTAACCCTCCAGAGGCAGCTGTGAGCACTGGGGAGCACACAGGCCCATGGCCTAATGCTAATCAGCAGTGTGACCGTGGGTAAGCAGCAACCTCTCCGCACCTGTTTCCCCACCTGAGAAACAAAAGGGATCAACCAGATGCTGCACGATCCCTTCTAACTAGAACCTAGAACTCTCTCTCATCTCCTTAAACTGTTCTTGATTGCCTCCTGGAAGAAAAGCAAACAAACTAAAGACAAGTGTAGGCAGAGATTCTAGAACTAAACATTGTAGACAACTCTCAAATGGTTGGATGGGACAGTCTCCTTTCTAGGGAGAGAGAGGGGAAGACCCAGGAGAGGTCTCAGAACACCTTCTCCACCTTCGATTCAGGTTAGAGACTAACTTGGCTTTGAACACTTACCATCAGCTCCTTTATACCTGGATGTCCTTTCACCCTTAACATTAGGAGGTAGGCATGGCCATCCGGTCTGCAGGGTGGGGGTGGGGGTGGAGGGGGTGCTGCAAAAGGCCACACAGCTGCAAAGCACAAGCCTGGGAGTGAGAACCAGGTTTGTCTTCCCACTCTTTCGGCCCCCTAGGAGGTGGGTGTTTCCACCAACGAGTCCCAAACCTCCTGATCATCAAAATCACAGGGAACACCTTCCAAGGGGCCCCATGACACCAGAACCTTCAGGGGCGCTGCTGGGAAATCTGTGCTTATCAAAAGCTCTCCCTGTCCCAGAGACCCAGGCCGACGAGGAGCCCCCTGCATTAGGCTGGGCTGGGAGCCACCTCGCCGCTGGGCGCTGTCCCAGAACGTCCCTCTCCTCTCTCGGCCCCTCCCTGCGGGGCTGCACCTCTGCCCCCCCCACCAGCAGCGCCTTCTGCTGGACACCCCTTCGCACCTCAACTGCCACCCAGGGTGTCCAGCGGCGCTCCCCACCCCTTAGTAGCATCGAGAAATGGAATACAGTGTCGTTCCCCACCGCCCCCCACCCCGCCCATGAAGGTGAGCCCTGCTGACACCCGCTGACTGAGAACATGCACACTGGTCATACAGTATTAATGGACAAATGGGTTAAGAATTTGTTTCCAGGGGCACCTGGGGGGCTCAGTGGTTGAGCGTGTCCACCTGGGGCTAAGGTCGTGACCCCCCGGGTCCTGGGCACCTGCTTCTCCCTCTGCCTGTGTCTCTGCTGCTCTCTGTGTGCCTCACATGAATCAATCAATCACATCTAAAAATAAATAAATAAATAAATAAATAAATAAATAAATATTAAAAAAAAGAATTTGCTTCTAATAAGAACAGTAGTGGCTGCACACACTGGGGCAGGAGGAACATGGTTTATTCAGTTTGGGGCACAAGTAGGTAAAGAGTTGCTCCCCTAGGAATTACCCAGACTTTCTTCATTCACCTGTTCATTCGTCTCTTTCCAACACGTATTCATTGAATAATAAATACTAGTAAATACCAAGCATCCCTCTAGAATAGAACAAGACAAAATGCCCTCTCCTCAGGGCGGTTATAGTCTAGTGATGGAGATGCGCATTCCATAAACAAGTAGATAAATGCCTACTTACACATGGTGAGGAATTCTATGGAAGAAAAAAGCTAGTTTTGGGGTGCCTGGGTGGCTCAGTCCATGGAATGTGCAACTCTTTTTTTTTTTTTTTTTTTTTTTATGATAGTCACAGAGAGAGAGAGAGAGAGAGGCAGAGACACAGGCAGAGGGAGAAGCAGGCTCCATGCACCGGGAGCTCGATGTGGGTTTCGATCCTGGGTCTCCAGGATCGCGCCCTGGGCCAAAGGCAGGTGCTAAACCGCTGCGCCACCCAGGGATCCCCCGGAATGTGTGACTCTTAATCTGGGAGTTTTGTTTTGTTTTGGTCTTAGATTTTATTTTTATTTATTTATTTATTTATTTATTTGAGACACACACAGAGGCATGGGGCTCCATGGGGAGCCCGGTGTGGGACTCGATCCCAGGACCCCGGGATCACACCCTGAGCCGAAGGCAGACGCTCCACTGCTGAGCCACCTAGGCGTCCCTTGATCTGGGAGTTGAGTTCAGGCCCCAGGTTGGATGTGGAGATGACTTCAAATGAAATATTTTTTAAAAAAAGAATTAGGTTTTGAGAGCCCTATTTTAGGAAGGAAGGTCAGGGAAGGCCTCTCTCTCAAGCTGACTTAGAGCTCAGATCTGGAATTTGAGATGGAATGAGTCATGCAAAGCAAGGAGGGGGTTCCAGGTGGCGTAAGGAGTTCTCATTTGAGGTCCTCAAAGGCAGCAGGAGCATGCTGAGTAAGGGGCTGGTGAACTGAGATAAGCTTAGGGAGTGTGGTTAACAATAAGCACCTATTATGGGACAGCGCTGTTCCGCTTGCCATCCACACATCGTCCCAGTTGATCCCCACCGGTCTTAAGAAGTAAATAACAGGGCAGCCCTGGTGGCACAGCGGTTTAGAGCCGCCTGCAGCCCGGGGTGTGATCCTGGAGACCCGGGATTGAGTCCCACATTGGGCTCCCTGCATGGAGCCTGCTTCTCCCTCTGCCTTTGACTCTGCCTCTGTCTCTCTCTATGAATAAATAAATAAAATCTTAAAAACAAAAAAGAAGTAAATAAGTCTCCGCTTTTGAATTTATAGATGAGAAAATTGAGGCACAGAGGGAATACATACTTTGTCCCAAGTCCTGTAGATAGTAGGGAGCGAAACTAGGATTGAAACCCATGCATTTCAGTTTCAGCACCCAGACTCGACACTCATCGGGTGCCCTACGCTGCCCTCTAGGCATGGCCAAGGACTTTGTGGTTTTATTCTAAGTGCAGGGAGACCTCGCCAGCTTTTAAACAGGAGCTCTGAGCGATCCCTCTTATGTTTTACAAGATTGTGCTAAATGGATAACAGATTATAGGAGGGCAAGAGGAGAGGGGCAAGCTGGGAGGCAAGTGCAGCGGTCCAGGCAAGCAATGACGGTGGCTTACACGAGGTGGGGCGAGTGGAGACGGGGGAGAAGAAGGAACTGATACAGAAGTGACAGGACTGGGGACAGGTCACGTGGGGATCCCGGAGGTGCTGTTTAGAAGGAGACGGTGCTGCCCCAGGAGGGGGTGGGGGACAAGGCCCAGGCCCTCTGGGAACTCCTGCATTTGGAGGTTGGATCTGGGAAGATGAAAGAGGTGGAGGGAGGGAGACAGCCAGAGATCTGCAATGATGATGATGATGATGATGATGATCATCATCATCATCATCATCATCGAGGTGAGCCGTGAGCCGACAAGGAAGGAAAAAATTACAAAACAAAAGCAGCCTAGGGCTGCCCTCATAATGTCCTCTGAAAAAGAAAGAGAGCCCTCCTTCCTGCCTCCTTACACCCGGGTAGGAATTGGCAGGGGAGGAATTGGCCGGGACCCAGAGACGGTTGGGTCTGAGCGCAGGCCCAGGGTGGCGGTAGCCAATCTGCTTGGGTGAGTCCCTACACCAGTCTGCTCTAGAAAGCAGTACACCCCGAAATAGAACCCGTGTCTCCACACTTTCTCTGTCAGTCCTCAGTCTCTGGTGGGGCTCACGGGGATTCACAGAGGTGTGGACCCGGAGTCAGCTCTGGGAGAGAGACCGTACCCTGTGAGTGGGTGCATGGGGTTCAGGCATTATTAGTCATGTTCCCGTTGTCATTTCCTGTGGGTTTTTTTTTTTTTCTTCTCTTTCCCTGCCCTGGCCCCTGATTTTACCTGCTTCTCTTTCTCCTTTATCTTTCACCTGGAAAGCATTATGATGTCAGCATTTTGTCTTCATAATCCCATGATAAGCATGTCATCGTTACTTAATATGGTGATGAAAATGTTCTCTTTTATATCCCTTTTGGGTGCTGAGAGTTGCTGCCATAGATGTTTAAGAGGTTCTTGTCTCTAGTGCGAAGAAAGGCAAGATCGGTTTTCACCCTGAGGCCTAACCCTGTACAGGAAACACAGTTCCACGCAGAGTGCTCTCCAGCTTCTAGCCTGACAGCCCAGGCATGGGGGTGACCAAGAGCCACTGGGGAAGCTCTACCATTTAAAAAAAGAAAACAACCGAACCTGTCATTTTTTTCATTAAAAAAGTATATTTTACTGTAGAACTGGGCTTCTCAAACTTTAACGAGCCTATGAATTCACTACCTGGGGATCTTGCTAAAAGGCAGCTTCTGAATTAGGAGGTCTGGTGGGGATGGAGATGCCACCTTTCTATCATGAGGCTGGGGGCTGGCAAACGGACCTCATTGGAGTATCAAGGATTTGTCAAATAACCAAAAAATAGGAAAACGCAAATGTACTGTGATTGTGTCTCCCCGGATGAGACCTGCTTCCCATCTGTGCCCCTGTGCTGAAATCAGGGTCACCAGCTCCCTCCCCAGCATCGCCAAGAGAACCTGGAGAGGGAACAGAGCAAGAGGAGGCCAGGAGCCCCCCCACCCCCCCCACCCCGTTGGGGAGGCAGAAGGCTGTGGCGGGGAGAGGTGGCCGGGAAGGAGTCTAGGACTAAGGCTTGGCCTCTTCACCAGCTCAGTCAGATGCTGGCATCCCCAGGTTCAAGAGGAAAGTCAGTGGAGAGCAAGACACCCACGTAAACAGGTGGGACTGACCAGACGCAGGGACGCAGGGACTCAGTTTCCCACCTCCTCTCCTAGTCCCTGAGAGGCTGGAGGACTAGCTTCTCAGGGACGCCTTGCCACGTCCTACGACTGTCAGCACCCAGGCAGCGTGGGTGGGGGTTGGGGAGAGCCTTGACCTTGACTCAGGAGTGAGAAACACTGGTTCTCGGGGCCCAAGATGGTCCACACTAGGGCACAGGTGCCCTTGCTTATCCCTCACCCCCCACACACACCCACTTGAAACCCCTACAAAAATGAGAAACCGCTCCAAAGAGTCAAGTGGAGAGATTAGAATGAAACGTAGAGCCAGGAAGGAGAGAATCGTGAGACCAAGGGGAAAACGAGACAGCTGAGAGCAGAATGGCGGAACATGAAAGATCCGCTTGCCACGGTGCCGTGGAAGGAAAAAGGGAAGGATGAAGATCCGGCAAATGTAGAAGAAAATGAGGGTAATCCGGGAGGACAGAAATAGTAGACTTGGGAAATGGGAGGCTTCTGAAGAAAAAAATCTGGAGAGGAGTGATGTTTGAAGAATCCTCAGGGATGATTTTTGCAGAGTTAGAGATGCGGGCCCACTGAGGCCAAAGGGGAGAGAAGCAACACGGGACACCTGGGCATATTCCACTAAATTCTGGAACATCAAACACAAGGAGAAGTTCCTAAACACTTTCAGAGAGCACCGTGCGCAGGCAAAGCAAGCAGGGTGGAGGGTCCTTACACACGAGGGTGCCTGCGTGCACGCTCACGCTGCCTCCAGGAGCCCCCCTCCTTACACACCTGCTACTCCTTTGTCACAGTCACTCTGAAGGCCAGCCCCCTGGGAAGGGTTGGCCCTCCCGGCCTTGACCGTGTGGGGCCTGGGTCCAGGGATGTCAGGCTCTCAGGCAGGGGCCCCGCTGGTGGCTTCCCACGGCCTGCAGCCGTCCTCAGAGCTGCCCCTGGCAACCGGCACCCAACAGGGAGGAGGGAGCCCCCTGGGAGAGCCCCAGCCACTGGCGGTCCCGGGGTACACCTTTGTCCCTCCCCGGCATCCCAGCCACTGCTCACGGGGGCAGGGGCGGGGGGGAAGGAACACTGAATGAGTAAGGCCTTCCCGCCGCCTATGGGAGGTCACAGTCCTTCAGAGATGGGACAAGCTGACAGCAAACCAATGGCTAAGAGCAAACCATCAGACAGAAAGAGTTGAGCGTTTGCATGGTGGGCGAACCAGGAAGGGAAGAGCTGCCACAGCGCTTCAGGGCCCGGGGCACCCTCAGCTTCTCACGCGGCCTTGTGCGTTCCTCAGAAGGGACGTCTCCCTATCACACCTGTACGTCCGGCACCATCCTGGGCTCTGGAAATGCCTTGCAAAGCCAGGTCGTCAGTGCCCCTGTCCCTTGGAGCCCACCTTCCAGCGGAGCCAAAGAAGTGAACACACAAGCAACCCGGTGAGGTCACGACAGGCTGTATCCACAGGCCAGGGAGCGGCCTCAGCAGAGGGCGGGGGTGGGGGGGGGGTGGCCCGGAGGTGCCCTGGGAGCTGGTGGGTGAGAATAAGCCAGGGGAAGAGGCTGCACAGGACGGCGGGGCCACCATCTGGGGAGAATGAGCACACCATGGCTTGGCAAACAGCTAGGAAACAGTGAGGCAGGGAAATGAGGAAAGACACCCCCTTATGTAAATGATGGTGGATTCGGGATGATCGAAGACCAAGGGGGTTCTGGAGGGAGAGCCCCGCTGACACAGAAGGGAGGCTGCAGAGGCTGGCGGGAGCCCAATCCGAAAGGACCCGTGAGGCCGCGTAAGGACGCGGGTTTTATCCTAAGCGCCGCGTGAGCCATCGAAGGACTTTATGTTTTTAGGTTTACATTCCACTCTCCATTCAGGCAGTCACTTGGAAAGCTGTGAGTGGCGACAGGACTGTATGACAGTCTGATTGACCAAACAAGCAGCAGCTACAAGGATTCGTCTGCCACCTGCAGCAGTAACGGCCGCGGAGGTGCAGAGGCGGGAACTGGAAGCGCTCGGTGACCCCCAGGCTCCAGGGGAGCAGGCAGCGCTTCACCCAGTGTAGGGTGGGGGCCCGTACCCAGAAGAGGACGGGTTCCGGGGTACCTGTCCTCTCGGGCCGATGCTCCAACGTGGTGGCAAGACAGAGAGTCCATCCAAGGGCGACTCATTCGGGGCAGGTTCAACCAGGGCGACGTGATGCCGCTGACCCAGAGGGTGGAGTTGGGGGGACCAGCCCCACAGCCTTGTGCCGCCTACCTGTGGCATGACACATCCCAAGGGGCACTTATTTCCAAGGCTGCTGGCCGGGCCACTTGCTCTGCCTTTAGGCTTCCAGACACTCCTCAGTGAACCTATAAAGAAAAACTTGGGGCAGCCCGGGTGGCTCCGCGGTTTAGCGCCTGCCTTGGGCCCAGAGCACGATCCTGGAGTCCCGGGATCGAGTCCCACGTCGGGCTCCCTGCATGGAGCCTGCTTCTCCCTCTGCCTGTATCTCTGCCTCTCTCTCTCTCTCTGTCTCATGAATAAATAAATTTTTTAAAAAAAGAAAAACTTGGCCGACAAAAGGGATTCTTTGCTGTTGTAAAACTATTCATCCCTTTGAGCCTTTTTTTAAAAAATAGACTTCCAATTAGAAAACGTCAAAACACACAAAGGTTATTAGCAAATTTATTTCAGAAACCAGCATTTTAGCATGTCCTGCCGACACACTGGAGGCCGTGTGCCCCCTTCTGGTGTGTCTGTCAGATGCCTGAGTTGCTCGTGATCAAGAACCCAAAGATGAGCTCCTAGCACAGCCTCGGCTGCACCTGGCACCTGTGGGCGGCCCGGCCCGAGTCACACCTGCCCTGGCTTCCACTGAGCAGCTGTGTGCCTGTTTCCACCTGCGAGAGACCTCACAGTGGAAATGCCAAGGCAACGAAGAGGATAAAGAGGCCTTGGGTTCACTCTGACAAGTGAATCTGAGAAGTGCCAGGCGGGGAAAGCCAGAGGAGAGGCCGCCAGAAGTCGGTGTGTGTGTGTGGGGGGGTCCCGGTCCCCACCCCTGCCCAGAGCCTGGCAGGAAGTCAAGCCTGGGGACCCACAGCTGTCGGTCTGGCCTCCCCTGGAGCAAACCAACCCCCCCTGCAGTGCGATTCAGAGCCCCGTGTCCAGTTAGACTCGGGGAGACTCGGGTAAGATCCAGAGAGTGGAGCCTCACTTGCTCTCCACTCCCACGGGCACAGGGAGCCTTGTGCTTCTGTCAACCATGTCAGCACAGGAATTCTAAAGATCGGGGTGAGTCATGGTTAAGACCGTCCATAAATATTTAATGTTCTCGGCAAAACTGGTGGCTATGTGTACTTTTCTGGGTGGGGGGGAGATCAATGTAGCAGATTCCCAAAGTGGTCCAGGATCCAAAATACCACGAACCGTGGAAAGGAGTGTCCTAGACTGCTTGGGCCGCTCTAATAAAAATACCATAGATGGGGGGGGGGGGGGGCGGCCTGAACATTTCTTTCTCACAGTCCTGGAGGCTGGGAGGTCTAAGATAGGGGCATTGGCAGGTTTGGTGTCTGGTGATGGTCGACTTAGTGGCTCACAGATGGCCCTCTTCTGGCTGCGCCCCCACATGGCAAAAGGGACAAGGGAGCTCTGCGGAGGGGGGTGCGGGGGGTTTATAAGGGCACTAATCCCATTCACTGTTATGACCCACTCATTTCCCAAAGACCCCACCTCCTAATACCATCACACTGGGGGTTAGGACTTCAACATATGAATTTTCTTTTTCTTTTTCTTTTTTTTTTAAAGATTTTATTTATTTATTTGAGAGAGTGAGTGACCACAAGCTGGAGGAGGGGCAAAGGGACAAGCAGACTCTCCGCTGAGCAGGGAGTCGGACACGGGGCTGGGTCCCAGAGTCCTGGGATTGAGCCCGAGCCCCGTGTCCTTGTCGTCAGGCTCCTTGCTTCTCCCTCTCTCTCTGCCGCCCCCTCTTCCTACTCCCCCTGCTTGTGCTCTGTCAAATAAATAAAAATTTTTTTAAAAAAGTGGAGGAGGGGAGCAGAGCCAGGAAACCCCGGAGAGGAAGTTGCCTTGTATTTGAATCCCATCCAAAAATACCAGAAGAGGGAAATTCTGTGACGTCAGAGAAGCCACTCTAGGGCACATCTTATTCCAAAGGCCCAGGGAAATTAATGTTTTTACACAATAATAGACAAGAGCAAAGCACTGAGGTAGGATTCAATAAATTAGGTGATGATATCAAAAATATAAACATTTTAAAAACAGCAAGAGCCAGACAATGTGGGCTCCCCGGTGAGAGAATTCAACCCCACTGTGGTCTTGCCAAAGGGATGGAGTCTTCTTACGCCCCTGAATCTAGGAGACAACTTTGTGGGAAAACCAGAGGCTGAGGAGCACGAGCCACACAAAACCCAGACCATGAGAAACAGGTCAAACGGATGTGAATTCTCCAGCAGATGAAATTGAGGAAGAGGGAACCGTGGGTGGCGCAGCGGTTTAGCGCCTGCCTTTGGCCCAGGGCAAGATCCTGGAGACCTGGGATCGAGTCCCACATCGGGGACTCCCTGCATGGAGCCTGCTTCTCCCTCTGCCTATGTCTCTGCCTCTCTCTCTCTCTCTCTCTGTGTGACTATCATAAATAAATAAAAATAAAAATAATAAAAAACAACAACAACAAAAAAAAAAGAAATTGAGGAAGATAATTGAGAGGACCTGTGCGGATTGAAAATAAATGTAGAAGACCAGTCACGTTACACTCTTACGTCTAAGGATGCCATCAGCTGTCAGAGCTATAAAAAAAAAAAAGTAAGGAAGTGATCAGTACGAAATCAGTAGGGTTTTCAAGAAAAGAGTAGGGCGGAGATGGCATAGGATTAAATTGAGGGCTACAGGATGGTGATCCTCTAATTCTACCTTTTCTTTTTACATCATGCTAAAATACACATATGTGAAACTGACTATTTTAACCTTTTTTTTTTTTTAAGATTTTATTTATTTATTCATGAGACATATACACACACACACAGACACAGGCAGAGGGAGAAGCAGGATCCATGCAAGGAGCCTGATGTGGGACTCGATCCCAGGTCTCCAGGATCACACCCTGAGCTGCAGGCAGCACTAAACCGCTGCGCCACCCAGGCTGCCCATTTTAACCTTTTTTAAGTGCATAATTCAGTCGCAGTAAGCACATTCACCACATTGTACGACCATCACCACTATCCATCCCCGGAATTTTTGTATCATCCCGAACAGAAACCCTGTTAGCTAATGCTTTTTACAAATGTGTTAATTGGACCCTCTTTCTTTTCTTAAAGATTTTTATTTATTTAGTCATGAGAGAGAGAGAGAGAGAGGCAGAGGGAGAAGCAGGCTCCATGCAGGGAGCCTGATGTGGGACTCAATCCCAGGACTCCAGGATCACGCCCTGGGACAAAGGCAGATGCTAAACCGCTGAGCCACTGGGGAATCCTTGGACCCCCTTTCTAAAAAGACGCTTTTCACATGAGAAAATGCTCCGTATCACTTGCAGTCAGGAAAATACAAATCAAAACCACAATGAGATCCCACCTCACGCCAGTAAGAATGGGGAAAATTAACAAGACAGGAAACAACACATGTTGGAGAGGATATGGAGAAAGGGGGACCCTCCTGCACTGTTGGTGGGAATGTGAACTGGTGCAGCCACTCTGGAAAACTGTGTGGAGGTTCCTCAAAGAGTTAAAAATAGATCTGCCCTATGACTCAGCAATTGCACTGCTGGGGATTTACCCCAAAGATACAGATGCAGTTAAATGCCGGGACACCTGCACCCCGATGTTCACAGCAGCAATGTCCACAATAGTGACACTGTGGAAGGACCCTCGGTGTCCATCGAAAGATGATGGATAAAGAAGATGTG
This sequence comes from Canis lupus dingo, assembly GCF_003254725.2. Classification (NCBI taxonomy): domain Eukaryota; kingdom Metazoa; phylum Chordata; class Mammalia; order Carnivora; family Canidae; genus Canis; species Canis lupus. Next base: position 5,648,350 of record NC_064264.1, read on the forward strand.
GTCTCTGTATACAATGGAATATTCCTCAGCCATTAGAAAGGACAAATACCCACCATGTGCTCCAACGTGGATGGAACTGGAGGGTATTATGCTGAGTGAAGTAAGTCAATCAGAAAAGGATAAACATTATACGGTCTCATTCGTTTGGGGAATATAAAAAATAGTGAAAGGGAATAAAAGGGAAAGGAGAGAAAATGAGTGGGAAATATCAGTGAGGGTGACGGAACATGAGAGACTCCTAACTCTGGGAAAGGAACAAGGGGAAGTGGAAGGGGAGGTGGGTGGGGAGGTTGGGGTGACTGGGTGACAGGCACTGAGGGGGTCACTTGACGGGATGAGTACTGGGTGTTATATTCTATGTTGGCAAATCAAACTCCAATAAAAAAATAAAAAATAATAAATAAATTAATTAATTAATTAATAAGACGCTTTCCCGCATCTATGATTGGGTTACCCAGGGGTAGGGTTCACAGGGAAAGACAGGGTAAAGGCTCGATGAGGCTGGGGCATGAGGGGCGGCTTCTGGGGTGGCCCCGGCCGGTTCTGTTTCTTGTCCTGGGAAGTGAGGACAGCACGTTTGCAGGGTGCTGAAGTCACTACAAGCCTAGGGAGGAAGAGAGGGAGACAGGAGAGCCAGGCAAAAGCAGGAAAGGCATTTTCTGCTACCATAAGAAAGTACATATGATGTAATGACATTTATGCATTTCCTCAGATGAAGTATGTGTGGTTCAGAACACCTGGGAATAAACACATAAAACAAAAGGGAAGAGCGTCGTCTATTAGGTGGATTGAGGCATAGGCCTTCTTACGGGCAGACGGATGTATAAAATCACTCCTTAGAGGCCTTTCTGGGAGCAAAAGGGCCTCTGGGCCGCTGGCCAGACTTGGGTGCGGCTGCATGCGTGTGACCAGTTCGTGAGAAACTCTTGGGCCGTACATGCACGATATGTGCATCTTCTATATGTATGTTATGTTTTCATCAAAACTTTTCTAGAAAATTCAAAGTCTCTCATAGTCCTAAGATCCTACTTTAGGGAAATGTCCAATCCTGATTTGTTAAAAGTAAAATAATGCCTTCCAACATGTAGAACTGGAGTTGTAGTCCTTTCTAAATTATTCACAGAAACGAAATTAGACCTGACTCAGCAGCCTGCTTGTTCTAGACTGCAGGAGGGAGCCTACAGCGGGCTCTGGGAACGGCTGAGCAGCACCCACATCTTGGTCTACCACACAGGACCCAAGAACAGGCGCAGCCGCGAGAGCGGAGTCTCATGCCAATGAACGGGCCCAAGGCAGGAGTTGAAAACTATCTCCCCACTGGCAGACTCTGGGAAAAAATGGAGGGAGGATGAGGGGAGAATGAAGAGAATCTAAATAAAAGGGTTTCTACCTCATGCCTACTGTCCTGATGATCTTTGAGCTATAGGCTACAATATTCCTGCAAAGCATGGATCACCTTGTGTTTTATTTACCTGGTAAAAATGAAAACTAGCACATAAATGGGATTTCCTCTTAAATTCTCTGGTCCCTTTGGCTCTGAGATGCCAGATCCTCTCTCTTTTTTTTTTCTTTAATTAATTAATTTATTTGACAGGGAAGAGAGAGACCACAAGCAGGGGGAGCAGCAGCAGGGGGAGAGGGAGAAGCAGGCTCCCCCTGGAGCAGAGAATCCAACGTGGGGCTCGATCCCAAGACCCTGGGATCATGACCTGAGCCAAAGGCGAGTGCCTAACCAACTGAGCCACCCAGAAGCCCCAATTCCAGATTCTCTTGAAGAATGATCTACCTAATGGGATTTGCTGTAACTACCATTCTTGATTCCTAAGGCCAAGGAAGGCTGCCTGGAAGGAAGAGGTAATTCTTATTCCCTGAGAACAATGATTGGTACAGTCATTTGAGCTCCTTGGCCAGAAAGTACTTTGGAAATACTGAGTCCTTCAAAATTTATCTCTTAGTCAAACACATGCTGTAAGAAGTGATGTCCCCTTACTGTGAAAAACTGACTGCTGTCTTTCTACGGCTTTCCACAAAGCTCTAGACACAGTGTCCTGGGAAATCATTCCACTGAACGAGAGGACAGTATAGGGAATTTAAAGGGAGAAAGACACAAAAATATACAGGGCTCAAGGCACTGCAGAGCTTGTCACTTTACAAATGAGCTTCACAGAAGTTCCTTTTGGATGCCAGGCACTTTCCTGCGTGGATATTAATCAACAAAGCAAAACAGTGGATGGGCCGAGATGTAAACTCACTCCCACACGCAGGGAGGGAGCTAGCATCCGATGAATGCGTGGACTAAGTCAGGCAGTGCCGTAGTTGCTGGGTTGGTTTTTGGTTTTCTGGTTTTTTGGTTTTTACTTCGGTGACGTTTACACAACATAACATTCAGTATCCATTACCACCCCTCTCCAGAACTTTGCATCATCCCAAACCCAAGTTCCACATCTGTTCAACAAGAATGAGGCAGAAGGGCACCATTACTGTGCACCTGAGAGACCCCAGCAAGGCCACATAGGTAAGTGTCCGCAAGTCTAGGTCACTCCTAAAAGGCCGTTATTGAACGTTGTCTAGAAGTTACAAAGCTTGCTTTGGGAACTATTTTCAGAAACTTTTGTTATCCTTTAAGGAGATGAACTGATGTTTTGATTGACTTACCTGAGTCAGGTGCTGCCTGCAGCCCTTCAATCTTCCACCGGGTGAGGCGTATCACACTATTTGCAGTTTGCATGTTGAATCTCACATCTGTTCCACTTTCCTCCAGGGCAAGGACTCTGTCTCGTTCGTGTGGTACATCTAGCAGCTGGTGGTGTGCAAGGCACGTGTGAACTGTTCCGTATACATGTGCGGAACGAATGAGGACAAAAGTCATACTACTCAGTTCTTACCAAAAGCTCACATGCTAAGAAAAAAAATTTTTTTTTCACCTTTTGGGAAAGAACTGCCTTTGGGAAAATAATAAATCACCTTGTCATAGGAGCAAGAGACCTTGAAGGCAAGAAGAGGAGATGGTTAAGCTGCCTCAGTGTGACCAAACGAGGGATTGGTGAATTTTTTTCTCCCGATGGGGAGGTCGGAGGGTGGGTCCAGTAAGGGAGAAAAGAGAGCAGCCAGTGAGCCGGTGAGAAATGGGGGAACGCGCACAGTCGTGGTGGGTGGCTAAGGGAACTTTAAGAACAGGGACACCAGGCAGCTGGGGGGGCTCAGCAGTTGAGCGCCTGCCTTCAGCTCAGGGCATGACCCCAGAGTCCTGGGATTGAGTCTCACATCGGGCTCCCCGGATGGAGCCTGCTTCTCCCTCTGCCTGTGTCTCTGCCTCTCTCATGAATAAATAAATAAAATCTTTTAAAAACAATTAAAATAAATTAAAAGTTAAAAAAAAGAAAAAGGACAGGGGCGCCCAGACTTCACTCCGAAGCTGCATTGCTATGATGTAATATGCCCTCCTGCTCTCTTCCTTCCCGTGTATTGTCAGCGGCTAAAATAAACATCAACAGAGACCTTGGAGAGGGTTTGGGATTTCCTCAGAAGCTCTGTGCCACCTTATCTGGATTTCTTGGGGAGACGACAGCCCCTTGGTATCTGTGTCACAGAAACAAGACTTGCACTAGATTGCTTCAAGAGTGCTCTACCCGTTCCAGACCATGAAATAATTGTACCTTTGGTGGCTCCTGACCTCGGAGAGCCATAGGCCAGGATCCCTTTGTTCTACCTACTGCTACAAATTATTTTTATTGAGTTGAATTTGAAGGTGAGGTCAAATTTTGTGTGACTGAAGGAGGTCACACAAAAGAAGCCACAGGAAGCCTCATTACTGAATTTACTGTAGGGGTACTTACTGCTGAGGGCTTGTGTGTCATTATCAGATACTTAAAAAAAAAAAAAAGTTCCTCCTAGGGAAAACACAAAAATGATGGTGAATCTTATTTTTTTAAAGATTTTGTTTATTCATGAGAGGCACACAGAGAGAGAGAGGCAGAGACATAGGCAGAGGGAGAAGCAGGTTCCCTGCGGGGGGGCGGGGAACCCCATCCCAGGACCCCGGGGTCACGGCCTGAGCCGAAGGCAGATGCTCAACCGCTGAGCCCCCCAGGCGTCCCGATGTCAAATCTCAGAACTAATTTTATTTTCCCTTCTCTCCAGTCGTGAGAAGCTCCTGGCCAACTTTGGGACCCACCTGCAGGGACGGTGCAGAACTCACACACCCAGGCTGGTACCGTCCTTACCCCCGGCTTCCTGTTCTTACTCTCATTTTCAGCTTGTACTGTTGCCTCATTCATTTCTGAAGGTGCTACCCATCGTTTTGCGGAAGGCAGTGGAAGGAAAATAAATTAATATACTCTCCAAATTATATTACCTAGTTCCCACCCCAGCATGCACCTGGCCCTGAGAGAGTGGAGAGCAGGAGATAAGCTATCTTCCTCCAGCGGCCAGATGGCAGGCTGGGCCCATCCCTCTCCATGCCTCCCTACAAGTACCCGCTGCCATTTCTAGCAAAATTATTCAGGGGTCAGTTTTTTGGATCAAAATCTTGCGCACGCGCTCTCTCTCTCTCTCTCTCTCTTACACGCACACACAAACACCCTGCGCCTATTAAGTGATCAGAAACTCACTGCCTCCCAGCCACGCAATCTAGAGACAGAACTCCCTTAGCTCTTCTCAGGAGTAATATGCTTCTTATTTCCTTTAGGGCAGTTTCCTTATAAATCGTCTTTATATGACAGAAATACCCCCCCCCCCTTTACTTGTGTTACTCTAATACAACGTTATATCTGGGAGGAAAAGAGCTTTAGTAAACGTGAAATTGCATGTGAAACGTCCCTGGGATAAGTCAAGGCAAGTGATAATGGCACTAAAGAGCCCCTCGACCACGCTCTTCCTCAGCCACGCTGCTGCCCAGTTAGCCGCCGTTGCCAGGCTGATGCCGGTCCTTCTAGATTGTCGTCTGCGCTTTTGCAAATCTACACACGTATCCATTACAATCTACTTTTATTATGTGTGTCTCTGCGTTAAATGCACGGTACGCTGTACAGTTACGCTGGCCTACAACTTGCTTTTTCTCACTTAGCCATATGTCTTAGAGCACATTTCCTGCTCTGAGGGAAGAGCTATGCTAACTTATGCCAACAGCCTCTTGCAGCCGCTAGCTGCCGGCCTTCCATCTTTACTCTTCGGTCACCTGCACTGCCAAAGACCTAAGCGGCAGGTCTCACAGGAATTCAGAAAATCTGATCACACGAGGAGGACCACCTCATAGGCTCCCGGGCTGGAATATGCTGCTGCACCTATAATGTGTCTCAGTCTCAAGTTCATTGACTTTACAATTTTTGACTGGCTGTCTACTGCCTACTGCTCCAGGCACTGGGGATTCATCCGTGGGCAAAAAGACAATCTCTACCTTTCTCTGGTGCTTACAGAAGATAAAATAGTGAGTAAAAGAAATAATATGTTGGGGTACCTGGGCGGTGCAGTCCATTAAGTGTCTGACTCCCAGCTTTGGCTCAGGTCATGATCTTGGGGTTGTGGGATCAAGCCCCACATCAAGCTCTCTGCTCGGTGTGGAGTCTGCTTTGGATTGTCTCCCACGCCCTCTGCCCTCCCTCCATCACTCTTTCTCTCTCTCTCAAATCAATAAATAAATCTTAAAAAAAAAAAAAAAAAAAAAAAAAAAAAAAAAAAACAGAGATTCTCTATCTTGGCATGACCTGGAAAGCTTTAACAATTTCTGCTGTGTCCCGCCCCAAGAGGTCCTAATTTATTTAATCAGGAGTATACCTGCATGTCAGGATTTTTAAGTTTTCTGGGACACCTGGGTGACTCAGTGGTTGAGCGTCTACCTTCAGCTCAGGTTGTGATCCCGGGGGCCTGGGAGCAAGTCTGCCTGTGTCTCTGCCTCTGTGTGTCTCTCATGAATAAATAAATAAATAAAATCTTTAAAAAAATTTTTTTTCCCAAGTGATTCTAATGTACTGCCAGGAATGAGAACCACTGCCTTGCAGGCCACTAATGATAACGTGTTCAACAAATGACCACAGGTTTCCAACTGAAGGCCGGTTTGGCCAGACACTAAGACCAGAGGATCCTGTAATTAGCCAGATGTTGCTACTACTACTTATTCCTTCCTTATAAGTGACTTCACACTTTTGCAGTGTTTTCCAATATATTATCTTTTTTTGAAGTATGTGTTGTCATCCTTAGCTCCTAAGATCTTTGTAATTTCCTGAGTGATAGGAGCATCTGGCACAGAGCCCCTAAATCCCTTAGGATTTTCTGAGTCGGGGTGCCTGGGTGGCCCAGTCAGTTAAGCAACCAACTCTTCCTTACACCATAGGTCATGATCTTGAGGTTGTGAGACTGAGCCCCGAGTCAGGCTCCCAGCTCAGTGCAGAGTCTGTTTCAGATGCTCTCTCCCTCCCCTTCTGCCCGTCCCCAACTCACACACATGTGCACGTGCTCTCTCTCAAATAAATAAAAATCTTAAAAAAAAAAATTTCCTAGGTGCTTAGGGGTATCCTCTGGGCTAACAAGGCAACTCTTGCTCCCAGATGGCTTCAACATGGAGGCTTATCATCAGAAAGACCAAGCTATGATTAACCTTGGAACTTTCAGCCCTATACCTTGTTCCCCAGGAAGAAAAGTGGTACAGACTGAGTAAATAATTGATCATGCCTACATGATGAAGCCTCCGTAAAAATCCCAGAAAGCTTCTGAGTAAGTGAATGCATTTATGATGTGCTGGGAGAGTGACACGCCTCAAATCCACAGGGACAGAAGCGCCTTTACTTGGGACCCTTCCAGATCTTAACCCTATGGATCTCTTCATCTGGCAGTTTTTTAAAATATCCTTTATGATAAATCAGTAATAGCAAGTGAACGGTTTTCCTGGGTTCTGTGAGCTGTTCCAGGAAATGATTAAACCTGAGGAGGGGGTTGTGAACCCTCCAGGTGACAGCCAAATCAGACAGAAGTTGTGGGTCACCCACGGACCTACTACTTGCAATCGGCATCTGAAGGGGTGGGGAGGTAGCGTTGGAGGACAAAGCCCTTAACCTGGGGGACCTGAGCAGTTAGTATCAGAGTTGAACTGAATTGTAGAAAATGGAGCTGGTGTTGAAGAATTGCCCGGCTGTGGGGGAATGTGTGTGAGAGTAAATGAAAACATGGTCCGTTCTTCCCCAGGCACCTTCACAGAACCTTGAAGAGCAAGGTTACTTGGAAGGATATTTTTCCTATTTGTTTCAAATCTAATTCTTGTCATACTGGGACAGTTCTTGAAAATGCTATCAACCTCTATTTCTGTACTATATAGGGAAGGACAAAAGTGAGCCAATAAAAAATTATATATTTTCATGGTTATATGTAACTGTACATATACACTTACATATATATATTCCTACAAATATATTTATATTATATATGTGTGTATAAGAATATACATGATATATTCTATTTTTATAATTATTTTTCATGTATTTATATATCTCAGATTATATTTTAAATATATATTTTGTATTTATATTTATACCATATATATTCCCATATCCCTTTTTTATAATTGTATTTAGGATTTATTTATTCATTTTAGGGAGAGCATGCATGAGCAGGGGGAGGGGCAGAGGGAGGAGAGGAAAGAGAATCTCAAGCAGACACCCTCCCACTGCCAACCCCCACCCCACCCCACCCCGAGGAGGACCATGGAGCCCAACTTGGGCTTGATGCCAGAACGCTGAGATCATGACCTGAGCTGAAATCAAGAACAGGTCACAACCAAATGAGCCACTCAGGCACCCCTCCATTTCTAGAATTTTGGTTCTCGCACTTTTGAACAAGTGTTTACAGATCTGAGGTTTCAAACAGAAGTAAAACTTTGCTCTGAAAGCATTAAGTCATTGTGCACTAGTGTGGTCTATGAGATCTGAAAAAAAATTACTTCCTTTTCCATAGTTAACATTCCAGTGACCCCTGCTAAGGCAGCCCTGAAAAATAACGGTTGCCATACCAACAGCTTAACGAAGAAGTCTGCCATTGTCATCGTCTCTATTTGTCCTCAACTATGTGATAAATTGCAAAGATGAATTAGAGCAATTAAATTCTGCCTCCAGTGCCTCCTGCCACTGGTTATAAAACTAAAAATCTTTCAAATTCCTATCTCCACATTAACCCCAACCACTACTCCCATAGTAATCACCGTTAATAATTTATGAAACTTTTGAAAAGTTTCTATACAGACACAAACAGATGCATATTCTTTTCCTAAAAGGAATACTGATTCTATCTACATTACACTATTTGCTTTGTTCTCATAGCAAAATTTAATTAGCTTCAGGCTTGATATTTCAAATTCTAAATTTTCTTTGATATTCTGAAATTGCATTCAGTTCCTACTATGTATGAGCTAATTTCCATGACTGTTATCAGGGGTGGTGGGCAGACAGGCAAGGTGCACCAGGGAAGGAGAAGTCATGTAGAAAAGAGTGAGCCAGCCAACAAGTTAGCAATCTGGAAGGGAGTTAAAATAAGTGTGGAAATAACTCTACCATATATTTGTTCATATGTTCTTTCATGATGGTTAAGTATTTACACATCCAATAATAATTCCATAGGCAAGACGGAGAACCCGAGGCTAAAGTCACCCATTACTTCACAGTCATTACATTTTCTTCTGACTCAGTTCTGTGCTTTCTTCTACACTACGGAGCATGGAAGTACTAACATAGCTGTGACCGAGACTGCTCACTCTTGCAACTCTATCCATCCCCCACCCTGAATAAATATACTTCCCAGCCAGCCTTGGAGCTGAAGGCTCTGTGGTTGGCCTCTGACAATAAGATAAAAGGAGTGATAGCTGTGACTGCTAGTGCCTACCCTCTGATTTCTACTCAGCCCTTCCCTACTGGTATGTGGGCATGTGTGGCGTGGTTGGTTACCTGAGTGAGCGTTGGTGGGGACAGGGGGCAGACCTCTGGATGTCCATTAAGGAGGATAAAGTAGACCTCAATGTGATCGGTCACATTTTTTCATTCATTGAAAAAAAAAAAAAAAGCAAAACTTGAAGCAAATATGAAAAATGTTAGCAGTTATTTATTGTGGTTGGTGGGTACCTAAACATTTTTAAAATGTGTGTCTCTGTGTTTTCCAGTGTTTTGGATTTATGATTTAAAGATAAATTCCAACATTCATCAACTGGAATATTTATGATTTTTTTTTTTAAAGTAGGTTCCATGCCCAATGTGGGGCTTGCACTTATGACCCTGAGATCAAGAGTTGCATGCTTATACATGCTAAGCCAGTCAGGGAATATTTATAATCATTTTAAATGACATTCTAGATGAATGGTTAATGATATGGGAAAATATTCATAATAAATGAAAAAATACTTGAACAATTATCTGAGATTAAGAACTGGAAAGCTGGAGTTGCCCATCCATCTGACTGCTTAGTCTAATAGTCTTCCACTCATTTTTATTTTTTAAGATTTTATTTATTCATGAGAGACACACAGAGAGACAGGCAGAAACACAGGCGGAGGAAGAAGCATGGAGCCCAATGGGGGACTCAATCCTGGGAGTCTAGGATCATGCCCTGAGCTATAGGCAGATGCTTCACCACTGAGCCACCCAAGTGTCCCTCCACTCGTTTTTTAAAATCCAGCCTAGGGGCACCTGGGTGACTCAATGGTGGAGTGTCTACTTTGGCTCAGGGCGTGATCCCGGGGTCCTGGGATGGAGTCCCACATCCAGCTCCCTGCAGGGAGCCTGCTTCTCCCTCTGCCTGTGTCTTTGCCTCTCTCTCCGTATCTCTCATGAATAAATAAAATCTAGTCTAAAAATGATTACAAGTAGCCCCAACCAAGAAATCTTCAAGTTGGCTTATTCATAGATTAAAGCAGGCTTAAAACAAACAGTAACCTATGCTTAAAAGTCATCTGATGAAGAGTCTCTCCTGATGTGGTTTTTTAAAAAAATACATTTATTATCTATTTATATGTGTGTATGTATGTATGTATGTATGTATTTATAGTAAGCTCTATACTCAATGTGGGGCTTGAACTCATGACCCGAAATCAATAGTTGTAAGAGTTGTACACCTTACTGACTGAGCCAGCCAGGCACCCCCTTCCTCTACCTTACTCTGTAAAAAGTTTATGAACATTGATGGGGGGAATATTAACATCAAGACTAGTTATCTGTAGTTTTTCTCTATGGTTTATAAATGCTTTATTACATGTATTGTGATTTTTTAAGCCAGATAATTTAAGTCCTATGTTTCAAAGTTAAAAGAAATATTCAAATATCTAAGAATATCTTAGATTCTAACGATCATTTTACATTCATCAAAGACACTAAAAGAAGTTATTATTAATTACGTTGCTTCCTTTCACTAAGAACCTGTCTTCTCAGCTAGACCTAGATATTGCCTGCAACTGGCCTGGAACTCCCAGACAGGCCTTGGTACTGTTGAGCAAGGTCATAGAACATTAACACGAGACTTTGTGACAAAAACATGAGCCTTGTCCAAAGGCCACAGAGTCAAAAAGTAGATGCTGACCAAATGTTGGGGCACCTTAAAAAAAAAAAAAAAAAAAAAAATCATCCACTGACATTGACCAGTTGAAGCTGCCAAGAAATATATTTGAAAAGTTGCCTAAATCAATGGCTTTCAAAACTTTTTGACCTAGATCCACATGAAGAAATATGTCTTATGTTCAGATCCAGTACACATATACATGTGTAAATCTAAAACCTAAGTTTCATGAAACAATATTCACCTTTACTACACGTGATTCTGTCTTCTTCTCATTGTGTCATTTTTAATTAAGTTGATCACTATTCACCAAGTTGTTTCCCAGTTCTCTGAAAAGCACTGTTATACTAGGTCTTGGATTTATGCTGAATCCTATTAACTGAGATGGGATTTGACTTAATTAAGAGAAATGAAACTTTATTTCATCCATTCATTTATCAACAATTATTGGGTCAAGCCCTGTTCTGACTCCTGAGGTACAGCAATTAACAAAGACCCCTACTCATAGAGTTTATATCATAGGGCTCTGCTGTCCAATAAAAGTTACTAGCCAAGGATATTTAAATTAATTAAATAGAAGTAAATAATTCCATTGCCACACTAGCCACATTTCAGATACTAACTACTCGCGGCCTAGTGGCTACTGTATTAGAGCACATACTGAACATTTCCATTATCAAAGCTCTTTTCAACAGCTCTGCTCTGAAGGAAAGAATTAAGTAAACTACATTTTCTGTAACTTAAGTAAACACAACTTTCAAGCCTTCACTGCAACTAGCTGCATCCATGTAATTGCTCAATATGATTGTAGCCAGGACACAGGGGTGCAAGAGCACCTGCCTCTGAGATTCCCAAACAGACCAAGTTCAACCACTTGCCGCTGACAAAGTCCAAAGGCAGAGAGATGAGTGGTGGTGAAAGAAGAAAGTTTATTTCAGTGAGGCCAACACTGGGAAGACAGAGGAGTAGGGGTTCAAAGACCATCTCCAAAAGGTTGAAAATACTTCCAGGTATGTATAAGGGAAATGTGGGGCAAAGGTGGGTGGGTAAGTGCTGGTGGGCAGTGAAGGAAGGTTTAAATCCATCATAGTCTTAAGAGTCTATCATGGGTGGTGACTTGCTGGCTCAGGGCAGTCCTTATTGCTTCAGGGGGTAGTTCTGATTCTCATCAGGGGATGCTTTGCCTTCAGGCTCTTCCACCTGAGCCAAGGGAAAAGCTGGAAAGAACCCCACTAGAAAGTTTGAGGTCAAAATGGAGGCCAACGAAGTCCTCTTTCAGGACTTCTAGAATTGCTCCTTAGGAGGGAAACACAGTTGGAATATACTTTTGTTGTTCCCCTTTTCTTGCAGCTTGCGAGGTGGATGTGATGGCTGGAGTTCCAGCTCTGTTGCAGGCCATATCGGTGGTGAAGAAAGGAAAATCCTAGGCCTCTGACGCCCATGATGTCACCACACGTGTCTGGACTGCAGATTCCTGAATTTCTTTTATACAAGAGAATCAATAAACCCTTACGTGTTTAAGCCACCGTAAGCAATCCTGAACTGATAAAAGGGTGAACCCTTCTGAGGTACTTTTTTCATGTGAGGACTTGAGTTAAGAGGCCAGAAGACAATGTCTTTGAGACCTCTTTAACTTCAAGAGATCCCAAATCATATTCAGCTGTAAAATTTAGGACAACCTTAGGTTTTGTTAGAAATCACTGAACAAAAAAAAAAAAAAAAGAAATCACTGAACAAATCATTGTAAGAAAATGTTATAAAAAATTTCAGCGGTGTCTGGGTGGCTCAGTTGGTTAAGAACCCGACTATCTCAGCTCAGGTCATAATCTCAGGGTTGAGTTCAAGCCTCTCTTTGGGTTCTACCCTGGGTGGGGAGCCTACTTAAAAAAACATTCAAATGATGCCAAAGTAAAAGCTAATTAGTTAAAGACCAAATCCTGGGATCCCTGGGTGGCGCAGCGGTTTGGCGCCTGCCTTTGGCCCAGAGCGCGATCCTGGAGATCCGGGATCGAATCCCACATCAGGCTCCCGGTGCATGGAGCCTGCCTCTCTCTCTCTCGCTCTCTCTGTGACTATCATAAATGAATAAAAAATTTTAAAAAAGACCAAATCCTTCCAATTTTGTTAGTGACTTGTAATTATTTATGAATAATTTTCCCTATTTGTAGTACTTGTGTTCTAAGTAGGCATTTTCAAGATTTGGTGCAGATTTTTAATTTTTTTAAAAAACGTTTTATTTATTCGTTTGAAAGAGAAAGTGAGAGCTTGAGCATGGGAGTGAGGCAGAGGGAGAAGCAGATTCCTCACTGAGCCAGGAGCCCAACTCAGGGCTTGATCGCAAGAATATAGACCTCATGCCCTGAGCCACCCAGGTGCCCCGGCACAGATTTTTTTTAAGATTTTATCTACTAATTCATGAGAGACACACAGAGAGAGGCAGAGACACAGGCAGAGGGAGAAGCAGGCTCCCTGCGGGGACCCCGACCTGAGCCAAAGGCAGATGCTCAGATGGGGTGTTCCGTGCAGCTCCAGGTCACATCTTTTTGGGGAGGGCACATTTTGACTCCTCCTTCATCTCAATTCACTGTTCTGGGTTCTGCTCTTTTCGAGTTGCTCTCTGTGCAGAATGCTTCATTACTGGATTTACGGGGGGGGGGGGGGGAGGGGGGGGAGGGGAGTTGATATAGAATTGCCTGATTTCTTTGATGTACCAGAACAAAAGTTTCTGTGAGGGGGACGCCTGGGGCGCTCAGGGGCTGAGCGTCTGCTTTAGGCATGACTCCGGGGTCCCGGGATGGAGTCCCGCATCGGGCTCCCTGCATGGAGCCTGCTTGTCCCTGTGTCTCTGCCTCTCTCTGGGTCTCTCATGAATAAATAAATAAAATCTTTAAAAAAATAGATAAATAGATAGATAGATAGATAGATAGATGATAGAGTGGAAAAGTGGACATTTGGGTGGCTCCATGGTTGAGCGTCTGCCTTCGGCCCAGTGTGTGACCCCGGGGTCCCAGGATCAAGTCCCATGTCGGGCTCCCCGCATGGAGCCTGCTTCTCCCTCTGCCTGTGCCTCTCCCTCTCTCTCTCATGAATAAATAAAATCTTGAAAAAAAAGAAAAAAAATTTGTGTGAAAAATTGTGTAAAAAATCTGGTTTTAACTTGCTCACGATTGGGAGCTCCGTACAAAACCCGGTGCCACGGACCTTGCAGGGCATAAAAGTATCTGTAGAATTTAACGAGCTCTCCGGTTTCCCACCAAAACGGAAACAAAACGGCTTCCTTGAGCGTTTGCTCCGAACCGGACACCTGGACGTGAAGTCCCCCCAGTTCCGTCCGACTCTGTGGCAGCTGGGCTATCCCTTCGAGGTCATCTTCGAGGTCATCGTCGACGGACGCTAGAGCTCTTTTTTTTTTCTTTCTTCGCTCGGAGGACAGGGTCCAAGGCCAAGCGCAAAAAGGGACGGGCAGGCTCCGCAGCGGCGTCCCCGACGGGCCGCGGCCTCCTCACGCGGAAGCCCGCCGGGAGCCCCTCCCCCTCCCCGCCGGCGGGGCCACCGCAGCCGCACGGGGCGCCCCGAAACCGCGGCCGGGCAGGGAGCCTCCCCCCGCCGAGGGCCTGGAGCGAGGCCGACTGCCCCGCGCCCCACCCCCTCCCCGCGGACGGCCTCGCTCCACCCTCTCCCCGGGCCCCGACCTTCCGTAAACGCCAAGTCCTCCACGGCGGCTCGCTTGTGTTCCCGGGAACGGGCGGGCGCGGAGGCCTGAAGGGCCGCCATCCTCCTCGAAGCCGCAGCAGGCTCGGCACCTCCGCGGGGCGGGGAGGCCGGGACGCGGGAAGCCGCGGGAAGCCGCGGGAAGCCGCGGGCGCGGCGGAGGGCGCCATTGTGTCCCCGCGGCCAAGTCCCCGGATGCTCGCCGCGGCCCCGCCCCCCGCGCGGCCGTGCGTGCCACGTCACCGCGCGCGGCGCTTCCGGAGGCGCCGCGGGCGATGACGTAGGGGGACGTGCCCTCTATATGAGGTTGGGGAGCGGCTGAGTCGGCCTTTTCCGCCCGCTCCCCCCTCCCCCCGAGTGCCGCTCCGGCTGCCGCGCGCTCGCCCCGAGCTCCCGGCTCCTGCCAAGCCCGCGCCGCCGCCGCCCGTCTCCAGCCGTCGTCATGATCATCTACCGGGACCTCATCAGCCGTGAGTCGTGGCTGCACCCGCCGTGCCGCCGCGCGCAGGGGCCCGGGGGAGGCCGCGCGGGGGGCGGGAGCGGGGAGGCCGCGCGGGCCTGGAGGACGCCGGCCCCTCTCCGGGGCGAGGAGGGGTCGGGCCCGGGTGGGGGCCGGGGGCTCGGGCGCGCGGGAGCGGCGGGCGCGGCGGGCGCGGTGGGAGCAGCCGGGCCCGCGCGGGCGATGGCGGCGCGGGTCCCCGAGCCCCGGGCGCGCGGTGACGGGCGGGCCTGTGTCCCCGAGCAGATGACGAGATGTTCTCCGACATCTACAAGATCCGGGAGATCGCGGACGGGCTGTGCCTGGAGGTGGAGGGGAAGGTGAGTCGGGCGGCGGCGGCGGCGGCGGCGGCGAGGCCGGGCGGGCTCGGGTTTCCGCCGCTCGCTCCCCCGCCCGCGGTTGTGCAATCCTCTCCGCTGCCTCCTGGCGGAGGGGACGCTCTCTTCCGGGCTCTCGGGTTTTTCTAGAAAAGTGGAGGCGGAGCTGAGCCTGGAAATAGGTCCCCGCCGCCTGGCGCCCATCCTCCTCCCGGGCGGCCGGCCTTGCCGCGCACCCTCCACCGGGGTGTGAAGGGCCCTGCCGCCCTTCTGGCCCAACAAAGAATCCTTGTTGAGTCTCGGTGTTGGAGGAATTTCGAGGGGCGTGAGCGTTTTATTTTATTTTATTTTTCTCTTTCTCTACGACGCCGTCTTCGTGGGTTTTAGCAAGAGTCCGAAGTGTTGGGTGGGAGGAGGATTGTGTGAACTGCTGACCTAGAAGATCTAGTGGGGAATGCCTTTATGCAAAGGTCCAAAACGTCTGAAACCGGACTTTTTTTTTTCTTTTCTCCTCCTCCCCTCCTTAATGTAGATGGTCAGTAGGACAGAGGGTAACATTGACGACTCGCTCATTGGTGGAAATGCCTCCGCGGAAGGCCCGGAGGGCGAAGGTACCGAAAGCACAGTAATCACCGGTGTTGATATTGTCATGAACCATCACTTGCAGGAAACCAGCTTCACAAAAGAAGCCTACAAGAAGTACATCAAAGATTACATGAAATCGTAAGTGGTCCTGGCGCAGCCCACCCTAAGGTCAGCCCTGCGGGATTTGGGGATAAGGTAACCTGGAGGTTCTTTAGCAGCAGGCATGCTTGGGAAAGGCTTTCTTGTTGATGAGCTCACAGACTGATGCCTTCCTATAAATAAACTAATGTGAGCATACCGCAGCTGGAAGTGTGGTTTTAGCTCTTCAGAAGTACTTTGGGAATAACTTGAAACCCTAAATTGTCAAGACTTGAAACTTTCATTCCTGTGAGCTAGTAGTTTCTTGATTGTGCCATGTGAATTTTTGCCCGGTGACAGCCAGCTGCCCTTTTCAGCGCTTGTTTGTTTGTTTTTTTTTTTTTTTTTACTGAAAAAATTTGTTTTGCTGAGAACTGAGTACTTTAACCTGTCAATAAAATACTGTTTTAGAATCAAAGGCAAACTTGAAGAACAGAGGCCAGAAAGAGTAAAGCCCTTTATGACAGGGGCTGCAGAACAAATCAAGCACATCCTTGCTAATTTCAAAAACTACCAGGTAAATACTATAAATGTTTCTCAGAATTGTGCAATTGTAACTGCCAGAGCAACAAATGACTTGATAAGTCGCTGATGTAACGGGATTATTTTCTGGGTCTTCTGAGCAGTTTAAATACTTCATAGATTCCTTTCCAGTAGTCTTCACTGTGGAAAGTGGCCTTTCCTGCTCCCAAGTGTGTTTCTAGATCTTGCCTGCTGATTGTAGAACCTCATCCCTACTACTCTCCAGATGACAGGTTTCATTTCTCCCGGTCTAGAATTGCTTGGTAACCTCCTGTCTTTTTATTTACAACTCCAGTCTCATTGCCCCTGGAGTTCTTTCTACACTTCTGTTGGGAAACTCAGTGACTCTCCCTTGGCGCTTTATAGAACTTAAAGAAAAAAACTCCTTACAGCCTGGCTCTTTGACTTTCCAGCTTTCACAAGTCCTCTGGCCAGAAGATAACTTTCCTCCTATAACCTGCTCTCTCGCTGTTTGATGACATAAACAGGCTTTTTAACAGAGTTGGAATTGTATATGTGGGGTTGAGAGAGTGTTTCCAGAAAGCCTGAAGTGTTCTGGATTGCTCTGTACTCTGGTCAATTGTTAGTGTTCTCATTTGGTGAACAGAGGTTTGAGTAGTAGTTTTTTTTTCCTTTTTTTTCTTGTGAAAATCTCTTAAATTGTGTTTTGAATCCTTTGTTTTACTGTAGATTGTTTTGATACGATCTGTATATAATGGCCTAATTCTGGGTGTTTGTTGTTTGCTCCCTAAGTTCTTTATTGGTGAAAACATGAATCCAGATGGCATGGTTGCACTCCTGGACTACCGTGAGGACGGTGTGACCCCTTATATGATTTTCTTTAAGGATGGTTTAGAAATGGAAAAATGTGTAAGTATAAGGAAGTGGGTTGAAATCAGTAATGTAAAAGTGGAGACATCTTCTGTGTGACTGTCTCTTGCTGTTGGGTAGTTAGAATGGGTTTTACAGCAGTCTCCACAATGTAGGTCCAACTCTGGTTTCTCTTTGGGAGTCTAAAAGGGTTGTGTTTTGCATACAAGATTTTTACGGCACAGAAAAGGCATTTAGAAATACAGAAAGCTTTTCATGTAGATGGCTTAAATCCCAGCTTATGTACTAAACTGGAGATAAACTGCATTCTGTTTTTTTTTCCCCCCATAGAAAGTCTTTCTCTTCGTATTTTGCCACGCATACGTGCGTGAGTGGCATGTATGGCGCTAGGCCTTTTTCACTTTGGTTTACTGATGATTGGCAACTGGTCACTGGAAGCCTTGATGTTACTAACTTTTAGTAAATAAAGTTAGAGCTGGCTGCTTATCCAGTATGCAGAATCCTTTAGTACAATTAAATGAATGTCTACTATGCAAGGAATTATTGGAGGCCGTACAGAAATGAGAGCATTCATTATTCTAGCTTTCAGAGGCTTCCATATAAATTAGGAACAAGATAAACTTGAGGCTACCCTAAATAAGAGAAGAGGCCTCAGCGGACAAAAATGTCTTCAGATTGCATGAGCTGCTACGGAAAGTATTCCAGGAATATCTGCGGGTTTTGTTGGTAGAACAAAAAGTATGTGTGTGAGTGGGACTTGCTTCAGAATGAGATTTTTTAGAAAATGTGCCACCCCTGCTTTGGTGAGGATAGTCCTGCATCCACTGATAGACCTTGAACAATTGGCTGTTGTTCTTTTGGTTTGCACTAGGATGCAAGAGAAAAAAATCCCTGCGCTTTCTGTCTGTCCCTGTGGCAGCCCAGATTGAATAGGGGAGTACATCGGTGGCGTGGAAGGGTTAACTGTTTTCATACTGGATCAAAGTGTTAATACCCTGTCTTGTTTCTACAGTAACGAACTTGGCTGTTAACTTTGGATGTATCACCTGTTGTCCTAACTGGCTGCTGCTCTTCATCCACACAACACCAGGACTTAGACAAATGGGACTGATGTCATCTTGAGCTCTTTATTTTGACCTTGATTTATTTGGAGCGGAGGCATTGTTTTTAAGAAAAAAACATGTCATGTAGGTTGTCTAAAAATAAAATGCATTTAAACTCATTTGAGAGAATGCCTCTTAGTTTAACACATTTTTAAATCCATTCTGTGTAGTGTCCTGAAGAAGCTAGAGCCTGGTTGTAGACTACTGCTAGAAAGCATAAGACTGCCTGCAGATAACTTCTACAGTGAAAGCTACTTCTGGGACTGGAATATAAAAAACAAGAACCAAAAGTCTTAATTCTGAGTTCAAGTAAAGGGAAAGACCATGCTCATAGCTGGGCCAACATTTGAAGTGGATTCCTTACACATTTCATCACCTACAAACGGAAGTAGTTAACTCTGGAAGAGATTGCCAAAAGAATAAAAAGAGACTAATAACAGTTGGAAGCAAAGTATTGTCTGATCTTATTTATCTTAAGTAGAGCCAAGTTCTAGAGAAATCTAGACATCTCCTGGAATGCTTGTGTCAAACTATCTGGAATGGGGCTGGCAAACTGGCTTGTCCCGCCACTTGTTGGGTGACTTTTAAGGTGTTTATATTTTTTAAATGGAAAAAAATAGCTGGTGGGATATGAAAAGTACGAAGACTTAAAATTTGTATCTGGTTTTTTTTGGAACATTGCCATGCTCCTAAGAGCAGGGTAGGACAGACCTTAAGGCCTACATAGTCTAAAACAACCATGTGACTCCTTAGAAGGTTTGTCAGCCGTGCTTTAAAAGATGAAGTTGTAGATGGAATGTGGGATAGCTGGTTGTGTCCTGTTGTATCTGAAAGGGCTATGGGTGTCTGAAGGAGAATAAGGAAAATGCATCCATGTGACAGACCTAGAGCAGTTTCTATCTGCCTCTAAGGTTTCTGCTAGAGATGCAAGAAAAAGGTATCCTCGTGCTTTCTAGCTGCCTGACGGTGGCAGTTGAGATTGAATGGGGGAGTACAGGGAAAAAAACTGCAGCTCAGGAGTGACTTGGTTAACAATGAAGATCTTGTTTACTAAAAGGATCTAAAATTGGAGTTTACAAGAAGTGTTGGAAGATGGCTTCCCAGATCCTTGCCTTTTAATTCCATTCTTAAGAGCTTAAGGGTTAAAACTAAATTGAAGGCAAGCCAGTGACTCATCTCCTAAGACATGTGAACTTGGGCAAATCCAGTGATTTAGCTGTCTGGAATTTGCCCTAGAGGTTTGGGAGTCCATCATGTGGGTCACAGCCTGAGACACTAAGGTTGATGGTGCCCCCTGGTGATTAGTGGAAGCAAACTCAAATACTGGAAACTAGTCAAGTAGGTGGCAATTTTAAGCATTCTGACCTGACCTTAAAATACAGAAAAAGTGCCAGTTGCTGACCCAGGAGACCAGTCAGCCCTCTCTGAAATGGGAGAATTTTTGGGCCGCGGTCAGTGTTGTGACCCTGAACACCTGATTACAGGAGAGGTCTGACCGGAGTAGAGAGTTAGCTATGGAAAGGGACAGGAGCAGTGGGGCAGAGGCTCTGTAGGAAGTGAAGGATCCAAGTCTACCCAGCCATATTTTCAGTCGTTACAGGTAAGAGTCTGGTTAAGCTGCTTTGAGCAAGAGTTAACAGGAGATGTGTACACATCACAAGGCCTGTCCTTTAGGTCTATTGGTTCTAAGATTGATACTTAGTGTCTTTCAAGTTCTTAGTGTCTTTCAAGCCCTAGGCTTTGTTAGGTGTGTGGAGAGGAATTGTAAAGGGACTTTAATAGTCTGGGAAGGCCTTTGTGATAGGATTTGAATAGGAGCTTGAAAGCAAGTAAGGCTATGTGGCTATTTGAGGGCAGAACGTTCCAAGCAAAGAATAGCAAATGCAGAATCTGAAGTGGAGTGTGCGCTTGACCTGTTCTAGGGAGAAGGTGGCCAGTTTGCTGGACCCACGATGGCGAGAGAAAGTAAGAAGTGAGTATCCAGGGAAAGAGGAAACCAAGTCCCGTAGGAAGGCCACAGGGGCAGAAGGGACATCTGACCTGATGAATTAGATAAGCAGTTGAGTATTTCACTTGGGAGGATAGCGGAGAAATCTAAAGATTTAAAGAGCTACTGGAAAAATCTCAATGTAAGATAACTTGAAGCCAAAACCCTGGGTGAGATCTAGGAAGCACAGACTCCTCCCGCTGACAGAGCTGGAGATTGGTCACCATGATGACCAACTGGCAAAGTGACCCCGAGAACGTGTCCCTGAGGTAGAATCCAGGGAGGGGTCTGGAAGTCGAGTGGACAGTGTTTCAGGGTTATCTCTTGCAGACTAGTCAAGATAAGGACCAAGAAGGTGAACTTGACGAATGTTTGAATAGTAGAGGAAGAAAGCCTGATTGAAATGGGCTCAGCAGGACAACCCCAGGCAGCACACTGCCTGTGAAATGTCAATCCACTTGACCCTTGAGCAACATGGGTTTTAACTGATTTTTTTTTTGAACTGAATTTTTTTTACAGTACTGTAAATGTATTTTTTTCTCTAGTTTTATAGTAAAACTATAGTATAGGACCTATAAAATACATGTTAATATGCTGTCAGGCTTCCGGTCAACAGTAGGCTATTAAGTGCGGAGTGGAAAGATAGGTGCAGGTTTTTTACTGAGGGGAGGGGTTCAAAGATCAACTACATATTTTATTACCTGTTCATCTGTTTAAGTAGTAGGTGTGTGTGAATGGCTCATTGGAATCATTAGGCCTTAAAAAAATATAACTTGTTGACTAAATCCCATCATCTCCACTTCAGGGTTAACCAATAACTACAAACTAAATTTGGTTATGATGACAATCAGTCGATTTTAACCAAGAAACCAGCAGAAATCTCAACCAACTCAAAATCTTGATGCAAAAGTATCCTTCTCAAGTTCTGAGCATGAGCCCCATTCATGGGGCTGAGCAACCTCCAGCCAGAATATTTAGCAAAACGGAACTTAAATCAGGAGAACTTGAATTAAGACATCACATTGTAGTGACTGGTAATTTATACTGAGGTTGTTACTACACAAACCATAATGCTATTACAAAAGCACAGCTTACAGCACCCTGGTAGGCCGCAAACCCATTCCTTGAAAAAGAGCTCCAGCTTTGTGTCCAGGAACTGGTTTCCAGAGAGTGTCCATAAGCATTGAGTGTCCAACTTGATGTTTTGGGGAGAGATTTATGATCTGAAGCCATGGGCCATACTTGAAAATCACTGAAAAACAGTTTTCATACTGCATAAAAATAAGCTACTTTGGATATTTAGTTATTTAGGTAACATTTGAATATTCCATTATTCCAAAGGTAGTCTATACATCACTAAAGGTTTACATCACTAAAGGAAAAGGTGCTGGGGCACCTGGCTGGCTCAGTCGGTAGAGCATGTGACTCTTGATCCTGGGGTTGAGAGTTCAAGCCTCACATTGGGTGTAGAAATTAAAATCTTTGGAAAAGTGTGGGGTGTGATCCTGGAGTTCCACTCCCTACATGGAGCCTGTTTCTCCCTCTGCCTGGGTCTCTGCCTCTCTCCCTCCCTCTCCCCCGCCCCTCTCTTTGTGTCTCTATGAATGAATAAGTAAAATCTTAAAAAAAAAAATCTTTGGAAAAGGGGCTGTGCACCTTATATTGAAATAAAATTAGGTACTGGGATAGCCAGCTCAATAAGAGACATTCTTTAAACTTGGGAGTCTGTACATAAAGTTAAAAATCATGATGATAGTTTATATTTATCCCACTGACATCCTCCAATTCCATCCCTTGGTGCAGCAGTGCCGTGCCTGACCATAATGCATGTTGGCAGTCCGAACCAGATACTTTTTAAAATTGTGGAGGCCTGTTTTTAACTAGTGGAACATTCTAGTATACTTTCTGAGCGCTTGTAGGTTGTGGATTTGTGCTACTACACGTGGTTTCCCAGAGCAGCCTGGAAGTTGGCATGTAAGATTCCTCCCTGCGCGGGGCCAGGAGAACCTCAAACGGACGCGGTCTTTAACAGGACTCCATACAATTCAGAAAAAAATGTCCACTACCAGCCTAGGGGAAGATCCTTTCCAAAGCAATGACGTGTTCCACGAGGTTTCCTTCAATCGGCGACGCCGCCTCCACCCGCTTCAGGATACACGTGACCTCTCCCTTGCCTGTCTGCGCAGAGTTCTCGGAGCCTGGTGCTAAAGCAGGAGGCGCGGCGGGGTCCCCTGCGGAGGGCTTTGGCAGGAACGGGCCACAGCTCGGGTGGAGAGCGGAGAACGCAGGCCCCAGGGCACTCCCCGGAGGGGTCCCTGGGGGGAGGACGTTGGCTAGCCGAGAGTGCGGCGCTGTTGGGGTGGTAGGGCGACCACTCAGCCCTGAGCAAACAGTTGACGCTAGGAATCCAGTCTTGTGCTTGGTGATTTTCTTCATCTGTTCTAGTTTGTTCTCCCGTGCTGCTTGCACACGGCCTCACCCGGCGCCCGGGCCGCAGAGCAGAAACGCCCCCTACCCCGCGGGCGAGCCCCCATCCCCTAAGCGGCTGGTAAATCACAGGAAGCTGGTACTTCGAGGACATGCTTTCAAAACACTATACATGTAATTTCCTTTTTAGGTACGTTACTTCGGAAGCGTCCCCCGAGAACTGCCGATCTGTCCTCTAAGTCAAATCCGCAAACCAATAGCCCCACGGTGGGGGGAGGGAAAGGAAGTGAAAGGAAGACGATTACACTAAATTTAAAAATAACAAAAACAACCCATTAACACCTCTTTTGACGACCTCCTTGAGGTGGGATAATGCAAACCGGCAGATGGCAAGTATAAAGTAAGCTAAGTAAGTGCCCCCCGGTGGGCTGCCATCGGTGTCCCCATCGCTCTCCCGGCGCCCCATCCTTGAACGCCCCCCATCGCACCAGCAACCGAGGTCGGTCCACGTTGGTGGGGCTTGTCCAGCAGAGCACGGCCCGGGTGTCCCTCACTGGGGTGGCCTCCATCGCCCCGGCAGGACGGTAGGTGCCCCCTGCCGGCATCTATTAAAAGCAAAAGTGGGGATCCCTGGGTGGCGCAGCGGTTTGGCGCCTGCCTTTGGCCCAGGGCGCGATCCTGGAGACCCGGGATCGAATCCCACGTCGGGCTCCCGGTGCGTGGAGCCTGCTTCTCCCTCTGCCTGTGTCTCTCTCTCTCTGTGACTATCATAAATAAATTTTTTAAAAAAATTAAAAATAAAAGCAAAAGTGACTAAGCCTTTGGAAATCGGGCAAGCAACGGCAAACTGCTCCACAAAGGAGGAGGGCTGGGCACGAGTGGCTGATTTCGCCTCCTCGGAGCCACGCAGGTGCTTCCTTTCCTTCTTTTCTTTTCCTTTTTTTTCTTTTACTTTAAGATTTATTTATTCATGAGAGACACAGGCAGAGGGAGAAACAGGCTGCATGCAGGGGACCCGAGGTGGAACTCGATCCCGGGTCTCCAGGGTCTCCAGGGTCAGGCCCTGGGCCGAAGGCAGGTGCTAAACCTCTGAGCCCCCCGGGGCTTCCTTTCTGAGGCAGGTCCTGGGCCTCCGGCTTAGGGCCGTGGGAGGTGCGCAGGACCCCCGGGCTGCTGGGCCGCTGTACCTGGAGGCCTCGCCCGCGCCTGCACTGAACCCGGGGCCCTAACCACGCGCGCTCCCCGCCCGCAACCAAGCCCGCCTGAAGGTCATCCGGTCAAAATCCGAGGCCTGCGCCCCCGCCCCGCCCCTGACCCCTCTAGGACCCCCGCCCCCGCCCCGCCCCGCCTAAGCTCCTCCCCGTGCATCACGCGGCGCGGATCTTCCTGACTTTTCATCCCCACCCCCCTCAGGCCGGCTCCCGGGCTCGGTGCTCTAACCTGAGGCGGGGGGGAGGGGCAGGATCACGGGGAGGAGGGGAGATGCGCACCGTCCCCAGTCTGACCCGGACACGCCGCTCTTTAAAAAGTCGGCATATTTCACACCCTAAACTGCAGGATCTCGTGATCGTGGCAGAAGCCTCAGTCCCCTGCCCCACCTCCTAGGGGACTCGGCCAGGCTACTTCCCTCCCCGACACATTCTGCATATTTGCTGTTTCTTTTCTTTCTTTTTTCTTAATGCTTCTGCTTCTTTCTTTTTCTTTGTTTTAAGATTGTATTTATTTATTCATGAGAGACCCAGAGAGACAGGCAGAGACAGGCAGAAGGAGAAGCAGGCTCGAGGCCCGCGGGACTCCATCCCAGGACCCCTGGACCAGGCCCTGGGCCGAAGGCGGCTCTAAACCGCTGCGCCACCCGGGCTGCCCTTAATACTTATTTCTAAATAATTTGCTCCAACCGTTATTTCTTGATTTTTCAGTCTCAGAGTTCAGATCCTCTCCTCTCTCTGTGGGAGATGAAGATCGGGCTTTCTTGCTGCTGGTAACTCCCATCCCTTCCCTCCCTCCCCATCCTCCCATAGTCCCCTCCCAATCTCAGTTAATAATTATGGCACGTCGGTGCGTTCTTCCAAATTCCAAATTGAGCCATATGGTACCGGTTCCGACTGCTTTACATTTTGCTGGAGTTAACTCATTCCGCACAGCTGAGTGTTTTGGGTACTCGTCCCTAACTCCTCCCCTACACTAACTCTAAGTCCGTTGTGCGGAAGGCTCCCCCCCACCCCACCCCCGCCACCCCAGGCATCTGGTTGTTCCACCATCGAAGTCCACCCGGACACCATCCACGTGGAGACCGAGCAGATTCCACAGGGTAAGGGGTCAGCCCTACAGGCCTGCCCCTCTTCCCCCTTCAGAGGCCAATCTCAAGCCCAGGCTACCTGTGCTTCTAGAAATTGGAGATCCCCAGGCCCCCTCCTCAGGCCGGGGTAACTTGCTGGAGCGGCTCAGGAAAACAATTGACTCACTAGATGAGCAGTGGGCCACGAAGGATGGACTCGGCGCTGCCAGATGGCAGAGGTGCAGAGGGCAAGGCCGGGGGACGGTTCCAGAGCTCCACGCCCTCTCCCAGCTGGTCATCCTCAGCATGGAGCTGGGCTCCCAACCCAGAAGCTCTCTGAACCCTGTCCTGGACGTTTCTGGAGGCTTCAGTGCCCAGGCACGCTTGGGTACATCACTTGGTGACTGGACACCGTCTCCACCAGGAAGGGCTGGTGTGGGACCCCAAGGCCCAACCCTTTAATCACATGGGTAGCTCCACTGGCAACCAGCCTCCATCCTCCAAGTCACCTCAAAACAAAAGACACCTTTTACCACTCTCCCTGGTCACAGGAAATCCCAAAGGTTTTAGGACCTTTGCCAGAAACAGGGACAAAGACTAAATATATACGTCTTATTATAAATCACAACATTGTAAAATGTAAACTTTTTTTTTTTTTTTCAAAACTTAGAAGTGTTCCAGGAACCCATGGGGCCAACCTTCTATTTTCTGGAAGAGCTCCCTCCTGGAGGCCTTGGCAATCTTGCTGCCCTGCGTGCATGAGGAGCTTCTCTGCTGCTCAGTCTGGAATTCCCTTTACTGCTTACCTAAGCCCCAAATTCCCTTTCTGTCTGGTAAAGCAGAGAGGGTAATTTTTTTTTTTGAGACTTTGCTTGTAAAAATCTTATTCTCCTCTCACACAGGATTGATAATTTGGCCAAATATGGACTTCTAGATTTGGAATTTAGACATTGTCCCACAAAACCCATTCTCTTCCAGCTTCCACTGTTGCTTTTGAGAAGTTTGCTATTCTAAAAAAAAAAAAAAAAAAAAAAAGAGAGAGAGAAGTTTGCTATTCTAATTGTCAATTCTTTGCATGGTGACATGGATTTTTTTCATTTTTATTTTTTCCTTTCCGGGAGATTTTAGAATGTTCTTTGCTCCTGAGGTTCTTATATTTCATAGTGCTCTTCTTTGGTCTTGTGCCTTTAAAATTTTCCTGTGAGACACGTGGTGAGTCATTTCAACTTGGAAACAGCTTTTTCATTTCTTGGAAATTTTCTTGAAATGCGTGCAGACACATACACACACTTATGTGTTTTCCTTCTATCTTCTCAGTTCTTACTTTCTGGATTTCCTGTTAGGTGGATGCTGGGTGTCCGGGGCCTGCTGCTCGAGGGAGAGGCCCTCAGCGCAATCTGGGCATCACCCGGCACATTGCTGCCACCAAGGAGGCCAACTTTGTGGACAAGGGGTCCGGAGGCTAAGGCGAGGCTGCAGCTCAATTCCCCTCTGCTTCTATCTCATGACTTGAGTGTGAAGAGGCCACCGTGGTAGCATGTGGCTGTGTCGAGGGTCTGCAGAAACACCGGGGGGAGCTGGGGGAGAAATACACACAGAAGCGTCTCAGCTTAGGGAAAACCCGAATATTTTTCTCATATGTGTGCCATGCTTTATGGACCGAGATGCATTTCTATATAATTTGTTTCATTGAACGTGGGTCACAATCTTGAGAGTTTCCTGGGCTGGCCCCACGGAGTAGTGAGGCTGGACCCCATGAAACTGGAGACCCCAAGTGTAGCCATGCGTCCCCCCGGCGGGTAACCTGCCCCGTACATTTAGAAGAGCTTTTTTTTTTTTTTTTTGGTTTGTTTTTACTGATGGCCTTTTTGCTCTGTATTCTTCTTTCTCGAAGGGTTCTGCTCCGTCACGGTAGGCTGCGTGTTGCTGGGTAAGGCGGTGAGGCCCAGGAGGAGGGTGTGTGTTGTTGCATAACAACATGGTGCATGGTGAGGCTCGAAGCCCGAATCTGTCACCCGCCCCATATGGGACTCATTACGCAGTGACATTTCCCTGCAGCGTCTTGTAACATTAGACTTTCCTGTTCTTTCTTAGATTTCTTTATAACATTTCCTTTAGGGATAAATGACTTCTTTTAAGAATGTGAAAATAGGGCCACCTGGGGGGCTCAGTGGTTTTGCGTCTGCCTTCAGCTCAGGGCGTGACCCTGGGGTCCTGGGATCGAGTCCTGCATGGGCTCCCCGCAGGGAGCCTGCTTCTCCCTCTGCCTGTGTCTCTGCCTCTCTCTGTGTGTGTCTCTCCTGAATAAATAAATAAAATCTTTAAAAATAAAAATAAATAAAAAGGTGGAAATAGCTACAAGCTCCCAGGTTATAAGAGGTTAGCATAAGAAGAGGAAAGCTTCCATTTCTCCCTGCCCCCCCC
The DNA here is from genome assembly GCF_003254725.2 of Canis lupus dingo. Lineage (NCBI taxonomy): Eukaryota > Metazoa > Chordata > Mammalia > Carnivora > Canidae > Canis > Canis lupus. The sequence continues at coordinate 5,675,693 of NC_064264.1, forward strand.
ATTATTTTGTTCTTCATTTATTTAATAGCAGCCTAGACTTAAATCTGAATATAGTACCAGGTTCTGGGAGCGCTCTGCAGGTCTCAGACCAATAGTGCTGTCATTAAATTGCTGCTTTCAATCCTGCTTACTGTGGCAGCTCACACTCCTTCCATCCTTCCATGCCTGGGCTAACCACAAGTTTCTTTCTTTTGTTCTTTTTCTTTTCTTTTTCTTTCTTTCTTTCTTCCTTCCTTCCTTCCTTCCTTCCTTCCTTCCTTCCTTCCTTCCTTCCTTCCTTTCTTTCTTTCTTTCTTTCTTCTTTCTTCTTTTCTTTCTAGATCTTCTTTATTTGAGAGAGAGAGAACGAGCGAGGGGAGGAGCAGAGGCAGAGGAGAAGCAGGCTCCCCACCGAGAAGGGAGCCTGAGTGGGCTCCATCCCAGGACACCGGGATCATGTTTTTTTTTTGTTTTGTTTTTTTAAGATTTTATTTATTCACGAGAGACACACAAAGAGAGAAGCAGAGGGAGAAGCAGGCTCCATGCAGGGAGCCTGATGTGGGACTCAATCCTGGGTCTCCAGGATCACACCCTGAACTGAAGGGGGTGCTAAACCGCTGAGCCACCTGGGCTGCCCTAATGGCCAACTTTTAATTAGTGCCCTCGCCTGCTCTTTTTCCCCAATCATCAGAGAAAAATCTTGCCTTGCATTGTTCCGACTCCAGTGCAGTAAACGGATGAGTTTCTTTAGATGTCAATCTGCTGTGGCATGCTGACTCGTAAAATACGATAAACATGGATGACCAGCAAAGGGAACTAGGAAATCTAAAGGAAAAACACTCCCACGTGTCACTTTATATTCTCTTTACTTCTGACACTTCTAGTCACACAATGCGTGTAGGTTTTTCCCAATCGCCGAGCAATTCTGTGATACCAGCTGCGTGTCCTGCCATCGAAGTCCACTTGGACACCATCCACCTGGAGACCGAGCAGATTCCATAGGGTAAGGGGTCAACCCTACAGGCCTGCCCCTCTTCCCCCTTCAGAGGCCAATCTCAAGCCCAGACTACCTGTGCTTCTAGAAATTGGAGATCCCCAGGCCCCCTCCTCAGGCCGGGGTAACTTGCTGGAGCGGCTCAGGAAAACAATTGACTCACTAGATGAGCAGTGGGCCACGAAGGATGGACTCGGCGCTGCCAGATGGCAGAGGTGCAGAGGGCAAGGTCGGGGGATGGGGTCCAGAGCTCCACGCCCTCTCCCAGCTGGTCATCCTCAGCATGGAGCTGGGCTCCCAACCCAGAAGCTCTCCAAACCCAGAAGCTCATTACATAAGCATCATTGGCCAAATCCTGGACCACCAGTTACTGGACTCAACCTCCCAGCGGGGCTGGGATTGAAAGTTCCAACCCTTTAATCACAGGATTGGTTCTCCTGGCAACAAGCCCCTGCCCAGTGGGACTTTCCAGAAGTCACTCCATTAACATAAATCAGGTGTGGTTGAAAGGGACTAGGAATACAAAAAACACACATTTCACTTTTATCTTCTGGAGCTATTTCAGGAGCTGGGAATAAAGGAGGCCCTTATAGCTCCTATCGTTTAGGAAATAACACAGGTTTAGAGTGCTAAATGCTGGGAACCCAGGATAAAGAAAAAATATTTTTTAAAAAGTTTTATTTATTGAAGTAATCTCTACACCCAACATGGGGCTCTAACGAGAGTCAAGAGATCAAGAGTCACATGCTCTTCCAACTGAGCCAGCCAGGAGCCACCCCCACCCCTCTAAAAGAATACCTATTTCTTATCATGAACTACAATATCACAGAAAAACAAAACAAAATATACACATTACAGTTCTAAACTCTTACTAGATTTTTAGGTTATATTTTTATATGCAATAAACAAAATTATCCTGTTAAATTGCCTTTAAAAGTTTCTAAATCCTGGGCACCTGGGGGGCTCCGTGGTTGAGCATCTGCCTCTAGCTCAGGTCATGCCCCCCCTCCCTCCCCCAGGATTTTGGGATCCAGTCCTGCCTTGGGCTCCCCGCAGGGAGCATGCTTCTCCCTCTGCCTGTGTCTTTGCCTCTCTCTGTGTGTCTCTCGTGAATAAATAAAAATCTTTTTTTTTAAAGTGTCTAAATCCTGTTAAATTAACTAAACAATGAGGCCAGTAGACTGAGGTGGCTCTAATACCTTAGCAGCCCATCTAAGCAAAGCCAAACAAACCTACCCCCTGTCCATGCCTCAAGGCTAGGAAATCAAAACCTAAAGACAACCAATCACCACCCCCGCACCCCCCCCCACCCCCGCCCCTGCTCCCCAGAAGCACGCAACCACTGAAGCTACAGCCAACTAAGTTGGCGGGATGCTCCCAACCACTTCTGCTTTGGCCATGCCCAACTCAACTCATTTCTTCCTCAAATAGACTCTAAAAATTTTTTTAAATGGGCCTCAATTTATCCTTTATTAACTCTCAATTTCTGCCCCAGGCTGTGGACCACATGTTGAGTAGCTCTGCTCGAGGCAATACTGGCCTGAATCTGACCTAGTTTTGAATTCCGCACATTGTGATCCCTGCGTTTCACCCCTTCTTTTCACAGTCTTACGACCTTTCAAAAACCTCCATGGTACAAAAACAAAACAAAACAAAACACCTCCACAGTGTGTCCCCAATGCACTTTTAAAACAGCACATTTTGGGGCAGCCCAGGTGGCTCAGTGGTCTAGCGCGGCCTTCAGCCCAGGGTGTGATCCTGGGGGCCCAGGATAGAGTCCCAGGTCGGGCTCCCTGCATGCAGCCTGCTTCTCCCTCTGCCTGTGTCTCTGCCTCTCTCTCTCTCCCTGTGTCTCTTGTGAATAAAAAAAAATAAAATAAAATAAAACAGCACATTTTATTGAGGGATCATTTATACACAAGCAACGGTATGGTTTCCGGGTGTACAATGTGATGGACGCGGGCAGATGTCTACACCCCTGGAACCACCACCACAATCACGGTACAAAGAGATTCCCTGTGGCCCGCGTAGTCTGTTGGGCCCGGGTCTAGGGCCCAATTCGCACACCGCTTCCGTCACTAGAGATCAGTTTTGCGCTCTCCTTTGACGTGTTGTGATGATTCTGAGATGCATCCACGGTGGGGACGTGTCCGTAATTTTTCCCTTTGTATTGCAGTACGGTGCTCCCCTTGGCTCCTCCTGGTGTTTCTAGTTGGGGGTTACTGTGGGGAAGGCCTCTGCGAACATCTGTGTATTAGCCTCTGGGTGGACGTCACGTTTCACTTCTCTCGGATAAATAGCCAGTGAGCGGAGTGGCCGGGGCTGTACCGCAAACAGGTGAATGTCGAACGCCAAACCCATTTTCCCACTCTTTCAATCTCCTCCCATTCCTCCTACCCACCTTTGAGCCAAACTGAACTACTTTCTTTTTCTCAGACGCATCCTAAGATCTCCTGCCTCCGTGCCTTCCTTCAGGTTGATTCTTTGGCCTGCAGCACCCCTTTCCAGATCTTTCCATGTACCTTAGCTGGGTTCAAGCACTGACTCCACAAGCCCTCCTTCTCCCTCGTGGTTAGAGGTGACTCCTCCCCCTTGGAAAGCCCCAGAGCCATACCATTCTGTCAGTCTTACAGCTTGTCTCTACGTGTCCCTAATGGCAGGCTCCAGTGTGGAGGCTCCCCACCCTCACAGGGCCTAGTTGAGTTCCTTGCATAGGGCAGGTATCCGGTGAATGTTAAGGAATGCAATGTGTAGGGCATGGAAAGGCCAGCATATCTGGTGTTTGAGAAAAGGGGGTAGGTAAATCACTCGGAGAGGAGGAAGCTAGTGGTGGCCACAGTAGCTCCTTTGCAACAGCCTCATTTGAAAACAGACTCAGGGGCAGCCCTGGTGGCTCAGTGGTTTAGCACCACCTTTGGCCTGGGGTGTGATCCTAGAGACAGGGGATCGAGCCCCGTGCTGGGCTCCCTGCATGGAGCCTGCTTCTGTCTCTGCCAATCTCTCTGTGTGTCTCGTGAATGAATAAATAAAATCTTTAAAAAATTTTTTAAAAATTTAAAATATTTATTTAAAAAAGAAAGAAAACAGACTCAGTTAAGCATCTGCCTTCGGCTCAGGTCATGATCTCAGGGTCTTGGGATTGAGCCCCACGTCGGGCTCTCTGCTCAGTGGGGCACCTGCTTCTCCTTCTCCTTCTGCCCTCCCCTGGCTCCTGCTCTCTCTCTCTCTCTAATAAATAAAGAAATATCTTAAAAAATAAAAATAATATAAATAAGTAAACAGGAAAAAAAAGAAAAGCAGACTAAGAACTTGTCCACCTATGTGATGTGTGGTGTAATTCAAAGGGTGGCAAGATATCTTGGTTCTCTGTACCCTCAACACAGCCCTCCTCCAAGTGATGTGCCTGCATATCTGACATTCCATCATTTTTTTTTGACATTCCATCATTAAATATCCACTCCTATTTAGGAATTGAGAATCAACAATTGGTAATTTCACAAATAGAGACAACCAGCATTTAAGTGCCTCCTGATGAAAGGACATGATGCCAGCTATGAGACTATCTTGTGAAAAAGAGCAAACCTGAAGCTAGTATCAAAGTACGGCCACCCCAGGGACAGAGGATGTATTAGACTCAGTACGGTGATGCCGTCGCAAAATCCTGACTGGTGGTGGTGGTGGCGGTGGTGGAGAAGGGGAACTCTAAAGAGCAAATAATTGTTTTTTTTTAAACAAATAAATTGAAAGAAAAAAGAGTCAAACTATAGATTAAGAGACTAAAAAGACAGATCAGCTCATTGCAATTTATGGACCTTTTTTGGATCCCAATTGGAGTAACTTGTAAAAAAAAATCTATGATGTTGATATTATGGGTTTTGCTTTTGCTTTTGTTTTTTTTTTTTTTTAGTCCATCTTTTAGATTATGGAGCAAGAGAGAAGTGGATGGTGATATAGATGAAACCAGACTGGCAATAAGTTGGTAACTCCTGAGGCTGGATGATGGGAACATAAAGGTTCATTATATTACTGAAATTTCCATAATCAAAAATTAAAAAAGTAAAAAGGTCTGCCTTTGGGTCACATTTTTGGGGCTCCAATAGGCCTTTTTTAAAATGCAAGCCTTGGGATGCCCGGTGGCTCAGTGGTTGAGCGTTGGCCTTCGGCCCAGGGCGTGACCCCGGGGTCCTGGGTTCGAGTCCTGCATCAGGGTCCTCGCAGGGAGCCTGCTTCTCCCTCTGCTGTGTCTCTGCCTCTCTCCATATGTCTCTCATGAATAAACAAAATCCTAAAAAAAACCCACAAGCCTTCCCAGTAGATTAGCACATTAATAAAAGATAAACCATTAACATTTTAGCGCCTGATGGTTTCCGGTAGCCGACATGAAATGCTCACCTTCCTCAACCCAGCCTTTCAGCAGCCTGCGCCCCACCTGCTCTGGGTTCTCCCTCCCTGAACCTTAGCCAGCCCCCCAGCCCCCCGCTGTCCTGCATCCATCCCCTTCTGTTTGTCTCCTACCGCCTCCTCTTCCATCCTCTACTTGGCCAAACCCACCCATCTCGAAAGCTCCAGACCGACATGACTCTCCCGAGTGCCCCCCATCCCCGCCTCCAGCACACAGCCCCGCACCCCCAGACACACCCCGAACAGCCATGATGCAACCGCAGTTCGCCAACGCTCAGCGCATCATGTTAGATTGGGATGGAGAATTCTGGGGTCTTCTCCAACTCAACTCAAAATAGACGTTTTTGGTGGATTGACTATGTGGGTTTTTATATATATATTTAATAAATAAATAAATAGGAATATTTTAAATTTATTTTTTCATTCTAAACCATGGGTTTTTAGTCCTTTCCTTTCCTATGGCCCTCTGTGGTAGCCTGGTGAAGCCTATGAACCTCTTCTCAAAATAATATTTTTAAATGTGTAAAATAAAGTACATATGATTACAAAGGACACCACTGAAACACAGTTATCACAGTATTAAACAAACTTATAATAAAGTCATATTTGCTTCTTAGTGCATTAAATGAGAAGATTCACTGACAGGTCTAATAACTACTAAAATATTAAAGAAATGACGAGTGTGAAGGATACTCTGAGCTATTTGTACAACTATGTTGTCCTAAGTAACTTGTTAGTGACAAAGTCATAGGTATTGGTCTTACTACTGTGCTGTGTTGCCTGCATTTAGGATTGAAAAAATTACTAATTTTCAGCTAGAGGTTAATGAAAATGTACTTTTTTTTCCTACCCAAGTGCATACCTCCTGGATTTTTATTTTTTAATTATTATTATTTCTTTTGCCATTGAATTCTCCTTGGGTCCTTCTGCTTGGGTTGGAGAGAAAGTCTTACTTAGTGCTAGTGTGGCCTTTTTTTTTAAGATTTTATTTATTTATTCATGAGAGACACAGAGAGAGAGGCAGAGACACATGCAGAGGGAGAAGCAGCGTCCATGCGGGGAGCCCGATGTGGGAATCGATCCCGGGTCTTCAGGATCACGCCCTGGGCCGAAGGCAGAGGCTCAACCACTGAGCCACCCAGGCGTGCCCACCCCCTTTTTTTTTAATTCATGAAAGATACAGAGGGAGAAGCAGGCTCCCTGTGGGGAGCCTGATGTGGGACTGGATCCCAGGACCCCAGGATCATGACCTGAGCTGAAGGCAGAGGCTCAACCACTGAGCCACCCAGGTGCCCCTACCTCCTGGATTTTATCCATAGGAGGTGGGAAGGGGTGTTCATGGACCCCGGGGCAAGAACTCCTTATAATATTAATTTTCATACCTAACTTTGGAGTCATAATTTTATGTTTGTTGCCTTCAATAGGGCCTCCCCAGTGATATCAGCTTTAGGCCCTACAAAACCTGGATCTTTCCTGTACACCCAGGCAATGACCACTTGTCACCATCTTCACAGTGAACACAGGGGTGGAGGTAGGGGGCAGGCAAGCCACTGGCACCTTCCACCTGTCACTACCCACCTGCTGGCTGACGCCTCTGCCCCGGGCCTAGTCTGCTCTCCCCTGAGCCTTGACAACCTCAGGGACCCCTCTGCCGGGTCACTCCTCTGTGACCCCTTCACAGCTTCCCACCTCCCCGGAGGAGGCTCCCCGGGATGCGGCCCCATCCCCCATGATTTCATCTCCAGCACCTCCCTCTGCTTGCTTGTCCCCGGGAGTTCCGCGTGGCTCCCCCTCCTCTCCTAAGGCCTCAGCCATCCTGCCAGAAAGGAAGGCCTTTCCTAACCAACCACCCAACGGAGCAACCCCACTCCACGTGGGGTCACCTGCTGACCACACTTACCTGCTGCTGTCTAATCTCCCGGTGCACCCAACAGAGTGAAAGTTCCACGAACCCAGGGACGTGTATTTTTTTTTTTCTTCTTCTTTTCAGTTTTGGTGTTCAGAATACTCTCCAGTAGGCACTTCATACATATTTGCTGAATAAATTACAAAATAGGAACTCGCATCAGAAGAGACTGGGGGCTTAAAATCTAACAAGAGTGTTGCCATTAAGCAAAATTTCATCTGGAAAGAAGGAATGCCAGGAAGGGGCCTAAAATTCACATTTCTGTAAAGCAGATGTCCCCCCTCCCCGCGAGGTGTCCTCTGACTTTGTGAAGAGAGTAAAAGGCCAGGCCGCTGGCTTGCCCACGATGCTTGCTTGCCCCAGGAGGGACGCATTTCAAGACGTTGGTGGGGGAAGGGACCGTCACAGGGTGATGGTTACAGGTGTTTACCTGTCTGCTTTTGGTGCAGCGCCAAATCTTCTGGAAACATTCAAAGGACACAGACTTTGGGGGGCGACTTGTGGACCCCCTTGCACATCATCCTAGGAAAAATCAAAGACCACAGTTCAGAACCACACCCACGGCCCTGGAGACCGGGTTGGAGTTCCGTGGGCCGGGCGATGGCCAGATCCCTGTCCCTGTCCGTCCTGGCCCCCACCCACCCCCCCAGCCTCTGTCGCGGCCACTCCCCGCCCTGGGACCCCCGCCCCGGCCACCTGTGCCGGCAGCACAGAGCGCAGGCCTCCGGGAGCTGGGGTTGGGCAGGACCCGGCTTCCCCCGAGTGCGGGGGCGGGGCCGCCGGGGACAGGACGGGGACAGGGACGGGGACTGGGGCAGGGGACGGGGGACAGGGACGGGGACTGGGGCAGGACAGGGATGGGGACAGGTCAGGACAGGGATGGCGACAGGGACGGGGACAGGGATGGGGGACAGGGCCGGGGGCCGGGCCGGGGCCGCGGGGCGGCAGGAGGGCCGGGGGTGGGGAGCGCAGCTCGCTCCGCGCCGCCAGCCCCCCAGGCCCCCCAGGCCCCCCAGGCCCCCCCAGCCCCCCAGCCGCGGCTCCTCCGCCAAGCGGGTTCCCCGGCGGCGCGCGCAGGAAGCGGGAGCAGGAAAGCCAAGGCGACGCCGCAGGGCGCGACCGCGGGGGAGGGGCCGCGGGGGGGCGGGGGGGCTGGGACTCCGCGGGGTGCCCCGCTCCCCCTGGAGGGGACCGCGGCCGGGAGACCCCGGGGAGACCAAGGGCTGCGCTCCGCTTCCCTCCGGCCGGGACGGGAGCCCCGCGGGAGGAGCCCAGACTCGCTCGGGCTCAGCAGCACCAAGCGCCGGTGGAAATGCACCATGACGGGGGCGGGGGGGGGGTGTTGGGGGGGGGCGCATGGGGGAGAGGGAGGGAGGGAGGGGGGACAGAGGGACAGAGGGACAGAGGGAGAGAAGTGTTGCTTCTAGATAGGTCTTTGCAGAAAGATGCCAAACATTCCTTTGGGGATGAAGGGAAATGATGCTGTTGGTGCATTAAGCTCAGTCTAATTCTATTTTATGCTGCGGACACTCTGAGACGGCCAAGGTGGTTACTCTGAGCTCCTGTGAACTTCCTCTTCCCGAGGGTGTTGACACCTGCCGTGCAAGGTTCCTGTGCATCACCTTGGGATTCGAGGTCTCTAAAGCTCTCTACACATGTGCTGTCACCCTTTTGTATCTTTTTGCGATTATCTAGCCTCCCCTATTCCTGCCCTTTTCTAACCGCCCCCCCCCTCAAAAAAAAGGCAAAGGCAAGCAAAATGCTGACATGGTGGGGGTGCAGGGTGGGAAGGGAAAACAAACGGATAGTGAATGTCTGAAATCTTGCCCCGGGGTCTCCTGGAACCAACCAAAATCAAGTATATAAGGGCAGCTGAGTCAGTAGTTGTCATTCTGGCTCTCAAGAAAAACTTAACAAACTTTTCAAGCACTTCTCCAAGGCTTGCCAAGGGAATTAGACTGCGCAGGGAGGCTGCTATGATTTCACCAAAATGTGTACAACCAGTAACTGCAACCCATTAGTTGCGCCACTAGGGTATAGATACACGTGGGGGAAAGAATGAAAAATATCTGCAATAGGTTAAAAAAAGAAAAGGTACTTAGGTGAATTTTTCTTTTTGGAAATCACCGCCCGGGTGCGGCTTCCCTAAGTTAACCCCCCACCTGGCCACGTACTCCTAGGGCCCGGGGCTCGGGAGGTGTAATTCCTCGGACGCCAGCAGGGGGCGCCCATGCCCGCTTCCTACAAAACTCCGGGGCCTAGTTCGTTCTAAAGACTCGTGAGACGCAGGCAGCTCCCGGGCTGTTCCAGCGCTTGGGCGTCTCCTCCCGGGAAGGTGGTGTGTGGGATGCACTGCTGGGGACCCTGGGTCCACCGGTGTGAACTGGAAGGTGACTGGGCTCACGCCCACTGTTGGATTTTAAAGTCTTGGGCCTTGTTTTCTGTTGTGGTTTGCTGCTGAGGGGGAGGCTCCGTCTCCCCTCTCTCAACTTGTCCACCTCCCAGGTTCTTGCAGCGGTTCCCCAGCAGTGTGGTTACAGCCTAATGAACAGGTAGATATGGATGCGAGGGGGGGTGTCCATCCACAGGTGAGTGGGAGCAGCTCCGCAGAATCCAAAGAGCTTCTTAACATGTTCTAAAAGTTAAAAGTTTTTATATTTTGGGTTTTTTTTTTCTTTATTCAGGAGAGAGAGAGAGAGAGAGAGAGAGAGAGGCAGAGACCCAGGCAGAGGGAGAAGCAGACTCCCTGCGGGGAGCCTAATGTGGGACATGATCCCAGGACCCCGGGTTCCCACAGCCTGAGCCACAAGCAGACACTAAACCACTGAGCCACCCAGGTGCCCCTAAAAGTTAAAAGTTCTGAATAAATACTGGGATTCCTTTTATTTTCAAATACCTCTCTGAATCTCCTTAGCCTTGTTTACTGTGACTCACTGTATCAAATATTTATTGCTGTGTAACACCCAAACGTAGTGTTTTATTATTTTTTTTTCAAACGTAGTGTTTTAAAACAATAAACACTTATTATTATCTGGCAGCTTCTATAGGTTTAAGAGCTGGGGCGTGACTCAGCTAGGTAGTTTTAGCTTGGGGCCTCTCTCATCAAGTTGTCAAAATGTTAACTGGGTCTGCCATCATCTGAGTCTGGCTGGGCTGGAGGATCCACTTCCAAGAAGCTCCTTCACATGACTGTTGGTAGGGAGCCTTAATTCCTCACCCCGTGGGTCATCATAGGACTGCTTGAGTGTCCCAGTGAGGCAGCTGGTTTTGCCCACAGTGAGAGATCCAACAGACAGCAAGGTAGAAACCACAATATCTTCTAGGATCTAGCTTTGGAAGTCACACACCATCATTCCCTCGACATCTAATGCTTACACAGGTCAGCCATATTCAACATGGGAGGGGGACCACCCAAGGGTGTGAATTCCAGAAGGTAGGGACCATCCAAGAGGCCCTTGGAGGCTGTCTACTGCTTGGCTTGTTTTCAGGATGCACGTTTAAGGGGTCCCTGGGGGGCTCAGTTGGTTAAACATCTGCCTTTGGCTCAGGTCATGATCTCGGGGCCCTTGGACTGAATACCAGGTTGGGCTCCCTGCTTCTCCCTCCCCCTCTGCCCTTCCCTACCCCACTGTCTCATGCTCTCTCTCCAAAAAAACTTAAAGAGAAAAAAGAATGTCCACTTAAATATCTTTTCAAATGTACGTTTTATCTTGTTTAATGTTATTGAAAATGAATACTTGAACCACTTTTTACATGTGTACCAGAAGTTTTCTTTTCCTATGAGTGCAAAGGCCTCCCTCTTCCGGTCAGAAAACAACTCCTGAAGAGGTGTGTGTTGGGGATGTGTGAGTCCTGTCCTTAATAATATACGTATGACATCTCACAACTATAAAAACTGATGTGTTGGGGAGAGGTTGTCCACTTTCTGGTTGGGAATGTTCTCATTTCTTTCTGCATTCAGACTCTCTAGCAAATGACAAGTTATACTAATAAAATTCAATTCGGGTCACTCGGGGAGTTTCTGGATCATTTTTGCTTCATAATTAACAACCCCAAGACTTTTTTTGGTATGACCTGACACTAGCCATTCCTGAATGGTGCCTGGAATGATTCTTATATTCTCTCTTCACAGATGAGGGCTCCAAGGCAGAGAGGTTTTAAGCAACCTCTGAATTGGACAAGGCTGAGAAACTACAGTTTCGACTCATAGAGACCCTGGATGCCACTAAAAAATTAAGAGAATGACTCTCGCTCAGCAGAGAGCCTGCATTTCTGTCAACAGTAGAGGCTGTGGCCAGGCATCAAGTAGCTATGTCACTGACCCTCACACGAAATGGATGTTGCAACAGTGCCAACAGAGGGTCCTTGGCTTCAGAAACATACCTGTGTGCAATGCCCTTTGTAATGACTATTATTATTATTATTATTATTATTATTATTATTATTTTTAAAGATATTATTTATTCATGAGAGGCACAAAGAGTGAGGCAGAGACATAGAGACATAGATGCTTCCCTGCGGGGACCCCATCCCAGGACCCCAGGATCATGACCCAAGCCAAAGGCAGATGCCCAACTGCTGAGCCACCCAGACGTCCTGAGAGACCTGAGTTTAAATTCTCCTGTCACTTCTCATTGGCTGTGTGACTCACAGCACTTTATTTAGTCTCTATGGTTCAGTTCATTCCTCTGGAATATAGAGGTAATTATATTCACCTTGCTGGGTAGTTGTGAGGTGACTGATTGGTCGATTGATCTACCTAAAAAATAACATGACATTACATAGGATTTTTCTCTCTAAAAAACTGAATAAACTCTGGAGGAAAATCAGGGCAGTGAGAATATGTGATGTCCCAAATTGAGGTCCCTCACATGCTGGCATTTCAGGATCCCCAGAACCATGGCCAGCTCCCACCTGCTCACCACAAAGCAAAGGCTGTTAGTTGACAAGTCCTGCCCACACACAGAGCTCCTAATCAAACAACCAATTCCCTCACTTTAAAAATGTGACTAGGCAAGAATCATCAAGAAAGCCTTCAGCACAAAAGAGAGAGACAGTTCACAAGAAACAGAAAACAGAAATAATTCAGGGGACAGAAAAGAACATCGACAAACAATACCCTCTAATTAGTATCCTCAGTGAAGAGAAATCCACAAAAGGAGCTTTTATAAAGGATGTCATGAAATAAAAAAAAAAATAAAAGAACAGAGCTTTTGGAGATGGGATAATTTTAATACAAAAACCTTCTTAATTGGGGGTGCCTGGCTGGCTCAATTGTAGAGCATGAGACTCTTGACTTGGGGTCATGAATTCAAGCCCCGTGTTGGGCCTAAAGCTTATTTAAAAAACATTTTTTTTAAATCTTCTTTTTTTTTTCTTTTAAAGATTTTATTGATTCATAGAGACACACAGAGAGAGAGAGAGAGAGAGAGGGGGGCAGAGGCACAGGCAGAGGGAGAAGCAGGCTCCACGCAGGGAGCCCGACGTGGGACTCGATCCAGGGTCCCCAGGATCAAAACCCGGGCTGCAAGCAGCACTAAACCACTGCACCACCAGGGCTGCCCTAAAATCTTCTTAATTGAAGGATTGGAGAATTAAAATGGGGCCATTTTTCAGAACACATTTTATTATAAGGCAAAATGAAAAATTGAAAGAAAAGATTAGACACTTAAAGAATCAATCCAGGAACCAACCTCTGATCGATAGTAGCTTAAAAGAGAGAGAACAGAGAAAATGCAAGAGAGGAAATTTTGAAAGAAATATAACAAATAATTTCCCTGAGATGAAGGGATGTCTTTAGACTGAATGCCATACTGAGTGTTGAGCCCAGGAAGTGTAGAAAGCCCCAGACTGGGACCCTTCGGGGATCTCAATGTTATATAACAGATTTGACGAGGTGTCCTAGCACGGTTCACACTTAGTAGGACATCAGAACCTGAAGAAAAAAAAAGCTCCAGTAAAGAAAAATATTAATATTAGTCTCAGGAAGTATACACTATGTACCAGGAATTCATAGAAGCACTACTCTATTAAATCACTGAATCATTAGCCCTCTGCGTAGGTGTTATCACCATTCCTACTTCACAGACAAGGAAACTGGAGTCACGGAGCCAGCAAATAGCAACAGAGCCAGGTTGGAAACTGGAGCAGTCTACGGGTAGAGCCTGCATCCTTAACCATTACATACCCTGCCTCACAACACTTCACCCCCAAGGAAGGAGGTGCAGCTTCCCCAGCAATACTGGGTGCTAAAACAAAATGGCCCAATGCCTCAGTATTTCTGAAGAAGATTATTTCAACCAGGAATTCTATCCCCAGTTAAATTATTAATGAAATATGAGGGAGAAAGAAGATATTTTCAGGCATTCAGAGGGAGAACACTTACTTCCTATATATCCTTTCTTAGGAAGTTAGTTGAGGATGTAATCCTCAAAAATGAAGGGGAAACAAACAAACAAAAAAAAGTAGTAAGAGAACTCCCAGAATGACAGACATGTAATCCAGTGTAAAGCAAGATGACCGAAGTTTCCAGAGGGAAAAGAGGAGCTCTATGGAATAGCTAGCATTATTGAAAACTTGAGTGTATGGACAGTCGGCAAATACACGTATGTCTAGATAAATGTATAAAGAAAAGTATGGCTAGATAAAGATACAGAGGGGAAGAAAAAAGATATATTTAAACTCCAGGAGGGGCACCTGGCTGGCTTAGTCGGTAGAGTGCGTGACTCTTGATCTTGGGGTTGAGCCCCACGTTGGGTGTAGAGATTACTTAGAGGTTTCCAAAAAACCTTAAAAAAGAAAAACCCAACCAACTTCAGGAAAACAAAAAGCTCTAAGAAGAAAGTCATGGTCTAGATGAAAAGAGACTAGAAAGGAGGAGGTAGACGTGGCATAGGTACCGTTTTTGTTTTTCCTCCTAAGTCCTCTGTCCTGGTCGATCTGTTAGCCACAGACATGGTGCTCTGATGTCAAAATTTTTATCAATATCTAGGTATAATCTTTTTAAGGAGCTAAGCGTTCATAGTTGAGTAGGTTGAAATAGGGAGGCTGATTCCTTCACGCGGTAGTTGATTCTATAGCAAGATTCTGAAGCAAAAACAGAAACAGGCAACCAGAAATAGGAAGGCGTGGAGCACATTTAAACTCTGAAGGAAAGGGCAGCCTGGGTGGCTCAGCGGTTTAGCACCACCTTCAGCCCAGGGTGTGATCCTGGGGGCCTGGGATCGAGTCCCATGTCAAGCTCCCTGCATGGAGCCTGCTTCTCCCTCTGCCTGAGTCTCTGCCTTTCTCTCTCTCTGTGTCTCTCATGAATAAATAAATAAAATCTTAAAAACAAAACAAAAACAACAAAAAAACCCTGAAGAAAACTTGCACAAGTAGAAATCTGACCTTCAATAGGTAGAAATAAACTTGTTCAGTTACTGAAAAAATATCTTTAAAGGCAGAGAAAGGTCACTGCAGGTGTATTTGAAACAAATTCATGCTCCTCGTGAATTTTCACAGATTTGCACACTGTATACACACTAGTTCCTGAAGTAGGAGCTGAACTGCGCTGGCCGTCGGGCCTGGACACACCATGACTGCTACCGCCTGATGCTCATGAAGACGCCCACTGCTCCCTCAAGGCGGGAGCCCCCTAACCAGGTGTGGTCGCACAGGGATCCAAGGGCAGGACGCTCAGGGCAGCGCTGTCTACAAAATAAAGCAGAAGAAAACAAAAGCCAAAGCCAGGAATGCCCTAAATGTATGTTAGTAGTGGAGCTTTTGAGTAAAATTATGGCACATCCATCTCACAAGTCCTGTGAAGCTGTTAGGAGGACGGGAAGATGCCCGCTGTGTATTTTTTTTTTTTTAAAGATTTTATTTATTTATTCATGATAGTCACACAGAGGGAGACAGAGAGGCAGAGACACAGGCAGAGGGAGAAGCAGGCTCCATGCACCGGGAGCCCGACGTGGGATTCGATCCCGGGTCTCCAGGATCATGCCCCGGGCCAAAGGCAGGCGCCAAACCGCTGCGCCACCCAGGGATCCCGCCCGCTGTGTATTAAGTGAAAGGGGCAATTTGCAGGAGGGTATATACGATGTGTCTCCTCGTATTAAATAGATGAGTTTGTACATGCTGGAAAATGGAATTTTATGATTTAAAAAAAAGGAAAAAACAACCATAATTTGTAAAATAAAATGCATGAGGCCTCTTTTGTCATCAGCTTCTCTGGGGAGTGAAGAAGGGTGGCACAGGGGTCAAGGACGCAGGGGGGCAAGGCTGGAAGGCCAGGCAGGGCTGTGGCGAAGCAGCAAGAAGGGGTGCCCGGCGGAGCTCAGCGGCGGGTTGGGGGGGTGAACAGGGCCAGTGCATCTCGGGGCCCAAGGCCTAGTGGGCGCCCATCCTGCTGGCCCACCTTGGGGGATGCTCACTCCCACAGGCACGGCTCCCGTGTGCTGAGCACCCCCTCAGCGGGCACCCGCGCCCACTGCTTGGGAGGCCACGGGAATGAGCCCCTTTCGCGCTGGGACAGAGCTGACAGCGCGACTTAGAGAGCAAGTAGCGGGCCTCGGCTCCCTCGGCCGCTGCGAGCCGGAAGCCCAAAGTCGGAGAGCAGATGCCAACTTCTACGAGGGGCCTAACCGCTTACTTGTCCCACAAATGACTTATTTTAATCAATTACTTAATTAATTTTCTCTTACCCATTTTTTACGCTTTGCCGCGGTGGGAACTGATGCAAAAGGGAAGCATGTCCCAGTAGGTTGCAGCCCCCGGAGCTTGTGGGGGCAGCTTGTCCAGGCAGGTGACAAGCACAGGGACTGATGTGAGCTTTGGGGGGCGCAGGACCTGCAGGGGGGTGAAGGGGGCGGGGAGAGAAACCGAGGCAGGGGAAGAGCGGAGGTTGGACACAGACACTGGAGGAGAAAGCTGCGAGGAGCTAGAGGGGAGAGGAAGGAGAGGAGGGGGAGGAAGAGGGGGAGGAAGGGAGAGGCGGAAGGGAGGGCCATCGTTTGGCCTGGGCCCTGCCTGGGCCCCACGATGCCCTCCCACAGACCCAGGGGCACGCTTTCCCAGCCGAGGGGGCCGCACCACCTGCGCTCCCTGTCCGCGCTGCTGCCTGCAGAATCCCCGCATCCGGTCTAACCAGCCACCTACACTTCCACTGCCACCACCTCCACCTCTACCTCCACTGACACCACCACCTCTACCACCGCCACCCCTCCGCCACCTCCATTTCCACTGCCGCCTCCTCCACCTCCACCACCACCACCACCTCCACTGGCACCTCCGCCTCCACCACCACCTCCACCACCACCTCCACCTCCACTTCCACTACCTCCTCCACCTCCTCCACCTCCACCGCCACCGCCGCCGCCACCTCTACCTTTACCTCCACCTCCGCCTCTGCCACTGCCATACCTCTCTGATGGTTTGGATTTACTGCCAAACCCCTTCAACCGTAACTCCCCTGGCTCATCTCGCCCTGCTCCACCGTGGCCCTGACCCCTATCTCCTGGCCGCCGTCTCTAGCTGGATACCTTTCGGTTCAGGCCCTGACTGCAGGTTCCCGCGCAAGTCCAAGTAGACGTTGTCAGTGCATTTCCTCCATCAGTCTACAGTGAATAAATCAAACACCGTCATCATCATTTCATCTGGGGCCTTCTCCTTCGTTCCCCATGTGGGTCGCTAACTGGTTCTTTCTTTCTTCAGGACATCTTCCTCCTCTCCCTGTCCGTTTCCATCTCGGCTCTCAACTTTGGTTATCACATCCGTTCATCTACTTGACGAAGATTTATTAAATGTCTCTCGTGTGCCAAGCACTGTGCTGGATAGAGAGTCATCGGCGCTCGTTCCAAATTCCAGCGTGGCAGTCGGAGGAGCAGACACAGGGCCTCCACACATGGCAGGGGGTGTCCCCAGCCGCCCCTGGCCTCCTGCACCCCTGCTGACTAACCGGGCAGGCAGTCTGAGCTTCAGCACCAGTTCCGACCACACGCTTCCTCCCCAGGGTCTGGGAGCTGCAAGTAGTGCCATTACCGCATCATTTTCCTGTTGCCTGTGAATGGTCCCTCTAGCGCATTTCTAGAAAGAGGAAACTTAAAATGTCAGCAAGAAGGACTCTTGCAAATCCCCTTTGGGCCTGTTTCCTGGCAGAGTGACACCACTGAGGACAGGGCTCCTGAAGCATGGAGATCTGAGAAAGACAACCGAAGGGACACGGCCATCGCCAGGTTTAGCAGGTTTCGGAAGCTCGGTACTGGTACCGAGTCAGACTCGGAACGCTCAGTGCCTGACTAGCCTGCAGTAAATGGGAACACCCTGGAATGGGTGCTCAAGAAATGGGCACTGATGTGGGACTCAATCCCGGGTCTCCAGGATCACGCCCTGGGCTGAAGGCAGGCACTAAACCCCTGAGCCACCCAGGGATCCCTCAACAATCATTAATTTGGATACTTCCACAGTCTCATTTCTTTACATCGTTCCAATTTCTTTCAGATTCTAGGCAGCGGGGCCTGAGGCAATTCTGCAAGGCCTCAGACTTCCCTCCATGCAGGTGGCCAAGAGCCGTGAGGGTGATCGCTAACCTCTCAGCCCAGCACATCCATCCTTTGCATCTCTCCACTCTGAGGGATGAGCGGTTTCTTCATCCTTCATCAAGTCTCTCTGCTGCCAAGTGAGAGGACAGTGCCAGGTGCCCCGAGAACTCGCTGACACTCCTGCGGGTCTCAAGGAGCTGCTAAATGTCCTTTGTCAGGTCCTCGAAAAACATGCTTGAACGGCAGCCCCCAGGCCGACCCACTGCTGGCTTTCAGCTGCAGAGTGCGGTTTTCCGCCAAGCCCAGCTCTGAGGTCAGTCCCAGTGTTTTCAGCCCGCGTGCTAGCATTGCGACTCAACCCAATTTAAATTAACTTGGCAAGGGAGCTTTCATGAGCTGTGCCATCACCACCCTCTCCTAGCCCAAAAGTAGATCTTGTGTAGGTGTAGTCTCCACTTTGATAAATGACGGAGTTGTGCACTCGTGTTATCTGAGGATGGAAGGCGGCGAGTGGTTGTTTGCAAAATAAGGTTTATTCATCATTGAAAGAAGTCTGGAACGAGTTCTCCTGTCAAGCTGGCTCGAGGCAGGAGAAGCCGACTGTTGCACCAAAACACACATGTGCCCAGAGTCCTCGTCATCCCGCCACCAGGTGAGGGCCTTGCTGGCTCCAGGAGGTCTGAGGTCTGCCTCTTGTGCCGGGCCCGGTAAGGACCCTGTGCGTCACCTACCTCTACTTCACACGGCTCCGAACCCCAAGGCACAGGGGGCGCGGGGGTGCGATGGACAGTGTCTGCCCTGCAAGGAACAGCCGTGGAGAGGCATCGTCTCCATCTATTCCTAGCGCTCTTGTCCCCTCCGGGGTAGGAGCCAGTCCTCGGGCAGGGACATCAGAGCAGACACTCCAAGAGAAGAAGCTGAGGCGCCGGAGAGCCCAAGGGACTGGCCTGGGGATTCTGAAGGCTAAGTTTACACACACTGGGGCACCGAGTGCTGGCTTCCTCCTCTCGTTGTCTACACCAGGACACTCACCCCAAGAGGAAAAGGGACGGGGGTGTGTCATGGGCTGCTTGCCAGCTCTGGTGACCCTGGGGTGAGACCCGGGCTTGGGGTACCCAATCCCAGAGCTCTAAACTAGTGCGAGGGCTCTAGGGCTGGCCAGTATTTACCTTTGTGCTTTTCTCCCCAAACTGCAGTCACTATTTGGTCTGTTTGGTAAAGACAATCGCCATCATCCAATGTTGCTTCTTCTCTGTCCTCAGCTTCTCATCCCTGTTAACAGCTTTCAGCCCTTTCCCGCAAAAAGGCAAGCAAGGGGAGGAGAAACGCAGGCTACTGTTATCACTCGGGGCAGCAGCTCTGGAAACGGAGTCAACAAGAAACGTTTATTTTTATTTTATTTTATTTTGTTTTTTTTGTGTGTTTCTTTTTAAGAAACGTTTATTGAGTGGATGCTATGTGGCAGGCCCTGAGCCACTTCACAAACTCTGCTCGCTCCTCCCACCCCCAGTCCCTGCTGGGGACAGGTATCCCCCGTCTCGGGTTCCAGGTGATGGCACGGAGGCCTCACGACGCTCCAGCTGCTGGCGTGGAGTCAAGCTCGGGGGCTCGGCGTGGGCTGTGGGGGGTCATACTCGACAGGTACATACCACTGTGCATCAGGGAAAGCCTGGAACCTCCCGACAAGCAGCTCCTGGCCAGGAAACCACCACCACCCTGGTGATTCCTTCTGCCGTTGAAAACGTTGATGGGTGCGATTGCTTCAGACCTGCTTGATGGCAAGAAATAACTTGGGGAGGGGGGTCAGCCCCAGTGGCGCAGCGGTTTAGCGCCGCCTTCAGCCCAGGGTGTGATCCTGGAGACCCGGGATCGAGTCCTACATCGGGCTCCCAGCATGGAGCCTGCTCCTCCCTCTGCCTGTGTCTCTGCCTCTCTCTGGGTCTCTCATGAATAAATAAAATCTTAAAAAAAAAAAAAAGAACTTGGGGTGTCAGGGACACCCGGCGGGGCTTGGCCGGTTAAGTGTCTGACTCTTGGGTTTGGCTCCGGTCATGATCTCAGGGTCATGGCATCGAGGCCCACATTGGGCTCCTCACTCAGCAGTTTGCAGGAGGTTCTCCCTCCCCCTCTGCCCCTCCGCCTGCATGCTCACTCGCGCGCGCTCTCTCTCTCTAATAAATATATCTTAAAAAAAACCAAAACTTGGAGCTTTATTGGAATATAGAGCTGGGGCCCCTCCCGAGGGATGTTTCAGTGCCCTCCGGGGAGCGCCCAGGCCTCCGCATTTCACCCCCTGGCCCCCGGGATTCTGGGGACTTGGGGGCATGGAGAGTCCCAGGCCGCAGGGAGGCCGCAGCTCCGCCACCATCAGGCCGCGGGGGGCGGCTCGCAGCCCGGGGACAGAGGCGGCTGCCGGATTCCTTGAGATGCTGCTGCTCCCACGGCCACGCCACGCAGGTTCTTTCCCCTGACGCGGCCTCGAGGCAGCCGGCTTGTGCGGCCTGTGCGGGACGCCGTTCCTCCCTTTTGTAGGGGGGTGGTCCACCTTCTCCCCGGAATCCTAGGAATTCCAGGAACTCTAGAACTGGAAAGGCCTTTCCCCCTTCATTTTCACCCGCCCCTTAGGATCCATGGGGGGCCTTCCCCCCAGGGCTCTATTTCTTCAGTTGGGGACCTCAAGGCACAGAATCATACAGAAACAACAGGGGGGCGCCGCCCTCGGGTGGAGCTGGAGGCGCTGGGGCTGCTCTCCGGGGTGCCCAGCCATCAGCCCTTCTTCCACTGGAAGCCTCCCCGCAGCTGGGCCTGCCTCCCGTGCTTCTCCCCACCCATCAGGTTAGGGGTGGACCCTGACCAGGACAGACAGCCCTCCGATTTCCCTGGGAAATCTGGTGACGGGGACCCAGAACTAGTCAGCTGTGGGAGGCCGAGGGGCAGAGCCAGGGCGACTGGACGCCGGAGCTGGCCCTGTGCTAAGACAAAGCAAGACGCACGCTGTGGTCCGAGGGGCCTGACGCCTGCGGAGGCTCCACGGAAGGCACGGTTGGTAGGACGGGGCGGGCAAGAGCTGGGGGGCAGCTGCAGGAGCCCAAGTGAGCGCAGAAGAGCAACCCCTCCAGGCTTGGGAGGCCGGCTAGATGGGCCAGGCCCTGGCTTAGAAGCCCAACCTCTCAAAACCAGAAAGGACGTCGGGGTTCATCCTTGCCAACCTCTCCCCTAGGACGGACCCTCTCTTTCCCGCTCACCAGCTTCTCCTAGGCCGCCACAAATTTCTCCTCCAGACTACTGGTGACAGCAGCTGACCTAGGTGGCAAATGTAAGCATTTGGTGTGCGGGGGAACGTGGAACCCGGTTCTAACTTGCTGCTTCGTACTTTTCTAACGGATGTGGTGCCCTTGCCAATCGACATGTTCGATTTTTTTTCATGAGGATATCAACCAACATGGCCCAACTGAAGGTTGTCTTTTTTTTTTTAAGTTTATGATTATTATTTTAAGATTTTATTTATTTATTCATGAGAGACACAGAGCGAGTGAGAGACAGAGGCAGAGACACAGGCAGAGGGAGGAGCAGGCCCCATGCAGGGAGCCCGACATGGGACTCCATCCCCGGACTCCAGGATTATGTCCTGGGCCCAAGGCAGGCGCTAAACTGCTGAGCCACCCAGGGATCCCTATTAGTAGTAGTAGTAGTAGTAATCTCTCTCAACATTGTGCTCAAACTCAAGACCCGGAGATCAAGATCGTGTGCTCTTCCGACTGAGCAGCCAGGGGCCCCAACGAAGTTTTTGTTTTTAGATGTGATTTTTTTTTTAAGGTTTTATATATTTATTCATGAGAGACACAGAGAGAGGCAGAGACACAGGCAGAGGGAGAAGCAGACTCCATGCAGGGAGCCCGACGTGGGGCTCGATCCCGGGTCTCTAGGATCACACCCTGGGCTGAAGGCGGCGCTAAACTGCTGAGCCACCCAGGCATCCCTTTTTAGATGCGATTTAAAAGAATCCTGTTTTTCTTTTTTGTCTTTTCTCAGTCGGTTACTTGGTATTCACCTGCAACTGCATGCAGGGGTGCCCTCGCTTCCCCGTACTAAGTTTGCAGGCTAAGGTTTGATAGGTTTAATCGAATAAGGACTCCCCACCTTCAGAAGCTGCCACTGAACAGGTCCGTCTGCCCGAGCTCAGCGCAGGGCCGGCCCACATCCGGCAGAGCACACGGCAAGAGAAAGGCACACTGGCTCTCTTCCCGGATCGTGGCTCCATGAGGAGGAAGACTCCTCGTCCAAGGGCAGGAGGCTGCGACCGGGCATGTTGGGAGGCAGCACCATTAGCAAAAGCTGCAGCTCAAGCTGCCTTGAGTTCTGACCGCAGCGCCACTGTGACACAGTTAAGAACCCACCTTGGTTTTCTCTGCTTTAAAAAATAGATCCCTTACCTCCCCGGTTACAGTAGGAAATCATTGTTCAAACTTGCCTTTTCAAAGATTTAGCAAATCGGCGATGGGTTTCTCATCCCTCAGGGACACTTCTCGAATATGCTGTGGGCGTATTAATGACTCAGTCCATTGTTGGCTTTTCGGGGACCCTCTCCCAATGGATTTAATTCAAGGCCTCTAGCTCTTCGCTCTTGGAGATGGAATGTACCTCCTCCCTTAACGCTTGGAGAATTGTCAGGGAACAGAGCAGGTTGGCAGGCCCTGACCGGCCTCCCACCTTTCCCTGATGAGAGCATCCTGCAGACTCCTGGGCTGGGCAGCACTGGAAGCCCGAGTCTCCCCTGGCAGCCGCCCGACCCCAGCACCTAGGGTGGCGCCTAGGATGCAGCAGGGTGAAATTCAATACGGTCTGATGCAGTCGATCCTCTTCTACAGTCTTCTAGGGAGAGGGTCCTCCTTGATGGCAGGACGGTTTTTCCACAACTAACACCCAGGGGGTAGAGCTAGAGCGGTATGTATCTTTGGAGTGGCCTTGACGTCATAAAAGGTATGCTCTCCCTTTGGGCTTTGCATATACACATATATATGACATATTTCACATCTGTGCTATACAAATTGCTGACATACTGTCATTGTAAAAATATACACATAAGGACAAATCCCACCTTGCCTTGCCTCCCTATCCTAGTCTCCCTAGATGGAGCACTATGAAAAGATTGGTGCGTTTCCTAATGTTTTCCTGTGTGCTTACAGAGGTATGTGCTCATGTAGAAATACATATTTTGCGGGGGGAGTACCCAGGTGGCTCAGTAGGTAGAGCGCACTTTTTTTTTTTAAGATTTTATTTCTTTGAGAGAGAGTGCATGCACATGAGCAGGAGGAGGGGCAGAGGGAGAAGCAGGTTCCCCCTGAGCAGGGAGCTCGACTCGACTTGACCAGGACCCTGAGATCATGACCTGAGCTGAAGGCAGATGCTTAACTGAGCCACCCAGGCACCCCTCATTCTCAATCCTAGATCACCGGAAATCTCTTCACCCTGGTCCTGCCACTGTTACATCTGACAACAATGATTAGGTATCTTCTAGGCGTTAAAAGAGCACAAGACTGTTCATGACCATGAAGTAGATAGAGCATGCAACTATTGGTCTCAAGGTTGTGAGTTCAAGCCCCATATTGGGTGTGGGGCCTACTTAAAAAAATGTATTTTGCTTTTATTAATATAAATAGGACCTTACTATTAAGTTTTGAAACTTTTTATACTTAATGAACCCTTCCCAGTCAATATATTCATCCAATATTTAACTGTTGCAGACATTCCATAATATAGATGAGTCATAGTTTATTTACCATTTCCCCGTTAGACATGTTTCCATGTTCATTCTACTTTTTATTGAAGTTCGACTTGCCAACATATAGAACACCTAGTGCTCATCCCATCAACTGCCCCCTCAGTGCCTGTCACCCAGCTACCCCATCCCCCCACCCACCTCCCCTTCCACAACCCTTTGTTTTCCAGAGTTAGGAATCTCTCATGGTTTGTCTCCCTAATTTTTCCCACTCAGTTCCCCTCCTTTCCCTTATAATCCCTTTCACTATTTATGTTCCCCGTATGAGTGAAACCATATAATGATCGTCCTTCTCTGATTGACTTACTTCACTCAGCATCATACCCTCCAGTTCATCCACGTTGAAGCAAATGCTGGGTACTTGTCGTTTCTAATGGCTGAGGAATATTCCACTGTATACATAGACCACAGCTTCTTTATCCATCATCTGTCGATGGACACCGAGGCTTCTTCCATAGTGTGGCTATCGTGGACACTGCTGCTGTGAACATTGGGGTGCAGGTGTCCTGGCGTTTCACTGCATCTGTATCTTTGGAGTAAATCCCCAGCAGTGCAATTGCGGGGTCGTAGGGCAGGTCTATTTTTACCTCTTTGAGGAACCTCCACACAGTTTTCCAGAGTGGCTGCACCAGGTCACATTCCCACCAACAGTGTAAGAGGGTTCCCCTTTCTCCACATCCTCTCCAACATGTGTTGTTTCCTGTCTTGTTAATTTTCCCCATTCTCACTGGTGTGAGGTGGGATCTCATTGTGGTTTTGATTTGTATTTCCCTGACGGCCAGTGATGCAGAGCATTTTCTCATGTGTCTGTTGGCCATGTCTATGTCTTCTTCTGTGAAATTTCTATTCATGTCTTTTGCCCATTTCATGAATGGATTGTTTCTTGGGTATTGAGTTTAATAAGTTCTTTTTAGATCTTGGATGCTAGCCCTTTATCTGATAGGTTATTTGCAAATATCTTCCCCCATTCTGTACGTTGTCTTTTAGTTTTGTTGACTGTTTCTTTTGCTGTGCAGAAGCTTTTTATCCTGATTTAGTACCAATAGTTCATTTTCGCTTTTGTTTCCTTTGCTTTCATAGATGTACCTTGCAAGAAGTTACTGTGGCCTCTATTTAATTTTTTAAGCTAGGTTCATTGGCATATACTTCACATGCAGAAGTTATTTTTTTTTAAGATTTGAGACAGAGAGAGATCACAAGTGTGAGCTGGAAGGAGAGGGAGACTCCTCAAGCTGACTCCCCACTGAGTGCGAAGCCTAGTGTAGGTCTCGATCATACGACTGTGAGATCATAATCTGAAATCAAGAGCTGGGTTCCATAGTGTAATGGTTAGCACTCTGGACTCTGAAATCAAGAGCTGGCCACTTAATCAATGGAATCACCCAGCTGCCCCGAAGTCACCCTTTTAAATGTGCAGGTTAGGTTTCAACACCCACAGTTCTGTAACCACCACCACAGTCAGGACTGCCATCACTAAGACCTTCCCTGGTGTCCATCATCAGTCCCTCTGCACACGTTCAGCCCCAGGCAAACACTGACCTGGGTTGTTGGCCGTCTAGTTTTGCTATTTCTGTAATGTCCTAGAGATGGAAGCATACTGTATGTAGCCCTGGGAGCCTGGCTCCTTTCACTCGGCACAGCGCAGACGCGATTCACCACACAGCTGTAGCGGCAGGCCCTCTGTCCTCATTGCTGAGTAGCATTCCGGCACAGGCCTGCACCCCATCTGTTTTATCTGGTCACAAGCTGGTGGACATCTGGCGGGGGGTGGGTGGGTGGCTGTTTCTTCCAGTTTTTGGCTATTAGGGTAAAGCTGCTATAGACACCTGTGTACAGGGTTTTGTGTGTGCACGGATGATTTTCACTTCTCTGGGGCAAATACTTAGGGGTGGGATTGCTGGGTTGTATGGTGGTATGTTTTTTTTTTTTTTTTTTTTTTTTTTTTTTTTTTTTTAAATTTTTTTTTATTTATTTATGATAGTCACAGAGAGAGAGAGAGAGAGGCAGAGACACAGGCAGAGGGAGAAGCAGACTCCATGCACCGGGAGCCCGATGTGGGATTCGATCCTGGGTCTCCAGGATCGTGCTCTGGGCCAAAGGCAGGCGCCAAACCGCTGCGCCACCCAGGGATCCCGGTATGTTTAAGTTTACAAAAAGCTGCCCAACTGGTTGTCAATGTACCTGTGTGATTTTGCACCTCCATGAACAATGTTAGAGAGCTCTAGTTGTTTTGCATGTTCATCACCACTTGGGACTGTCAGGCCTTGGAAACTGCAGCCCTCTTGATAGGTATACAACATTATCTTGTGGTTTTATTTGCAGGTCTCTCAACCAGTGATGTTGAGTAGCTTTTCTGTGCTTAATTGACCATCCATATCCTCTGGATGGGGTGTATGTGTACATCTGCTGTTCATTTTTAATTTTTTAAAAGATTTTATTTATTCATGAGACACATAGAGGCAGAAACACAAGCAGAGGGAGAAGCAGGCTCCCTCTGGGGAGCCCGATGCGGGACTCAACCCCAGGACCATAACCCGGGCCCAAAGCAGACACTCAACTGCTGAGCCACCCAGGAGCCCCTACTGTCCATTTTTAAACGGGCTTTTTGTTCTGTTATTGAACTTTGAGAGATCTTCATACAGTTTAGATCAAGTCCTTCTAATGTTTTATATTTTCTCTTCTGTACGATTTTTATTTTTAAAGGTCTATTTCAGAGAGAAAGAGAGAGAGAGAGAAAGAGAAAGAGAGAGAGGGAAAAAAATGAAGTGTTAGCACGGGGGAGAAGGAGAAACAGACTCCCTGCTAAGCAGAACCTGATGTGGGGCTTGATCCCAGGGCTCCTGGAATCATAACCTGAGCCGGAGGCAGATGTTTAACTGAGCCACGGACGTGCTCCTCTTCTGTAGGATTTTTTAAAAAGGTTTCCTTTCAACATCACTGATGAGAGATCATTGTTTCTGAAGTGCTATCAGTAGTTTCATGCTACCCTGGTATCTCTTTGGAGCTTCCCATTTGACAAATTTTAGTAACTGCAATATATTTGACATCTAACATCGTGTTATTTTATTTTATTTTTTATTTTTTTTTTAAATTTTTTTTTTAATTTTTGTTTATTTATGATAGTCACAGAGAGACAGAGAGAGAGAGGCAGAGACATAGGCAGAGGGAGAAGCAGGCTCCATGCACCGGGAGCCTGATGTGGGATTCGATCCCGGGTCTCCAGGATCGCGCCCTGGGCCAAAGGCAGGCGCCAAACCGCTGCGCCACCCAGGGATCCCAACATCGTGTTATTTTAGGTATACATGTCCATCTGATACATTTATCTATTGTCAGATGACTGTGATTTTAATAGTTGGCACCTCTTGCACACAAAATTAGTCCATTTTTGTGGTTGGGTTATGATTTAGTGTCTTAGCAAATGTGATCATTATAATCTTTTTGTCTACATTCACTACACTGTGCATTACCTCTAGGACTTATTTAACACTACTTGTAAATTTGTACCCTTAAACATCTCTTCCACCCTCCACTGCCCCCAGTCCCAGGGACTGCCATGTTACTCTCTGCTTTTATGAATTTGGTTTTGACTCCACATAAAAGTGAATTCCACATTTCAGACTATTTGTCTTTCTCTGATCTCACTTAGCAGAATTCCTTCAAGGTCCACACATGGCAGGATTTTCTTCTTTTTCACGGCTCAACAATATTCCTGTTTTAAAAAAATTATTTATTTAAAATGGGCATGCATATACAGCCTTGATAGCCTGTTTTCATTTCTTTGGGTATATATCCGTAAGTGGAATAAGTATATCTATTTTTAATTTTTGGAGGAAACTCCCTATTGTTTTTCATAATGACTGAAACAACTGCATTACCACCAATATAGTGTATGAGGGTTCCCTTTGCCTCACAGCCTTGCCAAGGCTTGTTATCTCTTCTTGTCTTCTTGAGCTTAGCTATTCTAACAGGTGTGAGGCGGTATTTTCTTGTCATTTTGATTTGCATTTCCTTGACGATTAGTGATGTTTAGTATCTTTTATGTACCTGTTGGCCATTTGGATGCCTTCTTTCAGCTCTTCCAGATTTTTTACCTGCAAATGTAAGTCAGGCCAACCGCGCATCACAGTGGCCAACCAGTCATCACTGAGAAAAAGGATAAAGAACTCTGTCTTCAGCCTCAGCTCTTACTTAGGTGAGGAGTTACTGGGCCTTCATTAGTGAAGTGCATCTGACCCCACTTAGCTCCTGCTCCCTATTTGTCTTTATTAATTAGGCTGCAGGGGTGGGAGGATAAAGGATTGGGACTTCAAACTTCTAATATGTAATTCACGAAGGCTGGTTTCCACTGTCACTTCAATTGGGACTATATTAAAGAAATGTGTTCAGGGACGAATCAAAGTGGAAGAGCATGCTGCAAATAAGGGAGCAATTAGGTTGTTTGCATATTTTTGAACTTGAGTGTACGACTGAAGGAGAGTAGTCCTGTCTAGCTGCTCATCCATTCCACCTGGTCCCAGGCAGAGATCGCTTGCCCTCCACATTCTTCTATCAGGCCAAGATAGGACTCAACATGTCAAGCCACACTTCTATACTATACCAAGCTGAATCTGAGTACTGAAGGTGTGTGTGGGTTCTCACTCCTACCACCTTGTGGAGTAACACCGATGCACCTGTTCTTTCTGTACTTCCTGCCCCCTGAATCTTACTGAACTCCCAGACCCTTTCAAAACCCACTTCAGGAAGTACTCTGGGAAGGCTTTCCTGTCTCCCCAAAGATGTAAATGATCTCATTCTCTGTGCTACTTCCATATTTTATATATTTTGAATATGATAAGAGTACTTTCTACATGTCACAGTGTCCTAAGTGCCATATATTGACTCATTTTTAAAAATATTATTACATTCCTTAACTCCGTACAGCAACAGCAGAATGGCACAAAGTTGGCTGTGCAACAGAGAGCCAGCAATTCTTTCACACTACAGCATAACCAAGAATGGGGACGATTCTATTCCACAGGCTTCAATACAGTGCTGATATACTGACTCATTTAACTTCCACCATAATTCTGGGGGTAGATACTTATTTTTATTTACTTCACAGAGGAGGGAACTACCAGGCACACAAGCAAATAACCTGCTCTAAATGACCTGCTTTGAATCCATGCAGCTCTTAAAACATTCTTCCATGTACTTCTATTGCTGCATTTAATACACTATGTTGCTGTTTGTTTCCTTCCAAGTTTTCTTCAATACTGTGAGGCTCTAAAAGCAAGGACCTGGGCAGCCCGCGTGGATCAGCGGTTTAGCGCCACCTTCAGTCCAGGGCCTGATCCTGGAGACCCAGGATCGAGTCCCATGTCAGGCTCCCTGCATGGAGCCTGCTTCTCCCTCTGCCTGTGTCTCTGCCCGCTCCTCTCTCTGTTTCTCACGAATAAATAAATAAAATCTTTAAAAAATAAAAAATAAAAGCAAGGACCTGTTCATATTGAGCTCTGGATCCCCATTACTTGGCAGTCCCAAACTGATGGACCTCCTTCGTGTTTACTGGGCCATCCATGGCAGAGACACTCAACTGGGCCTGGCCAAATCACCAACTTTCTCATAAGCTGGAGTGGTCTAGAATTAAGTAAATCAAGTACATCGGCCATCTGCAGTCAATCTTGGGAAATACCTCATCTGAATCTAGAGCAAAGAAAAAGGAACATCATTCTGTAAGAAACTCCAGAACCTCAAAAAAAATTGGAAACTAAATCTCTCAAGGCAAAACAACTCAGAATCTAGAATCGACTCTTTGGATTCAAGAAAGCGAACTCACGAGACTTTGCTTGCCCATTGGTAGGTCAATCACGACTCCGTAATATTAATAACAAATAATACAAACTACAAAAAAATCAAATGGGAGACAGGTGAATTACAGCTGAGGGCAATCAGCAGCATGCACCCATAAAAGTACACTTAACACACATAATAGCAACTAAAAGCCTGCAGTGCAGAGTACTATTCTGGGATTTGAGTCTGACTCTGCCCCCGACACCTGTATGACCTTGGCTAGGTTCAACCTTTCAATACCCGATGTTCCACATCTATAAAACACAGGCAAAAGGAGATCCATGTTTTACTGTTGTTATGAGGATTAAATGAGTAATAGGAGTCAGATGCTTAGCACAGTGCCAACGTACAGTAAGGGTCCAATAAACAAGAGCTATTATTCTTCCTGCTTATTTAGCAACTGAGGCAGAGAACTGCTGGCATGTAAGGCACTTATTACAATCACCCATCAGCCTTTGCTCCTGGTGCCTGGCACACAGGGAGTATTGAGTGGGTTTTTGTGGAATGAATGAATTGCCAAAGTGCTCTCCAGGCTTCCGTTTAAGGAGAGAAACTAGAATGGCAACCAGAAATAAGGCCTAAGTGTCCCCAAGGTCTAGTCCAGTGAACCCTTCTATTAACGAGATTGATGTATTACAGACGTCCACAGTATGTGTTCATAATAATGATCCTTAGCCTTGTATAAATCCTCTTCTGTTTTAGGAATTTTCAATGGTTAAATTACATTCAAAGAAGTTTTAAAATTAAGTATGTATTACTGCATTCAAAGGCTTTAAGAATTGGAAATCCATGTAGAGCATAAATGGCCACAATGAATTAACTGGAATATTCTGATTGATTGCAACACTCAGTTCACACTTCTCTGCCCACACAGCGTCGTATCCGTCTACATTCTCTATTTCCCACTAGACTGTGAACGCCTCTGATGTCTAGCACTTCAGTACCCACAGTGCCTGGGACATAATCATGGTCAGTAAATACTTGCCAATAAACTGCCGCTGTGCTCGGCGGCCTCGTCACATCACTGTGCTTAATGCAGCAACATAGCCTTTTGGTGTATTACATTCCCACAAAAACGATACAAATTTCCTATCTTAAGATTTTTAATTACAAATTTCAACATTGAAAAATATGGTACGCTGTGAGAAAACCTTCTTTTAAAGAAAATCCCTTAAAATTTGGGGATCCCTGGGTGGCTCAACGGTTTGGCCCAGGGCGTAATCCTGGAGTTCCTCATCAGGCTCCCTGCATGGAGCCTGCTTCTCCCTCTGCCTGTGTCTTAGCGCCCTCGCCCCGTCTCTCATGAATAAATAAATAAAATCTTAAAAAAAAAAAAAAGCAATCTGATTCCTCCTCTTACACATGAAGATATTAGGCTCAGGAAACTGCTCTGCACTCATGTCAGAAAGAAAATTGAGTTGAAAAAAGAAAACCCGCTTATCACCTCCTGGACTCCTACCCAAGTACCAGGGAAAATGGCCTGTGTACTGGCATGAAAGGTGGGTGCCCAGGAAGTGAAGTCCAACCCTAAAGCCCAGTGCCCCCAGGCTCCTATCATAGTCCACTGGGGTCTTTAACACCTATCGAGGCCTAAGAGAAGCTGATCTAAAGTACCCTACTTGGGTACTTGAAGTGTAGCAGGGACTAAAATTTTAGCAAGAGGAACTTGACTTTAAAGGAGGGAGTTCAGTTTTCATCCTCTCAATAGGGAGGTTTTGGTGTTTGCATTAAAGTAGGATGCCAAAGACAAACCCCCTTTCTCTCACAACTTCTTCTGGGGTCTGCACCATTTTCCTGGAGGGGAGAAACTATGTATGAGGGGGAAGGTTTCTGGAAAAGTACACTCTGGTTATTCACTTTGGCCTGGAAGCAGAATTCCCCCAAAGAGTGATCAGGACTCAGTGAGTTGGGCAGGAAATGGTTCTATGAAAATGGACATTATCTATTTCTCAGAGCTATTCCTGAGGATTAAACGAGGTATTTTAGAGCATTTATAACACACTGTCAGGCACATAAGGGCATAATAAGTGTTTACTCTTATTTCACTGTTAAGTACCAACAATGATGAAAATAAGCCTCAAGGAAAATTTGTTCATAGACCATTAGGAACAACTGCAACTCTGCTGAACTCCTTAAGGGCTGCTTCCAATACAATAGAGCAAAAACTGTTTTCTTTTTTAAGATCTATCATTTTAGAAGTTACTGTGGCAACATGTAATTTCAAATGTTTCCAATGCCCAGCAATCATAATATATTTACTACAGTTTGTTGGTTAAAACATCCTATAAGTGTGTATACTAGCTGAGTTTAACTAAGTCACCTATGAAACACGGCCCTCCTGCACTCTTATGGTGTGACCTCTTACCAGATGTGTCTCTCTCTTACTAGCTTTCCCCTCTCCCAATCTCACAGTGGTGATAAGGGCTTAGGACTCCTACTTCCTGATTGTTGGCTATCGAAAGCATGTTTATAGAGCAAGAGCATTCTGGAATAAAAGAATACAGGAACCAGAGTCAGTCTCCTCCATTATCAGTAGCCTATTTTAGTATTAAATATGAGAGCAGTTCCAAAAAAACTAGTCCAGAGTGGTACCGCCTAGATTAGCTATGCCACTGAACAGATAACAAGTGTTTAAGAGACTCAAGCAGAAAAAAAAAAAAAAAGAGAGACTCGAGCAGATACTGTCAGGTGTGATGAGGTAAAAGAGAACTAAAATAAGCTGAAGAAACCAGATTTGCAGAAATACCAGAGCAGGGCTTCAGATGAGACACAACTCTGCCCTGGAAGTTCTACCAGCAGCTACAAAGCTCAATCTGGCAGGCACTGCCACCATAAAAACAAAAGACAGAAGTAGAGGACATAGAAGTCTGCTTCAGGGCAGGACCAAACAACAACAATAGAGAAGATTTGGAGGAAGATACATGCTATGAACCAACCCCATGACAGGTATCCAGAATTCTCAGTTCTATACAGATTTGTCACACCATTATCCATCTGCTTCCTGACACCGAGTCTCAATCAGAAACTGGAACATAAGGGGGAGACATTTGGTTCCTGCACCAGAACAAAGTAGAATAAGACCACCCTCCCTCATCAGAATTTTATTTTACAGTGGGGATGCAAAGATTCAACATTTTCTCAGCCCAGTATTACTCAACCTCAGCATGTTGGTGTTTTCCTGCTAAAAAAACCCCAAAATACAGAAAAATATTTATCTCAATGGATAGTTTTTTTCCCTTTGATTTGCTTTAATTATATAGCATTTTCTTAAATGTTTCGCATTTGCTACTTCTTGGTTGCAAACATACAGAAACAGCCGACAAAATTAATGAATAAAAAGCAGCTTTTTCTTGAGTTTGTTAAAGCTTCTTTTGTTTTGGTGGTCTTGTTTGTATGTTTCTTTTTGTGACTGCCTGACACATTATCAGCCTCACCCCCGCAATCCTCTTTTAGTTTGTCAACATCATTTGTCAGAAGTCAATACCTGCCAGCTGAGTATGCAATAAAATTCTGGAGCAAAGCCAGTTTCTGAGAAGCTTATAATCTTGATGGGAAAGACATACCTTGAATTATTAGAAAAATATTTAACTTCTAATTCTTTTAAAAGTAAATAAAAGAGGGGTGCCTGGTTGGCTCAGTCTGTAGAGCATACAACTCTTGATTGTAGGGTGGTGAGTTCAAGTCCCATGTTGGGTGTAGAGATTACTTAAATAAATCTTAAAAAAAAAAAAATAAAAGCAAATAAAAGAAATACTCATTGGCCAAGATTTTTTCCATTCCTCATGTCATTACACTAGGGTTAAGTATGCAAGCTAATGATGAAAATTACTGTCATAGGTACAAACATAAAATGCTCTTTTTTATTAAGGGGTGTGAATATGAAACATGATCACCTGTAAAAATAAATAAATAAAGACGGCTTTGTTCTTTGACAATATCAGAATAAGGAACTTTGGCTTTTTATTCCTTGTAAGACTTTCTGTAGTTGACTACTTTTTTCTTGCTTTGTCATTCCCTTCAGATTTGTATTACCTCAGATCCTCAGAGATAAAACAAGGACAGAGAGTCCTCATTTAGAAAACATTTCCTAATTTTACATTTTAAAAGTTAATATTTAAAAAGAAAAACCTTAACACCCCCAACCCCTACCCCATTCTGAATAATCTAGTTTAATATAAGCCTATAAATAAGTTTTTTTCCTCAAAAAACTTAAGTACTTTACAAGAATTACTGTTTAAAAAATTCACCTAGGGAAATTAAAGTTCCAGTCATTTTACCCCTATAATAGATGGTACTCAAGTATTTGAGTCTCAGTGGTGTTTCTTTAGCATCACCCTTTAGCTGTTCCATTAGCATGCTGGCTTAGAGTCTCCTTAATCACTCTTTTCTTCTCCTTGATAATGTCTATACTCTGGCTTCAGCTCCCATGTGTTTTTGTGCGTCCCTTTTACATTCTGAACACCAATTTCTTTTAAGATTTCCTTCAGGTACCCCTAAAAAAAAAATAAAAACAACCCAAGATAAGACTATGAAGGCAGGAAACAAAATTTAAATTAAACCATACACCAAACCACATTCACAAGTAATAAAAATCATGATCTTGAAAGCTCAACAAGATTTCTCTTGTTATTGGATTAGAGCCAGTCATTTCAGAAGCAGTAGCATAAATATTTTTATACATAAAAAATAAAGTTTTGGGGATGACAATATTCTAGAAAGCAAGTACATGATAGGCATCCAGAATTCTCAATTCTATGGTGACTTTTCAAAAATTTGCTCTCAGGCCACTTGTTTTTCCTGTGCAATAAGGAAAGTTATTATTCGTGTTTAGTATTGTTCTTATCTTGACCAAGCTTGCCAAGACAGAGTAAGGAAAAAGAAGTGATGATAAGACATGCTAAAAGCCATGGGGCCTACAGTATTCTCATGCTTGATTCCTCCAAAGGAGAGAAGTGACCAATGACATAGGGAACAACTCTGTTTTATGTTATTTTAGGTCCCTGAAAACTCAATACACATTAACCAAGTGATTCCCTGTATTCAGGGAAATGATGGCTGTGATAAATATAATTATAAAACCCTACCTTTACTTGCCAACGCCCAAGGCCAAAAAGCATTCCAGTATAAACTAATATAAATTATAGTACTTCCTTCTTGGAGACAGAAAAGTTAATTATTTAAAAGTGTTTTCTGGGGCACCTGGATGGCTCAGTTGGTTAAGCGTCCGCTTTCGGCTCAGGTCATGATCTTGGGGTTCTGGGATCAAGCCCCACATTGGGAGGGTGTCACTGCTCAGTGGGGAGTCTGCTTCTCCCTTTGCCCCTCCCCCCACTTGTGACTCATTCTCGCAATGAATAAATAAAATCTTTAAAAAAGTGTTTTTTTTCTCCCTTGCAGAACCAATCCAGTAACATTTTGTGTATATGCTTCAAAGAACCAGTTATATTACTAGTGACTCACCCTGTTGATAGAAAGAAGATGTAATATTTTTTTTTTTTTATTACAAGGCACTGTAATAAAAGTGCTTGTAATAAGAAAGTGCATCTCAGTGCGCTGAAATGAGGCACTGATTAGAAAAATGACTGAGAAGCTCTTACGAAGATATTTAAGGCAGTGCTCTTCTTGGGGCTGGACTACCTGCCTCAGAACCTCATGGGAAACTTGTTAAATAAGTCTCATCTTGGGGATCCCTGGGTGGCTCAGCGATTTAGTGCCACCTTCGGCCCAGGGTGTGATCCTGGAGACCCAGGATCGAGTCCCACATCAGGCTCCCTGCATGGAGCCTGCTTCTCCCTCTGCCTGTGTCTCTACCTCTCTCTCTCTCTCTCTGTGTGTGTGTCTCTCATGAATAAATAAATAAAATCTTTAAAAAAAAATAAGTCTCATCTTAGGCCTAGTGAATCAAAATCTCTGTGGCCAAGCCTGGGAATCTGCATTTTCACAAGCCTCTAGGAGACTCTGATTTAACTACACTCAAGCTCCCAGGTATCTGCTTTAAAGGTTCGTTCAGCTCAAATACTCTAGGATCTTGAGTCCTTGAAGTATTGCTTAACTCTCTGAGCCTCACAGTCATTGGGGATTCTGTGTTAATGAACACACAATCGAATACCACCTTTTACCGACTGGTATAAATACTGTTTAGAAGATCCTTTCATTTAGGGGTGGGCTGTCACCCAGAAACAACAGCTGATTAGCACTGGAACT
The DNA here is from genome assembly GCF_003254725.2 of Canis lupus dingo. Taxonomy (NCBI): domain Eukaryota; kingdom Metazoa; phylum Chordata; class Mammalia; order Carnivora; family Canidae; genus Canis; species Canis lupus. Next base: position 5,711,308 of record NC_064264.1, read on the forward strand.
ACAGAGAGTTCCTTACATGGCCCTGGTTGGCTTAGCTGGACTACTAGTGTGGCCTTCCCATTTCAGCAGCCAGGGCCCAGCAGGTGGCAGCAATGAATCAAATGAGGCCTGGGTTTCCCAGGAAGAAGGCTGCTTGCCTCCCACACCTTTCTCCAGTTGCCTTCACTAAGGGATCTGTGCCAATGAGTAAGCATAAAGGCTTGAGACATCCAGGTAATATGCACATCTGCTATCTGCTGCTTCAAATCACATTTTAAAAATGGGACACTGTTCATAAGCTACTTTCTAATTAAACAGTGTTCATTAAGGGAAAAAGATGTGCTGGGGACAAAAGATTTTCAGTTTAGACGCCAACAATGACATCTTTGTAAAATTCCAAAGAACCATTTATTGTGAAGCTGGCTATGAACCTGTGCACAAACAATCAAATAACTGGCTGCTCTGGGTCAAAACTGAAAAGAGCAATCTCTGGGAGCACGGTGGTTGTGAGACAGAAGCTCTCTTGACCTCAAGCCTAGCATGCCTATTCATAATCCAGATACAGAACACGAAAAGCCTCAAAAGGGTTAAACACAAAATAGTAAGAAAGTCTCAAGCGTACGAATTCAGTTGCTTTCGTGTGTAGCCCACACTCATTTTGTTAAATTAGTAGAAGGCTATGGAATATTTTGTTTTCTTAATGAAAAGTCACTCTTTTTTTCAACAATCAGAACAGAATGAGATAGGCAGTCTGTCAATCTGTCAGGTAACCAGATGGGATTAAGGTCACGATATCTAGCCATGGTACGGAATTCTTTTTTGGTGGCAGGTGGGGAAGAGTACATTTCTCGAGTTTTAGAATGTTCCAAACTGCAATCTGGAGCCATTTTACTCTAACCAAATGAATTAACTTGGTACAACTCATTAGTAGAGAAAATAACAGTAATGAAAGCGAAACACAGGTCACAAAAATCCCTGAAGGAAAGACACAGGGAATAGTGAGATCATGTCATTCCTCTGTTGAAAAAATTTTAATGACTTCCCTTTGGGCCTACAGGTTAAATTCCAAACTTCTTCTTCCCAGGCATCCATTCAAGCCTGCCTTTTCCCCTTGGCCTCATCTTCTAAGAACTCCCTGAACACATACTTGTCATTTCTGTGTTTCTACATGCTTCTAGTTTTCTCCATACACTGTTCCCTTTCCCTGTCATACTTAACCCCTTCCCTCAAATCAGGACACCTCACCCTTGAAGACTGCATGAATGTCACTTTCTCAGACCAATTTTCCCTAACTGTCCTATCTCTTAGATTTACATTTCACACTGTATGTACTTCAATGATAGCCCTCAATCTACATTATAACCCTCGACTCACATGCCTCTCTTCCATCAAACACGTGCTCCTATTACAGCGGCTGCCTGCACATCACAGACTCTTAGGGACTTACACTGAAAAGACAGGGTATGTTGACAAATAAACAAGGGAACTAAGGGGATTTGTTGGGGGAGGTGCTTTGAGGTAAGATCACTTAAAAGGTCCACAGGACTAAACTACTCAAACTCTAGTTCTTTTCATTTTAAGAACTCAGGCTCTAATTAAGTTATAGGGCAGTGACTCAGTTTGAGAAATACAAGTTGACTGATTAAACTGTATTACCTGATTTTGAATGACATTCATTACTAAGAGTTTGTATTATAGTGATAAAATATTGTTGGGGACAAAACCAGCTGAGGGAAAGATTTTAAAGATTCTAACAGGATTGAAGATGAATTGGTAATCTAACTTTCCTTTTATAAAAATTCATATATTCCCAAATATTTATTTTAGAACCTACAATGGGCCAGGTGGAGTAGCAACACAGTCCATCTTCATCCTCAAGAGTTTACAGCTTAAGATTAGGGCATGTGAGTGGGAGGCAAAGGCACAGAAGCAGGCAATCATAAAGCGCAGTGATAAGGACAATATACACAGGATATTATGGGAACACTGAGAAGGGGCACTTAACCCAGCTGGAGTCGTGATCTGAGGTTTGGAGGATATATAGTTCATCCTTTGAATTGAACAGCAATTCTGTGCAGAGATCAGGAGATACTAGTTCTTCTCCTCTCATACTAAACACTGACTTTCCAATTTCATCTTTTGCTTGACCACCTGCATTTTAAATAAAGGATTCTAGAACTCAGTAGATCACCTTTATGTGACACAGGATTGGAGAGATTTCTCATTACTGCTATGTGCAGTGCTGCAGAACAAGATCTGAAATAAACTGGCTCAGGTCCAGCAACCCTTCATCAAAGGGATGTGTGGGAGAGTATTTACAGCAAGTCTGAACTGCAGAGAAAAAAGGGATAGAACATTACTGCTTCTTTGGAAGGAAAAGGCAAAGCAAATACTGGACCAAACAGGTGAAGTGATTAGGATGTGATTTGCACATTTGTGGGTCAAGATAACACTGTGGTGGCCCAAAAGCCAGAAATCCACAGATCAAATTCCTAACACCCCCGATCCACAAATCATGACAAGTCTATGTAGAGTTGCAAGGCACACTAGCCTACTACTGCAGTCTTTCTCTTTCTCCTTCATTCCTTCCCTCCCTCCACCCCCACCATTTCTCATATCATCTTTTTCTCTACTGCTATGCTAACCAATTCTCAAACCAGGAATTTCATTTTTTTTTTTAAAGATTTTATTTATTTTTTCATGAGAGACAGAGAGAGAGAGAGAGAGAGAGAGAGAGAGAGGCAGAGACACAGGCAGAGGGAGAAGCAGGCTCCATGCAGGGAGCCGGATGTGGGACTCGATCCCAGGTCTCCAGAATCAGGCCCTGGACTGAAGACGGCGCTAAACCGCTGAGCCACCCAGGCTGCCCCAAACCAGGAATTTCAGTTAAGCACTATATATATATGTAATAAATTTACTATGTCTAAATTCCTAGAAATTGGTCAAAAACATGTATCTTTGACAAAGAGCTGATCACCAAGTATTAATGTTTTAAGTGAGCAAATAATATGACCCTATTAGACGTCTAGTCACAAAATCTGCCCAGAAAGGTTAGACTGAATAAACAATATGCAATCCATAGCAAAGATGGCACTGGTTAATGCTAGTCACCAAAGGGAAGTCCTTCCATGCTTCTTAAAATTAAAAAAAAAAAAAAAAAAATTTTTTTTTTTAAAGATTTTACTTATTTATTCGTGAGAGACACACACAGAGAGAGAGAGAGAGAGAGAGAGAGAGGGGCACAGACACAGGCAGAGGGAGAAGCAGGCTCCATGCAGGGAGCCCGACATGGGACTCGATCCCGGGACTCCAAGATCATGTCCTGGGCCAAAGGCAGGCGCTAAACTGCTGAGCCACCCAGGGATCCCCCTTCTATGCTTTTTATAAAATGATCCAAGGCAAGAAGGGCATTATTAGGTATGTATAATTTCAAAATATTATTTCAAATTATTTGTGTGATTAAAATAGAAGACTTACTGATAAAAATGTTAGTGGCTCCAAGGCACAAAATTCTTTCATTAAAAAAACAAAGTACACATTACGCATAAGCTGCTAACAAAGGCAACATATGTTTTCACTCCTTTGAGAAAACTGCAAACAGGATAGGGAAGAGGACGTTGGGGATTCTCTAGGACATGGGCCATGTCAGTATTTTTATCCTCTTTTTCTTCTGGCTTCACCCCCATTTTCCTACTAGACCCTGCCCCCTGTATCCTCTCCGCTCACACAGGTTGCTCTCCTCCCTTTGTAAAACTCTGAGAAGAAATGATAGGTAGTATAGTGGTCAAAGCACAAGCCCTATCTTATGGCTTAATCCAAATTCTAGAAGAGCAATTTATTACTGTATAAGTATCTGTGTGCTGGTGGTCTATCATCTCACTCTTAGTAACACTCTATCTGCCTAGCACTGGCAAGTGAGTCCTGTTTGCATATATCACATGAACAAAGTTTATCTCCTTTGGGCCCAAACTTTAAATTATTTGTTTAAAGATGTGCTTTCTAAACTGTATTTATTTGTATGCTAACCATAACTTAACCTTGGAATACTGCAAAATGTTCCAAGGTTGAGATACGATGGCTTCCAACTAGGAAAGTGTATATACATACATAATTCATGTTCAAACTGTTAATACAATCAGAAATGTCCAAAACTTAACAGTAGCAAAACCTAAAATCCTTTTCAGATGAACATAGGGGAAGGGAAGGAAAAATAAAATGAAAACAGACGGAGAGAAGCCATGAGAGGTGTTTTTTTTTTAAAGATTCTTAATTATAGGGAACAAACAGGGTTGTCAGAAGGGAGGTGGCTGGGGGATGGGGTAACTGGGTGATGGGCATTACAGAGGGCACTTGAAGTAATGAGCACTGGGCATTGTATGGAACTGATGAATCACTGAATTTTACCTCAAACTGATAATACAATTATGTTAAATTGAATTTAAGTAAAAAATTTTGAAAATAAAATAGAAAAATCAACAAAATTCAACAAAAAGGAATTTAAATATGAATTCTTACATTTAGAACCATAGCAACCATCTATTACTGCAGAAGGTATGAAGCATAGTTTCAAATGTACAAAAAATAAAAAGATATTAATTGGTATAGTTATTAGTCTATTTGAAAATACTGCTAGAAAATTAAATGGCAACCACAGAGATCATAGGTATATATTTTACCAAAAGAGAATTTTCAGTAAATTAGCTAGCACTCCCAATGATGAAATATATTATCCATCCTTAAAATATCTGGAACAGAGAGTAAAGTTTTACCTTAGAGCAACAGTAGATAAAAGCTCTTGGTGGCTAAGGATTAAAAAAGGATTGATGACAATCTGGCAGTTAGTTCCTCAGGTTAAACAGTTATGAAGTGACTGAGCAATTCCACTCGAAAGAGAAATAAAAAACTATGCTCACATAAAAACCTGTACAGAGATGTTTACAGCAGCTTTATTCAAAATAGCCAAAAAGCAGAAATAACTCAAATGTCCATCCGTGAGTGAATGCATAAACAAAATGCTGTGTATCTCTATAACAGTATACTAGTTGGTAATAAAAAGTGATGAAATACTATAGGTGCCACAATGTGGATGAAATCTGAAAATATTATACCTAGATGAAAAGAATCTCCTAGTCATAAGAGATCACATATTTTATGCTCCTAGGTATATGAAATGTCCAGAGTAGGCAAATCTTCACAGATAGAAAGTAAAGTAAATTAGTGTTTGCCAGGACGCCTGGGTGGCTCAGTGGTTAAGCATCTGCCTTTGACTTGGCATGATCCTGGAGGCCCCGGGATCAAGTCCCATACCGGGCTCCCTGCATGGGGCCTGCTTCTCCCTCTGCCTATATCTCTACCTCTGTGTGTGTGTGTTTCTCATGAATAAACAAATGAAATCTTAAAAAAAAAAAAAAAATCAGTGTTTGCCTAGGGTAGATGTTGGGGAAGGGGAAGTAACTGCTAATAGGTATAGAGTTTCTTTAAGAAAATGTTCTAAAGGGATCCCTGGGTGGCGCAGCGGTTTGGCGCCTGCCTTTGGCCCAGGGCGCGATCCTGGAGATCCGGGATCGAATCCCACATCGGGCTCCCAGTGCATGGAGCCTGCTTCTCCCTCTGCCTATGTCTCTGCCTCTCTCTCTCTCTCTCTCTCTCTCTCTCTCTCTCTCTCTGTGTGACTATCATAAATAAATTAAAAAAAAATATTCTGAAAAGAAAAGAAAATGTTCTAAAATTGATTTTGTGGTGATGGTCATATAACTCTGTGAATAGATTAAAATCTGAATTTTAATAAAAAAAATACGTGTGTGTATTTTTTAAAATTTTATTTATTTGAGAGAGAGCAAGAGAGCAAGCATGAGTAGTGGGGGTAGGGAGCAGAAGGAGAAGAGCAGACTCTCCACTTAGCAGGGAGGCTGTAGAGGGGCTCAATCCCAGGACCCTGAGATCATGACCTGAGCAGAAGGCAGATGCTTTTAACTCCCTGAATCACCCAGGTGCCCCTGAAAATTAAGATTTTAAATTGCAGGGGAGGGTGGAGGAGACCTATCTAGTTCATAACAACAAATTAACACCATTTTTTATTAGCAAATTATGATGGGTAAGGTAATATTTTTAATAAACAGTGGCTAATTGTGTATCGGTCCATATGTACTAGAAATACGATGGAATTAGAATATCTGTCTTGGGACATTCTAGAAGGAATGCATCTATAAAGCTGCAATATGGAACTGAAACTACAAGGTCTTCTGCCAACAGGCTTATCCTCTGGCATCTCAGTTCTCCTGTGAGAGAGAAAAACTGGGAAGCTGTGAACACTTATCCACGGATCCGTGCTTTCTTTAGTGCTGAGACCACTGCAAAGAAAATGATCTCTTTCCTGAGATAATTTCCATAAGGATGGAATACAATTCAAATAGTTATTTTATTTTTTTAAAGATTACTTATTTATTTGAGAGAGAGAGCCAGAGAGAGCGTGCGCAGAGCTAGCAAGAGAGAACATGGTCGGGGAGGGGGGTGCAGAGGGAGAGGGAGAAGCCAACTCTCCACTGAACAGGCAGCTCTGCAGGGCTCGATCCCAGGACCCCGAGATCATGAGCTGAGCCAAAATTAAGAGTCAGACACCATCCACATGCCCTATACTAAATTCTATTTTTGTTTAAGCTAGTTTGAGTTGAATTTCTATTCTCTGCAACTGAAAGAGTCTCAACCAATTCACAAATCTATAATAGCATATACTTGTGTGTGTGTGTGTGTGGGGGGTTGTTTTGTTTTGAATTTTTTTTTTTAATTTATTTATGATAGTCACACACAGAGAGAGAGAGAGAGAGAGAGAGAGGCAGAGACACAGGCAGAGGGAGAAGCAGGCTCCATGTACCGGGAGCCCGACGTGGAATTCGATCCAGGGTCTCCAGGATCGCGCCCTGGGCCAAAGGCAGGCGCTAAACCGCTGCGCCACCCAGGGATCCCTGTTTTGTTTTTTAAAGTAAGCTCTATGTTCAACATAGGGCTTGAACTCACAACTCCAAGATCAAGAATCACATGCTCCACCAAATGAGCCAGCCAGGCACCCCTATAACAGCATATACTTAAAAGTAGAATTTTGGTTTTTGACAGGAGAAATAATCAGTAGGTCAAATTTTCTAGCCATTTTATCCTTTAAAAAAGTCTATCTTCTTGTATCTTACCGAAGCCAAATTTTGCTTAAATTACTTCTGCTCATGCTTTTATTTAAATCTATCTGCAAACAAAGTTTGAGGGTTAGGTTAACATTGCCTTATTGCTGCAATGGCTTTGTTTATTGAGAGCCCACTTTGTGCAAATCAAACTGCCTACTGAGCATTATTTAGTGCTGGGGAACTTGAAGTATGGGCATCAATTGGTTCAAAGTCAAAGGCACCCAAATCTTTGCCTAGGCTTTCCTGTTAATTTTAACTTGCTTTATTAAAAAGCATGCAAATTGTTTGATTACATAGTTGAATTAAATAATGGTCTGCTGGACTGACATGAGTAGGGATTATTGATTTAGAAGGGATCATCAATAATTAAATATAAACTTCCCTGGACCGTGCCCAGAAATTGGGTGGATACCACACAAGGAAATCATCAGAGGTTTGGTTATAACAAGGGCTGATTTTCAATGATACTTTTAGCAGAAAGGCATGGTTCGTGGAACACTGGTAAATGGCTGCTATGCGAGAGAACGAGGTGTCAGGGCTCAAAGTGGTCTTGGCAGTCTGGTGTTTCAAAGGGAGCAATTAGGTAAAGTTCTGAATGGTTTAAATTTTGAAGGAAATGCTATGTATGCTTCTATTTTACAGACAAAATACAAAGGAAGACTAGGCATAACAAATTCAAGGTGATAGATCAAAGACTGCAGGGGAGAAATAATAGGCTTCTTCTGGTATTTCACATTAAGGAGGGCTTAACAGCCCAAATTTAAACCATATAAAACAACCCTTTAAATGGATATCCTGTTTCTGACTTTACATCAGTTAAAGAGCTTGGCCTTTTTAAAATCGGCTTATTTGCCCTTGATGAGTAACTTTAACTCCTTGATTGTTTATGCAAGTCACATACTGGTCAATGAGAGAAAATGAAATAAACGGAGGAGTTGAATTCACATATTCTTGAGCATACTAGCAAAGTGGACAAAATGATAAAAAACTAGATAAAAGGGCAGAAAATAAAAGATTCCATTTAATTTTTAAAAATTCTGTAAATAAACACTGTTATAATTCAATTAGCTGCTTTGCTAACATCCGATTAAGAAAGTTAAACAGAAGGAAATGTGACTCGGAGATTGGAGAAAAGGGATTTGGATCCCTTGTTACCAGTGTTTAAAATGGATTAGAAATAACAGATTGTTAGCAAACAGGCACAAAAGTTTGGAGCAGGGATAAAAACTGATTATTTATAGAGCAAACGTAAACTTTCTAAAATATCAATTTAATAAATTTTTCCTTAAAAATGGTGAACAGGCCAACCCAAGCACCACCTCAACAAGTGCCGAGGGGCAGTACAGTTCAAGTTTAAAAGGACCTAATATTAATGCTAAGTAAATTCTGATTAAATTTTAAAAATCCATTAGAGTGGGACGCCTGGGTGGCTCAGTGGTTAAGCGTCTGCCTTCAGCTCAGGGTATGATCCTGGGGTCCAGGGATCGAGTCCCACGTCGGGCTCCCTGCATGGAGCCTGCTTCCCCTCTGCCTGTCTCTGCCTCTCTTTCTGTGTGTCTCTCATGAATAAATAAAATCTTAAAAAAAAATCCATTAGAGAATAGCCCACAAGACAGGGATAAACACCCTCATCATGACAGATCAGTATGGCTCTTAAAAGAAGCAGTTCTTCTAGGGGGCACATTTTCAAATAAATAAAAGAAGTTGAGTGGTTCTGGGGAGAGGTAGGGGAACAAAAGAAAGACTAGAAATAGTACAAAGACTTTAGACTTAATGTCAATAATCAGTATGAAGACATCTTTTCTGAGTGTTGGAAATAAACCCGGACGTCAGCATAGGTGCATGTGAACTGCTTCATATATGACACCCTTCCTTCAGTAACATCGTCTACATGAAGTAGAACATATTTAAAGGATCAATGTGAGCAAGTACGTACCACAGGCTGCTTTGTGATGTCCACCAAGTCCTTAAGATTATAATACTGATGTTTCTCAAATGCCGAAAATAGCATGTCTAAAACGTGTTGTTTATCAGCTCGAGCTCGTTTTCCATCTTCTTTCTTTTTCCTTTCATATTCAATCTAGGTGCAAACAGCAAAAAGTAATAAAGGCATGAATTCAACATGGTCATTTTGAAAGACAGGCATTCTCTTTTTAGCCGCCCCCTCCAAAAAAAACCCGATTAATTTCAAGCAGCAAGGCAGCAGATTAAAGAGCACTGGGTTCAGAACCTGGGTCTTTACTGCTCCGGGGGCTCCTCAGACCTTGAGGGATCTAAAAAGGTATTAACATGCCTGCTCGTAAACCAACTTCATTCCTTCCTAAGGCTTTATATAATGTCTCCATATGCCCCTATTTTAGTATATGTACTGCTGAAGCCAGCACTCCATATGCCCCTAAATAGCCTTTCCTTGCCAAATTTTACTATTGTAAAATAGTTTACCTAACAGATGCAGTTTGATAGGTAGCATCTTTCAAAGTTGAGGTTTTTCAAGACAGGTAGGGGATTGAAAGGCAGGCAGGTTACATAAGTTCTCTAGGAAGTGCAAAGTTTAAGAAGCACTAGCAAAAGGAAAAGAACATGGGCAGTGAGGAGGCCTTTTCTCCTTCTGACTCAGGGTGTTTCCTTGAACGTGTTTCTTCTCTCATAAAATGAAGTAAGCTTACTAATAGAAAAGGATAAATACATACTCAGTACCAGGCACAAGCAAACTGTTTTTCCAAAATCCCCATTTTATCTTCGAACATTCATGTGAACTCTAAAGTGTCACCTGTATAATACACTTTTATTTGTAATATAAAAATAAAATACCTCCCATTAAAATAAAAATGACACTCTAGGAGCAAGTGGTATATTTGTCCTGTAGTTTTATGTACTTCTATGCATACCAGTTTGAAAGCAATGGCATTAAAAGAATGTATAAACTCTCCGAGACAGATATTTGATAAAGAGATTTGAACATTTGTTTAAAAAAAAGAAAAAAAATTACTTTTTATTAGGCAACCTACTGAATGGGAGAAGATATTTGCAAATTATATATCCAATAAGGAGTTAATATCCAAAACATATAAAGAACTTTTACAACTTAACACCAAAAAAGACCCCACTCCAATCTGAAAAATGAGAAGAGGACCTGAGTAGACATTATTCCAAAAACAAACATATGACCAACAAACACAAAAAAAGATGCTCAACATCACTAATTTTCAGTGAAATACAAACTGAAACCACCTTATACCTGTCAGGATGGCTAAAATCAAAAAGGCAAGAAGTAGTAAGTGTTGGCAAGGATGTGGAGAACAGGGAACTCTCGCACACTGCTGGTGGGTTTATAAATTAGTATGCTGTGAAAAACAGCATGGAGGTTCCCCAAAAATTAAAAATTGAAATGCCATATGATCCAATAAATCCACTTTTGGTTATTTACCCAAAGAAAATGAAAACACTAAATCAAAAAGATATGTGCATCCTGTGTTTATTGCATTATTTACAATAGCCAAGATATGGAAGCAACTTAAGAGTCCATCAGTAGACAAATGGCTAAGAAAAATGTGGTGTGCATGTATACACACATACCCACCGAGGAATATTATGCAGCCATTAAAAGGACGGGATTATGCCATTTGCAACAACACAGATGGACCTAGAGGGTATTATGCTGAGTGAAGTAAATCAGACTGAGAAAGACAGGTACTATATAACTTCACTTGTGTGGAATTTAAAAAACAAATGACTAAACAAACAAAAAGAATAAGACCTATAAATGCAGGACAAAAAAATAAATAAATGCAGGACAGCAAACTGATGGTTGCCAAGGGGAAGAGGGGTGAAAAGATAGGCAAAATGGGCAAAGGGGAGTGGGAGATACAGACTTTCAGTTATGGAGTAAGTCATAGGAATAAAAGGTAAGGAATAAAAGGTAAGGGAACAGTATAGGGAACACAGTCAATGGTACCGTCATAGTGTTGTAAGATGACAGATGGTAGCCACACTTGTGGTGAGCTGGGCGTAGCATAATTTACAGAGAAGGTGAATCACTATACAGTACACCTGAAACTAATGTAACATCAGCTATACTCAAATAAGAAAAAATTTTTAACTTCTTCTTTATTGCAAACATGCAACTCATATTCACTCTCTCCAGTTGGTTAAGCTTTTAATTTTTTTTTTTATTTTATTTATTTACTTATGATAGTCACAGAGAGAGAGAGAGAGGCAGAGACACAGGCAGAGGGAGAAGCAGGCTCCATGCACCGGGAGCCTGATATGGGATTCGATCCCGGGTCTCCAGGATCGCGCCCTGGGCCAAAGGCAGGCGCCAAACCGCTGCGCCACCCAGGGATCCCAAGCTTTTAATTTTTAAAGAGATGCTTCATTTTGATGAAGCATAAAGCATATTAGAGGAAATACATGTAAACTGCAGCAGCCCACCTAGTAAATAAAGCATCAGCAGGCTGGGTGAAAGCTGCCAGAGAACAACCTCCTGTGCATCAAATGGAATTAACTATAATCTAGGGACTAGCTTAAAAAAAGAAAAAGAGGGATCCCTGGGTGGCGCAGCAGTTTAGCGCTTGCCTTTGGCCCAGGGCGCGATCCTGGAGACCCGGGATCGAATCCCACGTCGGGCTCCCGGTGCATGGAGCCTGCTTCTCCCTCTGCCTGTGTCTCTGCCTCTCTCTCTCTCTCTGTGACTATCATAAATAAATAAATTTAAAAAAAAAAGAAAAAGAAATGTATTTCGAAACATACAACTAAATTACTGTATAAATTCCAGCCTCATATAGTTAAGTTTATTCTCTATATTTTAACAATAGAGGTTATAAAAGAGATAAAATTCAGTTTTTATTGATGTTAAACCCAGAAGTATATCTTATACATAATCAGAGACTTTCAATTAGTGGCAAAGGTAATAGACAACAGTGAGTATCTATTCTTCAATTAAATAGAATTGGGAGATAGGGATAAAGAACCAACTTAATTGTCTTAGTTTTTTTCGATATGTGTACCTTGGGAATAAAACTCAAAATCCATTAAGCTCAACTGATTAGGCATGGACTGCATTAAGATATAGGCAAAATAAGATAATCTCTTTCAAAAGGTATTCCTTTCTTAGGATTCATATATTAAAATATACAGAGGGGGCTTTGCACATTTTAAATATAGTAATAGCAGAGCACACAGCTAGCTACCTTTGGACAAGATCATGATGCGGAGAGAGGTGCAAATGCATTAACAAAGGGCTGTGTTGTTGGGGAGGAATGAAATCTGACCAGTCTCAAGATCTCTGGGTGGCAAAAGCATGAAAGAAACAACTATGGAAAGCTGCACGGGATTAGAGAAGAGTGACTAGAAGAGCTAGAAGCAAGACTGGAGAGGAGAGAGACCAGAGCAATCCATGACCAAGGAGAAAATCTAAGTCTTCCCAATGTGGAGAATATGGAAAAACAGGCAAAAACATGCATGTAGGTACAAAGGCAGAAGTAGAGTGGCTGTCCCAATTCAGTGAGAAAGGAGGCTGAAGAGGTGGCATAGACTAACAGGGATGAACCTGAGGTCCATTCAAGAATTTTCTCTCTAGGGTCAAAAGAAGGACAGAAGTAGGGTGCCTGGCTGGCTCAGTCACTAGAGTATGTGACTCTTGATCTTGAGGACATAAATTATTAGTTCAAGTCCTATGTTAAGTGTGGAGCTTACTTTAACAACAACAACAACAACAAGAAGACAGAAGCAAGAGAAGAGCTACATCAGGAAGAAAGCAAGCATGATAGGCCAGGATGAGACCCACAAATCCAAACAGGAGGGTTTTTGTATTAGAGAAACATCATGAAATGCCTTAAGGGATTAATATTTTAAGGTCCGCTTTGCTGACCAGTATCTAAAATGTTTTTTTTTCTGTTTACAATTGTACTTAGTTTGCATCCTGAAACCCCCCCCCCCCTCTACTGTTGCACCTCACTTGAATAGTTGCATGTTTTGTATTAAGATGAACAATCCAGAAAAGGGGACTGCTAAAAGAGAGAAAGAGAGTGAGGGAGGAGTCTTTTCTAGGAGATGAAGTTATTACTTATAGTAATAATATATAAATAATATATATATAATACTAAAGTAATAACTTTAGTCAGGTGTGGGATAAGAAAAACTGAACTTGGATCGAGAAAAATAAAGGGAGACAAAATCAGATTAAGGAAGGGGAAAGAAAGCCTACATACAGCCTTCCCATCGGCTTCAGTGGGATGTGGGCCAGAGGCCACAGGTCCTCAAGAAAAATAAAACAAAGGAAGTCAGGACCCCGCAAAGGTCTAGTGTTCAGCATTTGTACTCTGCACAAAGCCCCCATTGCATGATACCCTGTGCGTCCTCTCGTCCGTCCCAGCTTTAATTTATGCTGAGAGAAGGAGGAAGAGTTAAATTCAGGAAACAGTAAAGAGAAGCAGTGGTATATTCAGCTTCTACCCTTAGTAGAGTCTTCCTTGTGTGAAATGCTTGGAGAAGCTAGTAAGATTAATAGGAAAAAATGTTTTCAAATACTGACAATCCCCAACTTCTGATGGTTCGACTTATTGAGATGGTGCAAAAGCAATACGCATGCAGTAGAAACCATAATTTGATTTTTGAATTTGGATCCCTTCCTGGGCTAGCAATATGCTATACAATCCTCTCTTGTGGTGCTGCGCAGCGGGAGCCACCTGTAGCTCCCAGCCAGCCATGCTATCACCAGAGTAAACAACCCATATACTTAAAACCATTCTGTTTTACTTTCAGTACAGTACTCGATATATTATGTGAGATCTTCTTCAACACTTCATTATGAAATGGGCTTGGTGTTAGAGGACTTTGCCCCAGTGCAGGCTAACATAAATGTTCTTAACCACATGTAAGGTAGGCTAGCCTAAGCTATGGTATTTGGTAGGTTAGACGTATTAAACACATTTTTGACTTACAATATTTTCAATTCTGACTGAAACCCCACCAAATATTGAGGCAGATCTATTAGGAAACCTGCTGATAAAGCAAGATGGCTCAATTCAGAGAGGGCATACGCTCTATCTAATTGGTAGTGGAAAGAAAAGTCTTTTAAGTGTTTGTATCAAGTATAGTATTAAATCTTTTTTGATAATGTCTAATACAGACTCAATCTAAATTCTGCTCTGTAGTAGCAAGTAGTTCCAATGGATATATGTATAATTAAAATTATACATAATATCTATGTACATATGCCTAATTATTTTAAAGGGTCATTGAAACAGTAATAACCATACACATACACATGTACATATGCATATGCATTACACAAATACATAGACATATGCACAATTATTTTTAAAATGGTCATTGAATTATTAATAACTAACCTTATACTCAGGACACAACTAAGATCCTGAGGTAGCTTTTTTATTCACTTGATCTTAGCCAAAAGGCCAAGAAGCGATGGTAGCTTTTTTTTTTTAACTAAACAGTACAGAAATGGTCATCTTAATATTGTACTTACAATGTTGTACTACTGATAAAAAAAATTAATTTTCCAAATAAACTACAGATGATATGAATAGTCTATTAAGGAGAAGACTACAGTGTTGCAATAATGTTATTTCTTCTCTTTTTAACTCTTTTCTCTTTGGGAATTCTGTTTTGTACTGGTGCATCAACATGGTAAAGGAAATAATGCTACTCAAAACAGTTACATATCTAAATGGTTAGCAGCCACTACAAAATATTAGGATAGTTATTAGACTAGAAATGGCTATTACGTGTATTTTAATTACCAACATTATAACTGCCCCAGTGACCACAGATCACTGCACAACCAGCTGCATAGAAATAATTGTCAATTTAGACAATTAATAGTCAACCATATATATAAATTTATCTATGTGCTATTGGTGAGTGGAAAAGGTTTTGGGGGGTAAATTTAGAAAGAACTTTAAATTTAGTCTCCAATTAAAAATTTTACAATCCAAAAAAGAAAAAATCTATCATACACAATTAAATTTTCTTTCACAACAGAAAACAAATTATTCAAGACTAAAATGCAACTAAATGTTGAAATCCATTGTGGTATGTTACATTCAACCATCATTACTGAAACCTTAATCACTGACTAAAATTATAAAAGCCACCCACCACCAATTAAAATACTGTAATACAGATGTCTGTAAATTTCTAGATTGTTGTTTGCAGAAATACTTTGACTGCTTTGTCAAGGTAGTCCTTGTGGAAGCTTTTAACTTTTGAAGGGAGCATGACAGCCTTGAATATCATTCATGGTTTGCATTTAAGTTCTTATAAACTAAAGCTTCTATTTCTGCCTAGTGTGTTATCTTTTGGGAGGAAATTAATTCTTTAGAGTCACCGAGTTCTTGGTGTGCAAATTCAAATGGGTAAAGCATGAAGCGTATCTCTACTAACACTAGGCAAATGCTGCTGAAAAGCCTTTATGATATAGTCCTGTAGGCATCTATTATTCACTGAGCAAAATTCTAAATTTGTACATAAAAAAACAAACCCAGCACAAAAAAAAAAAAAAAAAAAACCCCAAACCAAACAACCTTCATTTTGAAGACCAACAAAGTCAGTTGCCACACCTGAGGAAACAGAGTGCGTATAAAAATAAATTTTCTTTCTAGTTCTTGGGGATTTACCTCAAGATTTTAAGTAATCATTCAACTTCCTCTAACAATAGTTTTCTAGTCAAGTTTTTCTAATTCTTTATCACTTTCTGGCCAAGAGTTCTTGCCAGGAACGTGTATTTTCCTTGTAGAAGAGAATTATTTTCGTAATAACATTTTCTCCTCTCTAGCTTACTTTAAGAATATAGTATATAATATATGTAACATTCAAAATATGTGTTATTTATATTGCCACAAAAGCTTCCAATCAACAGTAAGCTATTAATAATTAAACTTTTGGGGAGTCAAAAGTTATGCATGGATCTGACTGTGTGTGTGTGTGTGTGTGTGTGTGTGTGTGTAAGGGGGAGGGGGTGAGAACCCCTAACACCTGCATTAAGAGTCAACCATATATATAAATTTATCTATGTGCTATTGGTGGGTGGAAAAGGTTTTGGGGGGTAAATGCAAGGTGGGTTCTTTCTGATGGAAAGCAGGGATATAATTTTAAAAATATATATGCCATTTTCACCCCCTTGTTCAATTTTTGCAGAGAATTTTTTCCTTACATCTATCCTAAAAATTGTATTCAAAGAACCTCAACTGTTACAATGAAATACCAGGCTCCATGTTTATATATTCCACCTGGTAAAACTTTGAAAATATTTCAACATTATATTGAACTCAAAATTTTTATAGAACATCTTGATTATGTAACCTTTAAGTCATTCTCATTGAATTATGTTGTTTCTCAATCTTTTAAAAAATCAAAGTCTCCTTCCAATAAAAATAACAGAAGCCTTATACTTTTTCTATAGGTGATATACTATAATACTGAATATATTTTTAAAAGCTCTGCAGGTGTCTCCATTCATTCTGATACATTCCTATGGGGGGGGGGGAATCACTAAATATTCAGATAATGCAACTTGATAGATTACAGTCAATCTTTATTTTTGTGCACACAAAATTTTTCCAAAGATTAATATATGGCTCATTGCTAATAACTACATTAGTATGACTCACTGATACCACGACAACCTTAACAAAGGCTGATACCATGAACTGCCACTTAATGTTAAAAAGTCTTTAAAGTGAATGATATAGCATTACATTAGGATATAGAGTTCAGAATACAACATATTCAAACTTACTTTAGTAGTAAAAAAGAAAATATATAATCATCCTAAGAATATGAAATTTGAAAAGTCTTCTATACCAGCCAAGTGGTTATAGAGCCAATATCACTAAGAAATGAACTTTGATACTAGCAAAGTGCCAGCTTTGCTTGACCTAAGAAAGAAAGATTTTCCTTTTGTCTCATCAATGGTGGAAGTCGCTCACCATGGCTAGGTACTAACAGTCTTTCCTAGCTTTCTTACTTTTTATATTCCAACAAAAAAGTTTTATTGCCCACTGTAACAATTCAGGCAAAATATATATGCTCACTATGATGATTCCAACAATTCAAAAAAGACTTTATAAAGACAAAAATTAGGATAAAATCAATCTAGCTCCTATCATCCAAAGATACTGACCATTAATGTATTTAATCTTAATTTTGGACTTTTGTTTCCAATCTTAGCTTATTTTAAACAACAGAGAAAAACACTACTGTGTATCTACCTTTGGGCCCTTGTCTTTCTATGATACATTCTTAGATACAAGACTGCTGGTTTAAGGATATATCCTTTATGGTGCCTTTGACACAAATTACCAAACTTCTCTCCAGAAAGGTTATATCTCTTTATAGTTTATGGTAAGTATGATCTTTCTTGTCCTTACTGTGATAAAAAAGAAGCCAACAAGGTAGACTTTTATCTATGTGTCTCAATCAAGAGACAACATATAAATACCCCTCTCTTGGATTATCTGACATGCAGCCTGTCCTCTTCTTTAGTTTTCCATTTCCCTGAAAGCATAACGAGAGGCTGTAAAATGAAAGCCTGGCTGGATGCAAATGAACTTTGACTTGCTTTATTTTATCCACATAGCACAGTAATTTTTAAAATCTGAATGTCTTTAAAAGAAGGGGCATGTACACTCCAGTTCATCATAGTCCCTACCATTTTACCTTCTTAAATTTTAGCACTCTGCTCACTGAAGAGGCCTGCTTGGCTCTGTAGGCATCTGCTACCTCTCATGTAAAATAACCATAAGAAACTCAAATATCATAAAGTAGTGGTTTGACAAATACTAATCTGTGACACCTAAATCTGGATACTTAAGGCCAGTCTTAAAAGGGGATTATTTCTTCCTAAACACTGTATCAAGAGGAATATTAAGCAACAAAGCAGGACACAAGATATCAACTGTTGTTACTTAACTTGGGTTCATTGTATTTTCAGAAAATCATCACGTTTTTCCTTAAATTACAGGCATTTCAAGACCCCAAATCCTTGCCCTTTTAGTATTTCTAATGACCTGCGGCAATATAACATAGTGGTTAATTAAGAGCATGGCTCTTAAACCAGACTGCCTGGGTTCAACACCTGGATTCATTAATTACTGGCTGTGTGACCTCAAGGAAGCTAACCTCTTGGTGGTGTCTTCATTACTTCATCTGGAAAATGAGGATAATAGTAGTAGCTACTTCATAGGGTAGGTATGAAGACTAAATGCATCATATGAAGCATGCAGAACAGTACCTGGCACACAGTATGTATACATGTGTGTGTTGTATATTATATATGTAGTACATGCAAGATATACTTCAATAAAAATGGTTAAGAAAAAATACAGGCAGTTCTCACTTTGCATGATAGTATGAGACCATAAAAATGTCGATGAAAGTTGAAACTATGCAAAGCAATCTTAATAATCAATGGGGGAAATTACCATTGTTCCAGACTTTTAAAATTCTTGTCAATATATTAAAAATTCCCAGTTGTAAAGGCATGGAAAATTGAAAAAATATTAAAACTAGTATTTATTAAGGACACTGTAATTTAAAACATTAAAAACACTGAAAAATGAAGTGTTTTATTCCTTTGAAAAATTTATCAAGAGTAGTTTGAACAATGGTTGCCTTCTTCTCATTCTCATTGTTTAACTTAAGATGCAAAGTGAACACCTTCTCCACACCAGGCAAACTGTCGTATTCCTTACTCAGTCTAGGTAACTCAAACATCTAATAGCAGGTATGTGACAAAGGTCCTTTTGTTTTTATTTTTTAAAGATTTTATTCATTCATGAGATACAGAGAGAGACAGAGAGAGAGAGGCAGAGACACAGGCAGAGGGAGAAGCAGGCTCCATGCAGGGAGTCCGACGCGGACTCAATCCCAGGTCTCCAGGATCTGGCCCTGGGCTGAAGGCAGCACTAAACTGCTGAGCCACCCGGGCTGCCCAGGTCCTTTTAAAACCTGAGTCTATGATACAGAAAAGAATAAAGATGTAACAGAATGAATAAAGACATGAAGACTTACATTGTATTGATGATTAGCAACAGGTTTATAATTGGTTGTCACAACTTTGTCCAGTTGTTGTGATAGCCTTACGGGTTTGGAAGATTCTTCTATTTGCAATCTGAAAAACAGAAGGCATTATTAATAAACTTATTCATTAGTGAAACTTGAAGAGATATTTCCATTAATTCTTGTTACTCAATACTTAACATATAAAAAAGTAACCTTAGAAGCTATACCAACCTTAATAATAATACTTCAAAAACACACTGAATGTATATGACTGTAATGCAGAAACCATAACACAAGCTAAACATATAAACCATCTCATCATAATTCAATGACTTGTTTCTAATCCTAGACTATATAGACAAATCTTAACTACTAAAACCAAGAAGCTAGTCAGCTTTAAACTTCTGGGGAAAAAATCTGCAAGTAAAAATGAATTATTTTAAATTATATGGCATAAAACTAATCAAGTTATTCAAAATTCCATTTGCTTGATAAGAGATAAAGATAAAAAGATAATATGCTGACACTCAGTTCTAATGGTTGCTTTACCGGAGAGCACAGATACAGAACATTTCCATCATCAAAGAAACTTCTCTTGGACAGCACTAGTAGAGAACTATTGCAGATCTCCATCTAAATTAAAATATAATTCAAAATACTACCTCTGGGGAAAAGCCATAAACATATTATTTTAAATTCTTTTGTTCAATAGAACAGGAACTAAAAATAATTTTCATTTAAAATTCCTTTAAAGGGATCCCTGGGTGGCGCAGCGGTTTAGCGCCTGCCTTTGGCCCAGGGCGTGATCCTGGAGACCCGGGATCGAATCCCACGTCGGGCTCCTGGTACATGGAGCCTGCTTCTCCCTCTGCCTATGTCTCTGCCTCTCTCTCTCTCTCTCTATCATAAATAAATAAAAATAAATAAATAAATAAATAAAATTCCTTTAAAAATCACAACTTGCAGTATAAAAAGTATCTGTTTTTATAACATTCTCATTATTTTATTCCTTGCATAAGTTAATTACCTATTTGCTTCTGGGATGCCTGGGTGGTTCAGCAGTTGAGCATCTGCCTTTGGCTCAGGGTGTGATCCCAGAGTCCCGGGATTGAGTCCTACATCGGGCTCCCTGCATGGAGCCTGCTTCTCCCTCTGCTTATGTCTCTGCCTCTCTCTCTGTGTCTCTCATGAATAAATATATAAAATCTTAAAAAAATATATATCCATTTGCTTCTATTTTTGGTATGTAACACCAAGTCACTTTGAAGAATTTAGATACACAGCAACTACTTCTTCAAATGTGAAAGTTACAAATACTATATACATTTTGGTTTTACTGTGATTCCCAAATTCAGTATAGTCATTCCTGTATTGAAACAAATATTTAAATTATTCCAATTATTTATAAACCAAATTATATATAAACCCAATTATTTCTATAATTTAATACACAAAATGATTATTTCATAAAGCGTAACAAAAGTACTCTAGAAATGTCTTTAGAAATTAGTGTATGTGTAACCATAAATCATACAATGTTACTTAGCTTCTCATGAACCAAACATACTTTCTGTGAACGACGAAGAAAGTACTAGGGGTCTAGAAGGGGGACGTCCACCCAAAGATGGACTTGGACTTAGACTCCTTCAGTGGCCTCTTAACTATTTTTGGATGAAGCACAAGGTCCTTTGTATGACTTCATATCTCTTGGGATCTGGTTCCTGCTTATCTCTCCAGCTTTGTCTACCATTCTCCAACATCTGTTTCAGACTGCAGCTGTGCTATGCCCGTATTTTAGTGGAAGCCTCTTGCTGCCTATTATCTAGCAAGTGTTTACTGGGTGCCTATCTCAGGCAGGCACCGGTTTAGAGGTTGAAAATGCAGCAATAAAGAAAAGACTTGTTCTAGTGGAAGACCAACATTAAATAAATGCTTATCTATTAACTAACTGCAGAACTAAAAAGGGGCAGAGAGTTGGTATTATGACAAGTGACTGCATGCTGCTATAAAGTAAACATTAACCCCAGTGTGTACACTTCAAGGTAAGCTGGAGCAGGACTGCCCATGCTTTTAAGAGGTGAGGCAAAAAAGATTGGGTGGAAATGACTCCTCCGAGCTGAGAAGACATCTCAAAGTGACTAAGAAAGAAACAAGTGAGTGAAGACAAGTGTAGGAATGTTTACAAGGAGTTAGAACTAAGCATATAGAACTCCCTGAGGGAAAAAAAGCCACACACACTAGTGGCAGCCTGTCTCTGAAAACCTCTTTGTATTAATCTTGGCCCTATCCCCTACCAGAATCAGTTCTCAGGGAGTTGGCCTCTCTAAATGGTAATCTATCTGTTACGCTTCCACTAAATTATCTTCCCTGTTTCAATCACTGCACTCCATAATTTGATCTTATGAGACATTCAAGGAGGGAGGCATGTACTAGCTCTTCCTCCCACATTAAATGATTGTTCCCATTACTTCACAATTTGAAAATTCCTTGGGGTTTCAGTTTGTTTAGGTAAGTGCTTCTTTATAAGTGGTAACTTATTCTTGTCATACTCTTACACTTGAGTTTATTTGCAGGCACTGCATCCTGATTCAGGTTCAGGTGGCATACTTTCATTTCCTTTCAATTCTAGTGCAAGAGCTCTAAAAGCCAATGCTGTCATCCAGTGTCATGCCATTTTTATCCTCAAAGTAGCTCATCTTTTAAATATAGAAAACATTGAATTAACTTTTTAAAAATAAAGAGTTCACATAAAAACTTAACCTTCCTATTATGTATTTATTTATTTAAAAAAGATTTTATTTATTCACGAGAGACACAGAGGGAGAGGCAGAGACACAGGCAGAGAAAGAAGCAGGTTCCCTGCGGGGAGCCTGATGTGGGACTCCAGCCCAGGACCCAGGACCCTGGGATCACACCTTGAGCCAAAGGCAGATACTCAACCACCGAGCCACCCAGGTGTCCCCCTATTATGTATGTAAAGCATCAACTTCAAGGGTTTTGTTTTAACTAAAAGAGGGGATCTTATGATTCAAAACTCAAAAGGTTAATTGAAGGACTGAATATGTAACATATTTTTTTTGTAACATATTTTTAAAGAACTAAGCCTTAATACACTTTAATAAACCTTGAATAATTTAAAATCGGTTACCAGTGTTCTTTACTTAACACAAATAAATTCATTTAACATTATCTCACAAAGTGTCAGAAAACTTTGCAACTCCACTTCACCACTGAACAATGCACTTAATTAAACATCACTGACCTCAACATGCCTTCAAAGTCAAAATAAGGTTTATCTGGATTTGCACAAAATAATAACATTTGGAAATATTTAGATTGTAAAGCTGAACAGCAAAGTACATATAGAGGTGGTAGGCTGGACTGAGAACAAACTAAAAGTTTCACTGTCCCGACCATTTTAAAAAAGGGGGCTTGGGATGCTTGGATGGCTCAGTTGATAAAGTGTCTGCCTTCGACTCAGGTCATGATCCCAGGGTCCTGGGATCAAGCCCCGTATTGGGCTCCCTGCTCAGCAAGGGGAGGGGAGTGTCTGCTTCTCCCTCTGCTTTTCCCTCTCTCTCTCTCTCTAATAAATAAATAAAATCTTTTAAAAAATGAGTCTTAACTTTTTCAGAAAAAAATTTTAAATATGGTGTTATTGTCAAGAAACTGTAACACAAAAACCATAACCTGTGATCACTTAGATGCAGCCAGATCTTATTTTACCTTTGTTTTATAAACCATAAAAAAAAATACTTAGTGTTAATTACTACCATCATTTCAGGACAATTTAGAATATACTTCCACTCGTAGAAAGCTAGAACAATTATTGGTCTTTCTGGAATTATTATCTAAAGAACCAGTTTTATCTCTTATTTCTTCCCATCAAAGAAAAAGTTCAAAGGCTACATGACCTAAGAGCTACAATACTAACAAAACAATAACTATAGCAAATAATAGCAGACATTTAAAGAGCAATTATGTGCTGGAAACTGTGTTGAAAACTTTATCTACATCATCTCATTCTCACTCTTTCCTTATAGTAAGCAAAAAGAGAACTGGAACTCAGATCTTTCTTTTTCTTTTACCCCAAGTTTCAAGCAGTTAATCTATAATGTCCCTAATAGCATACAGTCCCTTTTCTACAGTCTTCTAAAAGGCCATATAGCAGAATAAATCTCTAATTAGATTCTTGCTATAAAATTAAAAAAAAAAAACTCACTGAGTTTGGTTAGTTCATAATAAGTAATTCTCTGTGACACTCATCAACCTGCCTACAACTAGCCCAATTACACACATACACACAGAAGAGCACATTTTCAACACTGAAAAAAAAAAAGTTTCCTATTAAGCTATGTCATGAGTCACTAGACTATAATCATGGTCCATAACCACCCTTATCAAAATCACTTAAGGATCCTCTTCATTATACTTTATTAATATTTACATACTATACTGGGAATTTGATTTTTAAATTATATATTTCAGGAATATAAAATCTATGTAAAAAAATAGTAACATAAACATCTCCAAAATAAAGGATGATCACTGTTAAAATCTAACAAAATGGGAAAAGTCAAATTCCCTTGCTCTAAAGATACAGGCAGACTATGGAAGACAAGTCTATGAATTTTAGTCACTAGATCCTCCGCCCACCTCCTTGGTAA
Source organism: Canis lupus dingo (assembly GCF_003254725.2). Classification (NCBI taxonomy): domain Eukaryota; kingdom Metazoa; phylum Chordata; class Mammalia; order Carnivora; family Canidae; genus Canis; species Canis lupus. The sequence goes on from NC_064264.1 coordinate 5,735,150, forward strand.
GTACAGTTCAGCTCATGTAAAAGTAATTCAATAATTATTTGTTAAGCAAATGAACAAATGACACCACTACTGGACAATTAGATCACAAAAGAAAAGGGCAAAACCCATATTAAGAAATCCCACATTAATGCCTAATTTTATACATGCAGACTATTTTCATGCCTAAGCAGAAAACTCTAAGTAACACTGCCTTGACTAATCTAGTTATCAACTACAGAATTAAACAACTACAAGAAACAGTGAAAAACAAATGTTTCCACCAACAACAGCCAATGTAGGAGTCATTTGTGTTACAGCTGCATTTGATTGCAATCTATGCTATTCTTAAAATGACAGGTTTCACAAAAGAATGTGTATTTTCTTAAGATTTTTATTTCACTTTTTAAAGGGAAAAGTAAAGCAGTGAAAGTAAACAATGCCTCCAAGGGGGTAAGTAGTTTGACATTTGCAAGGTGAGAGAAAGAAAGGTCTCAAGGCAAGGAGAAACAGGAATAGCAGTGGAGCAACAGAACTGCCTATGAGTGAGAGCACATATACTTGACCCAAAGTCAGATAACAAGAAGGAAGTTTCAGAAGAAAGCCCAGCTTGGGAGCAAGCAGACAGAAGGCTGGGAAAAAGGCCAGGTGTAGTAATAAGGTGCACCCAGAGCTGATTTACTACTAAGAAAGGTTCTGGTGACATCTAGTTTTAATACGGTCCACTTATAGGAAGTTTTAATAGGACAGAGAAGAGTTTCTTGCTGGAAATATCACAGCAGCACATGTTAATCTGTTAGATGTGGATCTGAGTGACAATGAAGAAATTTTACAGCTTGCAATTGACAAGTAACTGAATTATATCCTTATCTGGCAGGGCTATTGGAAGGATTAAAGATAATAAATATGAAATTAAGTAATTTAAGTGTCTCTTACAAATATTTATTAATTATTTGTAAGCTTCATGAAAATAGGAACCTTGCTCATATCCCCAGGGCCTAGAATAGGCCTGTAGTATAAATGTGTTGAATAAATGAGAAAATAAAAGATGAAAAGAAAAGTTTTAAGCTGCATTCAATCAGAGATGGCAATCTGGTGTCAAATCATAAGACCTGCAGCAATATACCTAACATTTAGACTGGGCATTGAAAAGAAGAGACTGTAAAATATATTAAGGTTTAATTTTCACTCTAGGAAACAGACACTTCATATCTACTTGCACTGTCTAATATACTAGCCACTAGCAATATGCAATTATTTAAATTAATTTAAGTTAAATTAAAACTTGGCTCTTCAGGCATACCAATCACATTTTAAGTGCCCAAAAGGCACATGTAGCTAATGTCAACATATTGGACAACACAGGTAAAGAACACTTCTATCCCTGCAGAAAGTTCGACTGGAGAATGACAAACCCAAATATCTACCTATCTACAGGAGCCTGTTAAGTAAAGTAGGAAGTACCAGTGAGAGATGGGGGCTGTGGTGAACTGGAAAACAGAGCACATGCTCCATCCCACGTGGGCAATAAGCACTTACTTGACAGTCTATAGGAATACAAGAAGAGTATTACCAGATCTTCTAATTACTCAAGAAAATGCAGTCAGATTTTTTTTTTTAAGATTTTATTTATTTATTCATGAGAGACACAGAAAGAGAGAGAGAGAGAGAGAGACACACACACACACACACACACACACACACACAGGCAGAGGGAGAAGCAGGCTCCACGCAGGGAGCCCGACGTGGGACTTGATCCCGGGTTTCCAGGATCAGGCCCCGGGCTGAAGGCAGCACCAAACCGCTGAGCCACCCGGGCTGCCCCAGAGTCAGATTTTTGTATGAAAGCATTTAAACACTGCCAACAATTCAATTTTTCTAAAGTGCAAATCTTCCCCCTCCCCCACCCCCCAAAACAAAAATAACCCCTCAATACCAAAAAACATATATATTAGCTATACCAGGCCACTAGCTTGCAGCCCTCTGACATCTGTATTCCAGGGGAGTTTTTGCTTTTGGTTTTAAGCAAAGCAGCAGCAAAGAATTAAGAATTATTACTAGAAGCAGGAAAGTCACGACACAACTGTGTAATAACCATTTGCATCAAGACTGTAGCTTTGTTGAAGGACCAGCAATTCTTTCCACCTCTAATCCCATGTTCTTATTCTAAGGAGAATCTGTGAGCTGGCTGATAGGCTCTCCTAGATTGTTCTTGGTGGAGTGCATTCTGGCCAGTAATCAGACTAACAAAAAAATATCTCCTAAACAATACAGAAATTAGATAGTTTTTGGCTCTTTATAAAACTAGAAATTTCATATGATTCAACCTAACAGCTCTCACTAAGTGAAAGACTTAACAAGTTGAATTCTTCTACATGAGAATAGAATTCAAATTGCTAATTAGGTCCTAGCATAATAATGACCTGCCCATGATCCTACAGTTGTCAGAAGTAGAGGTGGGGGTGGGGTGGGGAGGAATTCAAGATTCCTTCTCCAGTGCTCTTTACCTATATCATAATTACATCTTAAATACAATGAAACAATCCAGATGTCTCAAGTTGTAAGTGTATACTATCCCAATTTAATGTATTTATAGCTATTTGAGAAAATGTACTAAGTTCCAAAATATGTCCATTACATTAGCTAGCACGGTATTCAGAAGAGGCCCTCAATGAGCAAGGGAATGATTCACACTTGGACTTTGTTTTCTCCTTAGATTCTTTTTTTTTTTTTTTTAATTTTATTTATTTTATGATAGTCATCAGAGAGAGAGAGAGGCAGAGACACAGGCAGAGGGAGAAGCAGGCTCCATGCACCGGGAGCCCGATGTGGGATTCGATCCTGGGTCTCCAGGATCGCGCCCTGGGCCAAAGGCAGGCGCCAAACCGCTGCGCCACCCAGGGATCCCTCTCCTTAGATTGACAGAAAAACAGCCACCGACAAGTTTGGGTATGTGTTGAGTTAAGTAAAATAAATGACAGTCCGTGTAATGAAGACATTTTATTAAGGGTCTCGTTCTTGTTTTTTTAATTACTGCCTAATTTCTATTTTTCACTGAAACACTGTAAAACTGTCAATCTATTACCAAATTTTCACTTCTCTAGTGTCACCAGCATTTCAGAGACTATCGCTGCTAAACAACATAAAATCTCCACTCAACAGTCCAAAATATAAATATCTTGCCTCCTGCCAAAATATCATCATCTTGCATAGTTTCTCCTTTTCTCTTATATTCTTTCCTTATACAATATGTTTATTAGCTTGAACTTGGAAGGCAAGTTCGATCAGTGGGTACCTTTACATTACTTCTAGGTCATCAGGGCTCTAGTTGTGTGCAAGTACAACAGACACACACATTGGAGGAAGGGGACCAGGAAGACAGCACACAGAACAACTAGCTCTAATGAGTCTAGAAAACAACAGGATGCCTCAAGTGCGCGGTGGCTGAAGGTTTTGTTCAAATGATTATCAGTTCTGGTCACTTGCAATTTATCTATTATGATTTTTTTCCTTAGTCCAGTCAGGCATGCTTTTTTATACCAGCTCATGAAGCAAGTTTCTTTTCACCTTGGAAAGTTTGGATTCCACTTTAAGATGGGGAAGGGAAGGAAGGAGAGGGGCAGGCAGAAAGGAAAGAGGGGGCAGAAGGAAGGGACAGCACTTATTGGAAGAAACCTGCTGCTGCTGCTGCTTTTCCTGTTAATCAGATACTCCAGTCACTATTTTAGTATAGGCATAAAGTAGAAATACATGAGAAGAAAAAAGGTCACCTAATTAGGGACCATTTATTTGACAAAAATACTTAAATTTCATTCTTTAAGAAGTTTTTATTTTATTTCCCTTCTCCAAATTCCAATGAAAGTAAAAGGCCTAAATAATTTGGTACAGTTCCCAGGGGAGTGGGCAAAAGCTTATCAAGAGGACCACTAATATTTATAACTCGATATTCAAAAGAACAAATCTTTCATATTCAGTTTCATGCCAATATTTTACATTAAAAAAAAATGAGAGACTAAGAGCAAATCTATGGCATACTGCAAGACCTTGAACAATGCTTAGTCTACAAAGAATGTACCATACCATGGATGATATGGTAGGGTCTGAAACCATACTCTGGTTTTAAGTTCCAGTTCTACCACCAGGTATGACCTCGGACACGTTAGTCAACCTCTTGGTGCCTTCATGGGAAAAACTGAGATTTACAACAACAGAAATAAGGGAGATGATCTTTATAAAACACTGTCACTAAGTGTGCATTCATTACACTGTAGTGGTTATTATTATTATTATTATTATTACTCAAGTAGCCACATGAAACAAAAATATATGGGGATTATTTGAAAACAACTTTTAGGGCAGCCCCGGTGGCGCAGCAGTTTACCGCCGCCTGCAGCCTGGGGTGTGATCCTGGAGATCCGGGATCTAGTCCATGTCGGGTTCCCTGCATGGAGTCTGCTTCTCCCTCTGCCTGTGTCCCAGCCATTCTCTCTCTCTCTCTCTCTCTCTCTCTGTCTCTGTCTCTCAATAAATAAATAAATAAAATCTAAAAAAAACAACAACACAAACTTTTAATTATTATCTGGTTTACCAACTGGATCTTAAAATCAAGACCTGTGTTTATTCTAAAAGGGGATATTTGGCTACATCAGATTAAAAGTTCTTTTCTCTGATCTCCTCTGATGTTTTCAAGGCTAAGAAAATTTCTTCCTGGGGCACCGGGTGGCTTAGTCAGTTAGGTGTCTGCCTTCAGCTCAGGTCATGATCCCAGAGTCTTAGGACTGCACCCCATATTGCGCTCCCTGCTCAGCAAGGAGCCTGCTTCCCCTTCTCCCTCTGCCTGCACCACTCCACCTACCTGTGCTCTCTCTGTCAAATAAATAAATAAAATCTTAAAAAAAGAAGAAAATTTCTTCCTAAATGCCATTCAGCAGCAGGTAAAACATGTAATGCTCATAAGAGGTACTAATTATAACTTAACCATAGCACCAAAAGACATATAAAAATATGATAGCTTACAGTTTTGAGTAAGTCTACATCTGATTTTTAAAATTCGCTGAATTATTAGATGTAGTCAAATATTTTTAGGTTTAATCTTTAGGGCACTCAAATCATATATAACTTTCAACCAGTAGTGACCAGCAGCACACTTATCTAAGTTTCATAAAAGTAGAAAACTACATTTGAGGAGACATCTCTTTTAAGTCATACAGGTAACTCAACCATTTTTAAACTATCTCAAAAATTATCTTCCCCCTCTTACTCATCATATTAAATACAATTCAAGGAGGTTTTCCAATTTTTCTTCCCAGAGGATAGGGCTACCCTTAGGAAACCTGCACAGTGGATACAAGTTCATGGAGTATCTATTTGATTCCTTTCCTTGCTTTATTGTGTCTATTTTACTTTGGCTAGTGTCCTGGGGGGTTTTTGGTCTTTTCTTTTTTTTTTTTTAAATCTCCCTGACCTTTGTAATTGATTTTCTCTAGATTTACTATCAAGCTGTGGATTATTTCATATACATTATTTTACATTGATGACCAAATAAGATAATGCCTCAGGGAACATGAAACAATAACACAATGTGGCCCCTTTCCACCCCATAATCTCTAAGGATTAGTGTAGGTTTTTATATCCCAAAGGATTCTTTGCCCAACACTTAAGCTGACTCTCATAAAGTTTTGTGGATGTGGTGAGTTAACTTAGTGCTTAGAAATCTCCTGATACTACCACTTCACTCAAGTAGCTTAGGTTTCTCCTATTTCTTCTCCCAGATTATTTTCATAGAAAAAAGGTGAGTTTTGCTTAAGTACTAATTCTAGAGGCTTGAGCTGCTTAAACTCTCCCACCCAGCTAAATAACGGACTCCTATCTTCTGCTTCCTTGCGGATTCCCCACGTACAAGAGTCCACGGACTCACCCACAGTGATGTATGACTCAGAGGAATGACTGGATGAGAGAACTGTGGGCTAAGCAGTCACTGGAGCAGTTCAATGTGGTACACTGGAAACTGCCAAGCCCTTGAATCTTCTCGAATCACATCATACACATCTTAATTGAAAATATTTAAAAATATTTAATCAATAAGATGCAAAAGATTTTCTTTCCATCAGGAATTGAGATGTGTTCATTGATTTAAAGCTGCAATTTGATTTTAAGAGCTTTAAGTTTCATACAGGTTTTACCATTGCGAATAAAATTCTTTAAAAACAAAGAAAAATTGCTAGAAATTACCATTAGTATAGTAACAATTCAGTTTCACAACAGAAGCATTACTGCTTATATGTTCACAATTTTGAGAAAGTGCTGAGAATAATTATTACACTAAGGTTTTCTAATTTCACAATTTTATCTGTTTACATTGCCAGCCCTCTCAATAGACATTCAACTCCAACTCCATTTTGGAAGCTCCCAAAACTGTTTATCCACTAACTGATAAATATCAGGTCTCTGGTTTGATTATTTGGTGGGGAATTATACAACACTGACATAAAGTCACCTGGTCATCATGCAAATTTTCTTTTACATAAAGCCTACAGATAGATTAAGAACTGAATATTTTGAATATAATACAAATTCTTTTTCTTGCTATTAGTAGAGGGAAGAAGGCATTATAGAAATGTTTTGATCTCGATTTCCTAAATATATAAAATACTATCTGGTTCAATTCAAACCTAGGATTTTTAACAGCTGGTCTCAGTATGAAGACAACAAACTCAGCACACAGGAAAAGGGTTTCTAACCAATGTGAGGGTAAAAATAGTCCTGATGCTTTATGGATTTAGATTCTCTGTGTTATTTCATTTGCATTGTTAGCTCTACTTGAAAGTAGCTTCATCTTTTAGTCATTTATTCTATAGCCTATAATTCCTACAGAATGTTAGTGATATCAGACTACTCTTCATAGAGTCACAGAAGGACTACTATTAGGGGCCAAAACAAATATATCAAAATGTTTCCACATCATCAACATGCATAGTTGGTACAAATTATTAGATAGGCTACCTGGCCATGATGCATATTTGAGAGTGATGAACAAAATCCGTGTTTTTTTGCTAAGCTTTTGATATGATAATGTGGGTCATTTATCTTTGTAAACGTCCCTCTGGTAGATATCTCTGATGAGGCTGACCACCAGTAAGAAAGCATAAACTCCTGTGTTGTAATGGTTTTATTTCCCATTTCCCTCTAGTATTGCTAGCTGAAAGCTGGCTGTGTCTGTGGAACAGTCCAAGGTAACACATTCAAATGGCAACTGACCCTACAACTTTGGTCCCTTAGCACTATTCATTCAACAACTGTGTTAGGCAGAAACAAATGAAAAAATATGTACATATGTATGTATATGTACACAGATATTTGTATGAACACATTCTAAAAGACACCCATGTTACGCTTCTCCCAGTTCAATATTTAGAGCCAAGAAAGAAATTAATAGGATTTGAGCTTGCTGTATTTTTATACAGATCAAAATGAGACTATAGATGACTAAAGGGAAGTAGGCGTCTGTGGGTTTAATTCATACACGAGGTAGGGGCTAAAGTATGGAGTACATTTGATAAAAGCAATTTAGATGTGAAATGAACTTGGTTTAAGTGAGTCTTTACATATTTTATAACAGATGGTACAGCAACAATCTTTATATCAGTTAAGATTAGATCAGATTCTTGAAACTGTGAACTCTATCACCACGAATGGGCTATATTATCTTCTCCAAATAAAGTATATTATAGAATGTGTATTTTCTGTAAGGTACATGTTCACACTATGTGAAATCTGAAGGAGACACATTTAAAAAATGAAAATAAATTTATGTAACTGTTACTTTAAGTAGTGACTAAAGGAACTTAAAGTAGGTGTGTAAAGGGGGAAATGAATGAGGTAATGTAGTTCGAAGAGGCTGACCTAACAGAAATCAGACAATAAAAGATGGGAAAAATGACTGTGACAAGAAGCACTTTCCAATTTTCATATTATACTATAAATTGAAGGCTTATAGCCAGAATCCTTTAAAATAGTCTAGAGCTAAGCACCCAAGATTATCAAGCAGCCCCAACTGCTAACCTTCTGATCAATTTCTTAGACTCCTAAAAATATTTAGGTTAGGAATTAAATAAGCTGCTTATGGTGACAGAAGCAATGTTTCTCTAGCTAGCCACTGTGATATATACTGCAAGTATGAATCATTTTTCCAAATTAAAATTCCTATGATCCTATGACTACATGATGGGTGCCAACAGAATATACCAGTGGGATCAAACAACTTCTATTCAGCAAATTTAAAAATTCCATTCTGCAAAATTCCAGTTGCCTCTCAGTAGAAATCAGAATTATTAGCTGCATATCATGTCAAACTGTAGGAAGCTGCCCTGTCGTACACTAACCAAGACACTGTTGCTATGGTGACTAAGCAACTATAGCAAATGGCTACTTCATTAGTGACTCCATGAAAGTATAAATGCAGGAATAATGGATGGGAAATACCTGACAGTGTATGGTTACCAATGTGTGCTAAGATTCAGACAGAATTTTTTGAAACGATAAGGTGAATTTCAATATACTATTTTAGCAATCTTTGAAAAATTAAGAAGAGAGATTCTGGTGCTAATTAAAACCAAATCAAGCTGGGGGAAAAATTACAGAAGGAACGGTAAGGCTCAAGGGAGAGTGCTCCATTTTGGACCAGCTGCTGATACTGATATTGGTATCAGAGACTGCAAGTCATTCAGACTGTCCTTTAGGACAGCAAAGAGAGAAGGAAGGACTCCCCCTTGATTCATTGCTTCAGACTCTCTACTGTGAATGGGGTTTCAGGCCATATGGTCTCACTCTCTTGCCACCAAAAAGATGAACAGAGGGGCTGAAAGAATTCTGTGCATGCTTCGACTTTGAAAAATTAAAACTTTACATTCAAGAATGATAATGAAAGCTGGATATAAAGTTCTGTGGTACAGTGACAGAAGATCAATGCTAGAATTAGGATTCTCTCAAAGAAGTTAAATTTTTCTTACACTCCATATTTTCTTACTCTAACTCAAAAACAAAGGCTATAAACTAAAAAACCCCAAACGCTATCTTTTCCTCATATGTTTGCACTGCCACTAAGAACTTGTAGCTGACACAAACTATATAGGAACTAACTAAAGATATGCTTAGATCTTCATATCTACTTAATGTTATTAGTTATGTTAATATTATGTTAGTTGTAAAAATGTCAGTTGTGTTATTGTTATGTTACATAATTATGTTGGTTATATAAATGATGCTAGTTATATTATAACCTTTTGATGACACACTATCACAAAAAATAAAGTCCTAGTTCAAAATAAAGTATAATTACAAGACATGTAACTAGTTATGTAATAGCCTATTGTTATGGAACAATTATAGCAGTTCAAAAATGGACAAGTACACTGGCAATACTGATTCAAGTTGATTCGGTTTTTTGAGGGGGGGGGGTTTGTTGGCAAAACTACCATTACAAGTCAAAAAAAAAAAAAAAAGGACGAGCAATATACAAAACTGCCTGACTTCTATTAAATATTAAGTGCAGGCAGCCTGGGTGGCTCTGCGGTTTAGCACTGCCTTCAGCCCAGGACGTGATCCTGGAGACCCAGGATCGAGCCCCACGTCGGGCTCCCTGCATGGAGCCTGCTCCTCTCTCTTTCATGAATAAAAAAATAAAAATCTTTTAAAAAAATATTAAGTGCTATGTTTGTTTTTGTCCTTGCTTTGATCAGTATAAACATCAGAGTGTTAAAAGCCATACTTAAATTTATCCTCTCAAATTTCTATTAGGATCTTCTAATTCTTGAGACTTAGGCATACTACATAACGCATCTCTTACTTCCTATGTGAATGGCATGCTCAAAGGCACACAAATTCATGCTGAAATGATCTCTCCTACCATACTCGAACACCTAACCTCACATACCACACACATTGCCATTATTAAACTTTTTACTCCAATTTCTTATGTATCTATCTTACCTTGCTTGTCAAATTGAAAGCTGTTTGTTGGGGGCAGGGGGATGTGTATCCCACACACCTTAAGTTCAGAATAGTATCTAATTAGGTATTCTGTTTCTAAAGTAAGAGATGACCAAAAAATTTCATACGTTACTATGTTTGTCCCTCTGACCAGGTTCCTTTCCACCAACAGCTCTCAAACATCTCACCTTCAACATTCTGAGGTTAACACATAAATCTTTCTCACTCACCCTTCATTCTTCCTCACACTGTATTATAAACAGTATCTCCAACTTCTGCTAAATATGTATGTTTACACTATCTTCTCACCAGCCACCTTCCAACCCCAACAAAAGCCTCTATTTCAAAGTGATATCACATCTCTAAACAGAAGTCTGATTTCTAAACAGACTGTCAGAGGCAAACCACCCTGTATTCTACAAGTGCCTGCTCTTAATTAAAGAAGACAAACAGAAAAATAAATAAATAAATAAAATAAAGAAGACAAACAGGGCAGCCCGGGTGGCTCAGTAGTTTAGCGCCGCCTTCAGGCCAGGGCCTAATCCTGGAGACCCGGGATCAAGTCCCGCGTCAGGCTCCCTGCATGGAGCCTGCTTCTCCCTCTACCTGTGTCTCTGCCTTTCTCTCTCTCTGTCTCTCATGAATAAATAAATAAAATCTTAAATAAAAAAAAAAAAAGACAAACATACAGAGAGGTAAATAAGTGTACTGTAAAAGCTACAATGGAGAGATGGAGTCAAATACAGGGGGGAAGAAAGGGCAATTTCCTGGAGGAGTAAGGAAAGGCTTTTCTGGGGAGGTGAAGGCCTAGCTAGGAGTTTGTTATACAGAATGGGGCATGGTATGTATGAGGGGCAGAAAAGAAGGTGGCAAATTCCAAGAATGGAGAGTGTGAGTGAGGAAGGAGGGAGAAGGAAGAGAATAATGAGGGAAAGGTGGGAGGGAGGGCAGAAGAGGTGAAAACATAAGTGGTAAAAAGATTAGGTCAGACCACAGAAGCTCTTATGCCAAACTAAGATATAGGAGTCAGTTGTCAAAACTGGGGAGCCATTGGAAAGGGCTCACTTTAAAATGAAAATTAACTCTGACCACAAAAAAGAGAATGAAGCAGGGTAAAGAGAGAATGGTGTCAGGGAGAACAATAAGCAAGGGATGAAGAGCAGCTACACCGAGTATCAGGTACCAGCAAGTGGAAGGGCAGTATGGTATGTAAGTATGGTAAGTAGACCTATGGTGCTGACCTCCAGAACCAGGTACTATGAAAGAAACCAGCATGGAAAAGCTACACGCTGGTGGAGTGGCCAAGACAAATACCCAAACAGAAGAGCTTCTTGAACTTCTAAGTATTCCTCCTTGTTCCTGAAATTTGCCACCTTCTTGGCTACCCTTCACTTCCAGTGTTCATGGCAAATGCCTCTCTGGATCCTCACCTCCCAAACAAAGCAGCCCCTTACTCCCTACGCGGTCGCTCCATTTCCCTCATCCTTCACTCTTCTCTGTCTCTGACAGCTCTCACTAGACTACAGTGCCCCTACAGCCACTAACCAGTGCTGCAAGCGTCGTGTTCAAGAGGAAAACAACCCAGTATGTTACTCAATTACAGTCCATCTAGGACATTCCCGTGTCTATTATCTGTCAGACACTATGTTACCTACTGATCTACACTTCTTTTAAAGCCCACTAGCAAAAACTACAGAACTCTCCAGTGAAAGCAAACAAAGGCAAGACTATCAGAGAAGTGGGACACCTGGGTAGCTCAGCGGTTGAATGTGTCTGCCTTCGGCTCAGGGAGTGATCCTGGGATCTGGGATCGAGTCCCACATCGGGCTCCTTGCATGGAGCCTGCTTCTCCCTCTGCCTGTGTCTCTGTCTCTCTCTCATTGTCTCTCAAGAATAAATAAATTAAAAAAAAAAAAAAGACTATCATAGAAGAAACCTGACACAAGCAAAAAGTTTTCTGGTATTTGCTTTCTGAAGTTTTACTGAGGTATAACTGATATAAAGGAAGCTGATCTGTATCCTGTGCAATTTGATAAGGTGTCACATATGCATATGCCTGTGCAACCATGTGATATTTGTCTTACAAAAACTGCCTAGACTCACAACCTAGGTTCCTCAACACTCAACTTTTTTTTTTTTCATGGAAGAATATTCATAAACCCAAACTGAGGGTTTTTTTTTAATAAAGTTATTGTGGGGATCCCTGGGTGGCGCAGCGGTTTGGCGCTTGCCTTTGGCCCGGGGCACGATCCCGGAGACCCGGGATTGAATCCCACGTTGGGCTCCCGGTGCATGGAGCCTGCTTCTCCCTCTGCCTGTGTCTCTGCCTCTCTCTCTCTCTCTCTGTGACTATCATAAATAAATAAAAAAAAATTAAAAAAAAAAAGTTATTGTGTGTCTCTGATCAATAATCTCAGGAACTTAAGGACACATAAGTTTGGTTTTGTTTTTTAAAACTTTATTATTTATTTTTAAAGATTTTTATTTATTTATTCATGAGAGATACACACAGAGAGAGAAGCAGAGACATAGGCAGAGGGAGAAGCAGGCTGCCTATCTATAGGGAGCCAGATGAGGGACTTGATCCCAAGACCCTGGGGTCATGGCCTGAGCCAAAGGCAGACATTCGGGATGTCTGGGTGGCTCACTGGTTGAGCGTCTGTCTGCCTTTGGCTCAGGGCCTGATTCTGGTCTGGGGATCGAGTCCCCCATCAGGCTCCCTGCATGGAGCCTGCTTCTTCCTCTGCCTGTGTCTCTGCCTCTCTCTCTGTGTGTCTCTCATGAATAAATAAATAAATAAAATATTTTAATAATAAAAAAACACTGAGCTACCCAGGCATCCCAAGGACACATAAGTTTTACTTCACATTTTTAATAGACTAACAACTATGGATATGTACATTTATATAATAACTCTTCTAAATTTCGTATGCTAATCAAGTACTTTTTAAATGTCAGAATACATTTGCAAACAATATAATTATGTCCTTTATTTATTTGTAAGATTTTATTTATTTATTCATGAGAGACAAAGAAAGAGAGGCAGAGACACAGGCAGAAGGAGAAGCAGGCTCCCTGCAGGGAACCCGATGTGGGACTCGATCCTGGGGCTCCAGGATCACGCCCTGAGCCGAAGGCAGGCGCTCAACCGCTGATCCACCCAGGCATTCCTGTACTTTATTTTTTTAGCAATTTTATTTATTTATTTGAGAGAGAGCATACGCTGGGAAGAGAAGGAGAAGTAGACTCCCCGCTGAGCAGGGCCCAATGTGGGGCTCAATCCCAAGACCCTGGGATCATAACCTGAGCCAAAGGCAGATGCTTAACTGACTGAGCCACCCAGGTGCCCCTAATTACGTACTTTAGAAAAACAAAAAGACTAGAAACAATGCAAATATACAAAATACCTATATTCCAGCTTTAAAATATTTTTTTGAGAAAAAGCATTTACCAGAGCAACAAAAATATAAATACACAGGGCAACCCTTACCAAAAATGTTCAACCTTCTATGAAGAAACCTACGACTTATCATTGAAATACATAAAAGGCTTGAATAAATCAAAGAAGACAACTGTATTTTGGAACAAGATGATTAACTATGCTAAGAAGCTGTTCTTCCCAAAAAATAGGTTTAAAATAAAATTTTTTTTTACTGGAAATTGACATGAAAGAACAAATGGGTAAGAAGAATTAAGAAAAAAAAAACCAGAAGAATTAAGAAAAAAATTTGAAGGAACAATAATGCAGATAATATTCTAGGCATTGGGGCAGCCCCGGTGGCGCAGCGGTTTAGCGCCGCCTGCAGCCCAGGGCGTGATCTGGAGACCCTGGATCGAGTCCCACGTCAGGCTCTCTGCATGGAGCCTGCTTCTCCCTCTGCCTGCGTCTCTGCCTCTCTCTCTCTCTCTGCATCTCTATGAATAAATAAATAAAATCTAAATCTAAATAATAATAATAATATTCTAGACATTAACATATATTATTAACCCACAATTAAAATGGCACTTTCTGATAAAGAACTAAAACAATGAAGTAGACACAGACTCTATGATGTGTAAGGATAAAGTGGTATCACAAAACCTCTGAAGAAGGGAAGAGTTATTCAAATAAAGTGCTGAGTTATTCAAATAAAGTACCCAGCAGAGGAAAGTGTCCATCCTCTAGGATATGGTCACAGGGAAGGTGTCAAAAAGAAAGGTAGGCTTAAGAGACATCTATAGTGAAATAGTAGACAACAGTATACTTTTAGACCTGTGGTAACAAACACAGTGACATACACTCTCAAATTTACTTTGGATTAGGTAATGCAGTCACATGGTATAAAATCTATACAGTGCAAAAGCATACATGATGAAAAATAAGAGTCTCACCTAGACAACTAGATCTTTCTCCCTGGAGGCAACCACTGACAATGATTTCTTGTGCATTCAATGACAGTTCATTTTTAAGTAAGTTGTTGGGAAGAAATATTTTGCCTTTGCTGTAGCTGTCAAATATCTGCAGTCTTTGGGAGACAGCATGCCACAGGGCAATGCTATTCTTATTATTCTCATGGAAAAGATTCATCTGTTGGTAGCTTATTTAAGAGGTAAGAAATTACCATGCTTAGATTTAGTCATAGTTTCCATCATTTCATCTCAACATAAAGGTTGAAGCATAAGCCAATGATTTAAAAAATACTTTTGAGAGAGTTTACAGATGAAATAGTCATCAGGTTAAATACAGCAGTATATTGTTTTTGTCCATATCTTATTTGCCAAGTACTCTGTTAAGAATTCCTTATCTGCAGACTAGAATTTCTTAAAATGTGCTCGGAGGACCATCACCTCAGAATCATCAGGTTGTCTTTTAATAGTGCTTATTTCTAGTCCCAACTCAAGATCTGTTGAGTCAAAACCTCTGGGGCCTTGGCCCAACATTTTTAATGAAGTTCTCAGGTGATCTGCATACACAGGTTAAAATTTAAGAAAGACTGGGTACTATTTATAGCCATAAGCATAGAAATCCTGTCTTTCTTATTGATAGCAGGCATAGTGCCTAGCACGATGCCTGACAAAGAAGGCATCCCAGAATATAGGTTTAAGGTTTAATGAATGTACATTAGGACTGACTGAGGAATATCTTGCTCTGCTAACACTCAACTGATTCTGAAACTGTATGCTTCACCCATGACAGAAATTTGAATAAAGAGCACAGAAACAAGATTTGGCAATCAACAGCTTAATAGAGTTCATTTAGTTGCATGACTCAGTTTCATAGCAAAGCACTTGGAAAGATATCAGGGAATTTAATTAGCAATACTTGATTATATATCTAAGTTTCAGAAATATGCTACAAGTGTATCATGTTAATAACAAGGACCAACTGACCCAAAAGAAAGGTTCCAAAATGAGATATTCTATATATATTATATAGATATTCTATATAATATTCTAAATATTTTCTATTTATTAAGTAGTGACATTTGCTCTAACTAGAACTAGGAAAAGAAGCAAAAAAGAACATCTCAGCATCCAAAACAGATGTCACAAGGCCAAGCATGACAGCTCTGGGCACTTGACTCATAGACAAGCCCATCAGACCTTCACTCAGTCTATTCAGTCTACTTTTGCACACATTATTCATTTTAATAGAATTTAAAACTGGTTTCCTGGCTCACAGGAAATTAAAAACACTAAATCAGAAGGAAGAGAGGGGCTGCAACAGATAGTAACACCATCAACATGACAAAATGAGAGCTGTTAAGAGGGAAGTGAAGAATATATACAAAACAAGCAAAAGAACTCACAAAGCATAATACTTTATGGCCATTTTGCAAAAGGGCAAATAATCCTACTCTCTCTGACAGGTTCTGAAAGTAACTACTATAGAACTCAAAACAGGTGTTCAAAAGAAAAAACTAAGTTAAAGAGAAGGCTAGGTTACATTCCCAATAGATTTTGTATATGAGATATGGATGTAGGTATAATATATAACATATTTCAGAAAGATTTTCGTTCATCAAAAATTGTTTAAAGCAGGGTGCCTGGGTGGCAGTGTCGGTTTTGCATCCGACTCTTGATTTCAGCTCAGGTCATGATCTCAGGGCTGTGAGATAGAGCCTTGCACCAAGCCCTGTGCTCCGCGCAGGGTCTGCTTTGAGATTCTCTCTCCTTTTGCTCCTCCCCACTTCTCTCTCTCAAATACATACATACATACATATTTTTTAAAGAATTGCTTAAAGCTACAAATGTTAAAAAGAATTGAGTAGTACATATTTGGAAAACTCAACTATTAGAAGCAACTAACTCCTCTAGAGTTCCAAGAAGGAAAAAGACACTAACGTACTAAGCCAACAAGAGGTAATTTTTAAAACTGATAATTTCAGTTATCTCTTTGTTGGTATGATTAGCAATATTCTTATTTTCTATATTCAGGGGACTATATAACATGTCCACTGTCATTTAGTCACTATTTAGAGTCCACATGGGGATTATTTCTAGAAAAGTTATAGTGCTCTAGTCTATAAATAATGTTCATCTTGAAAGATAATATTTTTTATGAAAAAATGCATATCTAAAGTATATAGTATAAAAAACAGTGCTACTGAAGGGACTAAAGAGAACACAAACAGAAGTAAAACTCCTCGTAATTTAATGAGCTGCAATAAAATGCCATATGGCACTCAATGTAATTATGTGGTAAGTACTGCAAATTCTGTGAACAATAGCATTTGGCCGTCACCACACCCACCATTTCCAAAATTGGTGTGTGTACCAGACAGTGCTGGTAAACAACAGATTTGTAAATTAATTTTAAATAGTTCACATTCATGTTAGCCTCATAAAGTGTATGTGTGTGAGAGTGTTTCTCCTATAACAAGTGTGTTATTTTGGGTTGTGCATTAAAGTTTTAAAAGCTAGAAGATCGAGTATAGTTCATGAAGCAGAGCGAGTGATTTTTTTACTTTTTGAAACTACACAGAATGCTGCATATCAATGTTCAAATTATCTACAGTGAGCAACACAGGGCAGAAAAAATGTCTTACTCACCTTTTGTTCCTGAGTGTGTGGTACATAATAAGTGCTCAGTGTTTGCGGAATAACGGGTTTACACACATTTGTGAAGTTTTGGGCTGTGTAGCCTTTGGTATTGTGATGTAAAATATTGATGGTGGGAGGAGGAACTCTGCTCAGTCTATGGTATTAACTTCAGTTTCAATGGGCAATAGCATCTTTAATTTGTTGTCCACGCTACAATACATGTAAGTATGTGTCATTTTATGCCATTTTAAAGAGAAAATAATTTGATATTTTAAAATTAACTTTGGAATATTTGTAAATTAAATATAAGTAATTCAATTTTATGAGAATTCAACAAATAAAAGATTATTAGAATCTAACAAAGGAAAAATACTCATCACTCTTTTTAGATAAATCTCCAAAATGCAGGAGGCTAAAAGGATTATGAAAAACATTCATTCATGAAACAATTATTTATTCATCATTATCAAGTGACAGGCACCATGCTAGGTGACAGGAATACAGTCAATAAGTAATAATTCATGATTAATAAAGATAGTGCCATACAGTAATAAGTGCTAAAAATACAATAAAACTAAGTCACGGCATGGCAAGTAACTAGGCAGTGGTGGTGGGGAGACGGCTATTCTATTTCACCTAGGAGTGGTCAGGAGAGGCCTGTCTGAAGAAGTGACATATGACCTCAGCACTGCCTGATGGAAAGGAGGCTGAAAGACCTGAGCTCAGACTGAAAGAAGAGCCTGGAGATGGGACTGTTCTTGTTCTGAGGGACAAAGAAGGGGCTATTCTGGCTGCTGCCTAGTGAATGAGAACAGGAGTGTGGTGGGAGAAGTGGATAAAAAAGCTTTAGGGTCAGAGCACTTAGAGTCTGGAAGGTAGACAGTACAGGATCTTGTAAATTCTAAGCAGGGAAGTGGTATGATCTCCTCTTATGCTAATGGTGCTATGTGAAGAATGGCCCACAGGGGGAAGCAGGGAGCCACTAGATAGAAGGCTACTAGAGTAGTAGAGCCAGCTGCAGGGTCAGGAGCCATTGGCCAGGCACTGGGCCCACACTGAGAAGGGTTTTACACTTGATTTAATGCACTGCTGTCACTGTTTTGAAATTCTTAATTTATCAATAAGGGACTGTGGAATTTTGTTTTGCAACAGCCCTTACAAATTGTACAGTTGGTCCTAAATTTAGGTGAGCGAAGAAGGCAGATTTGTGTAGTGGCAGGAATGATAAGTAGGTCAGTGTGTATAGTGTTGGTACAGCTGACAGAACTTGAAGATGGAATGGCTGTGTCTCATCATGAATAAGAGGAATCATGGATAACTCCTATGAATTTTTGTTTGTTTTTTCCGAGTGACTGAGTAGAAATGGGGAAGACTGTAGAAAGAACTGCATTAGAGGTGGGAAAGTGGGTAAGAACCAAGAAGTCAACTTCAGGGATGTGAAGTTAAGAGGCCTATGAGCCAACCAAGGGGAGCTTTCAAGCGAACTGTCGTAAATACACAGGTATGAAGGCCCAAAGAGAAGTCTGAGCTGGAGATACAAATTCCAGAGTTGTGCATATATTTCTAAAGGGCTGGGATCACTTAGCAAGACAATGTGGAGGGCGGGGTGGATACACTTCAAGAGATAAGCAGAAGCTACAAAGACTACAAAGGCCAGAGGAAAAATAGAGGTTCACAGTAACGAAGGGAAGAGAATGTGCTAAAGACAGAGTCCTGAACAACACCTATGAATCTCCCTCAGGGTGAAAGGTGTGCGATCTGTGACTCATTAGACCATCTAGCTGTTCAGCCTAACACTGCAATACTGTACAATCAGCCCCTGTGTCTGCTCAGCCTACCACGCTGATCTACTACATTTCCTATTTATTTATCCCAGATTGTGATGTGCCCATTCCTCCTTGAACCTCTCTCTCCTGCTCTTTATCTATTCAAAGCCTATGACTCTTTTCCCTGACTTCACCAAATCAGCATTTTCTGAAACCTGGTATTTACTGCTGGTGTCAATCTCTCATATGGTCTATAATAACCTACTATCTTAAATTATTATTTAATACCTGCCTGTGATCCATTTCCCAAAACAGATAAAGCTCTGGCTTCCTTTTAATGTTACGCCACTTAGTATACACAGATGCTTAATATATATCTGTTGAACAAATGAGTAATAAATAACACCTTGAAGCTATGAAATATGGGGAAGTAAGAGAAGTAGATAAATCAACTTGGCATGCGACAGCTTAAAAAGAAATGACTCATTGTGATCAAACTCCTGAGCAGCCTGCATGACAAAAGGCATAAAACCTAAGTCTCATACCTTTCATTTCTTCTTCATTCAACAAATATTTATTGTGCACCTACTAGGCACTAGGGGCTCTTCCAGTAATTAGAGATACTCCAGCCAATAAAGTAGACAAAAAGTCTTGTCCTTGTGCTGCTGCATTTTAGTGGAAATACCATTCACTGGCATGTTTTATTTTACATAAGCTTACTAAGCCCACATCTTCCTCTCCTGTTTTCCCCACATGCCTACTATTTTTCAGTCTGAAACGTTTTTTTTTAAATATATTTTTTTTAATTTTTATTTATTTATGATAGTTACAGAGAGAGAGAGAGGCAGAGACACAGGCAGAGGGAGAAGCAGGCTCCATGCACCGGGAGCCCGATGTGGGATTCGATCCTGGGTCTCCAGGATCGCGCCCTGGGACAAAGGCAGGCGCCAAACCGCTGTGCCACCCAGGGATCCCCCAGTCTGAAACGTTTTTGCGTGAACATTATCATTATTACTAATTCCACATTTTCAGTTTTCCTCAAATATATAACATGTTACAAGAAAAGGGTTTGTAGACATTCTGAGGCTTTTAAAGTCATAAAAAAATCAGTACACAATATGTAACAAGTGTCACACTATGGTATATTATAGAGAAGTACATCTTCAAAACAGCGTAACCACTAGTACATCAAAACTACCCAAAGCATTACAGATTTCACATAAACTTCACAAAAATAAAATAATAAACTCCACAGACATGTAAAATCATTGAATATTCCAACTCTCTCCTGCAGATATATGGAGCTTTGAAATTTAATTAAGTTATGCTACCAAATTTCATTTTAAGTTGTAGTTGAAATTAGATAAAAAATTCTAAAATGAAACAAAGAAAACATGTAAATAAGTTACATATCATATAAATCCTGAAAATGTTATCCTATTTATTTGATAATGTAACAGAACCATGGTACCAACACAGTATTAAGTTGTAGGGCATTAGGGCAAGGATCATCCTATACAAAAGAGAGAAAGAGAACAAACTCCCTTCCCCTTTCCTACTGATATGCCAGGCAATCTTTTGAAAATATTACAGCCAAAAGATGTACCCTGTCATCTAATACACTGGAATCAACTGAATCTGGGTTCAAATTTCAGCTTTGCCATCCACAAACTGTGAGCCTGGGCAAATCAGTTAACTACAGCTCAGTTTTTTCATTTGTAAAAATGGAAAGAAGATTAAAAAAAAAAAAAGTAATTAAATTGAACATCTAATAGAATATGAAGCCATTACCATGCAGACAGAACTGTCCTGCCTGAAAATCAGTTCCCCTAGGCAGGTTTTTAATTTTTTATTTGGGGGGGGGGCGGGCAAGAAAGCATGAAGGGGGGCAGGGCAGAGGAGAGGGGGAGAAAGAATCTGAAGTAGGTTCCATGCCCAGTGCAGAGCCAATGTGGGGCTCGATCTTACAACCTTGAGATCATAACCTGAGCCAAAAATCAAGAGTTGGATGCTTAATCAACTTAATCACCCACGCATGCCCCCCCCCCCACTCACCCAAGTCAGCCTTTAAAAATGGCTTTCTCTACTTATCTAGGATTCTTTTTTACTCAAGTTTTCTTTACAATACATCCCATGACAACTTCATTAGAGTCTCAAGCAAGAGGGATAGTCTAGAAGATGTTTATAAGTAAGGTCTTCTTGTACTTTAACAAACTACTAAGAATATGTAAAGCCCGGTCATCCCAAAGTCTAAATTAGTCCCTTCTAATAGCAAGTTAAAGACTTGCTTATTATCATTCCTGCTGATTACTAAATGGTAAATGAGACCTTGTTTCCCTAACAAAGGAACATGTAATATCTTTCCTTACTCTTCAAGCACTTAGGGAAACCACAGACCAAGGGCTGAAAATGTCAGTGCTTACAAGGACCAGACAAGCACCTTAGATTTTAAGCCAACTAGTAAGAAGAAAATAGGACATCTGAGCCTGCTGCAAATAAGAGATGCAGTTCCTTCCCAGGTTTGCCCATTTTGCAATGCACCACACTGCCACACTGAAGGGGCACATTCAAAGAGATGGCAAAAGTTTGTAAAATTTTTGTGACAATCTTCTGGCAGATGGCAATAACATCTTGTTCAACAAAATATATAAACTGCCACGATCCCTGGCAGACAAAAATAACACTTAAGGAAGGATGACTTTTCACAAGTTTGTACAAAGACATTATAGGGACTAGTGATGGTCCTAATCTTAATCTGGCCACTTCTGTGGGTTGCATTCAGCAGCAAGTTTTAAATCCTTGGAAGAGATCTCCAACAAATGCAGGCGGACCAGATCTACCCACTTGGTCCAGGAAGTAGAGATGGTTGTCCTGGTGACAAGTCCCACCACAAACTAAAAGGACTACTTAAATTTTGTGTTTAGGGCCAACCTATGCATAGTGTAATTTCAGTGATTTTTCTTCCTTTCCATTAAAAAAAAAAAAAAAAAAAGTGCCTACTCAAATACCTAGAACAAGTAATCTAATGGCTATTATTCACATGTAGTAATAAAGGGTTTAAAATCAAATACCCATTTTGATTGATGCCTATTCGTTCTTAAAATGTATTCAGAATTGAGATAGAAAATATCAGAATATGATAAAAACCTTGTGCCTAAAGATAGTCATTACTAAGGGGGAAAGGAGTGAAAAGGAGATGCCTGGATAATAAAGATAAACTTTCCCTACTTCACAGTTTTACCTAAGGTTAGTCCTGTTGATTTTCAACTGTGAGTGAACAAAGACAAATTGTGTACTGAGGTATTTTTATCCCGCAAGAGCTGTGAGGCTTTGTAGAAACACTACCACATGCCAGTACTGCTTCTCAGGACTTATAATTTAAATTTAAACACAGCTAAATGCATTTTAAAAAGAGTATTAATTCTTAAGAGATTCATTAATCATGGTATAACCATAAATCTTTAACTTTAAAATTTTGATTTTTGGCCAAATATGAATATTTATTGAACATAAAGTTGATACAACAAAGATGAACAAGATATATTCCCTGACCTCAAGGAGCTCACTATCTAGTCAAGATAAATCAAAGTAGTAAAAAAGTAAAAGAAAAAGTGAAATGTGATGAGGGGTTTATTAGAAAAAGTGCAGTGGGAGCTTGGTGGAGAGGGTGATTATCCTGTGTGGAGAAAAATGGCTGGTGACATTTCACATTTGAACTAAACCTTAAAGGATAAATAGGGAGTTTGGTAAGCAGAAAACCAAGAACAGAGCACAACAATGGGAGAAGAATGCACATGATACATCTGGAAAGAGTGAAAGCAACCAGTTTTTTTTTTTAGAAAGAATTCTTTTTTTTTTTTTAAGATTTTATTTATTTATTCATGAGACACACACAGAGAGAGAGAGAGAGAGAGAGAGAGAGAGAGAGAGAGAGAGGCAGAGACACACACAAGTAGAGGGAGAAGCAGGTTCCATGCAGGGAGCCCAATGTGGGACTCGATCCCGGGTCTCCAGGATCCGGCCCTGGGCTGAAGGCAGTGTTAAACTGCTGAGCCACCCGGGCTGCCCAAGCAACCAGTTTTGATACAGCACACACTTGAGTTGGGATGGCAGCAGAGTAAGAAGAGGCCAGAACCCCAAGGAACACCAAGAGAATGGGCAGAGGGAGTACAGAACTACAAAGACAAGAGATGCTTAGAGTGAGACAATACCCAAATAGAAAGTTCCTCTCCTCTTCCTTACGGTGAAAAGGTCAAAGAACTTGAAAGACAGAAATCATATGAAAACTTTGTTGTTTAATTATGCCAATGCTTTAATTCTTTATATATGTTATTTATATGTGTTTTTTTACAATCATTTGGAAATCCTTCTTTTATCAGAATATTCAGTTTTCAGGTGTAGTCCATAGCTCAAGCGCTGTGGAGGACAGCTGTTTCAGCTCTTCAGAGGAAATGGACATGTCCTTACTATCAAGCTCCCCAAGATTTTTTTTTTTTTGAAAAGAGGATGGTTTTCATGGACTAAGAAGTCTTCTTGCACCAAATAACATTCCCTATGAAGAGCTGTTTTAGTTTCTTAAAAAATTCTAGGTAAAACATCTTGCCTAGCTTTTTAATGGTAATTTTATCCCACTGGTATTTTTGCACTTTTACTACAGCTGTCTATTTATAATACATTTAAAAACTGTATTTTAATGATGACATCAGCTCCTTTCACATAATCCTTCATTTAAAGTGATAATTAAAAAGGAACAGTACAGGGGTAAGGATGTGAGAATCAGCATGCTTAAGGCAAAGAAGGCCAGCTGTCTTTTTGGGTTAGCTCTTCGCAAGGACTTCCTATTCCCTGGTGCTTTAAAAAAACATATATATTTGATTAAAAAAGATTTACAGTGGGGTGCCTGGGTGGCTCAGTAGTTAAACATCCACCTTCAGGTCAGGTCATGATCCCAGGGTCCTGAGATGAAGCCCCGCACCGGGGCTCCCTGCTCAGTGGGGAGCCTGCTTCTCCTTCTCCTCCCTGCTCGCGCTTTTCTCTCGCTATCTCTCATTTCTCTCTTTCAAAAAGGTAAATAAAATCTTTAAAAAAAAAAAAGATTTATAGTTCCACATTTTAAAAATCATACATCTGGGTACCTTAGGACAGTGAAGCTGGAGAAACACCGATGAACATTAGAAGCAGAGCTAGAGCACTGATGACACTGAGAACTTCTAGATAAACCATGGCTAAATCCTACAATACCACTGGATTTTATTTATGTGAGTCAATGAATTTCTTTTATTTTTAAGCCAGTTTGACCTGGGTTTTATGATACCTGAAAATGAAAGTAACCTGATTCAAATATATTAATCATTCACCAAAAGCTGTTTCAAATGAGACTACCAGTAAGCTAAAATCTAATAATACATTTCCCTGGTCATGAAATTATAGAATTCTGAGTTGCCATTATGACCTCTAATTTTATTGAGGACTAACAGAAAAATGATTTTTAATAAAACTTTTAGCTTATTACTGATTATGCTATTTAATAAGCTTAATATAAAAATTTACACGAAAACATTAACACAGCATTAGTGTATGCCCAACTTTGTGTGGCTACTTGGAAGCACACCGTTTATGTTCAGCCATAGCAGTTTTACCTTGTCTAGAATCCCTGGTACTGTACACATTTCCTAACTGCCAGCACTTTCATTATCTGACTCTTATATTTTGGTTCCCATTTTAAAAGGTTAGCATTTCAGTATATCCAGGCTATTCATACGGACTTTACATCCCAATTTTATCTGGGACAGTTTACATTGCTGTCTCAGGATGTCAACTTCTCTGGTTAGTGGCTGCTTTCATTCGCAAAATTATCCTGTTTTAAATGATAAATTATACAATTATCCTATTTGTAATTCATCTTGTACTTATTCTTTAAAAAGACACAGCTATAAGATAATTATCCTAAAATATGAGCAAAATCACTTACAAATTAATTACTCCTTATGAAATTTATATACAGAGAAGAGTAAAAAACTACAGGTCCTAACTATATCTACATACTAGTTTAAATATGGTAAAAAGATGGGGCAGCCCGGGTGGCCCAGCAGTTTAGCGCCGCCTTCAGCCCAAGGTGTGATCCTGGAGACCCGGGATCCCACATCAGGCTCCCTGCATGGAGCCTGCTCCTCCCCTCTGCCTGCGTCTGTGCCTCTCTCTCTCTCTCTGTGTGTTGTTATTGCATTTAGCAAAAATTTTATTTGCAGAGACTTCTTTGGGCCTGAATGTAGTTCACCCAACATGAATCACATCATCCACAAATTACATAAAGATCTACTGAGTGAGGGGGTCCCTCTCCTCTTCCCATAATAACACACTCTAAGACATCTTTTACCATAATATGAAACATCAGGAAGCTAGACAGGTACAGTCTGGTAACCTCTCCCTAAGAAAGAAAGTGAATCACAACTTGTTTCCTACTGTCTGGTATCTCTGCATAGAAAAAAAGACACTGATTTTTCTCTTTTCCACTTCTCCACAGCCAATGTTCTGTTTCCCAAAGAGAAAGGCTTTTCTTAGGTTTTTGAAGAAAGGCCACAAACACAGAGAAAATTAAAAATAAAAACTTTTGAGACAAGTATTTTTAGATGAGTTGGTGACATAAACATGGAGAAGTTAAAAAGCCACATATTTTCCCATTACTATGACTTTCCTACAAGAAAACACACATTAAGGTGACTATCTTTATGTCCCTTTATATTTTAAAGAGTACAACATGAATTATAAGTTGGTGAATGTATAATTTATCTTTGATTATTAAAAAAAACCTCAAAGGGGCACCTGGTTGGTTTAGTTGGTGGATCATATAACTCTTGATATTGGGGTCATGAGTTCAAGCCCCACTTTGGACAAAGAGATGAATTTTTTTAAAAAAGCCTTGAGATGCTTAAAGTTACAGTTAGTAAAACATAAATTAAATAATTAAAGAAAAATTTTAGAGGGGGTGAGGGGTAGAGGAAGAGGGAGAGAATCTCAAGCAGACTACCTACAGAGCACAGAGCCCAATGTGCAGGGCTTGTTCCCAAGACCCCTGAGATCATGACCTAAGCTGAAATAAAGAGTCAGATGCTTAACTGACTCTTCATGTCATCCAGGTATCCCATGAATTTTAATTGGTATATCAAATGGGAGTTGATATTGCATATATTTATATTTACCAATTCAAAATAAATTTCTTCCTAATAAAATATAATTTAATTTAGATCCATCCAAATTTATGTCCAATAAAGAAAATTAATAGGAGCAAGTGGAATTTTTTTTTCCCTTTTTGTGTTTTAGGTTTTCTTGGTGGCTAAATGGATCCTTGCAGGAATTTATATTATGTGAGAGGTTGTACCAAGGAAAATTATGGCATAGGATTAATTTTTTTTCTAGGCCTGAATTTTATTGACTAAAGGGTTCACATATTCCTTGGGTTTATTGCAATACTTATTTCCACTTTTATCTAAATGAATGACAGAACATTACAAACAAGCAGAATCTTACTTATATTTAATAAAGCTGTTATAATTCTCATAACATGTGGCTACTTTATCAGGTAAAATTTAATAGACAGCTATCATAAGGATTTATTACTAAAATTAAATTCCCACTAACGTAGCTCTGAACATTCTTAAAGAGTATTATATATAAATATAAATTACGTTTTGTAAATATATCCATTTATGTTGCTAAAAGTGTAGTTCAGCTGCTATTTGCAAATATAATACAGTAAAAACTCACCGGTTAAAGAAAAAAACCTCATTGATTTAAGGAAAGGTCTTCTTTGATTTAAAAAAAAAAAAAAAAAAAAAAAAAAGGCTTTCTCTTCCAGTCCTCTGTAAACAGAAAACTATTTAATTCTAATTTTTATTTTGAAAAACATTTGTTGATGAAATGTTTCTGTGTTTGTTTTATCATCACTTTCCCCCTCTCAAAGGAAGATATGTATGTATTTATGTATGCATGTGTCTGTGTGTGTGAACATATGCATGTGTATATGAATTAAAAAATCAAGTCCAGCTTTCAAGAGCAGCTCTGAGTAAAAAAAAAAATTAAATTAAAGAAGCTGAATGTTGTTGACTCCTATGTTTCTGTCCCAAGTTTTGCCATTCCTTTCTATTTTAACCCAACAAATATTTCTGAGTGTTTATTACTTGTAATGCACTATGCTCAGTGCTCAGACTACAAACAGGAAGGGAGCAAGAGAGAATGGGAAAGAAAAAGAAAAAGCAAACCCCACCACCCCTGTTCTTATGAAGTTCATAATCTTGTAAAAGATGTAACCATGTACACTTAAACATTAGAAAACACAGACCACTATGTGTACCATTAAATAGAATAAGTAAGTACGTGGGAATGTAGAGAGCAGGATAGCCGATCCTAAGTGGAGTTGGGTGAGAAGGATATGAGGAGGTTTCACTGAGTAAGTGACCTCTGGATTGGTCTGTAAAGTCCAGAAGGATCCCAGCAGAAGGAAGATGAGGCATTCTAGATAGAGGATGCAGCATGCAACAAAGGCACAAAACTTAAAAGTGCCCAGCACACCCCGGATAACAGCGTGTAGTGTGACGGAACTAGCTGATGTCTGTCAGCAGGATAACAGCTAAAAATAAAGCCAGAAAGTGAGACAAGAGCCAGATTATCCAAAACCTCGAATGTCATTAAGGACCAGGCAGTCAGGAGGCTCTGAAAACCTCGGTGCGCATGTGTGAAATATCCAAGTGCTGCATACATACCTGAAGTGCTGAACTGCCAATTCTGTTCGCAAACGCTCCTGCTTTGATGTCACCTCCAGCTGGAAATCTGCCTTTCCCTTTGATCCACAGCACCACCATATTCCTATTCCTCCTACCATACGGTCAGTAAATAGATGTCTTGGGTAATCCTGTGGGTATGTATTTATGTTCCTTCATGTTTAAAAACTGTAAACTTTCTGGAGCAAGAACAGTATCTAGTGATTTTTTATAAATTAAGCCTTACCTCAGTGATCACATTAGGCATCTGAAAATGTTAAATAACAATAAAGTACAGGTGGACTCTCCAATGGCACATGTTTGAACTGCACAGGTCCCTCTGTACGTGACTTTTTAATTTTTACAGTACTGTAAATGTATTTTCTCTGCCTTATGAAAAGGTCAACACCTCAACCCCCTTGTTGTTCAAGTGTCAACTGTAAAGGAGATACAACTTATAGCTTTTGTTATTTTATAATTGTGATTAATGTACTCATCAGTACTCTTCTTGCAGATTAAGTACTTTCTGCTTTTTTCAGTTTTAATGTAAGCTGCCAACCAGGATTTACATTAAAATTAACATGGGAACTCTAAGGCCTCTCAACCCCTCTCCATCAGTGTTACCCATCAGTCTGAGGATTCGTAACAGAAGTGCACTCAGGCCACAACACAAGAACCACCACCATCAGTCTGGTCCTAGAGAAATCCCCTATCCCACAACCATTTAAAGTAAGAGATGGGTTCATTAAGTTCCATCGACTACCTCCAAATATCCTCAGAACCTAGTCTTTCATTTCCTTCTGACTAGAACTACTGTGTTTAGCCATTTAGACATTTTGTACCTGGGTTATTATGACAGCCTCTAGCTTCCCTCCCTGCTTTCAGTCTTACATTATGGCCAGAATGAACTCTACAAACACAAATCCCTTTGTTTTCCATACAGCTTAGAATTTTTCAGTACCTCCCTAATGGTCAAAGCACAAATTTCAAATTTCTTATCAAGGCATTATAAGACTTTTTAACAGATAATTTAGCAAGAATATAAAGGTCTTTAATATTTTAAGCCATCTCTCCTGCCATTTACTCACACAACAAATACTAACCACTTACTACATCTACATGTCATGAACTATTCTTTTTTTTTTTTTTAAAGATTTATTTGATAGAGAGAGCACTCACATGAGTGGGGGTGGGGGTGGGAAGGGCAGAGTTGAGAGGGAGAAGCAGACTCCCCACTGAGCAGGGAGCCAGACTCGGAGTTCATCCCAGGACCCTGAGATCATGACGAGAGCCAAAGGTAGATGCTTAACCGACTGAGACACCTGAGGTGCCCATCACAAACTATTCTAAGCATTTGGGTGTGTGTGTGTGTGTGTGTGTTTAAGTGAACAAAACAGATGATTGTGTGCATGTGCATGCACACACAGACATACCACCAAAGAACCAACTATGGATGTTTAAAAACTACATTAGGGCAAAGTTGGCAATAAATGTAAGTAAATTATATAGTATATTAGGAGGGATATGTCTATAAGAAAATACAAATATAGAAAGAAGTAAGTTGGCCAGGGTAGGCCTATTGGAAAAGTAGAATCTGAGGCAAAGGAGTGAAGAGGCAAGGAGTGAACCATGCAGTTATCTGCAGAAAGGATGTTTCACCTGGAAAAGAAAATCTGGTGTAAAGGCCCTAATATGGAAGTGTCTAGAGTGCTCATGACTGTTAGATCAGGGTGGTTAAAGCAGAGTAAGTGAAGGGGAGCAAGAGGAGCAGAGGTAAGGATGGGGAGAAGTGGGAAGGAGTAGGAGAGTGATCATGTAGATTCCTGCAGAGAACTCTAAGGACTCAAATTTTACTGTGAGTAATACAGGAAGCATTGCAAGTGACCTGTGAACAGAGGAATGGCATGACTTGACAGATTTTAGAAGAACTGCTCTGGCTACTGTGCTGCCAGTAGACTACAGTGGAGCACGGACAGAAGCAGGAATGCTGCTAGGAGGCTACTGCAGTGATTGAGGTGAGACGGAAGGGCAGATCATATGGGTGGTGCGAAATGGTCTGACTGTAGATGTGTAATATTTTGAAGATACAGTCAATATGAGTTTTCTGACATACTGGATGTAGGGTGTGAGAGAGGACTCAAGAATGTAACCAGGATTTTTGGACTGAGAAAACAGGAGAACAGAGTTTGTACTAACTCAGATGAGAAAGACCACTGGTAGAGCAAGTTTGAGGGGAAAGTCTGGGAGAATAGTTTTTCATGTATCTAAAATGCTTATTGGACATTCAACCAAGGTATTTAGATATATAAGTTTGGAGCTCAAAACAGAGTTCTAGGCTGGAGCTTCTGTTTGTTCTACCTCAAACAAATGCTGCATTCCAGGCTTGCAGAGCTACACAGAGGTCCCCAATATCTTCCTCAAGCCTTTATGCATGCATATGAAACTCACAGAATTATCATCTCCTCAATCACCCTGTTTCCTGAAGTCACTTAAGTAACTGAAATATGTAATGACGGTATACTCAAAAGGCTAAACAATTTTTGTATCTTCTGTGAGAAAGTAGCCATTTCATTAACACAACAGGCAACCAGAAATCTTTAGAAACCTTTAGAGAAAATTAGGACCACAAAAAATTAAAAAAAAAAAAAAAAAGATCTTGGCAAGCAGCTCAGCAACCAGATTTTGTATTTTCCAATTTAAGTAGTTATTTGAAAAAGTAAGTCTTCAAAAACACGCCTTGTATGATTGATTTTATAGGCTAAACACAAAGAGAGAAACCCCTCCTGCCCGTGTTCCAAAGTTATTTTCAGTTATAAAAAATTTTCATTTTGATTGTCATCCTTTTATTTGCCCTGGGGAGGCATTTAAATGAGAAGAATTATTGGACAAGAAAACAGTCTCTTTGTTTTGCTCCTGGGAGACACACTCTAATCTAATTGAGAAAGGGGGGAAATTAAAAAGATGATGCGACATCAGAGAGGATACAGCTCAAGCAGTCACTTTTTTTTTCTTTTTAAAAAAGATGTTTATTTATTTGAAAGAGAGTACGAGCATGGGGGTAGAGGGAGAGGGAGAGGGAGAGAGAATCTTTAGGCAGACTCCATGCTGACTGGGGAGCCTGACTCAGGGCTCAATCCCATGACCCTGGGGCCATGACCTGAGCCCAAATCAAGAGCTGCATGCCCAGGCACCCCTCAAGCAGCCACTTTTATCTGTGAGAACACTGATATCCAGAGAGGCTACTGAGACCATCTGAAGAATGTGTTCCCCATCATGAGCTCTGTCTAGCTATAATCCCCTAAAATATAAGTTCCACGAAGGCAGAGTGTTTTGTCTGTTTTGTCTGCTACTCTTTCACACAGTAAATGCTGACTGAATGAACAAATTTATAATTCTAAAGTACATGGGGTTGAAATACATTCAATATAAAGTATAAAACAAGGGGAGCCTGGCTGGCTTAGTCAATAGAGCATGAGACTCTTGATCTTAGGGCTATGAATTTAAGCCCCATAGGTGGTATAGAGTTACTTAAAATAAAAAAAAAAAATCAAAACACATTCTTTGGGGTTTAAAAAAAAAACCCAGCTCTTTGAAACTCATAAAATTTGGAGTATCAAGAATTTAAGATCATCATCTTCAAATATTAATTACAAAAGGTTAACCATGTACAACAGTCGGGAGAGGGAGGACCTTATGAGAAATCTCAAAGTAGAAAGTTTAGACAAAGTTCTCTGTAAATCAAGAGAAAAGGATGATATTCTAGCAACTAGCTTTATACTGTATAGTATTTTAGAAATGTTCATTATGGGAAAATTACAGCCTTTAAAAATAAAATAGTACAAATATCTTATTACATGTCTTTAGAGAATCAAGATCTATAAAGAGGACTAGAAAAAGAAGTATTAGAAGTTTGATTCCAGGTTATATTAAGAGAACAGCTTAAACATCCCAAATAAACTGCCCAGGTTCTCAAAGTTCCCTTGCCAAAGAAACTCTTACTTGGGTTTGTAGTTTGTTTGTTTTTAATTGAAGTATAACTGACATATTCGTTTCATGTATACAACATAATGACTTGAAACATACATACACTGCAAAATGATCACCACAATAAGTCTGGTTAATCTGTCACCACATTTACAATTTTCTTATTCTTATTGTGATGAGAACTTTTGAGAGCTTTTTTAAGATTTATTCATGAGATTTAAGATTTATTCATAAGATTTATTCATGAGATTTAAGATTTATTCATGAGAGACACACAGAGAGAGAGGCAGAGAGAAACAGGCTTCATGCAGGAAGCCTGATGTGGGACTCGATCCCGGGACTCCAGGATCATGCCCTGGGCCGAAGGCAGGCGCCAAACTGCTGAGCCCCCCAGGGATCCCGAGAGCTATTCTCTAAACGACTTTCAAATACATAAAACAATAATGTTAACTAGAGTCACCTACTGTACACTATATCCCCAAGACTTATTTATTTTATAGCTAGAAGTTTGTTCTTATTTTTAAAACCAAACAGCCTTTGAAGAAAAAACTTTCAACATAACTACTGTTTTCAGGCAGTTAATAAGCAATCTAATATATGTATTTCAAGCTCCCAAAGGAAATATCAGGTATTATTTTAAAGTTAAAAAACACCAACCTCTTTAATCGCATGTAGTTTTCACTGGCAGCAGGTCGGCATTCAGCTCTTTGTACCACAATTCCTTCCAATGAAAGTTTATCTTGAATGGAAAGAAAAAAATAATTGACAAATGTATTCAGAGATAACACTGATCATTTTCAAAATTTTACTTTGACATACTAACCACGGTAATAATGATTAGAATTAAACGTAGTAATAAAAATCAATAATAGTAAAAAAACAAAAGGAATACTTGTAAGTTTACAGTAGCATCATTAGTCAGAATAGAAAAAAAGCTTACTCCTGGCTAGTAAAAACTGAACTTGTCAGGCTTTGTTTACTGGGCTGTTGCAGCCCCTTGCCATTAACAACGTTTAGATACTTAACTCTTTCTTTTTCTTTTTTTTTTTTTTTTTTTAATTTATGATAGTCACAGAGAGAGAAAGAGAGAGAGGCAGAGACATAGGCAGAGAGAGAAGCAGGCTCCATGCACCGGGAGCCCGATGTGGGATTCGATCCCGGGTCTCCAGGATCGCGCCCTGGGCCAAAGGCAGGCGCCAAACCGCTGCGCCACCCAGGGATCCCTACTTAACTCTTTCTAAAGAGGGTGGCTAATGGAGCATAAAATCAAATTAAAGAAATTTGAAGGGTGTGGACGCTGTATCATCTTTGGTAGAGAAGTAACTTCTGAAAACCCAGCTAGTCTAAACCGCTAAAATCAAAGATAATATATACATGTATGAGTGGGTATATGCAGATATATGTAAGCAAATAAAATTCTAGAATATACTGTGACTAAAATAGCTAGCCTAGAAAATACTGTACACTGGGCAGGTCATTGTCTAGGCTATACTTTGTACCAGCTTTGCTTGCCAGTTGCTCTGACTTCTATTTTCTAGCAGATTTATTAACCTGAGTGTGTCCAAATTAGAGCTTTAACTGCTATGGATACTTGTCCAAACAGAAGGGCAATTTTTCCTACCATTAGTAAGAAATGTTATGGTGACCGTGACACAAAATTCAAGAGAAACCATAAAGGTGCATTTACTACATGACTATTAGGCACCAAACACTGTGGTAAAGTCACTTTACAGACCTTATTTTGATAGTACATATAGGACTATCCCATGATGGCACCAGCTCTCCTACAGTCTGGAACTGTAGAATTATGATTAGGAAGCTATGGTTCAGGGATGCCTGGGTGGCTCAGCGGTTTAGCGCCTGCCTTTAGCCCAGAGGTGTGATCCTGGAGTCTCGGGATTGAGTCCGGCATCAGGCTCCCTGCATGGAGCCTGCTTCTCCCTCTGCCTATGTCTTTGTCTCTCTCTGTGTGTCTCTCAATGAATAAATAAAAACTTAAAAAAAAAAAAAAAAGGATGCTATGGTTCAGTCTTAATTCCATGAGAATTCACCCAGGCTTTGAAGAGATTCAGGAAAATCCCTTGGCTCATCAGCAATGTATTTATGATTCATCTCTTTAGGGTAAATGACTTCATGCATTCCCTTAACATTAACTAAGTGCCTACTACATAAACGGCACCATCTATCTAAGCATTTGGAATCAAAGATGAGTAAGACATGGCAGCACTCTTTTTAAGAAGCATACAGTTTGCAAGGGGGGAATAAGCGGGCCAAAATGTAGAGTGCAGATAGTATCATGCCCACATGATTTACGTTAGAAAATCTTCCTTATGGTGACTTTTCTTGATTTTTGTCTTCAAACTCCAGGAGACTCCTTATTGTAGCCTCTAACTGTGAATGCATGTGAAATCCAATAGTTTAGGAATCCCTCAACGCAACACATGCAACCAATCTCAAGTACAGGCTATTGGATGTCTGGAAAAAAGAATGATGAGAAGCATGCCTATCTTATACCAAAATGCAAAAAGAAATAAAGCCATAATTATTTTATATTAGATTTAAAGGCCTAAAAATAATCTTAATTGATTTAGTAAGATTGGGATTAAAATTTGAATTTCTCAAATCTTATATTTGAGTTTGCCTTTTCACTGAAGCTGAAAGTTCTATCTAGAAAAGTTACTGTCATAACAATAGCAAGATTTGGGAAATTTCTACGTATAAAGTATCTTAAATGCATAAGAAAGTCCTCTAAAATCCTCATAAATTAATCCTTTTTAAAAAACAAAATAAACTTAGACTACCATACCATCCCTGAAAATAACTTACTTATGTATCCATGTGTTTTTTAATGTTGAATACTAAAAGAGCTATCTGTTAATAACATCTGTAAATGTTTCCCCACTTATATAAAGCAGTATCTACTTCAGGCAGAAAGGCTTAATTTAATTTTTAGTTAAAGGATTCTGCTATCAATGTTCTCCATAGAATACCTGAAAGAGTAAGAAGTATCCAAAGCATCTGCCCATATCAACTTGGCCACTACCCTCATCACTATTCTTCAATCAAGGTCACTCTTACAAAGCAGTAAAATTCACTTCTCCAAACCATAATTTTCTGTCCATCATATCCCCTTTCCAAACATAAAATAGCTTTCCGATGCTTCTCAAGTGAAAGAAAAGTCTTAATCACCAGCAATGAATTTTCCCACTGATTGGCTGCTCTTAAATAACACATCTCTGTTAGCTCATTCCCGTTCTCCTTCTAAATAAATTTTAAAAAGCCAATTTACTTATGATAAAGTCTACTAAGCAAGACTTAAAACCTTCACACACTTTTTAGAGCCTCATAGGAAAATGTTTTCATGTTCTTTCCACTAACCATGCTTCTTTTCTTCTTCAAAAGTTGCCTAAGATTTCAGGGGGAAAATATTAAATACTGTATTATATTTTAAAGGCATTTGGGAAAGAAAATAAAGGCATTTGAAAGCACCCACTTGCACAGCACTGCTGTTTATTACAGATCATATTAATTAATACGGGAACCCTTACTTAAAACCAGTTTGTTGGTCCAGTTTAAAAGATCATAAATACTTGAAACACATCAGGAATAACAAAGATAAACAGAACATAGTTCCTGTCCTTAAGGAGTACAGAGTCTTGTGTGGCCATTCAAATAATTCTGTGACATATATCCTTAAAAACTATTGAGGCCCCCCAAAGAGCTTTTATGTGGGTTTTTATCTATTCCTATTTATCATATTAGATACTAATACTAAGAAACATTTAGAAAAACAGAACTGAAAAGGGCAGAAAGGCTTGGTATTATTATGAATACTGGTTTTGATTTTCACAGACCCCTGGAAAAGGTCTCAGGAATCCCTCTACCCAAAAGTTTTCAGATCACATTTTGAGAGCTGCTGGTCTAGTAGGAAGCTATGATAGATATATAAATCATTATAATACACCAGAATCACTTTTAATAGGCCTCCACTTACCCCACTTAGAGATTACCAATGCTTTTAAACACAGTGACAGATGTCCACAGCTTGCCCATAGTGGGTAGTTAGGTTCATCTCTAGTACTCCCACACACTTCTGCTCTAACTATATTAGAACTTGTTTATGCTAGTTTTACTGTTAGTAATTATGCAATTTGATTATATATTATATAATACCATCAATTATGAGTATGGGGGAAGGAGATGTTTCTATGAAAATCAGGTTTAATACTTTGGCAAGACAATATAAAAGTAAATTGCTTTAAAAAACTACTGTCAAAGTAGGTACTGGAGAGCTAACAGGAGACTAGAAGAGAAACATCAAAGTTTAAAAGGATTCTGCATTCATGTTGTTTCAGTGTTTAAATCCTTGCTCCTGGGCAGCCTGGGTGGCTCAGCAGTTTAGCACCGCCTTGAGCCCAGGGCGTGATCCTGGGGACCCTGCACGGAGCCTGCTTCTTCCTCTGCCTGTGTCTCTGCCTCTCTCTTTCTCTCTCTCTGTGTCTCTCATGAATAAAAATAAAGTCTTTAAAAAAAAAAAAAATCCTTGCTCCTTTCTAAGAAGCCATAATTGTAAGTCTATATTATGGGTTGAATTTTCCCAAGAAAGAGAAAGCAGACGCTCTGTCAGCATATTATACTGAAACCAAAGGCCTTATCCTACATGCATACTGGTAGCTAAGTGTACATTTTAACTCTTAAGGTAAAATGTTTAAGGCAGTAGGAATGCATGTTAAATCATTTTCTGATTCTCTACTTTTGAATTTACCTGACAGACTACTGATCCTTCTCTATGGGCTGTGGGACTCTACTGCACAAAGACGAAGTTTTTAAGGGTTATAGGTGACACACACAGAGTACTGAGATTAACACACACACACACATACATGCCCCCACACACAAAGAGGTAATGTTTAGCTAAGGACCAAGAGAAGCTATGATAAAGCAATGTTTGTGCTGGATCTGAAAAATAGAATTCAGACAGGGAGGAGCGGCAGAAGGACACTGAGGGTGATGAGAACAGAGCGAACAATAGCTTTGGTCTCCTCCCTCTCTCTCTCCATGTACATGTCCCCCTTTCTATGATACTCACACTAAGGGACCAGTACCAGAACTGGATTCTGGGAAATATTCTAGAATCTTTTCTAAATCTTCTCTCTCCACCACCTTTTTTGCTAGGTCCATTTTCTTACTGGTTTGTGTTACTTGTAACCAAAAGACTCAATGCGTATGAACACACATCATTGGCAATAGAATTTTTATCTATAGCCTATTACTTGCAGAAAAAAACTGAGAAAAAATTTAAAGGGGAAGTATACAAAACATATACCATAAAAAATCTGAGATCTAGTTCCAATTCTCTTTCACTTAAAAAACTGACCTCCTAAAAAAAAACAAACAAAAAAAAAAACAAAAAACAAAAAAAAAAAACTGACCTCCTCTTCCAACTGGAGATGTTTTTATTATTTCATTAAGTGTTTATTTTGTTTGTA
This sequence comes from Canis lupus dingo, assembly GCF_003254725.2. Classification (NCBI taxonomy): domain Eukaryota; kingdom Metazoa; phylum Chordata; class Mammalia; order Carnivora; family Canidae; genus Canis; species Canis lupus. The sequence continues at coordinate 5,772,131 of NC_064264.1, forward strand.
CTTATACTTTCTAAAAGATTTAGATATAATTAGATTTTCTTTGAGGAGAAATTAGAAACTGTTTCTTGGAACAACAACAACAACATAGTGTCCAGAAACTTCTGCTCTAAGCTAGACCTTCTTGCTCTTTATCTCAACTGAGATAAACTATGCTGAAGAACTCAAGAAAAATGACTGACAGGCACTTTTTTACACGTGATAAGGGCAAGCCTTGTTGAAACAAATTACAGTAATAAGCAGGCAGGGAGGGAGTTATTAGCACTGGCATGTAATTAATGATGGCAGGTATGTTAGGAAGATGTTAGGCATCAGGAAGTTACAGGCATTCTTTTCCAAGGCCACTCTGGATCCAGTTCAATGTGGAGGACTTTAAGAGCACTTCTGGCTCCAGTTAACACACAGATAAGTGGGCTACGACCAAGACTTTGGACTATTCCTTATGACTTTTGAAGCTACTCTCTTGATTCTATTTATATCACACCTGTTATCTATCATCTGGAAAAGGACTGAAGAAAAAACACTTCTAAAGAGCAGGTGAATCTAAGAGGTAAGCCATTTTTAATATTTCTACTAGTTTCCAATCTTTTCATTTAAAATCTTTTCACGGAAATTTTTTGCCTGTGATTCACAGGGTAAGGCCTATCAATATATACTTAATATATATATACTTAACAAACCAGTTAGGCAAACTTGCAATCTCTACATTATTAAGAGGGCGATCCTTATTCTATTCAAATTTGTGAATCGATGTTCTAATATCTACAAAAAAAATTAGGAATTTAAGATCATGTCTAGTTTCAGTAAATCTACAGAGTTAAGAATTGATTATTCACCTCAAAAGTAACAAATGAGGGATCCCTGGGTGGCACAGCGGTTTGGCGCCTGCCTTTGGCCCAGGACGCGATCCTGGAGACCCAGGATCGAATCCCACATCGGGCTCCTGGTGCATGGAGCCTGCTTCTCCCTCTGCCTGTGTCTCTGCCTCTCTCTCTCTCTGTGACTATCATAAATAAATAAAAATTAAAAAAAAAAAAAGTAACAAATGAGCAATCATATAAATATTCCCCAAAGTTACCTATTTATATAATGTTTTCATAAAATATTCAAATTACAAATATGCCTAATACACGAAATTCCCAATTCTAACCAAATCCTGAAGCCGTATTTTAAGGACTAGACTTAAGATTTAGAAAACATCTCAACTTCCTCACTTATAGTTCTACTCTTCAACTATGGACTGGAAGAAAGAAGCCTGTATGTACCTTCCTATACAAGGGACACTGTATTGCTGATCAAAAAAGTATCTGTCCATGACAAGAATGGCTGCCCAGGAGTAGGAAGAAAAGTTTTTGGCTAAAGTACAAAATCAAAGATGGAAGCCTTGGGGGACACATGGGTGGCTCAATTGATAAAACATCTGACTCTTGATTTCGGCTCAGGTTATGATCTCAGGGTCATGAGATCAAGCCATGTCGGGCTTGGTGCTCAGCGGGGAGTCTGCTTATGATTCTCTTCCTCTCCCTTCACCCTCCCCCATGCTTACTCACTCACATTCTCTAATAATAAATAAATAAATCTTAAAAAAAAAAAAGAAAGAAAAGATGGAGGCCTTAAAGGCTCAAAGGAATGTGAACTGTTCTATCAGTCTACAGAAGCCATAACAGACTTTTTTTAAAGATTTTATTTATTTATTCATGAAAGACACACAGAAGAGAGAGAGAGAGAATGAGAGAGAGAGGCAGAGACACAGGCAGAGAGAGAAGCAGGCTCCATGTAGGGAACCTGACGTGGGACTTGATCCTGGGTCTCCAGGATCACACCCTGGGCTGAAGGCAGCGCTAAACTACTACTGAGCCACCCAGGCTGTTCCGTAACAGACTTTTTTTTTTTTTTTTCTTCCCGTAACAGACTTCTGATCAAAGAAATAACTTACTGAATGAGCTTCTTAAGAACAAATATTTTTCTGTTTTAATGTTTATAAAGCAAGTCCACAAGTTATTTATTGCTCCTCCTCTACTTCAGATTATGGTCTCCTTTATGATCATCATATAATTAGCCAACATAAAAACCTCTTTTAAAAAAATTATTTTTTTATTTATTCATGAGAGACAGAGAGAGAGAGAGAGAGAGAGAGAGAGGCAGAGACATAGGTAGAGGGAGAAGGCTCTCTGCAGGAAGCCTGATGTGGGACTCGATCCCGGAACTCCAGGATCATGCCCTGAGCCAAAGGCAGACACAACCGCTGAGCCACACAGGCATCCCTAAAAACCTCTTGAATACATGACATTTTGTATAAACAGACATAATCTCTAATCTCAAAGTTGCTTTCAAGAATAAGAGGCTGGATAAAACTCAGAAATGAAATACAGCTTTATAAAAAAAACATGAAGTAATGTTGTGCTGTAATAATAAATGAAAAGGGGCAGGAAAATCCTAATACCATAAGTTTATTTTAGTTAGACCTTCATCAAAGGGTGCAATTCAGTTTTGGCTGCTGCACTTGAAATTAGAGATAATTTAAAAACAATAGCAAAAGTGATTAAATGGATAAAAAAAAAAAAAAAAACAACAAACAAATCCTTCCAGGAAAGATTAAGTCTCCAACAGAACAGACTTTCACCATAATGCTCTATTATTATTAAATAGTACCAAACACTGTGCTGGATATGATGGGTGATACGAAGGAAGAAAAATACAAACTCTTACACTTAGAAAGACTGCAATATATAGTTGAGGAATAAAATATTAATGAAATACTTACAGATGATTCAAGGGCACATATTTTTAAATCAACTAAAATGATTCAAGTTTCATTAATTTCAGCTTCAGTAACTCCTGTTGTCTTCACTATGTTTAATTGGTAATAGTAGTATGCCATATACTAGTTCATTTTTTTTTTTTTAAGATTTTATGTATTTATTCATGAGAGACACAGAAAGAAAGGCAAAGGCAAAGACACAGGCAGAGGGAGAAGCAGGCTCCCTGTAGGGAGCCCGATGCGGGACTCAATCCCCAGGACTCTGGGATCACGACCCAGACACTCAACAACTGAGCCCCCAAGGCATCCCTATTAGTTCAGTTCTTTATGAATTTCAAGATACTTTACTAGTTAAGTAAGTATCCTCACAACTACAGGCTAGAAATTATGTCCCCATCATTAAGAATTCCTCTGGGATAAGTTCCCTTTCCTGAACTCATCCATTTCCTTAATATGGTGGTTCTTCAACTCTGTTTGATCATTAGAATTACCTGGGGAGCTTTTTATGAACTACTAGGCCCAAAGCCTATTCTAACTGGCTTGTGAGGACAAGAGATGGTGGTATTTTTATGTTAGTAGATAATTCTAATATGCAGTACTCAGTGTTTAAATCTGCTGCCCTAATATTGTTCCTCACCCCCAGGCCCCCTTTCTTCTTTTTCTTGTATCTCTACTAATCTTATTTTCTGGTGATATGAAGGTAGTAGCTTACAAAACAGCTCAAATATTTCATCAACTCTAAGACAGCATCAACCATAATATACATTATTTTATATGCCACTAAGACTTAACACTGCTATGATTTTAAGACCTACTCTGATTTCAGAAATGCTGGTTGTGAAAAAATGTGCAACATGAAAGAGTTCTCCATCCCTAATTTACGATCACTATACTCTCTAAGAAACTGCACTTGCTCAAATGAACCATCATATCCGATAGGCCTGCTGTTCAGGTCCCCTTCTCTTTCCTCCACACCATCTAATCAATAAAGACACAAGAGAATCTAAAGAGGATAACAGAAGGAATAGTGAGTGGTAGGGGACAGCATTTAGGAGCAGAGAATTTTTTGGTCATAGACTGCTTTTTCTTTTTTTACAGATTTATTTATTTATTTATTTATTTATTTATTTATTTGAGAGAGAGAGCATGCATAAGCAGGGGGAAAGGGTAGAGAAAGAGAGACAGAATCTTCAGCAGACTCCCCACTGAGCGAGGAGCATGATGTGGGGCTCCATCTCTTGATCATGAGATCATGACCTGAATCGAAATCAAGAGTCGAATGTTTAACTGACTGAGCCACCCAAGTGCCTCTGGTCACTGATTTCATAATAATATTACCTTTACAAGTTTTCAAAGTAATGTCCCTCATTTTGAGATTGTAGAGATTTTAAAAATATCTTCTTCCTAAAGAGAAGGCAAAACTGCATTTTGCCAAATAGCACTATGAAAATGAGTTCTATACAATAATATAATTTCAATGTTCATTTGATGGCTCATGAAAGTGCTTTGCTCATCTGGTTACAATAGAATTTTCCAGTGAATAATAATGCATAGGCTACACTTCAAAAAAGATAAAATTCATTTTAAAAAACTTAAATGACTTCTGCTTATGTAATTATAAAACACTGCTTTCCCTGAAATACCCATCTTCCATATTTAAAATACGAATTAATATGATTTGTAAATTGTTTTTAGAGTCATCTCCATAATTAATAAAAAGCAAAGAAATGTGGAATGGAATTTTGCTTCAAGTTCTCATTTAATCTGTCATTTTTATTTGTGCTCCTTTTAATACATAGTGCTTTATTCTTTTCTATAATTCTCAAATGAGTTTTGCCAATATGGGAAAGATTCCCAGGCTTCTCTCAAGACTCAGTTCAAACTTTCAATACAAAACATTCACAAATTTATTCATCTGACTAGAATTACCCATCCATATCACCTTCCTGCCAGAGGTTTATCCAGTGAGCCCTAGAAGGATTCATGCACTCTGCTTAGTTGGTTAGATACTGTGGCCAATCAACTCCATAAGGTAGGAGAGGTAGCATTTGTGTTAATACAATCCCAGTGCCAGACGACATCTAATGCAGATGACTTTATATTTCAAAACTAAACTTTCGGCATCAGAACAGAATTAGATTAACATGGAAAAATTCTTGATTCTTAAAGTGTTAATACATTACAGTAAAAATTTTTTTAATTTTCAATTAACTTTTTTTTTAAACACAGAGACTAAAGTAAAATGGTCATAGCTGAATATCAAAATAAATGTTTCTCCTATTAAATGCTATTTATAGGAGGCTAGGAAGAAGAGGTAAGGCACACATGAAAAAAGAGAAGCTTAGCTTATGAAAGCCATAGTTCAAGGCAAGAAGGCATCAGAGGACATGAAAGTAAGACGGCCAAGGGATTGCCAGATTTCGGAACATGAACAGATAAAGCTATCATCATGGAGTCAGGTAGCTGGGCATCAAATTCAAGTGGGACAGAAAGACACAGATCAATAAGCTTGAAAAAAATATGGGGAAATCTAAGGCAGAGACAGAGTGCCAGATTTAATAAGAAATTGACAGCAGTTGCACTAACTATAGTTACTTTTACTTTCTTTCTGAGGTAATGGGAACTAAATTTTTTTAAAAGGCAGAAAACACAGAGGTAAAATCAACCAAAAAGATCTGGTATAGGTGGAGACAGAAGCACAATGTTATTTTATTTTATTTTTTTAAAGATTTTACTTATTTATGAGAGAAAGAGAGAACATAAGTGGGGGGAAGAGCAGAGGGAGAGGGAGAAGCAGACTCCCTTGCTGAGCAGGGAACCCCATGCAGGGCTCAATCCTAAGACTCAGAGATCATGACCTGAGCCAAAGGCAGGTGCTTAACTGACTGAGCCACCTAGGCACCCCCAATGTCCTTACTTTATTTTTTTTAAAGATTTTATTTATTCATTCATGAGAGGTACAGAGAGAGAGAGAGAGAGAGATAGACATAGACAGAGAAGCAGGCTCCTCGTGGGGAACCGGATGCGGAACTTGATCCCCGGACCCGGGATCACGCCCTGAGACGAAGGCAGACACTCAACCACTGAGCCACCCAGGCGTCCTAAGCAATGTTTTTTTTTTTTAAATATATTTTTTTTCAATTTTTATTTATTTATGATAGTCACAGAGAGAGAGAGAGAGAGGCAGAGACACAGGCCGAGGGAGAAGCAGGCTCCATGCACCGGGAGCCCGATGTGGGATTCGATCCTGGGTCTCCAGGATCGCGCCCTGGGCCAAAGGCAGGCGCCAAACCGCTGCGCCACCCAGGGATCCCCCTAAGCAATGTTCTTATTTTAAAGGCAGCTCCTAAGACTTTCCTTAAAAAGGAGTATTTGAATTTCATGGAGGAGAGATATATTGAGCTTGGGGGGTGGGGGGGATTATAAAATTTTGTATCTTCCAACCAAGAAAGATACCTTCTTGGTGAGGTTCTACTTCCTTCCATGGCATATAAATGGAGCAAGCATATATTATGATGACATCCTGTGTCAATCATGGCAATGACAATGACCTCATTTTCCACCAGGAGCTGGTAGATAAGATGGAAACTCCTCCCACTGGCCTGGAATAAGTCCTGTCTAAAGCAGGTAGTGAAGGATTAGCATCATCATATTAGTGGAAGGTTTTGCTAGAATATAATTAGGCACTGGGCCTAACGGATATACTTACACCAAAAACCTAATAGTGGTACTGTTTAAATCTCAAAGTTGGCTAAAGTTCTCTTTTATATGTGTGATTACTGATGTTTAAGATAGAGATGCTGTAACTCTAATAAAGGTCTGGGATACTAAGTAGAAAACAGGGCCCCTAGCTTTAAAAACAAAACAAAACACACCAACCTTCTGCCTACAAAGGAGACAAAAATCCTCAAGTCTAGTGATCAAGTGGATCTAAGGATGCTAATTTTTGACATGTGGGTTAAGCCTTTTGTTAAAACCATTGAACTGATTAAGTGCAGTCTGTAACTACAGTTTATATCTGCAGCAAGGTGGAGAAAGATAATCATACCATGTTTCGCTTGGCATAGGTAATTAAGCACCATTTTTATAATTTTAGAGCTGTGTGGACCTGATTGACAATATCCAGGACAAGCTTTCCCCACCCTCCACCCACCCAAGCAGGCAAATACAAACCTAGAATAGAATAGAAAAAAGAAAACAGCCTAGCTTTCTCGTAAGGGGCAGGTGTTCCACAATAGGTAGCAATGATCAACAACCCCCTGCAACTTCTGTCAGATGCAATCATATTACTTTAAAGGGGATAATGTGGAAAAACAAGGATAAAATGCGGCCTACTGGGAGCCATTTTTCTTTTTTAAGACTGCAAGTTGGAGGCAGAGGGACACAAAAGAAAAGTGCTATGGATTCATATCAACTTCTAGTCAACACTAAGACAAAGCCTTTGTTACACTATTGTTGCCAGGCCACAGGGGGCAAACAAATCATACATGTCAGGTGTGCAGAAGCCAAGAACACCAGAGTGAAGCCTAGAGTAAAAAAAGGTGCGATCGAGGGTCAGAGGCCACACTGGGGAGGTTCAGAGTCTGTCAAGGAAGCCAGCAGAAACAAAGAACATGCATCAATGGTCTTAAAGACCAGGCAGCAGAAGCCAGAAGTGAGTTAGCAAATTTAAGGCAGCTCTGGAGTAATTACTGAAGAGGCAGCAGTCCAACCTGCAGTAGCCCTGCCTTACCTTCCCATCCTGGGAAAGCCCATCTTCTAGCAGCACTAGCTTTATTTCCCCACGAAGGCATCCACAAATGGGCCAAACAGGGTGTAAGGAAGAAGGTCTAGTATTACACCGTATTCTACTACATCACTTGATTTAAACATACAAACCTCCAGTTCCACCACTATACTACAGTCATATGTTCTATTGATTCTGACATTCCATAAAGTTCATTTAAAGAGGATAAGATCGGGATGCCTGGGTGGCTCAGTGATTGAGCATCTGCCTTTGGCTCAGGGTGTGATCCAGGATTGAGTTCCACATCGGGCTCCTTGCAGGGAGCCTGCTTCTCCTTCAGCCTGTGTCTCTGCCTCTCTCTCTCTCACTCTGTCTCTCATGAATGAATGAATGGATGAATGAATGAATGAATAAATAAATATCTTTTTTAAAAAATAAAGACAAGATCTATCAATGACACTTTTATGCCTTTGTTGATTCTGCTTATAACATGATACAGTGACTATAAACATATGAATCCCATGCATTTCCAAAGCCATACCAAAAAAATATATTTGATAGCTCTTAAAAAGTCAGATCCACAGAAAAAGACTTGATTCTAAAACAACAAAATCAACACACACATGAAATCGTTAAAATATAAGCATCAACTCTTCTTAAAAGGGATCCCTGGGGATCCCTGGGTGGCGCAGCGGTTTGGCGCCTGCCTTTGGCCCAGGGCGCGATCCTGGAGACCCAGGATCGAATCCCACATCGGGCTCCCGGTGCATGGAGCCTGCTTCTCCCTCTGCCTGTGTCTCTGCCTCTCTCTCTCTCTCTCTCTCTGTGACTATCATAAATAAAAAATAAAAAAAAAAAAAAAATAAAAAAATAAAAAAAATAAATAAATAAAAGGGATCCCTGGGTGGCGCAGCGGTTTGGCGCCTGCCTTTGGCCCAGGGTGTGATCCTGGAGACCCGGGATCGAATCCCACATCGGGCTCCTGGTGCATGGAGCCTGCTTCTCTCTCTGCCTGTGTCTCTGTCTCTCTCTCTGTGTGTGTAACTATCATAAATAAATAAAAAGATTTAAAAAAAAAAAAAACTCTTCTTAAAAGATGCAGGACTGAGAGAAAGGTTTAGTTCAAGTGTGGGCTTACCTCTAATAAGCTGCAAAGTTCTAGATAAAACACTAAATAAAAACTCTCTACAATGCTGGGCACCTGGGTGGCTCAGTGGTTGAGCATCTGCCTTTGGTTCAGGGCATGATCCCGGCGTCCTGGGATCGAGTTCTGCATCGGGCTCCCCTCAGGGAACCTGCTTCTCCCTCTGCCTGTGTCTCTGCCCCTCTCTCTGTGTCTCTCATGAATAAATAAATAAAATCTTAAAAAAAAAAACTCTCTAGAATGTAATTTTATTTTTGGTAAAATGAGGAGGTTGAATTTTATGGTTTCTAAGCAAAAACTCAGCTCTAAAAATGTTTATGCATTAGATTTCTAATCTTTTGACAATCTCAGTGATTAATGTTACCTGTCATAATTAAGGATATAATTCTTTATATCTGAAGAAAACCTAACATTGTTTAGAGAAAATACAAGATAAGCATTTTAAGAAGACTCCACTCCAATACTTCCACTAACATACAGTTGAGTAATTTAAAAATACCTTTAATATAATAGAAGTCAATTTAATATTAAATCTAATTCTGAGAATAATGTAGTTCCTCAGAAAAATTTAGCAGATAGACCAGTCAAATAATAGTGTACTGGGGAGAATGTTCACATTTCTTACCACTGGGCCTTTAAACTCTAGAAATTAAAGCTTAGATCTCTGAAATGCTTTGGAAGGCAAGTTACAAGGGAAGGAGGAAAAAAAAAAAAAAAACAAACAAAAGAAAGGGGAAAAACACCAGATTCAACACTGTGCCAGTTCCCAAGTTAAGAAAAGAAAAGAAAAGAAAAGAAAAGAAAAGAAAAGAAAAGAAAAGAAAAGAAAAGAAAAGAAAAGAAAAGAAAAGAAAGCTGTCTGGCCCTTATGAGCACGGGGGGGGGGGGGGGGGGGAACGACCCAATAACAATTTAAAAAACAGTGAAATTTACCATGACACTATTTTATAGCAATTATTCTTAATCTTTTATCTTTGGAAACACATGTATGCGTGTGTGAATGCGCACGCGCGCACACAGTTATAGTATTTTCTACAGCAGCCCAAGTCTTTGTTCAGCACTGGTGCAGGTTTAGGGTAAAACAAGCTTATGAATTTTCCATAGGAAATCTTTACCAAAATGAAATGTAAATGACTACTGAGAAGCCTGTATATTTGATGTTTTACCTTTAGGATAAAAAATAAAATAATAGAACCTTTTGTTAAAGGGCATTAAGAAAATTTCTTCTCACATGTTAAAAATCCCTAAATCAGAATCATACGCAAACTCAATTAAATTCAAGTGCAATGTCACAAATAACAGATTTAAACATTCTCATGTGGGTCTCTAAAAGGACTACACCACTGTGAAATGTGTGACTTTTTATAGGAGAAAAGATTCGATCCACCTACATCCTCTTTAGGTCCTGCTTATGATTTATTTTTTAAAAAATGGTATTAATTCAATATACATTACTCTCTAAAAGCTAACAATATTATTCAATATTAAGCCTGCCTGATTGAGCAATAACCTAAAAGACATTTAGAAATGGAGACACACTCAAACTTAGCTGGAGAATTAAACATTTGTAATTGCTTAACTGCTAAGAGGAAATTCAATTTATTTTGTGTAACTTTTATTACTTAAAAGGCTATACATGAAAATCTTTAAACAACGAATTCCTTCCCCGACACAGTTAAATGCAAATTATCCTCTTTTTTTTTCCCCATCTTACTCCAGAAAGCTCCCGCACACATAGCTGATACGCCACCTACTGCAAAACCGAGCTGACGGAGCAGGCGATGCTGCCAGCATTTCCATTCCATCACCAGGCTGGGGCTGAATAAAGGCGTGCTTGTGTGGTAGTGTTTCTTTTTTAAAAAATCTCAAAGCCAAGAAGAACAGGCTGAAATAGCATTTTCAAAAATGGAGCGTAAAATAAACAGAAGAGAAAAAGAAAAGGAGTATGAAGGGAAACACAACAGCTTGGAAGATGCTGACCAAGGAAAGAACTGCAAATCCACACTGATGACCCTCAACGTTGGTGGATATTTATACATTACTCAAAAACAAACACTGACCAAGTACCCAGACACTTTCCTTGAAGGTATAGTAAATGGAAAAATCCTCTGCCCGTTTGATGCTGATGGTCATTATTTCATAGACAGGGATGGACTCCTCTTCAGGCATGTCCTAAACTTCCTACGAAATGGAGAACTTCTACTGCCTGAAGGGTTTCGAGAAAATCAACTTCTTGCACAAGAAGCAGAATTCTTTCAGCTCAAGGGACTGGCGGAGGAAGTGAAATCCAGGTGGGAAAAAGAACAGCTAACACCCAGAGAGACTACTTTCTTGGAAATAACAGATAACCACGATCGCTCACAAGGACTGAGAATTTTCTGTAATGCTCCTGATTTCATATCAAAAATAAAATCTCGCATTGTTCTGGTGTCCAAAAGCAGGCTGGATGGATTTCCAGAGGAGTTTTCAATATCATCAAATATCATTCAATTTAAATACTTCATAAAGTCTGAAAATGGCACTCGACTTGTACTAAAGGAAGACAACACCTTTGTCTGTACCCTGGAAACTCTGAAGTTTGAGGCTATAATGATGGCCTTAAAGTGTGGTTTTAGACTGCTGACCAGCCTGGATTGTTCCAAAGGGTCAATCGTTCACAGCGATGCACTTCATTTTATCAAGTAATTACTTGTGTCACGAACAAAGGCAACAAGCATGCAGCCAGCAAGCTTCGGAAAACCACAGCATCAAAGGCATCCCAAATAACGTGCGTCGGGCCAGCTCTGTACTCAGAGCCCTGCTGCTAATCAATTACTGTGAGCTAACGGTATGTAAATTCTATCGCTAAAGATGTCCTTCTCAAGGGTGTTCCAGCTGACCAGACTCATATACTTAAAATGAAAACAATGATGTTCTATATATTGTAAATAAAGACTGAATGCTTTTGCTATTTGTTTATTTCTCCTGAAGCTATCTTTCAATCAGAATGTCTTGGGTACTTGCACAATGAACAAGCATGTACATTATCTGTCATTCATTTAAGTAAATGGTAATAAAATATGTTAAGGGGCTGTAAGATTTAATCCTTTCTACAAAACTACAGAGAAACTGAACTGGTAAAAATTAACTACTGAGAGCAAAAAAGATGTGCAGATGTACTAAGACAGAGCTATAGTGAAACCAAATGTAATTGTAAGAAGGTATTAAAGTTATTGATTTAATTTTAACAGCAGGCACCAAAAGCTTATTCACAGTTCCTGTATTTCATGCTAGAATTATAGCTGAATTGACATCTTGCTGAACATTCCTAGAAAACTGCTTGATGACAATAAAAAATAAATAAAAAGCACTATTAGCTTCTTTGCTTGTATTAATAATGATAATAAAAAGTTACATGTGTCACTTTCAAAACAAAGAGTACCACTTGATGATTTCACACAGTATTTATGCATTAATGTAGTCAACTGGCAGGCTATAGTAACCCTGGCTGGTCTTGCAAGTGACAAAAATCAGCAAATTCCTTTCTTTGCAGGCTGAGCTACAACACAGCATGGATAACTTAGCCCTAACATATTATGTGGTATCAAAATAATAAAGGAGTTCATTTTCAGAACCATCCTAAGTATCTATTCATTTTTCAAGCTCAAAAATATTACATGAGCGTCACTAAACATTATTCTTAATGAAGAACTGTATTCTTTTCACTATCTATTTTGATGCTAAATCTCAAATTCACTGAGTTAATTTCTTTAACCTCATGCTAAACAGGAAGTTATTTTTTAATTTTTTGTGTGTGAGTAAACGGATAGAAGTTTATTTATTTTTTTTTTTTTTAATTTTTTTTATTTATTTATGATAGTCACAGAGAGAGAGAGAGGCAGAGACACAGGCAGAGGGAGAAGCAGGCTCCATGCACTGGGAGCCCGATGTGGGATTCGATCCCGGGTCTCCAGGATCGCGCCCTAGGCCGAAGGCAGGCGCCAAACCGCTGCGCCACCTAGGGATCCCCGGATAGAAGTTTATTAAGTAAAGATACAGAGAAAGCTTCTCAGAGGTGAGTCCTGACAGGGTTGCCCAGGAAGTTATTTTTTTAAATTAAGTTTTATATATGGCTGTCTCAATGAAATAATGCAGAAACTTAGCTCTAAACTGAGTGCATTTTTTTCTTCCCAGAGAATAGCTAAATAATTTCTATGCCTCTCATTTTCTTTAGCTTCTAAGAACAAATTATTTCTTAAATTTGTTCCTTTAAAATTTAACAATTAAGACAGGTAACTAAATCTTAATTTTAACAAACTTCCACAAAAGATTTCTGAAAAATCCTGAGGTTAAATTAGCATATATGTCAAAAATTTGCTTACACATAAAAACTTAGAATTAGTAGCAAAGCTAATATTCATTCCCAGAACTCTGACTTCCACCTACAAAATCAAAAATAATGCGAAAGTTGGCTGTACATACTAAATATTTTTAAATCTATTTTACAAAAAAGTTTTTAAAAATCCATATCATATAAAAAAATAAAAAAATAATATAAAAAATCCATATCAACCACACAATCTTTTATGTATAACAAGAGAAAAAATGTTTCTAATAAAATATCAAATTATCTCTTATGTACTTTAACATGGCTTAATCAGGATTTAAAGGAACTATGAAGATAAAAAATATAAGAAATCTATTTTAAAGCAGTTCACTATAATTGAACTGTTTACATACCTCTCCAGCTTATGAGCTGACTTTTCCTTCGCATTTGGACTTTGGTAATGAAAAAAATGATTTTCTCTACCAAGATTTCATTACAGATAATGAAAATAGCCCTGACATATCTTCTTTCAGGAGGTATCACTGAACAAACCTTAGAAGTAGTCTAAGTTTTTGTATGAATTCACAAAAAGAGAATTTAACTGCCATAACAAATTACTACCGATGAAAGCCACTACTTAAAGGAATCTATCATTCATTTGATGTAGGTCTCTCTAAAAAAAAAAAAAAAAAAAAAAAAAAAATCATTATCTGGATGCATTTAATTCATCTTCGAATGCTTAACAGATCATAATATTCTAAAACAATTTAATAATCTAGAAGGATATTTGACTATGACATTAATTACTCTTGTATAACTTTTTATAAGTGTATCTTTTTAAATTCAGTCAGTTGCACTATTCAGTTAGTTGCATAAATACTGTGTTGTAAGTATATAGAAAATATCATTTTCAATTTTCCCGTTTCTTAGAATATTTAGAAATACTTTCCATTTAAAAAAAACGCAAGGGGCGCCTGGGTGGCTCAGCCAGTTGAGCGTCTGCCGTTAGCTTGGGTCATGATCCCAGGGTCCTGGGTTTGAGCCCCACATCGGGCTCCCTGCTCAGAGGGGAGCCTGCTTCTCCCTTCTCTCTGCTCCTCCCCTCTGCTCATGCTCTCTCTCTCAAATAAATGAATAAAATATTAAAAAAAAAACTCAAGAAATCATATAAAATGTCAATCATAAATCAGAGCGATGTTGTTCACAGACAATGAAGAATTTCTTCCTCAAATTTTCTCATAAAAATTCTCATTTTTCTCATTGCTCCACAGAATAAATCACAAAGTGACTCTATTCTCTTTTTCAAAAGAAAAGTAATAAAAATATTTTACTATACTTGCCATAAGTCAAACATTGCATCCTCTTGTATTTGGAATTATCCCATGCAATGCTTCTAGCACTGTCTTTAAAATATGAAAAATAAAAACACAGCTTATGGTGTACTACATTTCTATAATGTATATGGCTGTGTGCAGAGTAAATGAAACACTTAATGAGACTTTGCAAATAAGAAAAGAAAGATACCTGCCATCCCAGGCTGAAACTAGTACTACTAATGAAGCTTGATATTTTTTTTAAAGAACTTTCATTATAGTTCAATTGCTATTTTAAAGATGATATTAAAAGGTAACGCTTATTGTTTTATTATGTGCCTGATACCACACTACGAACAAACATTTACTCAATTAATCCTCACAATCATCCTAAGAAAGGTACTATCATTCCTTCCTTCTCTTAGGTGAAGAAACAGACTTACAAGGGCTAAGGAACCTAAGATCATACAGTTATTAAGAGGTAAAAGTGGAACCAACACTTGAAACCCAGGTATACTAGCTCCAGAGCCAGCAGGAACTATGTGTCTGCTTTTACCAGCCACTTATATCTCTAACACTTAGAACCTGACATAAAACAGGCATTCATGAAGTATGTGCTGAATACAGAGTACCAAAACACAGGTCTGCCTCACTTGATAAAAATCTCACAATGAAGGTACTCATAAAATGTTGAATGACAAACTGAACTACAGGAAAGCAAATCATATTTTTCATGTCATATTGGGTCATTTAAAGAACATAGGATGAATCATCTCCCAAGAATAAAGGATAGCCTAAATCTACTAGTAAATCTAGATGTTTAAAAAAAAAAAATCTAGATGTTCATATATCAAGTTTGTGGAAAAGAAGGTTAAGTTTTTAGGACTCATACAGTCCACAGAACTGACATATTGCAAAGAAAAAATATGGCACACATGAGCACTAGAACCAGACCTGGATTCAAATTCAATTAATCTC
This sequence comes from Canis lupus dingo, assembly GCF_003254725.2. Taxonomy (NCBI): domain Eukaryota; kingdom Metazoa; phylum Chordata; class Mammalia; order Carnivora; family Canidae; genus Canis; species Canis lupus. The sequence continues at coordinate 5,787,356 of NC_064264.1, forward strand.
CACTAACTTGCCTATTAGTAAGTGATGTAAGCAAGATTTTTAACTTCTTTGAACTTCAATATCCTCACACAAAATGGAGCTAATGATTAGTTGACAGACCTTTTCTAAGGCTTAAATGAAATTCTAAATTACATGTAAAGTGCCTCACCCACTATAGACCTTCAATAAGCACTGGTTATTATCTCATCCAGGATAAAGATATCTTCAGGACATAACCATGAATATCATGCAGAAAAATGCACACTGACATTATTAATTAGGCTCTCAACTTAGACATGAACAGAATGCAGAACTTTTAACAAATGCATGCTTAATACTTTGGTGAATCTATAAATACAAGAATATACTCTAAATTGTTGTAAGCCAACACAATTTTCATTTGTATCAGTTTAAAAATACATATGATGAGTTTCCTGGGACTTTTATATTCTGTCTTCATGTACAAAATCTACAAGACCAAAACAATCATTGCACACCAGCAGTATAATACCAGTCAGCAATAATATATGTGACAACACAATCTTAGAGATACTTCTATCCAATAAATTCTGGTTAAATGTCTTAAACTGCAATGATGTCAGTCAAGGTTAAAATTAGAGCATCTGAATCATAATTACCCTTGCTAATAGAGCAGAGATGTAATAAGGACTATCCAAAACAGCATGCAACTTAGAAATTATTTGTATCTAGCTCTGAAATATATATGGCTACTTCTGCAGCAAACTGATCTTCCTAATCATATTCTGCTTAAGCTAATATTAAAATTAAGTTGTTTGTTAATAAGCACCAAGGGAGTGGTGATAAAGGAAAGTGTGCTGGACGGAGGGAAATATTTAGGATGAAATTTTAAATTTACCTAAAATGATTTATCAAGAGGTGACTATGTTTCTACTTCTTGACCAAAATACACAATGGTTCAATTCAAGAGTCTCTATCAAACAAAAATCACTGATATAAATCTCATGTTTCCAAAAATGCAAAAGAAAAGTACAATGTTAAGGATATTGTATATAAAATGTGTAAACTCTGGTTTTATTTGGATCACTAGTTATTTCAGAAAAAAATACTGAACTGGATATGAAAGTGAAGCAATTATAATGCACTTCTTTATTAGAGGTCTTTAAAAACTGCTCCCTAGCATAAAATGTAACAGTCAACCTAGTAGCACAACAGGTTTTTCCAAACCCAAGATTCCAGAGTATTTAGGTACATTTAAAAACAACATTTCAGTTTGGTTTTTGGTTTCTATTTTTTGTTTTTAAATCTAGTTAACTTTGGAAAATTTCTTTTTGAAGACAGGCCCAACTTCTCAAAAAGTAATTTTGATTACTGTCCTTGAAGATGTTTAGACATATTTTCTACATCATTAAAGTGCAAAATTAAACAAGTCTGATTTCTTCCTAATACCACTCCACTGATTTTGCTTTGTTATGACAGATATTTATAACTAATTTTTATGGTTAAGAATTATTGAATGATACTAACTTTAATCTCCATGATTGCTTGAATTTAATAACCTGACTTTATGTGATTATAAGAAAAACTAGACCATTTAGCATTTACTTTAGGTATATTATTTGATGAATTTTTTTTCTAAAGATTTTATTTTTTCATGAGACACACACAGAGACATAGGCAGAGGGAGAAGCAGGTTCCATGCAGGGAGCCTGATGTGGGACTTGATCCCAGGATCACACCCTGAGCCGAAGGCAAACACTCAACCGCTGAGCCACCCAGGTGTCCCTATTTGATTAACTTTATTTTTAACTTTTTTAAAAAAAGTAATCTCTACATCCAACATGGGGCTCAAATTTACAACCCTGAGTTCAAGAGTCACATGCCAGAGTCAAGAGTCTGACTGAGCCAGCTGAGCCCCATTATTTATTTTTAAAAACATTAAAAATAAGTATGAATGCAGATACCTATGATCCTATATCCTTCAAAAAAAATTTTTTTTTTTTTAAGTAGGCTCTACACCCAGTGTGAAGACCAACATGAGGCTTAAACTCACAACCTTGAGATCAAGACCTGTGCTGAGGCAAGAGTTGGATGCTTAACCAATGGAGCCACTAATGCACCCCCTAACAAAACTATTTTAATCTTTACCTATTTTTTCTATCTGTATTATTAAGATTTATTTATTGGAGAGAGAGAGCACGCACGTGAGCGAGGGGAGGGACAGAGGGAGAAAGAGAATTTCAAGCAGACTCCCCACAGAGCATAGAGCCTCATGCAGGGCTCAATCTCACAACCCTGAGATCATGACCTGAGCTGAAACCAAGAGTCAGACACTTAACTGACTGAGCCACTCAGGCGCCCCATATCCATGTATATTTTCATAAAACCCTATAGAAAGAAAAAGGAAAGACTATATATAGCTATGTGCAAGAATACTTTATTAATAAAGGTTGGATGATTACTGCAGAGAAACACTAAACAAAAGAATCTAAAAGTCACACGTGATTCATTTTATAAAACAACAAAACCAAAATATACCATCACAGACATTTATCATACATATAAGTTTACTTGTCACAACAGCCTTGAGAATGGGCAAGATAATGTTAAAGGATGGCTAGCACCTCCCCTCATTAGACTAGACCACGACTTGGCTTAAGATCCTGGAAGATGCCAAAGTTAGCCAAAAGGGAATCCAGCCATTCTGGTGAGTTTGCTCCAAGAAAAACCTAGGATAAAAAATCCATTTCTGAGACAGGTTGAGCCACAACCACAGAGAGGAAAGGGGGTAACTGATAGGTCAGGGAGTAAGTCTAATCAAGAAAGAAACATCTGTGAGCCAAGGAGATTTTCGTCATTCAGATACAGAATAATTACTAAATAATCCAGAATAGTAGCTCCCTGGGAATAACCACCAAACTGATTGCTAAAAATGAACTAAAAATTCTTACGTGGGAACATCTAAGAATAAGTAGAATATCTTTAAACAACTGGAGGGATTTGGGGGTGGGGTGGAGAGGGTATTTACATACAGTAAGCAGAGTAACAAATTTACAGATTTCTGAGATACAATCAACTTCTGTACTACACCCCCTGCCCCTACTTAGAAGGTGGAGGAGGAGTAAGAGGGTGGACAGAGAAAAGCATAATTCTCTTCTGCTTCCCAGGAGTATCAAACAATTAAAAAAAAAAATACTTAGGGGATCCCTGGGTGGCGCAGCAGTCTGGCGCCTGCCTTTGGCCCAGGGTGCGATCCTGGAGACCCGGGATCGAATCCCACGTCGGGCTCCCGGTGCATGGAACCTGCTTCTGTCTCTACCTGTGTCTCTGCCTCTCTCTCTCTCTCTCTGTGTGTGACTATCATAAATAAATAAAAATTTAAATAAATAAATAAATAAATAAAATGTGCTGTTAAAAAAAATACTTAGGATCAAAAACAGTCTTGTATACTCTGTTTTAGAGTCTTCTGAGAGGAAGTGAAGTAAGAAAACCAGGAAGGAGAAACACAGTCTGAAAAATTGAACATGGCCAATTTCTTAGAAACAGCAAGGCATGAATGAAGAGTTACAGAAGAAGCTATCTCCAGAGAGGGGCCTGAGGCTTTAACCAGCATGGCAGCCATTTGTTCCCTAAGTAGCTAGTATGCTTATCTTCAATTTTCCAAATTAATAAGCTTGTGGTAAACTACTTGAATAATTAGACACTTTCCCCAAGAACATGTCAACAAAAAGATCAAGAGGAGCAACTGTTGGCTTTTGCTACACTTAAGTTAAAATGCTGGAGCACAAATGCTAAAGCTCATACACTTTAAAACAAACAACAAAAACACAGATAAAAAGTGACCTAAAGGCCAGTAGTGATGAGGTTCTTTTCCTGGTTATACAACACAAATCAGATGATCTTTTAAGAGCAACACTCACTTATCCATATATTAATAGATTTATTTTATAGTTGCTTCTAAATATGTAGTGTTTTTGTATTACACAGCTTTCAAAGATAAAATATGAAGTTCTTGTTGCTTAATACCTTATTTTACATAGCTATCTGAAAGGAAATTACTAATAAATCCTTAGAAGACGGGCAGCCCCGGTGGCTCAGCAGTTTAGAGCCGCCTACGGCGTGATCCTGGAGACCCAGAATTGAGTCCCACGTCGGGCTCCCTGTGTGGAGCCTGCTTCTCCCTCTGCCTCTCTCTCTGTCTGTGTGTCTCTCATGAAAAAATAAATAAAATCTTTTTTTAAAAAGCCTTAGAAGATTTAAACATGAGAATACACATGTTAATAATCCATTGGAAAAAGTATTTTGAAAACAGCAAACTAAGAAGCAAAAGATGTCAACTAAGACCAATACAGTTAAACAGTCCCGAAGGAATCCAGGCATCTTTTCATTACTTATGTATATTAAATATAACCAAACGGGATAAGGACAGATTGAGAAATGTTCTTATTCTAAAGCACTTCAAGGAAGATGCCTGCTAACATACTTCCTACCAATCTTTTATAAAATCAAAGAGGAGGAGGATAGGACCAATGGTACTGTTTGGTCAATCTTTCTGAATTGAACACACACCTAACTAACACTGCAACTATCTTCTGCTTGGCTTCACATTAATGATAGATTTCTTTTAAATTTTAAGTTAAATTGTAATTTAATTTCCATAGTAATTCACTTTCTTAGATTCTTGTTTAAAAACATGTTTACACTGGACATTTATTTAAAACTTTTTCTGTAGAGATGCCTGGATGGCTTAGCTGTTGAGCATCTACCTTTGGCTCAGGGTGTAATCATGGGGTCCTGGGATCGAGTCCCACATCGGGTTCCTTGCATGGAGCCTGCTTCTCCTCCCTCTGCCTATGTCCTTGCCTCTCTCTCTCTCTCGCTCTCATGAATAAATAAATAAAATCTTAAAAAGAGAAATAAATAAATGAAACTGTCTCTGTAGCCTAACACTCATCTTTAAGTCACTGCTAATCTCTTTTCAAATTCCTAACTCATATTATAAATGAAAAATAACAATAAATTATATATATATAAATAAAAGAATAAAATAAAGAATAAAAGGACACTAATGTCTACTAAGCATTAACTCATGCCAGGCACTTTTCTTATTACTATGTCTAATTTACAAAAGGAGACACTGAAGTTTAGCAAAGTAGGCTTAAGGTTTCAGAGCTCCGAAGGTGAAATTGAGGAAGGTTTGAATTCAGCAGTCAGGTTCCAGAACCCACTTGTAACTACTACAACATAACACTGCCAATCGAAATTCTCCCTCTAGTTCTGAAAAGTAGAAAACTTTTATTTCCTTCCATCTATGAAAAAGAATGTTCATCAAACAACCTTATATGAATGTGATTCAGAGGTAAGATGTTTAACCTGAAAAAATTTTAAGAACAGTAGAAAAAGATGTTTATATATGTAAGTGATACATTTAAAACACTCTTAGCTATTCATTCAAACATTCCCCCAAAACCTCTCTGAGCCAAAAATTTTTCCTCTGATTTCTTATTCTGAAGTAATAATAATGACTCTCCTTAAAACCACTACTAATAAGAAAATAAATTCCAAGCTGTCATTAATTGAAATGCGTGACCCTTTCCTTTATGAGGCAGGCAGCAAGAAGGGAGGAAGGTACAGAAAGAAGTAATCTCATATCTCATTTGTTTTTTGATGACTATATACAGCAAGAACCACTAAAGAGACTGACCATCTACCAATACAAAATTATATTTTAAAGAAAAAGTCATGCTTTCTGCATCACTATGTCCTTCTAAAGAAAATATTAAGACGTATGTGAAAAAATAATTGAATTTTATTGAATACAAATTTATTAAAGCAGTACCTTAAAGTAATTAAGAGGTCTCAATTATATAAGTATACACAAATAATAATTCAATCCATTTCACTACAAACACACAAAAATAAAAAAATAAAAGAGACCAATCATTTTTCACATGATATAAGCCATACTGATCAAATTAAATCAGAGCTTAAAATTAAGACAAAATGTACATATTAGAAATTATATTTCAACATCAGAGGAAATAAAGACAAGAAGCATGGAGAGAAAAGTGTGGTCCAGTAAGTAAATCAATTCTTCCACAAAAGTGTTTAGTTGGCTTAGAACAGCCTTGAACTCCTTGAGGAATTTTATATATATTTACAACTTACATATTAATGTATTTATATATATTAAACTTATATATGCATATATAAAATTACCTTCTACATATAATTTACCTTCTACCTATAAAATTATAACTATATAACTAAAACAGACACATTAACTTGAGTAGAAAATGAAGACAAAAATTCTACAATAAAACAAAAAAATTGCATATTTTGTAAAAGTCACGCATGAACCCCTTTTAAAAATAAAGAGGCCTAATGTGGAAATCTAGACAATACACAGACAAATGAAAATAAATAATCCAGGAATAAGATGGCATGATCAGAAAACTAGAAAAACATAAAATCTATTTACAAACTAATACTAAAGTTATATAGCAGGGGAATTAGCTGTGGAACAGAATGTTAACCCTTAAAAAGCCTCAATAAAATGAAAATGTAACTGATAAAAATTGAGCAATTATATTTTAAGGGAAACAAATTCCTAATTTTTCATAAAAAGGAATTAATAGTTTGTCAAAAAGTGGGACATGAAGTTAAAAAAACAAACATAATGAATCGAATCCCTTAATTCCTCCCCTCTCACATCCACAGCCCCCCTCCCCAATTACAGAAGTAACTCTTAGGAACTTGTAATTTTTTTTTTAAGATTTTATTTATTTACTCATGAGAAACACACAAAGAGAGGCAGAGACATTGGCAGAAGGAGAAGCAGGCTCCCTGTGAGAAGCCTGATGTGGGACTCAATCCCAGGACCTGGGGATCACAACCTGAGCCAGACGTTCAACCAATGAGCCACCCAGGTGTCCTGGGAACCGGTATTTTTTTGTGGAGAAGCAGCATTTATTTCTCATTCAACAATTCTTTCCATGGTCTTTCTTCTGTTACTGCAAGTAAATTAACCATACTTGTTCCTATTCCCTATAATGATTGCCTAAATTATTTAGATCAAAGCTCCCACTTAAAACAACTATAAAAGGTGAATAAAATCTTTAAAGTATCAAAAAGACCACAAGAAAATAAGTAATCCATCTCCTCCAAGTATAGGGAAAACAAGAGCCTGTGAGGTCATGGGTTAATCCAGAGAAAATGAAACACCATGTTTAGACAATGTCCCAAAGAAAGTCGGGCGGGGGGGCGAGGGGGAACAGAACTCAAAATCCAGAGCTGCACAAAGTGGAAAGCATAACAGGGGCTTATACCCTCAAGGTGAGGGTGAACAGGACAGGGAAAAGTCTATGATAAACTGTAACTAGGATGACCACAGGTCCTAGTTTCCCAAGACAGTCTGGTTTATTCACTCCTTTTTACTCTCAAAAATGTTCCAATTGAATAGCATGTTACCTGGTCACCCTAACGATCAACTGGTTTCAATCTTCTGGCTATCTCCTACCAGAAAAATGTCAAGCCTTGAACAGCTTTAAATTGATTATGGTAGACTGTCTCTGACGTTGACTGCCAAAAAGTCCTCCATCTCTAGAGAAGGAAAATTCTCAGAGATTCAACAAGAATCAAATAAGGCATCTAGAAATAAAAAATATAATAAATAAAATTTAAACCTCACTGGATGAGTTTAAATAGTCCAGGGCAGCCCCGGTGGCTCAGCAGTTTAGCACCACCTTCAGCCCAGGGCATGATGATCCTGGAGACCCAGAATCGAGTCCCACATTGGTCTCCCTGTGTGGAGCCTGCTCCTCCCTCTGCCTGTGTCTCTGCCTCTCCCTCTCTCTGTGTTTCTCATGAATAAATAGATAAAATCTTAAAAAAAAAAAAAAAAAAAAAGCAGTCTAGATATATCCGATGAAAACTTCAGTGACCTGAAATAAAGCGTAGCACAACCATAGCATGAAAATAGTAAGGCTGGACAAATCAGAAGAGAGATAGAAAAGGTAGAGTGAAAAGGCTGAGCATTGATTAAAATATTAGTTTAATCAGAATCTCAGAAGGAGGAGAGAAAAAGAAATGGAACAGAGGCAACATTTAAAGGGATGGTGTCTGAAATTATTCAACTGCAGGAAAATAGCAGTCAGCAGATACAAGAGGCTCAATATTATGTCTCAGGCAGCTTATATAAAAAGAAACCTCCACTTAGCGTATTAAAACTGTAGAAATTAAATATAAAGAGAAAGGTTTTAAGTAGCCACAGAGAATAAAAAGATTACCTTAAAAGAAGCAACATTAAATCTAAACAGAATTCTCCATGACAAAAACAATTGAAGGCTATGACTATCTTCAATGAGCTGAATGAAAATATCTACCAATCTAGAATTCTATACTCAGCAAAAACACAAATTATCAGTATCAGGAATGAAAACAAAGGCATTATTATAAATTTTATGGACATTTTAAAAGAAAACAAGTAGAAATTCATTCCAATAAACTTGACAATTTAGATAAAACAAAGAAAGTCAAAATTCACCCAAGTGACACAAGAAGATACAGGAGATCCAAATAGTCATAAATAAATTGACTTCATGTCAAGAACTAAGGGTCTGACATTTCACCCAAGTTCCTTGCAAACTAACAAGTTATCCTGCCACAGTTTCAGAGATGCTAGCAGTAGACAGGAGACTCCTAGGCCAAGGGAAAAGGACTTTATTATTCACCATAAAGCAAACAGCATGATTTTTATGTTTGTATCCAGTTCCTGTTGCCCCTGCTACTTGCCCATGGCAAAAACCTGGAAGGGGCTCAGGGAGATAATGTGTACAGAGTGAGTTTGTATCACAGCTGAAGAACCCCAAGCCTAGAAAACCACCAATCTCATAGGAAGGCTGTCAGCAAACCTAACAAACCTTTGCCCTGGTAAGGAGACCCTATTTCTGTATTTCAAGGCTTTTTGCTATATAAGCATCCGTATTAAAAGGATCATCTGAGATAAAAGCTGTCAAAAGATGTGTAGAAATGCTATACAGAATTGCTCCCCAACTCCATAATTTAAAAACTGCCCACAAAGAAAAATCTATTTCCAGTCAGGCTAATCAGTGAATTCTACTAATTATTTAAGGAAGAAATAAACCTGGTCTTACAAAAAATCATCTTCATAACAAGGAAGAAGGATCGCTTCCTTAACTCATTTTCTCAATACAGCGTAACCTCAAAACCAAAACTTGAGGGCAGCCTGGGTGGCTCAGCAGTTTAGCACAGCCATCAGCCCGAGGCCTGATCCTGGAGTTTCTGGATCTAGTCCTGCGTCGGGCTCCCTGCAGGGAGCCTGCTTCTCCCTCTGCCTGTGTCTCTGCCTCTCTCTCTCTCTCTCTCTCTCTCTCTCTGTCTCTCATGAATCAATAAATAAAATCTTAAAAAAAAAAAAAAAAACCTTGATAAAAACAATAGGAAAAGTAAAAAAAAAAAAAAAAACAATAGGAAAAGTATAGGCCAATTAAATTCATGAACATAAATGTGAAAACATGAAATAGAAGATAAGCAAACTGAATCTAGCAATATTTAAAAGCATTAAGCCATGTTAGAGCTATTCAAGGAATGGAAATCTGATTAGCGATTTAAAATATCAACATAATTTTCCACATAAATATATTTATAATCTCAACAGATCTCAATCCAGAAAATATATTTGATAAAATTCATCATTCATTTATGGACATGCTTATTAGCAAAGTAAGAAGAAATTAGCAATTTCCCTAATCTGATGAATACTTACCTACCCAAAACAACCAACTAACTAGGATCTACAACAAAGATGAACTGTTAAACAGACATGACCCCGTCACTATCCCCCCAACTAGTACAATTTAAGCAAGAAAAAGAAATAAAAGGTATAATATTTGGAAAGAGAGACACAAAACTGAGGTTTCATTTACAGATTTTTTTTTTTTTTTAAGATTTTACTTATTTATTCCTGAGAGACACAGAGAGAGAGGCAGAGACCTAGGCAGAGGAAGAAGCAGGCTTCCTATGAGAAGCCTGATGCGGGACTCAATCCCAGAACTTGGGATCATGACCTGAGCCAAAACTCAGGTGCCCCTTATTTGCAGACTTTATGATTACACAGGTATAAAATTTTAAACATTGATAGATAAACTATTAGAATGAATAGGGCAGTTGAACAAGGTTGAAGAGTACAAGGTCAATATTAAAATTCAGTTGTAGGGGGATCCCTGGGTGGCTCAGCGGTTTAGCGCCTGCCTTCAACCAAGGGCATGATCCTGGAGTCCCGGGATCGAGTCCCACATCGGGCTCCCTGCATGGAGCCTGCTTCTCTCTCTGCCTGTGTCTCTGCCTATCTCTATGTCTCTCATGAATAAATAAATAAAATCTTTAAAAATAAAAAAAATGAGGGATCCCTGGGTGGCGCAGTGGTTTGGCACCTGCCTTTGGCCCAGGGCGCGATCCTGGAGACCCGGGATCAAATCCCACATTGGGCTCCCGGTGCATGGAGCCTGCTTCTCCCTCTGCCTGTGTCTCTGCGCCTCTCTCTCTCTCTATCATAAATAAATAAAAATTAAAAAAATAAAAATAAAAATAAAATAAAATTTATAAAAAAAGAGAAAAAAGGAAAAAAATGATACTTGATAATCTGATTCTAAAATTTAAAAAAAATTAAAAAATAAAATAAAATTCAGTTGTATTTCTATATACCAGAAACAAAGGAATGACAATCTTTTAAAAGAGATACTTTATACAGTAGTATCAGAAATATCAAATATCTAGAAATAATAAAAGTATTTAAGATATTTAAAGAGAAAACTATAAACGTTATTGAGAAAAATTAAAGATGACCTCTCAGGGCTGCCTGGGTGGCTCAGTTGGTTTAATGTCCCATGACTAGTTTATTATGCTCAGATCATGATCTTAGAATCCTGAGATAGAGCCCTCATTGGGCTCTGCACCCAGCAGGGAGTCTGCTTAAGATTCTCTCCCTTCCCCTCCCCCATGCACATACACTCTCTCTCCAAAATAAATAAATCTTAAAAAAAAAAAAAAATCAAAGACCTCACAAATGTTCATATATTGAAAATGTCAATAAAAGATGTTAATTTTTCCTAAGTTGCTATACAGAATAATACAATTCCAATTAAAAAAGTCAAATGTTGGGATGCCTGGGTGGCTCAGCAGCTGAGCATCTGCCTTTGGCTCAGGGCGTGATCCCAGTCCCGGGATCAAGTCCCACATCAGGTTCCCTGCGGAGAGCCTGTTTCTCCCTTTGCCTGTGTCTGTCTCTGCCTCTCTCTGTGTGTCTCTCATGAATAAATAAATAAAACCTTTTTTTAAAAAAGTCAAATGTTTATGAAAGATAAGCAGATTCTAAAATTTATACAGAAATGCAAAGAAGCCAAAAATAACCAAGATACTCATAAAGAACAAGATGGCAAGGGGCTTGCTCTTCTGGTTATCAAGATTTACCATAAGGTATAGTAAGAAAGTTGTTTGGTATATCATAAGGAAAAATGAATTAACTAACGGAACAGATAGATACAGGAGTCTAAAAACAGATTTCTGCTTCAATAAATACTTATGGCAAAGGTGGCAATGCATAATAGTGAGAAAAAGATAGTCTTCTAAAATGTACCTGATATTCATCAATACTGAGAAAAAATAAAATTTGACCCCTATCTCATACCATACAAAAAAACGATTCCAGGTGGACAGTAGATCTAAATGTGAAAGACAATACAAAAAAGCTTCTGGAAAATGATATAAGAGTACCTTTATGATCTTGGATGCTGCAATGGGACACAAAAGGTACAATCCATAAAAGACTAATAAAGTGGAATGCACCAAAGATAATCATTTCTGTTCATCAAAAGACACCTTTAAGAGAACAAAAAGGTAAGTCACAGAATAAAAGATTCTTGTAACCCATGTAACTAAGGGCTACACCCACAACTTATAAAGAACTACAACTCAAAAATAAAAAGTCAACCCAATAAAAAATAGGTAAGAGATCTGAACAAGCATTTCATAAAACAGGAAATCCAAAAGGACAATAAACACATAAAAAAGGCTCTACTTCATTAGAAATCAGGGATATGTCTAATCCAACCACAACAAGAAATCACTACATCAATTAAAATAGTTAATATTAAAAACAAAAACTGGACTAAACTACTGGAGAAGAGTTGAAACAAAACTCACACACACTGCTGATGGGAATATAAACTGGTGTAACTCCTTTGAAAACAGTTTGGCATTATTAACTAGAAGAAAAAAATAAATATACTCTGTGACCAAAGTCCATACTTAGGAATATGCCTTTTAAAAATGTATGAACCAGGGATCCCTGGGGGGCGCAGCAGTTCGGCGCCTGCCTTTGACCCAGGGCGCGATCCTGGAGACCCGGGATCAAATCCCACGTCGGGCTCCCGGTGCATGGAGCCTGCTTCTCCCTCTGCCTGTCTCTACCTCTTTCTCCCTCTCTCTCTGTGTGTGTGACTATCATAAATAAATAAAAATTTTAAAAAAAATGTATGAACCAGGGCAATCATACAAAAATGTGATAGCAGCACTGGCAGATAATGAGCCACAAATTATAAATACCTCAAATATCCACTAACTGTAAAAATAGTTAAGCTACATTAAATACACACTTTGGAATACAGCAAAAAATAAAAATAGTGCACTTTGTATGATTCTTCTTAAGAATTATAAATGAGGTAAAACATGCAAAGGAATGAAGACTTAAATGCTAAAATTATGAAAGAAAAAGTGATTATCATAAACGTCAATGATTATGGTTACCTCTGTGGAGGAAAGAGTACATTATGATGGAGGAAAGACAATCAGCAACTTCTGAGGGGCTAGACATGTTCCATTTCAACTGTTTATGTTAATGTATCTTTTCTGTATTTGTTAGTATTTAGTTTTTTAAATGTTTTTTATATTATCTATAGTCTTCTTTTTAAAAATAGCCACTCTGGAAAATTTTGGCAGTTTCTTATAGAATTTAACATGTAATTATCATACGACCCACCAAATGCACTCTTGGGCATTTATCCCAGGGAAATGAAAACTAGTGTTTACACAAAAATCTATACACAAATGTTCATAGCAGCTTTATTTGTAGTAGCAAAAAACTGGAAACAACACAGATGTCCTTCAGTGAGTGACTATACTGTGATGCATCCATACTATGGAATACTGAGTGAGAGAAATGAACTACTGATACATGCAAAACCTTGGGACAAATGTCCAGGGAATTTGTGATATAAATCCTTTTCACTTACTTATATGAATACTTTTTTAAATGATAAAATTATAGAAAACAGATCACTGGTTACCAGGGGTTAAAGATGGGGTGGGGGAGAATGAAGGGTGGGACTGGGAGGAAGGTGGCATGATTATAAAAGACTGAAATAAGGGATCCTTGTGGGAATGGAATTGTCTGTATCTAGACAGTGGCGGGTACAGGAAACCACATGTGATAAAACTGCATGGAACTAAACAAACACGCATGCATACACACCAGAAAGAACAAGTAAAACTGGGTAAATCTATCAGTGTACTGTATAGATGTTAATACCAAAGGGAGTGGATTGTACAGGACTACAATGGATACTATGGTTTTGCAGTATGTTAGCATTGACAAAAACTGGGTAAGGAAAACAGAGGATGTCTTAATTATTTTTTACAGCTGTATGTGAATCTACAATTATATCAAAATGAAAAGTTTAATCAAAGTAATTGAAAAAATAGAACACACGTAATTTCTCTCCCTACACTCTTATTTTTGTATCTATGTACCTCTATGACATCTAGCTGCAATGATATCAACCAAATGATAAATCTTTTTAAAAATACTTCTTTTTAAAAATACTTTACTTCTTGGTGGTGGGACCTCCGGGTAATTTGAATGTTTCTGTACTGTTATAATTTTTTGAACATCTCTCTTTTTATACAAATAACAAGTCATTACCTAATTTTTAAAAAGGCAATACAGTGCAAAACTTATACTCTAAAATTCGAAAACACAAAAAAATTTTAAAAGATGTAAATAAATGCAAATACATCCATGTTCATGGATTAGAAACAATACTGTTAAGATGATAATATCCTCCAAATTGATCTACAGACTCAATACAATCCTTACCAAAATCCCAGCTGGCCATTTTTTTTTTTTTGCAGAAATTAACAAGCTGATCCTAAAATTCACATAGAAACTCAAGGGACCCAGAAGAACCAAACAATGATGAAAAAGAACAAAGCCAGAGGATTCTTAACTTCCCAATTTCAAAACTTCCTACAACAGCTACAGTAATCAAGGCTGTGTGGTACTGGCATAAAGAAAGGATAGATAATATGGAGTAATGGAATGGAATTTAAAGTCCATAAATTTCTGACAAATTGATTTTCAACAAGAATGCCAAGACAACTGAATGGGAAAATAGTCTTTTCAACCAGTAGTGCTGGGACAACTGGATATCCACATGAAAAGAATAAAGCTGGACTCCTACTTCATACCATTAACAAAATTAACTCCTAATGGAACATAAATTATGAGCTACTTCTCAGCTGAGACTAAGACTACAAAACTCATAGAGAAAATATAGGAGTGGGACGCCTGGGTGGCTCAGAGGTTCAGCATCTGCCTTCAGCCCAGGGCATGATTCTGGAGTCCCAGGATCAAATCCCGCATTGTGCTCCCTGCATAGAGCTTGCTTCTCCCTCTGCCTGTGTCTCTGCCTCTCTCTGTGTGTCTCTCATGAATAAATAAATAAGATCTTTAAAATAAAATATTAAAAAAAACTTGTACACAAATGCTCTTTTTTAAAAAATATTTTATTTATTTGAGAGCGAGTGAGCATGAGTAGGAACAGGGGAAGGGGGAGAAGGGATGACATGGGGCTTGACCCCAAGACTCTGGGATCATGACCTGAGCCAAAGACAGAAGCTTAACCGACTGAACCACCCAGGCATTCCTACACAAATGCTCTTAAGCATCATTGTTCTTAATAGCTCCAAAGTGGAAACAATCCAAATGTCCATCAACTGATGAATAAATAAAGAAAATACGGCATTTTCTTGCCAATATGGAATATGATGGATTATTCATCAATAAAAGAAATTAAGCATAATTAATGCTAAATCACAGATGAACCTGGAAATATGCTAAGTGAAAAATGCCAGTCACAAAAGACCAAAATACGTTTTGTATGATTCCATTTACGTGAACTGCCTAGAATAGTTAAATATAGCTATAGAGACAGAAGTAGATTAGTGGGAGACTGAGGTGAGAATAACAGGTGACTGTGCTTACGTATGGGGTTTCTTTTTGGTATGATAAAAATGCCCTAACAAAGATTGTGGTGCCGGCTGCACTCTGAATACACAGAAACCACTCACTTGTACACTTTAAATGGGTAAGTTGTATAGTATATGTGAATTATACCTCAATAAAGCTGTTATATAAAAAAAAGACAGTAAAATGCAAATACTCCTTTTCATTTTTAAGACCCCTAAATAATATCCAGTTTACTTATAGATAAAATAGGGAATTATGCAAAATTCAGAAATGCTGTGCTTAAACAGAAAATAGACAGTTTTTATTTTGGAGCCATATATATACATTTTGACATATATACACATATACATATTTTTTAAGGGTAAAGAAAAGAGCAATCCGTAAAGAAAACGTAGGATATGAGAACCATACTAACATATGCACAGATGAAGCGTTATACCTGGAATTTGCTTTACAGGAACCCAGCAGTGGATAAGGGAGGTAGAAAAAGGAGTAATAGACAGGTAGATATATGGAGATTCATATATTATTCTCCCTACTATGTTTGAATTTTTCCATTTAAAAAAAATCAAAGTATAACCTTAAGCACCAAACTCCCAAAGAATTTTAACTCCCAAAGATTTAAAATATTATAAAATCAGTTTTACAATGGTATCTATAGTTCTACAGAAATGATATAATAATTGGGGTGCTTGGGTGGCTCAGTCAGTTAGGCGTCCGGCTCCTGATTTCAGGTTAGGTCGTGATCAGGATCTTGAGATTAAGCCCCATACCAGGCTCTGTGTTAGGCGTGGAGCCTACTTAAGATTCTCCTTCCTCTCCCTTTGCCCCGGCGCCCCGCCCCCGACCCACTCCGGTTCTCGCTCTCTCAAAGAATGTAACAACCGATTTTCAAATAAATCTGATTTCTTCAAGAGCTTACACAGCAGTAGAGTATCTGTAAAAGGCAGGCAGTGCTCTTTATGACAGAAATTATTAATTTGTATCAAATATATACCACCTTATTAAATCTAAAGCAGATAAAATTTGTTTTTTACTATTTATAACATATCACTATACCCAGGTAGCAATCTGCATAGTCAATTAGACAATGTATTTAGTCAAGACAATTAAAAACTGACTGCAAGTGAGGGCTAATAATTAATGCAATTGAAAAGACCTTATACAGAATTATAAATACTATTAAAGCTAATGATCACAAAATGCAAGATCCTTCACAAAAGTTATTTAAAGGAAATTAAATTTAGAATGACAAATATTCAAATGCTAAGGTATGAGCAGTACTGTGTATTGTGTGAATAAAAGTACTGAGAGAGAATAAAAAAGTCACTAATAGTGAATGAGGCACTTGCCTGCTAGAGTGAACAAAGCTAATAGCTGTCTTTTATAAACTACTATACCCAGAAATGATCAAAACATTCCTCATTCCTTGGTATAAGCAATAAAAGATGAAATAAAACTGTATATAAAATATTTATAGCTGCATGACAATTAACTTCAAAATGAAACTGAGTCCCTTATATGAGAACACGGGAGCTCAAAACAAATGAGTGCCTGACAAATTCCTCCAAGGATGAAATACTACTTTTCTCCTCTCCTTTGTCCAAACCTTTCATTCTAGTAGCACTCTCTTTGAGATGCCCTGTACCGTAGTGCCACCTCCTAGACTGAAAATGCTGCCACTCTTCAACACTCCCAGAATAGTTTCACCAAGATTCACACACTTTCAGGAGTTACCATTTTCCTTTATCAAAGCAGCAGAAAGCAGTCATCACCATAGCTTGACTCGCTCTCCAGGACAGACCTACATCTTGTCTCATGTCGCCTCACCCTGTGGCTCAGCCTTTACACTCTGGCAATGCTCCAAATCCATCATGCTCTCAAACCTCTGCCCGAGAGGCAACAGGCCTGCTTTTCTTGCTTATGGCAGAATTAAAATTAACACAATACTCAGGTCTTAACTCAGATGCTAGGTTCTCAGTGATGTTTCTGTTGCATTCAGGATAATTTGGTTGCTCCTCCCTTGCTTCCATTGAACCCTGTCCCCTCCTACCTGCTTTTTTAGACAGGAACTGTGTGTCTTTTCAAAACACTGAATTCTCAGGGCATGATGTTGTGGTGATCCCATAGTTAGTGATCAAATTAAATTGGCCCAACCCACATCATGTTACCTATTTCTCCTCCCAGAATTCTTGTGGATCATGTGGCAGTATGACAAGAGTATTTCGTAAAACACTGTACAAATGTTTTGTTTGTTATATGTTTATTTTTTAAATTTCAATTCCACAAATGATGTTTTTATAGGCTAAACTTATCTTTTAGATAGTGAATCACACTGCTTTCCATCCAAAACAATAGCTGGGAAATACAAACACCCCATTGGTCTCTACCGCTGAATTTCTTAATTCCCTAACCAAATAAGCTATAAGATTCCGTTCCTAAAATGGGTTTGATAACCTTCAGAAATATTAAGATTCTCAATCTAGGAACTGTTTGGTTTTTTCCTCTTTGAACTTCAAATGGAAAGGAAAATCTACAGCATTCTAATACGGTCCCTTACTATTTGTTTAAGAGGTATACAATATGAGAATGCTTTGCAATAGCCATTAGGACCCCCAAATCACTTAAACCTATTTCTTTTAGTTTTGTCTAGACTCCCAAAGCAATAACTACAGAGCACATTACCATTCTTCCTGTGTCCAAAGAGGTATAACTTGGCTTTTTACTCATCTCTTCACTTCTTTGCTATTCTTTCCACGGCAAGAAAGACATAGACACAAAGAAAAGGAAACCGAACTTTAAGTTTTATTCTCAAAATCATTCAAAGTAACTCTACTACCTCAAAAAAAGAAACTGGGTTGAAATCGGGCAGTCTCAAACCCAAAAGTTGTCAGGGGTGGGGCAAGTAAGTATATGAAACAAGTGAGTATGAAATAAGGAATAATGGCTACGCTACTAGTCTGGCCATCTGGAGAATGAAGAATGCCCTGCCTAAAATCATCAATATGCATTAAAACAAAACAAAAAGCAAGCCAAATAAAATAGGCCTGCAGGGTGGATTTACTTTCTTACTCCAACACTATTTTAGTAGCTATAACACAGATAAATTCATGAGTTATATTCCTGAGTTCACCCCTAAACTTGATAGTTCCTTAAACACTTCCTCTTCTACCTTTAAAATTAAAGTCAAGGAAAAGAACTATGAGAGCCATGTTTTCCAAATTAGAGAATCCTGCATCTGGGAGAGATCAGTTTCAACAAAACAGAGTTCACTAGCCCGTCTGACTCTAATAACGAACCACTATCTTTGAATATCTTGTCCTACAACGACTTTGGTCTAGTACTTAAAACTCTACCTACAGTCTATGACTTTTTATTTTCCCAAGATACTCTCTTTTATCTGTGCAGCAGAGCACTATCATTGTCAGATTAGTAAAATGAGTTCTCTTCCAATCAATAACCCACAAAACACACACACACACACAATCTTGCTATTCAGAAACAGTCTGCGTCAAAAGGCAAGTCTCCTTCACTATTAATGTGAGTAAATTACTATTTAAACAGCGCTCCTTCTGATTCTATCAACTTGGCCAGTAGGATTGTACTGGTTGAAGTAGTCATGTATGTACCACTCCCCAGTGATACATACGCCATGGGACAGATGCATCTCGTGCTGCAGTCACTCTCAGATACACAATCAAGTATCACAGGGTGAGCTTCTGGGGAAATACAAAGCAAATTTGTATTTTAGTAAAACGTAACTCTACAGTTACTGTGCTCTACAATTAGGGTGGACCCTAATCCAATATGACCGGTGTCCTAATAAGAAGAAACTTGGTCATAGAGACACAGCAGGGATGTATGTGCACAGAGGAACTGACACGCCAAGAGGCAGCAAAAGGGTGGCCACGTGCATGCTAAGGAGTGGGGCCTCAAAAGAAAACAAATAGGCTGGCACCTTGACTTTAGACCTTTGGCCTCCAGAACTGTGAGAAAATAAACTTCTTGTTTAAGCCACTCAGTCTGTCCTTGTTATGACACCACTAGCAAACTAATATGATGTGATTTAATACCTATAATTCAATTTTTTGAATCAACTAAGAGATCTGGTTGAAAGATTTTTAGAAAAATCTGTTTTCTTCTTGTGCGTTGTTAGAACTTTATTGAAATATAACCTATGTGGTTTCTTTTAAAGATTTTATTTATTTATTTACTCATGAGAGACACACAGAGAGAGACACAGGCAGAGGGAGAAGCAGGCTCCATGCAGGGAGCCTGATGTGGGGACTCGATCCCAGGACCCCAGGATCACGCCCTGAGCCGAAGGCAGGTGCTCAACCGCTGAGTCACCCAGGTGTCCCGAAATATAACCTATGTTTAAGAAAAGTGCATAAGTCCTAAGTTTATAAGCGTTGATGAACTTTCACAAAGTGAACACATCCCTGTAACCATCACTCAGATCAAAATACAGAACACCAATAGCCTTGCTTTGATTCTGAATTTGTGCATTCATTACAGAATTTTCTATACAATCTCTTACATATACTGAGGAACCTTATTTCCTTTCTTTTTTTTTGAAAGATTTACTTATTTATTTATTTATTTATTTATTTATTTATTTATTTATTTATTGCAGGGGGGAGAGAGAGAGAGAGAGAGAGAGGCAGGCAGAGACACAGGCAGAGAGAGAAGCAGGCTCCATCCAGGAAGCCCGACGTGGGACTTGATGCCGGGTCTCCAAGATCACACCCCGGGCTGCAGGCGGCGCTAAACCACTGCGCCACCGGGGCTGCGGGCTGCCCCCTTATTTCCTTTCTAATAATTTTTTTTTTAACTTTCAAGCATTAAGTCTTACAACGGACACAACCGGTATTATTTAGAAATGCTGCAATATTAGAAATACTAAGCTTCTTAAGGACTAACATGTTAAAAACAAGCAAAACAGAATCATGGTTCTAGCATTTTAAATTTTTACTTTTTTTTTTTTTTTTTTTGTAACCCAGAGAGATTATGTTTATCTTTGTGAGATAGTCTGGTAAACTTACCATCACACAGGCTCCAATTAATTTTTCTTTCTCTCACTTAACATATTTTAATATTTTTTTCTGACAAGACTTAGAAGCAAGTAAAGGCTTTGGTGGAGGTGAATGTCAGCTGAATCACTGATGCAGTTAATTTATGTGAATTACTTTTCATGAATTTTATAGTCTTGGAATGAAATGGTTTCTCACAAATGATAGTTTTTTCAGCTAATGAGGTACTGTGCATACAGAATATTTCTTCCTTGCAACTGTCTTCCTGAGTAAATTATATTCAGTGGAGAAGTTTATGGCTTTCAAGCAGTTACTTCAAAAAACTGTAAACAGAGAATCTGTATATATGAAAGACTGAAGTGGGGGCTGAAGTGAGAAAAAGGTGGTATCTGAGAGCACCTTCTTGAAATCATAACAAGAGTTCATGGAGGCTTTGGGGCATCCAAATGAACAGAAAGGCAGGGATGAGAAGGACGTGGTTAGCCAGTGAGACAGAGTCCCATCAGTGGGACTAGTGAAAGCAGTAGCAGCACAGTCAGTCATCCTGGGTGGGAGCAGAGACAGGTGAGGAAGATGACAATGGTCAGTCAGAATGGTAACAGGCAGCTGACTGAGACGGCACCAGAAACACATAGCGATTCGGGGAGAGAAAGCAATGTCTGCAGTCACACAACCATGAAAAACACCAATGTGTTCTAAAACTACTTCCTGCCCTCCTGTTTAAATCCTCCCAAACCTCAGTCTTAGGATACTGGGTCTACTACAGTATGCTTTATGTACAGTGTCCTTAGGAATCACAGTAGGGTTTAAAACCATTTGGATGCAGAGAGACTCAGAAGGTTGAGGATCAAAGAACAAATCAATGCTCCCACAGAAATACTTGTGTGTAAGTGGTAAGTTGTGAAGTATGGCACTAAGTAACTGAACACAAATTATAATATCACATTTGGTCCGGTCTGTTTTTATCACATTTTCTGTTTCTGTTTTTTGTTTGTTTTTTTTTTTTAAACGTGGGGTATATGCCAAGGTTATCTCTACAAAGACATCATTTTGGCTTGCTGAGTAAAAGTAGAGCTACAGTTTACTATCTCTGCCTTGGTTTGAATTCTTCCAGAAGCTGGCTCTATAAAGTTTTTAAAGTTCAGGTAATTTATTTGTGAGACGATCCAAGGAAATTTTGGAAGAGAGCTAGGGAAAAGAGACAGGAAGAGAAAAGAAGTTGATAAAGAGAAGAGTCTAGAAAATTGGTATCAGCCATATATCACTGTGGAAAATCCTTCCTGCTGCAGAGCTCGGTTAAGACATAGGACAGGAGTCACCCCACTTGAGGGTTAAAGGAGCTAGGTATTTCCCACCAATTCCTGTCATATACTGGATGAGAATGGTTCTTAGCATGAGTGTTGATACTCTTAACATTTCTGACCTGCCCTCCAGGAGGGCAGAGAGGCTGGCAGCAGAGAACCTGCTCAGACAGAGACACAGATGTTGAGATTTAGAAGTTGGCCAGCATGCACAGAAATGGCAAGGGCAGAAAGACTATGGGCAGGCCCTGAGAGCATCAGTGGTATTTATGGCACAATTCCTAATCCATGGGAGTCTGTCCCTAACTCAAAAAAAGAAAAAAAATCTAGAAAAAATCTAGAAAAAACCTAGAGGCTGCAGAAAAAGGATTATAAGCTGCTCTAAATCACCAGGCATTTTCCTTTGATGAACAGTGTAAGTGTTCCTCTCAAGAAACTGTTTAACTACGGTACATAACAAGTTACATAGTAAGAAAAAATTTGCAAATCCTCCTAGTCATTAAGGTTTGCCTAGTTATATAAAAGAAACTGAGGCTGCTGGGTGCCTGGGTGGCACAGTTGGTTAAGTGTCCAACTCTTGATTTCGGCTCAGGTTATGATCTCACAGTTGTGGGATGGAGTCCTGCAATGGCCCCTGTGTGGAGTCTGCTTGAGATTGTCCCTCTCTCTCCCTCTGCCCCTCCTGCTCGTGGTCTCTCTTGTTCTTTTAAATAAATAAATCAAGAAAGAAAGAAACTGAAGCTATAAACAATCTTGCATGGTGTGCTTTTTTCTATATGAGCAGAGAAACCTACAACTTCTAACCATAAAATATACTAAGACAGACTTTTTCAGAGGGGGAAGGGAAAATGTGAACACAGAATGTGTCTATAGGGGTTTCTGTTCCCTTCTTTTGGAATAGCTAATGACACAGTAAAAGCAAGAAACTGTGGACTGATACACATACATAGAGCTCTTAAAATAATAATAATAATCAGTTGCATTTCTTTTCAAACATAGCAGTCCTTCAGAGCATGCTGGCTCTCTAGTAGTGTTTCACCTTTGACCAGGCCGTAACTGCCTGGTTCGGCAGGCAGATAGTAATTGGTAAGAACATGGAAGAGTGAGTTTTTATTTCAGAATTTAAAAATGTTTACTAAGTTGTTTTGCATTAAAGATATATAAACTGATCTGACTTTCAAGAGATCTTAAGTTTTTCTATTCTTCTTAAACAATTTATTTTGCAAGTAATAGTCTAAATTGAGGTATACAAATTGTATATAATACTCCCGTTGTTTACATTAACCATCTAAATTAATGAACATTTTTTATTCCATTCATTACATCAATTCTTATACCACCTGCTTGTATTTTGTTAACCTTTGTTTTAAAAGCCCTCTATTCTTTAGAGTTTGTTCATCTTGCATTAAAATTTTCTTCTTTATAAATGCATCCATTTACTAACTTTAACTATACACAATCTGAAAATAATTCGAATACATTCAGTAAATACAACTCAGATTCCCCTCATCAACAGTGTCACAAGTTAGATGTCAGTACCTCAGCAACTCTAGAAATGATTTCTTTCTTGTTGTTTGTTTTTGTAGTTTAAATACAATGTTCTGTCATTTTTTTTTTATCATCCAAATTCCTTAAAGAGTACTACGGAGGGTGCTTCATAGTAACACAAATGATTTGATGAATTGTATTTTCTCCAGTGGTATCTTTACAAGTACGTGAGCTGTGCAACTGCAAACCACTTTAACTTCAGATAGAATTGAACCATACATCAGAAGAGGGGGGAGAAAAATCAAGGGACATTGGAATTGAGCATTACAGCTCCCACTGACTAAATCTATGATGATACTGGATTTACTATTTTGTTTTGTTTAAAGGTATCCTAATAGTATTGTAGTTATTTATTTTTTAAAAAGGATGCTTATGGACACATGTCCTGAAGAATTTTAGGACAGAATAATATACTGTGTGAGATTTTCGTTAAAGTAACCCATGGGCGGGATCCCTGGGTGGCTCAGCAGTTCAGCGCCTGTCTTTGGCCCAGGGCGTGATCCTGGAGTCTCGGGATTGAGTCCCGCATCAGGCTCCCAGCATGGAGCCTGCTTCTCCCTCTGCCTGTGTCTCTGCCTCTATGTCTATCATGAATAAATACATAAAATCTTTAAAAAAATAAAAATAAAAATAACCCATGGGGCTCCTGGGTGGCTCAACTGGTTAAACATCTGACTGGTGATTTTGGCTCAGGCGATCTCAGGGTTGTGAGATCAAGCCCAGTGCCAGGCTCCGTGCTAGGTATGAGCCTGTTTAAGATTCCATCTCCCTCTGCCCCTCTCCCCTGTCCTTTCTCTCTCTCCCTCCCTCCCGATGAATGAATGAATAATATCTTGTGAGGTACAAAGGGCAGTGGCTGTGCTATAGCTGAAATAAGACTGACCATACTACTTCTCTACTACTGTACATGCCTAAAAATTTTCCATAATGAAAAGTAAAAGAAAAAAATGAGGGTGGGGGAAGAGGAAAAAAACATTTTTCTTTCCTGGTAAGCTTTTATTATTATTACTTTTTTCCAGAGAGGGAGAGAGAGGAGGGGGGAGGGGGCAGAAGGGCAGGGAGAGAGAATTTTAAGCAGGCTCCACACTCAGCATGGAGTCCAATGTGGGGCTTGATCTCACCACCCTAAGGTCATGACCTGAGCTGAAATCAAGAGTCAGACACTTAACCGACTGAGACTGAGCTACCCAGCTGACCTTTCCTGGTAAGCTTTTACCATGAAAAGCCCTACAGATAATTCTTCACTACTAATATATCAATATGAAGGTAAGAAATCAGCCACATCCCAACTTTATATTGCTTTTTTCTCTACTAAATATGGATCTTTAACCTTGAAATAAAATAATTAAATCAAGCATGAATTAAAGTAGATGAGGCAGGAGGAGACAACTCATATCTTTCTATATGCAACAATTTTTTCAAGATCAATACAAAGCCATGTGTAAATCACCATATTTTTTTGCACTAAGAATTTGCTTCAGTCAGAACTTGTACAAAGTAAGAAAAATGTGCTTTTGCGATTGTGGTAAACACCCCAAATTGTTTTTGAAGAAGTAATGTGACAATGGCTAGTGGAAAAACCTGGTGCTTAAGAGGAGGTATTTTTTAAAAAATAAAACCTCAAGGATAGTCTCCTAAAAGCACAGAAATGTCTTCTGACACAAGAGAAGAAAAGCAGCAGAAGGAGAGGGAGAGGAAGAGGAGAGAATAAAAACAACTACTAGGGAGGTAAACAGGTTTTGGTCACTCCTGTTGGCAACTCCACAAAAAAAATCATTTATTTTATGACTTTAATATCACCAGTAGTTGTATCGAATAGCTTGTCTGCTAAAAATAACAGCTTCTCTTACAGGAGACCGTGGTTTCTCATCCTTGGCGCTTGGCACTACTGACATTCTGGGCTGCGTGGTTCCTTGATGGGGAGGGGCTGCCCTGTGTACATACAGTAGGATGTTCAGCGGCAGTCCCAATCATTAGTTAGATGCCAGTAAGAGGCAGCTGTGACAATCAAAAATTACCCAGAAGCGGGCAAAGTTGCCCCACGTAGGAACCACCACACTAGATAATTATATAAAGATATACGTCTAGAAAGTGGCAGATTAAGAACATATTCTTAATCTGCAGACAATGATTAGACATTATTTTTGTTTCTGCAAGGCAAATCCAACAGGACATTTCTAAAGAAACTGAGGTTTAAAATAGGTAAAGCTATATATCACTGTGCTTTAGAAAACACCAGTATATAGCCCTGGAAGGTAAAAATCAACAGGGCAATGATGGGGGAGGAGTGCAAATAGGTATGAATAAAGTGAACTCTTATCTTTTTATATAAGTAGTCTGCTCTTATTCACTGACAGCATATTTTAAAAAGTCTACCATAAATCCCTAAAGCTGGGTGGAAACATACAGGATTCCTTTCATTTTTCTACTTCAGTGTATGTGTGAAATCCAAAACAAAAAATTTCTTCCATTCTTTCTCCCTTTCTTTTTTTAATGCTGCCATTTAACCACAAAACTGATCTTGCATTTACACTGAAAACCAGAATTATGAGGATCAAGGGCACACTACATGATGTTAGACAATCTATATCCTATGGAAACACCATTTCTCTCATCAATAAAATAACAATGGTACCTACACCTCACAGGTTCCTTGCATGAAATAAATGAAATATTTCATGTAAAGTGCTCGCCATGGTGAACAAAATATGTGCTCAGTTGGGTTACCTATTTCAGTTAGCTATCACTGCTTAATGATAAGAAAGATGTAAATATTGTAAATATTTATGCATTAATAAAAATTTCTGGGATGCCTGGATGCCTCAGCGGTTGAGCGTCTGCCTTTGGCTCAGGGCATGATCCCAGGGTCCTGGGATTGAGTCCCGCATCAGGCTCCTCACAGGGAACCTGCTTCTCCCTCTGCTATGTCTGTCTCTGCCTCTTTCCGTGTCTCTCATGAATAAATAAAATCTTTTTAAAAAATTAATAAAAATTCCTTCAATTCTTCTAGATTAGTTATGAGAATATAAAATGACACAAGGCACTTTGTATCAATGTAATCAAGAATATAGTTCAAAATGTAGGACCACTATTTTTTAAACCTAATGCAAGATTGTTGCACACACATGTGATTTTGTCTCTAGTTCTTTGAGCATAAGTGTATTTTTTTTTAAAGATTTTATTTATTTATTCATGAGAGACACAGAGAGAGGGAGAGACATAGGCGGAGGGAGAAGCAGGTTCCCTGTGGGGAGCCTGATGCGGGACTTGATCCCAGGACCCCGGGATCATGACCTGAGCCAAAGCCAGATGCTCAACCACAGAGCCACCCAGGTGTCCCAGAAATTAGCAGGTTTGATGATAAAAACAGAGCATCACAGAATTTTAGGAATAGCCAAATACAACATACAATAAATATAAAAATTTGATGTTTTCTGACATCTCCATAAAAAGCACAAACAAGGATACAGAGAAGACAGTGGTCCAAAATAAAGTGAGTACGGGCAGCCTGGGTGGCTCAGTGGTTTGGCGCCACCTTCGGTAGAGGTCATGATCCTGGAGACCCGGGATGGAGTCCCATGTCAGGCTTTCTGCGTGAAGCCTGCTTCTCCTTCTGCCTGTGTCTCTGCCTCTCTCTCTCTCTCTCTCTCTCTCTCTCCCCCTATGTGAATGAATGAATAAATAAAATCTTAAAAAAATAAAAAAATAAAGTGAGTAATTTAATAGAAATCACAACCCAAACTTCCAAAGATTCTAGGCAACAAAACTTAAGTGGAATTCATGAGTAATAGAACTAAGGTTTAGGTTACTCTAACAAATTCGTAGCAATAATTAAAGCTGACAAAAAGCCAAATGAGTCAATATTCCCTGCATAAATTACGTATCAATTCTTCTGAAAAATAATACTATAAATATTATCTAACTCATACTCAAACCACTGACAGTGTGATTATCACAATACACATATAGGAGAGACTACATTACCAAAATAAAAACTGCATGAGTAGCAAGGCTAACACAAAATTTAAAAGTCTTCTTTTGGGGATCCCTGGGTGGCTCAGCGGTTTAGCGCCTGCCTTTGGCCCAGGGTGTGATCCTGGAGTCCAGGGATCAAACCCCACGTCAGGCTCCCTGCAAGAAGCCTGCTTCTCCCTCTTCCTGTGTCTCTGCCCACTCCCCAACCCCGTCTCTCATGAATAAATAAAATCTTTAAAAAAAAACAAAAGTCTTTTATCCTTATATTTTTCACTGATCAATCAGTATTTCTCACCAGAACACACGGGATTGAATTTTTAAGTTTCTCGTTAATAATTACTTTTGATCACATAATCTATTCTAAATCCCAGGGAATTAAAAAAAAATCACGTAGTAATGAAACAACAACCAATCACGTAGTAATGAAACAACAACCAAAAAGGCTTGCCAAGATATATTCTACACTAAAAAAATGTCTATTCAATCTAAGTATTGAGCTTTCCTAATTCCTAGAAATCTGGTGGGTATTTTTTTAAAGATTTATTTATTTATTCATTTGGGAGAGAGGGAGAGAGACAATCAGGGTGAGAGGCAGAGGGAGAGGGAGAAGCAGACCTCCCGCTGCGCAGGCGGTGCGATGAGATGCAGGGCTCTACTGCAGGACCTTGAGATTATGACCCGAGCCAAAGGCAGATGCTTAACCATCTGAGCCACCCAGGTGCCCCCTAATTGCTAGAAATTTGGATGACACTGCTTAAACCATCTCTAAAGAATTTTGTTTTCTTCAGTAAAATTGTCAAGATTTTTGTTGTAAACAACTGCAGACTCTCAAAGTGAGTCGCAAGAATATGCACTAACCCAAGGACAATTGGTTACAGGGAGGTGGGATGGGACCAGGAAAAAGAAAATGGAACATCAACTGTACCTAAAACATTTTATATCTCTAAAAAAATATAGCAAATATCAACAGTTATGAAATACAGCTATTGTAATACTAGTTACACTATTGTCTGCAGTTTATTATAGACTTGAAATATTTCATTTAGTAAAAAGTAAATTGGGCAGCCTGGGTGGCTCAGCGGTTTAGCGCTGCCTTCAGCCCAGGGCACTATCCCGAGACCCGAGATGGAGTCCCACGTCGGGCTCCCTGCATGGAGCCTGCTTCTCCCTCTGCCTGTGTCTCTGCCTCTCTCTCTCTCTCTGTGTCTCTCATAAATAAATAAATAAAATCTTTTAAAAAATAAAATAAAATAAATAAAGTAAATCAGCCTTAATGAACTAACTTGATTCCAAACCTTAATGTTATAATTACATTCCAGTTTTTTTCTTCTCCTCACCCTCATCTCCAAATTATTAAATCTACAGTGTATACCAACCATGCACTTATGCATGCATACCTAAACATGAAAAGAGTATAAACATGCCTTTTATTCCAGCCACTGAATAAAGGAACATTTTCTATTAGTTTTAACTTAAGTAGACTTGGCTCAGGCAGTTGGCAAAAATTTCAAAGCTGAACCAGCCACAAAACTTGGTGGTAGTTCAGAAAATAAAGAAAACACAAAGTCGTACATTTTTACTTCAGTTTGCTCTTCCAGACAAGTATAAGATTGCCAGAAAGTGGTTAAGATTCCAAATCTTACTCCAGTGGCATGGCCATTACTCAAGAGAAAGTAAAAAATATAGCTTCCTTACTCTTTCCACAGGGGTTTCTACACATAATGCACTGGAAGAGTAGAAAGGCTGGCACGCTTACTAAAGTGGATGGGACTTAGAGGTGGCAATCACTACAAACTATGGCTATCAGACTCTGGTATCTATCTGGAAGATACTTCCTCAAAAATGAATGGAATAAGCCCAACCTTTCAAAGAAACAACCAAGAGTATTCGACACCATTAATAAAATTCAACCTTCAGGGACATTTAAGAGGGCATGGGATGTGATGAGCACTGGGTATTATATAAGACTGATTAATCACTGACCTCTACCTCTGAAACTAATAATATATGTTAATTAATTGAATTTAAATAAATAAAGGTTTGCTTAATCGTATTATGCTAAAAAAAATTCAACCTTCAAAATGAAAATTCGCAGTTTTGAAAAATTTATAACTACCATCATAAGCTTGACAGCTATCTAAACCTAAAGACTTTCTGTTTAAATCAGTGATGTTGGGCAGCCCAGCTGGCTCAGTGGTTTAGCACCGCCTTCAGACCAGGGCGTGATCGTGGAGACCCAGGATCGAGTCCCACATCAGGCTCCCTGCATGGAGCCTGCTTCTCCCTCTGCCTGTGTCTCTGCCTCTCTCTCTCTCTCTCTCTCTGTGTCTTTCCTGAATAAATAAATAAAGTTTAAAAAATAAATAAAAATAGGGCAGCCCCAGTGGCTTAGCGGTTTGGCGCCGCCTTTGGCCCAGGGCATGATCCTGGAGACCCAGGATAGAGTCCCATGTCGGGCTCCCTGCATGGAACCTGCTTCTCCCTCTGCCTGTGTCTCTGCCTCTCTTTCTCTCTGTGTCTCTCAGGAATAAATAAATAAAATCTTCAATAAATAAATAAATAAAATAAAAAATAATAAAAATAAATTGGTGATGTTAATGAATGCAAAATTTTGTTATTACAGAAGGAAACATGTCAACGTGTGGAAGAAGTACATAACTCAGTGAACCAACATTCTCCAAATGATGTACATATGATGTTCAAAATCATGCAGAGGTCAAGGATTCATTTCAAGTACTAGATAAAGCCTATGGATTTCAATGTAACAGTATAAAAAGTTTACTGTTCAAGTTTAAAAAAAATTTTTTTTAAGATTTTATTTGAGAGAGAGAGAGAGAACAGGATTGGGGTGGGGTAGAAGCATCAGAGGGAGAAGTAGGCTCCCCGCTGAACAGGGAACCCGACGTGGGGCTTGATCCCCGGACCCTGGGATCATGACCTGAGCCGAAGGCAGGCACTTAACTCACTGAGCCACTGAGGCACCCCTGGTTTCAAATTCTATACTGCAACAAACCTTTAAGAAACTAGCAATTACAGAATTTGGGTGTACTATCAAAAGAATTCTCACAATTAGCTGAAAATTTCACTAAATACGCCTCCCTTTTCTAACTACGTGTTTGTAAGAGGTCAGATTTTCTTCAGATACTTCAACAGAAATTAACAGACTAAATGCAGAAGTGGACAGAAGAATACAGCTTATCTTTTAACCCGGACATTAATA
Organism: Canis lupus dingo; assembly: GCF_003254725.2. Classification (NCBI taxonomy): domain Eukaryota; kingdom Metazoa; phylum Chordata; class Mammalia; order Carnivora; family Canidae; genus Canis; species Canis lupus. The sequence goes on from NC_064264.1 coordinate 5,817,716, forward strand.
TGATTTGTAAAATGCCATGTTTCCCCCTAAATCTTTTCTGAAAACAGGGTTTTTTTCATAAAAATGTTATTTATGTTAACACATAATATATAGGTGCCCTGAGACCAAAAGGTTCAAGAACCACTGCACAAAAGTGATACAAAATTATTACAATTATGATACATATGACTAAATAAAATCTGAGTACAGTAGCATGGCAAGTAGTAATAAGCATATGGTGCTGATTTAGGCAACAGAAGGTAACTCATGTTTAAAGGCAGTGATAAGAAAAAAAATTCAACAAAAAAGGAAACAGCTGTATTTGAATGCTAACAACACATACATATAAAGCTTAGTTCAAACCTCTGGAAATTGTACAACTAATATCCCATTCTCAACAAATGGGAGAAATGCATCAAGTTAATGTTTCCCACTAAGAGTCAAAAATTCAATTTGAAATAAAAATACTAACTATATTTATCCTTCATTACCATTCTTGGGAAAAAGGATACCATTCTTGGGCAGGATAGTCCATACAAAGATTATAAATTCTACAATATTTCCAACATGACTGCTAATTCAGCATCTTCAAAGAACATTTCCACAAGATATAACAGTTTTCTTCAAATTCAATCTAACACATTCTAAGACAAATACTTGTTGGTATATGTTACCAAAATCAAGTTTGAAAGTAAGACAGGCCACCACCAAATAAATTTTCACATACTTCCAATTATCTCAGCAGTTATACTATCCAGGGAATAGGTCTTATTATATAATGTGGACAGTGGTTAACCAAGTGTTACAGGACACATTGCTGAACTACTCTGGTTAGCAAAAATAAAGTAAAATAATTGTGCCAAAATAAAAATAAAAGAGCAAGAAATAAAATGAGAAACAAAGAATGTAATATTCAATTTTGAACCTCAAATGTCTTAAACCTTGAAGGAAGTCATTAATAAGCCAGTTCACTGAAAAAACTTTTTTTTTTTTTTTAAGATTTTATCTATTTATTCATGAGAAACACACAGAGAGAAGCAGAGACATAGGCAGAGGGAGAAGCAGGCTCCCTGCAAGGGGGTCCAATGCAGGACTCAATCCCAGGACCGATGCCAAGATCATGACCTGAGCCAAAGGCAGACAGACGCTCAACCAAGGAGCCCCCCAGACATCCCTTAAGAACCACTCTAAAATGTATGTTTAGAGTAGTAGTAATTCTTAGGAGAAAATAAACTATTTTAACACCTTTACTTTATTAAGTCCACTCACTATTGGCCAATCCTAGCCCAGACACGATGGAAATAAGTAGGAGACCTAGTATCCTGTCCACAAGGTTTAATTTGGGGGCAAAATGACTAATACAAACTTCACTGCCAGAGTCCAGATGAAGGAAGAATCAAGAAAGACCAGAGCACAGTAAAGGCAGGGTAGCTGTAACTAAAAAAGGCAGACAAATCCCTGACAGGGAAAAAAGGAGAAAAAGCAGGAGCAGGTGCCAGGAAGCACCAGTAAATATAAGGGATTTCAGCAGACTGGACTAGAGAGGGTGGAAAGGATGGGAGAATTTTTCACAGGACTGCTTCAGAAGACTGCCTAAAACAGTCACATGTGATTTTTATGTAGAACGAACTAAATGGGGCACCTGTCTGAATGTGAGAGTAAGAGGAGGCTAAGCACTATCATGGCCAAGACAATAAAAGATTGATGATGTATCACCAACAGAAATACAAACATATGGAGGATTAAAAAATGGGGGGATCCCTGGGTGGCGCAGCGGTTTAGCGCCTGCCTTTGGCCCAGGGCGCGATCCTAGAGACCCGGGATCGAATCCCACGTCAGGCTCCCGGTGCATGGAGCCTGCTTCTCCCTCTCTCTGCCTCTCTCTCTCTCTCTGTGTGACTATCATAAAAAAAATAATAATAAATAAAAATAAATAAATAAATAAATAAATATTTAAAAATGGGAAAATCGGTATGATTTTTATATCAAAAGTCCAAGTGGATTACCTGTGAAGACAACTAAAGATGGGACTGGACATCAGATGAGAGCCTAGACCTCTGTCACAGTTACCACTCTGGACCAAAGCTCTGTTAATTCCTCCCGAATACTGCCATAACCTCAAGCTTCCAACTTGGTCTCTTCTCAACTGCCAACCAGTCAGTCTTTAAAATGTGTATCAGGGTCACCTGGGTGGCTCAGTGGTTGAGCATCTGCCTTTGGCTCAGGTTGTGGTCCCGGGGTCCTGGGATTGAGTACCACTTCAGGCTCCCCTCACCGCGGGGAGCCTGCTTCTCCCTCTGTGTATCCCTGCCCCTCTCTGTGTGGCTCTCATAAATAAATAAATAAATCTTATAAATTAATAAAATAAAAATCAGATCAAATCTCTATTTTGCTCAAAAACCCTTCAGTGGCTCTCCATTTTGCTCAAAATAAAATCCAAAATCCTTACTGGTTTACAAACTCCTTCATGATTTGCCACTGCCAACTCCCTTCCTCTCTAGCCTACCACTTAGCCACTAATAGCCTATTCCTCTTCCCCTTGGTCATCTATTCCACCCCCCACACTGACCTCCTTGCTACTCCTGGAACATGCTACGCTTGTTCGCACCTTAGGGAACAAGCTTGCTCCCCCTGCCTTGAAAACTAGCTGGCTAATTCCATATGCCTAAGTCGTCTGAAGGAGTTCAAGTCTGTTCAAATCTCATCTTCTCAATGGGCCCACACTGACCACATTGTTTAAACTTGCCAGCCCTGGGGTGCCTAACTGACTTAGTAGAGCATGAGACTCTTGATCTCAGGGTCCCGAGTTCAAGCTCACATTGAATATGGAGCTTACTTAAAAATATTAAACTTGAAAGCCTCATCTGCAACCCAGTACTCCTGATCCCACTTTCTGCTTTTTCCCCAGATAACTCACCACCTGCTAGTCTGCAATACAATTTATTTATGGCATTTATTATTTGTTGCTATTTCCTCTTACTAAAATGTTAGCACTATGAAGACTGGGATTTTGCTAAAAAATACTAAATACTTGGGATACTAAGGTATCCCAAGTCTAAAAAAAGAGGTCCTGGCAAACAGTAGGTACAAATATCAGTTTTTTGAATTAATGAACTGTTGCAGCAGGTCAAAGAAAATGAAAACTTGAGCAAAAACACCACTGTGGTTCCATCAGCTCTAATCCTACCCATCTCCTCCAATATTTTCTAACTCAGTAATGGTTTCACCACTTACCCAGATGCTCTGGCCAAAAAAGCCTGGAAACCATTCTGGACTTTCCACTCATCCAATTCTCCCAGTTAAATCATCACCAAAAGCTGTCAAAATTACTTCTACTATCTCTAGAACAGGATGGCTCTTTTCCAGTCCCACTGCACCAGTTCAAACATTTCATCTCTAAACTAGACTACCAAGTCCACAACTGAGCTATTTTGCTTTGATGTAACCAGGACTATTTAATGGACTTTAGATAGATTACGACAAAGTATGACTTGGAGAAAGTAAAATGAAGAATAGGATATTTGAAGGCAAGAAAAATGCATTTTATTTTTATTTTTATTTTATTTCCTCCTATTCAAGGCACACTTATTCATATACGTCAAGGTCCAGCTCAAATTTATCTCCACTTTTGAAGTCTTTCCCAGTTCTTTCAATTAAAGTACTCTTTTTTCTCCTTTATACACAGCTCCATCAGAGCACTTTCTGTAGCAAGCATTTTTTCCACATGCCAGTTGCCCAACTGAACAGAAGTTTAGTCTTATTTTTTTTTAATTACGATTTTTATTATTTATTTGAGAGAGAGCACAAGTGAAGGGGGAGTGGCAGAGGGAAAAGCAAAAGCAGACTCCTCACTAAGCAGGGAGCCTGACACAGCTCGATCCCAGGACCCTGGGACCATGACCCAAGCTGAAGGCAAACACTCAACCTGACTGAGCCATCCAGGAACCCCAAGTCTAGTCTTATTCTGTCATAGGGCCTAGCATTAAAAATATCTGAACAGGGATGCCTGGGTGGCTCAGCAGTTGAGTGTCTGCCTTTGGCTCGGGGCGTGGTCCTAGGGTTCCGGGATTGAGTCCCACATTGGGCTCCCTGCATGGAGCCTGCTTCTCCCTCTGCCTGTGTCTCTGCCCCCCCACCCCAATGAATAAATAAAATCTTTATAAAAAAAATAAATAAAAAATAAAAATAAATAAACATCTGAACAGATGAATTAACAACTTTTAGTCTAGAATTTGCAATTATAAAGAAGAAAACTAAGTTTGAACAAAGGTAGGGGTGTAACTTATAAAAGAAATTGAAGTTATTATCAACAAATAGTAGATAAAAATACTAAACCAAAGATCTAGGGAAAAGAATAAAGACCAAACACATGAGGCATTTCTCCCTAAAGAAGGGTAGAGAGATAAGGATATTAGCTAATAAAAATATTTAATAGAGAAACAGATTTAGAATTTCATAGAGAAATATGGAGTACAAAAAGGGCTAACCCAAAATAGCCCTTAAAAATAAAACATATTCTCTCAAACATGAATACTCAACTAGAAACAAATTGTGCTCCTAAAACACTCATGAAATGCAGATTGCTTTAATTAAGGAGACAATGTAAAAGATACAATCAGTTCCCTCTAATTCCATCCCCACAAAGATATTCTAATATGTAAAACTGAATCATTAGAAAATTGGTTCAAAGGGGCCTCTCAAAAACCAGCAAAAGGTATATTAATAAAAGGAATAAAATTATTTAAACTCTTAACACATTAAACTCAAGTGAGGTTTTTTTTTTAGAAAAGATTTTATTTATTTATTCATCACACACACACACACACACACACACACACACACACACACACAGGCAGAGATATAGGCAAAGGGAGAAGCAGGCTCCATGCAGGGAGTCCAACGCGGGACTCGATCCCGGGTCTCCAGGATCATACCCTGAGCCAAAGGCAGGCAGCAAACCGCTGAACCACCCAGGGATCCCTCAAGTGAGGTTTTAACTCTTCTTATAAAATTCTACATTTTATAGACATATAGACTATTTAAAAAAATGAAGAGCCTAGAAAAGCAAAGTTTTATAAGCTGGTACAGCTCTACACTTGAGGGAAAAACATAAAAATATTTAAGATAATTCTTGCCTTATGTATATTTCAATGTAAAATAAATGGCTTTACTCACTATAAAATGGCTCAGTTAATCATACTTTGGCAGGTTCATTATCAACCAATACTACAGTGTGAACTATGAAGATTTTTTGGGTCACAGACCTGAGTCTCCAATGAAAGCTACAGTCTTGTCCCACAGAAAAGCATACATACATACAAATCTTTTTTAAATAGGCTCCACACCCAGTATGGAGCCCAATTCAGGGCTCAAACTTATAACCATGAAATCAAGACCTGAGCTGAGATCAAGAGCAGGACGCTCAACTGACTGAATCACCCAGGTGCCCCTATATCTAGCATTTTAAATATGTCATGCAGTTACAGAGCCCCTGCTATTAATGATTTCCTAGAGATTCAAGAAACCCAGCTATAGAACTGAGATCTTCAAGATCAGAAGTGGCAAATGACATAATGCTCCTCAGAAAAGGAAATAAATTGTTAATAACAACTCTACAGAACTTTTTTCTCGTCATTGAGGCAATCAAGAAAACACTGAACATAAAAATCTCTGTTGTGGGACGCCTGGGTGGCTCAGTGGTTGAACGTCTGACTTTGGCTCAGGGCGTGATCCTGGAGTCCCAGGATCAAGTCCTACATCAGGCTCCCTGCAAGGAGCCTGCTTCTCCCTCTGCCTATGTCTCTGCTTCTCTGTGTGTCTCATGAATAAATAAATAAAATCTTAAAAAAAAAGAAAAAGAAAAAATCTGCTGCCTGAAGTACATCAAATGATATACACACAGAGCTAAAAATGCATACATATGCCTTAAAATACACTTGAAACCTAAAGTGTTTAAAAATAAGATCTAATACAGGGGCACCTGGATGGCTCAGTTAGTAGAACATTGGGCCTGGAGCTTACTTAAAAAATACAGACACACAGATATATATCTTTTAAAATATCTAATATTAGTAATGGCTAATAGTTATTTGAGCATTTATTATGTAGAGTGCTGTTCTAAATGTTTGAAATAAATTCCTATTTATATATGAATGTTAATAATTATTATCCCATTTCGCAAATAAGGAAATTGAAGCACAGAAATATGCAAGGAGAGCCAAAGAACAATGACATGAAACAGAAATGAGAGATTAAGAAGCAAAAAATTTCCTTACAGTATGCAACATCTAACAGCAACTTAGATCTGCATTTGTATTACCACAGTTCTACAAAGCAAGAACATATTGTCCAAACTTCAGAAGGATCACAATCTTGGTTCTCTTCCATATCCTTGCCAAGATAATCCTTATAATACCATATTCACTTTGGAGTACACTGTAACCAGAAATGTGAACACAAAATGTTCAAAAAAGAGCACAATACTAACTGAAGGATTTACAAGATTAAAAATGGAAGATTAATTTTGAGGATAACAAACTTTCTAAATCACTATCTCTTGTATAAGTAATAAATCATGCACTGAAAAAATTAGCAACTAAGTGAAATGTAAAAAAAACTGAAAATAGAGTACCTTTCTCTGCAAAAGGAGCTCAAACTTTGTTCTAAGCTCTACTTCCTATTTACTGTCTTGGTGCCATATGCCTCTTCTACTCCACGAACAACCACAGAAGTAGAGAAAACCTCACAGGTTCAATAGGTCTTAATAAATCTTACCAATCACAAGACAAATTACAGATTCCTTGGATGCACCTACGCCATGCCCTGCATAACATGACATACAATAAATATTTGTTGAATGGCTGAATATTCTCCAAGAGAAAATGCAGGTGTTTAACATTTTCTACCTCCTGTAATACTATATTACAAATTTTGTAGCATCAGAACAATCCAATAAAACAAAACTTTTACCTTAAACCACAAGATAGAAAAGTTATAATTTATCATTTTGCTGGGTTTTTTTTTTTTGAAGATTTATTTTAGAGAGAGAAAGCCCGTATGTGCACAGGGGCAGGGGCCAAGAGAGAGAAGCTCCCCACCCACAACTACCACTACCAATCCAGGGCTCAATCTCAGGACTCTGAGATCATGACCTGAGCTGAAATCAAAAGTCTGATGCTAAAAAAAAAAAAAAAAAAAAAAAAAAAGTCTGATGCTCAACCAACTGAGCCACAGAAGCACCCCTATAATTTACCATTTTGTTTCATACTATGTCCAAGGGGGAAAAAAAGACGAATTTTTTTAGATTAGTTTATGCAGTTACTGGTAATTCAAGACACCACAAAAGATTTATCTGAACACTATCTTTTTTTTTAAACAGTAACATTCTACATACTATAATTTCTTACACCTTTTCTTTATACAAACAGTAAACTTTTTAAATTAGATATGAGAAATTAGCTCCATTAAAATGAGCTGCCCTGCTACGTTAATAGTAATATTCTAATTCAGGTAAGGTTAAAATCAAACAATGAAAATAAACATATATGTATGCTGCAAAAAATCTCTCTCTGTATTTAATTCACAAACTTAAATACCTGCTCCTGATTTATTGAACTGGTAAAATATATGAGAGAAAATACACAAAATTTACAAACTATATATATTTTTTTTTTTTTTTTTAAAGATTTATTTATTTATGATAGACATAGAGAGAAAGAGGGGCAGAGACACAGGCAGAGGGAGAAGCAGGCTCCATGCACCGGGAGCCCGACGTGGGATTCGATCCCTGGTCTCCAGGATCGTGCCCTGGGCCAAAGGCAGGCGCCAAACCGCTGCGCCACCCAGGGATCCCCTACAAACTATATTTAACAGAGTTTCTTGGAAGTCAAAACATACAGTTCATCTCTCTGCACTAAAAAGGCCCTTAGTATTGAAATCTACAAAAGCAAATATTCAGACTAAAATATTCCCTAATATTAAGCAGTATTTTTCTTAAACACAACTTATAGTTGCTGAATATCAATTTACCAAAACAGGCAAGTATGACCCTATCTTGGCAAAACTCAGAATACTGTTTCTTCAACATCCTAGAAGACAGCTTGATGCACCATGCTTTTCCATCTGCTTTGTTCTATTTCTTCATGCCCCAAATGGAAACTAAACCCTTCGAGTAACAGCCAAAATTTCATTAATCACAGGAAATAGGTAGCATGACATGAATAATAGAGGCAGACAGAACAACAGATAGAGTAGCCTTGGGAATGACCTCAAAGTGTACGTTGAGACAGAAAATCTATACAACACATACAGGAATCACATTACATAATTCTATTCCCACTTACCTGATGAGCTCTCAGTAAAGACTGTTAATGTCTGTCCTCCAACACTTTGTAAGACAAACGGATGTTCTCTAGGAGTGCTAACCGAAGCTGGTTTTCCACCAATATCGTGAATATTTGCAAGATCTTCATTCAAAGTAAATGACACCTGATAGACACATTAACAAGAGCTTATTACAAGAGACTTATGTATTCAAAGTATCTTTCACAGAAATTCTCATTATAAATCAAATACTTTTTTTAAAATGTGAATCTTCATTTCTAGTCATTTATTAAACATTTCTCTAAAACTTTATCAAACAATCCTACTTAGTCATAAAAAGAGAATCTAGAAAAAAAAGAGAGAGAGAGAGAGAGAGAGAGAATCTAGGAGAGCCTGCGTGGCAGAGTCAGTTAAGCATTCAACTCTTGGTTTTGGCTCAGGTCATGATCTCAGGGTTGTAAGATCAAGCCCAACATCAGGTTCTTTGCTCAGAGTAGAGTCTGCTTAAGATTCTCTCTGCTTCCTCCCACCCCCAAATAAAAAAAATAAATCTTAAAAAAAGAGAATCTATTCCCATTTATCAGAATAACAGGGCGAATCTACCATTATAAAGATGGGTGACAGCTTTCAAACTTTTTCTCTGGTTTATGGTTAAAGAAATTGTTTCCAAAACAGGAATAATTTTTCCCCCCTAAGGTCTGTGAATTCAAGGGATGTCTTGTTACGTTTGTATCCTTATAAATATATATACTTAAACACATTTAAATATAAATAAATATATAGCAAAGTGCCTGGCACATAGAAGGAAAACAGTATTTGCTGAATGAGTGAATATTTTAAGAGTATAAAGAAAGCAATTGCACTTAAAAGGGGGGAGCAAGCTATTTATTAAGAAAGCTTAAACACTCCAATAAGCAAAGGATATATTTCTTTTTTAGGTTTCAATGACTACTGTAGGAGTACATGGTGCTGTTTCATTTTCGAATATTTTAACAAATACAACTAAATATTTACAAAGATAATGCAATATTGAGACTTAGAATAAAAACACATAGTAGATATTCTTTCAAAACGATTTTTTACTATATACCAGATCCCCAAGGGAAGATCACACTTTACATCAAAAGATTTATGAACATAAAATAATAATCTCCCAACTGCACAGGAAAGATTAAGAAGCATTTGTTAAACATTTCTCTACTATGTGATTAAGTACTACAATTATGTCCTGGACTTAATGAATCAAAACCTAAAGCCCTGAAAAATCCAGTCCAAATGCCTTTGCCACACTGAAATAATGTTGAAGTATTACTGTAGCAATAGTAAGCCTCACAGTCTTACTGTCCGTCCCCCCTCATCCCCCCCAGAGAGGGGACAGTTTAGGTCATGGCAGAAAAATGCTAAGAATGAACTAGAAAGGAGTCCATTCATTCACACAAAAGTAGCATTTATGCTGTTTTGTGTCCCACACTATCAGCCACCAGTTTGATGTGGAGTTTTCCAGAATGCAAACACCAACTTCCCTTTACTATTACTAATACGTAGCAAAATGATCTCATGTTTTTAAATAAAATAATCATAGAAATAATCTTACCTCAGTCCTTCCTTGATTCCTACAAAAGAAAAGAAAAATTTTATTTAGATTTCATGTTTTCTTCAAATGTACACTAAGAACTAAAAGAAGTAACACTACATCACATTTACATAAAATATAACATTTACATAGATCAACTAATATTTACCCTTGGCTCTCTGCAACTAACCTACTTGTAATCATATAGTAAAAACAAAAGTTACATTAATCCCATATGTATATTATGAGGAGTTTGTATTACAATGGTCCTAATACTTAAACCAAGTAATAACCTCATTACAATTCTTATCTTTATGTCTACAGCCTAAATAATAGTCTAAAGCTTAAAAACGTATTATGTATCTACTATAAGCAAAGTACTGAGTGTAGGATCTCCATTGTCAGCCAGAAGATATAAAAACTACATCCATAACCGTAAGAGATACATTTTAATTAATGTTTAATTAAGAGAGCCCCAATGTGCCAGGATCAGATAGGAAGACACTACTTCTTCCATTTTAAGAGAGGAAGAATGGGGACAACTGGGTGGCTTAGCAGTTGTGCAACTGCCTTGGGCTTAGGGCGTGATCCCAGTCCAAGAATCAAGTCCCACATTGGGCTCCCTGCGAGGAGCCTCCTTCTCCTTCTGTCTGTATCTCTGCCTCTTTCTGTGTGTCTCTCATGAATAAATGAGTGAAAGCTTTAAAAAAAAAAAAAAAAAGAGTCGAAGAATGTCTTAACAAGAAAGAAAGCCAGATCTAAGCCTTTTTTTTTTTTTTTTAAGAGTATTTATTTGGACGCCTGGGTGGCTCAGCAGATGAGCCTCTGCCTTCAGCTCAGGCCGTGATCCTGGGGTTCTGGGATTGAGTCCCACATCAGACTCCCCACAGGGACTCTGCTTCTCCCTCTGCCTGTGTCTCTGCCTCTCTGCCTCTCATGAATAAATAAATATTTAAAAATACATTTTTTTTATTTATTAGAGAGAGAGAGAGAGAGGAGAAAGCATAAGCCAGGGAGGGGCAGAGAGAGAGGGAGAAGCAGACCCCCTATTGAACAGGGAGCCTGACGCAGGGCTGGATACCAAGACCCCGAGATCATGACCTGAGCTGAAGGCAGACGCTTAACCAACTGAACCACACAGGCACTCCCTGAGCTAAGTTTTGAAAGGTACTGGGATTTCAATAACCTGAGATAGGAATATATTATTAGAAATTACCAACTGAGCAAAGCCACTAAGAGTCTGATAATGAAAATGTAGTCACATTTGGCTGGGAGAATACAAACTAAGGAATAGGGGGAGATAAACTCGGAAGGAGAACTGAGGCTAGATCATGGAATATTTTAAATATCATAGTACAGAGATACTTTATTTCTCAAGTAATGGAGGGCCCCAAGTATCATTTGAACAAAAGAATAAAGTACAAAATATGCTCCTAAAAACATGCACCAGAACATATATATAAAATGAAAATGAAGACCAGTTAGAAAACTACTGTTTCTCCATAACACCAGCCTGAGTTCCAACCTGCCTTCATTCAGGGGCTCAACCACTCATTCTGACATTAAGCGTCTACTCTACAACCATTAGACATTCTACTCTACAACCATTAGACATGGTGCCAAGTGCATGGTACAGTATGAACACAGGCCTTTTTTTTTTTTTTAACACAGGTCTTTATCCTCAAAAAGGTCCCAGTTTAATGAAAAAAGAGCTAATCTATAAACAACATAAACAGGATAACTATGACAGGGGTACAGCATACTGTCACGAAAACACAGATGAGAAAGCTAGCAAGAGATGAACTGAATTGAGGGATGAGGAAAACAACATGGAGGCATTACAGGTTAAGAGAATCCAGTTAAACACAGAAATGATCTAGCACATTCTTTAGAGCATCAGTGAATGGTAGGAAGGAGTCAAGTGGTAAAGAGCCCCTTAGGCCACTAAGGAGTCCAGAATTTTAAACAGGTTTGTTTACTGCAGGACTTCTCAGTCTTTTTCACATGTTAAAGTGCAATGTTGACCCTCCTTTTGTTGGGGAAGTATCTAGAACAGAAGTGAAAAAAAAATCCTAAAATTTCATATAAAAATCTGCATTTCCAGCCTCTCTCAAAAGACTGGAAGATTTGGCAGCAATGCCCTTCTCCACTCCCCAATTCAGCATGACAACAATCCCTTTGACATGCACAGATGGGCAGTGAATTCACTGCAATCCCTTCCCTATCACTCCTGGATCTGGATTCTTAGAAGGATTTAATTTAGCTACCTTTCAGACATAGGTGCTGCAGTCAAAACAAAGGCAAAGATGCAGAGAAGGCATTTGCAGAATGTTTACTGAATTGGAATAAGGCTTAATGCAAAAACTCACATAAAACGTAATGAAGGCTTGAACCAGGTAATGACAGCTTGGAAGGAGGAGTGTGTGGCAGTTGTATCTGAGATGTCAGAACTGATAGAGGAGGAAATGACTGGAAGTAGGCAGCAAGGGGAAAGGACTGATTAAAGATCATGCTGACATTTCCAGTCTAGGGGACTAGAAAATCACCCAGATCCAATTAGGGAACACAGGAGGGGATGACAACTTTATTTTCATATATTTATTTATAACATCATCTTGGCTGGAATGATAAGAGACTGATGAACACTGGATGAGTTCATTTTCCAGAATAAAAACTAGTCTTTAAAGACTTGTGACTTATTTTAAAAGGATTACATATCCTTTTGCCTTAGTATATAAATGTATAAAGCATACATGACCTTTTGTTGTTCAATATTACCAATAAAATATATCCTCTTCATGATGATCTGTGGTTAAAATTACAAACATCAACTACTGTAAAACACAGTAATATCTTCAGAAATAAATGAAGCAAACATGTATCCCATCCTTTCACTGAATGCTTCATAACATTGTGAATTAGTTTCTCCTTCATTACTCTGTCCATTTCTCAATACCCCGCAGCTATTTCTTTAGACTCCAGCCTCATTCCTCTTGTCTTTCTAAAAACTAGTCATTTGTCAGGGTGCCTGGCTGGCCCAGTGAAGTCTGCCTTCAGCTCAGCTCATGATCCCCAGAGTTCTGGGATCAAGCCCCACAATGGGCTCTTTGCTCAGCAAGGGGCCTGCTTCTCCCTCTCCCTCTGCTCCCCTCCTCCATGTTCTCTCTGTCTCTGTCTCTCTCAAATAAACAAAAACCTTTTTTAAAAAATCATTTGTCTTTCCTTTTTGTTATTTTTGAATATTTCTTAGATTTGACACCAATGGGAGGAGACTTATCACTAATCGCCAATAAAACACCTTTTTCCTAAGTAAGAAAATCAACCAAATAATACCAAGTCTCTAACTGTGCTCCAGGATTTTAAAAATTTATTTAAATTCAATTTAATTAACATATACTGTATTATTAGTTTCAGAGGTAGAATTCAGATTCATTAGTTGCATATAATACCTAGGGCTATCTTCACGTGCCCTCATTATTTTTTTTAAGTTTCTTTTTTTTAATAGATTTTATTTATTTATTCATGAGAGACACAGAATGAGAGAGGCAGAGACATAGGCAGAAAGAGAAGCAGGCTCCATGCAGGGAGCCTGATGTGGGACTTGATCCCAGGACTCCAGGATCACGCCCTGGGCTGAAGGCAGGCGCTTAACCACTGAACCCCTTAGGCGTCCCTATTTTTTTTTTTCAAGTTTTACTTATTTAAGTAATCTCTATACCCAACGTGGGGCTCAAACTCACGAACCTGAAGATCAAGAGTCACATATTCTTCCAACTGAGCCAGCCTAGGAATCCCTGGGTTTTTGAGTTTTGTCTTGTTTTTAATTCCTAATCATACATTGCCACCCTGCCCCCCGTATTTTTTTTTTTAAGGTTTATTTATTTATTTATTCATGAGAGACACAGAAAGAGAGGCAGAGACACAGGCAGAGAGAGAAGCAGGCTCCCTGCAGGGAGACTGATGCAGGACCCTCAATTCCAGGATCCTGGGATCACAACAGGAGCCAAAAGCAGTTGCTTAACCATTGAGCCACCCAGGTGCCCCCATATATCCCATTCTTGAACAATTCACCTCAAAAACCATTAGATGAAGCCAAGCAAAGTACGTATCTGCAGACTGAATTGAGAAGGGTAAGCCTAGCCCAAATGGGATGGAAAGCAAGTATCTAGGGCAGAAGGGGCAGCCTAGTGTCAGAGCCCAGGAGATTAAGGAGGATAAGGAGAGCATCCCCACAAAGGAATGGCTCAACAAGTAGTGTGTCAGAACCTAGCAGGGTCAGGACTTCCACATGGGAAGAAAACCTAAGACATGTTGTCTGAGTCCTGGAGGGGGAAGTAGGCATGCCTATGAGGATAGGAGGGGATGACAGTGCTGAGGAGAGCATCCCTGTGGAGGCCTACAAAGGTAGCAGCTTAATGGGGGATGTTATAGCCCAAGCCAGGTGAGGAGGGCATTCATACACTGGTGGGGAAAAAAGGGTTTCTAAACAAATAAGAACAAAGGTCTAAACAAATAAGTGAATATATATTAAATATAACAGGAACCAGGTTCATTTTCAGAAAAGAGGTACAAACATGAAAAGGGAGAAAACTGGAAACATTCAGTGATATTGAACTAGAATTAGATATTGGTTTAAGTTCATTATTTCCAACATATATAAATATACAAATTAACATAATTTAAAGGTGTATTTAAAGGTGTATATGTGCATATACTCCCTAATTCTGTCCCCTAAAAGGGTCTGGGAGCAGCAATGAGCACTTGTGGTATCCAGATCTTAGTTTCTAAATATCATTCTCCTCTAGAAAGAACTAGGACTCTACGGAAAAATGCCTGACTTCAGACTTAGACAGAAACAAGATGAGTCTAAACCATTTTTCTCTGACAAAAAGTAAGCGCTCAAAGAATGATCAAGACATGTCAGAAGGCTACAGGACTTAGACTACTGAACTGTATGTACACTGAAGAAAGGGTTAAGGTGGTAAATTTTATATGTATTTTTTACTACAATAAAGAAAAAAGGGGGCATGGGAACCATCTTAGGAGGAGAGTCCAATTTGAACATCAGAATAAATAATAACAAATTGTGACCCATTAACTAAAATTGGAATACGTGAATTCATACCAACATAGATACATAATGTGAGAAATGGAATATTTACATAGTCTCAAAGTACAACCTAAGAGAATACTTATTACTAAGGGGAAAAGAGTAATTTACAGTGAAAAAGCATAGAAGACTCTCCTTAATCAAGTGATCAAAGTTACCACTACCAGTATTAGGACAAAATGAAAACATGCAAACCTTGCTAGAACCCAGCTTCACCTTCATTGATATTCTTGCCAAAGATGCCTGACTCCTATCTAATCATGAAGAAATATCAAACTCAAATTTTACAAAATAATGGAGTGTTGATACCTATAGAGTATACAATTCAAAGAAAGACTTCTAAATGTTCTAGATTTAAGGAAACTTAGAGACCTGACATCAGAACACAATTCAAGATTATGGACTGGATCCTTTTGCTAAAAAACACTATGGAGACAAATGGCAAACTCTGAATAAAGTCTAAAGATTAGGTAGTAGTATTTGATGTTAATCCACTGACTTGGAGGGGTGTGCTGTGATTATGTAGGAAAATATCCTTTTTCGGAGATCCCTGGATGGCTCAGCAGTTTAGCACCTGCCTTCAGCCCGGGGCGTGATCCTGGAGACCCAGGATCGAGTCCCACATCAGGCTCCCTGCATGGAGCCTGCTTCTCCTTCTGCCTATGTCTCTACCTCTCTCTCTCTCTCTCTCTCTCTCTGTCACTCATGAATAAATAAATAAAATCTTAAAAAAAAAAAGAAAAAGGAAAATATCCTTTTTGTAGTTAAAAAAAAAAAAGTCCTTTATATTGTTCTAACCTTCTGTAGGTTGAAACTGTTTTATTTTTTAATCTTTTTTTTTACTTTATTAAAATACTGAGTTTATTTCACATGAATATTTTTGTCTCCCCACCATTTCCATTTGTCTGACCACCACTACTACTATGTCCTATCATAAAGATTCCATACATACTTAAAACCAAGCAAAGTGTGGAGTTCCATCTTTAAAAACTAAACAGGCATTTTGGACAA
Organism: Canis lupus dingo; assembly: GCF_003254725.2. Taxonomy (NCBI): domain Eukaryota; kingdom Metazoa; phylum Chordata; class Mammalia; order Carnivora; family Canidae; genus Canis; species Canis lupus. Next base: position 5,833,711 of record NC_064264.1, read on the forward strand.
CACATTCTTGGCAATGGAACCTGGACAACATTTATCAGACACGGTAAGGAAAGTTCTCACTCTGCATTATAAAAAGGACAGCCAGATATCAACTGTTACAGAAATGAAATAAGATGGAAAATTTTAACAAACTCTTTAAACTATTTTCTTAAAGAGACTTCCTCCACTGCCAGAGATCTTGAATAGCCTCTCGGTCAGTCATCCGGAAGCAATTCTTCACATAATTGATGAACGTGGCTTCCACTTTGGAAGAGAACCACCTTTTTCTATACTTGCTTCCATTTTTCCTTTAATGTCTTCTACAGAACTAGGTCCTTTCAGTGTTTTGGGAGTCTTTTCCTGTTCTTTGAAAGATTCTTGACCTTTTGATCTTGGTGTTGATGGTTTTGAGTCTTTTCCATGCTGGTTTGATTTTTTGTGCATTTTTGGCTGGAGTATCTCGTATAGATTTCTTTACTGGAGCCTTTTCTTCAGTTTCCTCATCATCAGAATCATCATCATCATCTTCATCAACATCTTCATCAGCAGCAAGTTTTACTTTTTTCTAACACTTCCAGGGGCAGAACGCTTTCCAGATATACTAAGAAGTTTCACATCCTCTTCTTCTTCATCTTCTGACTCTGCATCTTCCTCCACAGCTACTAAGTGCTGTCCACTAATATGCACAGGCCCGGAGCCACATTTCAACCGAAAGACCACAGATGGTGTTATTTCAAAGCCCCCAAAGGACACTGTCAGCTGACATTTTCAAAGTTGGCAGTGTGACTTTAATTGGACTGCCTTCCTAAGTCATTGCCTCTGCTTCAACAATGTGCAATTCATCCTTTGCACCCAAACTGACCATTCTTAAAGATAATTGGTGCTCATTTTCATCACTATCCACCTTAAAGTGGTAATCTTTGTCAGCCTTTAGTTCACAACCAAAAAGATAGTCTGGGGCTGCAGGGGGGCTCATGTCCATGTCCATCGAATCTTCCATGGGGTGGTGACACACACTTAGGTGGGAGAGAAGGCAGACAGAGATACACGACTACTGTTCCATGGGACAGCCACGCAGGACGGAATCACACCAGGGTTGAAACTGTTCTAAAATAAAAGTATCAGGACGCCTGAGTAGCTCACTTGGTTAAGTGTCTGTCTTTGGCTCAGGTCATGATCTTGGGCTCCTGGGATGGAGACCCACTCGGGCTCCCTGGTCAGTGAGGAGGCTGCTTCTCCCTCTCCCTCTGCTACCCCCTGCTTGTGCGCCCTCTCTCCCTCAAATAAATAGATACATTAAAATATTTTAAAATAAAAAAAGTATTCAATAATTCCAAATATGTCGTTATTTCACTAATCCCTAAGGATTTGAGAATATTGCTAATTTTTCTCTATAACAATGCTGAAATGAATATCCTCAATATTTGCATCACTAACTTACTACTTCCACGAGATAAGTTCTATGAAGATGCTGGGTCAAGAGCATGAACATGTTATTAATATTTTGAGCCTTCTCATCATCCCAGTCCCACTCTACTGGAAGTGTTTTCTGTGTCTTTCTAAAAGGGCAGCACCAAGAACTGAACAAACTGCATTGCCAGCAAATTGGCAGAGAAAACAGTGGGATTATTATTCCACTTTTTTCTGAGTAGTAATGTATGTGTGAGTACATGCGAGTGCGTCATAGATGTATATGTATGTACACATATATATGTTGCCAGGCTGGTCTTCAGAAAGTTTGCACTGATTTAAATTCAATAGCAGTTCTCTGCTCCTCCCCCTTCAGCAGACAGCCACATCTTCTGGTGCAGTGTCACCCGCATCCCTGAGACACGATGGTGAAGGTCAGAGTGGACGAATTTGGCCGTATCGGGCGCCTCGTCACCACAGCTATTTTTAACTCTGCCAAAGTGGATACTGTCACCATCAATGACCCCTTCATTGACTTCAACTACACGCAGTACATGTTCCAGTAGGATTCCACCCACAGCAAAATCCATGGCACAGTCAAGGCTGAGAACAGGAATCTTGTCATCAGTGGGAAGTCCATCTCCATCTTCCAGGAGGAGCAAGACCCCACCAACATAAAATGGGGTAATGCTTGTGCTGAGTATGTTGTAGAGTCCACTGGGGTCTTCACCACCATGGAGAAGGCTGGAATTCACTTGAAGGATGAGGCCAAGTAGTCATCATTTCTTCTCCTTCTGCTGATGCCCCCATGTTTGTGACGGATGTGAACCACGAGAAGTATGACAACTCCCTCAAGATGATCAGCAATGCCCCCTGTACCACCAACTACTTGGCTCCTCTAGCCAAGGCCATCCATGACAACTTCAGCATCATGGAGGGACTCATGACCACTGTCCATGCCATCACCGTCACCCAGAAGACCGTGGATGACCCCTCTGGGAAGCTGTGGCGTGACGGCCAAGGGGCTGCCCAGAACATCATCCTTGCTTTCACTGGTGCTGCCAAAGCTGCAGGCAAAGTCATCCCTGAGCTGAACGGGAAGCCCATTGGCATGGCCTTCTATGTCCCCACCCCTGTGTCAGTCATGGATCTGACCTGCCACCTGGAGAAAGCTGCCAAATACGATGACATCAAGAAGTTGGTGAAGCAGGTATCAGAGGGCCTCCTCAAGGGCATCCTGGGGTACACTGAGAACAGGTTGTCTCCTACAACTTTAACAGTGACACCCATTCTTTCACCTTTGATGCCAGTGCCAGGGCTGGCATTACCCTCAATGATCACTGTGTCAAGCTCATTTCCTGGTATGATAGTGAATTTAGCTATATCAACCAGGTGGTGGACCACATGGCCTCCAAGGAGTAATAATCTCCTGGACCACCACCCCTAGCAGGACCAAGAGGAAAAGAGAGGTCCTCAGCCACTGGGGAGTCCCTGCCTCAACTTATCCCCCAACACACTGAGGATCTCCTGACTTCCAGTTTCCATCCCAGACCCCCTGAGGAAGGGGAGGGGTTTAGGGAACCCTACCCTGTCATGTATCATCAATGAAGTATACCATAGGGGATCCCTGAGTGACTCAGTGGTTTAGCGCCTGCCTTTGGCCCAGGGCATGATCCTGGCGACCCGGGATTGAGTCCCACATTGGCTCCCTGCATGGAGCCTGCTTCTCCTTCTACCTGTGTCTCTGCTTTTCTCTCTCTCTCTTTCTCTGTGTCTCTCATGAATAAATAAATAAAATATTAAAACAAAAAAGTATACTGTACCCAGCCTAAATAAATAAAATAAACCCAATAGTGTAAGACTGCTCTAAATTTAGTCAATTTAAAATTTTTTTAATTTTTTAATTTTTTAATTTTTATTTTTTTATAATAGTCACAGAGAGAGAGAGAGAGAGACAGAGACACAGGCAGAGGGAGAAGCAGGCTCCATGCACCGGGAGCCCGACGTGGGACTTGATCCCGGGTCTCCAGGATCGCGCCCTGGGCCAAAGGCAGGTACCAAACCGCTGCGCCACCCAGGGATCCCCAATTTAGTCAATTTTATAACATAAAAATTTTATCTCATTTTTTGTTTGCATATTTTTTATGACCTTGAATGTTACGTATGTTTAGAAATAAAGCTAGAAAAAATTTTTTACATATTTTTTTTAATATTTTTTTTAATTTTATTTATTTATGATAGTCACAGAGAGAGAGAGAGAGGCGCAGAGACACAGGCAGAGGGAGAAGCAGGCTCCATGCACCGGGAGCCCAACGTGGGATTCGATCCCGGGTCTCCAGGATCGCGCCCTGGGCCAAAGGCAGGCGCCAAACCGTGGCGCCACCCAGGGATCCCTTTTTTACAGATTTAAAAAAAAAAAAAAAAAAAAACTCCCGGGACTTCCAGGATCACCCCCTGAGCTGAAGGCAGACATTCAACTGCTGAGCCACCCAGGTGTCCCATAAAGCTAGAAACTGAAGTCTCTCGGGAGAGCCTTTCTAGTTGACTACATGATTGTCAGCAAAATACAGCATATATAAAGCATTTCATAAACTGAAGTTGTCTAAGGCAGGGTGGTGATATAGAAAGAAGGCTATTTTGTTTTTGGTTTTGCTTTTTAAGATTTTATTTATTTAGGGGGGGCATGAGCAGGGGGAGGGGCAGAGGAAGAGGGAGAAGCAGACTCCCCACTGAGCAGGGAGCCCCATGTGGGGACTTAAATCCAGGACTCTGATATCATGACTTAAGCCAAAGACATGCTTAACTAACTGAGCAATGCCGGTGCCCTAGAAGGTTAGTATTAAAACTTAAACAACCTAGGTGAGGTTGGTGTAAAAACAACCAAAAACTTAAACAACCTAAAGCAAAGCTATAAGCTAACTAAAATGCGGTACACATCAGATGTCCAAAGGGATAAAAATAACCTAAGTACGATGGTTTAGAAACATCACATAAACCACCTAAGAAAAATGGCCCAAATGTTACCAGCTGTTAAAACAGGCTAGACTCTCCTTTTTTCAGGTGCAAACAGAACCAAATTTAGGGAGAGCTGCACTCCCAGCTGCATGTTTTCTCCTCCCCTTCTGCCTCTCCCAATTCCTCCTAACTCCACAGCCTGTCTCTACAGGATGAACAATCACACCACATAGATCCTCTAGCTTCTGGCTCACTGCACAGGAAGTTGCTGCAGCCTATCTTTAGAAGATGAGCCAGGGAAGGGAGGCCCATCCCCATACCACATCAGACACTATGTAGGGCCAATGGTCTATATTGTATAGTATGTGGCATGACAGTAGGTCAACACTACTGACAATTTTACATCCATTAAACCCACGAGTTATTAATACCACCTCTTTAATAGATGAGGAAACAGAGAAAGTAAGCAATTTACCTAAAATCACACAGCTAGTAAGTGATAAGGTCTGGACAAGACCAGAGCTGAATGACTCCTGAGTCCATACTCATAACCAGTATGCCACACTGGCTTTTTGAAACCTAAGTTGTTTTCATGTTTTACTCCCCCCCCCCAAAAAAAATATATATAGGTAATATATATATAAATATATATATAAATATGTATATATTTTACCATACAGATAATCCATAAACCAGCTAATCTGCCTCTAAGAATCAATAGTTGATTATGTATCTCCTAGCCTTAAAAATATTTGAAGATGGTTTCACCTGGTATGCCTTAAATCATCTCTCAACAGCCAGAGTACCTTCAAATATTCCTCTTGGACATTGAGTTTTTTTAGTATTCTCATTATATTAGCCTCGCTCTACTAAAGGAACTTATTTGTCCATGTCTGTAAGTATAGCACTAAGAACTGAACATAATGTCTGCACCATACACTAACTGGCAAAGAAAAGAGTGGGATTGGCATCCCACTTCATTCTAAACAACAAACATCTATTAATGGCTCTTTTGTTTATAGCCACATAACCCTGAGGACTCATATTTAGCTTGAAATCAACTAAGATCCCGATAACCTCATCACATGCACTGAGAAGACATTCCTCATCATCCTACAGTTGCTTAATAGTGAATTTAGTAATTCAGCAAAAGGAATGAAAACTGGGGCACCTGGCTGGCTCAGTCAGAAGAACTCGCAACTCTTGATCTTGGGGTTGGTGAGTTCAAGCCCCACGTTGAGTATAGCGATTACTGAAAAGAAGGAAAGAGAAGAAAAAAGAGAAAAGAAAGAAAAGAAAGAAAAGAAAGAAAAGAAAGAAAAGAAAGAAAAGAAAGAAAAGAAAGAAAGAAAGAAAGAAAGACAAAGTGAATTAATAGCACAAACAAGATAGCCAGCCAGGAGACCTACTATGGAACAGCTGTTTTTAAGCATTTCCATAGCTATTTTAGGGCACTACTTACTACAAATCTGTTCTCATCATTAAAAGAATCTAGACCTATAAGACAAGACTGATAATGTATCATGTTAAGTAGAAAATCTGCTAGATGTTTTATTTAAGATAAAAAATGCATGCACACGTGATAACATCAAGTGCAAACAGCATATTGTCAAGACCAGGATACTCTAGACAGCAAAAGAGGGGACACCAGCAATAATCGCACTGGGAAAATATGTAAACTAGGACTGTTCAGGCAAGCCTGGGTGGGGGGGGGAGGGTAGCCACCTAATATTAGATGGAACTGTGTAAACCATCTGCTTCTCTAAGGAAGAAAAAGAGCTTGAAATTTTCTACCCAGCAAAGGATAATAAAGAAAAATGTGGCACACCCACTGCTGCTTATTTAGCATGCTGTATTTATATTTATTAAGCTAAGGCCTAATGCCAGACAACTACCAAGAGCCACTTAGGACTAGAACCCAGGTCTGGAGATCTAGTCTAGTTACTACATAAAACTACACGGTTCGCCACTTAAATGCATTTTTTCCTGTAGTCTGCCTTTCTTCAGTGACATACAGTGCTGAGATTTTATCTTGATAGTGGCCTCCATTCTCAGTAAAACCAATTATAAGAAATTCTGTAGTCCACAACAGAAAAGGTAGGTAATTATCTGCACTACGAATAATTCCATGTTGAAAAATAAAAAAGAGCACAGATTTCTTTTTTTTTAAAGCACAGATTTCAATTAAAAGTATGCAATGTATCCATTTCTTTTTCCTTCCATTTTATATAAAAGTATGACAACTCACAAAAAAATGTGATTTATCTACAACTTTCCAGAAATAGGTTCATTTTATAAAGTTAATATGCAAACAAATGACAACCATTTCCATATTATCTCACTGGATTCATAAAAAAGGTGTGCAAAACAGGCAACTCTAGGGATAAACTAAACTCAGAAGATTAAGTGACCTATACAAAGTCTCACTGGTAGTAAGTGACAGAGCTGGAATGGAAAGCTACTGGAGTTTTCTTACCATTCAAATGCCTGAATTCAAGCCTGGTTCCTCTATTAACCTAAAAGTCATTTCTTGAGGAAAATAAGATATTACTTGTCCCTACCTAACTTTAGGACTTTGGATATAAAAGCATTCCTGTTTCCAATCAATATCTTGTTCAAACAAAATGAAGAGTTAAAAGATATGTCAGAACAAAGTAATAAAAAGAACGAAAAAGAACTAGAAAGAAAACCCTGGGGTCAAATAACACGTAGAGACTGAGAAGATGAGAAAGAGCCAGCAACAGACTGAAAAGGAACAGTCTGCTAGGGAAGCCAATCAAGAGAGTGGTGTCCCAGAAACGAAATGAAAAAAAAAAAAAAAGAGTTTAAGGATAAGAATGTTCACTATGTCAAATTCTGTTGAAGGACAATTAGGAAGGCTGGTAGATGACTCAGATTTAGGGATATAGATGTGTTAGACTGCAAAAAAGGACTACAAATCCTTTGCAGTGACTCCCACCAAGAGCGGAGCCTATTGCTCCCCACTTGAATCTGGTTATGTGAGATGCACCCTCAGTAGGACTTTAGCACACATGATGAAAACACAGGTTTGCTAAGCGCTTGTGCACTGGGACTTCCCTCTCTTTTGCTACTGGGAACTTTCTACCATCATCTGAATGAACATGCTAGAGATGAAACACACATGACCACCACCCCAACTGATTGCAAGCCAACTACTAGACACCTGAGTGTGGCTGTTCTAGCCAGAAAGACCAACCAGGTCAGCCCCAAACAGAACTGCCCCACAGAAAAATAAGCAAATAAAATGCTTTTCTTTCTAAGCCACTAAATTTTTGGGTGATTTGTTATGAAGCAAAAGCTAACTGATAAGAAGACACCAATGACAGAGTAGAACTATTTCAATTGAGTTGTGAGCTGAAAATCTGATCAGAGTTGGGTTAAGAATGAATGGACAGAATGGAATGCAAGGCCTCTGGCTGATACCAACTGAACTTTAGAGGCTTCTCTTTCTAACAAGGCCATTTCTTCAACCAAGAAACTACACCATTACATTGCTTACCAGGTGTTCCCTAGGCTTTTCCAATGCCTCTATAGACAAATATGGTGGCACAATGGCAAAATCTTTCTACTGAAGCACTTAATGGGGTGCATCCATTTATGCCCAATCCAGCATACCTCCTCAGATGATGTGGAGACGATGGAGGGATGAGGGAACTACATACTCTTCTGCTTCACTGCCAACAAGTTTTACCAATAAATATGACTTTATAGGGGTAGCCCCGGTGGCACAGCGGTTTAGCACCACCTGCAGCCCAGGGCGTGATCCTGGAGACCCTGGATCGAGTCCCACGTCAGGCTCTCTGCATGGAGCCTGCTTCTCCCTCTGCCTCTGCATGGAGCCTGCTTCTCCCTCTGCCTCTCTCTCTCTCTGTCTCTATGAGTAAATAAATAAAATCTTTAAAAAAACAAAAACAAAATATAACTTTATACTTATACCTGTCACTGGGGGAGGGGGGTGTATGTGTGCGTGTGTCTGTGCATGCATATCTATACGTGTGTGCACAAATATGTGGTGTGCACATATATCTCCTTACAGCACACCTAACCATCTCTTAACAAGTCTTGATATGCTCATTACTTCTCATTTTCCAGGTATATTCTCTATCTGAAAAAGAACTGTTACTACATTTTAAAGCACATAAAAATTTCAAAAAACAGCTTTTTAAATGTCCAAAATATACAAATAACTTACTTGGCAATCCGCAGTTTCCCAACTTCACCTCTTCCAGGGGCTTTAGCCCATTGTTGTGACAAATATTTAGGAACCTAAAAAATAAACAAAACACTAATAAGACTATGTTTTATTTTTTATTTTTTTTTTTTAAAGATTTTTATTTTTAATTTATTTATTTATGATAGTCACAGAGAGAGAGAGAGGCAGAGACACAGGCAGAGGGAGAAGCAGGCTCCATGCACTGGGAGCCTGATGTGGGACTCGATCCCGGGTCTCCAGGATCGCGCCCTGGGCCAAAGGCAGGCGCCAAACCGCTGCGCCACCCAGGGATCCCAAGACTATGTTTTAGATGCTAACAAACTTTTATTTTTTTTTTAAGATTTTATTTATTCATGAGAGACACAGAGAGGAAGGGACATAGGCAGAGGGAGAAGCAGGCTTCCCTGCGGGAATCACAACCTTGAGCCAAAGGCAGATGCTCAATCACAGAGCCACCTAGGTGTCCTGCTAACAAACTTCTTAAACATAAAAGGATACACTGCTTCCATTTTACTTTCTGCCTACAGTAACTGATCATTAGGTATTATGCTCTTAATTTATGTTTTACACCATAAGGGATCATTTAAAATTTCAAAGAGCTTAAAGTCAATGAAGCTGGTGACAAAGCACTAACACTAGTAAAATATCATAACAAAACAAAGTGTTAACTTATGTTCCCAAATAAATCCAATGAAAGTTTAAACATAAGAAAGGCTACCAGAAAAATGTTTCTCGGGAGCAATAATACTCTTAACATATTTATTTAAAGATATACCAACTTTAAGATGATTTCAAAAGTCAAATTTTATTGTAAGACTATAACTCTGACCAATAATAAAGGATCTGCTGAAATAGCATAGCTAACATTTATATAATACTAGTTTCCTGACACTGTTGTAAGCAGTTTCCATATATTTATACATTTAATCTTCATATCTCTATGAGGTAGATACTGTTAATTACCCTCATTTTACAGATTATGAATCTAGGATACCAAGGCATTGCATAATTTAACCAAGGCTATAAAATTTGTAAATAATGGAGTCAGGATTCAAACCCAGGCAGTAACTAGATATATACAATCAGAAGGGTTTAATTCCCAAAAAGGTTAAGAGAACATATGCTGAATCACTACTATCTAAGAGGCAGTCTGAACTGTGGAATCAGCACACACCTTCAAAGTTAGCCTATTGTGAGGAAAGAGATACCACATAAAAAGCATGAAGCATAACACCTCACATAAGCAAGTACTCCATGAGTGTCAGGTGTCACTACTATTTCCCCCAGTAATCTTGGAATGGTAACATGAATATGAATTTAGAACTGAGTCAGAGCTTCCAAAACTGAAAAGAAAAGAAAAGAAAAATTCTATTTACTAAGATTTCATTTACAAAAAGAAGTGTTTAACTATCAAACAACCTGCATTGCTGTTTAGATATAGTAAAAAGTCAGGAATGAGAGGGTCAAAAGAAGAGTCTAATGGTTATTTCTTCAATTGCATATATTCTTTACAACAAAACTTACTGAACATTAGCCATACTCCCTAATAAAACCCATATGAGATGGTGTCTTTTCTTCAACATATTCCAAGTTATGGTTCAAATGAGTCTTCTCCATATATAGATGCCATAAGACTTTCTCCCTGTCAGTAATGGTATCCCTTCCATAATCCGTATTTCAAGCAAGCAATCACACTAGCCACTAACTTCCTGGCTCTCTCCTCAATACTTCAACTCCAACAGTTCTTCTATCCCTCCAGATTACTGACACAAACATCTTTACACTGTTCCCTAGCTGCCCATGTCCGACCTTAACAGTCCATCATCACAATCATTCCCTTCCCCTACCTCCATCATGCTGGCCTGGCAGGACCTTAACCCTGATTAAAGCCAATCTCTACTGCTACTTAATTAATTAGTTTGATAGTGTCACTTCTTCACTGCACCTGAGAAGCTGGGGAAAAATTCACAGTGATGCTAAGTAGTCTCACTTGAAATATAGGCTACTAACATTAAGTTAAGCCCTTCAAGATGCTTGGCACTTGAACTCCACCTCCCTAGTCAATCCCCCCTCCCGCTACAGCTGAGACACAAGTTCTCTTCTCAACCCCACAGCACCTCTCCCTCCTTTCTCCTTCTGTGCTGATAACCTGACTTATCTTCCAACTGGGGAAAGAGAACATTTACAGCTACCAATGTTGTCACAGCTGAGACCTTTTGCCTTCCTCTCTAAAACAGTAGATGAACACTGGCCAATCCCTCCAGTGTGCACAGAATTTCTTACCCTGCTGTCTAATCAAGAATATCTTTCCTTCAATTCTACTGTTTTTCTCCTCTCTCCTCTTCTCTACTTAATCATTCCCCCAACAAAAACAACAACAACAACAACAACAAAAATCATTCCCCCAACAGAATGATGACTGCTAACACTAGAGTGGTTATTACACATGGCAGGAACACTCTTAAGATGGAACCAAATGATCCTCAATTCTTGATATTCACACCCTTGCGTGATTGCCTCTCCTTGAGGGAAAAGAGGACCTGGACCTTGTTTCTCATCAGTACAACATAGCAAAGGTGATGGGATGTTACCCTCTTCCCCTTTGGCTAGGATTCTTTTATTTATTTATATTTTTTTTACTACAAAAATGGATCCATGTCTTTTTTTTAAAGTGGGTTCCACATCCAACATGGGGCTTGAATTCATGACTGAGATCAAGAGTCACATGCTCAAAAAGAAAGAAAAAAGTCACATGCTCTACCAAGTGAGCCGGCCAGACACCCAATTTTCTTTTCTTTTTTTTTTTAAGTTTTCATTTTCAGTACCCAGTCCTCATCACAAGTGCACTCCTTAATCCCCATCACCTATTTCACCCATCCCCCCACTCACCACCCCTCTGGTAACCATCAGTTTGTTCTCTATAGTTGAGAGTGTTTCTTGATTTGTCTCTCTCTTCCCCCCACTTTGCTCATTTGTTTTGCTTTTTTCAATTCCACATATGACTGATATACAGTATTTGCCTTTCTCTGGCTTATTTCACTTAGCATAACACTCTCTAGCTCCATCCGTGTCATTGCAAATGCCAAGACTTTATACTTTTTCATGGATGAATAATATTCCTCTGTGTGTGTGTGTGTGTGTGTGTGTGTGTGTGTGTGTGTGTTGCGCCCACACGTGTGTATCACTACTTCTTTATCCATTCAACTGATGGGACACTTGGGCTGCTTCCATATCTTAGTTATTATAAATAATACTGCTATATACACAGAGGTACATGCATCCCTCTAAATTAGTCTTTATGCATTGTTTGGGTAAATATCCAGTAGTGTGATTGCTGGATCAGAGGGTACTTCTATTTCAAATTTTTTGAGGAACCCCCACCAGTTCCCCTGCTGCACCAGTTTGCATTCCCACTAACAGTGCAAGAGGGTTCCTTTTTCTCTACATGGCATATTAATTCTGTGATTAGGTTACATAAGACAATGACTTCTATCTTGCTTGTCTCATTTTTTCAGTCTGTACACTCTGATGAAGTAAGCTGTTGGGGAGGCCCAGGTGGCAAGAAACTAAGGACAGGCTCCAGTCAGCAGGCAGCTAGGAAATCTAGTCCAATAACACCGAGGAACTTCCCACAGATGCTTGGAAACCATCCTTCCCCAGTCATGATTTCAGATGAGAACTCAGCCCAGGCTGACACCTTGATTGTAACCCGTGAGAGACTCTGAGGCAGGAGACCCGATTAAGCCATGCCAGGACTTCTGATCCACAGAAACCATGAAATAAATGTATGTTGTTTTAAGCTTCTAAGTCTGTGGTAATATAGCAACTGATAACTAATACATTGAGTGACAAACACTTTTCTAAATGTTTTAAATGTATTATCCACTTAATCTTCACACATTCCTGTTACTTCCTCCATTTTGCAAATGAGGAAAGTGAAGCACAGGGAAATGAGCAAATTTGCTCAAGGTCACACACCAAATAAGAGCAGAGTCTATAATTCTTTCCACATGTTGTCCCATTTCTCCACCTCTCTTTTCAGCAGAGCGCTTTAAAAGAGTTGTCTCTCCTCTGCTTTTTTGTTTTACTCTAGACAGGCCTTCCTCTCAACCACTCCACTGAAAGTGATGACCCTAGTTACCGAATATCTCCCCATTGCCAAGTCAATGTATAGTCCTCATCTTCCATACCTATCAATAATATCTGAGAACTAATTATTTTCTCCTTCTTCAAACAATTTCTTCACTTGGCTTCAAGTCACCACAATCTCTCCTGATTTTCCTTATACTTCTCTGGACTCTCCTTTTTGGTCCCCACATATCTAGATTCTCATCTTCCCGACCTCTCACCTTTAGAGGGTTCTGGTTTCAGTCCTCAGACCTCTTCTCTACCTGCACTCAATCTTATGTAATCTCATCCAGTCTCATGACTTTAAATACCATCTTTATAATAACTCCAAATTCAGAGCAAGTCCAGGCTCTACCCTCAAGTTCCAACCAATATATCCAACTGCCTACTCAAGCTCTCCCCTCAAGTTCCAACTTATATATCCAATTGTGACTCAAGCTCTCAAGTGTATATTCAGTGGACATTTCAAATTTAAAATATCCATATCAGAACTCTAATTTCTCCCTCATAACCTGCTCGTCCTGCAATTTTCCATATCTGAGTAAAGTCACTCCATTCTTCCAGGTACTCAGTCCAAAACTTTGTGCAGTTATCCTGAGTAGCTACTTTTATCTCACATTCCACATCCAACTAACTGACATTTCCTGTGGACAACATAAAATTTTATCAGGATTCTAGCCCCTTCTCACCAATTCCAGGGTTACCATCTTAGTCTAAGCCACCATCATCTTTTGTAGAATCGTAATAGCCTCTGGATTTCCTAGCTTCTGCTCTTGTCCACAACTAGTTGATTCTCAATACAGCAGCCAGAGTCCTCATTTTAAAATATGAGGTGATGATGATCAGATGATACCATTCTGCTCAAAGTATTTCAATTTATTTAATAGACATCTACTTACTACTTACTATAACCCAGGTACTTTTCTAATCACTTTATAAATGTTAGTTTACTTAATCCTCATAACAACTCTATTATTATCCCAATTTTTAAATGATTTATTTGAGAGAAAGAGAAGGTGAGGGAGAGGGAGACAGAATCTGAAGCAGACTCCACACTATACAAAGAGCCCGAGGCAGGGCTGGATCCCACAACCAGGAGATCATGACCTGAGCCAAAACCAAGAGCCAGATGCCCAACTGACTGAGCCACCCAGGCACCCTTATTATTATCCCATTTTTGCAGATAAAAAAATGAAACCAAAAAGTTATTATTTGCCCAAGGTCTCACAATTACTAGTGGTGAAGCCAGGATTCTAACCTAGGTAGTGTAGCTCCATAATTACCATGCCATGCTACTGCTCTAGGGCTACTGGCTCCCCATTTCACTCAAGAGTAAAAAAAAAATCCTATAATGTCTTATATGTTTCAGCCCCCTGCCTCCCCATGGCCTCATCTCCTACTACTTTCTCTCACTCACTTGACTCTAACCACACTGGTCTGTGAACATTGCCAGCAACTCATATTCCAGGGCCTTTAAATTGGTGCTACTTCTGTCTGGAATACTCTTTGCCCCATCTATCTGGAGGGCATGACCCCATATTATCCTTTAGGTCTCTGATCACAGACCACTGTGCTCCCTTCGGCAGACTAAATACTGCCGAATACTAAAATACTAGTAGTCTATATCAATACTAAAATTGGTCACAGACTACCTGGTATCAGTGAGGCCTTCCTCGCCCCCCCCCCTTTTTTTTTTTTAAGATTTCGTTTATTTATTCATGAGACACACACAGAGGCAGAAAAACAGGCAGGAGAAATAGGCTCCCCATGGAGAGCCTGATGTGGGACTTGATGCCAGGACCCTGGATCACAACCTGAGCCAAAGGCAGACACTCAACCACTGAGCCACCCAGGCATCCACTTCCCCATTGTATCTTTTTTTTTTTTTTTTAAGATTTTATTTATGTATTCATGAGAGACACAGAGAGAGGCAGAGACAACAGGCAGAGGGAGAAGCAGGTTCCCTGCAGGGAGCTTGATGTGGGACTTGATCCTGGGACTCCAGGATCACACCCTGAGCTGAAGGCAGACATTCAACCACCGAGCCACCCAGGCATCCTTTCCCCACCCTATTTAAAATGGCACCCCCAGGTACTTACTATACATTTTACTTATTCATTTTTCTTCATAGCACTTATCATGGGCTATGTTTCGTTTACTGTCTATTCTCCTTCCCCATTAGAACGTAATCTGCAAGAGGCAGATATTTTGTCTGTTTTGTTTACTGTCATATTCCTAGCATCTAAAATAGCCTGGCACATAGCAGCAGCAGTTATTTTAATGATTGGATACAAAGAAACATTAGCTAATGTTAATGTAATAACAATGGCATTATTGGGATAAATCTAGGATGCAGAATTTTAATAAACCTCAGTGCATTCTCAGAGAGAAACCTTATTCAGCGATCCATCTTAAAATAAGGGGGAAGGAAGAAAATGCCAAGAGTGGAGAGTATCATTTTCCAATCTGTCTTTGTCCACTTACTGCTGGTTCCTTGAGGTGCTATTAAGATAGAGGAGAGACAAGAATATTTTGGAGCGCTGGAACTCTTGAGGAGACCACACTTCTTCACTACATTAACCAGGTCAGAAGTCTCTGATCAAACTGCTGGTGACTACAATTTTAGCCATCAAACAACTAGAAGTTCTAAGTGAAGGCTATATCATACACTAAAACAAATTGAAGAATCAAATTCACTACAATAAGTTGTACCTGATACGAGCAACGGACAACTTACAAAAAAGATTATGCTCAAAAAAAAAAAAAAAAAAAAAAAAAAAAGATTATGCTCCAGAAGTTAGTTCATAAAAAGAAGTCTGGAACTCATACTGCATTATCATCATTATCATCAAAATCGTGGGATGCCTGGGTGGCTCAGTGGTTGAGCGTCTGTCTTCGGCTCAGGGCGTGATCCTGGGGGTCTGGGATTGAGTCCCACATCGGGTTCCTTGCAGGGAGCCTGCATCTCCCTCTGCCTATGTCTCTGCCTCCCTCTCTGTGTCTCTCATGAATAAATAAAATCTTTTTTAAAAAATCGTAAGTTCCCAGGGAAGCCTACCAGCTTATTTAATCCAAAAGGTTGCCAAAATGCTATACTCTTTCAATGAAAAACTGAATACATTGAGGACAGTATGTCAATCCTTTTTTTTTTAATTTTTTTATTATTTATTTATGATAGTCATACAGAGAGAGAGAGAGAGGCAGAGACACAGGCAGAGGGAGAAGCAGGCTCCATGCACCGGGAGCCTGATGTGGGACTCGATCCCGGGTCTCCAGGATCGCGCCCTGGGCCAAAGGCAGGCGCCAAACCGCTGCGCCACCCAGGGATCCCGATAGTATGTCAATCCTATACGTATATCTCTCCATACCAAACACTTATGGAAATGAGCTTCCAAGCAGCCTGGGTGGCTCAGCGGTTTAGTGCTGCCTTCAGCCCAGGGCATGATCCTAGAGACCCGGGATCGAGTCCCACATCGGGCTCCCTGTATGGAGCCTGCTTCTCCCTCTGCCTGTGTCTCTGCCTCTCTCTCTGTGTCTCTCATGAATAAATAAATAAAATCTTTTAAAAAATAAAAAATATAAATGAATAAATAAAAGGAAATGAGCTTCCCAGAAGTTCCAGCCCATTAGCATGAAGTCTGAAAAAGGGGAGATGAGGAAGAAAAACTAATAGTATATATGGTCCCAAGCCTCCAAAACACTTTATTTTGAATGCCTGATATTTTTCATTAAAACATTCTTTTACTTTTAAATAAAATTATATATATTTAAGGTATACAACACACGATGATCTGATATACAAAGTGAAATGGTTACTACAGTCAAGCCAATTAAGATCTCACATAAAAAAAAAAAAAAAAAGATATCTCACATAATCAGCTTTTTAAAATAAGAACACCTGAATTCTACTCTTAGTAAATCTTCCCAAAACACTGTCAACACGTCACTTGTGTGATATGTGTTGTTTCGACTGTCTCCACATTCATTAAGAAAATCAGGTGGGGGGATCCCTGGGTGGCGCAGCGGTTTGGCGCCTGCCTTTGGCCCAGGGCGCGATCCTGGAGACCCGGGATCGAATCCCACATCAGGCTCCCGGTGCATGGAGCCTGCTTCTCCCTCTGCCTATGTCTCTGCCTCTCTCTCTCTCTCTGTGACTATCATAAATAAATAAAAATTTAAAAAGAAAGAAAGAAAGAAAGAAAATCAGGTGGAAACAAGATAATAGGTACAACATGGGATGTTTTCTGATTTCCCAAGACAGTAACAGAAAATGACACACTTAGGCATTACTTCCAGGGAAATGTCCCTTGACCTCAAGACTAGAGGTCTGGGCACGTTTCTTTATTATCCACACTCACAGAACAGTATTCTGGCTCCAGTATCCATATCTGTCTGTAACTGCTTTCATCAGGACTACTATCAGGCGGATGTCTGTCTCCCGCAGTAGGCCATATATCCTAGCTCACAGAGCACAGGCCATGTTTCGGCTCACCCTAATATACTCAGAGCCTGGCGTGGTGACCAGCAATCACTAAAAGCTTGTGGGATGAATCAACCTGCTCACCCGTTTGCTCATGGCAGGCAGGTCAACTATGACTCGGAAGCCCAGGTGCTAAGGTGGTATGTACAGACACTATTCCCCGGAGTTTCTCTGCCAACTTTGCTTCAGCAAGTATCTAGTTCCCCAACTACTAGTCTCCAAACCCTGTTTCCCCCAAAATACAAGCACATTAAGGGCACTGTAATGGACACTGTAATGTGACACTCATCTCCCCCCTTTAGGACTGAAGGCCTTACTCTCCCAGCTGCTGGGAGTATGGCCACAGCCCCTAGCTGTGAGCCCCTCTTCAGCACCGCCCTCTGACCAAGATCACATATTTTTCCCAGGACAAACCACATGTGGTAATTGGTCAACACAGGGTATACCTCACCCCAAATCAAGACACCTGGAGGACTCCCTGTGGAATCATCCTCAGCTTTCCTTGACACTGCATCATACCCTCTAACCAATTCTGTTTGTCTTCTTCCTTCCACAGGTGATGATCCCAAGAGCTCCCTGGTAAACCTAATCATCTCAGAATTAGCTTCTGAGGAAGCCCAATCTGTGACATGCAGCTTTTACTCCCACGTTTTCTTAAATATCACCATGTGGAACTTACAAGACCCAAGGTCAGAGAAATGAAGTCCCCAGGAGCCCTTGGGTTGTTTGCCTTCAGCTCAGGTCATAATCTCGGGGTCCTGGAGCTGAGCCCCCCATCAGGCTCCTTGCTCAGTGGGGAATCTGTTTCTCCCTCTCCTTTTGCCCCTCCCTCCCACTTGTGCTATCTCCAAAAGAAAGGAAGGAAAGGAAGAAAAGGAGTCCTCACCTCACCTCTATTCCCCAGGGAGAAAACCCATGAAAGAGCCCTAAACTCTTTCCTACTTCCTATTCTTGAGGTGAGCTGTGTAGCCAAATAGACCCAAATTTGAAACATTGTTCCATACTTGGTAAGATAACCTAAGCCTCCATTTCATCATCTGAAAAACACAGATACTTAGTATCTAATTCATAGGCTTGCTTTGTATAAAATACTTGGTACATTAAAAAAAATAATACTTGGTACATATGAAAGCTAAGTTCGTTTTTCTCCTGTCCCTCCTGACCTGTGACATCTATCAGGATGCTTGGGTGGCTCAGCGGCTGAGTGTCTGCCTTCAGCTCAGGTCGTGATCCCAGAGTCACAGGATCGAGTCTCACATCAGGCTCCTCTCAGGGAGCCTGCTTCCCCCTCTGCCTATGTCTCTGCCTCTCTTTGTGTCTCTCATGAATAAATAAATTAAATTAAAAAAAAAAACTGTGACATCTATGTAACATTAAATCCAATCATATCAGGATCCTTGGGTGGCGCAGCGGTTTGGCGCCTACCTTTGGCCCAGGGTGCGATCCTGGAGACCCAGGATCGAATCCCACATCGGGTTCCCGGTGCATGGAGCCTGCTTCTCCCTCTGCCTATGTCTCTGCCTCTCTCTCTCTCTCTCGCTCTCTCTCTGTGTGACTATCATAAACAAATTTAAAAAAAATTAAAAAAAATAAAAATCCAATCATATCTATTACCTATCAAAACTTGTTTGAGGGCAGCCGTGGTGGCTCAGGGGGTTAGCACCGCCTTCAGCCCAGGGCGTGATCCTGAAGACCCAAGATCGAGTCCCATGTCAGGCTCCCTGCGTGGAGCCTGCTTCTCCCTCTGCCTGTGTCTCTGCCTCTCTGTGTCTCTCATGAATAAATAGAATCCTTAAAAAACAAAACAAAACAAAACAAAAAACTTGTTTGAATCATCAATCTCTTGTAGATTTGTGGTATTCAAAACCCCAGAAATGGTATTTCATAAAGCCAGAACAGTACTGGTACTGGATATTCTGGGACACAATCTTCTACTATATTTACTTTTTCCTGAACACACTCTAGTTCTTCTCAGTCCTGCTGGGAAGTTTTCTCCTAACTAGTCAACTCCATAGGCTCTTCTTAAATGTCACCTTCTCCATGAAGTCTTCCCTGCTCCAGCCAGAAAAACAACTATTTTCCTGCTCAAAACTCTGAGATCTTATATGTATATTATACCTTCCTGTATTTCTCTTGTTTTATACCTTTCTAGTGGTGGAATTAATAAAACATATACAAGATGGCCCATAAACTTGGAAACACTCTAGAAAGAAATTTACAGGTTTTGCAGCAAATGATCCTCAAAGAACAGAACTCCTGTGAACATCTAGAGAAGAGAGCTGAAGTCAGTATGTAATTCTAGTCACAAATTCTGAATGGATAAGAACAAAGACACACTTTCTAAGCAGTATATTTTAGTATTACGCAAAGAAAGCCAAAAGATGAAATTGACCATTATAATGTGATGCAGTCCTAGAATTTATTCCTATAATCCAGAGATGAAAATCCAAGAATGGTCAAGCATGAGCCTGAAAATCACACTGGATACTAAGCCCGGTGCAAATGAAACAAGTTCAAGTTATCTGACAGCTATGCGAATCAAACTTCACTGTCTACTGGGTCTTCTTCAATGGAGCAGAAACAAAAGTTTAAATAAAGAACACGAGTGGACTTTAGAGCAGAAAGTGTTCGCTAGCAACTCTTGTCATCTGTCAGAGATAAATTTGTCGAAGGACACGAACTAGCAAGAAAGTCCTTTCACACCCTGGGAAGATCTATCTGCCAGCCTGTTATTTTTTTAATACATAAGATTAGAAAAAGATATACTATATACCAAGCTGATAAGAAGAAACAGTGATACTGTAAACAGAAAATAGTCTAACAACTACCTTTACAGACAAGAACAAATCATTGGCTTGAGTTCTTTTTAAAGAGATTAAATGGAGACGCGCCTGGGTAGTTGAGTCAGTGTCTGCCTTCAGATCAGGTCAGGCTCCCCGCTAAGCAGGGGAGCCCTCTCCCTCCCCCTGCTTGTGCACATGTGCTCTGTCAAATAAATAAAATATGTTTTTAAAAAATTTAAAGAGATAAAATGTATTCAAATACCCATACATGAGAGAACACTAAAATATTTTATCTTCATCTCATTTTAGATTCATTCTATTCTTTCACATTCTCATTTATTTGGTCCGTAACCAAATCCCAACAACTTTTACTGAAAATGTTTCCCTAACTCCCCAGACTTCATTATCACATACCTATGATGCTGTGATAATTTTCTAATTTTGACTCTGGTTAGCTTCCTCTCAAGCTTTTTTTCCCTCCCTTGAACTATTTGCATCCTTGCCTTTCTCAAAACCTTCCAAAAGGCTCCTCACTTCTTGCAGACTAAAGACATCCCAATTTCACAATAGGATAATAGGAGTATACAGTCCCAAACTTTTTTTACACAAATCCTCTGCTCTAAGCATAATAATCTCCTTTTTTTCCCAAGGACACATGTTAATATGCATTTTCAGTCCTGGCTTTCTGTTCTACTCTCCATAATACACTATGCTAATACCTTTCTGTCCACCCATCCAAATTGTGTAACGCAAACAAGATTTTCTGAGCATTTATTGTGCTTCAAGAACTAACGCACTGTCTCAAGTTCCACCGTCTTTTCAAGCTCTTTCAACCTGCAAGGGAGATCTCCTCAATGATTCTCCTCCATTTGGCATGCAAGAGAAAGGCACTAGGAGAAACTTACTCCAGCCCTTTAGGTCATACTGATAAAGCTCTGAGAAGTCAAAGGAGCGCCAGAGACTAAAGCTGGAGTTGAAGAACAATAAATAAGAGACCACTCATTCATTCACTCACTCATTCATTCCATAGCTGTTGAGCAATAACCCGGAGTCAATTGCAATTCTGGCTGGGACAAGCAAGGATCCCATTTTCATAGAATGTGAGTGCACCCACACTAGAAAGATGGAAGTAACCAGCATCAAACACATGAACACACAATCCTTAGACTCTAACAAGTGCTTTGAAAAATATAATAACACTTTTAAGATTTTTATTTATTTATTCATGACAGACACACACAGAGAGAGAGAGAGAGAGGCAGAGACTCACGTAGTGGGAGAAGCAGGCTCCACGCAGGGAACCCAACACGGGACTCGATCCCAGGTCTCCAGGATCAAGCCCTGGGCTGAAGGGAGACGCCAAACCGCTGAGCCACCTGGAGATCCCACAAGTGCTTTGAAAAGTATAATACAGGTTTGACATGCTAGCAACTGATCCTAAGGGAGCTTTTTTTAGAGAGGTGGATGGGAAGCACCCCTGCCCCTCAGATTTAATTGTTGAGAACTTAGCCATGTGATAAAAGTTTAAAGAAAAAAAAAAGGTGGGGGGGGGGGGATCCCTGAGTGGCTCAGTGGTTTCGCTCCCTGACAGGGTAAAAACTGTGACATCTACCAGGACGCCTGGGTGGCTCAGTGGCTGAGTGTCTCCCTTCAGCCCAGGGCATGACACTGGAGTCCTGGGATCGAGTCCCACTTCGGGCTCCCTGCATGGAGCCTGCTTCTCCCTCTGCCTGTGTCTGTGCCTCTGTCTCTCTCCTCTCTGTGTATTCTCATGAATAAATAAATAAAATCTTAAAAAAAAAAAAAAACAAGTAAAGCACAAATAACAGCGCTCACTCAGGACTATAACCAAGACTGCTGTCCTGGGGCGGCCCTTGGGTGGCTCAGTGGTTTGGCACCTGCCTTCAGCCCAGGGCATGACCCAGGGGTCCCCGGATCGAGTCCCACGTCGGGCTCCCTGCGTGGAGCCTGCTTGTCCTTCTGCCTGTGTCTCGAGTGAATGAATGAATGAATGAATGAATGAATAATGTGCTGTCTTTACCTTAAAAAAAAAAAACCCCACAGTGTAAAGGCGCTCCAGCTCGATAGCCTCTCCGTGAGCTCAGAGCCCTCAGCTCTCCTGAGACCCCCCCTAATAAGGGCCCCCACCCTGAAAGGACAGGTCGGCGGGCGCACAGGGACTGGTTCTGTCTTCCAGGCCGAGGGAGAGTCGTACAGGGTGGCAGGGGTCCCGCTTCTCCCTACGGACTCGCGGCTGCAGAAGGTGCTGAGCCTCAGGTGAGGAAGACCCACCCACCCCCGCGGCCGGGGACGCAGGGCCCCAGGGGATCCCGTCCCGGCGGGTCTGGCCTTCCCCGCCCCCCCCCCCCCCCCCCCCCCCGCCGCCCCAACCAAGTTCCTCGTCTGCCAGCTAGTTCGCACGACGCCTCCTGCCTCTGTAGCTGCGGCGACACGGCCGCAGGGAACTTCCCGCGGCTCCCGGACAGCGCCGCTCTGCAGTCTCTCCACCTCCTCACACGAGGAGCCGCGCCAGCCGGGCCGCGCGAACTTACCTTCACCAGCCACACTCCGGTGTTCTGCTTCGCGCCGGTCAGATCGAGCTCCCCTCGCTCGGCCATGGGTCGACTACTGCCGGGGGAGGCCGAGCGGCCGGAGCAGCGGCCCCGGGGGCTGGACCGCGCAAGGGAGCGCCGAGCTGGAGGTGCCGCGGCCGGAGACGCCCGCCCGCCCGGCCGAAGGGAATCCCCGGAAAGAGAGACGCGCCGCCGCGAGGCCGGAAGTGCGCCTGCGCCGCGCCTGGCGGAACGGGGCGCCGGTCGGGACAAACCTCCTCGCGCGGGCCGCACGGGCCCCTCCGAGTGGGTGTGGCTACGGGCCTGCGTCTGAGCTGCTAAGACCCACGGTGGGATGAAACAGAGATGTGCACAATGCTTTTTTTTTTTTTTTAATTCATGAGAGATACACAAAGAGAGAGAGAGAGAGGCAGAGACACAGGCAGAGGGAGAAGCAGGCTCCATGCAGGGAGCCCGATGCAAGACTGGATCCTGGGTCTCCAGGGTCACGCCCTGGACTGCAGGCAGGAGCTGAACCGCTGAGCCCCCAGGGCTGCCCTGCACAATGCTTTTTTTTTTTTTTTTTAAGATTATATTTCTTTATTCATGAGAGACACAGAAAGAGAGAGGGCAGAGACACAGGCAGAGGGAGAAGCAGGCTCCATGCAGGGAGCCTGATGTGGGGCTTGATTCTGGGTCTCCAGGGATCACGCCCTGGGCTGCAGGCAGGAGCTAAACCACTGAGCCACCGGGGCTACCCTGCACAATTGGTTTTTTTTTTTTTTTTTTTTTTTAGATTTTATTTACTTATTCATGAGAGACACAGAGAGAGAGAGAGAGAGAGAGAGAGAGGCAGAGGGAGAAGCAGGCTCCATGCAGGGAGCCCCACGTGGGACTCGATCCTGGGTCTCCAAGGCAGCCCCCTGCCCTGCACCACCCCCCCCCAAGGCTGCCCTACACATGCTTTTAAAGACCAGGTCAGCGTATGCGAAGAAAGACAAAGCGACAAAACAAAAATGGGGTTCAAAGAGAGGAAAGCTGTCCGGATGTGTCCAACCCTGGCCAAGGAGAGAGACGCAACCTTTCTGAGGATAGGGAGGGAGGAAGTGAATTAGCGCACGTGGGCACTGGGGTGCAATCGGTGGCCCTGGGAAGGTCTCAAGCATGCAGTTCGTAGACCCTCGGGGAGGAAAAAGAAAAAAGGAGTGTCTCGGGTGAGAGACTATCCTGAGCACTTCCAATTAAACAGAGCGCACCCCTTTCAGACTCCAAAACTCGAGGCCCATCTAATTAGATCAACGGCAGTAGACCTGCGACTCTTGATATCCAAGTCCTGAGTTCAAATCCCCAGCTTGCAGTTTCCTCTCGGTCTCCTTGCCTCTAGCATAAAATTCATTGCTCTCTACCAAGGCCCTCTCGGTTGGCTCCCTGCGACCCAGTGGCTCATGCACCACACCTGCCTTGGGACCTCCCCAGAGACATCAGGATCTTCCTCAGTTGTTTCAGAGCCTCTGCCCACTGGATGCCCTTTACTCATGGAGAGATGCCCTATTCTTCCTTGACCCTCCTTCTCACCCCTGTCCTCTGATTGGCAAACTCCTTCTTGGGTTTCCAGACTTAGGGAAATGTCACTTCCCATGAAACCTTTCATTAAGTTCCCCAGAGGAGGTTGGTTTTCCTTCACATCACAATGGGATACTTATTACCCTGCGCCACTATGTGCATGTTGACACGCTGCCTTTGCTTTCTAGACTATGAGCTCCTCCTAGGTGGAAATAGTGTTTTATTCATTTTTGTATCCACAACAGCAAGCAAGGTATATGATAGACACATTGTCAGATTTCAATAGGCTTTAGCTGAATGAACATTTGCTGAAAGAGAAACAAATAGTAAAATATTGTAAGAATAGCAAGTGATGTATTGAATCAAATATCAGAGCCACGCAGATAATTGAGGAATTTCCAAGTCTGGGCCTCATAGGGCCAGGAAAAGTTGTCAGGTTTCTGTGATCAGCCGAGGAAACTAATAGGAAAGATGGGAAACCAGGCATGGGTTGAAAAGGAAGGTTACATTCTTGTGTCATGGCTTAGGAAAGGGCCCATTAAAAAGGGTGGGGACACCTGGATGGCTCAGTGGTTGAGCCTCTGCCTTCGGCTTGGAGTGTGATCCCAGATCCTGGGAGTCCCACATTGGGCTCCCCCACAGGGAGCCTGCTTTTCCCTCTGCTTCTGCCTCTCTGTGTGTCTCTTATGAATAAATAAATAATATCTTAAAAAAAAAAGACATTTAAAGGGTGAAGACAGCTGCTTTGAGCTTTGATACAGCAGAAAAACATGAAACATGACACCATGCGAAAAGGGAATTAATGCAGCCTAGAGTACCCTAGTAATGGACTCTAAAGGATTAAGATCTTAATCTATGGGTCATGAGAAGACTCAAAATGAGTGTGTGTGTGTGTGTGTGTACATGGGGAATGAGGCAAAACAAATGTGTAAAGAAGAAATGGCTAGAGAAGAAAAAAGTGCAAGATTTTAAAGAGATTACACAGGGTGGGGTGCCCGGCTGGCTCAATCAGGAGAGCATGCGACTCTTAATATCCAAATCCTGAGTTCAAGCCCCATGTTGGGCAAAAAGGTTCACTCATTACATACACACATACATACATATGGAAGAAGAAAAAAAAAAACTATTTAGCACCCCATCCTCATATAGTGTGGAACAAAGAACAAACTTTTATCTGTCCTTTTCAAACGCTCCCAGCTTGAGGAGGAATGCTTAAGAGCTGTGAGAGAAACAAGACAGCTCTGTTATTGCCAGCTGCATTGGGGAGCCCCCCAGACTCTGAGGCATTTCCCCAGCCTGTCCCTGGGATGTTGGAGGCATTCAGTGTCCCCACAAGAAAGAAATCAAGGGGGACGCCTGGGTGGCTCAGCGGTTGAGCATCTGCCTTCTGCCCAGGGCATGATTCTGGAGACCCAGAATCAAGCCCCACATCAGGCTCCCTGCATGGAGCCTGCTTCTCCCTCTGCCTGTGTCTCTGCCTCTCTCTCTCTCTCTCTCTCTCTCTCATGAATAAATAAATAAAATCTTAAAAAAAAAAAAAAGAAAGAAGGAAAGAAAGAAATCAAGGATGGACCAGACACAGTGGTTGAGTGGTACAGGTGAAGAGTTTATTAAAGTGAGAGAACACATCACAAGATGTGAGAACAGGCAAGCTCACAGGAGAGCTGTGCATCCTGGGGTTTGGGTCTCTATCTTTTATTGACAATTGTTGACAAGGGGATGGAATATGTATTGTTTAAGGACTAGATTTCTTTGAGAGAAATTTTCTTTTCTCCCTTACTTGATCAGGGTCTTGGCCTTCTTACTCTTGAACCTGTCTGGTTTGATCCAGCTTCTTGTGGCTTTGTTTTAGAGTGCTGGCATGACAGGTATCTGATTTTCCTGATAGCTGACCCTGACTCTCCCTTTGCTGGTCTCCTGTTAATGGAGGATGGTCGGAAGAAAGGCGGCAGGGGCAAGGGGTCCCATCCTAAGAGGAAGCTACACTTAAAAGGAAAAAGAGCCCATCATGTTACTCTATACCACCCTGAAAGAAGACCTGCACCCTTTCCCTCCCAAACAACCTGATAGGTTGGACAAGGACCAAAACCTGATTGGGTGACAGGTGCATGGAGGGTTAATCAGATTAAAGCAGCCCACTAACAATCTCATAAAACCCCCTAAATTTAGGGGCGCCTGGGTGGCTTGGTCGGTTGGTCTGCTGCCTTCAGCTCAGGTCATGATCCCTGGGTCCTGGGGTTGAGCCCCACATGGGGTGCCCTGCTCAACGGGGCATCTTCTTCTCCCTTTCCCTCTGGCCCTCCCCTCTGCTTGTGCTCTCTCTTCCAAATAAATAAATAAAATCTTTTTTTAAAAAATCCCCTAGACTTAAATGCCAAAACGGCAACCCTCTCGGGTCCTCTCTCACTCTCCAGGAGATTTGTACTACCACCTTTGCCTTGCTGCCCACCACTCTTTGCCTGGTCTACCTCTTCATTCTTGAAAGTGGTGTAACCAAGAACCATGGACACCAGAGGAAAAGAAATCCTGAAACACAGCCATCCTGTTAGAACCTAACTGCCTCTAACACTGTGAACCAGAGTCATAGATTTACTCTGGAGATCAACAGTGTTAGATATCACAGCTAGATTTTTCACCTTCCTGAGGGCCCATTATATGCCAGAGAGTAATAATTTTGGTCTGATCCAATTTTGTGTTCCTTCCACCATGATCCCACATGGCTAATATCCATTCTCAAACACATGTGTTCCCTGGATTTCTACTTGTATAAATTAGAAAACTTCAGTTCTTTTGAAGTATAGTGTACCTCTCCTGGGTCACACTTGGTACCTCACCCTTGGGACCTGTTGAAACTTGAGTTTAGTTACAGGTCTAGGAGCCAAGAGAGTTGGTAAGTGGTGAGTCCTGAGGAGAATTAGCATTGTTTTGTTTTGTTTTTAAAATTTTATGTATTTATTCATGAGAGACACACAGAGAGAGGCAGAGGGAGAAGCAGGCTCCCCATGGGGAACCCAATGCGGGACTTGATCCCGGGACCCCGGGACATGACCCAAGCCAAAGACAGATGCTTAGCCACTGAGCCACTCAGGTGTCCCAAGAGAATTAGCATTGTTGAGCAAGACAACTGTCTTGGATGGGAAGTTATTACAATGTCTTCCTTAATCTTCTCAGAGGAGGTTAGGGGATGTCGGGGACACAACCACTGGAGGTGGGGAAGCTGCTTCCATGTGGGGGTGCAAAGGCTGCTTCCACTGGCAAAGAAGACTCACCTGAATTTAGGGCTTCAATGTTCCCAGCTTCATCAGGATCTTCCCACATATCCCCATTCCAAACACAGAGGATCCAGTCCTTTCTCAATCAATTCCCTCACTTAAATATGCTCCTTTGGGCAGTCCAGGTGGCTCAGCAGTTTAGCGCCTCCTTCAGCCCAGGGCCTGATCCTGGAGACCTGGGATCAAGTCCCATGTCGGGCTCCCTGCATGGAGCCTGTGTCTCTGCCTCTGTGTGTGTGTATGTGTGTGTTTGTGTGTGGTGTGTGTGTGTCTCTCATGAATAAATTAATAAATTTTTTAAAAAAATAAATAAACACACTCCTTTGAGTTGAACAGCTGAGAGTTCAACCTATATTATAATTCCACAAGTCCCAAAAAGAGCATCTGTGTTTGATTTTTGCCATCTCAGCCCTGCAGCTACAGGAGATAAAGATTTTTATCTTTATCTTCTCTTTTATCTTTTTAGCTTTCTGGTCCTGTATACAGCACTTGAGCTGGAAATTCGAATTCCTGAGCTTGTCTTTCTCTTTCACCACTTTGTCCAGCAACATTAGGAGCAACCAGCCAATCTCATTGTATTTGTTAGTTTTCCAAGAATGTTTGAGAGTATCACATACACAGTTACCCAGGTCTTTGCTTCTTGTAAGTGCTCAATTAGGCATGGCCAATGCAGGTGTTCTGTGTATCTCTAAAGGTCACACAATGGACTATCAGTACTTTGTTTACTACTGTAAATAGAGTCATTAGTGTCTTTAAATCTAATCAGATTAGAGAGATAATTGCAGAAACCCGGAACCAATTCATAAAATTCATTCTTAACATACAGTTCCTCTAGACCCATTCTGATTACCAACATCTGTTTAAGTTTGGAGGTTTTCCAGGGAAACAAATAAGTGTGTATGTGTATATATGTGTGTGTGTGCATGTGTGCGTGTGTGCGTGCGTGCACACAGTTAAAAAAACAAAAATTCAACTAAGTAAAGCCTGGTTTTATTAAGCAATTCATGAATTCAACAGCATCCCATCTAGCAAGTAGAGAGGAGCTCCCAGGAGTAGCACAAAATGGAAGGATTTTTATAGGAAGGACGGTAGAGCAAGGAAGTTATTAGCAAAAGAAAAAAAGAATTGTAACAGGTGAGTTGTTTCTCTTAGGCGGAAGAGCAGGAGGTCTAATATTAGGTGGGTCCCCTAATCCTTCTTTGGTGGACAGAGAGAGCTCATGTGACAGATTACCTCACTGGTGCTGACCAAAAAATTCCTGACATGTTCTGACAGTGGTATATACTGGATGGCGTCTTGACTCATTTTCTCAGGTAAGGAATGCAGGGTCTTGCTTACTGTTGAAAAGCACTGGGAGTTTTACCATTGATTTATTGTCTCTGATAGGGTTAGGCTGCTATTTCCTGACCTGGTAGAGACTGTTCATATTTACATTACTTTTGTTCCTTTAAAATCCTTAACTACTGAGGTTTTTGCATTTCTTTGTAAACCTGACACCACCTAAGAAGTTCTGCAATAAGTGTGCTAGAGTAAGGAGAGCCAGGAGAAACTAGCTGGGGACCTGAAATGACTTCTCTAGTATCATGAAACCTATATCTCAAGTCTTTATTTTTTCTGGGGGCCCTAACTCTTTCTGTTTATAAGTTCACTCTCAGATATTGTCCTTGGCCATACCCATTGGCCCAGTGGTTTTCCATGCCAGAGATTCTATTTGTTCATACTCAAAAACATTCTAACAAGTCAAAGAACACCACCACAGAACTCTTCTTAATATACTAGACTTACTATGTATTGGTTATTTTTTTTTAAGATTATATTTTCTTTAAGTAATCTCTATACCCAACATGAAGCTCAAACTCACAACCCCGAGATCAAGAGCTGCATGCTCTACTGACTGGGTCAGCCAGGTGGCCCTGAATTGGCTATTAACACAAAGATTTTCATGCACCCCAATATTTATAGCAGCATTATCAACAATAGCCAAATTATGGAAAGAACCCAAATGCCTATCAACTGATGAATGGACAAAGAAGATGTGATATATTTGAGGAGCCTGGGTGGCACTGTTGGTTGAGTGTCTGACTCTTGATTTCAGCTCAGGTCATGATCTCAGGTTCCTGGGATGGAGCCCCATGTAGGGCTTTGTGCGGAGAATGGCATCTGCTCAAGATTCTCTCTCCCTCTCCCTCTGTCCCTCCTGCTCATGTTCTCTCTCTCTCAAATAAATAAATAAATCTTTAAAAAAAAGTTGTGGTATATAAATATACTGGAATATTACCTAGCCATAAAAAAGAATGAAATCTTTCCATTTGCAATGAAATGACATGGATGGAGCTAGAGGGTATTATGCTAAGGGAAATCAGCCCGAGAAATACAGATACCATATGATTTCACTCGTATGTGGAATTTAAGAAACAAAACAATGAACATACAAGGGGAAAAAAAGAGAGAGGCAAACCAAGAAACAGACTCTTAACTACAAAGAACAGACTGAGGGTTGCTGGAGGGGCGGTGGGTGGGAGGATGGGTTAAAGAAGTGATGAGTATTAATGCGTGCACTTGATATGATGAGCACTGCGTATTGTATGTAAGTGATGAATCACTGAATTCTACATCTGAAACTAATATCTCACTGTATGTTAACTAGCTGGAATTTAAATAAAAATGGGGGGAATATGTAATTCCAATCACCAAAAAAAAAAAAAAATTCATTCAAAATTTACAAATGAGTCCTGAAATGTGGTAATTAATTAGATATCCCTTACACTAGTGATGTCATGGGTAGATAATTTTGCTTCAGTGTCATACCAATCTGTAAAACCCCATCTCTAGTTGTTCTTATTTTCTTTAAAGTAGGCTCCACGTCCAATGTGGCTTGAAGTCACCACCCAGAGATCAAGAGTCATATGCTTAACTGACTGAGCCAGCCCAGGCCCCTAAAACCCTGTCTCTAAATTCTCTCTGCGCGTCCCTTCACCTCCTCAGTTCTCTTTTCCCCAGAATACCCATCCTTCCCGGGAGATAACTTGTTTCCCAGTTATGCATGATCAAAAAGAAATAACCCCTAAAACAGCTTCT
Organism: Canis lupus dingo; assembly: GCF_003254725.2. Lineage (NCBI taxonomy): Eukaryota > Metazoa > Chordata > Mammalia > Carnivora > Canidae > Canis > Canis lupus. Next base: position 5,864,145 of record NC_064264.1, read on the forward strand.
ATATTGTTGAACATGAGCTTTGGAGTCAAGCATATTTTCAAGTCATAGCTCTGCTGCATACTTGCCTACTTATTTTATTCTCTCCATGCCTATTTCCTAGCTTATAAAATGGGGTGATTATACCTACCTCATAGAATTCTTACGTGAATAAATGAGAAAACAAATCAAAAGGATATAACACTATAATTTGAAAACTCTTTGGTAACTGCCTTAATTATCTTAGGTCAAATAATGGAAAGGAAGCACAGAAAGGATTTATTATAACAGTGGTGGGCTAGTAAATGTTTCACAACTGGCTTCTCCTAACACCCAGAAAAAGCCCTGGTTTGTTGTGTTTGTCTGATTTATAGTGTAGAGTTGGATGAAATGCACAGTACCATGCCAATGTACAATATTCACCATATGAATACACTCGACATGAGTTTAAGAGCACAGACAATAGTAACATAGTTCAGAAGTGATGAGCTTGGGGTTTTTATTAGCTTGGTGTTAAAGGTATTCAAATGTTTAGTGCTCTGGAAAAAGGAAGTAGTGTCTGCAAACCCTAAAGGGAGAGGACCTGTGTGTTTGTGTCTGTGGAACACGGAGGATGCCCGTGGGCAGGCTCAATGATTGAGTGTGGAGGCAGTTAGAGAGGGAATGAAGGGATCAGACAATGTAAGACTCTCAAGGCCTTGTTCAGGTCAAATATAAACTTGCAGAAAAGTTTTATTTTAAAGGCTTTTGTGTATTTATTTGAGAGAAAAAAAGAGAGAGCGGGGGGAGGGCGGGCAGAAGGAAAGAGAGAGAGAATCTTGAGCAGACTCTGGGCTGAGCATGGAGCCCAACACGGGGCTTGATCTCATGACGTTGAGATCATGACCTGAACCCAAACCTTGAACTGGAAGCTTAGCCAAGTGAGCCACCCAGGAGCTCCAAACTTGCAGAAAATTATAAAACTTGAATACAGGGGGCACCTGGGTGGCTCAGTCTGTTGAGCATATACCTTTGGTTAAGGTCATGATCTCAGGGTCCTGGAATCAAGCCCCGAGTCAGGCTCCCTGCTCAGCAGCAAGTCTGCTTCTCCCTCTTCCTCTTCCTCTGTGATCTCTCTCACTCTTACTCTCTCTCAAATAAGTAAAATCTTTTAAAAAATAAATAAATACAAAATAATAAAATTAAAAAATTTTAAAGTTTATTTATTTTTAAGATTTTATTTATTCATGAGAGAGAGAGAGAGAGAGGCAGAGACACAGGCAGAGGGAGAAGCAGGCTCCATGCAGGGAGCCCAACGCTGGACTTGATCCCAGGTCTCCAGGATCACGCCCTGGGCTGAAGGCAACACTAAACCGCTGAGCCACCCGGCTGCCCTAAAGTTTATTTATTTTTAAAAATAATCTCTATACCCATCATGGGGCTCAAATGCACGACCTCAAGATCAAGAGTTGCATGCTCTTCCAACTGAGCCAGTTAGGCACTCCTTAGATTTACATGTTTATTGTATTTTATTTTTTAAAGATTTTATTTATTTATTCATGAGAGAGGCAAGAGGGGGAGGCAGAGATATAGGCAGAGGGAGAAGCAGACTCCCTGAGTGGAGCCTGATGCAGGACTCCATCCCAGAACCCTGGGATCATGACCTGAACCCAAAGCAAATGCTCAACCACTGAGCCACCACCCAGGTGTCCCAGATTTACATGTTTAAAAAGAATGAAAACCAAGATACTTGTTTAGATATTATTGCACTAATCCAAGTGGAAGAGGGCAGCAGTTTGGATTAGGAAGGTGGCAGTGGAGATGAACAGGTGTTGATGAATTGGACACATAGTGATAGATTCAAGAGGTAGAACTGACAGGGCTTTGTGATTCCTTGCTGTGTAGCAGAATAGAACCATCTGACAAGCTCAGTACCAGAAAACTAAACACACATGCAAGCACACACAGAGTCTTGTTCCTTCTGGGGGTTCAGACAAGACTCTGGATGTATTTTGCTTGACAGATGACGTAATTCAGCTGAATCACTTCTGTGAAGTTCCTCATGTATGATCTAACGTATGGCTGCTGTGGCCTGCAAGAAGCCCTCATTCTCAGTAAGTCAATTTAATTGTCCATTAGGGATTACTCTAGGAATAAAGTGTTAAATAAAACATGAGAAAATTTAATTTTTCATTCCTGTAATGAAATCCAATTTGTTTTCATAAATATTTACCAAAGCTTTTCTATCATATTTTTTAAAAATTTTTTTATTTATTTATGATAGTCACAGAGAGAGAGAGAGAGAGGCAGAGACATAGGCAGAGGGAGAAGCAGGCTCCATGCACTGGGAGCCCGATGTGGGATTCGATCCCGGGTCTCCAGGATCACACCCTGGGCCAAAGGCAGGCGCCAAACCGCTGCGCCACCCAGGGATCCTATCATACTTTCTATATTAAATTAAGTTATAGTTAAGAAATCATACTGAAACACTTGGTCAAAGTATCCAGATAAAAATCGCAAATAACGGAAGTCCCAAAATACCATATTAAACAGATGGATCCTCACTAGTGTTCAGATTTCAAAACCAGAGGAGCCACATGTGCTGAATATCAATGAGAAATTAGGTCCAGATTCCTGTTAAAAGCAAAATCTAGGAGTTTCCATATTGATGCATCAGATTTCCTAATCCCAATACATAAACGTTATGGACAGGATAGAGTTCACAGGCAGGATTAGGGGAAAATCTTAAGCAAAGCAAGCACATGCCTCCACCATCAATGGATAAAGTTGAAACAAGTTCAGTTTAAGACTCCTTTCTATAAGGAGAGCTTTTGCCACAGCTTTGTCCATGTAAATTTTACTTCCCTCCCAGGTAACCAGCTGAATTGATTCTGTTCATGAAGTTGTTAAGGGTCAAAGGTTCTTGCATCTTACTATTTCACCATCTCTGGGGGGTTGCCCTTTCCTACATGGTGGACTACAATGTCTGCGTGTTCCAACCAACAGGAAAAGGTAAGGGGAAAAAGCTTATATATCATTTTGACCAGAGCTTAAAAATATTTTTTTCTTAAATTCACAATAGCCAAAAGGTAGAAGCAACACAAGTGTCCATGGGAGCAAGAAAGGATAAACAAACAAAAATACGCACACACACGTGAGCACGCACACATATACACACACATGAATATTATCCAGCCTTAAAAAAGGAAGGAAGTTGGGGCACAACTCTCTCTGTGTCTCCCATGAATAATATCTTAAAAAGAAATCCTTCCACATGTTACAACATGGATGAATCTTGAGGACATTATGCTAAGATAAGCCAGTCACAAAAGGACAAATACGTGCAATTCCTCTTATACGAGGTACCTGGTATAGTCAACTTCATAAAAATGTGGTAGAAAAAAAGGTAAAATGGTAGTTGCTAGGAGTAAAAGGAGGAGAGAATGAGGAGTTACTACTATTTAATCAGTACAGAGTATCTGTTGTGCAAGTTGAAAGAATTCACCTGGAGCTGGTTGATGATGGCTGCACAATAATGTGAATGTACTTAATGTCACTGAATTGTATACTTGAGAATGGTTAAGGTGGTAAATTTTGTGTTATACGTATTTTACCACATTTTTAAAAATCTTTTTTTTAATTAAATTTTTTTTAGATTTTCATATATTTAATCATGAGAGAGAGAGAGAGAGAGAGGCAGAGACACAGGCAGAGGGGGAAGCAGGCTCCATGCAGGGAGCCCAACGTGGGACTCGATCCCAGATCTCCGGGATCACGCCCTGGGCCGAAGGCAGGCACTCAACCACTGAGCCACCCAGGCGTCCCCATTTTTAAAAATCTTAAAAAATAAAAATAAGTATTTTTATAGTCTAGATTGGGATCCAAGGGTCATGCATTGTGATTGATGGAGATATCTTTTAGCTTTCACTTTTTCTCTCTCTTTCTCATTGTTATTTAAAAAAAAATTTAGGGCAACTGGTTGTCTCAGTCTGAAGAACACAAGACTTTTGATCTCAGGGCATGAGTTCAAACCCCACATTGATGTAGAGATAACTAGGAAAATATCTTTAAAAAACTGGGTTAGGTTTCCTGTACACTTTTCTACATTCTGTACTTTGTTGATTGTATCCTCAGGATGTCATTTATGATGTTTCTCCTTCCTTTGAATTTCCTACAAATTAGTAGTTAGAATTTTTTTTTTTTTTTTTTTTTTTAGTTAGATCTTAAAGCATAATCAGATGCAAGTTCTATTTTGGTAGATGAAGACTCATATGGGCTCTTGTGCACTCTCAGCATGAGATATATCATGTCTAGTTTTCTTTCTTTTTGTGCTGTTGGCAGCCATTAATGATTATTTGTAGATTCAACATTCCATTAGGGATTACAAAACCAGTATATTCAAATTCTACTATTTATTCTTCAGAAAAAATTTCCCAGCAACATTCCCATGAGATGAAAGATAAAAACTTGATTCTGGCACAGACCTGAGTGAAGGCCAGTGAGTGAGGTTTTCATCATGTGAAGGTTGGGTAATATAGGGCAATGACTACTTGGATTAAAAAGTATATTCTGAGCACTGGAAGAGTACCTCAGGGAGGGAGAGCAGCTTGCAATCCGTGTGCAATTCTCTGATTTCCAGGCTCACATCCTCTTTGTCCCTCAACCCCAAAGCCATAGTCTTTTATTCTTTTGTTTTCCCCCACAACATCCTTTGATCACCAATTAAGAGAGCCTTCATGGGCCATTAAAATTAGAGCCCCCAAATTTGCAACTGGCTGATTGCCTGTTTTTATTCCTAGATATAATGGATTTCTCCAGCATTTGCCTATCAAGCATCCAGAGAAAAAGATGCCATCTTTCTTCTGTGATTGCTAAGGGAATTAAGTGCCAAGTAAATCCGTTCAGTGTGCACACAAGTTTAGATCTGTGTGGGGATAAATGAGACTGGGTCATGAGTCTTTGTTCTGTAACTAGCAGGGCCATGTGGACACATCTCTGTAATTTCTCAGGACTAGTAAACAAGCTACACTTGGGAGGACAGGATTGATCAAGATGGAATGATTTCTGAGAGGAGACAGTAGTTCGAAATATTTCCGCTCCATTGTTATCTGTTTTTCTGGCTTCAGGGCTCAAATTGAACCATGGCTGGGGAGAAAACCCTTAGCAGTTACTCATCATTGTTTACTCTTTTGTATATACAATAAAACAATAATCAGAATTTACCTAAAGCCTGAATCCAAAGAGGCAATAGGCAAATCACACTATTGTATAAATCACACTTTAAAAGTGATTTTGTTATATTGATTCTTTTACAATTCCTCCCAGCTTTTAGAAACCTTGAGTGAGGAACGCTTTTGTGGTGAAAGGGATGTTAATTGCTTTCACTGGGGTCAAACATCCTCTTTGTAAATCATGAATCCAATAGCTGTTAAGAATCCAGAGGAAGAATTGGCCGGGATCACGCCCTGGGCCGAAGGCAGGCACTCAACTACTGAGCCACCCAGGCGTCCCCATTTTTAAAAATCTTAAAAAATAAAAATAAGTATTTTTATAGTCTAGATTGGGATCCAAGGGTCATGATTGGGATCCAAGGGTCATGCATTGTAGTATTACAAGAGTTCTAATTGGGCATTTTTTAATTTAACTCTAATGCAAATTTGTTTTCCATAGATTTTTCCCTCTCCTTCTGACATCTTCTAAATGAAATAATTACTGCAAATCTTTTGACTCAGCTTATTCACTATGTTGGTTAACTGTATGAGGCTTCCTTCCAAGAATCTCTTCCCTCAATGACTAAAGCCCCCCTCTCCCTTTTCAGCATAAAAGGGAGGTTACTGATGATTTACAAAGTGCACTTGACAGTCCTGACTTTGCTGGTTGTGGTAGTGGGGTTGGCAGGTGGTGGGAAGACAAAGGCTGGGATAAAAATTCCTCTCCATCTCCAGACAGATGTAACCAATATCCTCTTCTGTGAAGAGGCTGACTACAGCAAATATGTTGCATCTGCTCTAGTACTATTTGAATCTAGATGAACTTTCTATGTGATATTTAAACTCCACCAGGCGAGAAAAATTAAAAACTACAATACTTACATTGAGAGAATGCCTGAACAAGCTTCTATTGGGTATAAGTTACTGCCTATCGTCTTGGACATCTCCTGCTGCCACTGGCTATCACTCTGAGGTGGTTTTAAAATTAGTCTTTCTCTCTCTTCTTTCTCCTTCATTTTCTTTCCTATATTGCAATTCTTTGATACTCTTTCCTTCAAAATGTAAGACCTAGTACCCCTGCTCCTTGATATAGGATATAGGACACACCTATTAATTCACTCCAAACAAATAGAATGTGGTGAAAGTGAAGCAGTTATGTGATTACCATGACTAGGTCATAACAAGAATAGCTTTCCACCTGTTTCTCTCTCCTTCCCCTTCCCCCCCCCACCTCTCTCTCTCTCTCTCTCACACACACACACACACACACACACAGAAATTATTTTGTTCAGGCCATTGCAATAGGGGAAACATCTTACATCTGAGATCAGAGTGTCTCAGCAGGGTGGTTTTATCTTAGACTTTTACAGGGAGAGGTAAGGAGTTACAGATTTACAGTTTTTGTTTTGTTTTGTTTTGTTTTGTTTTTGTTTTGTTTTGTTGCCAGCAGAAGAAGTCTCAGTCAGTTACCTGAAGAGGGAAAGTTTTTCTTTGCTGAGGTGGTTACAGGGGAACAAAGCAGCAAAGCAGCTCTAATTTTAGCAAATCAAACATGAGACAGAGAAGGGGAAGTTGTAGGATCATGTTGGAGGGCCTGCCTTGTTAGCAAGTTCAGGCCAAAGGGGAAAGGCCTGTGTTTGTCTTTGTCAGTTAACTCATTCTGGGCAAAGCTAACCACCATATTGACACTCCAGCAGCTGGGTGGGGGGTGGGGTGGATGATGTCCTTGGGTAGAGAGGTTCCAGTCTAAAGAGGCCCAGCTGGAGCAGCACCAAGCAGCCAGCTACATGAGTGAACCCCCTGGGAAGCAGCTCCTCCTGCCTAAGTCAAGCATTGAGACTGTTTCAGCCTTCTAGTCTTTGAATCCTCCAGCTGAGGCCCCAGACATCACAAATCGGAGGCAGGTAGCAGTAGATAACTAATACAGGCTCCTCCTCTCAATAGGCAGGCATATGGTGGGTGTTGGTAAAAACACCCCCAGCCCCGGCCCCATGCTCCTTCAAACTCTCTTCTTAACACTCAAAGGCAAATGGGATAGTATCTGGGAAAACAAGCATGCCTCCTCCAGCAGTGTTCACCTTGAGAGACTAAATAAGCCATAATTTTGTCATTTATGAAAGAAATGACAACTTCATAAATGGAAGCAGATGACAAACTCTCCTTTTACCCATGCCTCTTAGCAACTAGATAAGTGGTTTTTTTTTTTTTTTTTTAGTATACGGTCCCCCCAAATACTCGTTGGTAATGCAAATAGGCCAATTATAACACAATCCAATTTTTACAATTGCTGGTCTAACGGATAAAACAAAATAGCTGCTACTGCAGGAAAATTCAGTGGTGTATGTTTTAAGATGGACATACCAGTGGGAAGTTTGAAATTTAGGGCTTAGAATCTTGCTATTCAAAGCGATCCTCTGAAGAATACTATCGCATCAATTCAGAGCTCTGTTAGAAATGCGGAATTTAGGGCAGCCGGGGTGGCTCAGGTAGGAGAGCAGGTTTGAGTCCCATGTTGGGCGTAGAGCTCACTTAGAAATAAAATCTTAAAAAAAGAAAGAAAGAAAAGCAGAATTTAGAGCCCTACCCTAGGCCTACTGAATCAGAATCTGCACTTTAACAACATCTCCAGGTGATTCATATGCACATGAAACTCTGAGAATGGGGGTGGTTAATTCATACCTTCAGTTATTCAATACCTAGTTCTTGAATATTCATTGCACTGAGAATAGAGCAGTGAACAAGGCAAATCAGACACTTTGAATTCCCTTCCAGCTCTCAAGTTTTGTATTTAAGTTTTTTATTTTCTTAAATCTAATTCCTTGACAGGTAGAATTATTGTTCTCTGGCTTTTCTGCTACCATTATATGATAGTAGTTATAGAATCATTCAACTTTTCATAGGAAGGCAGATGTCAGAGAAAGTGGGGAGGGGTGGTGGTGGAAATTCCCTTATGATCAGAACTTCACTTACCTAAAATGGGAGAAGTATGTGCACATATATTAAAACATTCACTGCTGGCACTGACAACTTGGTACAAATTGCCTGCATAAGGATTCCAAGGTACTCTGACTTGACTTTCAAAATTGCTCCACAAATCCCTGGGAAATTTCACAGTATTTTGGAAACAGTAAGTTTGTGACAGCATGTCAAGCAGCCATCACTGTGTCTTCTAATGTTGCATCTCTAACAATAATAACCCGTGGGGCACGCTAGAAAAAGTGGCAGAGGTTCATCTAAAATGATATTTGCTACCAGCCATGAATCTAGAAAGATTTTTATCTCTTAAATTCCATCAATAAGGGGGCACCTGGGTGGCTCAGTTGGTTGGTTACGGGTCTGCCTCTGGCTCAGGTCGTAATCCCAGGGTCCTGGGATCGAGTCCCACATTGGGGTTCCCACAGGGGTGGTGGTGCTGGGGCCTGCTTCTCCCTCTGCCTGTGTCTCTGCCTCTCTCTGTGTGTCTCTCATGAATAAATAAAATATTTTTAAAAAATAACAATGAAAAAATAAAAATTCCATTAATAGGAACTCAGGCAGGAGAAAAGAACATATAAAAGGAAAAGAAAGACGAAAGAGAGAAGTACAATACCATCTGGACTAACCTCCTGTTCCTTTTAGTGGTCCCAGGTGCCTCAGGCTGCCTGCCTTTGGTCTAGCTCCTTCATTTAGCAGCAAGTCAAGAAAAAGCTATAGCTATTATTTTTAAATGTCATTTCCTTTCCCTCAGAGGTCAGATTTCCAAAGCAAGTCTTTTTAAAAGGTTGATGGAAAAAAAAGATTTGTAAGGCGAGATACTCTGTCAACTTTATAAAATGGCTCTTTTTGGGACTCTTGCAAAGACTCTTTTTCTGCATATGAGAAGCAGGGAGCTACTCTGCTGCAACATCTCTAGTCTGTAAATTTCCATAAATGTGATTAAACAATACGGCTCACAGGATTTGTTGGTGCAGAAATTGTGTTAAAGGAATTATGCCACTGTGTATAGTACTTTTAAGTCTTAATAAGTGCCTGATACGTATAAATATCAAGAACACATCGATAAATATTTGTCAAATAAATCAACGAAATTGAGTTCAGAAAGACAACAGAAAATGTAATTTAGACCCCATCTGTCAAGGACTCAGCAGTCGGTTATATGACCAGTCACCACCTGCTACCTCAGCAAGACTATTTTAATGAAAAGGCATAATATTGATTTATATCCTTTAGCTTCAGTTCGACTCTAGGATTGCTCAATATTATGGTCTTTTGGGAGGCAAGATTGTTAAAAGCAATGCTGGATGAGGCAAACATATATTGATCAAGTGGCTACGTAACTGGAAAATCCTCCCAAACCAAACATTCATATAATGAGCTTGCTTTGTGAGTTTAGAATTTTAATGAAGAGAAGGCAGTGTTTGAAGCCCTAAAGACTGTGTGTGTGTGTGTGTGTGTGTGTGTGTGTGTGTGTGAGCAATGGCTTCTGAAGCATACTTTACAACAGCACATGCTTCAAAGAAGCTAACTGAATGTTTTATGTTCACTACATGCTCATTAGTAACTGCTCTCATTTCTCCCGTTTACTTCTTTTTTTACTGATCTTAAGGATGCAATTAAAATCCCAGTGACTTGTGGTTTCTGTTAGAGAGATAAACAGTACCTGACCCCATGTGATCTGCTGCATGAATAGAGATCAGGATTTCATCTTCCAGCAACTCGTGGTTGCTAAGGAGACTATTGGCATCTCTATGTCCTAGGTGCCATATTGCTCAGAAAGAATTACAGCAGTTTCGCCTGGTACTTTCCCAGAGGGGGAAAAAAAAAACCCTGAAAACTCATTAGCGGAGCCAATATTTTAAAATTCTACTGATCTCTTTAATATTTTGAGTGCCTTTGGCCTTGGAGTGTAACTTGTGAACAAGTTGGCATCTAAACAAGTACACTTTCAGAAATGACAGGGCAGCTTTGTTACAGAAAATAGCATGAGTGGGGCACCTGGGTGGCTCAATTGATTCAGCGTCTGACTCTCTATTCTGGCTCAGGTTGTGATCTCAGGGTAGTGAGATCAGCCTGTGTCAGGCCCCGTGCTCAGCACTGAGTCTGCTTGTCTCTCTCCCTCCCCCGCTGCTCCTTTGCTACCTTTCTCTCAAATAAATGAATAGAACCTTAAAAAAAAAAAAAAAGAAAGAAAGAAAGAAAGAAAGAAAGAAAGAAAGAAAGAAAATAGCATGAGAAAATAGCATGAAAATAGTCAAGCTGTGTGTACGAAATTCTCTAACCTTGACTGTGAAGAAGGCCTGTTTTCTTTCTTTCTTTCTTTCTTTCTTTCTTTCTTTCTTTCTTTCTTTCTTTCTTTCTTTCTTTCTTTCTTTCTTTCTTTCTTTCTTTTTTTCCAGAGCTACTTACCCCTCTGAAGGTCAGAGTCAGGAAACCATGCTTATATTTCAGCTTTGTTTCTAGCACGTGGCCCCTGGCAAGTGCTCACTCTGACCCTCGGTTTCCTTATCCTTAAAGCAGAAAAATAGTGATGCCTCACAATGTTGTTCATGGGGACTAGAGAAGCTAATAGGAACACGTGATCAAAAGCTACTTGTAAATTGCAAAGCAGGTCTAAGTGAATATTCCATGGGAATATTTAGGCCAACTTTAGGAATTTCAATGCCATCTTTGTCTATTAAGAGGCGCTGAGGACAGCACCTGCGGAAGGAAGCAGGCTGAGAGGAAGAAGTTGAATTGTGAATAGGTGCCTGCCTAGCAGTAACCACCACAGCCGGTCATATGGTGACCTCTGAGGCTGAAATGGCCCTTTAGGATTGCCCAAAATAGGGTGAGGATGGCCAATCCTTTTTTTCCCCTCTGTTATGGGCTGAATGTTTGTGTCCTCCCCAAAGTCGTATGTTAAAGCCCAAACCACCAGCATATGGGATTTGGAGTTGAGGCCTTTGGCAGGTAACTAGGTTTAGATGTGGTCATGAGGGTGGGGCCCTATGTTGGGATTAGTGTGTCCTCAAAGTAAGAAGAAAAGAGAGGCATCTGGGTGGCTCAGTCGGTTAAGCATCTGCCTTCAGCTCAGGTCATGGTCCTGGAGGCCTGGAATCGAGCCCTGTCATCGGGCTCCCTGCTCAGCTGGGAATCTGCTTCTCCCTCCGGCTCTGTTCCTCACCCTGCTCATGCTCTCTCTCTCTCTCTCAAATGAATAAATAAAAAAATCTAAAAAAAAAAAAAAAAAAAGAAAGAAAGAAAAGGGGATCCCTGGGTGGCTCAGCAGTTTAGCACCTGTCTTTGGCCCAGGGCATGATTCTGGAGTCCCGGGATGGAGTCCCACATCAGGCTTCCTGCATAGAGCCTGCTTCTCCCTCTGCCTGTGTCTCTGCCTCTCTCTCTCTCTCTCTCTGTGTCTCTCATGAATGAATAAATAAAATCTTAAAAAAAAAAAAGAGAGAAAAGACCACAGCTTTCTGTTTCCCCACCATATAAGGATACAACATGAAGGTAGTCATGTACAACTTAGGATGAGAGAGCTCTCACCAAGAACCTGACCATGGTGGCACACTGATCTTGGACTCCCAACTTCCAGAACTGTGAAAAAATAAACATCTGTTGTTTAGGTCTCTCAGTCTGTGGCATTTGCTGTAACAGTCCAGGCTAAGACACCCTTCATCAGTCAGTTATTGGATCCGTGCTCCCTAAGAAGGGGCATGACTTTTCTCTATGCAGCTCTGGTAATTCTTGAAGGAACGGATGAGCTGAAGGCTGTCTCTAGTAGCACATCACAGTGACCATCACAATCACTATTATTACCTTTCACTCTTTCTGAATGAGAAACCTCACTCTGTCCAGCTATGTTACATCAGGTAAAACAATAAGCTCATTATTGACATGTTTCGCTTGTTCACCTCTTCTTGGCTTCATTCCCCTCCCCTTTTGCACAAATCTCTTTATTTTTTTATTCTTAAATTTTTAAAAAAAGACTTTATTTATTTATTTGACAGAGAGAGAGAGCACAAGCAGGGGACGTCGCAAAGAGAGAGGAAGAAGCAGGCTTCTTGCTGAGCAGGGAGCCTGATGCAGGACTCCATCCCAGGACCCTGGGATCACAACCTGAGCTGAAGGCATGCGCTTAACTGACTGAGCCACCCAGGCAACCCACAAGTCTTTGTTTCAAGTGAAAGAGTAAACTTGGTCACTGTCATTACATTATGGCCAGAACAGAGAAGTCAGTCAAATTTTAGTGCCTCACTCCTTATCCTAAGTGGATAACTTGGGAATACCAAGTATTTGATTAGTCTCCAACATAAAAAAACAGAGACCTAAACAAATAACTTTTTAAAAATATTTTATTTGTTTATTCATGAGAGAAAGAGAGAGAGAGAGACAGAGACACAGGCAGAGGGAGAAGCAGGCTCCATGCAGGGAGCCCCACGTGGGACTTGATCCTGGGTCTCCAGGATCACGCCCTGGGTTGAAGGCAGGTACTAAACTGCTGAGCCACTCAGGGATCCCCAACAAATAACTTTTTTGAAGAGGAATGTAAGAGAAAACTTGAAATATTTCAATTAACACTCTCAGATTACCCACAAAATAAAATATGAAATGGTATGTACTGGCAAGAGAAGGGCATTGCTTTCAACATTCTCTAAGGACATAATTTTCTCTCTCTCTCTCTTTTTTTTTAAAATTTTTATTTATTTATGATAGTCACAGAGAGAGAGAGGCAGAGACACAGGCAGAGGGAGAAGCAGGCTCCATGCACCAGGAGCCTGATGTGGGATTCGATCCAGGGTCTCCAGGATGGCACACTGGGCCAAAGGCAGGCGCCAAACCTCTGCGCCACCCAGGGATCCCTCTCTCTCTTTTTTTTAAAGATTTTTATTTATTCATGAGAGACACAGAGAGAGACATAGAGACACACGCAGAGGGAGAAGCAGGCTCTCTTCGAGGAGCCTGATGCAGGACTCGATCCCAGAATCTGGGGATCATGACCTGAGCCAAAGGCAGACGCTCAACCACTGAGCCACCCAGGTGCCCCAAGGACATAATTTTCAATGCAGAGTTCTATTCCCAGCCAAATGATCAATAAGATTTGATGATGAAATAAAAAACATTTCAGCTGTATGAATTCTCAAAAAAAGGAACCTGCTGGGGCGCCTGGGTGGCTCAGTCAGTTGAGCATCTAACTCTTGATTTTGGCTCAGGTCATGATTTCAGGGTTGTGAGATCAAGTCCTATGTGGGGCTCTGCACTCAGTGCAGAGTCTGCTTGGGATTCTCTCTCCCCTCTTTCTGCCCCTCCCCTCCTTGCACACACTCTCTAAATAAATAAATAAAATTAAAAAAAAAAAAAGGAACCTGCCATGCACATTTTCTCAGAAAGCGATTGGAGGATATTCTCCAAAATTGTCTAGTAGTACAACAATAAGAAGAAACCCATGAGATCAGGTTAGAAAGGACTCGACACAGGAGAGAAGGTGTTGAAAGTCACACAATAACAATCTACATGTGGCCTGAGATTAGTCCATATGGAGTAGGAGGATGGAGGGCTGCCAGAGGGATAATCTAAGAGAAAAATGTGCTCTTGAGAAGCACGGGCTCACTTTTCCTTCTCATTCTCTGCATTTCTGTAGAGTCCTTTGTTCTACACACTTTCTCAGCAGTACATCCCTAGACTCTACTGCAGGGTCACCTGACCCAGCACAACAAGCTCCACAGAAAACTGCTGTCTCACAACTTAAGTCCTGGCTGCATGAATACTAATAGAAATTCAGAAGTGCTAACATAGGGTGAGACAAGCAAGGTGCTTAGGGCTCAAAATTTAAGGAAGCACTTAGCATCAAGTGCAAGCTCAGTACCCCATTGTTCCCCAATATCTAGTTCTCCATGGATAGATGTTTGACCATCTACCACTCCCACATCTGTCTCATTGTCCTCTGATTGTCTTTACTACCTCTCTCTCATATTACCTTCTATAATGGGTAAAGCGTAATGGCAGGCAAATGGGTTTCCTTTAAGAATTTTTATAATTTTTTTTTTTTGTATTTAAGTTTAGGCCATGGTTTTTGTTCTATCAGAGATTTCTTCACATTTTGTGAGGCTGCGTTTTATTTTTAAAACCGAATATCAACTTTGCCATCTCAAAATTTCCCAAGTAAAACACCTCCAAAATCCCATGGAGCATGACAATCATTTGTGATCCATGAATAATAAAGAATGGAAAAAGTATGAAGAAAAGAAGAAAGTGGGTGGAGAAAACACATTTTGTTCTCACTAGTCAAATGAATTGTACTTTCCACTAAAAAATTTCTGCTTCCAATATTTTTTTTTTTTAAAGATTTTATTTATTTATTCATGATAGACACAGAGAGAGAGAGGCAGAGACACAGGCAGAGAGAGAAGCAGGCTCCATGCACCGGGAGCCTGACGTGGGATTCGATCCCGGGTCTCCAGGATCGCGCCCTGGGTCAAAGGCAGGCGCTAAACCACTGCGCCACCCAGGGATCCCTGCTTCCAATATTTAAGGGCAAAATTTTCTCAAGTGATTGTTTGAAGCTGAAAGTGCCTGCTAAAATATTAGGAACAGAAGAGCCTGAATCACTACTACCATCTTCAATCTATTTCTAAAAATATGCAGAAAGCACATCCAAACAGGGCACAGAGCTTCAGTTTGAGAAACTGCATTATGGTGATCCACTTCTAGACCAGGAGTTGCAAATACATCAATTGGGATTAGGGATGAAGGAAAGCTTTATACTACAGTGGTTACATCTCATCAGTCAAAGACTTTGGCAGAGCCAGAAAAAAAACAGTCTTGTTGCATTTCCAACTACAGCCAAAGCAAATGATTTATTTACTTATTTACTCATGAGAGAGAGAGAGACAGAGAGAGAGAGAGGCGGGGACATAGCAGAGGGAGAAGCAGGCTCCATGCAGGGAGCCTGATAGTGGGACTCGATCCCAGGACCCCGGGGTCACCGCCTGAGCCGAAGGCAGATGCTCAACCACTGAGCCCCCCAGGTGCCCAGCAAGTGATGATTTAGTATTCCTAATGTGCGATATGGTGACCTTGAGAGTAGCCAAGGGCCTGAAAATGTTCTGCGCTATGATAACTTTCAGGTGGGCTGGTAAAATTTATAACAATAATTTTTTTAATTTTTAAAAAATTTATATATATATTTATATAACAATAATTTAAACATTTTGAGAATATTTCAGATTGATTCTTGTATCTAAGAAGTCCATCCTAGGCCGGCAATATTTGGCTTTGATCTTGCCTTTGTCGAAGTATTTATTTTAACATTTGGCCACTAAACATTAAGCCAATTTGTCTAATTGTTCACTCTGTTAGGCGTATATTTTCATGTTTATTACTATGGTTTTCCCTCTCCTGTCCTGCCCTACTTTCTTTCCTGCCACCAGTTTTCTTTATTGCTTTTTTTTTTTTTTAAGATTTTATTTATTTATTCATGAGAGACACACACAGAGAAAGAGAAGCAGAGACACAGGCAGAGGGAGAAGCAGGTCCCATCCAGGGATCCCGACATGGGACTTGATCCCTAGGTCTTCAGGATCACGCCCTGGGCTGAAGGCGGCGCTAAATCGCTGAGCCACCCGGGCTGCCCCTTTGTTGCTTTCATAAATGTTCTGGTTTGGGTTAAATTTTAATTTAGTCCCCCGGGTTCCAGGATATCAAGACAGGATGTGATTAAACTAGAAAAGGAATAAAAAAAAAAATCCCCTGGAGATAGCGACAGGGACTCACGTGGCTTTGGGCTGCCCACTTTAGGGAGAAGGAGAGAGATTTAGGTTATGCAGGTATTTTGTTGTTTGGAAAATTAAGGATGAGAAGTTGCTTATTTTTTAATTTTAATTTTATTTTTTTAAAGGATGAGACGTTTCAGAGGTTAGGTAGCTACAATTGTACTTTCCACACCCATTCCAACCACCTGCTGGTATGGCTGTCTATACCGCAAGCCTGGAAACTGAAAACTGTATTCTCAGAATCCTTTGCAGATAGGATCTCAGTATATTTTAAGCTTCCCAAATTAGATGAGCACAAATGAAATGTTGACTTGGAAAGAAGATGGTGAAAAGAGAGGCAGGCTGAGTCATCTCTTGGCTGGTTTGAACAGTGGTTGAGGCAGTAGAGTCAGGCGGCAGCTGTGCCTTGGCCTGAGCCTGCAGCTTTCTGGTGGCCACAGGAGGAAGAGACCATTGTGGTTTTGGTTTGTGGGTCTAGGTTTTTGAGCCTTGTGGGTTTGGTTTGTTTTTTCCCCTTTCTCTCAATCGTACCATGAGATCTTTACACTTCTCAATAAATCTGTACTTAAACTAGCTAAAGAGGATTCTGTTCTCAATGATTTCGGAAGTTGACAGTTCAAATTTTGTCTTGTAACATGCTAGGTCCTTTACCTACATTATCGAATTTAATCACCACATGACCGAGAGCTAAGTACTATTATTTATATCTAGGACCAGAGGAGGAAGCAACTTTTCTGATCTTTTCTGAAGGGAGAGAAGGAAAATTAGGGATAACGTCTTATCACAGAACGTTGCAGAAATAGTACAGAGAACTTTTATGTACTTTATCCAGATCTTCCAGTTGTTGACATTTTATCACTTTGTCTTTATCTTTTACTCCTCCCTGTCTCTCTCTCTCTCTCTCTCTCTCTTTCTCTCTCCCCGTCTCTCCACAAACATTTGGTAATTTTTTTTCTTCTGATCCACTTAGGAGTAAGCTGTAGACGTGATGCCCTTTGAGGTGTATTTTCTAAGAACAAGGACATTTACTTACATGACTACAGTACAATGATCAAAGTTGGAAATTTAACACTGATACTATACTATCCTCTAAACTATAGACTGTATCTTTTGCCTATTGTTTCAATAATGTTTTCTTTTTAATAGCAAAACTAAAAAAATTTTTTTGGTCAGACTCACAAGTGGCATTTGGGTGTCAAACCAATTTAGTATCCTTTAATTGGGATAGTTCCTCAGTCTGTCTTTGTATTCTATAACTTACATTTTTGAAATATACAAGCCAGTTATTTTTAAAAAGTCAATCTGATGTATTTATTTATTTATTTTAAAATATTTTATTTATTTATTTGAGAGAGAGGAAGCACGAGTGGGAGGGCCAGAGGGAGAGGGAGAGAGAGAATCAGAGTCTGACATGGGGCTTGATCCCTTGACCCTGAGATCGTGACCTGAGCAGAAACCAAGAGTCAGAGGTTTAACCAACTGCACCACCTACGTATCCTTCAATCTGGATTTATTGGGATGTTTCTGGAGAAAATAGCTTTATTTATTTATTTATTTATTTATTTATTTATTTATTTATTTTTAAGATTTTGTTTATTTATTCATGAGAGACACACACACAGAGAGAAGCAGAGACATAGACAGAGGGAGAAGCAGGCTCCATCCAGGGACCCTGATGTGGGACTCGAGCCCAGGACCCCGGGATCATACCCTGAGCCAAAGGCAGATGCTCAACCACTGAGCCACCCAGGCATCCTGGGGGAATAGCTTTAAATATATGTTTAAAAAACATGTATATTACATGTACATGGCAAAGAATTCAAACTGAGAAGCATATAAAGTAAAAGGTAAAATTTGTCACTTCTCCAACCCCTTCACCAAAAATAACAATTTTAACATTTCAGTTTTAGAACTTTAAAGTGTTGCCTAAGAATAATTTCTTTGTGGAGTGCCTGGCTGGCTCAGTCAATACTCTTGATCTTGGGATTGTGAGTTCAAGCCCCATGTTGGGTCCAGAGCTTACTCAAAAAAAAAAAAAAAAAAAAAAAAAAAAAGAAGAAGAAGAGGAGGAAGAAGATGATGATGATGATGAAGAAGGAAAAAACTAATTTGTCTATTTCAGTATTCATTGCTGAAAGTTTAAGAACATGAAAGTTTAAGAACATTTTTCTATGTGACTGAAATACCATCAACTTCTTAAAATTAGAAATAATTTCTTAACATTTTCTAACACCTAGCTGGCATTCAGTTTCCCCTAATTATTCCAGATATGCCCTTTACAGTTCGTTTGTCCATACCAAGATTCAATCTGGAATCTGATATTTGTTACTGTTTTCTATGTCCCATAACTCTTTATCTTGAGCAGTCTATGACATTGAATGATCGGAAACAGTGTGGTAAGCAAACACCAGTCTTTAATACCGTTTTAGGGAGTTTGTCAAGAAGAAATATTTGGCTTAAGGGCCTCAAGGTCATTCTTATGTCAACAGTAAGAGCCCTCGCCTCTGTAGACCAAGACAGAGGACTCAGAACCTGCCTGTTCAAGTAGCTCACTCAAGCCAAGCTCTAGCCAAGGCACATTGTCTCTCTAGGCTTTGACTTTCTCTTTTGCAACACAAAGAAGAAAACACTAGTCCCAAGGGTTTGTAAGAAAGACTCATTATTGATCAAATATAAAGTGTTAAATACAGGGGCACCTGGGTGGCTCAGTGGTTGAGTGTCTGCCTTTGGCTCAGGCTGTGATCCTGGGGTCCTGGGATCCTGGGATCGAGTCCCACATCGGGCTCCCCACATGGAGCCTGCTTCTCCCTCTGCCTGTGTCTCTGCCTCTCTCTGTGTGTCTCTCATGAATAAATAAATAAAATCTGTAACAATATATGCTTGTCATAAAAAATTACATCTAAAGCAAGAAGGAAAATTCAAATCATAGGAATTAAACAAGGAATATTCGACTCATACACAGGAAGAAAAGGCTACAGTTTTAAGATGTTTTTTCTTTTGATTTATTTTTCCATTTTTTTCTTTCAGTGTTTTTTTTTTTATTATCACAGTGGCAGCAGGTGAGCGTTCATTAGAGTAGATACATTAATAAGACGTAATGAAATCATAGTGCATTTATAGATCCGAATGTAGCGGGAGTGAATTTACAGCCTTGACACAAGAGAACAAACACCGAGCGATGTTTCATAACCATTCTTTCATGCTGACAAAATGCTATGGCTGTTACTTCCAAAGGAGAGTTCAGTTTGTTTGGGGGTTTATTCCATGGCTTTATTATTTCCTGTTATCTCACATGTGCTGGGCCTAGGGAAGGAATTTTTATCATCTTTTGGTTGTGAGCATGTTAAAAAGCCTAAAAATGAGACGTATTTAATAATGACCTGTGGACATTTGTACAGGGTTGAATAGTGTCCCTTAAATCATATTCACACAGACCCTCAGAATGTGAATTTATTTGGATATAAGGTCTTTGCAGACGTAATTAGTCAAATTCAAGGGAGGTCATCTGGATCATGGTGAGTATGGATGTCGTAATCTAATGACTGGTGTCCTTACAAGAAAAGGGAAATTTGGATACAGACCCATCGGGAGAACACTGCGTGATGATAGAGGCAGCGACTGTAGGGATGTGTCTTCGAGCCAAGGAACTACCAGAAGCTGGGAGGGGGCAAGAAAGGATCTTCCCCCCTTAGAGCCTCCTTAGAGAGAGTATGCCCCGCTGACACGTTGATTTTGGTCTTCTGGCTTCCAAGACAGTGAGATAATAAATTTCTGTTGTTTTAAGCATCCCAGTTTGTGGTCATTCACTACAAGGCCCCAAGGTACTAGCACAACATTGCAGCATCATGTGCAGTTGAGCTTTGGGAAGCTGACTCGTTCCAACTGACATTCACCAACTGTTTTCTTTTTTTTTTTCTTTTTTTTAATTTTTATTTATTTATGATAGTCACAGAGAGAGAGAGAGAGAGGCAGAGACATAGGCAGAAGGAGAAGTAGGCTCCATGCAGGCTCCATGCACCAGGAGCCTGACGTGGGATTCGATCCCGGGCCTCCAGGATCGTGCCCTGGGCCAAAGGCAGGCGCCAAACCGCTGCGCCACCCAGGGATCCCCACCAACTGTTTTCTAAACTCAAATTTCAATTTACTAATCTGCAACGAGAAATAGCTGGCAGGATAACAGGTATTCCCTCAGGGAGCACCAAGCTGGTGTGTAGGCCTAAATGATAAATCAGGAAGGCGAAGGAGAAACTAGTATTTTTCAAGTGCCTGATACGTTTCAGGTACCACACGTGTCACAAAGATAAAATTATTGCTGTGATCGGGGCTTTGCAGAGGAATGTATCGTGGCATGGAAGCCGGGGAATTGAGGACGTCGAGTTGCTGAAGCAAGATGAATCTGGGGAAAGGATCTGGATGATAGGAATTAACATCCAGGTTAATGGATGTTCACCACAGGAATTAACAAGGAGAAAGGGACACAGGAAGACCACAGGGACAAAGCCTTACAGATTCAAGGAACTGGAAAAGGATCATGTGCACTGGGGTGGGTGCCGGTGGGTCGTAGAAGCTGAGGCAGGAGAGAAAGTGAGGCCTGACACACATAAGGGCTCCTGGACGGTGTTCAAGTTTGTGTCTTTCTCCTAAAATGATTCAGGAAGAGGATTACATTTTCCTATCCAAAGGGAAAGCATCATTAAGTTGACCTTTTTTTTTTTTTTTAAGATTTTATTTATTTATTCATGAGAGACACACAGAGAAAGGCAGACAGGCAGAGGGAGAAGCAGGCTCCCTGCGTGGAGCCCAATGCAGGATTCGATCCCAGAACCCTGGGATCATGACTTGAGCCAAAAGCAGACGCTCAACCACTGAGCCACTCAGGTGCCTTAAATTGACATTTTTGAAAAGATCGCTCTGGCTGGAGGTATATGTTGGAAGGAAGAGGTTTGATGCCAGCAAGTTCAGAATGCACACACTGCACCTCAGCAGACACTCTATGAGACCCCACAATATCCAGCAGGAAGCTAGGCCGCTTTCCCCCCTGCACTCCTGGGGCCAGAAGGCCTCCCAAAACATAGCTCTCCCCAAAGACCCAGGCCTCCTCTCAGAGAGGTGTAGGCCTGAGCGTTCGCCTGGGTTTTCCAAGCAGAGAAAGAGGAACTAAAATAGTTATGGAGATCATGGGATTGGCTTAAAACTGTGGTTTGGGACTACGTTCCTATCCTCGCTACCCCAAATGCTGAGAGTTCACAAGGTGAGATCCGTCCTGGGATATAACAGCACAACGTCTATTTATATACCTCAGTGTAGTGTGAGCAGATTCACAAGCCTGACAGGTAAAGAAAAAACAAATGCCCAACGGGGTACTTTACAGCATCCTTTCATGTCTGGAATATACTCATTAGGCCTTCTTTGTAACAGACGCCCCAATTTTGTCTGTGTACTGTCCTTTACGTATTTTCTTTTTTTTAATGGAAGTACAGGTGACACAGAGCATTACATTAGTTTCAGGTGTGCAGCGTAGTGACTTGGCAAGTCTGTACCTTACACTGTGCTTACCACAAGTGTAGCTATTAGGATACCATGGGATGTGTGTTTAATTATTTTATTTTTTGGTAAAGGAGCTCTCTCTGGTATTTTGCTATTACACCAGCATCTTGGACATTTATCCAACTACGCTTCAGAGAGGTTTTTCCGTGGCCTAGAGTGTCAGAAGGAGGATTTCCAGGTCTAAGAGAAAGCATATGCAAACACTGATAGATCCTGGCAAATTCTCTCAGGTGGTTCTGCTCCCATCACTGTATCAACAGTGGACCACGTCTTCATCACACTTACTTCCGTCTGGGTAGAATATTCATTCTTGCACACATGTTATCTGTTTTTCTCTTTTTTTCTTCTTTCTTCTTCTTTTTTTTTTTTTCTGATGACAAAAGCTACCCCTGTTTCAGGAGATGAAGACAATGTCTTTCACTTGACCTACCGAGGAAGGCCCTGGGATGTTGGAGTCCCACACGTGGATGGCTGCTTCAGATGCGGGGCGATGATCATCCGGGACGTTCAGGTGACTAATTCCCCAGGCAGGATGGGCTTCTGGCTTTGCTGGGCTTGCATTTTGGAATAAGCCCTGGCACAGAACTGAACCTCCTGCATTACAGAGGGGAGGATCTGGAGTTGGTGGGTGGGATGGGGACCCCAAGGGGAAGGCCCCAGAAGCCAGTGACAATAAGCCTACGATTGGGCAGACGGAGGCATCAACTCCAGACGCAGTGCAAGTAGAAAGGGATTTTGGAAGTGAATGTACCACTTCCTAGAGTTCATAAAATTCCATTCTCTTTGTGTTAATTGTGCCTCAGAATATGTATTTAACCTCTTATTAGAGATGTTGTGAGTCAATTAGTTCTGGCCTTTCTCCCAGGAAGGCAGCTGTGCGGCTTTCACGAGTTGTTTCAACACAGTGAAGGGAAGCCAGAAAGCCCGCTTCCGAGGCAAGAATGGAAGGAGGTGAGGGGAGGCTGCCACCGACGGATCGAGAAAGCACATCCGAAGGCTTGCTCCGCGTACTGTTTCGGGTAACAAATCTCAATCTGTTCTGGTCCCCACTTCAAAGCCCACGTGAGCAAGTGAGGGGGGTGAGGAGGTGACAGTGGTGAAGCTGAGTCCCAAGAGTTCATTCACACTGTGGGAAGGTGGTCTGGGAATCCTCGCAGACACTCCCTGAAGGGATGAGGTGTTGCGCTGAAGAGAAGACCAAGGATGGCTGGGGGTCACCAGAAGTGAAACAAGAGCAATAGGAGAGATGACGGGGGAGAGTGACGGCCACTGTGGGTAACCTGAGAAGCCGGCCTGGCCAGGGGAGCCTTCCCAGAGAGCACAACACCTGAGCTAAGACCGAAGGTAGATGTCCGTGAAGCCCACAGTGTGGACAGGTGTGTCTGTTTCCTGGGCTGAGGTAACAGAGGACCACGGCCTGGGTGGTTACGGCAACAGAAATTTATTGTCTCACAGTTCCAGAGGCCACTGTGTCTCTGTGTCTCTGTGTATTGTCTCACGGTTCCAGAGGCCAGAAGGCTGAAATCAAGGTGCTGGCAGGGCCACATCCCCTCTGGAGGTTCTAGGGGAGACTCGCTTCCTGGCTTCTTCCACCTTCTGGCGATGCCTGGCTTCCTTGGCTTGGGTCACGGCATTCCAAGCTCTGCTTCCACTTTCACGTGGTCTTCTCCTCTTTTATTGCTTTTAATGATGTTCTCCTTGGATTTAGGCCCTACCAGATAGCACAGCATAATCTCCTCTCAAGGTATTTAAATCAATTATATTGGCAAAGACCCTCTTTTTTTTTTTTTTTTTTTTTAAGATTTTGTTTATTTATTCATGAGAGACACAGGGAGAGGGAGAAGCAGGCTCCAGGCAGGGAGCCCGACGTGGGACTCGATCCTGGGACTCCAGGGTCATGCCCTGGGCTGAAGCCAGGCACTTAACCGCTGAGCCACCCAGGTGTCCCAAGACCCTCGTTTTAAATAAGGTAACGTTCACCAATTCCTGGGGTTAGAATGCGAGCATATCTTTGGAGGGGGCTCACCATTCAACCCATTCAGAGGGTTTCTGGGAGAGAACAAACTTCTTAACAGAAGGCCTTTGATGGTGTCTCGGCCGTCTTTGACACATTCTTCCTCTGCCCCGAAGTGGGATTAACTGCTTTCATTCCCACAGATGACAGGTCTGCTAGGCCTCCATGCCTGTGTATATGCGGCTCCCCTTTCAGTTTTCATCAAGTTGGCTGCTGGAAGGAAATCAGTGGGATTGAGTGGTTGTTGGAAATGGGTTTTGGGGTAAGACAAACAAGCTCTCTGGTTCCACATGTTTGTATTTCATCAATAAAAGCTTCTTTTGGACAATCCAGCTATGTTCTGGAAGCCCCTGTACCATTTCGTCTGGCTTTATGTAAGCAGCAGTTAGAAGGTTTATTTGTGTGAAATGTAAAAATGTCCTCTCTGAGATTTGATTTCATGTTTACTCATGAGTAGCAGCTGCTTGCAAAAGTTGTTCACCTTTGAGTAAATTATAAATTTGCCTCTGAGCACATAAATATCCTGAAGTTTTATTTTGTTGTGTGTCTCGGGAGAAGGAAGTGGGACGCAATGAGCTGGATATTCATAAGGCTGCAGATAATTTGTTTTGAATGCTCTCTGTAGACTTGAGGAACAGGGCTAAGGAGGAGAAATGCCTGAATTTCAATGGGAATTGTCAACATGAAGTGAATAACAAAGGTGCCAGCCACAAGATCAATGCATTCATTTCTCTCCTTTATTGTCTCATTGTAATTAAAGCCTAAAGTGGATTGTGAAAATACACAAACAAACATCTTCCACCTTGGATTTATGCCTGGCATGCTGTGAGGTTATGGGTGGTGGGATGTGATTGCCTATGCATGATGCATATTTTATTATAATGAAGGGACTTTAATGTATAATACGGAGTTTCCATGAGGCAAAAATGGAAGTCTGTCGACACAAAGGCAGATGAAAGCATATTGCTAAAAAAAAGAAAAAAAAAGCATATTGCTTATTATTATTATTTTTTCCTATTGCTTATTAAAGATCACAAATAGACTAGAAAAAATTGAGAGACAGGGAAGAAAATAAGCCATTGTGGGCCAGACACAATGTAGGCATAGACTACCTGGTGCACAAAGGGACGTAGTGAAGGAGTGAATGGGAAGCAGATGAAAAGAGAAGCCTAATCTGTTGCCATTTTCCCAAAAAACCTTTTTTTTTTTTTTAACAAAGACTTTATGTATTTACCTGAGAGAGAGAGAGACTATGGGGGGGGGCGGGGTGAGGCAGAGGCAGAAGCAGGCTCCCCACTGAGCAAGGAGCCATTCATGGAGCTCAATCCCAGGACCCTGGGATCACAACCAGAGCTGAAGGCAGAAGCTCAACTGACTTACCCACCCCAGGCACCCCTCTTTTTTTATTCTTTTTTTTTCTTTTTTTATTCTTAAGTTTATGTATTTAAGTAATCTCTACAGCCAAAGTAGGGCTTGAACTCAAGACCCCCAGATCAAGAGTTGCATTCTCTTCCAACTGAACCAGCCAGGCGCCCCACAAATTCTTTTTTTAATCAATTAATTATTATTATTTCTTCCCCACAAAGCCTTCACTTGCATGAAACACCATCACTAGCCCCACCCATAGCTTCTCCCAGGTATTCCCAGGAGTCTTGTCCTCTGTGGTCTGGAGACCAGTGCTCCCACTGCATTCCCACCAGAGCAAGGGGAACGGCTCCCTCTGAGAGGGGGAAGGCGATGAAGAAGACGTCCCTCACCAGCTTCCCCTTCTCCCTCCTCAGCGCACAGGAGCCCCCACTGGCCTCTGGAGTCTGGTGGGCTGCCCGGTGACTGGGGAGGCCGCACTGTGGCAGGGGTGGGAAGTGTCCTGGCCCCGTGGGCCTCTGCCTCCACCTCATGGCCTGCTCTAGCCAGGTGATAGAAGCAGAGAGGCCCAACCTTGCTTGTGCCAGGCCCCTGACCAGAGACAGGGTGGCGGGCCGGTGCGTAAGGGAGTGTTTCACTGCATAAAGGGTCAGGATTCAGGTGGCCTTGGGTCTGGAGCCTCATCCTGCAATTCCATCTTTGATCTATGAAGGCAGATCATTTGCTGTCTCTGAATTGAATGTCTTTCTCCATAAGTTAACGGTGACATTATCTACACTCCTTTCACGCACTCGACCAATATTTTTGGGTGCTGCTTTAGGCACAATTCTAAGATGACCTCCAATGACCCAGGGCCCAGTATCATCTCTCCCTCTGAAGGTGGGCAGGATCTGTGAACATGAGGACCGTCACTCCTGTGATGAGGTTGTGTCTATTGTGGCAAAAGTTAAGGGGTTTTGTTGATTTTGAGTTAATCAAAACGGAAATCATTCTGGGTGGATGTGCATCAGACAAAAGCCTTGGAAGTGTCAGGAAGATTCTCCTGCTGGTTTGGAAGCAGGCCAACAACAGATGGACTCTGCCAACAACCATGTACGCTTAGAAGAGGACCTGGAGCCTCAAATGAGACTCCATCCATGGCGCTGGCACCTTGACTGCAACTTCGTGAAACCCTGAGCGGAGGACCCAGCTAGGCCGTGCCGAGACTCCTGACCCATGGAAACTGTGAGATAATAAATGTGCATTGTTTTAAGCTACTACATTCCAGATAATATGTTATGCAGCATCAGGCTAAGTGCTGGGGATGCAACAGACCACAAGGCAAGCAGAACCCTGCCCCGCTAAGAACACCAGCAAGGAAATAGATAGAGGACTATTATCTGGTGAATGAATAATGGAGCAGTACTTTTGAATTAAGTATTTTGAGTTTTGTTTGGGTTTTTTTCTTAGAAAGAGAGAGTGAGCAAGAGGGGGAGCGGTGGGCAGATGGAGAAGAAGAGAGAGAGAGAATCTGCACTGAGCCTGGAGCCCAACTCTGGGCTCCCTCTCACATTCCTGAGATCATGACCCGAGCTGAAACCAAGAGTTGGGTGCTTAACTGACTGAGCCACCCAGGCGCCCCAGGAGGGAGGTTTTTTTTTTTTTTTTTAAGATTTAATTTATTCATTCATGAGAGACACACACACAGAGAGGCAGAGACACAGGCAGAGGGAGAAGCGGGCTCCATGCAGGGAGCCCGACGTGGGACTCGATCCCAGGACTCCGGGATCACATCCTGGGCTGAAGGCAAGCACCAAACCACTGAGCCACCCAGGGATCCCCCAGGAGGGAGGTTTTAAATAACCAGATAAGTTTTGGGGAGATTTTAGAGTAATGGGACATTGTTCTTTTCTTCCTTTGGTAAATACTGGGAAATTTTCAAGTATCTGTAAAAGAATGCTGAATCCAACACCTACCCAGCTGGGGCAGGAAATTGTGGCTCTAGGTAGAGGGAGGCCCAGCGAGAGGGTCCCTGTCCCTTTTCTTCCCACTCCTAACAGCCCTGGGCTGAAGGCATTGCTAAACCGCTGAGCCACCCGGGCCGCCCTCCTGTCTGCAGTCTTATCAACAGCC
The DNA here is from genome assembly GCF_003254725.2 of Canis lupus dingo. Taxonomy (NCBI): domain Eukaryota; kingdom Metazoa; phylum Chordata; class Mammalia; order Carnivora; family Canidae; genus Canis; species Canis lupus. The sequence goes on from NC_064264.1 coordinate 5,891,081, forward strand.
AGCTCATTCGGTCCCACTCACTTCTGAGGCACGAAACAAAATAAACCTTTAGGATGTTTATGTGTTCAGAGACAAACTTATAATTTACTTAAAAGTAAACTACTTGTGGGGAATCCTGGGTAGCTCAGCGGTTTGGCGTCTGCCTTAGGCCCAGGCCGTGACCCCGAGGTCCTGAGATCGAGTCCCGCGTCAGGCTCCCTTCATGGAGCCTGCTTCTCCCTCTGCCTGTGTCTCTCATAAATAAATAAATAAATAAATAAATATTTTTTTAAAAAGTGAACAACTTGGAAACAGCTGCTACTCATGACTAAACATGAAGTCAAGTTTCAGGGAGCGCATCACATTTCACACAATGGAAGGATAATGGAAAAGGTGGTCTTAAACCAGAAGAGAATAGGGTACTTTTAATTAGCAAGATCAAGTGTTAGTTCTCATGAGCGTGATGGCGGCTTGAACGCAAGATCAGACCATCATGAGCAAAGAAAGCAAGCTTCATTTTTATTGTTGTTGTCATTGTTGGAGCATCTGAAAGGATCTAGAGTATAATTGGACCCAGTAAAAGCAATACCTTGGAGCAGTGATTTTTTTTTTTTTAAAGATTTTTATTTATTTATTCATGAGAGACACAGAGAGAGAGAAAGAGAGGCAGAGACACAGGCAGAGACAGAGGCAGGCTCCATGCAGGGAACCCGACATGGGACTCGATCCCGGGTCTCCAGAATCATGTCCTGAGTCAAAGGCAGGCGCTAAACCGTTGAGCCACCAGGCGTCCCGAGCAGTGATTTTCTGGTTCAGTTTTGCTCCTCAGGAGACTTGTGGTAGTGTCTGGAGACATTTGTTTTGGTTGTTACAACTTGAGAGGGTGCTGCTGGCATCCGGTGGGTAGAGGCCATACATGCTGCCAAACATGACAATGTTAAAGACGGCCCCCCACAAAGTCATGGGGTCTGCTTGAGATTCTCTTTCCCACTCCCTCTGCCTCTCCCACCAGAGCTCTCTCTCTCTCTCAGATAAATAATCTCTAAATAAATAAATAAATCTTAAAAAACAACAACAAAAAAAGACTTTCCTCCACACACAATTAAAACAATTCAGCCCCAAATGTCAACCAAATGTCAATGGTGCCGCTGTTGAGAAATGCTTCCTTGGGAGGTTGCCCAAGTTGCTCAGGGGAGGAGCACCAGTTCCCACGAGGGTGAAAGGGAGGAGCGGGCAAGAAAAGTGCAAGCAGAGGGGCTGGTGTGAGCAAGGGCCTGTGGGGAGCAGCCGGTGCGGGATCCGCCCCGGTGAGGCCTAGCGCAGGAGGTGGTTCAGAGACGGGGTCGGCCGCACAGGTGAGCCCACTCAGGAAGAAGGCAGACTCTCGACTTCATTCCAAGGCCCCAAGGGAGAGAGCGGAGGGTTTTAGGCAAGGCTGTGACAACAGTTTTGCCCTTTACAGCTTACAAAGGAATTTCAACTACTTTTCATTGGATCTTCACGATAATTCGGGGAGGAGAGAAGGGAGACTAATCATTTCTATTTTAAAAATACATCTGTATGACTGGACTCTTCACGTGGGGCCACAAGCTGCCCTCCTGTCCCTGACAGGTGGGAAAGAGGAAGGAAGAGGCTTGACCATGCATGCAGCAGCTGCTTAGGATCACACACTTAAATCCAGTCCTGCTTCCGCAACTGTCTGTACATGAATTCTTGTGCTACTAGTTGACATAAAAACAGACTATAGGAAGTGTTCATACCCACGGAGGTAGTGTTGTCCCCACGGGAGCAGGATCAGCCAGTCAAAAGTCAATGGGCTATGAAACCTTATTGGAACCAGATGTGGGTCCAATAGAGAAATATGGGAAGATGAGCAGCATAGAGGGCAGGCGGCCCTCATAAATGGATTAGGGCGGAATGCTGGCATTCAGAGAGAAGTACAGCAGGGTCAGGGCTCCTCCCATAAAGCACGGCTCGTTCCCATCGCTCCCTTTCAGAGCATCTCCTACTCACAGCCCATAAACAAGCTGCCTGGAATTCATAATACATTGATTTCCTGGGGGACACAATGAGCTTCTCCACGCAATCTTTATTTTTAAGGCCCTCCCGCCACACTGAGGGTGAAGGTGCCGCGTTTTGTCTTCTGTTCTGCAGGCGGTGAGGAGGAGGATTCCGTGAAGAAACTGCATAGCTACTGGTCTAGGTCAATGATTGCTTAACAACTTCTCTGATTTCTCCTGGAGATATTTGTCAATACATATATGTTAAATTGAAAACCAGAATCGATTCAAGAAATAGTTTCCATCAGCAACCACGATTGTTTTACTTTAGCATCGGTGGCAACATTCCACATTTCTTTCTTTTTTTTTTTTTTTTAAGGATTTTATTTATTTATTCATGAGAGACACACACACACAGAGAGGCAGAGACACAGGCAGAGGGAGAAGCAGGCTCCATGCAGGGAGCCCGATGTGGGACTCAATCCCAGGACTCCAGGATCACGCCCTGGGCCAAAGGCAAGCGCTGAACCAGTGAGCCACCTGGGCTACCCAAGAGAGTTCCTTTTACAATAGGATTAGCAGGAGCGACTGGGTGGTGCAGTCACCCAGGTGTCCCCACATTTCTTTTCTAAGCTGTAGATGACACATGACAATCCTGTACTTTAGAACCTTCAGGGGCTCCCTCTGTTTTCAAGGTAACATTCAAAGGTCTGGCACAAAACGCTTTCACATCTGACATTACCTTCTCTGTCTGCTTTTCTTCCCCCACTTGGGATCTTGATATCGAATCTTGGCAACAGCCACAGTATGAATCCTGCCAGTCCTCCTCTGGGGTGCCCATTTTAATGCTCCTTGTTTCTAATAATGATGTTTCCTCTGTCGAGGCTGCCCTACCACTCTACTTGGAAAAGTTTTCCAGATCAATTCAAATAATGAATTGGGGGCACCTGGGTGGCTCAGGGGTTGAGCGTCTGCTTTGGGCTCAAGGCATGATCCTGGGTTCTGGGATCCAGTCCCACATCGGGCTCCCTGCATGGGGCTTGCTCCTCCCTCTGCCTGTGTCTCTGCCTGTCTCTCTGTGTCTCTCATGAATAAATAAATAAAATTTTTAAAAAATCTTAAAAAAAATAATGAATTGGTTGGGACTATAGACTCTGCTTGGAAACCCAGATCTGGGGAGTCAGAGTCAATCACTCTGCCCTTTGACCTGTACTTGACTGTCAGTTTGATTCTTACGCTGGTCATTTGTAAGTAGCTACCTGCTTAGCTCACAAGGATTCCCCTCTTTTGGGAACTGCCACCCTGATCCATAGTTCTCAGGTGTAAAAGGAGATATTAAAATGGAGCAAGCAAGCTTGCTAAGAGAGTTCCTTTTTCTTTTGTTTTTAATATTTTATTTATTCATTCATGAGACACACAGAGAGAGAGAGAGAGAGGCAGAGACACAGGCAGAGGAGAAGCAGGCTCTACGCAGGGAGCCCAATGCGGGACTCAATCCCAGGACTCCAGGATCACACCTTGGGCCAAAGGCAGGCGCTGAACTGGCAAGCCACCTGGGCTGCCCAAGAGAGTTCCTTTTACAATAGGATTAGGAGGAGCGACTGGGTGGTGCAGTAGATCAAGTGTCTGCCTCCTTCCACTCTGGTCAAGACCTAGAGTGGGGGGACCCAAGGATTGAGCCCTGCCCTGGGCTCCGTGTTCAGTGGGGAGACAGCTTCTCCCTCTGCCACTGCCCCCCTTGCTCCTGTTCTCGTGCGTGCATTCTCTCTCTCTCTCTCTCATAAATGAAGTCTTAAAAAAAAAAAGGGGGGGTTAGGAGGCCATAAACCAGGAGGAATTTATGCCCCTCTTCATTGGAGGAACCATAAACTTTGTGCCAGCTGCCAGCTAACAGCCTGGATTTAACTCCCTCCTCACCAGGACACCTGAATCCTTATCATTCTTCACTTCAGAAGGAGCCAACCGGTCTGGACGAGTTCCAATCCCTCATTGCATGATAGTTCAGTCAATCCCAGGCACCTAGTTTCAAAGGGCATTTTTTGCATTGAGGGTTTATTATTTTTAATTAATTAATTAATTAATTAATTATTTAAATCCCCCCCCCCCCCCCCATTGAGGGTTTAAATGAGAGCTGCACTCCTGGAATTTTTGCCTTTGTAACCCTGCCCCTCTTTGTCTTCCTCACAGTCAGGTTTCTACCTCAATCTTTGTCTCCAGAATTGCAATTCTAACTGCCCAAAGAAATGCCTGTAGGATGAAATTTTCAGTGACTTCTTTCTTGGTCGAGGCAGGAGTGGCCCTCTGGCAGTGGTATTTGTATCACAGGATCTACAGGATTTAGAGCTAGTGCTTGACACCCTGTAAAACTCACTTTACTGGAAATTTTTAATTGGGATCCAGGAAGAATTAGGTCAGACTCATTATGTGTCTGGAACTGCAACCTATAAATTTAACAACTGTGAGGCAGTCATTCTTCCCCGCGAACCTGCAGAGGAGAGAAATCCACGGAGAGGTGGGGGGAGTCTAACAAATCCATACGGAGAAGCAGAGATGACAGATGGAGAAAGACACCTGGAAGCTTCGCTGGCCTTCCTTTCAGCTCCTTTCTAAAACCTAGCTCAACCGCATTCCTGTTCTTGCAACCCATGAAATAATAGTATATCCTCATCATAAATCCTTGCCTTTAGCTTCTGTTCTACTCAGCTGCACAGTACAGCACACTAGGTTCATTTGGTGGTGCAAACCGCCTTCTGGTTTTGTAACCAGACCACTGCACATCCTTAGGCTTAGGAATGGCTTCCAGCAGCCTGTGGATGTCCTTGCCATATTTAATTTCTCCATTCTCACGGTTGACGGTCCTTTCCTCTCCTTATTGCTCCATGGGCATGTATTACACAGAAGGCTTGCTTACTATGTATGGATGTATTTAACAGAGAGAGAGCACAAGCCGGGGGAGTGGGAATGGGAGAGGGAGAAGCAGGTTCCCTCCTGAGCAGGGACCTGATACGTACTTGATCCCAAGACCCTGGGATCATGACCTGAGCACAAGGATTTAACCAACCGACTGAGTCACTCAAGCCCTCCAGAAGGCATGTTTAGAATCTGTGTAAATGGTTCACACCTTGTTTCACTCACTTCTCATGCCCTGGTTAGTGCAATTGTTTCTGCCTTCTGGGCGGAGGTGCTGGGGGTCAGCCTTTCTGTTTCTGGTTAGGATTACTACTGCCTCCATATCCTGCCTTCATAGCCCATTTTTCATCAAACTGTTGCCGTCTATAAACCAGATTTCTTCTGCATTGGACAGAGGTTCACCCTGGAGATTCTTGTTGCCAGAGCAAATTGGGGGAGTAGGCAGGCAGCCGTATGTGGGGTATCTACCAGGGTGGCTTGATGTTGTAACATTTTGTTTTGGGATAGCCACAGATGTGCCTAGGTTTCAAAAAAATCTTCGAAACCATCATCATAGTGATGGGGGAACAGAGGACAGGCTGAGGACAAAGCACACTGACAAGTCCTTGAAACAGTCACGGGGACCTCCCTCCACAGACTCCATTGCCTCGATGCTAATACTTTCCTAAGAGCAGAAGGCAATCTTAGCCCGACCCCCAGGATCCTGTAAGTCTACTTTAACATATAAAAATTCCTTTACAAATTTCCCTTTATCTCTAAACCCCCAAGATACGTGTTGGCAATCATCCTCCAAGCACATGGCCCACGATATCCATCTGAAGGGTCTCATGACTTGGGTTTGATTAGGCGGTAATCCATGACCTTCTCCCAACAATACCTCGCCCCCTAAAGGTCCTGGAAACCTTGCTTCCAAAATTCCTTAGAGAGCATGCTATCCTCAAACCCCTCCCAACTCCCAGGTATATAATCAGCCACCCCTCCCAGGCCCGGGCAGCAGCTCTTCTTGCCCACAGGTCCTGTCCCTGGGCTTTAATAAAACCACCATTTGGCTCTGAAGATGTCTCAAGAATTCTTTCTTGGTCGTTGGCTCCAGACCTCACCCCACCAAACCTCACCTAGATTCCAAAACTTCATCAATAATTCTTTGTTTGTGTTTTTAAGCTTCATTTATCAAGAGGCAGGTGGCTGCTACAGCTCCCCTAGGCCACCACATCCAAATGTTTAGAAAAATAAGTTCTCGCTCTCTTTAGGGGCCCCAGCATTTGGGTAAACGCTCCTACCCCTATTCTTTGCCTTCCATGTATAAACAAATAAAACAGCTTGTCAAAGTCAGGTAGTGCTAAGGCTGGAGCCCTCACAAGTAGGGCTTTACATTGCCTCCCTTTAGTTTGCAGGGCTTTAGGAAGAAAGGGGGGAGGGACAGTTTTAGTTCTCATTGATTGAAAGAAACTTGGAAACCTTAGTTTGGAGGGTCATAGTCAGATATTCAAGGAAACTAGAATCCAGGATCTAGCCCAGTTTTGCAGGCAAACAACCAACACTAAGACAATCAAACATATAATCTAACATTCACAAAGATGTATTACCGAAACATAATTTTTCTCTAAAATCACCCTCATTGGGGATCCCTGGATGGCTCAGCGGTTTGGTGCCTGGCTTCGGCCCAAGGCGTCGTCCTGGAGTCCCAGGATCGAGTCCCACTCCCTGAGTGGAGCCTGCTTCTCTTTCTGCCTGTGTCTCTGCCTCTCTCTCTGTGTGTGTCTCTCATGAATAAATAGAGTGAAGTCTTTAAAAAATTAATTAAAAAAAATAAAATCACCCTCATTTCCACCAATGATGGCCAAATCAATACTAATTTGTAAAACAAGTCCAGCTTTTTTTTTTAATTTTTTAAAAAAGATTTTATTTATTCATGAGAGACACAGAAAAAGAGAGGCAGAGACACAGGCAGAGGGAGAAGCAGGCTCCATGCTGGGACTCCAGGATCATGCCCCGGGCCGAAGGCAGGCGCTAAACCCGCTGAGCCACCCAGGGATCCCAAACAAATCCATTTTTAACAGGCTTGGCCTGATTATTTACACAAGCTCAGCAAGAATAGTTATTCTTGTTATTTTTTAGTTATTTTTAAAACTCACTTTGCGGGCAGCCCGGGTGGCTCAGTGGTTTAGCACCGCCTTCAGCCCAGGGCGTGATCCTGGAGTCCCGGGATCGAGTCCCACATCGGGCTCCCTGCATGGAGCCTGCTTCTCCCTCCCTCTGCCTGTGTCTCTGCTTCTCTCTCTCTCTCTCTCTCTGTCTCTCAGGAATAAATAAATCTTTTAAAAAATAAATAAATAAAACTCACTTTGCTAGAACTTTTCAGAAGGAATTTCTAGATTGAACCCTCAATAGCCTCTCGAGGTCAGAAGCTAAGCCAAATACTTGCCATCAGACTTGCCTGCGCTGCCTGGAGATTTGGATGATTTCTTCTTCTTGAGGTCCCCAAAGTATCCTGAGGTTCCAGCACCTGCCAGGAAGTGACATTCTTTACTCACCTGGTAAGACTGCTGGGAACTCTGTCAGCAAGGTACCAGGCCAACATTTCCCAGGGGCTCCATAAAGTCAACCTTAATTCTTTAAAGCTGTTTGGGCATACCTGGGTCTATGCATATAATATTCAAATCTATTACTCAAGTCAAAGCCTTGGTAAAATAACCAATGTTTCCAATGATCTCCTGTTACACACAGAACAGATTCTTATTGAGCTTATGCAAATAATTATAACTGCCATGAAAGAGAGAACACTCATTGGGAGTTTCTGAATTCTGGAGGGCTCAGGTAGGGAGAAAAGAGAAATGCTTCAATTTGTTCACAAAGGAATAGTTTATCATATTTTTGTACGTCATGGATATCTTTTTTTAAAAGATTTTTAAAAAAGATTTTATTTATTTGTTCATGAGAGACACACACAGAGAGAGAGAGAGAGGCAGAGACACAGGCAGAGGGAGAAGCAGGCTCCATGCAGGGAGCCCGACGTGGGACTCAATCCTGGGTCTTCAGGATCACACCCTGGGCTGAAGGTGGCGCTAAACTGCTGAGCCACCCGGGCTGCCCAAAGATTTTGTTTTTAAGTAATCTTGCACTTCACATGGGGCTGGAACTCACAGCCCCAAGATCAAGAGCCACATGCTCCACCAATGCAGCCAGCCAGGTGCCGCTATCATGGATATCTTAAGAGAAAGTTTCCTTCAATCTAGAAAAGCGAACATTAGAGAACCAGCAATGTTTCCAAAAGGAGTCACAAAAACTGTAATCATCTTCCTCAGTTCATTCAGTCCCATGTCATTCTTGTTCTGTTTGAATGCAGCTTTTCCATTAGTTCCAGAAATTTGTACTTAGCTTAGTTTTATGATCTTAAGGGTATCAAAAACATATGCTTGTCAAAAAGTCTTTTTCATGAATCTCCTTGGAGACAAAACACATTTTTTAAGAGATTGGAACAATAATAATAAATGACAAAAAGAAACCCTCCCTCAAAAATGGACATAGTTAAAAATCCGATGAGATAATGTGGTTGACAAAGAAATCCAGTTATTCCTGTGACACAGGACATTTCAATAATTTTATTTTTGTCAAGACTTGAGGGATTTCAGGGTGCCTTGGGTGGCTCAGTGGTTGAGCATCTACCTGCCTTCGGCCCAGGGCATGATCCCAGGACCCCAGGATCACGACCTGAACCAAAGGCAGACGCTCAACCGCTGATCCACCCAGGCTTCCCATGCAAGTTTCTTTTTCACTCAAATTTTGTCCTAAGCCTTTTATCTCTAAATAATCAGTCTCCTTTTTGGACAAAATTTCTCTTTTCCCTTCAACAAAATGTATTCCCATTCCCTATATCTTTCTTACGAAAAACATCTTTTCTTGCAGAGTGGTTTTCCTTATCATTTCTAGCAATCTCAATTACATTTATCAGAATTTTTACTTTTAGAAACCTTCGTTTTTAATGACATCTTATTTGAAAAAACAACAAACTTAGATATCTGATGAATTCAACCCAATGTATCATTTAACAGCAAAACTTCAAAGTTTCAGGTTACCAAAGATTTTGAGAGCTATTTACAAGTTTTGCCTATAAACCTTTTTATCTATTCAACCTACTTGTTATTTTATTTTAAGATTTTTTTTGAGTAATCTCTACACCCAAGGTGGGGCTTGAACTGAAAACCCCAAGATCAAGAGTCACATGTTCTACTGACTGAGCCAGCAAGGCACCCCTCCACCTACTTGTTCCTAACAATTACCCATGAAAACTTCATGAGGCAGACAAAAATCAACCATCCTTTTTAAGTCATTTTTGCTGACAAATTGCAACAGATACAATATGAATTCAACTAATTAAATTCATGAATGCCCAATAAGTGCTTGGTTTTTAACTAATTAAATAGAGTTCTTACCTGTTCCCCATGTGTGCTTCCAGGGACCCAAAGAGCTGCTGCTTCCTTCATCCAGGTTTGTAAGGGGAAGGAGGGGGTGTGCAAGAGCCACGCAGCCAGGATGGAGATCTACAGAGGAAACAACAACAAATGGACCAAATCACTAGGTGGGACAGAGAGTTCTTTCCATCTCCCAGGCCCTAAGGAGATTACTTCTGTTTCACCAGGCTAGAGTATCCAACCCTCCGAATGGCTGGGGTTGAGTGATCTTTTGGCCCCTGGGGATGTCTAAATTCAACACTAGGCCCCCATCAAGTGTTCAGTCCCCCAGGGTGTTTACCAGAGAGGCCCTCTTTACCCCAAGTCTTCTGACTGTTATGCTGTCTTGCCCAGACTTCGTGGGGCAGCTCTAGTTTTACCTCTACACCTGTGCCACGGACCTGACATAATTTACGCCAAAAGAAATCCTCTCAGTAACAGCAAAATTACCACTGAATTTCAAGTGAGGACAGAACGGCAGGCTGGTAGTCACGAGTACCAAGAAGGGAGAGTCCCCTCTGAGGAATCTGCCCCTGGTCCTTCTAGCTTGAGCTAAGGTTTGGCCCACTTGAGCTTCTGCTGCCCTCTGCTCTGACACTTGGGAGTCAAGGAACCAGAGGGCTTAAGCTCAAGGTCGCCAAATTTGTTTTGGTTTGGTTTGGTTTGGTTTGGTTGTGTGTTTTAGTTTCAGAGGTCGAGTTCATTCCTCAGTTGTATATAACACCCAAGGCTTCATTCCATCAAGGGTCCTCCTTAGTGCCCATCTCCCCACCCCCCCACCCACTTGGGTTGCCAAATATGTAACTGCACCAACTTGAGTTGGTGAATCACAGAAAGGGCACCAGGTGAGGTGTCCCGCAAAGAAAGCTTTATCTGGAAGCTGTGACTCCTAATTGGCTGCAAATAAAGTTTTCTTTGGGCGACACCTCACCTGGTACCATTTCTGTGACTCACCAAGGAGCAAACTGGTGTTGGTTTGGTTATAGTTTTTTTTTTAAAAAGATTTTATTTATTTGTTTGACAGAGAGAGAGAGAGAGAGAGAGAGAATGAGCAAGGGAGAAGGGCAGAGAGATAGAAGCGTAACACTTGAGCCGAAGGCAGACACCCAACTGACTGAGCCACCCAGGTGCCCTGGTTCGGTTATAGTTTTAATTTCTTTTCTCTTTTCATCTTCAATCCTTTGACCCTCGCTTACTTACCTCCAACCCCACTGCTGAATGCAAGCTATTGTGTGATTATTATACAAGTTATTTCTCCTTTTTTCCTATAGATAGACACTTAAGTTGCTTCCCTTTTTTTCTTTCTTTTTTCAGTATTTCAAAAAACACCTGCTAAGAATATTCTTGTGCATGTCTACAGCTGCATATAAGTAAGAATCTTTGGGGTGTATTTTCCCAGAGAGAAATTCCCGCTACACATGTTCAACTTTACAAAATAGTATCAAATTGTTTTTTAAAGTCACTGTGTTAGTGGAGGCAGTTGGTTAGGTTCCAACAGGATACCTGGAGGCCGGCAAGGTGGAAGTCATGGCCAGCAATGGAGAAGGGCCTCTGGCAGCACTCCCCAGGAAGTCGGGTCTAACCAGACAGGCCCAAGATGATGGATGTCATGACAGGAACCCCCTGACCAGATTAGGAAGAAAAAGTGTGAAACCCTGCTTCCCACCCCAAGTAATAAACAGTCCACCCCAGGTGCCTGGGTGGCTCAGTGGTTGAGCATCTGCCTTTGGCTCAGGGCGTAACCCCGGGGTCCTGGGATTGAGTCCCACTCTGGGCTCCCAGCAGGGAGCCTTCTTCTCCCTCTGCCTGTGTCTCTGTGTCTCTCATGAATGAATAAATGTAATCTTTTTAAAAAAATTCTTTAAACAAAACAAAACAAAAATTCCACCCCCTAGTTAACAACTGCCCCAGAGCTCACAGCATACTCTCCCTCTCACTGTCTCTCTCTGTCTCTGTCTCTCTTTCAAGCTTGCCTGCTCTCCTATCTCTGTATTTTTGCTTTAATACACTTTGCTGCATGTGTCACTCATCTGTCACACTGAGCCTCTGTCCTTGAATTCATTCTCTTGAGGATCAAGAACCATTAGCAAGTCCTTCAGATCCAGCAGGGTTGAGGCTCCAGGGCTCCGGAGCCTCCTCAGTTCACCAGGCAACAATAGCACAAGTTTATACTCTTATCATCATTATTAGCCAATAAATAATATTTACTGAGTATTATCATATGCCAGGTAGTCACTCACTGAATGTTTAATGTTGCCTGTTTTTGCATTTTTAGGATAAACACTACTTGGTCATGATGTTTCTTATAATAGTAATAATACACTGTTGGGCTCAGGTGGTTAATAGTCTATTGAAATTTTTGCATCCATGCTCAGAAGTGAAAAGAGCTCATAATTTCTTTTTCTTGTCCTGACTCTGTCTGGATTTGAAACCAAAGTTAGAGCAGCCTCCAGAAACAAGATTATCCCTCTTTTGCTATTTTCTGGAATAATCTGTATCAATAAAGTTACTTTCTGCTTCTTGAAAACTGTCAAAACTCAATAGTAAAATCATTGGGAGCAAGGACTTTTGCTGGGGGTGAAGTTGGAGATGCCCTTGATAACCATGTCGATTTCTTTAAGTATTAGTCTCTCCATGTTTCTTTTCCTTCTTGTATCAGTTTTGGCATTTTCTTTTTTTGGTGTTTTTTTTTCCCCCAGACTATATCTCTTACCCAGGCTGCCAAATAGTTACTCATTTTATTTTTTATTATTATTTTAAACTCTTATGCTTGTGGTTATGATTTTATTTATTAGAGAGAGTGAACATGGGGAGGTGCAGAGGGAGAAGCAGGCTCCCTGCTGAGCAGGGAGCCTGATGCAGGGGTAGAGGGGGTGGGGGGGTGCTGGGATCACAACCTAAGTCAAAGGCAGACGCTTAACTGATTGAACCACCCAGGTGCCCCTATTTTTCCATTTCTATTCTGTAACTGTTTCTTGTCTGCTATTTTCTTCCTCAGTTTTTCCAGTTCTTTTTTAAAAACAGCTTTTAGCTTCCTTGATATTCTCTACTGTGTAATTTGTTGACGCTCTCTCCTTAATTTCTGTATTTATGTTTATTGTTTTCTTCTGGTTTCCTTGGGTATGACCCATTGCTTGTTTTCTGATTTCTTAGGCTCATTTGCTCAACCACTGAGCCACCCAGGTGCTCCATCAAACATGTCCTTTATTATTCTTTATTATTTATTGTCTGTTCCTGAATTAGGATGTGAATTCTTTTAATTTTAGTAAATTCACAGAATTGTTCACTCATTATCATATCTAGAATATTTTATTCTTTTATTATTATTATTATTTAAGTAATAAAAAAATATTTGGCTGAGCATGGAGCCACACGCAGGACTAGAACTCATTACCCCCAAGATCAAGACCCCAGCCAAGATCAAGGGTTGGATGCTCACCCAACTGAGCTACCCAGACCCCCCTAGAATATTTTATTATTATCTATTGTTATTCTACCCATTTTTAAATTGGATTGTTTGGTTTTCTTTCTATCAAGTCGCATCACTTTCTTACATGAATTAGATCTTTATCTTCTCCCCACATAAGACAAGTATAATAGTGTAAGCTCACTGTTCTCTGGTGGGTGTCCAGCCAACACTGCTTCTCCTCTCCAACATGCTAGGTAATCGTCTTGCTTTAGTTCTAGGTGGCAATAACTGGACAAAAGAAAAGAGCCCTCCAGCAGTCTGTCCCCAGCATCCCATCACAATCCCTTTCTCTCCCCAAAGGAGATGAGGAAAAGAGCAAAGTCTTTGTAATTTTCAGGTCTGTGCACTTTTTCTTTACAGCATTTTCATCATCAAACATTCCATATATTTTACTTATTTATTATTTGTTATCTGTCTCTCCCTATTAGAATGTAAGCCATTTAAATTTTAGTAAATTTACAGAATGTTCAGTCATTATCCTAACCCAGTTGTATCAGGGCAGGCAGGGCTGGATGAGCGGAGGGAGGGAGCACCCTTTGCTAGTTTGCTACTTGGGAAGTTCCATCTTTTTGTGTAGGCCTGCTTGGATGTGTTCTCCTTATTTGCAGCCACAGAGTCCTAAAATAACACGTTAACAATTGAATATGAGGGTTAAGCTGTATATTTTAACAGGCTATCCTATATTTTAAAAAATATGTAAAATACTACAATGGAGATGCTATAATCAAAATCCATAATGTGAAAAAAAATCCATAATGTGAAAAAAAATCCATAATGTGGGAAACTCTTTAGAATAAGTTGTCCAGGGCAGCCTGGGTGGCTCAGCGGTTTAGCATCGCCTTCAGCCCAGAGCATGATCCTGGAGACCCAGGATCAAGTCCCACGTCGGGTTCCCTGCATGGAGCCTGCTTCTCCCTCTGCCTGTGTCTCTGCCTCTTTCTCTCCTCTCTGTATTTCTCATGAATAAATAAATAAAATTTAAAAAAAAGATAAGTTGTCCAGTTTTTTCAAAAGATAAATTGTATGGAGAAAGAAGGAGAAGGATAGGGAACATTGTTTCTTTCTTTCTTTTTTTTTTTTTTTAAGATTTTATTTATTTATTCATGAGAGACACAGAGAGAGAGCTGCAAAGACACAGGCAGAGGGAGAAGCAGCTCCATGTAGGGAGCCTGATGTGGGACTCGATCCTGAGTCTCCAGGATCATGCCCTGAGCCAAAGGCAGCACTAAACTGCTGAGCCACCGGGGCTGCCCAGGGAACTTTTTTTTTATGGCTTTAACTAGACTTAATTTATCTGAAGGCTAAATGAAATAAAAGTCAATTAACCTTTATTTTAGTGAGAATATGATTTTTCCAAAAACAGTATGAGCAATACATGATATAATTTATCCTCTTACCACCTTGATTGATTCCTTGATTCTTATTATACCTCTGATTCATTTAATATAATCTATATGAAATGGCCTCAACATTTTAATAGAGAGGTACTCAGATTTTTTTTTTTTTAGTTGTACTTAGTTAATATACAGTGCAATATTGGTTTCTGGGGGTAGAATTCAGTGATTCATCACTTCCATACAACACCCAGGGCTCATGCCCTCTTTAATACCCATCACCCATCTAGCCCATCCCCCATCCCTCCCTCCATCAACCCTCAAGTTTATTCTCTATTGTTAAGAGTCCTTTATGGTTTGTTTCCCTCTCTCCTTCACCTCCACCTTCCCCTATGTTCATCTGTTTTCTTTCTTAAATTCCACATGTGAGTGAGATCATATGGTTTTGTCTTTCTCTGACCGAGTTATTTTACGTAGCATAATATACTCTAACTCCATCCACATTGCTGTAAATGGCAGGGTTTCGTATTTTTTGATGTCTGAGTAACATTCCTTTGTATGCATATGCCACATCTTCTTTATCCATTTGTCAGCCGATGGACATTGGGGCTCCCTCCATAGTTCGGCTATTGCTGATAATTCTGCTATAAACATTGGAGTACATGTATCCCTTTGAATCTGTATTTTTGTATCCTTTGGGTAAACACCTGGTATTGCAATTGCTGGATAGGAGGGTAGTTGTATTTTTAACTTTTTGAGAAATCTCCATACCATTCTCCAGAGTGACTGCACCAGTTGGCGTTCCCACCAACAGCACACAAGTTTTTCCCTTTCTCTGCATCCTTGCCAACACCTGTTAATTTTAGCCATTCTGACAGGTGTGAGGTGGTATCTCATTGTGGTTTTGATATGTATGTCCCTGATGATGAGTGATGTGGAGCATCTTCTCATGTGTCTGTTGGCCATCTGGATGTCTTCTTTGGAAAAGTGTCTGTTCATGTCTTCTGCCCATTTCTTTACTGGATTATTTTTTTTTGATGCTGAGTTTGATTAAGTTCTTTATAGATTTTTGGATACTAACCCTTTATCAGATGTGTTATTTGCAAGTACCTTCTCCCATTCTGTAGGCTGCCTTTTAGTTTTGTTGGTTGTTTCCTTCACTGTGCAGAAGCTTTTTATCTTGATGCAGTCCCAAGAGGTCTTTTTTGCTTTTGTTTCCCTTGCCTTCGGCAACATGTCTAGTAAGAAGTTGCTGTGGCTGAGGTCAAAGAGGTTTCTACCCATGTTCTTCTGTAGGATTTTGATGGTTTTCTGTCTCACATTTAGATCTTTGATCTATTTTGAATTTATGTTTTTTTTTTTTTTTTAATTTTTATTTATTTATGATAGTCACAGAGAGAGAGAGGCACAGAGACACAGGCAGAGGGAGAAGCAGGCTCCATGCACCGGGAGCCCGACGTGGGATTCGATCCCGGGTCTCCAGGATCGTGCCCTGGGCCAAAGGCAGGCGCCAAACCGCTGCGCCACCCAGGGATCCCCTGAATTTATGTTTGTGTATGATGTACGAGAGTGGTCCAGTTTCATTTTTCTGCATGTGGCTGTCCAGTTTTCTCAATACTATTTGTTGAAGAGACTCTTTTTTCCTTTGGATATTCTTTCTTGCTTTGCCAAAGATTACATTGTGGGTCCATTTCTGGGTTCTCTATTCTGTTGCATTCATCTGTGTGCCTGTTTTTGTGCCAGTCCCATACTGTCCTGATGACTACAGCTTTGTAATAGAGCTTAAAATCCGGAATTGTGATGCCTCCAGCTTTGTTTTTCTTTTTTAGGATTGCTTTGCCTATTCGGAGTCTTTCGAGTTCTATACAAATTTTAGAACTGTTTGTCCTAGCTCTGTGAAAGATGGTGTCATTTTGATAGGGGTTGCATTAAATGTGTAGATTGCTTTGGGTAGAATAAACATTTTGAAAATGTTTGTTCTTCTAATCCACGAGCATGGAATGCTTTTCCATTTCTCATGTCCTCTTCAATTTCTTTCATAAGTGTTCTGTAGTTTTCAGAGTACAGGTGTTTTATCTCTTTCGTTAGGTTTATTCCTAGGTTATCTTATTTTTTTTTAAAGGATGATGCTTTTTAAAAAGATTTTATTTATTTATTCATGAGAGACATACACACACACACAGAGGCAGAGACACAGGCAGAGAGAGAAGCAGGCTCCATGCAGGGAGCCCAACGTGGGATTTGACCCTGGGTCTCCAGGATTATGCCCTGGACTGAAGGTGATGCTAAACCGCTGAGCCACCGGGGCTGTCCTATTCCTAGGTTATCTTAACTGTTTTTGGTGCAATTGCTAATGGCGTCAATTCCTTGATTTCTTTTTCTTCTGCTTTGTTATTGGTGTATAGGAATGCAACAGATTTCTGCACATTGATTTTATATCTTGTAATTTTGCTGAATTCATATATTAGTTCTAACAGTTTTCTGGTGGAGTCTTTTGGGTTTTCTGTGTAGAGTATCAGGGAGAAGTAACTTCTATATTAAAAAGAGACTTAAAAGCTGTATCAACCAATTGCAGTGATTAAAAAAAGTATACAAATTTTTATGAGCCAAATGAGGAAATTTGAACATTGTCTTGCTATTTGGTGATGCTAAGAACTTGTTAATTTTTAAATATATAATAATAACCTGTGGTTATGTTTTTTAAAAAGAGAATTAGCTTTTAGAAACATACACTAAAATATTTCAGGTGAAATATGATGTCTCTGATATGCTTCAAAGGAATCAGGGGAGGGACGACTGGGTGGCTCAGGGGTTGAGCATCTGCCTTCAGCGCAGGGTGTGATTCCCGGGGTCCTGGGATGGGGTCCCTGCAGGGAGTCTGCTTCTCCCTCTGTCTGTGTTTCTGTCTCTCTCTGTGTGTGTCTCTCATGAAAAATAAATAAAAACTAAAATTAAAAAAAGAGAAAAAGAAATAAAGAAAAAAAAAAAAGAATCAGGAGAGGGCAGCCCAAGTGGCTTGGCGATTTGGCGCTGCCTTCAGCCCAGGGCCTGATCCTGGAGACCCAGAATCAAGTCCCGTGTCGGGCTCCCTGCATGGAGCCTGCTTCTCCCTCTGCCTGTGTCTCTGACTCTCTCTCTGTGTGTCTCTCATGAATAAATAAATAAAATCTTAAAAAAAAAAAGAATCAGGAGAGAGGAGGGGCACCTGGGTGACTCAGTCGATTAAGTGTCTAATTCTTGATTTGGGCTCAGGTTATGTATGATCTTGGGACCTGGATCTTGATCACGAGATCAAGTCCCACATTAGGGTCTACACTCAGCAAGGAGTCTGCTTAAGATTATTTCCCTATCACCCACCCCCACTTGCATGAATGCACACATGCTCCCTTTCTCTAAAATAAATTAATTGGGATCCCTGGGTGGCGCAGCGGTTTGGCGCCTGCCTTTGGCCCAGGGCGCGATCCTGGAGACCCCGGATCGAATCCCACGTCAGGCTCCCGGTGCATGGAGCCTGCTTCTCCCTCTGCCTATGTCTCTGCCTCTCTCTCTCTCTCTCTCTCTCTCTATGTGACTATCATAAATAAATAAAATTAAAAAAAAATAAAAAAAAATAAAATTAATTAATTAATCTGTAAAAAAAAAAAAAAAGGGCAGCCCAGGTGGTTCAGCAGTTTAGTGCCGCCTTCAGCCCGGGGGTGATCCTGAAGTCCTGGGATCGAGTCCCACATTGGGCTCCCTGCATGAAGCCTGCTTCTCCCTCTGCCTGTGTCTCTGTCTCTCTCTGTGTGTCTCTCATGAATAAATAAAAAAAAAAAGTGAGAGGATCAGGGTAGGCAAGTGGGTGGGAGCATGAGTGAAGAAAGAATGGTTATGAATTGATAATTGCTGAATCTGCATGATGAGAAGGGTCATTATACTATTCCCTATACGTTTGTATATATTGAACATTTTCTATAAGTTTTTTAAAGTTCCTTTTTATAATTACTGACTTGGAGCTCCAAAAACATAAGTGAGAAAAGAAAGCTGCAAAAACCGTTATGTAAAGATTATACTAATGACTGTCATGGTCTAGTAGGGGAGATAAGCAAGTAAACATGCAATTATGATACGATGCAATTAACTCCTATAATAGAAGTACCGCAGGGTGGTATGAGTGTAGGCGACGGTCACTCCCCCTCGACCGGAGCATCGGGGATAGAGCAAGAGTTGGAGAATAGTGCTCTGCCCAGGGCTGGAATGCAAGATAGCTCTGTGTGGCTTCTATGATGACAGACCCAAGTGTACCTCTACCTGCTACTGCCACCAGCCTCTGTTTTAATTATTCTCTTTATGACCTCGGAGGCATCTAATTCATTTGAAATCAGTCTCAGTCTATATCCCCTGCACCTTCTTGCCTTAACAGAAGCCTGACTCTCCGTGTGGACCTTCCAAATAGAGGCCACTTATCTCCCCACACCCTGGTCCCCGTGACTGAGGGCAGGCATGGCACCCACGTTCTCCTTCTGGACACCATCCCATCTCCTGCCACCTCCTCCTGTTCCTCTCTCTCCTCTTATGTCCTCAACCTCTCATCTCCTTTGGTCCCTTATTGTTCAACTATGGTCAAGTTTCTGCATCCTGGGGCCCTGGCTGGCTGGCTTGGTAGTGCGTGTGACTTTTGATCTCTGGCTCATGAGTTCAAGCTGCACATTGGGTGTGGGACCTACTTGACATAAAACTTTGAAAAAAGAGGGGGGATCCCTGGGTGGCGCAGCGGTTTAGCGCCTGCCTTTGGCCCAGGGCGCGATCCTGGAGACCCGGGATCGAATCCCACGTTGGGCTCCCGATGCATGGAGTCTGCTTCTCCCTCTGCCTGTGTCTCTGCCTCTCTCTCTCTCTCTCTCTGTGACTATCATTAAAAAAAAAAAAAAAAAAAAAAAAAAAAAACTTTGAAAAAAGAGAAAAAGAAAGTCTCTGCATCCTGAAAACAGAACCAGAAAAACAAAAACAAAATCCCCCAAGCTCCCCTTCCCCCCAAACCCTGATTCTTTGGGCCAAAAAAACTCATTATTATTATTTTACATTTTATTTATTTCAGAGAGAGAGAGAGAGAGGAAAAGCACAAGTATGACCAGGATGAAGGTGAGAGGGAGAAGCAGACTCTCCATTGAGTAGGGAGCCTGTTGCAGGGCAGGATCCCAGGACTTTGGGATCATGACATGAGCCAAAGACAGATGCTTAACCGACTGAGCCACCCAGATGCCCCCATAGCCAAGCTTCTTCAAAGAACAGTCTATGCACATCTGCCCTTTCTTACCTCCCAGGCACCCAGGAGGCTTTTAGCCTCACTCCTAGTTCCTCTTGAGCCAGTTTTAATAGTTTCTGTGTTTCTAGGAATTTGACCATCTCTCTCTCCTAAGTTATCTAATTTGCTGACATATAGCTGCTCATTGTATTCTCTTACAATCTTTTCATTTCTGGAGGGTCAGTAGAAAAGTCCCTTCTTCTTTTTTTTAGTTTTAAATATATCAGTCTTTTTATTTATTTATTTATTTATTTATTTATTTATTTATTTACTTACTTACTTACTTACTTACTTATTTAATTTTTTTTTTTTTTTTTTTTTTTTTTTTAAAGATTTTATTTATTTATTCATGATAGTCACAGAGAGAGAGAGAGAGAGGCAGAGACACAGGCAGAGGGAGAAGCAGGCTCCATGCACCGGGAGCCCGATGTGGGATTCGATCCCGGGTCTCCAGGATCGCGCCCTGGGCCAAAGGCAGGCGCCAAACCGCTGCGCCACCCAGGGATCCCTTACTTACTTATTTAAAGTAAGTTCTGTGCCTAACGTGGGGGCTGAACTCAGGACCCCAAGATTGAGAGGCATGTGCTCTACCCACTGAGCCAGCAGGGTGCCCCATAATGTTCCCTCTTTCATTTCTGATTCTAGTACTTTGAATTTCTTTTCTTTCCCCTTGGCCACCCTCACTAATGATTTGTCAACTATGTTGATCTTTTCAAAGAACCAATTTTTGAGTTCATTGATTTTCTCTATTGTTTTTCTACTCTCTAATTTCTGTTCTACTTCTCAGTATTTCCTTTCTCTGCTTGTTTTGGGTTTAATTTGCCTCTCATTTTCCAATGTCATAAGGTGAAAGCTTAGCTTATTAGGTTTCTTCTTTCTAAAAGGTGTTTAGAGCTATTAATTTCCCTCACAGCAAATATGCAAGCTCTAATTTGTTTTCATTTTCATTTCTTTCTCTTTTTTTAAAAAAAAGATTTTATTTGTTTATTCATGAAAAAAGACACAGAGAGAGGCAGAGGGAGAAGTGGTAAGCCTGATGCGGGACTTGATCCCAGGGCCCCGGGATCATGACCTGAGCCAAAGGCAGACACTCAACTTCCGAGCCACCCAGGAGTCCCTCATTTTTATTCATATCAAAGTATTTTCTAATTTCCTTGTGGATTCTTCTTACTGAACGTAGTGCTGCAATTTCCAAATGCCTTGGACACATTAGCTGTACTCAGTGCAGCATTAGACACAGTAATTACTCCCTCTTTAAAATTCTCTCTTCTTCCAAAGTTAAACAAAAACATTTTTAACTGCTTTTCCTCTACCTGTTTATTCTTATTCAGAGACTTTCATGGACTCCTCTTCTTCCACTAAAGCACTAAATGTCAATGTTCTTTGTCATTCCCCAGCAGGACAAAAATAGACCTGTGTCCCCAAGAATCAGGATGAAACTGAAGATGTCCACCTTGCTTCAGCCTATTGTATTTTCCAAGGGTTTAGACAGATGTATAATGACCTATATCTGTCATTATAAGATACAGAGCAGGGTATTTTTTTTGCCCTAAAAATCCTCTGTGCTTTGTATATTCATCACTTCCCCCACTCTCCGCTCTGGCAACCACTGACCTCTTTACTGTCTTTACAATTTTACCTTTTACAGAGCGTCATGTAGTTGGAATCATACAGTATAGAGCCTTTTCAGATCGGCTTCTTTCACTTAGTGGTACATAGTTAAGTTTCCTCCACGTCTTTTCATGGCTTGATAGCTCATTTATGTTTAACACTGACCAGTATTCCATTATCTGGATGGACCACACTTTCTTTGCCCATTCACCCACTGACGGATATCTTGGTTGCTTCTCAGTTTTGGCAATATAAATAAATTTGTCATAAACATCCACGTACAGGGTTTGTGTGGACCTAAGGTTTCAACTGCTTTGGATAGAACTAAGAAGTGCAATTGCTGGATTTGTATGGTAAAAATATGTCTAATTTTGTAAGAAGCTGCCAAACCGTCTTCCAGAGTAGCCGTACCATTTTGCATTTCTACCAGCAAAGAAGGAGAGTTTTGTTGCTGCCAGTGCTTGCCAGTGTTTGGTGGTGTCCATGTCACAGATTTTGGCCATTTTACTAGGTGGCATACATTCCATTCACTCTTCACAACATCCCTAGATGTTATCTAATTCATGGAATAGCAAACAACTTATAAGAGGTGAAGTCACGGGTGAAGCCACCCACTGGGTGGCTCAGTGGTTGAGCGTCTGCCTTCAGCTCAGGCCATGATCCCAGAGCCCTGGGATCGAGTCCCATCAGGTTCACTGCTTCTCCCTCTGCCTATGTCTCTGCCTCTCTCTGTGTCTTTCATTAATAAATAAATAAAATCTTTAAAAAAAAAAAGAGGTGAAGTCATGATTTATTATTTAAAAAAATTTTTTTTTGAAGTCATGATTTAAATCTGGTTACTTAGATTTCAAAACCTGAGCTCTTTTCTGTGCAAAAATACAGGCTTTTGAAGAATCTTACACATTATCTGCACATACAATATCTTTAAAAAAAAAAGAAAAGAAGATTTGATTGATTTATTTATTTTAGAGAGAGGGGGAGAGAGAGAGAGAATGACTGTGTGAGCAAGCAGGGAGAGGGGCAGAAGGAGAGCAGGGGAGGGAAAGAAGGAATCCAAGCAGATTCCTAGCTTCCTAGCTGAGAGCAGAGCGCAGAGCCTAACACAGGCCTCAATATCTCGATCCTGAGAGCATGACTGAGCTGAAACCAAGAGCTGGACACTCACTTGGCGGCGCCACCCAGGGGCCCCTTACCCACACATAGGGATCCTGACATGGAGACAGATGTAGCTCCCCATGTGATGTCTGACATGAAAGTTCTCTTGCATTATTGTTATTCCCTTTAAATGCATGTAGTAGGGTTTTTTTTGTTTGTTTGTTAAGATTTTATTTATTTATTCATGAGAGACACAGAGAGAGACTCAGAGGCACAGGTAGAGGGAGAAGCAGGCTCCATGCAGGGAGCCCGACATGGGACTCGATCCTGGGACCCCTGGGTCACGCCCTGGGCCGAAGGCAGGCACTAAACCGCTGAGCCACCCAGGGATCCCCATGTTGTCAAAACTTTATAAACCGTAGACTCTAAAAGAATATTAGAGTCATCCTCAGTCCCAATACATCAAGCTTATGTATAATGATGCATATGTCCTTGGGGACATTTTCCATGCATATATTTGATTACTAAAACCTAGGATGGCATTATATTTTTCCGAATGACTTCCTTAATGTAACATTAAAGTGTAGCAACATACTGCGTTTGTGTCTGTGGTTATAGCCTATGCCATCATTTGCTTAACCACCATCTTATTGAAGACAATAGGTCTTTTATTTTTCCCTTTAAGTTTTTCAGGCCTCTGTAGCTCTCTGATTCGTCCTCCACATCCCCACATTCCATGTTCGTAAACCTTGGCCACCGTTCTGCCAGCCTTAGTGGAGAGCAGAGGCTGCGGGCCTGCAGGCTCTCAACCCCGGCAGGAGGAGCAGCCCCATGGGGACAGGGGCGCACACAGGCCCTGCGCTGTCTGTGGCTGCAAGGACCATGTCGCTTGGCACCTTCACAACTAGCTGGGGAGCCAGACAGTATACAAACCATCATCAAACACCAATAAAAGCTGTGAAAAGCGCTATGGAGAAGGTAGGGGACAGGAGGGAATACCATTTGGACTGGGAGAGGGTCAGGGGACGCTTCTGAAGCACAGTGACATCTAGGCTGAAGTCTGGAAGGCTGGCTGGAAGCCAGTTGGGTGTTGAACAGGGAGAAGCAGTCGAGGCGAAGAGGACAGCTTGTGTACATGCCTCCCGGGGTCCGCAAGATACTGGGTGCATGGGTGGGGATTGACAATATTTATTCATTTGGGGAAAAAGACCATTTTGGGGGGTGCCTGGTTGGCTCAGTTGGTAGAGCGTGTGACTCCTGAGCTCAGGGTCGTGAGTTCAAGCCCCACATTGGGCATGGAGCCCACTTAGAAGAAAATAAGAGAAAAAGAGAATCTTCAGCTTTGGACATGATTACCTTGAGATGTTGTGACATAAAAAGAAATATGCCTTTGGTGTCTGCTCCCAGTTCCTGGCACAGAACTTCTAAGACCCTTGTCACTTCCTGAGTGCTAGGGTGAGAGGAGATTATTCATAACAAGCCCCCTCGGCACCTGGGGGGCTTGGTGGTTGAGCGTCTGCCTTTGGCTCAGGGCCTGATCCCGGGGTCCTGGGATCGAGCCCCGCATCAGGCTCCTTGCAGGGAGCCTGCTTCTCCCTCTGCCTCTTTCTCTGTGTCTCTCATGAATAGAGAAATAAAATATTTTTAAATATTTAAAAAAAGAATAAGTCCCTCTCAACCACACTTGATTTTATGCTAATGAGGTGACTCTTGTAGGGTGGAGGCTCCTTACCAGAGGGTTGGAACTTTCCAATCTCCCCTCACCCTTGGAAAAAGGAGAGGGGCTGGAGATGGACCTAATTACCAATGGCCAATGAATTAATCAGTTGTGCCAATGTGATGAGTCCTCCTTAAAAATCTAAACAACAGCATTTGGAGAGCTTCTGAGTCAGTGAATGCTTGGAGGTACTGAGAGGATGGCATTTCCAGAGGGGACCCAGAAGCTCTGCACACATTCCCACCCCCCTGCCCCCCTACCCCCCGAACCGTGTCCTGTGCGGCTCTTCCATTTGGCTGTTCCTGAGTTGTGTACCTCCCCACAGCAGACCTGTAGTAGTGAGCAAAGTGTTTCCCTGAGTTCTGTGAGGCATTCTAGCAAGTCATGGAACCAGAGAAGAGGGGCATGAGAATCCCTTGGTCAGAGGTACGGGTGGCATGGGGTGCCTGGGTGGTGTAGTCAGCTGGGTTTCTTGACTTTTGGTTTGGGCTCCGGTCATGATCTCAGGGTCCTGGGATGGAGCCCTGCATCAGGCTCCACTCTGCACTCAGGGCTGGTCTGCTTTGGGATCCCTCTCTCCCTCTGCCCCTCCCCTTGCTCTCTTGCTTTCTCTCTCTAAAATAAATAAACACATCTTCAAAAAAGACTTTCTCGTGTGGAAATACCCCACACATTTTGTGTCAGAATCCTGAGTCTAGACAATTTTTTTCCCACTTTTAAATGCCCATGACATATTTAAGGGGAGATGTGGTACATAATTGGATATGAGTTTGGAGCTACAAAATGGGTTTAGACTAAATAGTGAGGGGCACCTGGGTGGCTCAGCAGGTTAAGTTTCTGCCTTTCGCTCAGGCCATGCTCTCCAGGTCCTGAGATGGAGCCCCATATCCAACTTCCTGCTCAGTGGGGAGTCTGCTTCTCCCTCTCCCTTTGCTCGTCACCCTCCCTCATGCACGTGTGCATGCGTGTGCTCTCTCTCTCTTTCTCTCTCTCTCAAATAAATAAAATCTTTTTGTTTTTTTAAGATTTTATTTATTTATTCATGAGAGACACAGAGAGAGAGAGGCAGAGACACAGGCAGAGGGAGAAGCAGGCTCCGTGTGGGGAGCCCGATGCGGGACTTGACCCCCAGACCCCGGGATGAGTCCCTGAGCTGAAAGCAGAGGCTCAACCGCTGAGCCACCAGGCGTCCCAATAAATAAAATCTTAAAAAAACGTTAAATTTTAATTTCCTTATAGTTCAATAGAAATTTACTAGAATTATAGTTACTGGGAAAAAAAAATCACTGGTGAGTATGTGAGAAATTAGTTGCCAAATTAGGTGCCTTTTCCAACCAGGGGAAAAATATCTGAGTGTGTCTTTAATTTACTCTTATTTTCCTTAAAAGAACAAAGCTTTAGTCTGGTGATTAATGCTCTTGAAGCCTGCGGGGGTCCCAGCTGGCAGCCATAGTAGCTGTTTCAAATCCAAAGAGGAAAAGTGTTTGTGTCTGCTTAAAAGTGGAGTAATTAATGATGTGGGAAAAATATTTTTCCTTTGTTTGTCTCTCAACACGATGGCTTTGTCTGATAAGGGATAGAGTGTTAGGATTGAATAGGAACATGCTAGGGAAAACACATGGGAGCTGATACGTCTGGGCTGTATGAAGAATGCTCAGACGTTCAGAAGTAAGCTGCAAAGATCAAGATGGCATCTTAGTGTCTAGAGAATTCCAAATATAGAACTCCTAGAAACCGATGACATCCACATGGAGTTTTGGACACCTCAGCAGTATTCATAAGAATTGGGAAAGTAGAGTTTTTGTAAGGGGGAGTGCTGGACAGGTTTTCCTGGTAACAAAGCAATGGTTGGGGATTTTTTCTGGAAGAGGATGTGGGAATGTGGGCTGGCAGCACTGAGGAGAAGACGCAACTTCTTGGCCCATGGCCTCCATCCAGTGGCTTCATGTTCATCTTTGATCTCAGCTCAAATCTAAGGAAGCCTAGCCTGCTCATCTGCTAGCCCTTCCCCCCACCATCCAGATGAGGCCCCTGTCCTAGGCTCCCATAGAATCCGTCCTTCCTTGACAGCATCTAACACCACTGTAATTACATCATTCACTGGGTAGAGGAGTAAGGATCCTAATCCACAGCTTAGGTGGGCAAGAAATGTAACAACTTATACTTCAAGATTCCATTCAACCATTGTGGTAGAAATCATATTTGGGGTCCCAAAAGATTCTAAAGTTACGTAGGATTAAGTTTCTACAGTTGGAGGGAGGAAGAGGAGGACAAGAAGGCATTGGGGAGTGACCGCTTTGTCTTAAGTGTTATCTGTCCATGAAGCTGTCTGTTAAGATTCTTAGAGTCCAATCTGGTTGGTTCTATTTCCTTAAGTACCTAGGTCATTGGACAACAGCAGCCGAAGAAACCCCTGGAAAAACTTTTTGCCCTGCCCCAACCTCCTCTGGAGCAATGAACACAGCTTCACTATTTTATTTTATTTTTTAAAAAGATTTTATTTATTCATTCATGAAAGACACAGAGAGAGGGGGGCAGAGGCACAGGCAGAGTGAGGAGAAGCTGGCTCAAGAAAGGGAGCCTGATGTGGGAATCAATCCTGGGACTCCAGGATCACGCCCTGGGCCAAAGGCAGGCGCTAAACAGCTGAGCCACCCAGGGATCCCAACACAGCTTTACTATTTTAATAGTGACAAAGCAAGGGAAGGAAAGTTAGACAGGGCAAATATTGGTGAATATTTTTAAAATAGTAGTTCAAACATATATTTACTCTGGGAATGTGTAGTAAAGTTATGTGGAAGAAATAATTCACCAGTCTTCACCAGTCTAGTGTGGAAGCTTATTTGAATCCAGTGTGGAAGCTTAAGCTTCTCTAAAAAGAAAAGAAAAGAACGTTTAAAAATATCCAAAGGTAGAAACAACCCGAGTGAGTGTCCCCTGATGACTAGGTAAACACAATATGGGCTGTACGTACAATAAGATTTGTTCAGCCTTAAAAAGAAAGGAAATTCTGTCCATAGTACAACATGAATGAACCTTGACCACACATAGGAAATAAGCCAGTCACAAAAAGACATACTATATGATCCACCTGCATGAGTGTAGTCAAATACATAGAGATAAAAAAGCAGATTGATGGTTGCCAAGGGCTGGGAGAGAATGGGGAGTTAGCGGCTAATGGGTACAGAGTTACACAGTTTTGTAAGATGGAAAGAGCTATGGGGATGGAAGGTGTTGACAACTGCACAACAATGTGGATGTACTTACAGCCACTGAACAGTACACCTAAACATGTTTAAATCCGCATTCATTGGATAAAGGCAACTTTAATAAGAAACACAATATAGTGGCATAACTAATTTTTGTGTTGTGCGTATTTGATCACAATAAAAATATTATCCAGGGGCATCTGGCTGGTTCAGTCGGAGGAGCATGTGATTCTTGATCTGGGGGTTGTGAGTTTGAGCCTCACGTTGGGTGTAGAGGTTACTTACATGAATAAATAAAAACTTAAAAACTTGGAAAAATATTATGCAAATACATGTGTAATTAGTTGCTTACTATCTTTCTCTTCAGCTGGAAAAGGAGCTCTGTAAGAGTGGGACCTTGTCCATCTTATTCACTGCTCTATCCCCATCATTCAGCACGGTGCCTAGCATGTAGCAGTAACTCCATAAATATTTGTTCAATGAATAAATAGCCCCGAGAGCGGGATTTGGGGGACAATGTATGCCTCAGGAAAGTAATACTCCGTATAATGAGTTACGTAAGAAACACTGGCAGGATATTGCATAATTTGCTACTGATAATATTTAGTTGCCATAGTGCTTGGGCATTTGTGAGCATATATCTTGATTAAATATAGAAAGAGGAAAATTAAGTATCACATTACATACCTATAGCCATGCTCTTTTATTTTTAAAAGAATTCATTTATTTATTTAAGAGAGAGAGACAGAGAAAGAGAGAGACAGGGCATGGGGGGCAGGGGCAGAGGGAGAGGGACACACAGGTTCCCCGAGGAGCAGGGAGTCCTACGTGGGGCTCGATCCCAGGACCCTGAGATCATGACCTGAGCTGAAGTCAGATGGGAAGAGTGTGAGCAGGAGCTGGGAGAAGGGCAGAGGGAGAGTATATCCACACTTTTAATCACTTGGTTCCTTTCAGAAGAGGGCTTCTTCCTGTTGAGCCTTTTAATTTGATGATTCTTAAAATAATGTTTATTGCATTTTCATAGATTAGCACAAATCTTCGCCTATCAGATTAGACCTAAAATAAACACGCCAGCTTTTTAACTACGGAAAGTAAAAACAGGAAGGATGCAACAGGGAAGTGGGGAAAGAGAACTAGGGAGTGGAAGGGGAAAAGGTTGGCTCTAGGGAAGCAAGCAATTGCAACTGAAAATAATATTTACTGAAATTAAAAATTCATATATATTTTGAAAGCCTATACCTGGGAATATCCCACAGAGACAAAACTACTTGTTCAAAAAGACACACGTACATGGATGCCATTGCAACATGTTTGTTTGGAAACAAAGCCCATGGATGAATAATTTACAGTGCACAACATCATAAGTTATTGTTCAGGCATTAAAGAGACTGAATTAAATCTAAACCCGTTGACTTCGAGAGATTTCCAGGAGGTACTGTTAAGTGAGAAGAGAAAAATGCAGAAAAGTATAAAATATACACTGAGCTGAGGCCTGTGTAGGGTTATATATAAAAGTGTGTATATTTTTTGTAAAGCAAAAAAAGAGATAAGAACCCCTCCAAATCCCTATACCCAAGTTTGTGAGCATGGAGAAAAATCTGCGAGAACGCACAGTTGGCTGGTGATCCAGCTTGTGAGTGGGTTGGTATGGGAATGTCTGGTGTTGGGAGGGAGGAAGAATAGGAAAGGAAAGAGGAAACCAAGTGGAAAAGAAAAAGCGTTGCACTAAAACAATAAAAGCACATATGACTTGCATTTAGGTAAAATTTATGTGGCATAGAAAAAAATTAAAAATTGTGCAGAAAAAGCTAACCTGTTTCCTCCCCAGGTGAAAGTTGAGAGCAGTTCTTCAGCTCTGCTGCCATCATTTCTGAAACCGCTCACATTAGTGGCAGAGGGACAGCTTCAGGGAACACTGACCTCTGGGAGACACCAAGATTCTTGGCCGTGGCGGGCTTTCCTTTTTCCTAACCTGGGGAATGGCCTGCTGACTGGCATGTAGGAAGCCAAATTACTTATTTATAATAATAGACATGAAGGTGGTCCTGAGGACCTTACCAGAGGCTCCCAGAGGTAAAAACATACACGAGAATTGAGTGAGAAGGAAAGAGTATGGGAAAAAACTCTTGGAGGGTGCCATCTCTCATGCACTCTGGGATCTAACGTAGATCCAGGAAGTGAGAATCACCTTTGTCAAAGTGTTCCACTGTGTGATCTGTGATATATGATATAAGGTGCATGGTAGAGAAGAGGTGGGTGCTGTGGAAAAACAACATATTGCAGTGGCTCAGAGTTTGGACTCTGGTCAAGTGGCCCTGGGTCCCACCCTGCCTTTGCTGGAGATTGCTAGATGCCTTAATAAGAGACACAAAACAGTGGCTGAAATAAGAAAATAGGTTAATGCCTCCTCAACTCCTGATCATTAGTTGAGGGTTGATCGGAAGGTTCTACGGGGATGGAGACGCAAGTCCTTTTCATCCCTCATCCCTGCAAATGTGAAGGCCATTCACCATTGTATTTGCCTCCTAGCCAGTGAGAGAAAGAAAAAGGAAAGGGAGGGGGTGTGTGTGCTCCTTTCCTTCCAAAGGTGACCCTCAGGAGGTGAACTCTTCACATTGGGGAGGGGCTCATCCTAGGGCTGCACCTAGCTGCAAGGGATGCTGGGAAATTGGTCTCTGGCTGGTTTGTGTCCAGATGAAATTCTCATTACTCAGGAAGACAGGGAGATAAGATATTTGCACCCAGATCTCAGAACTGTATCCTAATAAACTGAGATAAAATGGTAGAGTGAACTCTGAAAGTATAAAGAGGGGTCCCAATCCAGTCTGGGTTGGGGGGGTCAGAGAATTGACTTTTTCTGGAGGCAGTAATTTTGAACAAAGGCCTCGGGGAGTTAACTAGATGGAGCATGGAAGAGAATCCTAGGGAGAGGGAACAGTGTGCACAAAGGCCCCCCAAATGAGAGGGACAAGCATGTTTGAGGAAGTGAAAAAAAGGTTTGGTTTAGGCAAATACAGAAATCAGTTCTCTTCCCAAGGGCCCGAGGCTGGCTGATGAAATACGTTCTAACATGCACATCGGCTCTCAAAGACACCGTTTCTTTTCTGTGGCTTGGAACGATCCCACTGTGGTCCGGCCGGCAGCCCAGAGAGAGCTGACATTGGTTTGGAAAAGTCTCATTATTCCTTACATAAGACCCGAGTAAGTGACTGAAGTCCTTGTGCCTGTTGGCCTTAGAATTGGACAAAGTGTGCCTTGTTTGTGTTATTTATGATTTCAAGTAACCTTACAAAATAGTCCTATAATTTCCTATACTACATTCAAATGTGGTGGCTTTGAAAATCATTTGCCTTTTCACATCAAAGGAACAAATTGGCAGTTGGATTATGGATCCACCTTGCCACGTGGGAGGTGAGAGCTACAGTAATCGTTGACTCACAGAGACTCATTTCCATACCCAGCACACGAAAATCCGTTTCATTACTTTATAGTTTCACCTCCTATTAGAGCCCTGTTAAGTGTGAGTCATAGTAAACCTGAGGTCCTAGAATTTGAGAGGCCGCTATAAAAAATTCATGAAATCTTTCTGCACTGCTTACTCTACTTTTCCTTGTTGCAACTGGGTAATTGTTTTTAGAATATTAATGTGCCTTTCTCCTTCACTTTCCCAAGGACATAAGTTTCCCCTTAGTTGGTTCTAGGCAGGTATCTGATTTGGAGGAGGTGAAAATCTGTTATGGGAGGAAAGCAAAGAGGAACACTGGGTCATTTCCAACTTGGGGCATTTATAGCCAGGATTAGACAGTGAGGCTTTTGTCTTGAATATGGATTTTGCAGGTGAGCATCTTGAGTGTGTCCCCAGAACCAGGGAGTGTAGAAAAAGTGTGGTGACATATAGACGAGACAGCCCCAAGGAGGGCTGCTAGATAAAAAGCACGGTGCCCTGTTAAATATGAATTTCAAGTAGTTAATGAAAACTTTTAAAATATAAGTATGTTCTCAATATTGCATGCGACATACTTACACTAAGAAATTATTTGCTGTTTAGCTGAAATTCAGATTGAGCTGGGCATCTAGTATTTTTATTTGCTAAGCCTGGCAAGCCTGTCCCTAATTTCCAGGACAACCAGGCAAGTAATAGTAGGAAAATGAGGGAAAATGAGGGAAACCTAGAGCATGCCAGGCATACTGACCATACAAACTTTGAAGCCCTGTTCTCTATTTGAGCAGAGCCTGCACCTACTATAGAATCAGAAAATACCAGATACTTGCTTTCCTAGCTTCCCTTAAAAATAAGTGAGGCACATGCCAGTCAGATCCATCTTCCCTGACTTTGATTTGAAAGCTGGGATTTGGAAGAAGCAAGTGTAGCACAGAGACTATTCCGGCCTTGGGTGACGACAGTGACCTCGGCTGCGTCCTGTGCCCAGTGTTGTCAGTGGAGGAACCTGTGGGGTCCAGTGTCCATGGCAACAGTGGTGTTTCTAAGGCCTTATTGTGAGCCTTGTTCCTCGCTGCAGAGCCTTGGTACCTGGTTCTGGCCCTCCCAAGGGTCCTGCAGGCTATCCAATGCCTTCTGGTGAGTTATTTTGTCCCTTGACTCTGCCAGAGTCAATTCTGCTCCTTGCACCTAAAATCAATGAGCGATAAATGAAATAAAAGTCTTCTCAGGCATGAGAAATTGTGGAGAGAAGAACAGAGGAGCGAGTGATAGAAGAGATAGGAGAAGAGAGTGGGTAAAAATGTGCTTGGAGAGGGAGCAGAACATAGGTAAGTTAGGGAGGACGGAGGCCTTCTTAGAGGGTGCACCTGTGCCCATCTGCCCTACCTGAGTCATTCTGGGGGTTCACAGCCTGTTCTGGTTGCCTGGGTTCATAAGGGCCAGGGTCCACTTAGATTGCGCTGTGCTTATGCTCTACAGGCTTATAAAATATTTTGGGTTTCTTTCTTTGTTTTTAATTTTTTTTTAATTGTGGTAAAAAAAATCCCACATAACCTAATATTTAGCATCTTAACATTAGTTCAGTAGTATGAAGTACTCAACATTGCCATAAAGCAGATCTCCAGAACTTACTAGTCTTGCAAGTATGAAACTCCATATCTACTAAACAGATGTCCCCCCTGCCTCCCTCCCTGAAGTCCCTTTGTTTCTATGATTCTGACTACTTTGGATCCTACAAGTAGGATCATATAGTATTTGTCCTATTTCACTTAGCACGATACGCTAAAGGTTCATTCATTTGGTAGCACGTGACAGGACTTCCTTCCTTTTAAAGGCTGAATATGAAGACTCCTAACTCTGGGAAACGAACTAGGGGTGGTGGAAGGGGAGGAGGGCGGGGGGGGTGAACGGGTGACGGGCACTGAGGGGGGGCACTTGACGGGATGAGCACTGGGTGTTATTCTGTATGTTGGCAAATTGAACACCAATAAAAAAATAAATTTATTATTAAAAAAAATAAAGGAAAAAACAAAAAAATAAAGGCTGAATAACATGCTATTGTATGTACACGTCACAGTTTATTCGTTCATCCATCGATGGACACTTGGGTCACTCCCATGTCTTGGCTATAGTGAAAAATACTGCTATAAACATGAGAATGCAGGTATCTCTTCAAGGGCCTTTAATTTTTTTTTTTTTTGCTTTTAAATATTTTGAATTGCTCCTGGTTGCAACCATTTTCTCTTGGTGGGGCAGAGGGAGTTTCTGAGGTTCAATGGCCAAAGATGCCTTGATTCCAGTATCGCACCAATAAACTATAGAGTTCAGCTGAGGAGCTCAACATATAATGAAAATGTTGTTCTAAAGCAAAGTCCTGTGTAGGGAAGAGTGTCCGAGCAAGAGTCGATTGGGAGTCACAGACCTCAGAGTGGGGGGCTTGAGGGGCAATGAGGGCTCAGAGTCCATAGGGTGCTGCTGGCTGGCTGAGTCCAGCTAAGTTAGACCAAAGTAACCTCAGACTTTCAGCCTCAAATGCCAGCATGGTAGGCAGCACCCAAGGGGAAAAACGAGCTGTCCTAGGTTAACTGTTCCTGGACATCATGAGGCTGGAAAAACCATAATCCTCAGCACTCTCTTGGGAAGAGAAGCAGAGGGCCGGGTGAGCTATCTGGGAGACACGTTACCCGCATGGATCATGAAACTATTGTATTAGCTGCCTCGGTATTACTTCTGTTCAGGCAAAGGTGTGGGAAGGGCCGAGAAGGAAGACTAGGTTAGTGATGGATTAAATTAAATTGAACTAAAAATTAGTTTTCCTTCTGCATATCCCAAAAATGTGTGTTAGCTTTTTGTGATCCTGCTGTATTTCCCCGCTTCCCAACCAACATCGTGGGCTCCAGCCACACAGGATGCCCATCACCCATCACCACCCGGGCCCTGGAAGAGCCTCTGGAGCTCTGAGCAAGTTGCGCAGCGGTTGCTGTGTGCATCCTGGAGAAAATCAATGGTTTCCAAGGTGCCTCAGCTGCAAACTCTGTGCTTCCTCAGTTCATTCTGTTCTCTCGCTGCGGAACTCTCCCTTCAAGAGCCATACCAGATGCCACAACTGGGAGATTTATTGAGGTCTATGCTCCGTCCTGTGTTCTCTCTCCAGGAATAATAATAATAATTATTTTTTAAAGATTTTTATTTATTTATTTGAGAGAGAGAGAGAGAGAGAGAGAGAGAGGGAGAGAATGAGAGCAGGGGAGGGGCAGAGACAGAGGGAGAAGCAGACTCCCCCTGGGCAGGGAGCCCGATGACCTGGGGCTCGATCCCAGGACCCCAGGATTATGACCCAAGGCAAAGGCAGATGCTTAGCTGACTGAGCCACCCAGGCACCCCTCTAGGCACCATTTGCCTCCTGCCTGTTGCATTTGATGGCTGTCTGTCGGTCTGCCTCACCGGGCCTCGAGCACACTGAGGGCAGGGGGCACGTGGTTTCATCATTATACCCCAGCTCCTGACCCAGAACCTGGAGGAGTTGGGCCCTAACAAGTGTTAGCTGAACAAACGAGCTCTCTCCTTTGTCTTTCCTATTTAACCTTCCCAATCTCACATCCAAATGGCCTTTAATTGTATTTATCTTTGATCTAGATACCAGTAAGGGTCTATTCCTACTCATTTATTATAACATTTGGTGAAAGCCTTGCACACAATAGGCACTCATATGGTGGTC
The DNA here is from genome assembly GCF_003254725.2 of Canis lupus dingo. Lineage (NCBI taxonomy): Eukaryota > Metazoa > Chordata > Mammalia > Carnivora > Canidae > Canis > Canis lupus. The sequence goes on from NC_064264.1 coordinate 5,925,303, forward strand.
GGTTTGACTGGATGACTTGGTTTCATGCCTTTGCTTACAGAATGTCAGTATTTGAAGAGACCCTACAAACCACCTAGTACAACCTGTCACCTGGTGTGTGAATTGGTGATGTCTGTAGGCCCTGGGTTTTTTTTTGTTTTTGTTTTTTTAAGATTCTATTTATTTATTCATGAGAGACACAGAGAGAGAGGCAGAGACACAGGCAGAGGGAGAGGCAGGCTCCATGCAGGGAGCCCGACGCAGAGCTCGATCCTGGGACCCCAGGATCACAACCTGAACCAAAGGCAGAAGCTATTAACATAGCTTTGGTGTGTGCTTTCTGATGTTGATGGCGGTGATGAGCCAATTGAGAAAGCAGTTCCAGAAAGAATGATGGAATGTGCCAAGCAAGGAAGTGTGAGAGAAATGCTTGGGGCCATTATTATTACATTTGGAGTTCAGTATTGTGGCCACAGAGCTAGAAAGGCAGTGGTGAGGGAGGTAGAGAGGCAGCTGAGGAGGCTGGAGACAGGCAGGGGCCAGGTCTTGAAGGGCCTCTCTTGTTATGCAAAGGAATTCATTTTCTTTCTTTTTTTTTAAGATTTATTTATTTATTTATGATAGACATAGAGAGAGAGAGAGAGAGGCAGAGACACAGGCAGAGGGAGAAGCAGGCTCCATGGAGGGAGCCTGATGTGGGAGTCGATCCCAGGACTCCAGGATCACGTCCTGGGCCAAAGGCAGGCGCTAAACCACTGAGCCACCCAGGGATTCCCCCCCCCCCCTTTTTTTTTAAAGATTTATTTATTTATTTATGATAGAGACAGAGAGAGAGAGAGGCAGAGACACAAGAGGAGGGAGGAATTCGTTTTCTTTATGTTGGCTTGAGGGTCTTGGAACAACGGCTGGGTATGGGTATTAGAAAGGCCCAGCTGGGGATCCCTAGGTGGCGCAGCGGTTTGGCGCCTGCCTTTGGCCCAGGGCTCGATCCTGCAGACGCGGGATCGAATCCCACGTCGGGCTCCCGGTGCATGGAGCCTGCTTCTCCCTCTGTCTGTGTCTCTGCCTCTCTCTCTCTCTCTGTGTGACTATCATAAGTAAATGAAAAAAAATTAAAAAAAAAAAAAAAAAAGAAAGGCCCAGCTGGGGCTGCCCTGGTGGCTTGGCGGTTTAGCGCCGCCTTCAGCTCAGGGCGTGATCCTGGGGTCCCGGAATCAAGTCCCACATCAGGCTCCCTGCATGGAGCCTGCTTCTCCCTCTGCCTGTGTCTATGCCTCTCTCTCTCTCTCTCTCTGTGACTCTCGTAAATAAATAAAGTCTTTAAAAAAAAAAAAAAAAAGAAAGGCCCAGCTGATACCATCATGCTTGATAGATGTTGAGGTATAGGATAAGGAGGTGATTTTAATATAGCAGGAGAGCACGAGGGCCTGGCCTAAAGCAGTGGTGAGGGGAATGGGACAAGGAGCGGAAGAAGAGATATTTAGGATATACAAGGTCCTGGTGAGGTGGGTGAGAGGCAGAGACTGGAGGATGATGATGGGCCCCTGGGTGGAGGGCAGTTGGTGACTTGGGGAGGCGGAGCCTGCCTCACAATGGTTAATCTTCATTTTTATCTACTGCTATGAAACTCAGAAGAAAGTTGTGGCTAAACCTACAGACATGTCACTGACAGTCCCTAGAGAGAGGTGACCCGGGTTCACAGGTCAAGGACCTCCAGGGACACCAGATGTAAGGAATAGGTGGTGAGGGAAGAGCCAGGGAGTAGGAGAACAGGAGGTCATGCTTAGGGAACGTATTAAAGGGGAGAACTTGATCAATAAAGTCCTACAAAGAGGAGCAGGACCCGGTACCCTAACAAGGTATTATATTATATTAATTATATTATATTATATTATATTATATTATATTATGTTATGTTATGTTATGTTATGTTATATATTATATTATTTGTTTCTGGACAGAAGGGGTGGAGATAGGAGAAGTCGAGAGAGGGAGAGAGGGAGGAGGAGGAGAGGGAGAAGAAGGGTGATGGGAAGAAGAAAGGGAGGAAGGTGACAGGAAGGAAGGGAGGGGAGGGAGGGGGTAAGGCACAAGACCATTTATGTTAGAAGTTGGGGGGCCACGGGGAGAACAGTTGCAGCAGAGCCTTGAGTCAGGAAGCCTAGACATGGAGGTAGAAGACTTTCTAGAAGTTTGGCTGTGAAAAGGAGAGAGGATGACAAGCAGAGAGAGTCACATTTTTAAAGATTTGATTTTAATGAGCTAGGACAGACTTGGATCCAGTGACAGGCTGAGAGGAAAGTGCCAGATGAGAGGGAGGCCTGAGGATCAGGACAAAGGGAATAATTGGGGGAGCAAGGAACTTGACGTGGGGGTGGGTGGAGGGTTGGAGGAAAGTTGCTCCCTCCCTGGGGAGCCCAGAGGAGGCCTTTGGGACAGGCTGATGGAGGGGGGACCCGTGGATTCCATCCCCAGTGGGCAGGGGGGACACGGGCCTTAGGAAGGACTATGGCCCACAGTAGCGGACAGAGCAGACTCCGGAGGCGAGCCCGGGGCTCACGTGCTCTTCCTGCCATCACTAGCTGTGACCCCAAATTTACCCAGACACCATCCAGCCTCAGTTTCCTCATCTGTACCATGCAGAGGAGAAGAATCCACTGTGGACTGTTGGAAGGGTGAAGTGGGCTACAGTGTTGGGGGGTTGGTGGCTTGGGTCAGAGCCAGCTTCCCACGGGCAGCATGTACCACCTGTCCCAGTGGTGTCATCCCCACGGTCACCCTGCCGAGCCACACGGTCCCCGGTGCATGGTTGGAGGTAGGAAAGGTTTGGGCCAGCTGTGGGGTCACCTAGAAGGGGACCAAAGCACATGAAGGTTTGGGTGATAGGAGGGTGGGGGGGTGCAGACAGGACCAGGACACACGGGACCGTGACAGTGGCAGTCTTGCCAGCTGTGGGAAGCTATCCTCAAATAACCTAAAGAGAGGGGCCTGTTGCCCTTTTGCAGGGGAGAAAACCTGAGGTTTCAAGAATTCCCGGGGCCGGCCTGGGGGTCCATGCTGGGAAGGGATGCGCCGCCAGGGCTCTTCTAACCACAGCGGGGCCCAGAACGCGCCGCAGAGCAGCGCCCACAGCAAACTGTCACCAGGCTTCTGCAGCTGTGGTTGCGGGGCGACAGTGGGGTCGGTGGGGTCGGGGCAAAGGACGCGCTTGACAGGTCATCTGGCTCCGGGAAGCACTTCTGGGCCTCAGCTGCTGGAAGTTTCCTTCTCAATGCCAAAAGGCTAGTTCACATCTCACTTGCTGGAAACACAAGGCCACATTCTGATGGATTCTGGTAAAGAGGCCATAAACAGACCCTTTATTGGTGGCTCGGCATTCAAGCTAATGGAACAGGTAACGTCTATTACCTGGAGAACGCATACGATGGGATCCACCAGGGTGCCCAGCACTCCACAGTGGTTACTGAATGGATGTGATTAGGGCGGGGAAGGGATCTGGGGGGGTCTCTCAGAGGTTAGTCTAACAGAGGGGAGTCCTTTTAAACGGCTATTCCTCTAACACTTTTAAGTGTTGGCAGTTTGCTTAAAATTGCTTAAAATGTCTGTATGGTTCTCACCTAAACAACTGAAATCACTCGACCATATTAACTATCCTAACAGTCAAGCCCCACCAGCTTCTAGAAGGCAATGGCCCAGCTGGTTTAAATGGGTCTCCATGGTTACAGGCATGCGCCGGTTTCCATGGTTACATTTCCCAGTCCCTCGCAGGAGATACATATACGTATTTGAGATTTCAAAGGATTTTTCCCCCCTCCTCTTGCCAGCCTACACAGAAATCCAGGGTTCGAAGGGCTGAGATGGAAGTTTCAGTGACCCCTTGGGAAGGAAAGGGGGGGACACGGTGATAATATTGATGACAGCTGTAATCAATCATTGAGCGAGGAAGAAAGGATCCCGTGGGGACCCAGTGTGGGTGGAGAAAGATATCGCCCTATTACAAACCCCGGTGTCCTGCTTAATTAGCAGAGGATGAAAACTGGGGCAGGGGGGCACAGTGGTTGTGTCTGGATCTGGCTCCGGGGGGCAGGGGGGATGTTGTCCCGAGTGGAGGGGGAGTTCTCTCACGTGAGAGTCCCTGTGCAGTGAGGGCTCCCCTCCTTGGTGCCGTCGCCTCCTTGCACGGATTTCCCCCACAGCCCTCATCCAGTCGTCTCTCTAGGCCTATTTTGGCTCCACCAGGCATCTGTGAACAAGGCACCAGCCCGGGTCAAGACGCGTCCTTGGATCCGGCGTTGCTCGGCAGAGGGAGCCCAGTGGAAGTGTGGTGCCCCCCTGTGGCATCGCTGACACTTCCAGCTCTAGCTCAGCCTCCAGAAACCAGCCCCAAGCCGGGGTTCTAAACCCCTAGTATTCAGACAACAAACACCTGCTAGTATTTAGGAAGCAGAAATAGTCTTTCTCCATGGATCAGTGCGTCCCTCCTTCGCTCCTCCTCTCCCACAAACTTTATGGGGTTCCCATTACATTTCAGTTAGGCCCCAGAAAGACTACAGCAGACGAGAGGCTATTAACCTTCTCAGAGTTCACAATCCGGGGGTGGGGAAGGGACAGAGCAAGTGAGCAGCGCCTCAGAGTCCTAAGAGCAAGTGGGACGAAGAGGGGGGGACCCCCTGGCTGGGGAGAGCGTGTCAGCTATGAAGGTAGAAGACTTTGTTGGGCTGGATGTTCAAAAACCACGTCCCTCCACGTTGAAAGGGGACATGAAGACAGTCCTTCATCAACAGGGGGCTGTGTCATCAACAAACCCTGGAGCATCACACGCAGCATACCCATCTTTATCTGGGTCCATGTGCTTGCTCCTCTGAGGTCAGAAATAGGCACAGAGGGGGATCTGGGGGGCTCAGCGGCTTAGCACCCACCTTCGGCCTGGGGGGTGATGCTAGAGTCCCGGGATCGAGTCCCACGTCAGGCTCCCTGCGGGGAGCCTGCTTCTCCCTCCTCCTGTGTCTCTGCCTCTCTCTCTCTCTCTCTATGTCTATCATGAATAAATAAATAAAATCTTAAAAAAAAAAAAAAAGAAACAGACACAGAGAGAGTGCGGGGAGAGGGGACAACCTGGGAAGGAGGTGTCCGGGGAGGCTGATCCAACACAGCCCTGTGGGCGCTGGGCCTGGGCCTGGGAAGGACCAGCCCGGTCACTGGGCAGAAGGGGGGTGCACGGGTGAGCCCAGGGGCGCACACAGAGGCTGGGGGGAGGCTCCCACACAGCCCCAGCTGCAGCAGGGAGGACGTGGCCCCTTCATCTGGAGGCCATGGCGTCACTGCAAGATGTCACGTAGGGGAGAGCAACACAATCAGGTTGGTGTATCACGAAGTGCTTATCTACGGCCTTGTGGTCATGGCTAAGTTCAAGAATGACCCCTGCGCTCGGGATTGGGGGGCCTAACATGAGGGGCCTGTTCACAGGCAATCTAGGAGGGGTCAGGGGACAGCAGCCGCGCCTACTGGATTCTTATAGATTCTCTCTGATGTATTCTTTGCTTCTACAAACACATTTTGATTTAAAGCAGGTAACGGATCCTGGTTGGTCATGTGTCGGAAGGAAGGACCTGTGAGCATCAGGTAGAGATGTCCAGCAAGCGAGGGACTGAAGGAAAGCCGTCTGCCTAGAGACTTCATTTTTTGGGGGGGGCGGGACTTTTTTTTAAAATATTTTATTTACTTATTCATGAGAGACACACAGAGAGAGAAGCAGAGACACAGGCAGAGGGAGAAGCAGGCTCCATGCCAGGAGTCCAATGTGGGATTTGATCCCGGGACTCCAGGATCACGCCCTGGGCCAAAGGCAGGCGCTAAACCGCTGCGCCACCCAGGGATCCCCCGACTCATTCTTTTAAATAGCAGTGTTTCAATTTCTTTATAGCCAGTCCCCTAGGCTGGGCATTAATCTCTTGCTCTTGCCAACACGCTCAATGTAAAATGACATGTCATTTTCTCCTCGTGCGGGTTTACCTGTAGGATCAATTCCTAGCAGTGGAATAGTTCTGTTGTATGTGATTTTTATGAATAGTCACAAATGGCCAAAAAGGCCACCCCAGTTTATAGTCCTTCTAACAATGTGAAGAACACATTTCCTACCACTCTTGCCAACAGAGCGTTTTAACTTTTTTTACCTTTCCGAACCTATTAATTGAAAAGTGGTTTCTTAGTGTAGTTTTGATTTGCATGTCTTTTTTATGAGCAAGGTTGACTTCCTCTTCCAATATTTAAGCTTAAACTGTTTTGTTTCTATGAATTGTACTAGTTTTTGCCCATTTATCTGTTGACTTGTTCATTTTTGTTGTTGTCGATTTTTTTTTTTTTGTTTTGTTTTTTAAGTAGGCTCCATGCCCATCCTAGAGCCCAACGCAGAGCTTGAACTCACGGCCCTGAGATCAAGGTCTGAGCTGTGATCAAGATTCGGCTGCTTAACCAACTGAGCCACTCAGGAGACGCCCCTTGTTGTTGAATTTCTTCTCGACTTTAATCAGTTAATCAAATGTTAAGGAAATCACACTTAGGTCTGTGATGTGAGTTGCAAATATTCATTCGTCTTTTGACTGCTTTCTATGCAGAATTTTTCTTTTAATATCATCCAGTTTGTCAACATTTTATTTTAGGGCTTCTAGATGTCACATTATCTTTTGGCAGTCCCTGCCTGCCCATTCTGAGATCATGAAAATAAATTTTCTCACATTTTCTTCTAGTACATTTATGGTTTCATTTTCTTCTTTTCCTTTAAACATATAATCTGTCTGGAGTTTGCTTTGATCTACAGCATGAGACAGAGATCCAACCTCATTTCCCATCCACGTGTCTACTGAGAAGTCTGGACACCATTTGTGGGATAATTACTTCCCCTCTCACTGATGTGAAATGCCTCCTTTAGTATCTCTGTCTGCTTCAGAACTTTCTGTGACAGATGAGCTTTCATCCCATTCCCAACTTTATCCTTGAAGGAAAGTTGTTGTTTTTGCTGTTATTATTTTAGGATTTTATTCATTTATTCATGAGACACACAGAGAGAGGGGCAGGGACAGGGGCAGAGGGAGAAGCAGGCTCCCTTAGGGGAGCCTGAATGGGGGCTCCATCCAGGACCCCTGAGCGAAGGCTGACCTTCAGCCCCTGAGCCCCCCAGATGCCCCTGTTATTATTTTATTTTTAAATATGGGAGGGCCTTGAGTATGTTTGCCTGGAGGGGGAAGTGGGGGAAGGCGAGTGCAGAGGGGGTGCAGTGGGGCCTCCAGGGAGAGGAGGTGAGGATGGAGGCAAGGGCCCGGGGGCGGCGGTGCCTGCAGGTTCCACCGGGTTTGCATCCTCGGGGTGGGGGCCTCCCGGGGCCCCTGGCCGCCACCTCGTGCCCCTCCCCCCCCCCCCCCCCCCCCCCCCCCCGCCTGGAATTCGCGCTTCTCCCCTCAGCGCTCCCGCACCGACCTTCTCCGTCCTTCTGGAAGGCTCGCAGCGCAGCCTGGACCTGGGGCGCCACCCACGACGCCTTCCGCTTCTCGGGGTCGGGTCCCTCTCGCCTCCACCCCCCCCCCCGCCCCCCGCCGCCTTGGTCCGGGGCGCTGACCCCTTCCTCCCAGCAAATGACCCCTGGCACCCGGAGTCCGTGGGGTGGGGTGGGGTGGGGGGCTCAGGACGCTGGGAAACCGGTTCCCCAAAAACACGTTCGGCAGGTGCGGCAGGTGTGGCAGGTGCAGTAGGTGTGGCAGGTGCGGCAGGTGCGGCAGGTGCGGCAGGTGCAGAGCTCATCAGTCTCAGCACCCCGGGAGGTTCAGAGACCCCCACCTCAGCAAATTGAGAGGAGCCGGTAGAAGCGTTTTCCTGCTGCGGGAACACTCACCGACCGGTCCCATCCGCACCCCCGTTTCCCCAGCCTTTGGAGGGCGCAGGCGTCCTCATCCTTCCTTCGAAGCCAACCCTATGGGTCACCCTGACCCCCAGCCTTTTCCACCTGATTATTCCTCTGAGTCATCCCCCCCCCCCGCCCCCGGGCTCCTTCCTCTCCCGCAGGCCTGGCCCCTGGGTGCGCACCCCATGCCCCTGGGTGCCCACCCCATGCCCCTGGGTGCCCCCTCCTGCGGCGCCCCCCGGCTGTGCAGGTGCCTGTCCCCGCGCCCCAACGCGGCCGTGCTGTCCCCCCTGGGACCCCAGGAAGCTGGGGACCGCGACCATCCTACGTTTCTACCTCTAGGCCAACGTCTCGCACGCCGCGGGAGCTCCACGCATAGGTGTAGGCACGAGCTCACGGATTTCCTTCTGCTCTAGGCCTCCTTCCTCTGTCTCTTCTTTTCTTTCTCCCACCCCCACCATCAAAAGTATTTATTGATTTACATGTTATGTCTTTTCTTGAGGTATTGAAATCAGAATGAGAAAGTCGGTTTTTTGTTGTCTAAAGATTTTATTTATTCGGGGAGGTGGGTGGGGGGTAGCTGGGTGATGGCACTGAGGGGGGCACTGGATGGGAGGAGCCTGCGATGAGCAACTGTATGTTGGCAGATCGAATTTAAATTAAAAAATGTAAAAAAATAAAAATAAAGATTTTATTTATTCAGAGAGAGGCAGAGACACAGGCAGAGGGAGAAGCAGGCTCCCACCGGGGAGCCCATGGAGGGACTCGATTCCAGAACCCCGGGGTCACGCTCTGGGCCGAAGGCAGACACTCAGCCAGAGCCACCCGGGTGCCCCAAGAAACAGTTTTCGATGGAGACCCACCATAGGTTTGTCCAGAAGTAGCACCACTTTTTCCCCCCCTCGTATTTCTTTCCTCTGTCTTTTAAAAAAGATTTTATTTATTTATTCATGAGCAATACAGAGAGAGAGAGGCAGAGACGCAGGCAGAGGGAGAAGCAGGCTCCGTGCAGGGAGCCCGACGTGGGACTCGATCCCGGGACCCCGGGGTCACACCCGGGGCTGCAGGCGGCGCTAAACCGCTGCGCCACCGGGGCTGCCCCCCGATTGCTAATTTTAAACAACAATTTATTACAGAACGACTTCCACTCGACAACACTTAAAAAAAAAAATCCATTTCTAACTACTCCCTGTCAGGCTTTTTACTGACTAGGTGTTTGCTTTCAAGTTTTGGCTGCCAAGGATATATTCCCTTCTTTAGGTAAAAACGCCTCCACTTCCCTTTAGGGATACTCTGTGGCGCAGAGACTGGAACCGGCAGGGCGCCCGGCAAACCCAGGGCCCCCGGAGCCCTCGCAGTGCCAGCGGCCGGAGGGGTCGCTACCACGAGGCTGCCGTCTTGGCCTCGAGAAAGTGAAGATGAATCCAGCTCCCGTCTTGTTCCTAGTCGCCTAGGGCTGCTGCTGCTGCAAAACCCCCAAAACCTGCCGCTGACTTGGCGCCTGAAAGCAGCAGAATTTATCTTTCACAGTTGTGGAGGCCACCAGTCCGAAATCAAGGGGTGTCAGCAGGGCCAGGCTTCCTCTGAAGGCTCCAGGGGGGAGTCCTTCCTCCCATCTTCCAGCCTGTGGGGGCTTGTAAAGTTCCTTGGCTTGTGGCAAGTATAACTTTCTCTGATAAGGACACCAGTGGTTGGATGTAAGGCCCACCCTAAATCCGGGATGATCTCATCTTGAGATCCCGACCCTCGCTCCCAATGAGTCACATTCTGAGACTCTGGGTGGACATGCCTTTTGGGGGCCACTGTGCGGCCTACTGCCCTTGGCTCTTCTCCAGGCCTAGTCCTCCAGGTGCTCGGGAGAGACATTGGAGACTCTCTCCTCCCTCCTCTTGCTTCCACCTAGTTTTATGATCTGGGGGATGTGGCTCTCACTTTGGCTACCCCCTCTCGAGAGCCTCCTCAGACGTTGAACACCTCCTATCCCAGATCCGTGATTAACTGGCAGGGTCAGGCAAGCTTCCTTGCTATTGGTTGGGTTGAAGCTGGCAACTTTTCATCATTTGTCATTTCCCTTTCCTTTTTCTTGTCATTCGTAGAAAGAAAGGCTGAATCAATCATTTTGGATTGTATCGTGAGCCACACGTCGCAGCTGAAGATCCGGTGGGGGCTTCATTTCCCATCGACTTTGTGCTGAGTGTGCTTCTTGGTATCAGAGGACTTGATGGAAGCCAATAAAGTAGGAGCAATCACTGGGTGGAACCTCACCTGGCGCAGGCATCTGCGCAGCACTCAGCGCGTGCTCCCTCCCCGCGCTTCCCTGCACTCGGGCTCGGACCCCACTACCTGCACCAGAATATTCCTAATGGAAAGGAGATGCACGATGTCCAGGGAGTAATACTGATAACCGGGGGAGAACTGACAGGTAGGGGGGTGATCTCTCATTTTGGTAAACAGAATACTGGTGTTCTCATTAGAAAATAGGTGGGAATGAAAACTGGGATGGGGGCTAATGAAGCATCAGCTGTTTTTGCCTGTTACTTTGCTGCCAGTTATAGCACCTCCATTTTGTTTTAGGGAACTACCCCCCACCCCCAACTCTGAAGTCTGTGTGGTTGGGTAAGGTTTGGCTCCACAGGAAGGGGATGGGAACCAGCCTGGGTTGCGGGCTGTTGTGTCTCCTGACGATTGACTCACGGATGAACAAATGACCAAAGCTTGTCCTCAGAGTCAGCATTAGTCCTTGGGCTCTGGCTGGAATTTAATGGGAAGGAGAAGCTTTCCTTTCACTGGGTGGCTAAGCTGGTAGGATGTCACTTTAGAAGTGCTGCTACCCACATCTGTCATCAACTAGGAAGCCCACCTAGCCACGAAGTCCACACAAAGGAAGGCAGGCTGAGGGATAGGAATCCTGATGGCATAATTTGGGCTTTCAGATCCGGCTGTACCCAAAGCCAGGGCTACATTCTGTACTTTTCATTACATGAGGGGATAAACGATCTTTTTTTTTTTTTTTTTACTTAAGCCAGTTTGAATTAGGTTTCTGTCACTTGCTGCCAAGATCCCTGATAAATATAGGACTACTCTGAGATTATATGAGTGGATATGTCTACAAAAGTTGTCTCAGCGGGCTTCTCACCCAGGGGATAACCACCATTTATTGTTGGGTTTTGTGCTAATTGTTGGCATGTGTCATCTCTGTAATCCTCATGCCACCCTTTGAGGTATTACTCGTCTCATTTTAAGACCTATTTGGGCTGAGATAGGTTAAGGAACTTTCTCAAGTCTACACAGCTAGTGGCAGGGCCAGGATTCCATTCCAGGCTGGTTTCCAATGTTTATGCTCTTAATTAGCATAGTATCACTAATTCTCCTATGTTAATGAGGGCTCTTGTGCCCAGTGATAGAAGGAGCACATCTGTTTTCATCTCAGAGCGTTGACTGTATGAAAACTTTAGGACTAAATAACTCATCACATGCCCTGTTTGGCCAACATTACCTCATCCTAAGGAGACCAAATGGAAAGGTTGGATGGCAGAGAGGCGGTTATCAGAGACCTGACAGGAGTTCTGCAGTTCTTTTAAATATTCTAGCATAGGTCCTTGAAAATTTTCAGCTTTAAAACAATCATGCCCCTTTGTTTCTCCTTGACGTTCCTTTAGCTACTGTCATTGTTCTTTTGTTAGCAAATGTAGAAAATGGTATCCAAAAAGTAAACTCACTTGCTTTCAACGTTCTTTAGTTAAAATAATTAGCTGTCAAGGCACAGTTATCTCAGACCTCAACATTGGTGAGTTTTGCTAAGGAAAAGTCACAAGGCAGAGACCACCTCTGGAGTTCATGGTTCGCATGCGTGTGTTCTGCGCTTCCAGGGTATTCAGCGATCTCTTGAGAGCCACCAGCCAGCGCCAAAGATCTTATAACGTACTACTCCTCCTGAAGACTCTTCCATTTTAAAAGGAGCCTACGAGAAGGCAATCTAATGAAACCAAACTATCACTGACAGTAGAATCTTGAGCCCCGTGGTAGCTGGCTGGTCAAAATGTTTGAAGAATATACCCTTTTAGGCATCAATTCCCCGATAGGAAGGACAACCTACTCTTCGTAATGCAAGTTATTGCTGGTACTAGTGGCTGCAGCTGTGCGACCTAAGATGATCATGGATATAGTAAGTGCAGTGATTCTCAAACTTTTTACGAAGGATGACCTGAGAGATGGTTAAAAGCAGAGATTCTCTGGGCTCTAACCTCAAGGATTCCCAGAGGAGTGGGCCTGGGAACCTGCATTTAATCAATCTCCTCAGTTGATTCTGATGGCGGTCCAAGGATCACAAGAAATAGAAATATGAAAATCTCCTTCCAAGCCCTGAATTTTAAAGATTCATTTACTCATTTGGTATCTGGTGCTATTTAGCTCTTAAAGAGAATGTATATAATCCTTAATAATTAGGCCTATGGGGAGGAAATGAACAATAATTTATGACAAATTTTGAAAGATAAGACAAAAGGCCCCGGCTGTGCTTGAAGTAGTTTTGGGGACAAGTATAGGCAGACGTTCAATGCACTTATTTTCTGCTGCTGACACTAGTGGAGTACGTGCAGTCTTCAGAGCAAGGACCTGAAGGACCAGTGCAGACATGGCTGGGAATCCTCGAAGGCCAGGAGGACAGATCTTTGGTGTTAGGACCCATCTGGCTAACTCCTGTGTGATGTTTATGACTTGGCCAAAGTATACTCTCCTCTGGGAGGCTTCCTTTCACCTTCTAACTGCTCAGATGCCTTTATCTGGGGTTCCTGGCATCAGTAGCAAGGACCAACCCTGAGCCCCTGTATTTCTTACATACCGTCCACCCTGGTGCAGTTTTTCAAACACCTCAGAACTAATGCTTCAAGGCCTTTGCATGTGTGGTCAGTCACTGTTCACACTGCTAGCATCTTTTTCATTTTTTAGGTTTTAGCTTAAATGACATCTCTTCAGAAAGACGTTTCTTATCATTTTACCTGAAAAGTTTCTCATCCTCAACTAACCCTATATAATAAAAAATTAGGATTTACAAAAAAAGGGGGGGTAGGATTTACAAAAAAAGGGGGGGGGATAATCCCTCCACCCCAAATGATAAAAGAATACATGTGTTCTGAAAGAATTTGGGAAGTAGGAAAGAAAAAAGCTGATAATCAAACACTCCTGAAAACATCCACCGACCGTTCCAAAACAATGGAATCTTGGTGATAAGCCAGTGCTAGCCCTCTTGTGCCATGGTGCTCTTAAGAGCATTTCCAATTTGTCTTGCATGTCTAAAGAAAACAGTTACTGTTTGTAATTATGTTGGGATAATGAAAACCTGGCAAGTGAGCTGTCTTCCTAAAATGATCCGGTTGGCCAGAATGTATTTTTGTGGAATATTCTCTTTGCCAAGATTGCTTGCTTCAGATGAGTTAGTAATATTAAAACAGAAGAAAAAGAAAAGACCTCAGCTTCTCAGATAGAGATGAAACTTTATTTATACATAAAAAATTATACATCAGGAATTCTTTTCTAAAAACAGTCTTTTATTGTAAAGTTCAAAATGAAAAGATTCAAAGGGGGCAGTGTATAGCTCTTTATAGTATTTTACAAACCACAGGCACAGTAAAACAATTTTTGAAGCTGCAAAAAAATATACCTCTCTTATAACAGGAAATGCATGACCTCTGTAACTGCAGACTTAGATCTCATGATGGTGTAAAAACCAAAGTAAAATAAATTAATATCATGAAATAGAAGACTTGGCACGGATGTTACACAGGCACTATCTCTAATCACTTTCCTCCATGTTAATTCTTCCTCGTAGGTACAATACTCAACAGAGAGTTATTTTTTCTAACAATGTTTATCATCACCATGAAAGAAGTATAAAAGACACAAGACAAGGACTCTTATAGTTTAAGAAACCTATCTCCCATGATTATATGTTTCTGAGTAATAATATTAACATGATCTACCCCATATAAGAAATAAAAAGTGCCGTGATGTTTCGGGACCAAATAATTTATAGAATAACTATTAATCTATTCTGGAGCAAGGAAGTTTTGGTACCATGTCAATCTCAACCTCGCTTCTAAAAAAACTCATTAATTAAAAGAACTATTAAAAGTTCAAAAGATAAATTAAATGCGAAATGGCTGCTATATCCAAACATGACTGAAAACCTCTTAGTAAGACCATGATTTTTGTCATTGTTTTGTTTTTTTATTTTTTTATTTTTAATTTTTATTTTTTTTAATTTTTATTTATTTATGATAGTTACAGAGAGAGAGAGAGAGGCAGAGACACAGGCAGAGGGAGAAGCAGGCTCCATGCACCGGGAGCCCGATGTGGGATTCGATCCCGGGTCTCCAGGATCACGCCCTGGGCCAAAGGCAGGCGCCAAACCGCTGCGCCACCCAGGGATCCCTGTTTTGTTTTTTTAAAGAGCAATGGTTTAATTTACAATATTTTGCTAATATAAAAAGGTTCTAATTTATGTGATAATGAATGGTGTAGCCACCATCTCTCATCTTCTGTTCCCGCTCCCAATCCCCTCCCTTGCTAACGCCACCATTTATTTATCAGTAATGTGGTTATTCATGGAAGTAACTCAGTCTATCTGAGATGACAACTTACAGAGGTGGACAAAAATCATGTAATTTCAGGTACAATGAACTTAGATGTCACCTTCAACAGAAAAGAATGTTACAGTATCTGCTTCATCTTTTTTTTTTTTTTTTTAAAGATTTTATTTATTCATGAGAGACACACGGAGAAGAGAGAGGCAGAGACACAGGCAGAGGGAGAAGCAGGCTCCATGCAGGGAGCCCGACGTGGGACTTGATCCCGAGTCTCCAGGATCACACCCTGGGCCAAGGGCAGGCGCTAAACCGCTGAGCCACTCAGGCTGCCCCTGCTTCATCTTTTGAACTTAGTGTTGGCTTTTTAATTTTTCCCTTCATTTTTAAGTTTCAAAGGAGGCCACAGTTCTATAAGACTTAGCCAAGAAGTACAAGAAATTAAAAAGGTCTTATTAGAAGATGTCAATGATGCTAATTTTCTTTTTTTTAATATATTTGAGTTTATTCTTCATTTAACTTTTAAAACACTACTATAGTTGAATATTAAAACAAAAACAATAGCAAGTAGTGAGCTATGATTATAGTCCTTCACTCATCCACTACTGCATATAAAATGCCAGCTGATGCTAATTTTCTGCCAGATGAATGGAGACTTGAATTAATTAGGCTTTTTACCACTTTGGAAGAGGGGAGGGGCTGCCCTGAGCACCTTTCCATTCTGTGTAAATAGCAACTCTGTTCTTTTATTATCAATGCTATTCTACTGGGCTTAGTCTCTCCGAGGGGCATAAAAACCTCTGGTCTGGCCTCACGTTTGATTAAAACTGGGATGGCATGAAAGAGCATTACACCCAAGGGAGCAGTAAGATGGTAACTCATGGAAAGCATCAGGCAGAGAGAAGAGGTTTTTCTCTCTTTTGCAGAGGACAAAGACGCTTCAAGGTGACGGGAAAAACAGTAACTACGTGATGCAGAAATATCCTATCCCCTTAAGATGAATAAAACAAAGAAAAAGAAGTAACCAAAGGTGATATTTTTACTTTAAAAAATACAAAGTTTCCCAAAACTGTATGTTAGAAATTTATAGAAGGGTGAGGAACTGGAAAACATGTCTTCCTTTCGTCCAGGAAAATTATAACGAAATTAAATGAGAGCAGTGGATGCTTTTGCACAATGTTCTGCATTCAGAAAATATTACTAAAAATGACATCTTTAGTCAAATGGTAGCTCTGTTCAATTTTGCTTAGACAAGAAGCTGTTTCAGTTTGCTTAGGAGAATTCATCTCTTTAAAAGCTACACTCCTTGAGTAGGCTACTGTTTACGCTGATATCATAAAAGAGCAACGAGGAATAACTTGTGCCATAATCTCAACAGTTCACTGTACTCAATTTTCACAAAGCCTAAATGAACTAAGAATCAGAATGTTTTTCCATTAAAACCTCCCACCTCCTACCTAGTCTCTCATTTTGTGTTCTTTTTTTCCCCCACACAAAACAAAAAAACAAAACCCCTCATGCTTTATCAAAACTATAACACAGAACTAGTGAACAATTAGGATGACTCTGTAATAAAACATAACTAAGAGAATTTGAATTTAGGCTTTAACTATTTAGAATGTTCTATTTAACATCTTAAGAGACAGTGCCTCAAAGCATTACCGTTACGTACTCTCATTAGAGTGGTTATGATTAGAGTTTCCATTCATATTTTTATATTTCAAGATTATGAACTTGATTTTTAAAAAAGACTACTCATGATTGATATAAAAGATCAGTCCCCAATAAATTAGCTAAAATCTGTTAAATATAAATGGGTAAAATAAGATAACCTCAAAGCAAAGTTTAAAGACTTAGAAAGCTTTGGCTGAGCCCAGAGAGACCAAGTCTTTGACTTCACACTGCTAATTGTTAATGGCATATTTTGTCCCTTAGATCGCCTCTCCTAGAAGTACTTATTAAAGTTGGAAAAATCAAATTAGTTTTTCTTAGTACACGAGATAACATAGAGGCCCTTCTTTCTTACTTAAAAACCAACCAACCAACCAACCAACCAACCAACCAACCAACCAACACAAAAAACCCAAACAAGAAACGAAAAGCCCTGGTTGCCCAAACAAGCAAAACGTCAACAAAACAGACAAAACCTCCAAGCCCTCTATTTGTAAATGTGTATTCACTGGCTGCAGTTTAGAGGGAAAACCCGAACAATTTCAGATGCATGGATTTACTGCAAGGACTCAACACACTTACTCCAGGGCAGGTTAGGAACAGCTGATAAGGAGGTCTACACTGGTGGAGATTCAGTGAATAGTCCTGAACAGATCTTACACAATACTTGGGAGACACCACAAAAATTAGGGAATAGGTGGGAGATCCCCAAAATAATTATTTTTTAAAAAAAGATTTTATTTATCCATTCATGAGAGAGACACACACAGAGAGAAGCAGAGACACAGGCAGAGGGAGAAGCAGGCTCCATGCAGGGAGCCTGATGTAGGACTCGATCCCGGGTCTCCAGGATCATGCCCTGGGCTGAAGGTGGCACTAAATGGCTGAGGCACCCGGGCTGCCCTCAAAATAATTATTTGAAGAAAAGCCCACACTTCCTCAGAAGCCAAAGACACATAAAATTCTATTCCACATAAGAAATACTGACTTTAGGTTTCCACGTGACTTACAGGACATACAGCACAAGGTACGTTTGTATGGTTTTTAAGACTAAAGTAATCTCTAATTTTAAGAAACTCAAAACAAAGGAATAAAGGTGGACAGACTGACAAAAGAGTGTTCTTCAACTTTTCTTCATTGCACAGGGAAATCCCCCTGAAGTAAGAATAAGAAAGTTTAGTAAGTTGGAAATGTTTCTAACCTTAACCGTATTTTCCTTTATTTTTAATTTTTTAGATTTTTAAGTAATCTCTACACCCCAACGTGGGGCTCGAACTCACAATACTGAGATCAAGAGTCACATGCTCCACCGACTGAACCAGCCAGGCACCCCTGTATTTTCCTTTAAAGCCATATTTTAATATTGATGTAGGTTTCATACAATTAAAGATTTTAAGGAGCAACCTCAGTTTTTATGTAATTCCTTACTCACCTTTATGAACCCTGGTCAGATTGGGCTTGGATGAAGGATGTGATTTTAAACCTTAACTTAGAAGCTTTCAAAGCAATGAACGTTTTCTAACTGTGACCTTGTTTAACACAGAAACGATAAACACATCTTTCTCTGTTCTTTAAAAAAGCATGCATATTTACCCAACCTTAAACCACTCTTTCCTTTGCCATTTCTTTTAAACTAAAATGTAATTTTAGTGTTTTTAATAGCAATGCCTGGTTAATAGCAATGCCTGAAGACAAGGCTACTTTTCCAGTTAACTACATTTTTTATCCCACAGGGCTGAATATTCAAAAACTCATGGTGGACTTATCAAAAAAGATTTTCAGGTTATAAACTACTTTATTATAAAAGGAAATAGATTTTTACACACAATTACTTATAGATAACAGCGTATTTAGAAAAGTTCAAATTTATCAGTTTGAAAATATACCTCACTGAGATATACTTACTTATAAAAACATACTGCCTTTGCCATGTGAAAATCTGGTGTTTAGTTCTCTAGATTTCTTTATCAGAGCTTTTTTCTGAGCTTCATCAAACCGATTAACTTTGAGATCTTTATCACGGTCAAATGGTATTCTTTCTTGGGGCTTATTTTTCTCTTCGGCAGCCTTATTTTTTAATTTCTTATGATGAATGTCCATAAGAGATTCTGATCTTTTTGATTCCTAGGGGAGAGGAAGAGGGGTAGAAATGAAAATCTTTACTTGTGGGATCCCTGGGTGGTGCAGCGGTTTGGCGCCTGCCTTTGGCCCAGGGCGCGATCCTGGAGACCCAGGATCAAATCCCACATCGGGCTCCCGGTGCATGGAGCCTGCTTCTCCCTCTGCCTGTGTCTCTGCCTCTCTCTCTCTCTCTCTCTCCCTGTGTGACTATCATAAATAAATAAAAATTAAAAAAAAACTTTACTTGTACAGAGTATGGACAGAATATGATCATGAAGCAAAATGATTAAGCAGTCATGATGAACGAACATTAAGGAGGGCTTTTACAAACCCTAATAGGTTTTGCCAAATCCAAGACAGGATTTGGCCTGTCCTACAGATTTCATTTTTATTTTTTTTATAAAGATTTTATTTATTTATTCATGAGAGACACAGACACAGAGAGAGAGGTAGAGTCATAGGCAGAGGGAGAAGCAGGCTCCATGCAGGGAGAGCCTGACATGGGACTCGATCCCAGGTCTCCAGGATCACGCCCTGGGCTGAAGGTGGTGCTAAACCGCTGAGCCACCTGGGCTGCCCTGTTTTATTTTATTTTAGAGACAGACAGAGCACAGAAGGGGAGCTGGGGGAGGGGCAGAGAGAGAACCTTAAGCATGCTCCACAGCCAGCACAGAACCCATCAGAGGGCTCCAACTCAGGACCCTGAGGATCATGACCTGAGCCGAAATTAACGGTCTGATGCTTAAACGACTGTACCATCCAGGCACCCTTTGATGCATTCTAAGGTAAACTGTAGACATCATTACACAATCCCTAAGTACTTTAGCATTCATTTCATTAGCTAGAACTCCACATTTGTTCACAATTTTCTCCTTTAAGGTAAATTTACATGCATAAATCTTTTTTTTTTAAGATTTTATTTATTTATTTATTTATGATAGACATAGAGAAAGAGAGGCAGAGACACAGGAGGAGGGAGAAGCAGGCTCCACGCCGGGAGCCTGACGTGGGACTCGATCCCGGGACCCTGGGATCACGCCCTGGGCCAAAGGCAGGCGCCAAACCGCTGAGCCATCCAGGGATCCCCCAACATGCATAAATCTTAAGTGTACAGTCACTGAGTTTTATAATTCAAAATCTGGAACATTTCTATCACACTTTGCCCCTTCCTAGTCAATACTCATACCGTGACCCCAACAACCAGTATTCTGATTTTTTTCTACCACAGATTCATTCTGCTAATGTAGAGCTTCATATATATGGAATGGTGCAGTATGTACTTTCTTGTACATACTTCCTTGTACTCAGTGTAATGACTTTGAGACTTATCCAAGTTGTTCCATTTATTTGTAATTTGTTCCTTTTTGAAAAAAAAAAAAAAAAGATTTATTTATTTGACAGAGCGAGCGAGAGCATACACAAGTAGGTAGAGTGTTAAGCAGAGGGAGAGGGAGAAGCAGCCTCCCTGCTGAGCAGAGAGACCAATGTGGGGCTTGATCCCAACCAAGCCCCTGGGATCATGACCTGAGCTGAAGGCAGATGCATAACTGACTGAGCTACTCAGGCTACCCTGTTATTTGTTCCTTTTTATTTCTGAGTAATATTTTATTGAATTATTTTTCTTTCTCTTATTGATAAGCATCTGAGCTGTCCCCAGAATGTTGCTATTATGAATAAAGCTTTTTTTTTTTTTAAGATTTTATTTACTTATTCATGAAAGACACAGAGAGAGAGAGAGGCAGAGACGCAGGCAGAGGGAGAAGCAGGCTCCCTGTGGGGAGCACGATACAGAACTTGATCCCAGGACCTTAAGGTCATGACCTGAGCTAAAGGCAGATGCTCAACCACTGAGCCACCCAGATGCCCCTATGAATAAAGCTTCTATGAACATTCTTTTTTTTTTATTTTTTAATTTTTTTTAATTTTATTTTATTTATTCACGATAGTCACACACATACAGAGAAAGAGAGGCAGAGACACAGGCAGAGGGAGAAGCAGGCTCCATGCACCGGGAGCCCGACGTGGGATTCGATCCTGGGTCTCTAGGATCGCGCCCTGGGCCAAAGGCAGGCGCTAAACCGCTGCGCCACCCAGGGATCCCTGAACATTCTTATAGAAGACTTTTTTCCAATGTGCAAATCTTTTTTTTCTTTTTTTTTTTTTTTTAATTCAAATTCAAGGGCAGCCCGGGTGGCTCAGCAGTTTAGCGTCTGCCTTCAGCCCAGGACATGATCCTGGAGTTCCGGGATCGAGGCTCACATCAGGCTTCCCGCATGGAGCCTGCTTCTCCCTCTGCCTGTGTCTCTGCCTCTCTCTCTCTCTGTGTCTTTCATGAATAAGTAAATAAAATCTTAAAAAAAAAAAAGAAAGTTTAAAAAAAAATTCAAATTCAACTATTTGAATTATTTGAACAGATAGTGTATTATTAGTTTCAGAGGCAGAGCTTCTCATAGAAGTCTTTTTGAAGACATTAAGGATAAAGCATATTCAATCTTTGTGCTGGTTAGGTTTTCATTTGCCTTAAGTAGATGCCCAGGGTGATGCTGTAGGGTCACAGGGGAGGTGTAGTATAGGAAATGCCTATTTGTTGGGGAATATAAAAATTAGTGAAAGGGAAAAAAGGGGAAAGTAGAGAAAATGAGTGGGAAATATCAGTGAGGGTGATGGAACATGAGAGACTCCTAACTCCGGGATACGAACAAGGGGTAGTGGAAAGGAGGTGGGTGGGGGGTTGAGGTGACTGGGTGACAGGCACTGGGGGGAGAGGCACTTGGTAGGATGAGCACTGGGTGATATGCTATATGTTGGCAAATTGAACTCCAATAAAAAAAAAGCACAGGTACTAAACCATGTATTAAAAAAAAAAAAAGGAAATGCCTATTTGGAAAAAGGCCCAGCTTATTGATTTTCAGCTATTCTTTTCTAACAGAACTCATTATGGCTATAAATTTTGCTTCTAAGTACCACCTGATAGTGCATTGCGTACATTTTTGGTATGTCATATTTTTGTGTTATTCATGTCTAGGTATTTTCTAACTTTCATTATTATGTTTTTTTTTCATTTTTTTCATGTTTTTCATGCAAAATTCAAATTCTGAATTTTTCTAAGTTCCACTTGTATAAGTCTTTTTTTTTTTTTAATAAAGATTTTTATTTATTTATTCATGAGAATGCACAGAGAGGAGAGAGAGAGAGGCAGAGACGCAGGCAGAGGGAGAAGCAGGCTCCATGCACCGGGAGCCCGACGTGGGACTCGATCCCGGGTCTCCAGGATCGTGCCCTGGGCCAAAGGCAGGCGCCAAACCACTGTGCCACCCAGGGATCCCTTGTATAAGTCTTTTAAATTATTCTGAATTTTTACTTCAATTTCTTGAGTTCAGAGAACATGGCTTTAATGATAGTGATTCTTAGTTTTGTTGAGCTTTGACTCTTAAGCTGGTCAGTTTTCAAAAATGTCCCATGTAAGTGGAGTTTTTGGTCAGTTTCCAAGAATGTTTCATGTATGCTTAGTGTTTGTGTACTGGTCTACATATGTCCAACTAATCATGCTAACTATGTTTTTAACATTTATGGAACTTTTCATTAACTAATACACTGAGAACAAGTAATTTTCCTTAAATACCTAAACACTGCAGGGCTGAAAGGTTTGGTAATTTACATTTATTCTCTGAGCTGGAACAATCACCAGTTTTTGTTTTTTGCTTTTTTCTTTAAAGTAAGAGAATATAATGAAATAACAAAATGTCAAATGAATACTAAAGTGTTTAGTTTATAAATTTAGATTCTTTTCTCCAATATTTAAATCTTCACATTGAATATTCCAAATCTGCTTATAATATAAAATATGAACTGAGGATCTCTAGGAATTAGTAAGGCTTTTGCTTTCTTTTATTGCTGTTTAGTTTTTATTTCACAATCATAAGCTTGACTCTTCAATCCAGCTAGACTTGGGAGGGGAGTAAGGAAAATGTGGAATCCACTGAACTGCAGTGAGAGCATAGAGATTATCAGATTTTTTGAGCAGATGAGGGTAAAGGAGTGCTTTCCTGAGCTATCAAAGGAATAGTCTGGTAGTTAAAGTAAAATACAAGTCAAATTTATTAGATTTATCTACAGTCAGCAATGGTAATCTTCCTGCTGGGCTTGTCACTCCTGGACCCAAACTGCTCCATCGTTTCCATTATATTCATGCTCTCTCTCACCTTGCCAAAGACCACCTGCCTGCCACCCAACCACAGTCTTGGCAGTGCAGATGAAAAACTGGGAATCGTTCGTGTTGGGTCCAGCATTTGCCACGGACAGGATGCCAGGACCATGTGCTTCAGGATGAAATTCTCATCAGCCAATTTCTCCTCATAGGTAGACTTACCACAAGTGTCATAGCGTGTGAAGTCACCACCCTGGCACATAAGTCCTAGAATAATCCTATGAAAGCAGGAACCTTACTACCAAATCCTTTCTTTCCAGTACCCACGGGAGGTAGGTTCTCTGCTGTCTTTGGAACTTGGTCTGTAAACAGCTCGAAAGTGATGCAGCTCAGGGGCTCCCAGTCCACAGTGATGTCAAAGAACGTGGTGGGACTGACCATGGCTGGGTGGCGCAGGCGGCTCTGGGTGGAAGTATCTGCAAGGCCAGGGCTCTTGTTTTCTGATCATCTGTTACTAATCTCTAGAAATTAAATTTCTGATATATAACTTAAGTAAACTGAAAGGGACGCCTGGGTGGCTCAGTGGTTGAGCATCTGCCTTTGGGTCAGGTCGTGATCCCAGAGTCCTGAGATCGAGTCCCTCCCTGCATGGAGCCTGCTTCTCCCTCTGCCTATGTTTCTTCCTTCCTTTCTTTTTTTTTTTTTTTTAAGGATTTATTTATTTATGATAGACATAGAGAGGCAGAGACACAGGAGGAGGGAGAGGCAGGCTCCATGCCAGGAGCCTGATGTGGGACTCAATCCCGGGACTCCAGGATCGCGCCCTGGGCCAAAGGCAGGCGCTAAACTGCTGAGCCACCCAGGGATCCCCTCTGCCTATGTTTCTGCCTCTCTCTTCCTCTGTGTCTCAAGATTAAATAAATACAATCTTAAAAAAAATACAAATTGAAAATATTACATGAATACAAAAAAAATCCTACAAAAATCCTATAAAAAGGATTTAAGATAAATGTATATAATACAACAAAGTGGGATATTTCTCAGGACATACATGCAGAAAAAGATCGAGGTAAAAAGGAAGATGTATAAAAGAAAGAGAAACAAGAAAGACAATACTGAAGGATAGGAAAAAAAAAAAAAGCTTGGGGCACCTGGGTGGCACAGTCAGTTAAGCATCTGACTCTTGGATTCGGCTCAGGTTGTGATCTCAGGGTTGTGGGATCCAGCCCCAAGTTGGGGTCCACACTCAGTGTTCTGCTTGAGATTCTCTCTCTGCCCCTCCCACAACTAATACATACTCTCTCTCTCAAATACATAAATAAATTTTTAAAAAATAATGACAAAACTTATGACCGCTCTTAAAAGAAAAAGAAGAAAATAAACGCTTATATATTTTATTCTTACTTACATTGTATGAGGACACCTGCTCAGCCAACCTCTTTTCCCTTCCTGACAATACATGTTCTTCATCCTTCTTATTAAATGACTTCCTTGCTTCTTGTGTTTCCTGAAGAATGAACACAGAAAATATACTATTGAGCCATATAGTTAAGAAAAACTAAAAAAAAAAAACCTATTATTTTTATTCAGATTGAGTAATAAGAGACTAAACTAAGATTGATGAATCTTTTCCCAATAGGAATATATATACATATAGTTGATATGGGATCATCAACATATAGTTGAAGGGATTGTTCAAGTTCTACTCTATGATTTTCTTAAAAACAAGAAGAAACCTGTTCAATCAACTAACTGGAAGAAATTCCTTATTTATCAAACTCACAAAGGAGTTTGACAAACAATGATGACAAAGAGAATAATTAGGGATGCCAGGGTGGCTTAGCCGTTGAGCATCTGCTTTGGCTCAGGGTGTGATCCTGGAGTTCCGGGATAGTGTTCTGCATCAGGCTCCTTGCATGAAGCCTACTTCTCCTCCCTCTGCCTGTGTCTCTGCCTCTCTCTTTGTGTCTCTCAAGAATAAATAAATAAAATCTTAAAAAAAAAAAGAGAAAATTAGACTTTAAAAGAAATCCTATAGGGGCAGCTGGCTGGCTCAGCTGGTAGAGCATGTGACTTGATCTGGGGGTTGTAAGTCTGAGCTCCATGTTGGGTATAGAGATTACTTAAAAATAAACTCTTAATAATACAAAAAAGAAATCCTATATTACCTGTTTTTAAAACTAGTAAAGTCACTCTTTGGGTAGAAAAATAAAAAGACAAGGTTTAAGGAGTTTGGAAAAGAAATAATACATCTATCTTTACTCACAGATGATGTGATTATAGGAAACTCCAGGGCAGCCCTGGTGGCTTAGCGGTATAGCGCCACCTTCAGCCTGGGGTGTGATCCTGGAGACCCGGGATCGAGTCCCACATCCGGCTCCCTACATGGAGCCTGCTTCTCCCTCTGCCTGTGTCTCTGCCTCTCTCTCTCTCTCTCTGTGTGTCTCTCATGAATAAATAAATAAAATCTTAAAAAAAAAACAAAACTCCAAACCATTTATAAAAATACTCCTGGAACTAATAAGCAAGTACACTACAGCAAAGCTGCAAGGATACAAGGTCAATATACAATATATGCCAACAATGAACAATTGGAATAAGAACTTAAAAGAAAATTTAACAACAGTGCGTACACAAGATGAAGTACTTAGGTAAATTTCCAACAGATTTTAATTAGAAAAAAAGATTCTAGAGACTATAGTTCCAACCAGGAATGATAACAGCTCATAAAAAGACAATTGAAAACCACTGTTCTCAAGTATTTTATACTGCTGTTATCTGCTTAAGGAAACCAAGGAGGTCATCTGCAATTTTTATCTTAATAATGTACAAAACAGTGCTTGGTTAACTCAGTTGGTAGAGCATGTGTCTTTCAATCTCACGGTTGTAAGTTCAAGCCTCACATTGGATGTGGAGCCTACTTAAAAACAATGCCGTATTTAATGAAGAATGTTAAAAATACAGAAATAGCTCAGTTCTTATTTTCTTACAAAATTTTCCTTGAAAACAGATGTTCTCATTTATTTATTTTTAAAGATTTTATTTATTCATGAGAGGCACAGAGAGAGAGAGAGAGAGAGAGAGAGAGGCAGAGACACAGGCAGAGGGAGAAGCAGGCTCCATGCCGGGAGCCTGATGCAGGATTTGATCCCGGGACTCCAGGATCATGGCCTAGGGCTGAAGGTGGCGCTAAACCGCTGAGCCACCTGGGCTGCCCAGATGTTCTCATTTATAAATATTAAGAGAACAATGGTATTATGGTAAATAGAGACAAAAACTTGACCATCTGGGGATCCTTGGGTGGCTCAGAGGTTTGGTGCCTGCCTTTGGCCCAGGGTACAATCCTGAAGACCCGGGATCGAGGCCCACGTCGGGCTCCTGGCATGGAGCCTGCTTCTCTCTCTGCCTCTCTCTCTCTCTCTCTCTCTCTCTCTCTATGTCTATAATAAATAAATAAATCTTAAAAAAAAAAAAAAACTCGACCATCTAATAGAGTTAATATATCTAGTCAAGATTGGGAGATGAGGGGGCAGCCCCAGTGGCCCAGCAGTTTAACACCACCTTCAGCCCGGGGTGTGATCCTGGGGTCCTGGGATCAAGTCCCACTCAGGCTCCCTGCATGGAGCCTGCTTCTCCCTCTGCCTGTGTCTCTGCCTTTCTCTCTCTGTGTCTGTCATAAATAAATAAATAAAATCTTAAAAAAAAAAAAAGACAGATGAGAACATAATAAATGTCAATTTATACTGAACACATCCATTTCTTTCTAAAGAGCAATCATACTTCTTTAGGCCATGTTGGCTAAGTGAATGTGAGACTTAGTGGCATGGGAGATTATGCCGGGAAGTCAAATATTAAAAAGAAAGATAAGTAGAGGGCAGCCCAGGTGGCTCAGCGGTTTAGTGCTGCCTTCGGCCCAGGGTGTGATCCTGGAGACCAGGGATCGAGTCCCATGTCGGGCTCCCTGAAGGGAGCCTGCTTCTCCCTCTGCCTGTGTCTCTGCCTCTCTCTCTCTCTCTGTCTCTCATGAATGAATAAATAAAATCTTTAAATAAAAAAAAAAAGAGGAGTAGAAGAAATACATGGAAAAAATGAAAACAAAAATACAGTGGTCCAAAACCTTTGTAATGCAGCAAAAGTGGTCCTCATAGGGAAGTGGATAGCAATACAGGTCCATCTCAAGAAGCAAGAAAAATCTCAAATAAACAACCTAACTTTATACCTAAAGGAGCTTGAAAAAAGAACAATAAATGAAGCATAAAGCTAACAGAAATGGTAAAGATAGAGCAGAAATAAATGACAAAAACTAAAAAACAACAGATCAATGAAACCAGGAGCTGGTTCTTCAAAAAGAAAATTAATAAAATTAATGAACCTCTAGCCACATTTATCAAAAAGAAAACAGAAAGGACCCCAAAAAATAAAATCACAAATGAGAGAGGAGAAATGACAACCAACATCCCAGAAATACAAATAATCATAAGAGAATATTATGAAAAACTAGATGCCAACCAATTGGACAATCTAGAAGAAATGGATAAATTCCTGTTAGAATGGCTAAAATAAAAAACACAAGAAATAACAAGTGGTGGAGAGGATGTGGAGAAATAGGAACCCTTGTGGACTATTGGTGGGAATGCAAACTGGTGCAGCCACTGTGGCAAACAGTATGGAGGTTCCCAAAAAGCTACAATTAGAACTATCCTACAGTCCAACAATCACACTACTAGGTATTTACCCAAATAATACAAAAATACTAATTCAAAGGGATACATGCACCCTGGTGTGTAGGAGCATTATCTTCAACAGCCAAATTATGGAAACAGCCTGTGTCCATCAATTTATGAATGGATAAAGAAGAGGTGGTGTGTACACACACACACACACACACACACACACACACACACAGTATATTACTTAGCCATAAAAAACAATGAAATAAAA
This sequence comes from Canis lupus dingo, assembly GCF_003254725.2. Classification (NCBI taxonomy): domain Eukaryota; kingdom Metazoa; phylum Chordata; class Mammalia; order Carnivora; family Canidae; genus Canis; species Canis lupus. The sequence goes on from NC_064264.1 coordinate 5,952,637, forward strand.
AAAAAACAATGAAATCTTGCCATTTGCAATAACATGGATGGAACTGGAGAGTTTTATGCTAAGTGAAGTTAAGTCAGTCAAAGGCAAATACCATATGATGTCACTCATATGTGGAATTTAAGAAACAAAACAAATGAGCAAATGGAGAAAAAAAGAGAGAGAGGCAAACCATGAAACAGACTCTTAATTGAAGAGAACAAACTGATGGTTACCAGAGGGTGGTGGATGGAGGATGGGGAAATAGGTGATGGGGATTAAGGAGGGCACTTGTGAAGAGCACAGGGTGAGGTATGGAAGTGCTGAATCACTATGTTGTACACCAGAAACTAATATTACACTGCATGTTAACTAACTGGAATTTAAATAAAAACTTAAAAAAAAAAAGATGGTACCATAGGAATAATACAAAATAAAAAGAAAAGAAAGATGAGTGGAGAGAACCTGTCAAAAAGGAAATTTGGGTAAGAGCTTCCATAACAAAAATTAGTCATAAATTATACACAGGATCAAATATACAAGAAAATGAATAGCTCTCTGATACTGTGTAGTTTATGCCATAAATCTAAGTCTGTGGTACCATATGCTTAATATAGTATAGCATAAAATTTAAGGAGTTATTAATAGTCCCTTTATGAGTTCACTGTAATACTGAGCAAAACACTTTCAGTGCTGAAAAGAAGAGGATCTAAAGAACTCAATCACAGGGCCTAAAATCACCTGTCGGTTCACCTCAACTGTCTATTACAACCTTCATCTTCTGGACAAAAGAGAACTTGTGATTTTGCCACATATACAAGGTAGGGTGTTAAAGTCTGGAGACCTCACCATATCATCCACATTGTAAGAAAAACACTGTGCATCTTACAACCAATTCTCCACAAAAATGACAGCTCCTTAAGAAGCTTTTTTCATTTTGCTATTACCTGCACCCAACAGAATTCCTGGCAGAGAAGGTATTTGATTTATTGTTACAGAATGAAGATAGAAAGCCTCATAATTCTCATTACTGATGGGCAGTAATGAGTTAAAACAGAGTTAGGGGCAGAAATGAAGTGTGGAACTACTCAAATCAAAACTGATAAAGCTATAACCCTCGTGTACCAATTATTCAAGCATTTAAACTTGAATTAAAGGGAATTAAGCCTTCAGATGGAATAAATTTCAAAAGTAGTGCTGGGGCATTTCTAATTTACAACGGTTCAATTCCTAATTTACAATAGAATATTTGGCAATAAGCAGAAATAGTCAATAATGTATTCTATCCATACTTTTTTCTTTTTTTCCCAAATTATTTAATGTACTAATGAAAGTGCTTCTTTTTTTAAAAAAAAAATTGAGGTGTAATCAATGAAATACTATATTAGTTTCAGGTGTATGATATAATGACTCGATATTTGTGTATACTGTAAAATAATCAAAATAAGTCCAGGTATCATCCATCACTAAACACAGTAACATTTTTTTCCACCATGATGAGCACTTTCAAGATCCACTCTCCTAGCTAATTTCAGATATGCAATGCAGTATTACTAACGATAGCCACTGTGCTGTACACTATATCCCCACGACTTAATTCACTTTACAACTGGTACGTTGTATTTTTGACTCATTTCACCCACCTTGCCCACCCCCTTCTCAGGCAGCCACCAGTCTGTTCTTCATATCCATGAATTTGGGTTTTTTTAGTTTGTTTGTTTTTCAGATTCCGCAAATAAGAGAGATCATACAGTATTCAGCACTATTGATAAGAGCGTTTCTTGCCTGTTTTGACAGTAATGCAAAGCTTAATGCACCTGAGGTAAGTTTGAGAGAGCGTCTCTATGCATCACTTAACTTGCTAGGCCAATGTGTGGCTTTGGTTTCATGGAGAGAGTGTGATGTTGTATATAAACACTAGGGGATTTTGAGTTATAGAAAGTTCTAGAAAAAACTACTGTTCATTATGTACCAGCCCTCTAGTTCCAGAAAAGTTGACCTCATAAAGTTAGTTTTTCCTTCTATAAAATGAAGTCAGTAAGTCCATGTCTCTGGGTTTTCTTGAGATTTAAATGAGACAGCTCACTGGGAAATAGTAAGCAACTGGTATCACTTTCCTTATTTTCTTTCAGGGGGAAATTTGTATTTTCCCTTGGGAATCATAATTTTAAAAATAGTACCTTGAAATAATTATGCCTTTTATCTTTTCAAAATAGAGCGAACACGGGCAGAAATACAGGAACAAACAAACCCTCTCACCTTGGCTTTCTTCTCCCTGTCCGCTGGAGTGTCTGTCCAGACTGATCGATCTCCAGATTTGTCATCGGCTCTTCTCTTAAAAGTTCTGGGCCCAAGACCAAAGTCTTTCATTTCTGGAGGAAGTTCAGTCATCCATGACTCTCTTGTAATTGGTTTAGATGAATCCTTTAAGAGAAGTAAAAAGTGGAAGAAAAAAAAAAGGAGCCTAGACAGAGTGTGTGTGTGTGTATAAAATATTCTGTAAGTGGGCATGTTTCTTAATTGAGGCTTTAACATTAAAAACACACTTTATGAGAAAGAATTTAATATAAAGGATTGATTTTTTTCACGTATGTTACAAATACCTTTGTCTAATTTATTATTTTTTTGACTTTGTTATCTTTTGCCATATGAAATTTTTATATAGGCAAATTTGCCAGTCTTTTCCTTTTCCAGCTTCTGGGTTACCTTACTCCTAAATTTTCTTTATATACATATATGCATATATTTCTTTCATGAAAGAAGCAATGTTGGAAAATTTAGATTTTTAATTCATTTAGCCTATTTCTCAGAGAACAGTCTTTTTAACACTTACATGGTCTCCTTTGGTTAATTTTTCTTTCATTCGCTGGGCTCTTTTTTCAAACTCTGTTGTGACGCTATAGTTAACTGGTCCTTTTGCAGGCATTGGTCCAACAATGTCCTCATCTTCACTACTATCTGTTTCCTTTTGAAATAAGATATTACCTTTAAACCAGGAGCAGAGCTACAGGTTATAGAAAATGATCCTAAATTGCTTAAAATTTCACCAAAAACTGATTACCCAGAGACACTAAAACAAAAATGCAAACAATATATTGCTAGCTAATTGCTGAGCAATGAGGGCCTTTGCCTTGCCTTCCTAAAGTACACAGAACAGAGATGACAAAATCACGGAATGTGGATTGTCCCCACACTCCCATGTCCATGGCAGGCCTCATTAAATTATTTCTGCTTTCCTCCTGATAGATACAGATGTGGCCTCACAGTTCCTCTTAATATAATGGCCCAGGTAGTTACTACCAACTGGTCAGAGATGACACAAGTTGAAACCATTTTCGTTCCTGGTACAGAAAGAACTCTTTGGAATAAGACACACACAATTAAGACATTCTTGGAAACTGTATGAACTTTCATGACTCAGCACAGTGCACTGAAAACAAATGCTATGCAACAGCCCCACAAATACTGGCCCAAATGAGTTAACTTCGTTCCCAAAGTATCCCCGTTACTGTAAAGATATAATAGTATTGTAATAAGTGAATTCAATTTGCTTTCAATAAATCATTTTATTTAAGATTTTGAGAGAGAAAGAGAGAAAGAGAGTGTGAGCACCAGCAGGGGGCGGGGTAGAGGGAGAGGGAGAAGCAGACTCCCCACTGAGCAGGGAGCCCCACATAAGGCTCAATCCTAGGACCCTAGGATCATGACCTGAGCTGAGGGCAGATGTCCAACCGACTGAGCCATTTAGGCATCCTCAATAAATCATTTTATTTTTTATTTTATTTTATTTATTTGAGAGAGAGTGAGAGAATAAATCATTTTAATAAAGAGTTTATGTATAAGACTCTGTGTTAAATGCTATATATTCTAGGGCTTGAAGCAGTCCTTTGTCCTCAAGGAGGAGATGGTTAAGATGAACAATAATAAGACATCTGTCCTCAGCTCTGCTGGGCAGCTTCTTGCTCTTATTTTTTCAAACTATCAGGATCAAGCTCATTTGTGTTGTTTACATGTTCCCCACTAGATACTCAGTGGTAACTTTCTATCTGTGGTTTCTTCTCTGCACCCTTAAAGCAATTGCTATTGGTATAAATAATTAGATATTTACATATCTCTTGGCTTACTCTAAATCATTTACGCACACAAGTACACTCACTTTCTCTAACTATGGACTTTGGTATACAATGAACCATTTGATCCTTATAACAAAACTGTGAAAAGGCATTATTATTCCAGTTTTCTTTTCAAAGGAAACCTAGGTTTAGAGAAACATATTTAGAAAGGTTAAACAACTTGTTCAAGGTTATAAAACTGGTATTTAAGATGAAAATATTCTAAGATTGAGGCTAGTATGTTTTCTACTTACACCAGAGAATGCCCTCTATTTCTTTTTTTAATTTCAACTGTTAATGTTTAACCTTAAGTGTTTATAGCTCATCTCTACAAAGGTAAGCTCTTTGATGTCAAAGACATTATCTTAAACATATTTATAGCACTTACAAAATGATACTTGGTGACATCATAAAATGACCCAATATAAAAAATATAATGAACTTTTACAACTATAAGAGGCATGATATCAATATAGTATTGAAATGTAAGATGATGGGATATACAAATGGTATTTTTACTTCCATAGAACAAGAGATGATTTTATAAAGATAGAATATGGCACATCTTGTACATCGTGGTAGGATGATGCCTGGAATTTTTAGAAATAAAAATCGCTTAGGGTGTTGGGAGTTATAAACTAACTGAGGGGTAAGGGAGCAAACTGAAAATTGGGCCCAACACATTAAACTGAAAAAAGAAAACTGGAATCATAATCCAAATCTAATCTAGATACCTAATCATTTTGGTGTCCTGGTAAAAAAAATTTTTTTAAAGGTGAGTTATTTTATCCAGAAATAGAGTAGAAATTATATACCTTACTAGTTTATATTTGGACTATAGTTAGAACTAGTTCCAAGGCCTGAATTTGCCATTGTATTAGCTCTGTGACCTCAGATGTGCTATTTAGCCTTTTTAGACCTTAGATTTATGTCTTTTATTTATTCATATATTTTAAGATTTACTTATTTATTTGAGAGAGAGAGAGAGATGGGGGAGGGGGAGAGGGAGGATCCTCTAGCAGATTCTTCTCTGAGCGTGGAGCCTAACTTGGGACTCAGATCCCAGGACCCTGAGATTATGGCATGAACCGAAATTAAGAACCAGCTGCTTACCTGACTGAGCCACCCAGGTGTTCCAGATTTTTGTCTTTTATTTTATTTTATTTTTTAAAAAGATTTAGACACAACTGAGAGGCAGAGACACAGGCAGAGGGAGAAGCAGGCTTTTTGCAGGGAGCCAGATGTGGAACTCGATCCTGGGACTCCAGGATCATGACCTGAGCTGAAGGCAGGCACCCAACTGCTGAGTCACCCAGGCGTCCCAGATTTTTGTCTTTTAGATCAGGATTATAACAGTTCCAACCAGTAACTGCTCTATTTTTAAAGAGAACCTCATGTTTTGTTCATCCTCTTTGGAGCCACATCTTTCTTAGGAACCTGGGAACTTCCCTAGCTCCTGGGGGAAAATGTTGATAATTCTAAGCCAATCAATTTGGTCAAATTCCTTTTGCCTACCTGACTGGCCAAGGGATGGGCATGTGATCCATATCTGGCCAAAGAAACACGAGAAGAGGTCTATAGGAAACCTGCAAAGGTGTTCCTTTCTCTACAAAAGGGGCACAGGGTAGGATCATTCCCTCCTGTGTCTGGACACTGGCATGTGTGTGTGAATCTCAGAACTTTGACAGGCTTCCTGGTATAATAAAAGGTCACCTAAGGGGAACTGACATATTGTAGCTGACAGAGAAGAAAGTAAAAAAAAGCTGCAGTCTTGGGTATCATTTAGCTGCTCAATTCACCAATCTAGAATGACCCTAGTTCTATACCTTTTGTTACATATGAAACACATTTTCCTTATTTTGGGAATGTAGGTTATATATCACCCCAGCAGTTATATAAACAACCATTTGCTTAACCATAGAGGTTAAGACAAAGTTCCATTTTGAGTAGGAATTTTTTTTTTAAGATTTTATTTATTTATTCATGACAGACAGAGAGAGAGAGAGGCAGAGACACAGGCAGAGGGAGAAGCAGGCTCCATGCAGGGAGCCCGACGTGGGACTCGATCCCGGGTCTCCAGGACCACACCCTGGGCTGAAGGCAGCGCTAAACTGCTGGGCCACCGGGGCTGCCCTTGAGTAGGATTTTCTGTTATTTGCAGCTAAAAGCTTTCTAGCTGACACACCATTTCCCAGGACTGTTGTTTCGATTAAAATTAAGTTGTGTTGGCCTGGGAATATAATTAAGTCATGTAAACAACAAATATATGTTTACACTGTCCTTTGCAGTGTCAGCCTTACGGCAATTGCTCAACAGATGTTGACTATTAGTATTGCATATGTCTTTATATAGGGGGATATGTTGTAAATGAGAGACTAAGAGAAGCCCCTCTTCAAGAAAGGAAAACATGAAAACAAAAAAGTATCTTTTGAAAAAGGTTTAGAGGGAAATTATAAAGCAAATAATTCAGAGCCAAGTATACCTGTAACAGGTTTACAATGGTATAGTCCCTGCCTTGTTGTAACCCCTCACCTTTTGCTAAGGGAAGTAGAAAATATAGGATAGATACCACCAGGGAATTGCATAAACTATCCATTTGCTGTCTAGGTGAGCTAGGACAAAATTCCAAGCATGTGTCAAGGTGAATTATGCTACACCTTTGGCAAATGTTTTGGAAAATGTAGTTCACTACTAACACCCATGTGTCCTCACCCAAATTCATCAGCTGCTAACATTTTACCATATTTCTCCTTCTTTCCCCATTTCCCTGCCCCTCTCTGTGTGAGACGATAGGTAAGACATATTAGGAATCACCTGAAAGTAGGTTATGGAGAGCATGAAACTTCCTGCCCACTTTCCAAGGGCTGTGGGTTATATGTCTCCAGCATTTTTTTGCAGACAGAGTGGAACTTTGAGGCGATAGGTTTTATCCAGAGACCTCAATTCCCTCTCCTCTGCCTTCACAGCTAAAGTTACAGCTCTGGTCCCCAAGCCCAACTCTAGGATTTATGGCTGGCTTCCCTAAAACTGCCCTGGTCCTCTGCCACATCAGCTTGTGTTTACTGCTCTAGCTTTGAATTCTCTCAATGTCACTAGCACCTGTGGACTTTCCTTTCTTTCTTTTGAGCTTTGCTGTATATTAGCTTTGTTACTACTTTCCCCTTGTGTTTCTTTGTGTTTGTGGCAGGGAGATGGGAGTATGACCATAGGACCATGTCAGTGCAGTCTTCTGTGTGCCTGGAGGTTAGTTCCCTGGTAATTTATTCTTGTATTTAGCAACCTTGCTGGAAGGATTCCTTAGACTAAAATTTTCAAAGATACTCTCATGGCATGAGGAGTGAAGATGGTAAGAATAATGACAATGATGAGAGCTATTACAGGTTGAATACCTACTGTTCTGATTTAATCCTTGCAACCACACTCTAAGGTAAGTATAACAACCGGCGTGATACTGACATGAAACTAAGCTTACCCAGGATTCAAAGTTCAAGTGGCTCTTGCCTTCTCTCTCCTTTCTCTCTATTCCAACCACAATGGAATTCTTCTTCTTTTTTTTTAAGATTTTATTTATTAATTATATATATATATATATATATATATATATAGAGAGAGAGAGAGAGAGAGAGGCAGAGACACAGGCAGAGGGAGAAGCAGGCTCTGTGCAGGGAGACCGATGTGGGACTCAATCCCGGGATTCCAGGAACACGCCCAGGTATAAAAGCTAAGCTTACCCAGGATTCAAAGTTCAAGTGGCTCTTGCCTTCTCTCTCCTTTCTCTCTATTCCAACCACAATGGAATTCTTCTTCTTTTTTTTTAAGATTTTATTTATTAATGATATATATATATATATATATATATATATATATAGAGAGAGAGAGAGAGAGAGAGAGAGAGACAGAGACACAGGCAGAGGGAGAAGCAGGCTCTGTGCAGGGAGACCGATGTGGGACTCGATCCCGGGATTCCAGGAACACGCCCTGAACTTAAGGCAGGCACTTTAACTGCTGAGCCACCCAGGTGTCCCCACATTGGACTTCTTAAACTCTAACTCTCCCTCTCCACACTCTTTGCCTTCAGAGAAGCTATCTGTATTTTCTGGAACAATTTTTCCTGCCCTCTTTGCTGAGATATTTCCAACTCATCAATCTTTAATTTAGACATTTTCTCAGAGACAGACTTTCTTGTTTCTTCAGATTAGTTTTGAGTCATCTGCCATAGTTCCACTGTATTTGGTCTCACCTTTTGAATCACTCATAATGTTAGATGTTTGTTTAATGTCTGCATTCCCCACTACGTTGCAGGTGTGATTAGCTGGGACTATGTCTAATTTATTTATTTATTCATTCATTCATTCATTAAACAAATACTTCTGAATGTCCACTAGAAAGAAGACAAAAGTCTCTGTCCTCAACAAATTTGCATTATGGTGGGGAGAGGTCCACAATAAACAAAAAGAAGTAGTAAAATAAATGGTGTTTGAGGTAGTGATAGATGCTCTGGAGAAAATTAAAGGAGGGAAGAAGATGGGAATCAGGGGAAGAGTTAGCAATTCTGAATTAGGAGGTCAGAAATGACCTCATTAAGGTGACATTTCAGCCAAAAACTGAAGTTCTAGGAGGCAAGCCACATAGATATCAAGGGAAGGCCATTTTGGAGAGGCTTAGCAGGTATAAAAACTCAGGGGTAGGAACCTCTCTGTGTGTGGGAGGAGGTACAGCAAGGAGCACAGCGTGGTCAGATTAAAGTAAGAGACAAAATCAGGGAGCTAAAGGAGACCAGATTGTAGAGGGCCCCATAAGGGCTTTGGCTTTTTCTTTTCTTTCTTTTTTTTTTTTTTTACTTTTTTTTACTTTTACTTATTTATTCATGAGAGACACACAGAGAGAGGTAGAGCATAGACAGAGGGAGAAGCAGGCTCCAAGCAGGGAGCCCGACGTGGGACTTGATCCTGGGTCTCCAGGATCAGGCCCTGGGCTGAAGGTGGTGCTAAAATGCTGAGCCACCCGGGCTGCCTATCATTTTTTTCTTTTTTAAGTAATTTCTAGGCTCAAGAGAGGGCTCAAACTTATGGCCCTGAGATCAAGAGCTGCATGCTCTATTGACTAAGCCAGCCAGGGGCCCCAGGGTTTGGCTTTTTTGCAGAGAGAGGAGAAGCAATCTGATGGTTTTGAGTGTGAGTGACACAATCTGACTCCATTTTATCAGGGCCACTGTAGGTGCTGTGTTGAGAAGAGGTAGCATAAAAACAAGGGCTAAAGTATCAAGATCAATAAAACAGGTGAAATATGACTGACATTGACTTAGACTAGGGTGGTCGCAGAAATGGCTGGATTATGAATGTCTTTTGAAGGTAGGAACAAGATTTGTTGGCCGATTCACTTCTGTGACTATGTGCCTGATACACTGTAGGTGCTCTATAAATCTCTAAGGAAGGAGTAAATGACTCTGACGTATATGGTCTTACCGCCTGCATTATATTTTTCTTAGTAACAACCTCAGTGTAACTGCTGATTTCTCAGTAGAGATGAACATACAAGAAGCTACTGTAGAATAACAGGCTGGACAGGTGATCTAAAGTCTTAAGAACTTGGTTTAAGGGGTGCTGGCTGGTTCAGTTGGTAGAGTGAGTGACCTTGATTTTGAGGTTGTGGATTCAAGCCTGAGTTGAGCGTAGAGATTACTTAAAACTAAATCTTAAAAAAAAATAAAAAAATAAAAAAGAATTAGGTTTAAGACTTGGCTTTGATAAGTACAAATTTCAATCTTGGGTAAGTTACCTAATTTTTATCATTTTTAGCATCTGTAAGATGGTGGATCATATCTATTACATAGAAAAGATAAAAATAATATCTCTCCATATATGGGGAAAAAGCATTACAAGTTATAAAGTACTCTACAAATCTCAGCTATTGTTAAGGGCCAGGCCTCTAACAAGAAAACAGCTTTCATATTTGACTCTAAAATCATTTGACCTATCTTTTCATAAAATGACTTAACTCCCAGCTTTGTTATATACAGGCACCAGAGCTGTAGAGGTAAGAGCTAATTTTATAGCAAAGATCATTGTCAACAAATTCCTCAGCTTTCTCTTTTTCAGGTCAAATCACAATTTTGTAAACTTTTCATCATGTTCTATTTCCTAGCACTTTAAAGCTTCTCTTCAAGGATGAGAAGCACAAATAGGTAACACCTTTGTCAACATGTTACTGCTTTGTTATTTGTTTAACATCTCAGTTCTGGGACAAGCTTTTGATTTCATCTATCTACCTTACAATCCTAGATTAATGTGAATAGGACTGCATATTTGTTACATTTGAACTAAGTGATTACAGTTATTATTCTATAATAATATAGAATATAATATAGAATAATATAATAATATAGAATAAAGTCTTGAGTTTGCTACATCTTATTCTTTAATCAGAAATTTTCCAAACCTCAGAGTTGAAATATGATGATACTTGTTGTCCTGGATCATCTCTGCCTTTGTCACTTTTCTGTGTAGATTTAATAAAACCGGGTGGTAATGCAGGACCTATTAACGGCCTGAAAAATAAAATGTACCATTACCATTCTCTCTGACTTCAAAACGCAGTTTTTAGAACAGAAGTTCACAAATATAACAAAAAGCCAAATAATAACAAATGTTGAAAATGAGAATTTTATTTAACATGATTTTTTTATAACCTATTTTTCCACTTAGTAGTATCTTAAAAATATCTGATTTTCTCATTTTTACTTTCTAGTTGTTAGTCAATGCTAAGATACTAAGCCAGTAATTCTCAATCTTTGTGGCAGTAGTGTTAAACCCACTTCCTAAAAGAACTACATTAAAAAAAAAAAAAAAAAAAAAAAAGAACTACATTAAATAAAAATAACAATTTTTTAAAAAGCCCTTATTAAGAAAAAAAAATAATAAAAGCTTATTAAGACTTAAAGCCCGTGGAGATCTTTTTCTATTTTGTGCTTTGGCTTTCAGTTTTTTTTTTTTTTTTTTTAGGATTTTATGTATTTATTCATGAGAGACACAGAGAGGGAGGCAGAGAGGCAGAGACACAGGCAGAGGGAAAGGCAGGCCCCCTGCGGGGAGCCTGATGTGGGACTCAATCCCAGCACTTTGGGATCACGACCTGAGCCAAAGGCAGACACTCAACCACTGAGCCACCCAGGAGCCTGGCTTTCACTTTTGATAGTCACTGTCCACCAACACACTCTTTAGAGGGAAAATAATTATAGTCAGAACTCCTTAAGTAGAAATTGACTTCTAAAAACATAAACAGTGCACGCAGACAACAGATGTTGGCAATTTATGGTTACATGTGCCATGGTAGTATAAAAACCTAAACGCTGTCCTCACTAGTAGTTTAATAATGATGTGGAGGTGTACAAGAATGAACATAAGTCATGTAAGAGACCTTCAGACAAGGGAAAAGGTGCTGTGCTAAACACATGTCAACCAGAGCACCTCTGTTTCCTCCAAACAACCCTAGTTGGGGTAAGTCACTCCATTTTCCAGGTGAGCAAAATAATGCCCAAGGACATCACAAACGAGTAAGTGGCAGAGCTAGAGTTTGAACCCTGGTCTCCGTGATGCCAAAGTTCATTTTCTTTCAAGCTGACCTACTGCCACATTTCTGAGGGAACTGACATCACTCCAAATGGGAGAGGTGTCTAAAATCTGGGTCTTAAAAAGAAAAAGCCTTACATCAGGGAAAAAAACAATAGAAACAAGATATTTTCTACTCTCTTCTGTGCTTTCAAGTTTCTTGGTCCTTTCTTTCATATGTGTTTTTCCCAGAGACATCACTGTGCCAGTATTACCAACCAACATGGCACTGAGCTGAATTTTCCAGGTTGCCCTGTGTTCAACTAGAGCCTCACAGACGAGGTTCCTGGCAGAGGAAAAACAGTACTGAGAGTCAGCAGGTGTGGGTTCTGATCCTGACCATTTAATAGCCAAAGTATAACTCTCAAGAAAGAAATTGCTGTGCTAATAATGTGTTTTCTTGAATGTTATGCCCTGGCAGTCAGCAAATTTTCTGCAAAAGGCCAGATAGGACATTTTAGGCTTTGAGGGCCATTTATGGGTCTCTTAGGCATGCCTGTCTTTGTTTTTTAAATGACCCTTTAAAGATTATTCTTGGCTTGGGGGCCATACAAAATCAGTAGTCTTCCCTATTAATTCTAAAAGGACCAAAGTCATGTGAAAATTGGAGCTGACAAATGCGATTACAAAGTTTGAATATTAAAATGTGTAGGGGGATCCCTGGGTGGCGCAGCGGTTTGGCGCCTGCCTTTGGCCCAGGGCGCGATTCTGGAGACCCGGGATTGAATCCCACATCGGGCTCCCAGTGCATGGAGCCTGCTTCTCCCTCTGCCTGTGTCTCTGCCTCTCTCTCTCTCTCTCTCTCTCTGTGACTATCATAAATAAGTAAAAATTTAAAAAAAAAATTAAAAAAATAAAATAAAATGTGTAGGGATGCCTGGGTGGCTCAGTGGCTGAGGGTCTGCCTTCAGCTCGGGGCATGATCCCAGGATTCTGGGATGGAGTCCCACATTGTGCTCCTTGCAGGGAGCCTGCTTCTCCCTCTGCCTATGTCTCTGCTTTCTCTCTGTGTCTCTCATGAATAAATAAATAAAATCTTTTTTAAAAAAAAGTACAATAGTCTGAGAAGAAGACTATATACTTACTTGGGGCAGGCATGATGAAAGAGACATACACACACGTATGTATATATATATATAAATATGAAATCTCGATCATCACAATAATTTTGAAAGCTACTTGTTAACCTATTTTTCAGATGGCAAATTTGAAGTACAGAGAAGTCAAATTGTTTAATGGGGCACAAAGGAATTGCTTCTTCTATCATGAAGTAACTAAGACAGCATCTGATTTTAAAGTCAAATACCACAGCCCCAGGTCTACCAGTCACTATGTGTGCAAAACCTTATCTATTTAAAAAAAGGCGGGGGGGAGAGGCAGCCCAGAGGGCGCAGCAGTTTAGCACCTCCTTCTGCCCAGGGCGTGATCCTGGAGACCCGGGATCGAGTCCCACATCGGGCTCCCTGCATAGAGCCTGCTTCTCCCTCTGCCTGTGTCTCTACTTCTCTCTCTGTGTCTCTCATGAATAAATAAATAAAATCTTAAAAAAAAATTCTCTAAAAAGAAAAAAGGAGAAGGAGGAGAACATTCCAATCAGTCCAATCACAAAACACTCTTGTGAGCATCAACTAAGAGATACGGAAGTTTTTATAAACTATAGAAGTATTTATACGCAATTAAATAACCATTTTTGTTATAGGAAATGACTACTTTTTCCTATGCATTTCAAATGTCATATAAATTTGTAAGTTAAACAACAATTTCAGATAACTCTTTAATGAATTAACAAGCACTAACTGAAATATTTAGAAGAGACAGGCTTGAACTATTTATTATACGTTATCACCTTGGAGGAGAATCATCCTGCTTTTTAAATCCAGGAGGAAGAGCTGGTCCAAAAAACCCTTCATCATCATCATCATCATCATCATCATCATCTTGATTTCTCCTCTGTTTTCTAAAAACACAGTAGTGCAATTTTATGCAAATTATTTCACAGAGACGTTTTAGGTTTTAAAGGAAGCATTAACTCCAACTAGTTGTATAAATACTGAAACAATAAATTAATCTTGCCCAATAAGAACAAATGGATACCACAGTAGATCTTATACTAACTTTTTCCTGGAATTTATTTTTGGCCGAGGATAGAGATTGGTTAATTCTCTATACCAGGAATACTGTATCACTTTTCTGTATTTTCTACATTGTTAAAGATTCTACTTGCTGAGGTTTCAGACAGTCTACTTGCTATATGTTTTTGAACAAAAAAGATAATGACTCTGGATTTTAATCTCATTCAGGAAGAGTTTTAAGTTGCTATTTCTCTCTTAAGATCTTTAAAATGTAACCAAAAAACTACCCAATACTAAACAAAGATTTCACTTCTTATTTACATGCACCTACGGTAAGTAAGGTAGTTAGAGGGAAACCATTCATTTACTTAAGCAAGAACCATCTACTGCATTAACATTTTTTAAAAGAAATGCTCTGGTTTACTTAGAATATGTAGTCACTTCAGTAATACCTTCAGGAAAATCCTTTCTCTAAGAATTTAATTGAAATTCTAGGTATCTCTACAGCTATCTACTACTAGGATAAATTTCTTTCTCCAATGTATAGCTCAACGAGGCAATACTGTATGAAAGGATTTCTTCCCATGCAGTAAAAATACAGATATGGTGTTCTCTGACTGGCTACCTGATCCAGCCAACGAATACTAGGTTTGAAGCTTGGTTTATCATTTAAGTGACTGACCTTGCCGTTGGACCAGTGTCATCTTCTTCAGATTCCTGATTTTCTTCTTCGTACAATGAACTACTGTCTTCATCGCTGTCGGAGGACTCCGAGCTACTGCTTTTATAATTAGGGGGCAGAGCTGGTCCTGCAACTAAAGAAAATTTCTTGTATAAGTCCTAACTAGCCACAACTATTTCAATGAACCCCCTTGCTGACATACTTTCTTTTCTGATCTTTTTTATTATCATTTATTTATTTATTCATGAGTTAAGACAGAGAGAGAGAGAGAGAGAGAGAGGCAGAGACACAGGCAGAGGAGAAGCAGGCTCCATGCAAGGAGCCCCATGTGGGACTCGATCCTGGATCCCAGGATCACACCCTGAGTAGAAGGCAAATGCTCAACCACTGAGCCACCCAGGCGTCCCTTTCTTTTCTGACATTAACAGCGTTCCCTGAATATCTCTTATTATGAACTTTTTAAAAAAAGATTTTATTTATTTATTTATTTATTTATTTATTTATTTATTTATTTGAGACACACAGAGGCAGAGACACAGGCAGAGGGAGCAGCCTGCTGGTGGGGATCCTGATGCAGGACTTGATTCCAGGACCCCGGGATCACAACCTGAGCCAAACAAATGCAGATCCTTAACCACTGAGCCACCCAAGCACCCCTTATTATAAACTTTAATCTTATTTGTTCCTGTTTTGTATGTGGTGGTTTTGTCTTTCTAACTCTAGGAAGATAGAAATCGTGTCTTATGCAGTATGAGATTCACAAAAAAAATTAATACCCAAACTTATAACTGTAACTTCCCTGACATCTTAAAATTTTTCCATTGGTTGCAACTTTGGTTGGTGAAATTGCCAGAATAGTTTTGTGACTTTTTGCTCTTTACAGACAGCATTTGATAGACAATACTTATGTTATGGTGCTAACCAAGCAACAAACTTGCTATTCCATACTCTAATATAGAGATAATCAAAACTATCCATTCTGGTTTCTTTTTTTTTTTTTTAAAGATTTTATTTATTTATTCATAGGCACAAAGAGAGAGGCAGAGACACAGACAGAGGGAGAAGCAGGCTCCATGCAGGGAGCCCAATGTGGGACTCGATCCCGGGTCTCCAGGATCACACCCCAGGCTGCAGGCAGCGCCAAACCGCTGCGCCACCGGGGCTGCCCTCCATTCTGGTTTCTAATTAAGAACCACCACTTTAAAAAGTAGCTTTACTGGCATCATCATACTTCTCAATTTTCTTTTTGAAATGTTTTTTTCAAGCAGAAACAAAAATTAGATCACTCTAAGCTCTACTGCTTACCGGTGGAGAGAGACCCAGAGAAGAGGATGAGGCTGCACCAGAATGGGGATGCCAGGGATGGGGGTGTGGTCTTCTGGACCCATTCACAGTGACTTACTCTCACTTTACAATTTAGCAAAATCACAAATTACCACATGATGCCACTGCATGATATCATGATGTCACACTTGTCTCTGTTGAACCTGAGAAGCAATGCTAAACCTCTACTGCCAGTTCCCAAGACTGGATGATTATTGCAATCTCAAAAATATTTTTTAAAAAAGATTCCAGGGCCCTTTCCACAGAGATTCTGATTTAGCTGACCTGGAGTAGGGCCTGAAAATATGATATTCCAAAGAGCTTCCCTGGTATGCTTTCATTCAATATTAATAACAGCAAAAGCTTGAAAATAATAAATAAAAGAAATAACATGTCTTGAGTTCTGATGTGCCTATGTACTTTTTAAAAAAAGTAATCTCTACACCAAACATAGGGCTGGAACCTACAACCCTGAGATCAAGAGTCATATGTTCCACTGACTGAACCAGCCAGGCACACTTCTATGCCCTGTATTAAGAAATTCACATGCAGGGGCACCTGGGTGGCTCAGCTGGTTAAATGTCCAATTCTTGATCTCAGCTCAGGTCTTGATCTCAGGGTCATGAGTTCAAGCCCTGTGTTGGGCTCCATGTTGGGTGTGGAGCCTACTTTAAAAAAAAAAAAAAGATTCACATGCCTTAACCATCAATTTATTTGATTCTAACAACTCTATTAGGGAAGTGTCATGATTTCTATCTTTGAAATGAGGAACCTTAGGCAGAGAGCAACTTGCTCAACTTCACACAATTAAATAGGAGAGTTGTGATATAAATCCAGGAGTGTGATTTCAGAGACTATACCCTTAGTTACTATAAACAACATTCAGCAAACAGTCAACATTCGTCCATCCAACAAATACTTGCTGAGTAAATACTTCCACAAAAACAACATAAAAAGTAAGCAAATATAAAGAGTGACCGTGAATATGTGGGAAAATAATTTTAAAGACACATGTCAGGGAAGGCCTCTCAGAAAAAAACAACATTTGAATGAAGACTTATATGGTGAGATGACAGTGGCCATCCAACAATCTGAGGGAAGAACATTCTAGATGGAGAAATAGCAATTGCAAAAGTCCTATGGAGAAAACAAGCTTGATATGCTTGAAGGACAAAAAGACTTGTGTGGCTAAAGTCAAGTTAGCAAAACAAGATGAAGTTGGGATAGTTTAAAGGGGCCAGACTGTATGCTTTGGAGTCAGACTCCTTGGCTTTCAATTCCAGCTTAGCTGGTAACCAGCTGTGTGATCTTTCTTTTCTTTCTCTCTCTTTCTTTAAGATTTATTTATTTATTTGAGAGAGAGACAGAGAGCCCGTGTGTGCACACACACAGCGAGGGGAAGGGAGAATCTGAAGCAGACACCTCCCACCCCACACTGAGCAGGAATCGGACATGGGGCTTGATCTCACAACCCTGAGATCACGACCTGAGCTGAAACCAAGAGATGGTTGCTCAACCAAATGAGCCACCCAGGAGCCCATAACATACTCTTGATCTATAAAATGGAGTTAATATTTCCAATATAACAAGTCTATTGTGAAGATTATGTTAACACATGCAAAGCATCTAACACAGTAGGTGGAATATAGTAAGCACTCAATACATACTGATATGAGATGTGGTAAGGAGTCTGGGCTTTAATAACAGGTAGTCACTGAGAGGTTTTAATTCTGGAGAGACATAATCTGAGTTGCTTTTTTGGATTCCTCTCTCACATTTAGGCCTTTCATCCATTTTGATTATATTTTTGTGTATCGTATGAGAAAATGGTCCAGTTTGACTCTTCTGCGTGTGGCTGTCCAATTTTCCCAACACCAGTTGAAGAGACTTTTTTCCATTGGTTATGCTTTCTGCTTTGTCAAAGATTAGTTGACCACAGAGTTGAGGGTCCGTTACTGGGTTCTCTATTCTGTCCCATTGATCTGTGTGTCTGTTTATGGGCCAGTATTTTACTGTCTTGATGACTGCAGCTTTTTTTTTTTTAAGATTTTATTTATTTATTCATGAGAGACAAAGAGAGAGAGAGGCAGAGGGAGAAGCAGGCTCCATGCAGGGAGCTCGATGTGGGACTCGATCCTGGGATTCCGGGATCACACCCTGAGCTGAAGGCAGATACTCAACCGCTGAGCCACCCAGGCGTCCCTATGACTGCAGCTTTGTAATAGAGCTTAAAGTCCAGGGACTGTGATGCCACCGATTTTAGTTTTCTTTTTCAACGTTCCTTTGGCTATTTGTGATCTTTTCTGGTTCCATACAAATTTTAGGATTATTTGTTCCAGCTCTGCGAAAAAAGTTGATGGTATTTTGGTATGGATTGCAGTGAATGTATAGATCACTCTAGGTACCATACACATTTTAACAATATTGGTTCTTCTCATCCATGAGCATAGAAGGCTTTTCCATTTCTTTGTGTCTTCCTCAATTCCTTTCATGAGCATTCTATAGTTTTCTGAGTACAGATTTTTTTTGCTTCTTTATTCCTAAGTATCTTATGGTTTGGGGTGTAATTGTAAATGGGACTGACGCGTTCATTTCACTTTCTGTCTCATTGTTAGTCTATAGGAACACAATGGATTTCTGTGCATTGATTTTATATCCTGCTACTTTGCTAAATTCCTGTATAAATTCTAGCAATTTTGGAGTGGAGTCTTTTAGGTTTTCCACAGAGTATCATGTGATTTGTGAAGAGTGAGTTTGACTTCTTCTTTACCAGTATGGATGCCTTTTCTTTCTCTTTGTTGTCTGATTGCTGAGGCTAGGTCTTCTATTTCTTTCTTTTTTAGCATTATCTTATTTATTTGACAAAGAGAAGGAGAGAGCATGAGCACAAGTAGGGGGAGCAGCAAGCAGAAGGAGAGGGAGCAACAGGTTTCCTGCTGAGCACAGAGCCTGATGTGGGCTTGATCCCAACACCTGAGATTATGATCTGAGCCGAAAGAAAACACCCACCGGACTGAGCCACCCAGGTGTTCCAGAGGCTAGAACTTCTAGTACTATATGAACAACAGTTGTGATAGTGGATATCCCTGCCTGACCTTAGGGGGAAAACTCTGTTTTTTCCCCATTGAGAATGATATTTGCTGTGTGCTTTCCGTAGATGGCATTTATGATATTAGGGTAGGTTCCCTTTATTCCTACACTGTGAAGAATTTTAATCAAGAAAGGATGCTGTACTTTGTCAAATGCTTTTTATGCATTGATTGAAAGGATCATGTAGTTCTTTTCCTTTCTTTTACTAATGTAGTATATTACATGGATTGATTTGCGGATGTTGAACCACACTTGCAGCCCAGGAATAAATCCCACTTGGTCATGGTGAATAATCCTTTCAATGTACTGTTGGATCCTATTGACTAGTGTCTTGATGAGAATTTTTTTTTGATGAGAATTTTTGTATTCATGTTTATCAGAGATATTGTCTTTAATTCTTTTTGGTGGGGTTTTCGTCTGGTTTTGGGATCAAGGTAGTGCTGGCCTCATAAAACAAGTTTGGAAATTTCCTTTCCATTTCTATTTTTTGAAACAGTTTCAGAAGAAGAGGTACGAATTCCCTAAATGTGTGATAGAATTCCCCTGGAAGCCATCTGGTCCTGGACTCTTATTTGTTGGGAGATTTTTGATTACTTCAATTTCCTTGCTGGTTATGAGTTTGTTCAAGTTTTCTATTTCTTCCTGTTTCAGTTCAGGTAGTTTACACATCTCTAGGAATGCATCCATTTCTTTCAGATTGCCTAATTTGTTGCATATAGTTTCTTATAATTGTTTGTATGGCATATAGTTCTTACAATCGTTTATATTTCTTTGGTGTTGTTTGTGCTCTCTCTTCTTTCATTCATGATTTTATTTGGGTCCTTTCTCTTTTCTTTTTTTGATAAGTCTGGCCAGGGGTTTATCAATTTTATTAATTCTTTCAAAGAACCAGCTCCTAGTTTCGTTGATCTGTTCTATTCTTTTGGTTTCTATTTCATTGATTTCTGCTCCAATTTTTATTAATTCTCTTCTCCTGCTGGGCTTATTTGCTGTTCTTTCTCCAGTTCCTTTATTTATTTTTAAAAAGATTTATTTATTCACGAGAGACACAGACTGAGAGATAGAGGCAGAGATACAGGCAGAGGGAGAAGCAGGCTCCCTGCAGGGAGCCTGATGTGGGACTTGATCTCGGATCCTGGGATCACTCCCTGAGCCAAAGGCAGGCGCCCAACCGCTGAGCCACTCAGGTGTCCCATCTCCAGCTCCTTTAGATGTAAAGTTAGGCTGTGTTTTTGAGACCTTTCTTGTTTCTTGAGAAAGGGTTGTATTGCTATATACTTCCCTTTTAGGACTGCCTTTGATTCTTCCCAAAGGTTTTGAACACTTGTATTTTCATTTTCATTTGATTCCATGAATTTTTAAAAAATCTTTAATTTCCTGGTTGACCCTTTCATTCTTAGTAGGATGCTCTTTAGTTTACATGTATTTGAGTACTTTCCAAATTTCTTCTTGTGATTGAGTTCTAGTTTCAAAGCATTGTGGTCTGAAAATATGCAGGGAATGATCCTAATCTTTTGGTACCAGTTAAGATCGGGGTTGTGACCCAGAATGTGGTCTATTCTGGAGAATGTTCCGTGTGCACTTGAGAAGAATACGTATTCTGTTGCTGTAGGATGGAATGCTCTGAATGTATCTGTGAAGTCCACAGGTCCAGTGTGTCACTCAAAGCCCTTGTTTCCTTGTTGATCTTTTACTTAGATGATCTGTCCACTGCAGTGAGTGGGGCATTAAGGTCCACTACTACAACTGTATTTTAATTGATGTGTTTCTTAATTTTGTTATTAATTGGCTTATATAATTGGCTGCTCCCATTTTAGGGGCATAAATATTTATAATTGTTAGATCTTCTTGTTGGATAGACTCTTTAATTATGATATAGTATCCTTCCTTATCTCTTATTAGTCTTTGGTTTAAAATCTAATTTGAATCTGAAATAAGTATTGCCAGTTCAGCTTTCTTTTGATATCCATTAGTATGATAAATGGTTTTCCACCCCCACACTTTAAATCTGGAGGTGGGTTTAAAGCAAATGTCTTGCAGATGGCCTATCAATGGTTCTTGCTTTTTTATTCAATCTGATACCCTGTGTCTTTTGATTGGGACATTTAGCCCATTTACATTAAGAGTAACTATTGAAAGATATGAATTTAGTGCCATTGTATTACCCGTAGTCACTGTTTCTGTATATTGTCTCTGTTCCTTTCTGGTCTGTTACTTTTGGGCTTTCTCTTTGCTTAAAGGATCCTTTTAAATATTTCTTGTGGGGCTGATTGGTGATCACAAATCCTTTTGTTTCTCCTGGAAGCTTTTTCTCTCTTTTCTATCTTGAGTGAGATCCTAGCTGGATAAAGTATTCTTGGTTGCATATTTTTCCTCATTTAACACCCTGAATATATCATGCCAGTCCTTTCTGGCCTACCACATCTCTATGGATAGTTCTGCTGCCAGCTAATGTTTCTACCCTTGTAGGTTATGGATCTCTTGTCTGCTTTCAGGATTTTCTCTTTGTCTCTGAGATTTGCAAGTTTCACTATTATATGTCAGGGTGTTGACCTATTTTTATTGATTTTGAAGGGGGGGTTCTCTGTACTTCTTGAACTTGAATGTTTCCTTCCCCAGGTTAGGGAAGTTTTTCATTATAATTTGCTCCAATATTATCTTTCCCCCCCCCCTTTCCTCTTCTTCTGGAACCCTATTTATTCTAATATTGTTTCACTTCTTGGTATCACTTATCTCTCGAATTCTCCCCTCGTGATCCAGTAGTTGTTTATCTTTTTCTTGGCTTCTTTATTCTCCACCATTGTCTCCACTTTTATCCTCTATATCATTAATCCTCTCTCCTGCCTCATTTATCCTAGCAGTTAGAGCCTCCATTTTTTTATTGCATCTCATTAATAGCCTTTTTGATTTAGACTTAATTAGATTTTAGTTCTTTTATTTCTCCAGGAAGGGATTCTCTAGTGTCTTCCATGCTTTCTTCAAGCCCAGCTAGTATCTTTATAATTGTTATTCTGAACTCTAGTTCCAACATCTTACTTATATCCATAATGATTAGGTGTCTGGCAGTCATTACTGCCTCATGTTCTCTTTTTTGAAGTGAGTTTATCTGTCTTGTCCTTCCTGCAGAAAAGTGGTAAATTTGCTACTTGTAGAGTTGCAGCTATTCTATCCTCAGCTGAGTTTTCAAGTGTTCAGAATGATTTGATGGCTACCTAGTTGAATTCGTAGGACCAGAAGAAACTAATTTCTCCTATTCCTCTGCCATCTTGGACTCCAGCCTTTTCTCTATGTAATGCTCTTCTCTAATACGTGGAAGACTAAGAGGGAAGTAGGTTTGGAGGAAAAGTCCAGAGTTTGTTTTCCACATCTTTTTCTTTTTAAAGTTTATTTATTTAAATAATCTCTATACTCAACATGGGATTCGAACTCATAACCCTGAGATTAAGAGTTGCAAGCTTTTCTGACTCAGCCAGCGAGGCACCCCAAGAGTTTGTTTTTCATATTTTAACATGCTTACTAAACATGTCAGTGGCACTATCAGTGGTACTTGGGTAAACTGGTATAAAGCTCAGGGGAAAAGTTAGGGCCAGTTTTGAACACCTGGTCTATTTCTGAACATTTTTTCCTATCTCCTCTGAATTTATTTCTATTGAACATATACACAATTCACGGTAAATTGGCTTAAAAATCCAAACTTTTATCTTAAAAAACTTGATGCATTTTTTTCAATATTCTTCTATACATCATTAAATAAAGGTAGGAATTTTAGAACATGCTAAACTAGTAATATAGCACGCCTAGAAAAGATTAGACAGCAAATAGAGGAAAACATTAAGAATTAAGGGATAGGATCTGTATCTCCAATTTCTGTTCACTCAACCAGCTCAGTGGTTGAGTGTCTGCCTTTGGCTCAGGTTGTGATCCCAGGGTCCTAGAATTGAGTGCTTCATCAGGCTTCCTGCAAGGAGCCTACTTCTTCATCTGCCTGTCTGTGTCTCTCATGGATAAATAAATAAAATCTTAAAAAAAAAAAAAGATTGAATAGATAGTATGTGTTTCCCAACTATACATGGAGATCATACCTGACTTGCAAGTGTAATGAATAATGTCTTTACTAATTTCTAATTATCTCTTTGTTTATATTAATTGCCAGAGAAAACACCTTTTAGACTATAGTAAGAAGGGGAGGATACCACCTTACATAAATACCCCTTTCTTCAAAATTCTAGAGGTCAGGGATCCCTGGGTGGCGCAGTGGTTTAGCGCCTGCCTTTGGCCCAGGGCACGATCCTGGAGACCCGGGATCAAATCCCACGTCGGGCTCCCAGTGCATGGAGCCTGCTTCTCCCTCTGCCTATGTCTCTGCCTCTCTCTTTCTCTCTCTCTCTCTCTCTCTCTGTGTGACTATCATAAATAAATAAAAATTAAAAAAAATTCTAGAGGTCACAGTTTATCATCAAAATATTGGAGGAATTACATTTCCCTTCCATAGTGATTGGTTCTTACATCTTCCTCTTCACTCTACATATTAAAGAGAATATATATATTCGCTTTTGCTTCCATCTTTTCTTATATGAAACTCTTACCAATGTAATTTGTCAATTTGACACTAACTGGGTAATTTTGGGTTGGTTTGGATCAAGAAGAGATTTTATAGGGTGCCTGGCTGCTCAGTCTAGAGATCACCCATCTCTTGATCTCGGGGTTCTAGGTTCAAACCCCATGTTGGGTATCGTTTACTTAAAAAATAAAACCTGAAAAAAAAAAAGAAAAAATTTACTATTCTTTTATATAGTTCAAATGATTACAAGGCTAAATGGTCTAAATATATGCTGTCCTTGGTATTATAACTAACAGATTAATTTGCCTTAAATTTTTAAAGGAACAAGTGGGGTACATAAAAAAGAGAACACTTCCATAGATGAAGATAAAACTCATCTGAGAAGAACGCAAAGCCTTATTTTTTCAAAATGATCAGGAAAAATAATGTAAAAGAGTGAGATTCCACTTAAGTTGAATCAAAAGAAGTAATTTTTATACACATACTGAAGTAACAGAATACTAAGAGACAGTGACCTAAAAAGGAAAAAGAATATTGAAAATACAAGTTGATATAAGCCACACAATAGACTTTATCTAATAAAACTAAAGGCATACTTGGCTTCACTTTTTTATAGGTATCCTTCTTTAGAGGTGTATAAATGGTCTCAAAATTATTTTAGGCATTTGTAACAAACTAGTTCATCTCTGTCCAAAAACAGTAATGCTATCCTATAATTATTAAAGTAGCTCTCCCACTGCAGTGATAATTTTACAAATAAATAATAAATTCCATGAAAATAGGAGTTATGCCTTATATTTCATTATTTGTCCCCTGTAGTATCTGTAACACAAAATTATGCACAGAAAAAAATGTACTCAGTATAGTACATAAAACCTCATTACAGGGGCACCTGCATGGCTCCATTGGTTAAGTACCTGGCACCTGACTCTATAGATTTCCGCTTGGATCAGGATTGCAGGGTTGTGAGATTCAGCCCTGCATTGGGTTTGCACTGGACTTGGAGCCTGCTTAGGATTCTTTCTCTCCCTCTCCTTGTGTCCCCTCTCCCTCTATCCCTTCCCTCCCCCATCCTCATGTGTATGGGTGCACACATACATGTTTGTGCTGTCTCTAAAAAACAACAATAAAAAAAAACCCTCGTTACAGATCAGGAATGGATTGTAATAATAGAGAACACTAACTTAGAACCCCAATTAAACAAAATGTTATTCCCACCATTCTTCTCATTAGATTATTTACAATGAAATTGTATTCCTTTATGTTTTGAATCTTTTTTTTTTTAAGATTTTATTTGAGAGAGAGAGCGCATGAACGATGGGGAGAGGCAGAGGGAAGGAAAGACGGAGAAGCAGGCTCCTCTGTGAGCAGGGAGCCCAATGCAGGGTTCAATCCCAGGACACTGGGATCATGATCTGAGCCGAAGGCAGATGCTTAACCAACTAAGCAACCCAAGCTCCCTTGTTTTGAATTTCAACAATAAAAATTTATGGAAATTTGTTTCCTCTCTTATTGTATACATACTTTCACACTAATCTCGATTTTGCCTGTTATCCTGCGAAGCCTAAAATATTTACTATCTGGTCCTTTATAGGAAAAGATTGCTGATCCTATGACGAGATTAGGCACAGAAATATCAATAAGGAGAACCCAACCCAGTCTTTTGCAAGGAATAGTTACTTATGTCAGAGAATGCTTCCTAGAAAAAGTGATGGTTGAGATGGGGCTGGAAGATTCAAGTGAGTTACCTGGATAAAAGGGGTGAGGATTGGAGGAAAGGCAGTCCAGACAGAGGCAAAAGCATCTCCAAGAACCTGGAAGCATAAGGGCCTAGCACATGTAGAAAAACTGAAATGTAACCAGGGAACTGGAGCCAAGAATGGATAGAAAGGAGGGATTCATGGGGTTAGACTGCTTGCTGTGAGGTCAAGTAAGGTCAAGACTCAAAAGAGCGCCTTGGACTTAGCAAAATGTGCTAAAAAACAATTGTTGGGGGGATCCCTGGGTGGCGCAGCGGTTTAGCGCCTGCCTTTGGCCCAGGGCGCGGTCCTGGAGACCCGGGATCAAATCCCACGTCGGGCTCCCGGTGCATGGAGCCTGCTTCTCCCTCTGCCTGTGTCTCTGCCTCTCTCTCTCTCTCTCTCTGTGACTATCATAAACAAATAAAAATTAAAAAAATAAAATCTTAAAAAAAAAAAACAATTGTTGGGTGGTCTTCATTTATTACCACAGTGATACACAATGAACAGTGGAATTGGCGACAACATTCTCAGTGGACTGCCAAGAACAGGAGCCAGAATGTAGTGGGTTAAGAGGCTACAACACAAAAGGTAAGGAGAAAATGGAGAGGATTCAGAGAGAGAGAACACTAGCTACAGGGGGGTGTGAAGTAGAGTTTTCATAAAGACGGGAAAGATTGGAATGCTTTGGTCACATGCTATGGGCTAGGAGCCCTCAGAATAAATAAGCGAAGGGATTCAGAGTAAAAATGAAGGATTAACCTTAAAGGAAGGCAGTGTATCTTTTCTACAGTAATCAAAGGGAAGACAAAAAAGATTCATGAAAGTTTTAGGCATAGTGACAGAAAATCGAGGAAGTTCTTTTAGGATGGCATTTATTTGCTCAGCAAAGTAGAGGGAGAGATAGTCTAAGAAAGAGAAAGAGGCTTTTAAGAAAACATGGTTGATAATGGGGGAAGGGAGCTGCATGTGAGAAGCCTTTGAGGATTGCTGGGCAGAGCTGAGAACCCACGTAGGGAGGAGATTATAATTTTTAATAACATTAGCCTGTGGAGGTCTGAAGTTTTTTCCAGCAGCTTTGAAAGGCTAGCTTTAGGCTCACAAGAGGCCAACATTTGGATTCATCCAGAGCTGGGGTTTTGCCGGATAGGTTTAACAGATACCTAATGGGTAAAGCAGTTGAAAATACTGCAAGAGGGTGGATGAAGTGATGGCTTATGAAGTCTAAGTCATGCAGGGGCAGAAGTGATTAAAAGAAGGAGACCAATACAGAGGGCAGAGACTGCATAGCTCAATGACGTTAAAGAACAAAAATAAAAAACTAAGTATAAACGGAATAACTGAGTGAGAATGATGGCTGAATAACGGGTTCCTGCTCTGAATGAAATCTGAACTTAAGTTTTCAGAGATGGAAGAGTCCAGGGTATGATTCCAAATACAGCTGAAATTAGTGGAGGTGAAGGTCATTGCACATGAGGAATCTGGAGTTGGAGTCAAAATAGTTAAGGCTCAAAAAAAAAAAAAAATAGTTAAGGCTCCACTTAGCTTCTACAAAGCAGTTGTAGGAGTGAGTATAAGGACTGGTCTTGAGAAAACATCTCCCCCATGATCTGAGGGGACATTCCTCAGCATTCAATATTCTAGACTATTTGAATAAAGTTCATTTGTTCCATCTCAGACCTGTGTGCTCATTCCCTCCTCTGAACTCTGTCAGTGATCTCTTTCAGAGAGGTAGCTGAGTATGCGGAACATGGGGCAGATATCTGGCTGGGCTTAAGAATCCCCACCTGAGGGAAATTTTGGCACGTGCTATAACACTGATGAACACTGAAGACATTATGCTAAGTGAAAGAAGCCAGTCACAAAAAGATAGATACTGTATGATTCCACTTACATGAAAGACCTAGAGTTGTTAAATTCACAAGACAGAAAATAGAATGGTGGTTGCCAGAGGCTGGAGGAAGTGGGAACAGGGACTCACTGTTTAATGGGTACAGAGCTTCAGTTTTACAAGAGGAAAAATGTTTTGGAAATGGATAGTAGTGATGGTTGCACAGAGTGAATGTACTTAATGATGAACGATATGCTTAAAAATGGTTAGCATGGCAAATGTTATGTATATTTTATCAGAATGAAAAGGAAAAAAACTAGATGCACATACATGGTCATATGATTTATAAAGGTGACATTATAGTATAGTGGAGAAGGGAGGGTGATGGATCAATTGGATACCTGTGAGGAAAAAAATAAATCTTCACCCCTACCTCACATCACACACAACTACCCATTCCAGATGGACTGCAAATACATGAAAGCTAAAACAATAACACTGGTAGGATAGAATGAAGAACAACTCTGTAGCCTTAAAGGAACCACGAGCCATCACTTCATCCACTCTCTTGCAGATAAATAAATAGGGTACAAAAGGCTCTAACTATAAGAGAAAACAAATTAAAAATCAAAATGTGCTAAAATTAAGAACTTCTGTTCATCAAAACCTACTAACGAGAAAGTGAAAAGGTAAGCCACAGAATTAGAGTAGATATTTGCAACACGCGTGACTGAAGACCCGTTAAGAATATATAACAAACGGGATCCCTGGGTGGTGCAGCGGTTTAGCGCCTGCCTTTGGCCCAGGGCGTGATCCTGGAGACCCGGGATTGAATCCCACATCGGGCTCCCAGTGCATGGAGCCTGCTTCTCCCTCTGCCTGTGTCTCTGCCTCTCTCTCTGTGTGACTATCATAAATTAAAAAAAAAAAAAAAAAAAAAAAAAAAAATATATATATATATATATATATATATATATATAAATAACAAACCCAACAGGTAAGGAAAGACAGACAAATCAGTGGAAAAATGAACAAAGACTGACACACATCCACATTTCCCAAAAAACATCTGAAAAAGGCAGTCAACTTCATTTGTTATCAGAGAACTGCCAATTAAAACTACCAGGAGATACTGCTGCAAAGCATCAGATTAAAAAGACAGAAACAACTAAGTGAGAACATGGAATGAGTGCAAACTGGTACTCCTTTGGAAACTGACAGTGTCCACTAAAACAGAATATATGCATATCAATGATCCAAAAATTTCAAAAGGAATGCACCATGTGTTCACTGAAAGACGTGTACTGTAATGCATAACAGTACTTTATTACCTGCCAAAAACGGGAAACTACTCAAATATCCATGAAGAGTAAACTGGGTAAGGAAATTGCAGAAAATCCCACTAATACACCGCTAGGTAGCTCTGACAATAAACGATCTGTAATAACAACCACAATAATTCATCAACATGATGGATCTCACAAAATAACGTTACGCCAAAATATGAAGCCAGTTGCAAAAGAGTTCATCTTTGTATTTTTCCATTTACTTAAAGCACACAAAACTAATCATAAGTCAAGATAGTAATTACCCTCTGGTGGAAAAAGGGATGGGGAGGCAGGTAGTGACTGGAGAATAGCACAAAGGGAGGAGGAGGGGCAGGATGGCGAAGAGTAGGGTCCCCAAATCACCTGTCTCCACCAAATTACCAAGAAAACCTTCAAATTATCCTGAAAATCTATGAATTCGGCCTGAGAATTAAGAGAGACCACCTGGAATGCTACAGTGAGAAGAGTTCGCGCTTCTATCAAGGTAGGAAGACGGGGAAAAAGAAATAAAGGAACAAAGGCCTCCAAGGGGGAGGGGCCCCGCGAGGAGCCGGGTTGAGGCCGGGGCGAGTGTCCCCAGGACAGGAGAGCCCCGTCCCGGAGGAGCAGGAGCTGCACCGACCTTCCCGGGCGGAAAGGGGCTCGCGGGGAGTTGGAGCAGGACCCAGGGGGGCGGGGATGCCCTCGGGCTCCCCGGGACAGTAACAGACACCTGCGCCCCGGGAGAGCCCCACACCCCGCGGCCGAGCTCCCTAAGGGCTGCAGCGCGCACGGCGGGACCCGGAGCAGCTCGGAGGGGCTCGGGGGCGGCTCTGCGGAGGGGGCTGCGGGGCGGGAGCAGCTCGGGGGGGCTCGGGGACGGCTCCGCGGAGGGGGCTGCGGGGCCGGAGCAGCTGGGGGGGGCTCGGGGGCGGCTCCGCGGAGGGGGCTGCGGGGCGGGAGCAGCTCGGGGGGGCTCGGGGACGGCTCCGCGGAGGGGGCTGCGGGGCCGGAGCAGCTGGGGGGGGCTCGGGGGCGGCTCCGCGGAGGGGGCTGCGGGGCGGGAGCAGCTCGGGGGGGCTCGGGGGCGGCTCCGCGGAGGGGGCTGCGGGGCGGGAGCGCGAATCCAACAGCGCAGGCCCCAGCACAGGGCGCCGGGACACAGCCCAGGATCCGGCCTCCCCTGGGACAGGCAGAGGCCGGGAGGGCCCAGGACAGCAAGGACGCTCCTTCCCGGAGCTGAGCAGATCAGCGGCCCCGCCCCGGAGCCTCCAGGCCCTGCAGACAGAGAGCTCCGGAGTTCCTGCGGGGGCTGAATCCAGGTTTCCAGAGCTGCCCCGCCACTGGGGCTGTTGCTCCTGGGGCCTCACGGGGTAAACCCCCACTGAGCCCTGCACCAGGCAGGGGCACGCAGCTCCCCCAACTTCTAACACCTGAAAATCAGCACAACAGGCCCCTCCCCCAGAACACCAGCTGGACGGACAATTTCCAGGGGGAGCCAAGGGACTTAAAGTACACAGAATCAGAAGATACTCCCCCGTGGTTCTTTTTGTTTTGTTTTGTTTTGCTTTTTGATTTGTTTCCTTCCCCCACCCCGTTTTTTTCCTTTCTTTCTTTTTCTTTCTCTTTTTCTTTTTTTCTTCCTTTTTTCCCCCTCTTTCCCCTCTTTTTTCCCCTCTTTTTTTCTTTCCTTCTTTCTCTCCTCTCTTTTTCTTCTTTTCCCAATACAACTTGCTTTTGGCCACTCTGCACTGAGCAAAATGACTAGAAGGAAAACCTCACCTCAAAAGAAAGAATCAGAAACAGTCCTCTCTCCCACAGAGTTACAAAATCTGGATTACAATTCAATGTCAGAAAGCCAATTCAGAAGCACTATTATACAGCTACTGGTGGCTCTAGAAAAAAAGCATAAAGGACTCAAGAGACTTCATGACTGCAGAATTTAGAGCTAATCAGGCAGAAATTAAAAATCAATTGAATGAGATGCAATCCAAACTAGAAGTCCTAACGACGAGGGTTAACGAGGTGGAAGAACGAGTGAGTGACCTAGAAGACAAGTTGATAGCAAAGAGGGAAACTGAGGAAAAAAGAGACAAACTTAATTGTTTGACCATGAAGATAGTCATGGTCTTTAGATTAAGGGAAATAAACGACAGCCTGAGGAAGAAAAACCTACGTTTAATTGGTGTTCCCGAGGGCGCCGAAAGGGACAGAGGGCCAGAATATGTATTTGAACAAATTCTAGCTGAAAACTTTCCTAATCTGGGAAGGGAAACAGGCATTCAGATCCAGGAAATAGAGAGATCCCCCCCTAAAATCAATAAAAACCGTTCAACACCTTGACATTTAATAGTGAAGCTTACAAATTCCAAAGATAAAGAGAAGATCCTTAAAGCAGCAAGAGACAAGAAATCCCTGACTTTTATGGGGAGGAGTATTAGGGTAACAGCAGACCTCTCCACAGAGACCTGGCAGGCCAGAAAGGGCTGGCAGGATATATTCAGGGTCCTAAACGAGAAGAACATGCAACCAAGAATACTTTATCCAGCAAGGCTCTCATTCAAAATGTAAGGAGAGATAAAGAGCTTCCAAGACAGGCAGCAACTGAAAGAATATGTGACCTCCAAACCAGCTCTGCAAGAAATTTTAAGGGGGACTCTTAAAATTCCCCTTTAAGAAGAAGTTCAGTGGAACAATCCACAAAAACAAGGACTGAATAGATATCATGATGACACTAAATTCATATCTCTCAATAGTAACTCTGAATGTGAACGGGCTTAATGACCCCATCAAAAGGCGCAGGGTTTCAGACTGGATAAAAAAGCAGGACCCATCTATTTGCTGTCTACAAGAGACTCATTTTAGACAGAAGGACACCTACAGCCTGAAAATAAAAGGTTGGAGAACCATTTACCATTCGAATGGTCCTCAAAAGAAAGGGGTAGCCATCCTTATAGCAGATAAACTAAAATTTACCCCGAAGACTGTAGTGAGAGATGAAGAGGGACACTATATCATACTTAAAGAATCTATTCAACAAGAGGACTTAACAATCCTCAATATATATGCCCCGAATGTGGGAGCTGCTAAATATATCAATCAATTATTAACCAAAGTGAAGAAATACTTAGATAATAATACACTTATGCTTGGTGACTTCAATCTAGCTCTTTCTATACTCGATAGGTCTTCTAAGCACAACATCTCCAAAGAAACGAGAGCTTTAAATGATACACTGGACCAGATGGATTTCACAGATATCTACAGAACTTTACATCCAAACTCAACTGAATACACATTCTTCTCAAGTGCACATGGAACTTTCTCCAGAATAGACCACATATTGGGTCACAAATCGGGTCTGAACCGATACCAAAAGATTGGGATTGTCCCCTGCATATTCTCAGACCATAATGCCTTGAAATTAGAACTAAATCACAACAAGAAGTTTGGAAGGACCTCAAACACGTGGAGGTTAAGGACCATCCTGCTAAAAGATGAAAGGGTCAATCAGGAAATTAAGGAAGAATTAAAAAGATTCATGGAAACTAATGAGAATGAAGATACAACTGTTCAAACTCTTTGGGATGCAGCAAAAGCAGTCCTAAGGGGGAAATACATCGCAATACAAGCATCCATTCAAAAACTGGAAAGAACTCAAATACAAAAGCTAACCTTACACATAAAGGAACTAGAGAAAAAACAGCAAATAGATCCTACACCCAGGAGAAGAAGGGAGTTAATAAAGATTCGAGCAGAACTCAACAAAACTGAGACCAGAAGAACTGTGGAACAGATCAACAGAACCAGGAGTTGGTTCTTTGAAAGAATTAATAAGATAGATAAACCATTAGCCAGCCTTATTAAAAAGAAGAGAGAGAAGACTCAAATTAATAAAATCATGAATGAGAAAGGAGAGATCACTACCAACACCAAGGAAATACAAACGATTTTAAAAACATATTATGAACAGCTATACGCCAATAAATTAGGCAATCTAGACGAAATGGATGCATTCCTGGAAAGCCACAAACTACCAAAACTGGAACAGGAAGAAATAGAAAACCTTAACAGGCCAATAACCAGGGAGGAAATTGAAGCAGTCATCAAAAACCTCCCAAGACACAAGAGTCCAGGGCCAGATGGCTTCCCAGGGGAATTTTATCAAACGTTTAAAGAAGAAACCATACCTATTCTCCTAAAGCTGTTTGGAATGATAGAAAGAGATGGAGTACTTCCAAATTCGTTCTATGAGGCCAGCATCACCTTAATTCCAAAACCAGACAAAGACCCCACCAAAAAGGAGAATTACAGACCAATATCCCTGATGAACATGGATGCAAAAATACTCAACAAGATACTGGCCAATAGGATCCAACAGTACATTAAGAAAATTATTCACCATGACCAAGTAGGATTTATCCCCGGGATGCAAGGCTGGTTCAACACCCGTAAAACAATCAATGTGATTCATCATATCAGCAAGAGAAAAACCAAGAACCATATGATCCTCTCATTAGATGCAGAGAAAGCATTTGACAAAATACAGCATCCATTTCTGATCAAAACTCTTCAGAGTGTAGGGATAGAGGGAACATTCCTCAGCATCTTAAAAGCCATCTACGAAAAGCCCACAGCAAATATCATTCTCAATGGGGAAGCACTGGGAGCCTTTCCCCTAAGATCAGGAACAAGACAGGGATGTCCACTCTTACCACTGCTATTCAACATAGTACTGGAAGTCCTAGCCTCAGCAATCAGACAACAAAAAGACATTAAAGGCATTCAAATTGGCAAAGAAGA
Source organism: Canis lupus dingo (assembly GCF_003254725.2). Classification (NCBI taxonomy): domain Eukaryota; kingdom Metazoa; phylum Chordata; class Mammalia; order Carnivora; family Canidae; genus Canis; species Canis lupus. The sequence goes on from NC_064264.1 coordinate 5,985,740, forward strand.
AGTCAAACTCTCCCTCTTCGCCGATGACATGATACTCTACATAGAAAACCCAAAAGTCTCCACCCCAAGATTGCTAGAACTCATACAGCAATTTGGTAACATGGCAGGATACAAAATGAATGCCCAGAAATCAGTGGCATTTCTATACACTAACAATGAGACTGAAGAAAGAGAAATTAAGGAGTCCATCCCATTTACAATTGCACCCAAAAGCATAAGATACCTAGGAATAAACCTAACCAAAGATGTAAAGGATCTATACCCTCAAAACTAGAGAACACTTCTGAAAGAAATTGAGGAAGACACAAAGAGATGGAAAAATATTCCATGCTCATGGATTGGCAGAATTAATATTGTGAAAATGTCAATGTTACCCAGGGCAATATACACGTTTAATGCAATCCCTATCAAAATACCATGGACTTTCTTCAGAGAGTTAGAACAAATTGTTTTAAGATTTGTGTGGAATCAGAAAAGACCCCGAATAGCCAGGGGAATTTTAAAAAAGAAAACCATATCTGGGGGCATCACAATGCCAGATTTCAGGTTGTACTACAAAGCTGTGGTCATCAAGACAGTGTGGTACTGGCACAAAAACAGACACATAGATCAATGGAACAGAATAGAGAACCCAGAAGTGGACCCTGAACTTTATTTATGGTCAACTAATATTTGATAAAGGAGGAAAGACTATCCATTGGAAGAAAGACAGTCTCTTCAATAAATGGTGCTGGGAAAATTGGACATCCACATGCAGAAGAATGAAACTAGACCACTCTCTTTCACCAGACACAAAGATAAACTCAAAATGGATGAAAGATCTAAATGTGAGACAAGATTCCATCAAAATCCTAGAGAAGAACACAGGCAACACCCTTTTTGAACTCGGCCACAGTAACTTCTTGCAAGATACATCCACGAAGGCAAAAGAAACAAAAGCAAAAATGAACTATTGGGACTTTATCAAGATAAGAAGCTTTTGCACAGCAAAGGATACAGTCAACAAAACTCAAAGACAACCTACAGAATGGGAGAAGATATTTGCAAATGACATATCAGATAAAGGGCTAGTTTCCAAGATCTATAAAGAACTTACTAAACTCAACACCAAAGAAACAAACAATCCAATCATGAAATGGGCAAAAGACATGAACAGAAATCTCACAGAGGAAGACATAGACATGGCCAACATGCACATGAGAAAATGCTCTGCATCACTTGCCATCAGGGAAATACAAATCAAAACCACAATGAGATACCACCTCACACCAGTGAGAATGGGGCAAATTAACAAGGCAGGAAACAGCAAATGTTGGAGAGGATGTGGAGAAAAGGGAACCCTCTTGCACTGTTGGTGGGAATGTGACCTGGTGCAGCCACTCTGGAAAACTGTGTGGAGGGTCCTCAAAGAGTTAAAAATAGACCTGCCCTACGACCCAGCAATTGCAATGTTGGGGATTTATCCCAACGATTCAGATGCAATGAAACGCCGGGACACCTGCACCCCGATGTTTATAGCAGCAATGGCCACGATAGCCAAACTGTGGAAGGAGCCTCGGTGTCCATCGAAAGATGAATGGATAAAGAAGATGTGGTTTATGTATACAATGGAATATTACTCAGCTATTAGAAATGACAAATACCCACCATTTGCTTCAACGTGGATGGAACTGGAGGGTATTATGCTGAGTGAAGTAAGTCAATCGGAGAAGGACAAACATTATATGTTCTCATTCATTTGGGGAATATAAATAATAGTGAAAGGGAATATAAGGGAAGGGAGAAGAAATGTGTGGGAAATATCAGAAAGGGAGACAGAACGTAAAGACTGCGAACTCTGGGAAACGAACTAGGGGTAGTAGAAGGGGAGGAGGGCGGGGGGTGGGAGTGAATGGGTGACGGGCACTTGGGGTTATTCTGTATGTTAGTAAATTGAACACCAATAAAAATAAATTAAAAAAAAAGAAAAACCAACAATAAATGCTTTATTAAATGTAGCTTTTAAAAAAAAAAGAATAGCACAAAGGGAACGTCTAGAGGGTCACAGAGTGCATTTCAAGGATACTGGTACTCATAAACTTCTTAAGAAACCAGACAGAAGCATAATGAGAAAAAAAAATCTCAAACATTTTTTGGGCAACAGTTTTAGGATCAGCCATCCAGGAGGTTATGAAGGGAATGGAGTTACAGCAGGGGGCATATTTTGTGTTAAAAATGACAGGCTATGTGCAAGAATTTGTGTTTGGTGAAGAAGTGAAGCCAGCAAATATCTACCAAGGATCTTTTATGTGCCAGGCGGGGGTAAAACTTGGTCAGGATTGGGGGAGGCGGGCACCTGAGTAGCTCAGCGGGCTAGGGAGCTGCCTTCAGCTTGCGTCATGATCTCAGGGTTTTGGGACTGAGCCTCTCCTTGGGCTCCCTGCTCAGTGAAGAGCCTGCTTCTCCCTCTGCTCCTCCCCCTGCCTGCATGCACACCAGCACTCATTCTCTCTCTCTCTCTTAAATAAATAAAATCTTAAAAAAAAAAAAAAAGATAGTGGAGGGTACATACACACAGTGTTAAGTGTTGAGCATGGGGGGTGAGAAGAGAAGGAATGCACAAAAGCAACAAGAATGGACAGAGAAAGGAGTACCTGAAATAAATGCTGTAGAATGATGGAATCGAATCAAATAGAAGTACCTATTTGGGAGATAGTGGTTATTTACCTGCAAATCCTGCCTTGGTTTAAAATCAGGAAATACGGTGAATCCAAAACAACATGCATGTAGAAACCCAACCAAAAAAACCTGGTTAACCGCACTTTTCTTCAACTTGAGTTAAACGGATCCTTCCTTGCAAAAAGTGAAAAACATGACTTTATAGCCCTTATGACAGAAAGGAGATCTGGGGGGGAAAAACATGCCCCCCCAGGTAGTCAAAGGATGAAAATAAATTAAGAAATAAGAGGGCAGAGACGCCTGGGTGGCTCAGAGGCTGAGCATCTGCCTTTGGCTCAGGGCGTGATCCTGGGGTCCTGGGATCCAGTTCTGCATAGGTTCCCTGCATGGAGCCGGCTTCTCCCTCCGTGTCTCTCATGAATAAATAAAATCTTGAAAAGAAAAGAAAAGAAAAGAGAAGAGAAGAGAAGAGAAGAGAAGAGAAGAGAAAAGAAAAGAAAAGAAAAGAAAAGAAAAGAAAAGAAAAGAAAAGAAAAACGAAAAGAAAAGAAACGAAACGAGAGGGTTACTCTTTCGGCTTTACTCTTTTCCAATTTTGGTGTCAAAACCAGTCTGCAAATTAGAACAAACATTAAAGGAGATAAATAGGAAGCGTTTATTTGGCAAATACGAAGTGCCCACTCTGTGTGTTACAGCGAGAGGATCCTACTGTAAACGGTGCAGGAAGATACGACACAAGTCATTTTTTAAAAGTGTGTTAAGGGGAATCCCCGGGTGGCTCAGCGGTTTAGCACCCGCCTTTGACCCAGGGCGTGATCCTGGGGACCCGGGATCGACTCCCACGTCGGGCTCTCTGCATGGGGCCTGCTTCTCCCTCTGCCTGTGTCTCTGCATCTCTATCTCCATCTCTGTCTCTCATGACACATAAATAAATAAAATCTTTAAAAAAAATTAAGTAGAAGAAAACCCCGTGGGGAGGAAAAAAAATAAAAAAAGGAAGGCGTGTCAATTCTTGGGAGAGTTTGGAAAAGCTTCCCTGAGGCCTTCGCTGACATTCACGCTGGGCCTTGGAGATCGGGGTAGGAGTTTGGCGGAGAGTGTCAAGAAGCGGAGCGAGGCCGGAAAGAGCCTAGAAAAACTCGGGCCTGGTTTCAGCACTGGACTGTGCGTGTCGGATTCAACGACAGGAACAGGGGCTAGGAGGGCGGGTGGGAGCATCTTCTGCAGAGCATCTTCTGCAAGGGCCCGGGAAGGCAAAAGGGCACGGAGGTTAGGAGCCCCGGCGGTCGGGCCTCGGGGTCCCCGTGTGTGGCATGGAAATAATAACAATCTTACTTCCTAACGATATCATCTTACACATATAATAACCACCTTACGCAGTCGCTAGGAGGATGAAGCGACAGTGTGTACCGAACGTCAGCGGAGGCTCCAGCCCATCAGGAGCTAAATAAGACACCATCGTCGTAACGATTCCCAGCATCTCCCCGCCCCCCCGCCACCCACCCCTCCACTTCCCGCTACCGCTGGAGAAGCCAGGTTAGCTGCGGTCGGCCGCGCCCACTTGCCCCTGCTCCGCCCTTCGAGGCCTCGGACGTCTCTTCACGGCGGGCCCGGGAAGGGGCGGGCAGGCGGGCAGCGTCAGGCGCCGCCGCTCACCGGGGCTGCGGTCTCGCTCCTCCTCCTCCTCCGCTGTCCCGCGAGCCTTGAAGCCGGGCGGCAGCGCCGGCCCGATCAGATCCCTCGCCATCCGCGGGGGCGGACACCGTCCGGCCCTACGACTCTAACCACACAGACTCCCGTCGGCCAAGAGGCAGCCCCGGCTCCTCGCGCCGCACTTGCCGCCCGCCTTTTTCCGGCGCCTGCCGATGACGTAGCAACCTGTGGTTGGCGGAGCCGCGCAAGTCGCGAAAGGCGGAAGTGACGCCTAAAGCCCGTTCCGCATTCGCACGCTCGGCTCGCTGCCTGGCGGGAGGCATGGCTGAGCCGGCTAGCGATTCCGTGGCTTCTTCGGGGTGGTTTCCGTCGTCCGAGCTGACCCCGGCGCTGGGGCCTCTGAGCGACCCTGCCTCGCTGCGGGACAACTGGATGCTCTGGGCAATGCTGCCGCCGCCACCGCCGCCTTCGTCGTCGCCTTCTCTGGGAGGGTCGGAGCCTTCCTCGGAGGGGCGGCCCTCCCGGGAGGCCCAGGCGCTCCCCGAGGCGCCCCCTCCCTTCGACGCCCAGATTCTCCCCGGGGCGCAGCCTCCCTTCGACGCCCAGTACCCCCTTGATGCTCAGCCTCCCCTCAACGGCCAGCCGTCCTGGAACTTCCAGGCTTCGACATCATGGTACTGGAGACAGTCGTCTGGTGCTTTTCGGGGGCATCAGAAGACTCCGGGTAGGCTGTTACCCCCGCCCCCTCCTTACCACCCTTTACTTTCCTTTTCTTCTCCCCTTCCTTCCTCTCCCACTTTCCCCTTTTTCCTCTTCTCTACTTCTGATTCTGTCCTGCAGTCCTGGAGTCTGTCTGCTCATCAACGTCTCACAATTTGTCGGACAGTAATGTTTTCCCCGCCTATTCAGTCCGGTTCAGGAGTTATTTATTTTTTCTTTTTAAAGATTTTGTTTATTTATTCATGAGACACACACACACACACACACACACACACACACACACACACACACACAGAGGCAGAGACACAGGCAGAGGGAGAAGCAGGCTCCATGCAGGGAGCCCGACGTGGGACTCGATCCCGGGTCTCCAGAGTCACGCCCTGGGTCAAAGGCAGGCGCTAAACCGCTGAGCCACCTGGGCATTCCCTGTTCAGGACTTATTTATCGAATTCCAGCAGTGTACCAGGAACTGGGGATATAGCAGTGATCGAAATATAACAAAAATCCTTACCTTTATGGAGCTTCACGTTTCCTGGTGGAGGAAGACGGAATAAAGCAGTGTGTATTAGAAGGCAGTGAGGGCCATGGCGAGATAGAGAGCCAAAGGGGAATGATAGGGAGTGCAGTTTTAAGTGTCAGTCGTTTTTTTTTTTTTTTTTAAAGAATAAATAAAATAAGTGTCAGTCGTAAAGAGTCAGCTTCGGAGCAAAGGCTACAGGGAGGTGAGGGATACATTTGTGGATGACATCTGGGGGAATAGGGATGCAGGCAGAATGAAGTGCAAGTGCAAAGACTTGGAGGCGGGAGCTGTAGATCAGAACCGAAGCCAAGAGGAACAAGCCTGGGGACAGAACTGTAGAAGATCGGGGAAGAGGGCCGACCTGCTAGGGCCTTGTAGACAGTGGGACTTTGACTTTTTGCTCTTGTGATAGGGGGTGGTGCAAGGGAGTGACGTGACTTGATTTACATTTTAGAAGGATTAATGTGGCTGCTAATGGTTATTGATCTAAAGGGAAAGGAGTTAGGAAGGTATTGGAGTTACCCAAGTGAGAGATACTGGGGACTCGGGCCACCAGGGTGGAGCTCGGGGGATGGATGAAAGTGTTGGATTCTAGATCTGTTTGGAGGGGAGGGAAGGACCAACACGGTTTGCTCCAGGATCAGATGTAAGATGTGAGGTCAAGACAAGAATAACAAAGCCCCCGCCCCCCACCCCCCCAACAAGTGGAAGGATGGGAATGGAACAGATTTGGAAGGAAGACCCGGGAGTTGAGCTTGGAATATGTTGGTGTCAAATGGAGATATCGAATAGGCTGTTAGGTTGTACTTTTCAGGGGAGATTGGTGTCTGGAGCTGTGAATTTGGGTGTCATCAGCATATAGGTCATAGTTAAAGCCACAAGATTGTTCACTTAAAACCCTTCAATTCTGCATGAGCTTTAATTTACATCAACTCGAATCCAAATCAGCGTTTACTGCTTGCCGAATGCCGGGAATATGAATGTTCTAAGACAGTCCTGAGTCCAGTGAGACGGGTTCATAAATATAAGTCACAGCACAGCATGACTGGCGATGGAGGCATGTAGAGGAATTTGGGGAAGGCTTTTGGAAGAAGCGCGTTGGGAGATGTGTAGGGTTTATGAAGAGATACTTTTTAGGTATGGGCAAAGAGGTGTGAATACAAGGGGAGTTCTGAGAACTGCTCTGTTCTAGTGTGAGTGAAGCAAAGTAAGTGGAGGGTATGGGGGAAGAGTAGGATGAGAAAATAAACTGGGATCTCATTAAAGGGCTCTGGGAAGCCATTTATAGATTTTCCAGGATTGTGACCATTGGAGGATTATTTTTGTGGTGAAAATGTGTAGAGTCTGTTGGAAGAGAGGGCTTGCGAACTAGAAGACAGTCTGGAAGCCTGTGCTAGTAATCTAGGTGAAAGATAAGGTTTCAGAGTTGGGTCTTGGCAATAAGACAGGAAAGAACGTGAGAGAAAATGTATTTCACAACTCTGTTTTCCTGCTGTAAAGTTGATGCTGAAAGTGCTGTATTGGGATTTTATTATTTACATTTCTAATGCTTGAAATAACTGTAACAAATTTTATCAGGTTTGAGTGGCCATTTCTTTCTTTACTTTGACACCTAAAGCATGTATGGACGTGTAAATTGTTACATGTAAATATGTAACAACATATTTACTTGAAAAATACTTATTTGGTAGACTAGTCTTAATCTTTGTTAATTTGAACTTCTTCTTAAAAGCGGCAGTTTTTACTCAAGTATTTGTGACATGTTAGAACAAATAAAATTTAAAAATTGTATAGTTGCAAATATTTACAGGTTTCTTTTTGTTTTTTAGTTAATCATTCTTATTTTCCACGAAAATATGATGCAAAGTTCACTGATGTCAACCTCCCTCCCAGTAGAAAACAGAAAAAAAAGGTATTTTTAAAGATATTCTTGAATGTGACACTTGGGTCCCTAAGTCACTGTTTTATTCCTTGTGTTTCTATCATAACTGTCTCAGTGTTTTGCGTCCATAATTGACACAGTGAGGCCTTAACTATAATGGGATCTTTAAGGATCTTAGCTTTAAGTAAAAACTTGAAGCAAAATCTTTTTGAGAAATAAATGGAGAAATTGTAGAAACAGAAAACAATCCATTTCAGTATATTTTCTTGAATAAATTGAGAATTATGATTACGAGTAAATGTTATCAAACGTTGGTAAACTAAAAAAAAAAAATGTATATATGCGTACACACACATAATTAGAGAATTGAGGGAAGAAGGATGGAATTTAGGGAGAAGGATGGAAATCCAGACTTTTTCTCCTGTAAAATTGAAAACATGGAGTTAAGAACAAATTACAATGATACAAATCTTTTATTTTTTATAATCTTTTTTTTTTTTTTTTTTTTTTTATTTATGATAGTCACAGAGAGAGAGAGAGAGAGGGGGGCAGAGACAAAGGCAGAGGGAGAAGCAGGCTCCATGCACTGGGAGCCCGATGTGGGATTCGATCCCAGGTCTCCAGGACCGCGCCCTGGGCCAAAGGCAGGCGCTAAACTGCTGCGCCACCCAGGGATCCCATCTTTTTTGTTTTGACACAGGGATATTTGAGGAACAAATATTTCTGTGATCAAAAAAATATTTGCAGCAGTTTCTTTTTTTTTTGTTTCAAATTCAATTAAAATTAAATGTATTTTTAAAAGATTTTATTTATCTTTATTTATCTGAGAGAGAAAGAGAGCATGAGTGGGCATAGAGGCAGATGAAGAAGGAGAGGTATACTCCCTACTGAGAAGGGAGCCTGACTCAGGGCTTGATCCCAGGACCCTATATTATGAACTGAGCCACCTGGTGCCCCAGCTTCCTTTATTCTGATGAAGCTGATAAATCTGGTCTGTTTTAAGGTGTATAAATGTCAGGGTGCCTGGCTGGCTCAGTTGGTACAGCATGTGATTCTTGATCTAGGCATTGTAAATTTGAGCCTCATGTTGGGTATAGAGATTACTTAAAAATAAAATCTAAAAAAAAAAAAAAAGTCATTAATTTAGAATGAGGTGACTAAAGTCTACAGCTTGAAATTATGTCCTTCGTTTTGGCATGAAAACTAAGTAACTAACACTAACAAAATATTGTGCATGTATAATGTATTAACATAATCCCAGCATTAAACAATGGAAGACCTTTTCCTATATAGTTTATCATTGTAATCTTTTTTGTTTTATGTTTAAGCATAAAAATAGCAGATTGGGAATAAATAACTGACCTTTACTAAATGATTCTTTTTTTTTCTTTTAAAGATTTTATTTATTCATTTGACAGAGACTGAGAGAGCACACAAGCAGGGGGAGCGGCAGGCAGAAGGAGAGGGAGAAGCCAGCTCCTCATGGAGCAGGAAGCCTGATGTGGGGCTAGATTCCAGGACTCTGGGATCATGACCCGAGCTGAAGGCAGACACTTAACTGACTGAGCCACCCAGGCATCCCCATATGCTGTGCTCTTAATTAGATTACCAATTTGAAATATATTCACAGATTGTATTCTACTCTGTTAAAAAAAATTTTTTTTTAAACTTTATTTATTCATGAGAGACACAAAGAGAGGCAGAGACACAGGCAGAGACAAGCAGGCTCCTCGCAGGGAACCTGATGCAGCACTCAATCCCTGGACCCTGGGATCACAACCTGAGCCAAAGGCAGATGCTCAACCACTGAACCACCCTGGTGGCTCTAAAATTTCTTTATCATGCTTGGCTTTTCTTAATACATTTCCTAAAAATAAAATAAACAGAATTATCCCTTCATTAGAAATGTATTTAGAAGTTTCTCCCACATACAGGGGTTATATGAAAAATCAAAGTATGTACTACTGGAAGGATGGTTATATTTTTGTTATTGGTTAAAAATTTTTTATTAAAAGCCTAATGCCTCTCTGTTTTTGTTTGCAGAAAAGAAAGGAACCAGTTTTTCATTGTTTTTGTGATACCTGTGATCGTGGTTTTAAAAATCAAGAAAAGTATGATAAACACATGTCTGAACACATGAAAGTAGGTTTTTATTGGTTGTCCTGAAATTAATTAATTAATTTATTTTTAAGATTTTATATATTTATTCATGAGAGACACATAGAGTCAGAGACACGGGCAGAGGGAGAAGCAGGCTCCATGCAGGGAGTCCGACGTGGCACTTGATCCCGGGTCTCCAGGATCACGCCCTGGGCTGAAGGCGGCACTAAACCGCTTGAGCCACTGGGCTGCCCCTGTCCTGAAATTTATTTAGCAAAATGGGTATATTTGGTAGAAATTCTGAACTTTTTTTCCTTAAAAGTTTATAGTTTTCATAGAAGTTGTTTGATGACTTGATAAATTGAGACAATGACCCTAGGATTTGGGGTGTGAGGGTGGGGAGCCCACTACTTCAGGAAGAGGCTAGATGGCAGCAAAGAAGAGAGGTCTGACAGCTGTGTGTGTATCACTTCTGCTTTGTAAGAGTCCTGGGCCTCACCTCCAGGTGCTCTATGCACCTTTGTGTGGTTTTTCTGCTTTAAGGCTATCCTTGACCATTTAATCACACTGTGTAATTTGCCATGGCCCATCACTCTCAAAGGATGGTTTGGACCTTATAAAGTACTTAAAAATTTCTTTTAATCAAATTGTTCTTAATTTGGAAAGGCTCCTTCAACTTACAGAATCAAAAAAATTTTGTAACATTGCCGATGTCCTGCATTTACTAGGTAGAGAAATAAATGATAATGTTGCTGTACTGTATGCTTTGTGAATGTCATTCCTTTTTTAAATACAATACCAATTTGGAGTGCTTTTTGTTTTGCTGTTGACGTAAGTATGGGATGATAACAGCACATAGATGGGATAACTATGTAATTCAACCAGATTATGTTTGAATATGTAGTAGTAGGATAAATTTAATATGGAATATATTGAATATATATATTTTTTAAATTCTTGCAGTGTCCTGAAGTAGATTGTTCTTTTAGTGCACATGAGAAGATTGTCCAATTCCATTGGAGAAATGTAAGTTCTTGTTGCATTTTTGTTTTTTTTCCTAAAAAATTCATGCTTTTTATTTCATTGATTTGTTATCCTCACAGCTCTTCTTTTATATAGTCTAATAACAAGTAACATTCATGAATACTTTGTACTTTGTATTCAATTTTATCTTCATGAACCACTATGTGAAATAGGTAAATGTTGGCCAGAGTTAATAGATTTTTAAAAAATGACTTAACCAGGGCCTTAGAACTGATTATTGTACTTGGTTTTCTTGACCACAAATTCTATGCTTGTTTTACTGCATGGTGCTGCTTCAAATCATTCTGTGTATCATTATTTCTTCAGCTACCTCAATCAATTTTGGTTGGTAGATTATTCATTTGTGTATTTGATGTCAGTTGAGAAATGGTCATATACCTACTTCGTAACCAAAGTTATGTTACTCCTTTTCTCTTTATCAGTTGCGCCAATCTAAACACTCAAGAAATTACTCCTTTTCCTTTAAAGGAGAAGTCATAATGGATGGGTAAAACCTGCTTACTTAGTTTTAAAAATTTTCTCTGCTAGTAAATTTAATGTTGAGTACAGAGTCTCCATCATCACCCATGATACTTGAAATTTATCAGAAACATATAATATGGGTGCACCTGAGTGAGTCAGTCAGTACAACATGTGACTCTTGATCTCAGGGTTGTGAGTTCAAGCCCCATGTGGGCATGGAGTCTACTTAAAAAACAAAAAGTTAAAAAAACCAATACATACAATATGCTTCCTGATGTTCAGCAGGCTTTTTCTCCCTAGATGCATGCTCCTGGTATGAAGAAGATCAAGTTAGATACTCCAGAGGAGATTGCAAGATGGAGAGAAGAAAGAAGGAAGTGAGTTAAGAGTTCAGAACTAGTGAAATAACTTTCTTTTACTGTGGCAAGGCTGAATACTTCCAAATAATGACCATTCTGGCCCTAATGAGTGATTTGATAAAGGAAATTTGGGTTGTTTTTTTTTTGTTTTCGTTTTTTTTTTTTTTGAAATTTGGTTTTTTTTTTAACATTACAAATATTCCTCTGAAAATGACTAGTACTAATTTTGCTGTTCTTCAGACTTGGTATATAGTGAATTTGAGGTTGTTACTTGATGTTTTAAAAAGAAGTATACAATTTTTATTAGTGTAGTCATTGAATTCCCTTATAATGTTGGTACTAGGGAATGGGCTGTGAGATCTATTACATGAGGCTATTATTGAATAAGTTTTAAGAGAACCTAATAAGAATTCTTTGTAAATAACCAGTCATAATGGGACTGTACTCTACTCTTTGAGGGGAGCTCCTGCATGCCACCTTTGTTAGATGTTCAGTGCTCAGGCAATAATGAGTGGGCACTCTTTTTTTTTTTTTTTTATGAGTGGGTACTCTTATTAAAACAATACATAATACTTTACTATGTTTTTCTTTTTTTTTTTCCAACAAAAATTTGTTGAATGACTGAAGTATGCTAGGTATAGGGAATATAGCAATGATACATGGGTTTATCCTTAATTTTAAAAGACCAGGAATTTTTTTCTATAAGTAATGTCTAAGAAATTTGAGCCTTACCAGGTGTCTTGTAGCTTTATGCTTATCAGAGAAGAAAGTTTAATAGATGTCTAGCTTGAATATCCTCAGGAAAAATCCCAGTAGGACACTATTTTACTGTCTTATTAGAAAGGAATATGACAGCTCATCCTGAAGCCGAAACTAGGTAGAACTATTAGAATAGTGAGATGCATTTTTAAGTCAAATGATGTTTTTCTGGAATTAAAAAAATGAGGAGAGCCTGAGATGAAAAAAGGATGGTTATCTTCCACGGTCAAGAAAAATACTTAGAACTCTTGACTGGCAAGTCAAATTTTTACTTTGTTCTTAATTTAACTTTTTAGTTTATTTTTAAATTCAACATTTTTGTTTGTAACAAATAACTTGAAACCATGTGGACTTTATGAAGATGTTAGTAAAATTATAGGTATTATCACCACAGTCATCATCCTCAAAGTCTTCAATATGTGAGTCAGATAAGCTTGATCAGATGCCCAGCAAACAATAAAACATGACATGTTATATTCGTTCATTTATACATGCCTTGGGTCCAACATGAGGTTGTGAGTAAATGTACGATGAAAGACATGGCAGCGTATCTTAATGCTTTTATACAGCACTTTCTCACTTTTAAGCCTCTTACAATATATATTTTTGTGTTTTTGAAAAGTATTTGAGTATAGTTGACATACAATGTCAAATTAGTTTCAGGTATACAGCATAGTAATTCCACAAGTCTATATGGTAAGCTGTGCTCACCACGAGTGTATCTGCAGTCTGTCACTGTACAACACTGGTGTAATATTCCAGTTGACTATATTCCAATTGACCATATTCTTATGCTGAGCCTTTTATCCCAGTGACTTATTCATTCCATAATGGGAAGCCTGTGTCTCCCACTTCCCTTCAGCCATTTGGCCCATTTCCCACCTTCTCCTGTCTAGTAATCATCAGTTTGTACTCTGTATCTATTGGTTTTACTCTGCTTTTTGTTTGTTTATTATTTAGCTTGTTTTATTTTTCAGATTTCACATATGTGAGATCATATGGTTTTTGTCTTTCTCTTTCAGACTTACTCTACTTACAATAATTCCCTCTAGGTCCATCCATAGTATCTTACGTTTTTAGTTTAAATCCACTTATATATATAGTGTTGTGGCAGGTGTTATACCATTAGGTGAAAAAGTTAGTCACTGCCCTTTAAAGCTTTGTAATTTATTTAATTTTAAATTAAGGTTTTAATTTCTGAAGTGCAAGGGTGGCAAGCATAAAGATTTAGAACCAATGAGAAGAACACAATTTACGGAATTGAGTGGATTGACGGATTCTTACAGATCAGTCTTGGCAAACGGGGGCAAGACGGATGAGGGTGAAGTGACCCGCTGAAAGAGTTTAAAATTAATTAAAGTAATTAAGCAAAGTTGAATGATTCAAAAGTGAATTGAGGGGGGGAAGACGCGAGAGTTTAATTTTAGGCAAGTCGGTTAGCCAGCAGCATGGACTCGGTTGATTTAATAGAGTTTCAGTCACATCTTTGGCTAACAAATGAAGGAGTTCAGGCCATCAGAAATAGGGTGTACTAGAATGCCTTTTCTCTATTTCCATGGCAGACTGCTGCTATCTTGAAATACTAGTCTTAAATGTCACCTGATTTGTCACTCTCTCCTTAATCTTTATTTTCTTTATCTTGGTGCTGCCAGAGTGCTTGTCAGTAATAAGATAAGGAACTTGTACCAGAATGTAAATTTAAACATTACTTTTTTTATTGAGAGAAAAATCTTGCTAGGAAAAAGATGGTAGCTGATCTAAATATTTTACTTAGTAACATAGTTGATTTATACTCTGGCATCAGTGTGTGAATTGTGTGTGGATTGGCTGCCAATCCACAGACCACCCTACCCTAAGATACTATTTACTACCTCATTTGTGACTATGTAGCTTTTGAATACAACTTTAGCATCTGTTGCATTGTATCATAGTTAACCCTAGGCTTGGACATCTTTGGTTCTGCTGCACTTTGCACTGCGCCTGGAATTTAGGGTGTAGAGAATAAATATTTGTTGATTGGATTTCTGTTAAAGGGTGCAGGGTAGGAAGACTTGAATTTCGACTTGAAGGGAGTTTAGCCAATTGCATGGTCAAACTTAGAATAGTCAGGACCATGATATGGCTTGACTTAAGAAGAATTCTGAAGCAAGGCATATTGAAGCACCTCGCTCCTTTTAACTGGCTTCTTTATAGATACAGTTTATTTTCCTCACAACTCTCTATATGTTTTTTTGCTTTGCTTTTTTGTTTTTGTCAATTGGTTGTATCTTTTTATTATTTTACACAGAGGAATAATAAACAAGAAGAATTAACTCCCATTTCCTGTCTGACACTTAAGTTTTCGAAGAGCGGATGCTGACAGTGTTCTATTAAATGGGATGGAAGTGACCTAACTGCTAAAAACACTACGCTATTCTCCTTGCTACCTAGTTTTGACTTTGATCAGTGGGAAGTTAGTGCAGCTCAGCTGCCAGGCCCCTCTTATGAATGTTTAGTTCTTTTGGGGAGGATTACCATGGTTGCCAGTCAGCAAAGATTATAAAGCAACTAAGAAATTAAGCAACTTAGTTTAGTTGTTCAATCTCTCAAGTCTTGAGTTCACTTAAGGCAGTAGGAAAGGTCCGAGTTTCTGATTTGCCAGCTTTGGTTCTCTTCTCTGTAGTGGCTGTATAAATTGAATCCTGAACTCTGGGAAAATTAGACTGCTATTAATGATCCCCACCTTCAATGACTGTTCTACAAGTCTAGCTGTTTCACTCTCTCACAATCCTTCCCTCATGTAGTCTGGAGGAGTGCAGTGTTCCTTGGCATAGGAAAGTTGAGCTGAGCTCAGATCTAACTAGGAAAAGATGAAGGAGAGCATAGTGTGGTGTCAGATGGATTGGCATGTTCTAGGAACTTGAGTATAGGTAAGACATGATAGAAGTTTTTTAAAAGATGGTGGTGGTGTGGCCAGAAAGAACTAGGTGGCTATAGAACATTTGGGAGATAAATGGGCACTATTTGGGATTAAATGATAATGAGGTTGAGGAGGAAAGAGGTTTTGAGGAGACTTCCAAGTTCCTGATATGAGTACCTCTGAAAGCTGAATCCTGAAAGAGGGTTTGGAGGTATTGATTTTAGACATTGTTGAATATAAGGAGATTCTGAGATACTTACTTAAGATGTTCCATAGACATTAAGACTTGGACCAGACTGGGCTGGATAGATATTTTTAAATCATGAAATTGGAAATGTAAAGACATTCCCCACAGAGAGAGGATGGAGTTAAAGGAGAAGACAGCCTAACAGAGTAAAAAACCAGTAATACTGCCAAGAGAGGGGTAGAAGAAAACTAAGAAAATGACATGTCATGGAAGCCAGTAGAGGGGAGGATTTCAAGAAGGAAGATGTGGTTTAGTAGTAGCAATGTAGTTTGCTGTGGAAAGGTGAACTAAAACAAGAACAAAGAGTGATTTTGTGACACCTAGGGCCTCCTTCCTTGATGTGGATGGAGATCATTGCTCCTTCACCCTTCTTTGAATTTCCTGCCCTCTGACTACACAGCTCTCTGCAGTTTGTTTGTTTGTTTGTTTGTTTATTTCTCTGCAGTTCTAACAGCCTCCCCCGTGATTGGTAACAAGATGGGTTGCAGTGGGTTGCAGTTGCCTTTGCCATCTGCCCTTGGCATACATAGTAGATGCTCCAACAAAAGCTTGTATACTTGGAATTCCCCTGACTTTTTGAAACTCATAGCTATAATAGTTCATTCAGGACCTTTTTATATGCGGATTTATGGTGTCTTTCACTTCCATGCAATTTTAGCTGCTTACTTCATGATCACAGTCCGGATCCTATTATTCTGGACTTTTTGCAATGGAAATTTTAAAGTTAGGCATACTCCTCTTTCTAAAAAAAAATTTTTTTTTATGTTTTTTTATTTTTTAAGTAATCTCTACACCCAGTGTGGGGCTTGAACTCACAACCCTGATCACGAACATCCTCTACCAACTGAGCCAGCCAGATTCCTCTGGGCATACTTCTCTTTGATCATAACTTCCATTCTGTCTAGCTCTCACTATCGCCTCTGTGTGTTCTTGGACTAGTTGAGACCTCTGATCTCTTACCCCTTTCTGTCATCTGCTTCTGTCTTTACCTCCCTACCCTGTTTATTTATTAAAAAAAAAAAAAAGATTTGGGGATCCCTGGGTGGCTTCAGTGGTTTAGCACCTGCCTTTGGCCCAGGGCGTGATCCTGGAGTCCTGGGATTGAGTCCCATGTCAGGCTCCCTGCGTGGAGACTGCTTCTCCCTCTGCCTATGTCTCTGCCTCTCTCTTTCTCTCTCTCTCTCTGTGTGTCTCTCTCATGAATAAATAGTAAAATCTTTATTAAAAATAAAAAATAAAAATTCATTTATTTTAGAAAGAGCATGCGCATGTGCATGCATGAATGGGAGGAGGGAGAGAATCTTCAAGCAGACTCCCTACTGAATGCGAAGCCCCACTTGGGGCTCGATCTCATGACCTATGGAATCATGATCTGAGTCGAAAACCAAGAGTCTGATGCTCAACCGACTGAGCCCCAAGGCACCTCTCTCTACCCAGTTTCACTCAGTTCAGCTTCTTTGGTCAACATGCCAGCTCCCTTATTCCTTCATCCTTCATTGCACCTAACTGGCAAAATCTCAGCTCTGGCTTAGTTGCTAAGTGCTGTTCAAGAAAATCACACAGTTGAAGTGTTCTTTTCGTGCGAATACTCAGCAGTGCTATCACACTTAAGGAACTGGCTTGACTGATGAGAATGTTGTTATTTTCTTTGTATTTGTTCTTTATTGTGCAAAATTAGATCTTCAGTAGGCATATATTTCTTAGTTACATAGGTGACTAAGTAGTATAATATTTAAAAATAAAGTCATTAAACTGACTTTATTTATTTTAGCCAACTGAAATGCCAGTGAAAACAGCTCCTTTAAACTGGCAGTCAGGATTCTGTAATGTGGGCTTAACATGTCTTTTCTGATTATTCCTACATTATTTGTTCATAAGAGTTCTTTGTTCTAGCCAGACTCCTTATTTAGCATATCCCAAAACCAAATAGGTTTTTTGACCTTTCAGCCTCAGTTGCTCATGCTCTAGCTTCTAGAAAATCTTACCCACTCCATCTAATAAGTTTTACCCTTAGACTAGCTGAAATCATGCTGCTAGAGGGTTTTTTTTTTTCTGGCTAAAGGAATATCTTGTTATCCTTTTCCATCTGCTACTTTAGTATGGATGGCCTTAATGATCCTGTTAATGAACTTTGCATATGTGTCTTTTTAAAAAAAAATCTAAGTTATAGTCTTAGAAATATAAGAATTATTTTTTATGTGACTGTTTATATTCCTTGGTGCCACAGATTGAAGGGATGCTTGTAAATGTTGGTATATGTAAATGGGGTTTGAAAATGTTTTTATTATGGTATAATTTTTTTTTATGGATGTAATTCTATTTTGACATACCCAAGTAAGTGGTTATAGATATCTTGTTGAGACTCAAAAAGTTTTTAATTCATGTTTCAAATGATACATTGGTAATTTTATTTTTTATTTTTTTTTACCTTTGTTGTTTTTCAAGAAGGGTAAAGGTATGTTGATCTGATTAATAATTGTGGTTGGAAATCAGTAATAATAGCTAATGGTACTTAAACTGCTGTTGTTT